>NC_064559.1:68025235-69448140 GCF_937001465.1 Orcinus orca
TCAGGTATATTCTTAGGCATTTAATATGGGGTGTTGAATCCACTTCGTTGAGCAAGGAGTAGCTCTTGTCTATTACATATTTGGCTTATGGAACGGTATCTGTGTTAATTTCAATCTCTGGTTTTATGCAGCACCCCAACTCACCTTTCCCCTTAAGCAAGCATAAGTTTGTTTTCTACATTTGAGACCCTGTTCTGTTTTGTAATTCAGTTCCTGTGTAGCCAAGTTTCCATTCCGTGTAGTAGTGATACCTTATGATGTTTCTTTTTCTGTGTGACTTATTTCACTTAGAATCATCGTACCTGAATCCACTCATTATTCTACTATGGGCCTGATGACATAGATTTCATTGCTGAGTGATATTGCATTGTACGTAAATACCACAACTTCGTTATCCATTCTTCAATTTCTGTGATATTGAACCTGTACCATAAACGATGTTCTTGTAAACAGAGCTGTCCCAAACTTTGGGGTGGCTGTGTCTTTTTGATTTTAATTTCCCTAAGCTATAGGACCATAAGTGGAAGTGCCCTAGGCTCTGTTGTTTTGTTTTTTAGATGTTTCAGGAAACACCATACACTTCTCCAGAGTGGCTGTTGGCAATTTACATCCCGCTCATCAGCATAACAAGGATCCCAGGTCTCCATGGCCTGTCCTGCCTTTCTGGATTTTACACTTTTTTCAGATGGCCCTTTTGACCGGGGGGCAGTGAGACTTCATTGTAGTGCAGATTTCCTTTGCAAGCTTGCTTGGTTGGACAGAAAGGGCGTATGCGTTTTTTCCTGAATATATTCAGGAAAAAACGCATACGCCCTTTTTGGCCAAGTGCATCATTGTGGACGTTCTGCCTCTTTTCCTATGCTTTACATGCAATTCCAGTCTACCTCCTGAAATCGGTTTCCTGCAATTCTGCCCCGTTTTCAATTCCTCTTGGCAGCCTTACTTCAATTTATTATTGGACGATAGCTGTCATTTATAACTCTGCAGGTTTGTGAATTACAGTGCCCCTGAGCTCCTTTCTTCAACTCGCTTTCTTGTGAGCTGGCCGCCACACTGCAGGATTGCTTCAGGCCCTAGTGTGGTTCCGACATGGCATGCTGAGCCTTTGGATAATTCCTCTTCCTGGTGGGAAATGAGAGTTAAATTTGCCCGTCCAGACACCTCCAGCTAGTCTTTCATTGGTTCTCCCTATTCCTGTTCATTTTCCGCAGAAATTACAAACTGGGCAAAACAGGAGTTTAAAGGCACTGACTCTCCAAGTGGGGAGAGTGTTAGTAAAGCGTCTGGAACGTTGCACCCGAGTACCAGGGGACGAAAACTGAGACACACTTGAACACGTTTCCCGAACACACGGTGGATCATACTCTGGGTTCCACATGCATGTTTTAGCTGAAGGAAGAATCCCTTAAACCTGGAAAGTTGAGACCCATGGAATGGGTACCATGCAATATGACTTCAAAGGGTCTGCATTTTCTTACCGAACCTCACCAATCCTATCACAGCTGCATTTATGCCGCTGTACACATGCTTGATTCTCTTTCGGAGACATATCAATCCATAGGTTTTAAGATTCTTACTAGTCAGGTATATTCTTAGGCGTTTAATATGGGTTGTTGAGTCCACTTCGTTGAGCAAGGAGTAGCTCTTGTCTATTACATATTTGGCTTATGGAACGGTATCTGTGCTAATTTCAATCTCTGGTTTTATGCAGCACCCCAACTCACCTTTCCCCTTAAGCAAGCATAAGTTGGTTTTCTACATTTGAGACCCTGTTCTGTTTTGTAATTCAGTTCCTGTGTAGCCAAGTTTACATTCCGTGTATTAGTGATATCTTAAGATGTTTCTTTTTTGTGTGACTTATTTCACTTAGAATCATCGTACCTGAATCCACTCATTATGCTGCTATGGGCCTGATGACATAGATTTCATTGCTGAGTGATATTGCATTGTACGTAAGCACCACAACTTCTTTATCCATTTTTCGCTTTCTGTGATATTGAACTTGTACCGTAAACGAGGTTCTTGTAAACAGAGCCGTCACAAACATTGGGGTGGCTGTGTCTTTTTGATTTTAATTTCCCTAACCTATAGGACCATAAGAGGAAGTGCCCTAGGCTCTGTTGCTTTGTTTTTTAGATGTTTCAGGAAACACCATACACTTCTCCAGAGTGGCTGTTGGCAATTTACATCCCGCCCATCAGCATAACAAGGCTCACAGTTCTCCATGGCCTGTCCTGCCTTTCTGGATTTTACACTTTTTTCAGATGTACCTTTTTCCTGCGGGCAGTGAGACTTCATTGTAGTGCAGATTTCCTTTGCGAGCTTGCTTGGTTGGCCAAAAAGGGCGTACGCATTTTTTGCTGAATATATTCAGGAAAAAACGCGTACGCCCTTTTGGCCAAGTGCATCATTGTGGACGTTCTGCCTGTTTTCCTTTGCTTTACATGCAATTCCAGTCTACCTCCTGAAATCAGTTACCTGCAATTCTGCCCCGCTTTCAAGTTCTCTAGGCAGCCTTACTTCAATATATTTTTGGATGATAGCTGTCATTTATAACTCTGCAGGTTTCTGAATTACAGTGCCCCTGAGCTCCTTTCTTCAACTCGCTTTCTTGTGAGCTGGCCGCAACACCGCAGGATTGCTTCAGACCCTAGTGTGGTTCCGGCACGGCACGCTGAGCCTTTGGTTAAATCCTCTTCCTGGTGGGAAATGAGAGCTAAATTTGTCCCTCCAGACACCTCCAGCTGGTCTCTCATTGGTTCTCCCTATTCCTGTTCATTTTCCGCAGAAATTGCAAACTGGGCCAAACAGGAGTTTAAAGGCACTGACTCTCCAAGTGGGGAGAGTGTTAGTAAAGCGTCTGGTATGTTGCAGCCGAGTACCAGGGGACGAAAACTGAGACACATTTGAACACGTTTCCCAATCACACGGTGGATCATACTCTGGGTTCCACATGCATGTTTTAGCTGAAGGAAGAATCCCTTAAACCTGGAGAGTTGAGACCCATGGAATGGGTACCATGCAATATGACTTCAAAGGGTCTGCATTTGCTCACCGAACCTCACCAATCCTATCACAGCTGCGTTTATGCCGCTGTACACACGCTTGATTCTCTTTCGGAGACATAGAAATCCATAGGTTTTAAGATTCTTACTAGTCAGGTATATTCTTAGGCGTTTAATATGGGGTGTTGAGTCCACTTCGTTGAGCAAGGAGTAGCTCTTGTCTATTACATATCTGGCTTATGGAACGGTATCTGTGCTAATTTCAATCTCTGGTTTTATGCAGCACCCCAACTCACCTTTCCCCTTAAGCAAGCATAAGTTTGTTTTCTGCATTTGAGACCCTGTTCTGTTTTGTAATTCAGTTCCTGTGTAGCCAAGTTTACATTCCGTGTATTAGTGATATCTTATGATGTTTCTTTTTCTGTGTGACTTATTTCACTTAGAATCATCGTACCTGAATCCACTCATTATGCTGCTACGGGCCTGATGACATAGAATTCATTGCTGAGTGATATTGCATTGTACGTATGTACCACAATGTCTTTATCCATTTTTCGCTTTCTGTGATATTGAACTTGTACCGTAAACGAGGTTCTTGTAAACAGAGCCGTCCCAAACTTTGGGGTGGCTGTGTCTTTTTGATTTTAATTTCCCTAAGCTATAGGACCATAAGTGGAAGTGCCCTAGGCTCTGTTGCTTTGTTTTTTAGATGTTTCAGGAAACACCATACACTTCTCCAGAGTGGCTGTTGGCAATTTACATCCCGCCCATCAGCATAACAAGGCTCCCAGTTCTCCATGGCCTGTCCTGCCTTTCTGGATTTTATACTTTTTTCAGATGGCCCTTTTGACCGGGGGTCAGTGAGACTTCATTGTAGTGCAGATTTCCTTTGCGAGCTTGCTTGGTTGGCCAAAAAGGGCGTACGCATTTTTTCCTGAATATATTCAGGAAAAAACGCATACGCCCTTTTTGGCCAAGTGCATCATTGTGGACGTTCTGCCTCTTTTCCTATGCTTTACATGGAATTCCAGTCTACCTCCTGAAATCAGTTTCCTGCAATTCTCCCCTGCTTTCAAGTCCTCTTGGCAGCCTTACTTCAATATATTTTTGGACGATACCTGTCATTTATAACTCTGCAGGTTTGTGAATTACAGTGCCCCTGAGCTCCTTTCTTCAACTCGCTTTCTTGTGAGCTGGCCGCAACACCGCAGGATTGCTTCAGGCCCTAGTGTGGTTCCGGCATGGCACGCTGAGCTTTTGGTTAATTCCTCTTCCTGGTGGGAAATGAGAGTTAAATTTGCCCGTCCAGACACCTCCAGCTAGTCTCTCATTGGTTCTCCCTATTCCTGTTCATCTTCCGCAGAAATTGCAAACTGGGCCAAACAGGAGATTAAAGGCACTGACTCTCCAAGTGGGGAGAGTGTTAGTAAAGAGTCTGGAATGTCACACCCGAGTACCAGGGGACGAAAACTGAAACACATTTAAACAAGTTTCCCGATTACATGGTGGATCAAACTCTGGGTTCCACATGCATGTTTTTGCTGAAGGAAGAATCCCTTAAACCTGGAGAGTTGAGACCCATGGAATGGGTACCATGCAATATGACTTCAAAGGGTCTGCATTTGCTCACCGCTCCTCACCAATCCTATCACTGCTGCGTTTATGCTGCTGTACACATGCTTGATTCTCTTTCGGAGACATAGAAATCCATAGGTTTTAAGATTCTTACTAGTCAGGTGTATTGTTAAGCGTTTAATATGGGGTGTTGAGTCCACTTCGTTGAGCAAGGAGTAGCTCTTGTCTATTACATATTTGGCTTATGGAACGGTATCTGTGTTAATTTCTATCTCTGGTTTTATGCAGCACCCCAACTCACCTTTCCCCTTAAGCAAGCATAAGTTGGTTTTCTACATTTGAGACCCTGTTCTGTTTTGTAATTCAGTTACTGTGTAGCCAAGTTTACATTCCGTGTAGTAGTGATATCTTATGATGTTTCTTTTTCTGTGTGACTTATTTCACTTAGAATCATCGTACCTGAATCCACTCATTATGCTGCTATGGGCCGGATGACATAGATTTCATTGCTGAGTGATATTGCATTGTACGTAAGTACCACGACTTCTTTATCCATTTTTCACTTTCTGCGATATTGAACTTGTATCGTAAACGAGGTTCTTGTAAACAGAGCCGTCCCAAATTTTGCAGTGGCTGTGTCTTTTTGATTTTAATTTCCCTAAGCTATAGGACCATAAGTGGAAGTGCCCTAGGCTCTGTTGCTTTGTTTTTTAGATGTTTCAGGAAACACCATACACTTCTCCAGAGTGGCTGTTGGCAATTTACATCCCACCCATCAGAACAACAAGGCTCCAAGTTCTCCATGGCCTGTCCTGCCTTTCTGGATTTTACACTTTTTTCAGATGGCCCTTTTGACCGGGGGGCAGTGAGACGTCATTGTAGTGCAGATTTCCTTTGCAAGCTTGCTTGGTTGGCCAAAAAGGGCGTATGCGTTTTTTCATGAATATATTCAGGAAAAAACGCATACGCCCTTTTTGGGCAAGTGCACCATGTGGACGTTCTGCCTCTTTTCCTATGCTTTACATGCAATTCCAGTCTACCTCCTGAAATCGGTTTCCTGCAATTCTGCCCCAATTTCAAGTCCTCTTGGCAGCCTTACTTCAATATAATTTTGGACGATAGCTGTCATTTATAACTCTGCAGGTTTGTGAATTACAGTGCCCCTTAGCTCCTTTCTTCAACTCGCTTTCTTGTGAGCTGGCTGCAACACCGCAGGATTGCTTCAGGCCCTAGTGTGGTTCCGGCATGGCACGCTGAACCTTTGGTTAATTCCTCTTCCTGGTGGGAAATGAGAGTTAAATTTGCCCGTCCAGACACCTCCAGCTAGTCTCTCATAGGTTCTCCCTATTCCTGTTCATTTTCCGCAGAAATTGCAAACTGGGCCAAACAGGAGGTTAAAGGCACTGACTCTCCAAGTGGGGAGAGGGTTAGTAAAGAGTATGGAAAGTCGAACCCGAGTACCAGGGGACGAAAACTGAAACACATTTAAACAAGTTTCCTGATCACATGGTGGATCATACTCTGGGTTCCACATGCAAGTTTTAGCTGAAGGAGGAATCCCTTAAACCTGGAGAGTTGAGACCCATGGAATGGATACCATGCAATATGACTTCAAAGGGTCTGCATTTGCTCACCGATCCTCACCAGTCCTATCACTGCTGAGTTTATGCCACTGTACACACGCTTGATTCTCTTTCAGAGACATATAAATCCATAGGTTTTAAGATTCTTACTAGTCAGGTATATTCTTAGGCGTTTAATATGGGGTGTTGAGTCCACTTCGTTGAGCAAGGAGTAGCTCTAGTCTATTATATATTTGGCTTATGGAACGGTATCTGTGTTAATTTCAATCTCTGGTTTTATGCAGCACCCCAACTCACCTTTCCCCTTAAGCAACATAAGTTGGTTTTCTACATTTGAGACCCGGTTCTGTTTTGTAATTCAGTTCCTGTGTAGCCAAGTTTACATTCCGTGTAGTAGTGATATCTTATGATGTTTCTTTTTCTGTGTGACTTATTTCACTTAGAATCATCGTACCTGAATCCACTCATTATGCTGCTACGGGCCTGATGACATAGAATTCATTGCTGAGTGATATTGCATTGTACGTATGTACCACAATGTCTTTATCCATTTTTCGCTTTCTGTGATATTGAACTTGTACCGTAAACGAGGTTCTTGTAAACAGAGCCGTCCCAAACTTTGGGGTGGCTGTGTCTTTTTGATTTTAATTTCCCTAAGCTATAGGACCATAAGTGGAAGTGCCCTAGGCTCTGTTGCTTTGTTTTTTAGATGTTTCAGGAAACACCATACACTTCTCCAGAGTGGCTGTTGGCAATTTACATCCCGCCCATCAGCATAACAAGGCTCCCAGTTCTCCATGGCCTGTCCTGCCTTTCTGGATTTTACACTTTTTTCAGATGGCCCTTTTGACCGGGGGTCAGTGAGACTTCATTGTAGTGCAGATTTCCTTTGCGAGCTTGCTTGGTTGGCCAAAAAGGGCGTACGCATTTTTTCCTGAATATATTCAGGAAAAAACGCATACGCCCTTTTTGGCCAAGTGCATCATTGTGGACGTTCTGCCTCTTTTCCTATGCTTTACATGGAATTCCAGTCTACCTCCTGAAATCAGTTTCCTGCAATTCTCCCCTGCTTTCAAGTCCTCTTGGCAGCCTTACTTCAATATATTTTTGGACGATACCTGTCATTTATAACTCTGCAGGTTTGTGAATTACAGTGCCCCTGAGCTCCTTTCTTCAACTCGCTTTCTTGTGAGCTGGCCGCAACACCGCAGGATTGCTTCAGGCCCTAGTGTGGTTCCGGCATGGCACGCTGAGCTTTTGGTTAATTCCTCTTCCTGGTGGGAAATGAGAGTTAAATTTGCCCGTCCAGACACCTCCAGCTAGTCTCTCATTGGTTCTCCCTATTCCTGTTCATCTTCCGCAGAAATTGCAAACTGGGCCAAACAGGAGATTAAAGGCACTGACTCTCCAAGTGGGGAGAGTGTTAGTAAAGAGTCTGGAATGTCACACCCGAGTACCAGGGGACGAAAACTGAAACACATTTAAACAAGTTTCCCGATTACATGGTGGATCAAACTCTGGGTTCCACATGCATGTTTTTGCTGAAGGAAGAATCCCTTAAACCTGGAGAGTTGAGACCCATGGAATGGGTACCATGCAATATGACTTCAAAGGGTCTGCATTTGCTCACCGCTCCTCACCAATCCTATCACTGCTGCGTTTATGCTGCTGTACACATGCTTGATTCTCTTTCGGAGACATAGAAATCCATAGGTTTTAAGATTCTTACTAGTCAGGTGTATTGTTAAGCGTTTAATATGGGGTGTTGAGTCCACTTCGTTGAGCAAGGAGTAGCTCTTGTCTATTACATATTTGGCTTATGGAACGGTATCTGTGTTAATTTCTATCTCTGGTTTTATGCAGCACCCCAACTCACCTTTCCCCTTAAGCAAGCATAAGTTGGTTTTCTACATTTGAGACCCTGTTCTGTTTTGTAATTCAGTTACTGTGTAGCCAAGTTTACATTCCGTGTAGTAGTGATATCTTATGGTGTTTCATTTTCTGTGTGACTTATTTCACTTAGAATCATCGTACCTGAATCCACTCATTATGCTGCTATGGGCCGGATGACATAGATTTCATTGCTGAGTGATATTGCATTGTACGTAAGTACCACGACTTCTTTATCCATTTTTCACTTTCTGCGATATTGAACTTGTACCGTAAACGAGGTTCTTGTAAACAGAGCCGTCCCAAATTTTGCAGTGGCTGTGTCTTTTTGATTTTAATTTCCCTAAGCTATAGGACCATAAGTGGAAGTGCCCTAGGCTCTGTTGCTTTGTTTTTTAGATGTTTCAGGAAACACCATACACTTCTCCAGAGTGGCTGTTGGCAATTTACATCCCACCCATCAGAACAACAAGGCTCCAAGTTCTCCATGGCCTGTCCTGCCTTTCTGGATTTTACACTTTTTTCAGATGGCCCTTTTGACCGGGGGGCAGTGAGACGTCATTGTAGTGCAGATTTCCTTTGCAAGCTTGCTTGGTTGGCCAAAAAGGGCGTATGCGTTTTTTCATGAATATATTCAGGAAAAAACGCATACGCCCTTTTTGGGCAAGTGCACCATGTGGACGTTCTGCCTCTTTTCCTATGCTTTACATGCAATTCCAGTCTACCTCCTGAAATCGGTTTCCTGCAATTCTGCCCCAATTTCAAGTCCTCTTGGCAGCCTTACTTCAATATAATTTTGTACGATAGCTGTCATTTATAACTCTGCAGGTTTGTGAATTACAGTGCCCCTTAGCTCCTTTCTTCAACTCGCTTTCTTGTGAGCTGGCTGCAACACCGCAGGATTGCTTCAGGCCCTAGTGTGGTTCCGGCATGGCACGCTGAACCTTTGGTTAATTCCTCTTCCTGGTGGGAAATGAGAGTTAAATTTGCCCGTCCAGACACCTCCAGCTAGTCTCTCATAGGTTCTCCCTATTCCTGTTCATTTTCCGCAGAAATTGCAAACTGGGCCAAACAGGAGGTTAAAGGCACTGACTCTCCAAGTGGGGAGAGGGTTAGTAAAGAGTATGGAAAGTCGAACCCGAGTACCAGGGGACAAAAACTGAAACACATTTAAACAAGTTTCCTGATCACATGGTGGATCATACTCTGGGTTCCACATGCAAGTTTTAGCTGAAGGAGGAATCCCTTAAACCTGGAGAGTTGAGACCCATGGAATGGATACCATGCAATATGACTTCAAAGGGTCTGCATTTGCTCACCGATCCTCACCAGTCCTATCACTGCTGAGTTTATGCCACTGTACACACGCTTGATTCTCTTTTAGAGACATATAAATCCATAGGTTTTAAGATTCTTACTAGTCAGGTATATTCTTAGGCGTTTAATATGGGGTGTTGAGTCCACTTCGTTGAGCAAGGAGTAGCTCTAGTCTATTATATATTTGGCTTATGGAACGGTATCTGTGTTAATTTCAATCTCTGGTTTTATGCAGCACCCCAACTCACCTTTCCCCTTAAGCAACATAAGTTGGTTTTCTACATTTGAGACCCGGTTCTGTTTTGTAATTCAGTTCCTGTGTAGCCAAGTTTACATTCCGTGTAGTAGTGATATCTTATGATGTTTCTTTTTCTGTGTGACTTATTTCACTTAGAATCATCATACCTGAATCCACTCATCATACTGCTATGGGCCTGATGACATACATTTCTTTGCTGAGTGATATTGCATTGTACGTAAGTACCACATCGTCTTTATCCATTTTTAGCTTTCTGTGATATTGAACTTGTACCGTAAACGAGGTTCTTGTAAACAGAGCCGTCCCAAACTTTAGGGTGGCTGTGTCTTTTTGATTTTAATTTCCCTAATCTATAGGACCATAACTGCAAGTGCCCTAGGCTCTGTTGCTTTGTTTTTTAGATGTTTCAGGAAACACCATACACTTCTCCAGAGTGGCTGTTGGCAATTCACATCCCGCCCATCAGCATAACAAGGCTCCCAGTTCTCCATGGCCTGTCCTGCCTTTCTGGATTTTACACTTTTTTCAGATGGCCCTTTTGACCTGGGGGCAGTGAGATTTCATTGTAGTGCAGATTTTCTTTGCAAGCTTGCTTGCTTGGCGAAAAATGGCGTATGGGTTTTTTCATGAATATATTCAGGAAAAAACGCATACGCCCTTTTTGGCCAAGTGCATCATTGTGGACGTTCTGCGTCTTTTCCTATGCTTTACATGCAATTCCAGTCTACCTCCGGAAATCGGTTTCCTGCAATTCTGCCCCGCTTTCAAGTCCTCTTGGCAGCCTTACTTCAATATATTTTTGGACGATAGCTGTCATTTATAACTATGCAGGTTTGTGAATTACAGTGTCCCTGAGCTCCTTTCTTCAACTCGCTTTCTTGTGAGCTGGCCGCAACACCGCAGGATTGCTTCAGCCCCTAGTGTGTTTCCGGCATGGCACGCTGAGCCTTTGGTTAATTCCTCTTCCTGGTGGGAAATGAGAGTTAAATTTGCCCGTCCAGACACCTCCAGCTAGTCTCTCATTGGTTCTCCCTATTCCTGTTCATCTTCCGCAGAAATTGCAAACTGGGCCGAACAGAAGGTTAAAGGCACTGACTCTCCAAGTAGGGAGAGTGTTAGTAAAGCATCTGAAATGTTGCACCCAAGTACCAGGGGATTAAAACTGAGACACATTTGAACACGTTTCCCGATCACACGGTGGATCATACTCTGTGTTCCACATGCATGTTTTAGCTGAAGGAAGAATCCCTTAAACCTGGAGAGTTGAGACCCATGGAATGGGTACCATGCAATATGACTTCAAAGGGTCTGCATTTGCTCACCGAACCTCACCAATCCTATCACTGCTGCGTTTATGCCGCTCTACACACGCTTGATTCTCTTTCGGAGACATATAAATCCATAGGTTTTAAGATTCTTACTAGCCAGGTATATTGTTAGGCGTTTAATATGGGGTGTTGAGTCCACTTCGTTGAGCAAGGAGTAGCTCTTGTCTATTACATATTTGGCTTATGGAACGGTATCTGTGCTAATTTCAATCTCTGGTTTTATGCAGCACCCCAACTCACCTTTCCCCTTAAGCAAGCATAAGTTGGTTTTCTACATTTGAGACCTTGTTCTGTTTTGTAATTCAGTTCCTGTGTAGCCAAGTTTACATTCCGTATAGCAGTTATATCTTATGATGTTTCTTTTTCTGTGTGACTTATTTCACTTAGAATCATCGTACCTGAATCCACTCATTATGTTGCTACGGGCCTGATGACATAGATTCATTGCTGAGTGGTATTGCATTGTACGTAATACCACAACTTTTTTATCCATTTTTCGCTTTCTGCGATATTGAATTTGTACCATAAATGAGGTTCTTGTAAACAGAGCAGTCCCAAACTTTGGGGTGGCTGTGTCTTTTTGATTTTAATTTCCCTAAGCTATAGGACCATAAGTGGAAGTGCCCTAGGCTCTGTTGCTTTGTTTTGTAGATGTTTCAGGAAACACCATACATTTCTCCAGAGTGGCTGTTGGCAATTCACATCCCGCCCATCAGCATAACAAGGCTCCCAGTTCTCCATGGCCTGTCCTGCCTTTCTGGATTTTACATTTTATTCAGATGGCCCTTTTGACCTGGGGGCAGTGAGATTTCATTGTAGTGCAGATTTTCTTTGCAAGCTTGCTTGGTTGGCGAAAAAGGGCATATGCGTTTTTTCCTGAATATATTCAGGAAAAAACGCATACGCCCTTTTTGGCCAAGTGCATCATTGTGGACGTTCTGTCTCTTTTCCTATGCTTTACATGCAATTCCAGTCTACCTCCTGAAATCGGTTTCCTGCAATTCTGCCCCGCTTTCAAGTCCTCTTGGCAGCCTTACTTCAATATATTTTTGGACGATAGCTGTCATTTATAACTCTGCAGGTTTGTGAATTACAGTGCCCCTGAGCTCCTTTCTTCAACTCGCTTTCCTTGAGCTGGCCGCAACACCGCAGGATTGCTTCAGTCCCTAGTGTGGTTCCGGCATGGCACGCTGAGCCTTTGGTTAATTCCTCTTCCTGGTGTGCAATGAGAGTTAAATTTGCCCGTCCAGACACCTCCAGCTAGTCTCTCATTTGTTCTCCCTATTCCTGTTCATTTTCCGCAGAAATTGCAAACTGGGCCAAACAGGAGGTTAAAGGCACTGACTCTCCAAGTGGGGAGAGGGTTAGTAAAGCGTCTGGAATGTTGCACCCGAGTACCAGGGGACGAAAACTGAGACACATTTGAACACGTTTCCCGATCACACGGTGGATCATACTCTGGGTTCCACATGCATGTTTTAGCTGAAGGAAGAATCCCTTAAACCTAGTGAGTTGAGACCCGTGGAATGGGTACCATGCAATATGACTTCAAAGGGTCTGTATTTGCTCACCGAACCTCACCAATCCTATCACTGCTGCATATATGCCGCTGTACACACGCTTGATTCTCTTTCGGAGACATGTAAATCCATAGGTTTTAAGATTCTTACTAGTCAGGTATATTCTTAGGCGTTGAATATGGGGTGTTGAGTCCACTTCGTTGAGCAAGGAGTAGCTCTTGTCTATTATATATTTGGCTTATGGAACGGTATCTGTGCTAATGTCAATCTATGGTTTTATGCAGCACCCGAACTCACATTTCCCCTTCAGCAAGCACAAGTTGGTTTTCTACATTTGAGACCCTGTTCTGTTTTGTAATTCAGTTCCTGTGTAGACAAGTTTACATTCCGTGTAGTAGGGATATCTTATGATGTTTCTTTTTCTGTGTGACTTATTTCACTTAGAATCATCGTACCTGAATCCACTCATTATGCTGCTACAGGCCTGATGACATAGATTTCATTGCTGAGTGATATTGCATTGTACGTAAGTACCACAACTTCTTTATCCATTTTTCGCTTCCTGTGATATTGAACTTGTACCGTAAACGAGGTTCTTGTAAACAGAGCCGGCCCAAACTTTGGGGTGGCTGTGTCTTTTTGATTTTAATTTCCCTAAGCTATAGGACCATAAGTGGAAGTGCCCTAGGCTCTGTTGCTTTGTTTTTTAGATGTTTCAGGAAACACCATACACTTCTCCAGAGTGGCTGTTGGCAATTTACATCCCGCCCATCAGCATAACGAGGCTCCCAGTTCTCCATGGCCTGTCCTCCCTTACTGGATTTTACACTTTTTTCAGATGGCCCTTTTGACCGGGGGGCAGTGAGACTTCATTGTAGTGCAGATTTCCTTTGCAAGCTTGCTTGGTTGGCCAAAAAGTGCGTATGCGTTTTTTCCTGAATATATTCAGGAAAAAACTCATACGCCCTTTTTGGCCAAGTGCATCATTGTGGACGTTCTGCCTCTTTTCCAATGCTTTACATGCAATTCCAGTCTACCTCCTGAAATCGGTTTCCTGCAATTCTGCCCCGCTTTCAAGTCCTCTTGGCAGCCTTACTTCAATATATTTTTGGACGATAGCTGTCATTTATAACTCTGCAGGTTTGTGAATTACAGTGCCCCTGAGCTCCTTTCTTCAACTCGCTTTCCTGTGAGCTGGCCGCAACACCGCAGGATTGCTTCAGTCCCTAGTGTGGTTCCGGCATGGCACGCTGAGCCTTTGGTTAATTCCTCTTCCTGGTGGGCAATGAGAGTTAAATTTGCCCGTCCAGACACCTCCAGCTAGTCTCTCATTTGTTCTCCCTATTCCTGTACATCTTCCGCAGAAATTGCAAACTGGGCCAAACAGGAGGTTAAAGGCACTGACTCTCCAAGTGGGGAGAGTGTTAGTAAAGCGTCTGGAAAGTTGCACCCAAGTACCAGGGGACGAAAACTGAGACACATTTGAACACGTTTCCCGATCACATGGTGGATCATACTCTGGGTTCCACATGCATGTTTTAGCTGAAGGAAGAATCCCTAAAACCTGGAGAGTTGAGACCCATGGAATGGGTACCATGCAATATGACTTCAAATGGTCTGCATTTGCTCACCAAACCTCACCAATCCTATCACTGCTGCGTTTATGCCGCTGTACACACGCTTGTTTCTCTTTCGGAGACATATAAATCCATAGGTTTTAAGATTCTTACTAGTCAGGTATATTATTAGGCGTTTAGATAGCGTGTTGAGTCCACTTCCTTGAGCAAGGAGTAGCTCTAGTCTGTTACATATGTGGCTTATGGAATGGTATCTGTGCCAAATTCAATCTCTGGTTTCATGCAGAACCCCAACTCACCATTCCCCTTAAGCAAGCATAAGTTGGTTTTCTACATTTGAAACCCTGTTCTGTTTTGTAATTCAGTTCCTGTGTAGCCAAGTTTCCATTCCGTGTATTAGTGATATCTTATGATGTTTCTTATTCTGTGTGACTTATTTCACTTAGAATCATCGTACCTGAATCCACTCATTATGCTGCTACGGGCCTGATGACATAGATTTCATTGCTGAGTGATATTGCATTGTACGTAAGTACCACAACTTCTTTATCAATTTTTCGCTTTCTGCGATATTGCACTTGTACCGTAAACGAGGTTCTTGTAAACAGAGCCGTCCCAAATTTTGGGGTGGCTGTGTCTTTTTGATTTTAATTTCCCTAAGCTATAGGACCATAAGTGGAAGTGCCCTAGGCTCTGTTGCTTTGTTTTTTAGATGTTTCAGGAAACACCATACACTTCTCCAGAGTGGCTGTTGGCAATTTACATCCTGCCCATCAGCATAACAAGGCTCCCAGTTCTCCATGGCGTGTCCTGCCTTTCTGGATTTTACACTTTTTTCAGATGGCCCTTTTGACAGGGGGGCAGTGAGACTTCATTGTAGTGCAGATTTACTTTGCAAGCTTGCTTGTTTGGCCAAAAAGGGCGTATGCGTTTTTTCCTGAATATATTCAGGAAAAAACGCATACGCCCTTTCTGGCCAAGTGCATCATTGTGGACGTTCTGCCTCTTTTCCTATGCTTTACATGCAATTCCAGTCTACCTCCTGAAATCGGTTTCCTGCAAGTCTGCCCCGCTTTCAAGTCCTCTTGGCAGGCTTACTTCAATATAATTTTGGACGATAGCTGTCATTTATAACTCTGCAGGTTTGTGAATTACAGTGCCCCTTAGCTCCTTTATTTAACTCGCTTTCTTGTGAGCTGGCCGCAATACCGCAGGATTGCTTCAGGCCCTAGTGTTGTTCCGGCATGGCACGCTGAACCTTTGGTTAATTCCTCTGCCTGGTGGGAAATGAGAATTAAATTTGCCCATCCAGACTCCTCCAGCTAGTCTCTCATTGGTTCTCCCTATTCCTGTTTATTTTCCGCAGAAATTGCCAACTGGGCCAAACAGGAGGTTAAAGGCACTGACTCTCCAAGTGGGGAGAGTGTTAGTAAAGCGTCTGGAATGTTGCACCCGAGTACCAGGGGACGAAAACTGAGATACATTTGAACACGTTTCCCGATCACACGGTGGATCATACTCTGGGTTCCACATGCATGTTTTAGCTGAAGGAAGAATACCTTAAACCTGGAGAGTTGAGACCGATGGAATGGGTACCATGCAATATGACTTCAAAGGGTCTGCATTTGCTCACCGAACCTCATCAATCCTATCACTGCTGCGTTAATGCCGCTGTACACATGCTTGATTCTCTTTCGGAGACATATAAATCCATAGGTTTTAAGATTATGACTAGTCAGGTATATTCTTAGGGGTTTAATATGGGGTGTTAAGTCCACTTCGTTGAGCAAGGAGTAGCTCTTGTCTATTATATATTTGGCTTATGGAACGGTATCTGTGCTAA
Source organism: Orcinus orca (assembly GCF_937001465.1). Classification (NCBI taxonomy): domain Eukaryota; kingdom Metazoa; phylum Chordata; class Mammalia; order Artiodactyla; family Delphinidae; genus Orcinus; species Orcinus orca. Next base: position 68,041,133 of record NC_064559.1, read on the forward strand.
TTTCAATCTCTGGTTTTATGCAGCACCCCAACTCACCTTTCCCTTTAAGCAAGCATAAGTTGGTTTTCTACATTTGAGACCCTGTTCTGATTTGTAATTCTGTTCCTGTGTAGCCAAGTTTGCATTCCGTGTATTAGTGATATCTTATGATATTTCTTTTTCTGTGTGACTTATTTCACTTAGAATCATCGTACCTGAATCTACTCATTATGCTGCTACGGGCCTGATGACCCAGATTTCATTGCTGAGTGATATTGCATTGAACGTAAGTACCACAACTTCTTTATCCATTTTTCGCTTTCTGTGATATTGAACTTGTACCGTAAACGTGGTTCTTGTAAACAGAGCCATCCCAAACATTGGGGTGGCTGTATCTTTTTGATTTCAATTTCCCTAAGCTATAGGACCATAAGTGGAATTGCCCTAGGCTCTGTTGGTTTTTTTTTTAGATGTTTCAGGAAACACCATACACTTCTCCAGAGTGGCTGTTGGCAATTTACATCCCGCCCTTCAGCATAACAAGGCTCCCAGTTCATCATGGCCTGTCGTACCTTTCTGGATTTTACACTTTTTTCAGATGGCCCTTTTGACCAGGGGGCAGTGAGACTTCATTGTAGTGCAGATTTCCTTTGCAAGCTTGCTTGGTTGTCCAAAAAGGGCGTATGCGTTTTCCTGAATATATTCAGAAAAAAACACATACGCGCTTTTTGGCCAAGTGCATCATTGTGGACGTTCTGCCTCTTTTCCTATGCTTTACATGCAATTCCTGTCTACCTCCTGAAATCGGTTTCCTGCAATTCTGCCCCGGTTTCAAGTCCTCTTGGCAGCGTTACTTCAATATATTTTTGGACGATAGCTGTCATTTATAACTCTGCAGGTTTGTGAATTACAGTGCCCCTGAGCTCCTTTCTTCAACTCGCTTTCTTGTGAGCTGGCCGCAACACCGCAGGATTGCTTCAGGCCCTAGTGTGGTTCCCGCACGGCACGCTGAACCTTTGTTTAATTCCTCTTCCTGGTGGGAAATGAGAGTTAAATTTGCCCGTACAGACACCTCCAGCTAGTCTCTCATTTGTTCTCCCTATTCCTGTTCATTTTCCGCAGAAATTGCAAACTGGGCCAAACAGGAGGTTAAAGGCACTGACTCTCCAAGTGGGGAGAGGGTTAGTAAAGCGTCTGGAATGTTGCACCCGAGTACCAGGGGACGAAAACTGAGACACATTTGAACACGTTTCCCGATCACACGGTGGATCATACTCTGGGTTCCACATGCATGTTTTAGCTGAAGGAAGAATCCCTTAAACCTAGTGAGTTGAGACCCGTGGAATGGGTACCATGCAATATGACTTCAAAGGGTCTGTATTTGCTCACCGCTCCTCACCAATCCTATCACTGCTGCATATATGCCGCTGTACACACGCTTGATTCTCTTTCGGAGACATGTAAATCCATAGGTTTTAAGATTCTTACTAGTCAGGTATATTCTTAGGCGTTGAATATGGGGTGTTGAGTCCACTTCGTTGAGCAAGGAGTAGCTCTTGTCTATTATATATTTGGCTTATGGAACGGTATCTGTGCTAATGTCAATCTATGGTTTTATGCAGCACCCGAACTCACATTTCCCCTTCAGCAAGCACAAGTTGGTTTTCTACATTTGAGACCCTGTTCTGTTTTGTAATTCAGTTCCTGTGTAGACAAGTTTACATTCCGTGTAGTAGGGATATCTTATGATGTTTCTTTTTCTGTGTGACTTATTTCACTTAGAATCATCGTACCTGAATCCACTCATTATGCTGCTACAGGCCTGATGACATAGATTTCATTGCTGAGTGATATTGCATTGTACGTAAGTACCACAACTTCTTTATCCATTTTTCGCTTCCTGTGATATTGAACTTGTACCGTAAACGAGGTTCTTGTAAACAGAGCCGTCCCAAACTTTGGGGTGGCTGTGTCTTTTTTATTTTAATTTCCCTAAGCTATAGGACCATAAGTGGAAGTGCCCTAGGCTCTGTTGCTTTGTTTCTTAGATGTTTCAGGAAACACCATACACTTCTCCAGAGTTGCTGTTGGCAATTTACATCCCACCCATCAGCATAACAAGGCTCCCAGTTCTCCAAGGCCTGTCCTGCCTTTCTGGATTTTACACTTTTTTCAGATGGCCCTTTTGACCGGGAGGCAGTGAGACTTCATTGTAGTGCAGATTTCCTTTACAAGCTTGCTTGGTTGGCCAAAAAGGGCGTATGCGTTTTTTCCTGAATATATTCAGGAAAAAACGCTTACGCCGTTTTTGGCCAAGTTCATCATTATGGACGTTCTGCCTCTTTTCCTATGCTGTACATGTAATTCCAGTCTACCTCCTGAAATGGCTTTCCTGCAATTTTGCCCCGCTTTCAAGTCCTCTTGGCAGACTTACTTCAATATATTTTTGGACGATAGCTGTCATTTATAACTCTGCAGGTTTGTGAATGACAGTGCCCCTGAGCTCCTTTCTTCAACTCGCTTTCTTGTGAGCTGGCCGCAACACCGCAGGATTGCTTCAGGCCCTAGTGTGGTTCCCGCACGGCACGCTGAGCCTTTGGTTAATTCCTCTTCCTGGTGGGCAATGAGAGTTAAATTTGCCCGTCCAGACACCTCCAGCTAGTCTCTCATTGCTTCTCCCTATTTCTGTTCATTTTCCACAGAACTTGCAAACTGGGCCAAACAGGAGGTTAAAGGCACTGACTCTCCAAGTGGGGAGAGTGTTACTAAAGCGTCTGGAATGTTGCACCCGTGTACCAGGGGACGAAAACTGAGACTCATTTGATCACGTTTCCCGAACACATGGTGGATCATACTCTGGGTTCCACATGCATGTTTTAGCTGAAGGAAGAATCCCTTAAACCTGGAGAGTTGAGACCCATGGATTGGGTACCATGCAATATGACTTCAAGGGGTCTGCATTTGCTCACCAAACCTCACCAATCCTACCACTGCTGCGTTTATGCCGCAGTACACGTGCTTGATTCTCTTTCGGAGACATATAAATCCATAGGTTTTAAGATTCTTACTAGTAAGGTATATTCTTAGGCGTTTAATATGGTGTGTTTAGTCCACTTCGTTTAGCAAGGAGTAGGTCTTGTCTATTACATATTTGGCTTATGGAATGGTATCTGTGCCAAATTCAATCTCTGGTTTTATGCAGCACCCCAACTCACCTTTCCACTTAAGCAAGCATAAGTTGGTTTTCTACATTTGAGACCCTGTTCTGTTTTGTAATTCAGTTCCTGTGTAGCCAAGTTTACATTCCGTGTAGTAGTGATATCTTAGGATGTTTCTTTTTCTGTGTGACTTATTTCACTTAGAATCATCGTACCTGAATCCACTCATTATGCTACTACGGGCCTGATGACATAGATTTCATTGCTGAGTGATATTGCATTGTACGTAAGTACCACAACTTCTTTATCCATTTTTCGCTTTCTGTGATATTGAACTTGTACCATAAACGAGGTTCTTGTAAACAGAGCTGCCCAAACTTTTGGGTGGCTGTGTCTTTTTGATTTTAATTTCCCTAAGCTATAGGACCATAAGTGGAAGTGCCCTAGGCTCTGTTGCTTTGTTTTTCAGATGTTTCAGGAAACACCATACCCTTCTCCAGAGTGGCTGTTGGCAATTACATCCCGCTCATCAGCATAACAAGGCTCCCAGGTCTCCATGGCCTGTCCTGCCTTTCTGGATTTTACACTTTTTTCAGATGGCCCTTTTGACCGGGGGGCAGTGAGACTTCATTGTAGTGCAGATTTCCTTTGCAAGCTTGCTTGGTTGGCCAGAAAGTGCGTATGCGTTTTTTCCTGAATATATTCTGGAAAAAACGCATACGCCCTTTTTAGCCAAATGCATCATTGTGGACGTTCTGCCTCTTTTCCTATGCTTTAAATGCAATTCCTGTCTACCTCCTGAAATCGGTTTCTTGCAATTCTGCCCTGCTTTCAAGTCCTCTTGGCAGCCTTACTTCAATATATTTTTGGACGATAGCTGTCATTTATAACTCTGCAGGTTTGTGAATGACAGTGCCCCTGAGCTCCTTTCTTCAACTCGCTTTCTTGTGAGCTGGCTGCAACACCGCAGGATTGCTTCAGGCCCTAGTGTGGTTCCGGCATGGCACGCTGAGCATTTGGTTAATTCCTATTCCTGGTGGGAAATGAGAGTTAAATTTGCCCGTCCAGACACTTCCAGCTAGTCTCTCATTGGTTCTCCCTATTCATGTTCATCTTCCGCAGAAATTGCAAACTGGGCCAAACAGGAGGTTAAAGGCAGTGACTCTCCAAGTGGGGAGAGTGTTAGTAAAGCGTCTGGAATGTTTCACCCGAGTACAGGGGACAAAAACTGAGACACATTTGAACACGTTTCCCGATCACACGGTGGATCATACTCTGGGTTCCACATACACGTTTTAGCTGAAAGAAGAATCCCTTAAACCTGGAGAGTTGAGACCCATGGAATGGGTACCATGCAATATGACTTCAAAGGGTCTGCATTTGCTCACTGAACCTCACCAATCCTATCACTGCTGCATTTATGTCGCTGTACACATGCTTGATTCTCTTTCGGAGACATATAAATCCATAGGTTTTAAGATTCTTACTATTCAGGTATATTCTTAGGCGTTTAATATGGCGTCTTGAGTCCACTTCGTTGAGCAAGGAGTATCTCTTGTCTATTATATATTTGGCTTATGGAACAGTATCTGTGCCAATTTCAATCTCTGGTTTCATGCAGCACCCCAACTCACCTTTCCCCTTAAGCAAGCATAAGTTGGTTTTCTACATTTGAGACCCTGTTCTGTTTTGTAATTCAGTTCCTGTGTAGCCAAGTTTACATTCCGTGTAGTAGTGATATCTTATGATGTTTCTTTTTCTGTGTGACTTATTTCACTTAGAATCATCGTACCTGAATCCACTCATTATGCTGCTACGGGCCTGATGACATAGATTTCATTGCTGAGTGATATTGCATTGTACGTAACTACCACAACTTCTTTATCCATTTTTCCCTTTCTGCGATATTGAACTTGTACCGTAAACGAGGTTCTTGTAAACAGAGCCGTCCCAAACTTTGGGGTGGCTGTGTCTTTTTGATTTTAATTTCCCTAAGCTATAGGACCATAAGTGGAAGTGCCCTAGGCTCTGTTGGTTTGGTTTTTAGATGTTTCAGGAAATACCATACACTTCTCCAGAGTGGCTGTTGGCCATTTACATCCCGCCCATCAACATAACAAGGCTCCCAGTTCTCCATGGCCTGTCTTGCCTTTCTGGATTTTACACTTTTTTCAGATGGCCCTTTTTACCGTGGGGAAGTGAGACTTCATTGTAGTGCAGATTTCCTTTGCAAGCTTTCTTGGTTGGCCAAAAAGGGCGTATGCGTTTTTTCCTGAATGTATTCAGGAAAAAACGCATACGCCCTTTTTGGCCAAGTGCGTCATTGTGGACATTCTGCCTCTTTTCCTATGCTTTAAATGCAATTCCAGTCTACCTCGTGAAATCGGTTTCCTGCAATTCTGCCCCGCTTTCAAGTCCTCTTGGCAGCCTTACTTCAATATATTTTAGGACGATAGCTGTCATTTATAACTCTGCAGGTTTATGAATTACAGTGCCCCTGAGCTCCTTTCTTCAACTCGCTTTCTTGTGTGCAGGCCGCAACACCGCAGGATTGCTTCAGGCCCTAGTGTTTTTCCGGCATGGCAAGCTGAGCCTTTGGTTAATTCCTCTTCCTGGTGGGAAATGAGAGTTAAATTTGCCCGTCCAGACACCTCCAGCTAGTCTCTCATTGGTTCTGCCTATTCCTGTTCATCTTCCGCAGAAATTGCAAACTGGGCCAAACAGGAGGTTAAAGGCCCTGACTCTCCAAGTGGCGATACTCTTAGTACTGCGTCTGGAACGTTGCATCCAAGTACCAGGTGACGAAAACTGAGACACATTTGAACACGTTTACCGATCACACGGTGGATCATACTCTGGGTTCCACATGCATGTTTTAGCTGAAGGAAGAATCCCTTAAACCTGGAGAGTTGAGACCCATGGAATGTGTACCATGGAATATGACTTCAAAGCGTCTGCATTTGCTCACCGAACCTCACCAATGCTATAACTGCTGCAATTATGCCACTGTAGACACGATTGATTCTCTTTCGGAGACATATAAATCCATATGTTTTAAGATTCTTACTAGTCAGGTATATTCTTAGGCGTTTAATATGTGGTGTTGAGTCTATTTCGTTGAGCAAGGAGTAGCTCTTGTCTCTTAAATATTTGGTTTATGGAATGGTATCTGTGCTCATTTCAATCTATGGTTTTACGCAGCGCCCCAACTCACCTTTCCCCTTAAGCAAGCATAACTTGGTTTTCTACATTTGAGACCCTGTTCTGTTTTGGAATTCAGTTCCTGTGTAGCCAAGTTTACATTCCATGTAGTAGTGATATCTTATAATGTTTCTTTTTCTGTGTGACTTATTTCACTTAGAATCATCGTACCTAAATCCACTAGTTATGCTGCTACAGCCTGATAACATATATTTCATTGCTGATTGATACTGCATTATATGTAAGTACCACAACTTCTTTTTCCGTTTTTCGCTTTCTGCGATATTGAACTTGTTCCGTAAATGAGGTTCTTGTAAACAGAGTTGTCCCAAACTTTGGGTTGGCTGTGTCTTTTTGATTTTAATTTCCCTAATCTATAGGACCATAAGTGGAAGTGCCCTAGGCTGTGTTGCTTTGTTTTTTAGATGTTTCAAGAAACACCATACTCTTCTCCAGAGTGGCTGTTGGCAATTTACATCCCGCCCATCAGCATAACAAGGCTCCCAGTTCTCCATGGCCTGTCCTGCCTTTCTGGATTTTACAACTTTTTAAGATGGCCCTTTTGACCGGCGGGAAGTGAGACTTCATTGTAGTGCAGATTTCCTTTGCAAGCTTGCTTGGTTGGCCAAGGAAGAAACGCATACACCCTTTTGGCCAAGTGCATCATTGTGGACGTTCTGCCTCTTTTCCTATGCTTCAAATGCAATTCTAGTCTACCTCCTGAAATCGGTTTCCTGCAATTCTGCCCCTCTTTCAAGTCCTCCTGTGAGCCTCATTTCAATATATTTTTGGACGATAGCTGACATTTATAACTCTGCAGGTTTGTGAATTACAGTTCCCCTGAGCTCCTTTCTTCAACTCGCTTTTCTGTGAGCTGGCCGCAACACCGCAGGATTGCTTCAGGCCCTAGTGTGGTTCCGCCATGGCATGCTGAGCCTTTGGTTAATTCCTCTTCCTGGTGGGAAATGAGAGTTAAATTTGCCCGTCCAGACACCTCCAGCTAGTCTCTCATTGGTTCTCCCTATTCCTGTTCATCTTCCGCAGAAATTGCAAACTGGGCCAAACAGGAGGTTAAAGGCACTGACTTTCCATGTGGAAGAGTGTTAGTAACGCGTCTGGAATATTGCACCCGAGTAACAGGGGACGAAACCTGAAACACATTTGAACACGTTTCCCGATCACACGGTGGATCATACTCTGGGTTCCACATGCATGTTTTTGCTGAAGGAAGAATCCCTTAAACCTGAAGAGTTGAGACCCATGGAATGGGTAGCATGCAATATGACTTCAAAGGGTCTGCATTTGCTCACCGCACCTCACCAATCCTTTCACTGCTGTGCTTATGCCGCTGTACACATGCTTGATTCTCTTTCGGAGACATATAAATCCATAGGTTTTAAGATTCTTACTAGTCAGGTATATTCTTAGGCGTTTAATATGGCGTCTTGAGTCCTCTTTGTTGAGCAAGGAGTAGCTCTTGTCTATTACATATTTGGCTTATGGAACGGTATCTGTGCCAATTTCAATCTCTGGTTTCATGCACCGCCCAAACTCACCTTTCCCCTTAAGCAAGCGTATGTTGGTTTTCTACATTTGAGACCCTGTTCTGTTTTGTAATTCAGTTCCTGTGTAGCCAAGTTTACATTCCGTGTATTAGTGATATCTTCTGATGTTTCTTTTTCTGTGTGACTTATTTCACTTAGAATCATCGTACCTGAATCCACTCATTATATTGCTACGGGCCTGATGACATAGATTTCATTGCTCAGTTATATTGCATTGTACGTAAGTACCACAACTTCTTTATCCATTTTTCGCTTTCTGTGATATTGAACTTGTACCGTAAACGAGGTTCTTGTAAACAGAGCCTTCCCAAACTTTGGGGTGGCTGTGTCTTTTTGATTTTAATTTCCCTAAGCTATAGGAACATAAGTGGAAGTGCCCTAGGCTCTGTTGCTTTGTTTTTTAGATGTTTGAGGAAACACCATACCCTTCTCCAGAGTGGCTGCTGGCAATTTACATCCCGCCCATCAGCATAACAAGGCTCCCAGTTCTCTATGGCCTGTCCTGCCTTTCTGGATTTTATACTTTTTCCAGATGGCCCTTTTGACCGTGGGAAGTGAGACTTCGTTGTAGTGCAGAATTTCTTTGCAACCTTGCTTGGTTGGCCAAAAAGGGCGAATGCGTTTTTTCCTGAATATATTCAGGAAAAAACGCATATGCACTTTTTGGCCACGTGCATCATTGTGGACGTTCTGCCTCTTTTCCTGTGCTTTAAATGCAATTCCAGTCTACCTCCTGAAATCGGTTTCCTGCAATTCTGCCCCACATTCAAGTCTTCTTGGCAGCCTTACTTCAATATATTTTTGGATGATAGCTGTCATTTATAACTCTGCATGGTTGTGAATGACAGTGCCCCTGAGCTCCTTTCTTCAACTCGCTTTCTTGTGAGCTGGCCGCAACACCGCAGGATTGCTTCAAGCCCTAGTGTGGTTCCGGCACGGCTGCTCAGCTTTTGGTTAATTCCTCTTCCTGGTGGGAAATGAGAGTTAAATTTGCCCATCCAGACACCTCCTGCTAGTCTCTCATTGGTTCTGCCTATTCCTGTTCATCTTCCGCAGAAATTGCAAACTGGGCCAAACAGGAGGTTAAAGGCACTGACTCTCTAAGTGGGGAGAGTGTTAGTAAAGTGTCTGGAATGTTGCACCCGAGTACCAGGGGACGAAAACTGAGACACATTTGAACACGTTTGCCAATCACACGGTGGATCATACTCTGGGTTCCACATGGATGTTTTAGCTGAAGGAAGAATCCCTTAAACCTGGAGAGTTGAGACCCATGGAATGTGTACCATGCAATATGACTTCAAAGGGTCTGCATTTGCTCACCGAACCTCACCAATCCTATCACTGCTGCGTTTATGCCGCTGTACACACGCTTGATTCTCTTTCAGAGACATATCAATCCATAGGTTTTAAGATTCTTACTTGTCAGGTATATTCTTAGGCATTTAATATGGGGTGTTGTGCCCACTTCATTGAGCAAGGAGTAGCTCTTGTCTATTACATATTTGGCTTATGGAACAGTATCTGTGCTAATTTCAATCTCTCATTTTATTGAAAACCCCAACTCATCTTTCCCCAAGAGCAAGCATAGTTTGATTTTCTACGTTTGAGACCCTGTTCTGTTTTGTAATTCAATTCCTGTGTAGCCAAGTTTACATTCCGTGTATTAGTGATATCTTATGATGTTTCTATTTCTGTGTGACCTTTTTCACTTACAAACATCGTACCTGAATCCACTCATTATGCTGCTACGGGCCTGATGACATAGATTTCATTGCTGAGTGATATTGCATTGGACGTAAGTACCACAACTTCTTTATCCATTTCTTGCTTTCTGCGATATGGAACTTGTACAGTAAATGAGGTTTTTGTAAACAGAGCCGTCCCAAACTTTGGGGTGGCTGTGTCTTTTTGATTTTAATTTCCCTAATCTATAGGACCATAAGTGGAAGTGCCCTAGGCTCTGTTGCTTTGTTTTTTAGATGTTTCAGGAAACACCATACACTTCTCCCCAGTGCCTGTTGGCAATTTACATCCCGCCCATCAGCATAACAAGGCTCCCAGTTCTCCATGGCCTGTCCTGCCTTTCTGGATTTTACACTTTTTTCAGATGGCCCTTTTGACCGGGGGGCAGTGAGACTTCATTGTAGTGCAAATTTCCTTTGCAAGCTTGCTTCGTTGGCCAAAAAGTGCGTATGCGTTTTTTCCTGAATATTTTCAGGAAAAAACGCATACGCCCTTTTTGGCCAAGTGCATCATTGTGGACGTTCTGCCTCTTTTCCTATGCTTTACATGCAATTCCAGTCTACCTCCTGACATTGGTTTCCTGCAATTCTGCCCCGCTTTCAAGTCCTCTTGGCAGCCTTACTTCAATATATTTTAGGACGATAGCTGTCATTTATAACTCTGCAGGTTTGTGAATTACAGTGCCCCTGAGCTTCTTTCTTCAACTCGCTTTCTTTTGAGCAGGCCGCAACACCGCAGGATTGCTTCAGGCCCTAGTGTTTTTCCGGCATGGCACGCTGAGCCTTTGGTTAATTCCTCTTCCTGGTGGGAAATGAGAGTTAAATTTGCCCGTCCAGACACCTCCAGCTAGTCTCTCATTGGTTCTCCCTATTCCTGTTCATTTTCCGCAGAAATTGCAAACTGGGCCAAACAGGAGGTTAAAGGCACTGACTCTCCAAGTGGGGAGAGTGTTAGTGAAACGTCTGAAATGTTGCACCTGAGTACCAGGGGACGAAAACTGAGACACATTTGAACAAGTTTCCCTATCACACGGTGGATCATACTCTGGGTTCCACATGCATGTTTTAGCTGAAGGAAGAATCCCTTAAACCTGGAGAGTTGAGACCCATGGAATGGCTACCAAGCAATATGACTTCAAAGGGTCTGCATTTGCTCACCGAACCTCACCAATCCTATCACTGCTGAGTTTATGCCACAGTACACACGCTTGATTCTCTTTCAGAGACATATAAATCCATAGGTTTTAAGATTCTTACTAGTCAGGTATATTCTTAGCCATTTAATATGGGGTGTTGAGTCCACTTCGTTGAGCAAGGAGTAGCTCTTGTCTATTACATATTTGGCTTATGGAATGGTATCTGTGCTCATTTCAATCTCTGGTTTTATGCAGCACCCCAACTCACCTTTCCCCTTAAGCAAGCATAAGTTGCTTTTCTACATTTGAGACCCTGTTCTGTTTTGTAATTCAGTTCCTGTGTAGCCAAGTTTACATTCCGTGTAGTAGTGATATCTTATGATGTTTCTTTTTCTGTGTGACTTATTTCACTTAGAATCATCGTACCTGAATGCACTCATTATGCTGCTACGGACCTGATGACATAGATTTCATTGCTGAGTGATATTGCATTGTACGTAAGTACCACAACTTCTTTATCCATTTTTCGCTTTCTGTGATATTGAACTTGTACCGTAAACGAGGATCTTGTAAACAGAGCCGTTCCAAACTTTGGGGTGGCTGTGTCTTTTTGATTTTATTTTCCCTAAACTATAGGACCATAAGTGGAAGTGCCCTAGGCTCTGTTGCTTTGTTTTTCAGATGTTTCAGGAAACACCATACACTTCTCCAGGGTGGCTGTTTGCAATTTACATCCCGCCCATCAGCATAACAAGGCTCCCAGTTCTCAATGGACTTTCCTGCCTTTCTGGATTTTACACTTTTTTCAGATGGCCCTTTTGACCAGGGGGGAAGTGAGACTTCATTGTAGTGCAGATTTCCCTTGCAAGCTTGCTTGCTTGGCCAAAAAGGGCGTATGCGTTTTTTCCTGCATATATTCAGGAAAAAACGCATACTTGCTTTTTGGCCAAGTGCATCATTGAGGACGTTCTGCCTATTTTCCTATGCTTTAAATGCAATTCCAGTCTACCTCCTGAAATCTGTTTCCTGCAATTCTGCCCCGCTTTCAAGTCCTCTTGGCAGCCTTACTTCAATATATTTTTGGATGATAGCTGTCATTTATAACTCTGCAGGTTTGTGAATTACAGTGCCCCTGAGCTCCTTTCCTCAACTCGCTTTCTTGTGAGCTGGCCGCAACACCGCAGGATTGTTTCAGGCCCTAGTGTGGTTCCGCCACTGCACGCTGAGCCTTTGGTTAATTCCTCTTCCTGGTGGGAAATGAGAGTTAAATTTGCCCATCCAGACACCTCCAGCTAGTCTCACATTTGTTCTCACTATTCCTGTTCATTTTCCGCAGAAATTGCAAACTGGGCCAAACAGGAGGTTAAAGGCACTGACTCTCCAAGTGCGGAGAGTGTTACTAAAGCGTCTGGAATGTTGCACCCGAGTATCAAGGGACGAAAACTGAGACACATTTGAACACGTTTCCCGATCACACGGTGGATCATACTCTGGGTTCCACATGCATGTTTTAGCTGAAGGAAGAATCCCTTAAACCTGGAGAGTTGAGACCCATGGAATGGGTACCATGCAATATGACTTCAAAGGGTCTGCATTTGCTCACCGAGCCTCACCAATCCTTTCACTGCTGCGTTTTTGCCTCTCCACATGCTTGATTCTCTTTTGCAGACATATAAATCCATAGGTTTTAAGATACTTACTAGTCACTATATTCTTAGGCGTTTAATATGGGGTGTTGAGTCCACTTCGTTGAGCAAGGAGTAGCTCTTGTCTATTACATATTTGGCTTATGGAACGGTATCTGTGCTAATTTCAATCTCTGTTTTTTTGCAGCACCCCAACTCACCTTTCCCTTTAAGCAAGCATACGTTGGTTTTCTACATTTGAGACCCTGTTCTGTTTTGTAATTCAGTTCCTGTGTAGCCAAGTTTACATTCCGTGTATTAGTGATATCTTATGATGTTTCTTTTTCTGTGTGACTTATTTCATGTAGAATCATCGTACCTGAATCCACTCATTATGCTGCTATGGGCCTGATGACATAGATTTCATTGCTGAGTGATATTGCATTGTACGTAAGTACCACAACATATTTATCCAATTTTCGCTTTCTGCGATACTGAACTTGTACCGTAAACGAGGTTCTTGTAAACATAGCCATCCCAAAATCTGGGGTGGCTGTGTCTTTTTGATTTAAATTTCCCTAAGCTATAGGACCATAAGTGGAAGTGCCCTAGGCTCTGTTGCTTTGTTTTTCAAATGTTTCAGGAAACACCATACACTTCTCCAGAATGGCTGTTGGCAATTTACATCCCGTCCATCAGCATAACAAGGTTCGCTGTTCTCACGGCCTGTCCTGCCTTTCTGGATTTTACACTTTTTTCAGATGGCCCTTTTGACCGGGGGGCAGTGGGACTTCATTGTAGTGCAGATTTCCTTTGCAAGCTTGCTTTGTTGGCCAAAAAGTGCGCATGAATTTTTTCTTGAATATATTCAGGAAAAAACGCATACGCACTTTTTGGCTAAGTGCATCATTGTGGACGTTCTGCCTCTTTTCCTATGCTTTACATGCAATTCCAGTCTACCTCCTGAAATCGTTTTCCTGAAATTCTGGCCCACATTCAAGTCCTCTTGGCAGCCTTACTTCCATATATTTTTGGACGATAGCTGTCATTTATAACTCTGCAGGTTTGTGAATTACAGTGCCCCTGAGCTCCTTTCTTCAACTCGCTTTCTTGTGAGCTGGCCGCAACACCGCAGGATTGCTTCAGGCCCTAGAGTGGGTCCGGCACGGCAAGCTGAGCCTTTGGTTAATTCCTCTTCCTGGTGGGAAATGAGAGTTAAATTTGCCCGTCCAGACACCTCCAGCTAGTCTCTCATTGGTTCTCCCTATTCCTGTTCATTTTCCGCAGAAATTGCAAACAGGGCCAAACAGGAGGTTAAAGGCACTGACTCTCCATGTGGGGAGAGTGTTAGTAAAGTGCCTGGAATGTTGCACCCTAGTACCAGGGGACGAAAACTGACACACATTTGAACACGTTTTCCGATCACACGGTGGATCATACTCTGGGTTCCACATGCATGTTTTAGCTGAAGGAGGAATCCCTTAAACCTGGAGAGTTGAGACCCATGGAATGGGTACCATGCAATATGATTTCAAAGGGTCTGCATTTGCTCACCGAACCTCACCAATCCTATCACTGCTGCGTTTATAACGCTGTACACACACTTGATTCTCTTTCAGAGACATATAAATCCATAGGTTTTAAGATTCTTACTAGTCAGGTATATTCTTAGGCGTTTAATATGTGGTGTTTTGTCCTCTTCGTTGAGCAAGGAGTAGCTCTTGTCTATTACATATTTGGCTTATGGAACAGTATCTGTGCTAATTTCAATCTCTGGTTTTATGCAGCACCCCAACTCACCTTTCCCCTTAAGCAAGCATAAGTTGGTTTTCTACATTTGAGACCCTGTTCTGTTTGTAATTCAGTTCCTGTGTAGCCAAGTTTACATTCCGTGTATTAGTGATATATTATGATGTTTGTTTTCTGTGTGACTTATTTCACTTAGAATCATCGTACCTGTATCCACTCCTTATGCTGCTATGGGCCTGATGATATAGATTTCATTGCTGAGTGATATTGCATTGTACGTAAGTACCACAAATTCTTTATCCATTTTTCGCTTTCTGTGAGATTGAACTTGTACCATAAACGAGGTTCTTGTAAACAGAGCCGTCCCAAACTTTGGGGTGGCTGTGTCTTTTTGATTTTAGTTTCCCTAACCTATAGGACCATAAGTGGAAGTGCCCTAGGCTCTGTTGCTTTGTTTTTTGGATGTTTCAGGAAACACCATACACTTCTCCAGAGTGGCTGTTGGCAATTTACATCCCGCCAATCAGCATAACAAGGCTCCCAGTTCTCCATGGCCTGTCCTGCCTTTCTGGATTTTACACTTTTTTCAGATGGCCCTTTTGACCGGGGTGCAGTGTGACTTCATTGTAGTGCAGATTTCCTTTGCAAGCTTGCTTGGTTGGCCAAAAAGGGCGTATGCGTTTTTTCCTGAATATATTCAGGGAAAAACGCATACGCCCTTTTTGGCCAAGTGCATCATTGTGGACATTCTGCCTCTTTTTCTATGCTTTACATGCAACTCCAGTCTACCTCCTGAAATCGGTTTCCTGCAATTCTGCCCCGCTTTCAGTTCCTCTTGGCAGCCTTACTTCAATATATTTTTGGACGATAGCTGTCATTTATAACTCTGCAGGTTTGTGAATTACAGTGCCCCTTAGCTCCTTTCTTCAACTCGCTTTCTTGTGAGCTGGCCGCACACCGCAGGATTGCTTCAGGCCCTAGTGTGGTTCCGGCACGGCACGCTGAGCCTTCGGTTAATTCCTCTTCCTGGTGGGAAATGAGAGTTAAATTTGACCGTCCAGACACCTCCAGCTAGTCTCTCATGGGTTCTCCCTATTCCTGTTCATCTTCAGCAGAAATTGCAAACTGGGCCAGATGGGAGGTTAAAGGCACTGACTCTCCTAGTGGGGTGTGTGTTAGTAAAGCGTCTGGAATGTTGCACCCGAGTACCAGGGGACAAAAACTGAGACACATTTGAACACGTTTCCTGGTCACACGGTGGATCATACTCTGGTTTCCACATGCATGTTTTAGCTGAAGGTAGTATCCCTTAAACCTGGATAGTTGAGACCCATGGAATTGGTGCCATGCAATATGACTTCTAAGGGTCTGCATTTGCTCACCGAACCTCACCAGTCCTATCACTGCTGCGCTTATGCCGCTGTACACACGCTTGATTCTCTTTCGGAGACATATAAATCCATAGGTTTTAAGATTCTTACTAGTCAGGTATATTCTTAGTCGTTTAATATGGCGTCTTGAGTCCACTTCGTTGTGCAAGGCGTAGCTCTGGTCTATTACATATTTGGCTTATGGAACGGTATCTGTGCTAATTTCAATCTCTGGTTTCATGCAGCACGCCAACTCACCATTCCCCTTAAGCAAGCGTAAGTTGGTTTTCTACATTTGAGACCCTGTTCTGTTTTGTAATTAAGTTCCTGTGTAGCTAAGTTTACATTCCGTGTATTAGTAATATCTTATGATGTTTCTTTTTCTGTGTGACTTATTTCACTTAGAATCATCGTACCGGAATCCACTCATTATGCTGCTATGGGCCTGATGACATAGATTTCATTGCTGAGTGATATTGCATTGTATGTAAGTACCACAACTTCTTTATCCATTTTTCGCTTTCTGTGATATTGAACTTGTACCGTAAACGAGGTTCTTATAAACAGAGCCGGCCCAAACTTTGGGGTGGCTGTGCCTTTTTGATTTTAATTACCCTAAGCTATAGGACCATAAGTGGAAGTGCCCTAGGCTCTGTTGCTTTGTTTTTTAGATGTTTCAGGAAACACGTTACACTTTTCCAGAGTGGCTGTTGTCAATTTACATGTAGCCCATCAGCATAACAAGGCTTCCAGTTCTCCATGGCCTGTCCTGCCTTTCTGGATTTTACACTTTTTTCAGATGGCCCTTTTGACCGGGGGGAAGTGAGACTTCATTTTAGTGCAGATTTCCTTTGCAAGCTTGCTTGGTTGGCCAAAAAGGGCGTATGCGTTTTTTCCTGAATATATTCTAGAAAAAATGCATACGCCCTTTTTGGTCAAGTGCATCATTGTGGACGTTCTGCCTCTTTTCCTATGCTTTACATGCAATTCCAGTCTACCTCCTGAAATCGGTTTCCTGCAATTCTACCCCACTTTCAAGTCCTCTTGGCAGCCTTACTTCAATATATTTTTGGACGATAGCTGTCATTTATAACTCTGCAGGTTTGTGAATGACAGTGCCCCTGAGCTCCTTTCTTCAACTCATTTTCTTGTGAGCTGGCCGCAAGACTGCAGGATTGCTTCAGGCCCTAGTGTTGTTCCGGCATGGCACGCTGAGCCTGTGGTTAATTCCTCTTCCTGGTGGGAAATGAGAGTTAAATTTGCCCGTCCAGACACCTCCAGCTAGTCTCTCATTGGTTCTCCCTATTCCTGTTCATCTTCCACAGAAATTGCAAACTGGGCCAAACAGGAGTTTAAAGGCACTGACTCTCCAAGTGGGGAGAGTGTTAGTAAAGCATCTGGAATGTTGCACTCGAGTACCAGGGGATGAAAACTGAGACACATTTGAACACGTTTCCTGATCACACGGTGGATCATAGTGTGGGTTCCACATACATGTTTTTGCTGAAGGAAGAATCCCTTAAATCTGGAGAGTTAAGACCCATGGAATGGGTACCATGCAATATGACTTCAAAGGGTCTGCATTTGCTCACTGAACCTCACCAATCCTATCACTGCTGCGCTTATGCCACTGTACACATGCTTGACTCTCTTTCGGAGACATATAAATCCATAGGTTTTAAGATTCTTACTAGAGTCATGTACCAAAATGTTCATTGCAGCTCTATTTACAATACCCCAGAGATGGAAAGAACCTAAGTGCCCGTCATCGGATGAATGGATAAAGAAGATGTGGCACATATACACAATGGAATATTACTCAGCCATAAAAAGAAACGAAATTGAGCTATTTGTAATGAAGTGGATAGACCTAGAGTCTGTCATACAGGGTGAAGTAAGTCAGAAAGAAAAAGACAAATACCGTATGCTAACACATATATATGGAATTTAAGAAAAAAAAATGTCATGAAGAACCTAGGGGTAAAGCAGGAATAAAGACACACACCTCTTAGAGAACAGCCTTGAGGTTATGGGGAAGGGGAAGGATGAGCTGTGACAGGGCGAGAGAGAGTCATGGGCATATACACACTAACAAACGTAGTAAGGTAGATAGCTAGTGGGAAGCAGCCGCACGGCACAGGGATATTGGCTCGGTGCTTTGTGACAGCCTGGAGGGGTGGAATAGGGAGGGTGAGAGGGAGGGAGACGCAACAGGGAACACATATGGGAATATATGTTTATGTATGACTGATTCACTTTGTTATAAAGCAGAAACTAACACACCATTGTAAAGCAATTATACCCCAATAAAGATGTTAAAAAAAAAAGATTCTTACTAGTCAGGTATATTCTTAGGCATTTAATATGGGGTGTTGAGTCCACTTCGTTGAGCAAGGAGTAGCTCTTGTCTATTACATATTTGGCTTATGGAATGGTATCTGTGTTCATTTCACTCTCTGGTTTTATGCAGCACCCGAACTCACCTTTCCCCTTAAGCAAGCATAAGTTGGTTTGCTACATTTGAGACCCTGTTCTGTTTTGTAATTCAGTTCCTGTGTTGCCAAGTTTACATTCCACGTAGTAGTGATATCTTAGGTTGTTTCTTTTTCTGTGTGACTTATTTCACTTAGAATCATCGTACCTCAATCCACTCATTAGGCTGCTACGGGCCTGATGACATAGATTTCATTGCTGAGTGATATTGCATTGTACGTAAGTACCACAACTTCTTTATCCATTTTTCGCTTTCTGCGATATTGAACTTGTACCGTAAACGAGGTTCTTGTAAACAGAGCCGTCCGAAACTTTGGGGTGCCTGTGTCTTTTTTATTTTAATTTCCCTAAGCTATAGGACCATAAGCGGAAGTGCCCTAGGCTCTGTTGCTTTGTTTTTTGGATGTTTCAGGAAAGAACATACACTTCTCCAGAGTGGCTGTTGGCAATTTACATCCTGCCCATCAGCATAACAAGGCTCCCAGTTCTCCATGGCCTGTCCTGCCTTTCTGGATTTTACACTTTTTTCAGATGACCCTTTTTACCTGGGGGAAGTGAGACTTCATTGTAGTGCAGACTGCCTTTCCAAGCTTGCTTGGTTGGCCAATAAGGGCGTATGCGTTTTTTGCTGAATATATTCAGGAAAAAACGCATACGCACTTTTTGGCCAATTGCATCATTGGACGTTCTGCCTCTTTTCCTATGCTTTAAATGCAATTCCAGTCTACCTCCTGAAATCAGTTTCCTGCAATTCTGCCCCGCTTTCAAATCCTCTTGGCAGCCTTACTTCAATATGTTTTTGGATGATAGGTGTTATTTATAGCTCTGCAGGTTTTTGAATTACAGTGCCCCTGAGCTCCTTTCTTCAACTCGCTTTCTTGTGATCTGGCCGCAACACCGCAGGATTGCTTCAGGCCCTAGTGTGGTTCCGGCATGGCACACTGAGCCTTGGTTAATTCCTCTTCCTGGTGGGAAATGAGAGTTAAATTTGCCCGTCCAGACACCTCCAGATAGTCTCTCATTGTTTCTCCCTATTCCTGTTCATCTTCTGCAGAAAGTGCAAACTGGGTCAAACAGGAGGTTAAAGGCACTGACTCTCCAAGTGGGGAGAGTGTTAGTAAACCGTCTGGAATGTTGCACCCGAGTACCAGGGGACGAAAACTGAGACACATTTGAACACGTTTCCCGATCACACGGTGGATAATACTCTGGGTTCCACATGCATGTTTTAGCTGAAGGAAGAATCCCTTAAACCTGGAGAGTTGAGACCCATGGAATGGGTACCACGCAATATGAATTCAAAGGGTCTGCATTTGCTCCCCGAACCTCACCAATCCTATGACTGCTGCGTTTTTGCTGCTGTACACACGCTTCATTCTCTTTCGGAGACATATAAATCCATAGGTTTTAAGATTCTTACTAGTTAGGTATATTCTTAGGCATTTAATATGGGGTGTTGTGTCCACTTCTGTGAGCAAGGAGTAGCTCTTGTCTATTATATATTTGGCTTATGGAATGGTATCTGTGCTAATTTCAATCTTTGGTTTTATGCAGTACCCCAACTCACCTTTCCCCTTAAGCAAGCATAAGTTGGTTTTCTAAATTTGAGACCCTGTTCTGTTTTGTAATTCAGTTCCTCTGTAGCCAAGTTTACATTCCGTGTATTACGGATATCTTATGATGTTTCCTTTTCTGTGTGACTTATTTCACTTATAATCATCGTACCTGAATCCACTTGTTATGCTGCTACGGGCCTGATGACATAGATTTCATTGCTGAGTGATATTGCATTGTACGTAAGTACCACAACTTCTTTATCCATTTTTCGCTTTCTGCGATATTGAACTTGTACCGTAAACGAGGTTCTTGTAAACAGAGCCGTCCGAAACTTTGGGGTGCCTGTGTCTTTTTTATTTTAATTTCCCTAAGCTATAGGACCATAAGCGGAAGTGCCCTAGGCTCTGTTGCTTTGTTTTTTGGATGTTTCAGGAAACAACATACACTTCTCCAGAGTGGCTGTTGGCAATTTACATCCCGCCCATCAGCATAACAAGGCTCCCAGTTCACCATGGCCTGTCCTGCCTTTCTGGATTTTACACTTTTTTCAGATGACCCTTTTTACCTGGGGGAAGTGAGACTTCATTGTAGTGCAGATTTCTTTGCAAGCTTGCTTGGTTGGCCAAAAAGGGCGTATGCGTTTTTTACTGAATATATTCAGGAGAAAACGCATACGCCCTTTTTGGCCAAGTGCATCATTGTGGACGTTCTGCCTCTTTTCCTATGCTTTACATGCAATTCCAGTCTACCTCCTGAAATCGGTTTCCTGCAATTCTGCCCCACATTCAAGTCCTCTTGGCAGCCTTACTTCAATATATTTTTGGACGATAGCTGTCATTTATAATTCTGCAGGTTTGTGAATGACAGTGCCCCTGAGCTCTTTTCTTCAACTCGCTTTTTGTGAGCTGGCTGCAACACCGCAGGATTGCTTTAGGCCCTGGTGTGGTTATGGCATGGCACGCTGAGCCGTTGGTTAATTCCTCTTCCTGGTGGGAAATGAGAGTTAAATTTGCGCGTCCAGACACCTCCAGCTTATCTCTCCTTGGTTCTCCCTATTCCTGTTCATCTTCCACAGAAATTGCAAACTGGGCCAAACAGGAGGGTAAAGGTACTGACTCTCCAAGTGGGGAGAGTGTTAATATAGCATCTGGAATGTTGTAAACGAGTACCAGGGGACTATAACTGAGACACATTTGAACACGTTTCCCGATCACACGGTGGATCATACTCTGGGTTCCACATGCATGTTTTAGCTGAAGGAAGAATCCCTTAAACCTGGAGAGTTGAGACCCATGGAATGGGTACCATGCAATATGACTTCAAAGGGTCTGCATTTGCTCACCGAACCTCACCAATCCTATCACTGCTGCGTTTATGCCGCTCTACACACGCTTGATTCTCTTTCGGAGACATATAAATCCATAGGTTTTAAGATTCTTACTAGCCAGGTATATTGTTAGGCGTTTAATATGGGGTGTTGAGTCCACTTCGTTGAGCAAGGAGTAGCTCTTGTCTATTACATATTTGGCTTATGGAACGGTATCTGTGCTAATTTCAATCTCTGGTTTTATGCAGCACCCCAACTCACCTTTCCCCTTAAGCAAGCATATGTTGGTTTTCTACATTTGAGACCTTGTTCTGTTTTGTAATTCAGTTCCTGTGTAGCCAAGTTTACATTCCGTGTAGTAGTGATATCTTATGATGTTTCTCTTTCTGTGTGACTTATTTCACTTAGAATCATCGTACCTGAATCCACTCATTATGCTGCTACGTGCCTGATGACATAGATTTCATTGCTGAGTGATATTGCATTGTACGTAAGTACCACGACTTCTTTATCCATTTTTCGCTTTCTGCAATATTGAACTTGTACCATAAATGAGGTTCTTGTAAACAGAGCCGTCCCAAACTTTGGGGTGGCTGTGTCTTTTTGATTTTAATTTCCCTAAGCTATAGGACCATAAGTGGAAGTGCCCTAGGCTCTGTTGCTTTGTTTTGTAGATGTTTCAGGAAACACCATACACTTCTCCAGAGTGGCTGTTGGCAATTCACATCCCGCCCATCAGCATAACAAGGCTCCCAGTTCTCCATGGCCTGTCCTGCCTTTCTGGATTTTACACTTTTTTCAGATGGCCCTTTTGACCTGGGGGCAGTGAGATTTCATTGTAGTGCAGATTTTCTTTGCAAGCTTGCTTGGTTGGCGAAAAAGGGCATATGCGTTTTTTCCTGAATATATTCAGGAAAAAACGCATACGCCCTTTTTGGCCAAGTGCATCATTGTGGACGTTCTGCCTCTTTTCCTATGCTTTACATGCAATTCCAGTCTACCTCCTGAAATCGGTTTCCTGCAATTCTGCCCCGCTTTCAAGTCCTCTTGGCAGCCTTACTTCAATATATTTTTGGACGATAGCTGTCATTTATAACTCTGCAGTTTTGTGAATGACAGTGCCCCTGAGCTCCTTTCTTCAACTCGCTTTCTTGTGAGCTGGCCGCAACACCGCAGGATTGCTTCAGGCCCTAGTGTGGTTCCGGCATGGCACGCTGAGCCTTTGGTTAATTCCTCTTCCTGGTGGGAATTGAGAGTTAAATTTGCCCGTCCAGACACCTCCAGCTAGTATCTCATTGGTTCTCCCTATTCCTGTTCATTTTCCGCAGAAATTGCAAACTGGGCCAAACAGGATGTTAAAGGCACTGACTCTCAAACTGGGTAGAGTGTTAGTAAAGCATCTGGAATGTTGCACCCGAGTACCAGGGGACGAAACCTGAGACACATTTGAACACGTTTCCCGATCACACGGTGGATCATATTCTGGGTTCCACATGCATGTTTTAGCTGAAGGAAGAATCCCTTAATCCTGGAGAGTTGAGACCCTTGGAATGGGTACCAGGCAATATGACTTCAAAGGGTCTGCATTTGCTCACCGAACCTCACCAATCCTATCACTGCTGCATTTATGCCGCTGTACACACGCTTGATTCTCTTTCGGAGACATATAAATCCATAGGTTTTAAGATTTTTACTAGTCAGGTATATTCTTAAGCGTTTAATATGGGGTGTTGTGTCCTCTTCGTTGAGCAAGTAGTAGCTCTTGTCTATTACATATTTGGCTTATGGAACGGTATCTGTACTAATTTCAATCTCTGGTTTTATGCAGCACCCCAACTCACGTTTCCCCTTAAGCAAGCATAAGTTGGTTTGCTACATTTGAGACCCTGTTCTGTTTTGTAATTCAGTTCCTGTGTAGCCAAGTTTACATTCTGTGTATTAGTGATATCTTATGATGTTTCTTTTTCTGTGTGACTTATTTCACTTAGAATCATCGTACCTGAATCCACTCATTATGCTGCTACGGGCCTGATGACATAGATTTCATTGCTGAGTGATATTGCATTGTACGTAAGTACCACAACTTCTTTATCCATTTTTTGCTTTCTGCGATATTGAACTTGTACCGTAAATGAGGTTCTTGTAAACAGAGCCGTCCCAAACTTTGGGGTGGCTGTGTCTTTTTGATTTTAATTTCCCTAAGCTATAGGACCATAAGTGGAAGTGCCCTAGGCTCTGTTGCTTTGTTTTGTAGATATTTCAGGAAACACCATACATTTCTCCAGAGTTGCTGTTGGCAATTTACATCCCGCCCATCAGCATAACAAGGCTCCCAGTTCTCCATGGCCTGTCCTGCCTTTCTGGATTTTACACTTTTTTCAGATGGCCCTTTTGACAGGGGGGAAGTGAGACTTCATTGTAGTGCAGATTTCCTTTGCAAGCTTGCTTGGTTGGCCAAAAAGGGCGTATGCGTTTTTTCCTGAATATATTCAGGAAAAAAACGAATACGCCCTTTTTGTCCAGGTGCATCATTGTGGATGTTCTGCCTCTATACCTATTTTTTAAATGCAATTCCAGTATACCTCCTGAAATCTGTTTCCTGCAATTCTGTCCCGCTTTCAAGTCCTCTTGGCAGCCTTACTTCAATATATTTTTGGACGATAGCTGTCATTTATAACTCTGCAGGTTTGTGAATTACAGTGCCCCTGAGCTCCTGTCTTCAACTCCCTTTCTTGTGAGCTGGCCGCAACACCGCAGGATTGCTTCAGGCCCTAGTGTGGTTCCGGCATGACACGCTGAGGCTTTGGTTAATTCCTCTTCCTGGTGGGAAATGAGAGTTAAATTTGCCCGTCCAGACACCTCCAGCTAGTGTCTCATTGGTTTTCCCTATTCCTGTTCATTTTCCACAGAAATTGCAAACTGGGCCAAACACAAGGTTAAAGGCACTGACTCTCCAAGTGGGGAGAGTGTTAGTAAAGCGTCTTGAATGTTGCACCCGAGTACCAGGGAACGAAAACTGAGACACATTTGAACACGTTTCCCGATCACACGGTGCATCATACTCTGGGTACCACATGCATATTTTAGCTGAAGGAAGAATCCCTTAAACCTGGAGAGTTGAGACCCATGGCATGGGTACCATGCATTATGACTTCAAAGGGTCTGCATTTGCTCACCGAACCTCACCAATCCTATCACTGCTGCGTTTATGCCGCTCTACACACGCTTGATTCTCTTTCGGAGACATATAAATCCATAGGTTTTAAGATTCTTACTAGCCAGGTATATTGTTAGACGTTTAATATGGGGTGTTGAGTCCACTTCGTTGAGCAAGGAGTAGCTCTTGTCTATTACATATTTGGCTTATGGAACGGTATCTGTGCTAATTTCAATCTCTGGTTTTATGCAGCACCCCAACTCACCTTTCCCCTTAAGCAAGCATAAGTTGGTTTTCTACATTTGAGACCTTGTTCTGTTTTGTAATTCAGTTCCTGTGTAGCCAAGTTTACATTCCGTATAGCAGTTATATCTTATGATGTTTCTTTTTCTGTGTGACTTATTTCACTTAGAATCATCGTACCTGAATCCACTCATTATGTTGCTACGGGCCTGATGACATAGATTCATTGCTGAGTGGTATTGCATTGTACGTAATACCACAACTTTTTTATCCATTTTTCGCTTTCTGCGATATTGAATTTGTACCATAAATGAGGTTCTTGTAAACAGAGCAGTCCCAAACTTTGGGGTGGCTGTGTCTTTTTGATTTTAATTTCCCTAAGCTATAGGACCATAAGTGGAAGTGCCCTAGGCTCTGTTGCTTTGTTTTGTAGATGTTTCAGGAAACACCATACATTTCTCCAGAGTGGCTGTTGGCAATTCACATCCCGCCCATCAGCATAACAAGGCTCCCAGTTCTCCATGGCCTGTCCTGCCTTTCTGGATTTTACATTTTCTTCAGATGGCCCTTTTGACCTGGGGGCAGTGAGATTTCATTGTAGTGCAGATTTTCTTTGCAAGCTTGCTTGGTTGGCGAAAAAGGGCATATGCGTTTTTTCCTGAATATATTCAGGAAAAAACGCATACGCACTTTTTGGCCAAGTGCATCATTGTGGACGTTCTGCCTCTTTTCCTATGCTTTACATGCAATTCCAGTCTACCTCCTGAAATCGGTTTCCTGCAATTCTGCCCCGCTTTCAAGTCCTCTTGGCAGCCTTACTTCAATATATTTTTGGACGATAGCTGTCATTTATAACTCTGCAGTTTTGTGAATGACAGTGCCCCTGAGCTCCTTTCTTCAACTCGCTTTCTTGTGAGCTGGCCGCAACACCGCAGGATTGCTTCAGGCCCTAGTGTGGTTCCGGCATGGCACGCTGAGCCTTTGGTTAATTCCTCTTCCTGGTGGGAATTGAGAGTTAAATTTGCCCGTCCAGACACCTCCAGCTAGTATCTCATTGGTTCTCCCTATTCCTGTTCATTTTCCGCAGAAATTGCAAACTGGGCCAAACAGGATGTTAAAGGCACTGACTCTCAAACTGGGTAGAGTGTTAGTAAAGCATCTGGAATGTTGCACCCGAGTACCAGGGGACGAAACCTGAGACACATTTGAACACGTTTCCCGATCACACGGTGGATCATATTCTGGGTTCCACATGCATGTTTTAGCTGAAGGAAGAATCCCTTAATCCTGGAGAGTTGAGACCCTTGGAATGGGTACCAGGCAATATGACTTCAAAGGGTCTGCATTTGCTCACCGAACCTCACCAATCCTATCACTGCTGCATTTATGCCGCTGTACACACGCTTGATTCTCTTTCGGAGACATATAAATCCATAGGTTTTAAGATTTTTACTAGTCAGGTATATTCTTAAGCGTTTAATATGGGGTGTTGTGTCCTCTTCGTTGAGCAAGTAGTAGCTCTTGTCTATTACATATTTGGCTTATGGAACGGTATCTGTGCTAATTTCAATCTCTGGTTTTATGCAGCACCCCAACTCACGTTTCCCCTTAAGCAAGCATATGTTGGTTTGCTACATTTGAGACCCTGTTCTGTTTTGTAATTCAGTTCCTGTGTAGCCAAGTTTATATTCTGTGTATTAGTGATATCTTATGATGTTTCTTTTTCTGTGTGACTTATTTCACTTAGAATCATCGTACCTGAATCCACTCATTATGCTGCTATGGGCCTGATGACATAGATTTCTTTGCTGAGTGATATTGCATTGTACGTAAGTACCACAACTTCTTTATCCATTTTTCACTTTCTGCGATATTGAACTTGTACCGTAAACGAGGTTCTTGTAAACAGAGCCGTCCCAAAATTTGGGGTGGCTGTGTGTTTTTTATTTTAATTTCCCTAAGCTATAGGACCATAAGTGGAAGTGCCCTAGGCTCTGTTGCTTTGTTTTTTAGATGTTACAGTAAACACCATACATTTCTCCAGAGTTGCTGTTGACTATGTACATCCCGCCCATCAGCATAACAAGGCTCCCAGTTCTCCATGGCCTGTCCTGCCTTTCTGGATTTTACACTTTTTTCAGATGGCCCTTTTGACAGGGGGGAAGTGAGACTTCATTGTAGTGCAGATTTCCTTTGCAAGCTTGCTTGGTTGGCCAAAAAGTGCGTATGCGTTTTTTCCTGAATATATTCAGGAAAAAAACGCATACGCCCTTTTTGGCCAAGTGCATCATTGTGGACGTTCTGCCTCTTTTCCTATGCTTTACATGCAATTCCAGTCTACCTCCTGAAATCGGTTTCCTGCAATTCTGCCCGCTTTCAAGTCCTCTTGGCAGCCTTACTTCAATATATTTTTGGACGATAGCTGTCATTTATAACTCTGCAGGTTTGTGAATTAGAGTGCCCCGAGCTCCTTTCTTCAACTCGCTTTCTTGTGAGCTGGCTGCAACACTGCAAGATTGCTTCAGGCCCTAGTGTGGTTCCGGCATGGCACGCTGAGCCTTTGGTTAATTCCTCTTCCTGGTGGGAAGTGAGAGTTAAATTTGCCCGTCCAGACACCTCCAGCTAGTCTCTCATTGGTTTTCCCTATTCCTGTTCATTTTCCGCAGAAATTGCAAACTGGGCCAAACAGGAGGTTAAAGGCACTGACTCTCCAAGTGGGGAGTGTGTTAGTAAAGCGTCTGGAATGTTGCACCCGAGTACCAGGGGACGAAAACTGAGAAACATTTGAACACGTTTCCCGATCACATGGTGGATCATACTCTGGGTACCACATGCATGTTTTAGCTGAAGGAAGAATCTCTTAAACCTGGAGAGTTGAGACCCATGGCATGGGTACCATGCATTATGACTTCAAAGGGTCTGCATTTGCTCACCGAACCTCACCAATCCTATCACTGCTGCGTTTATGCCGCTGTACACATGCTTGATTCTCTTTCGGAGACATATAAATCCATAAGTTTTAAGATTCTTTCTAGTCAGGTATATTCTTAAGCGTTTAATATGGGGTGTTGAGTCCACTTCGTTGAGCAAGGAGTAGCTCTTGTCTATTACATATTTGGCTTATGGAACGGTATCTGTGCTAATTTCAATCTCTGGTTTTATGCAGCACCCCAACTCACGTTTCCCCTTAAGCAAGCATAAGTTGGTTTTCTACATTTGAGACCCTGTTCTGTTTTGTACTTCAGTTCTTGTGTAACCAAGTTTACATTCCATGTATTAGTGATATCTTATGATGTTTCTTTAGCTGTGTGACTTATTTCACTTAGAATCATCGTACCTGAATCCAATCATTATGCTGCTACGGGCCTGATGACATAGATTTCATTGCTGAGTGATATTGCATTGTACGTAAGTACCACAACTTCTTTATCCATTTTTCGCTTTCTGCGATATTGATCTTGTACCGTAAATGAGGTTCTTGTAAACAGAGCCGTCCCAAACTTTGGGGTGGCTGTGTCTTTTTGATTTTAATTTCCCTATGTTATAGGACCATAAGTGGAAGTGCCCTAGGCTCTGTTGCTTTCTTTTTTGGATGTTTCAGGAAACACCATACACTTCTCCAGAGTGGCTGTTGGCAATTTACATCCCTCTCATCAGCATAACAAGTCTCCCAGTTCTCCATGCCCTGTCCTGCCTTTCTGGATTTTACACTTTTTTCAGATGGCCCTTCTGACTGGGGGGCAGTGAGACTTCATTGTAGTGCAGATTTCCATTACAAACTTGCTTGGTTGGCCAAAAAGGGCGTATGCGTTTTTTCCTGAATATGTTCAGGAAAAAACTCATACGCCCTTTTTGGCCAAGTGCATCATTGTGGACGTTCTGCCTCTTTTCCTATGCTTTACATGCAATTCCAGTCTACATCCTGAAATCGGTTTCTTGCAATTCTGCCCCGCTTTCAAGTCCTCTTGGCAGCCTTACTTCAATATATTTTTGGACGATAGCTGTCATTTATAACTCTGAAGATTTGTGAATGACAGTGCCCCTGAGCTCCTTTCTTCAACTCGCTTTCTTGTGAGCTGGCCGCAACACCGCAGGATTGCTTCAGGCCCTAGTGTGGTTCCGGCATGGCACGCTGAGCCTTTGGTTAATTCCTCTTCCTGGTGGGAAATGAGAGTTAAATTTGCCTGTCCAGACCCCTCCAGCTAGTCTCTCATTTGTTCTCCCTATTCCTGTACATCTTCTGCAGAAATTGCAAACTGGGCCAAACAGGAGGTTAAATGCCCTGACTCTCCAAGTGGGGAGAGTGTTAGTAAAGTGTCTGGAATGTTGCACCCGAGTACCAGGGGAGGAAAACTAAGACACATTTGAACACGTTTCCCGATCACACGGTGGATCATACTCTGGGTTCCACATGCATGTTTTAGCTGAAGGAAGAATCCCTTAAACCTGGAGAGTTGAGACCCATGGAATGGGTACCATGCAATATGACTTCAAAGGGTCTGCATTTGCTCACCGAACCTCACCAATCCTATCACTGCTGCATTTATGCCGCTGTACACACGCTTGATTCTCTTTCGGAGACATGTAAATACATAGGTTTTAGGATTATTACTAGTCAGGTATATTCTTAGGCGTTTAATATGGGGTGTTGAGTCCACTTCGTTGAGCAAGGAGTAGCTCTGGTCTATTATATATTTGGCTTATGGAACGCTATCTGTGCTAATTTCAATCTCTGGTTTTATGCAGCACCCCAATTCACCTTTCCCCTTAAGCAAGCATAAGTTGGTTTTCTACATTTGAGACCCTGTTCTGTTTTGTAATTCAGTTCCTGTGTAGCCAAGTTTACATTCCGTGCAGTAGTGATATCTTATGATGTTTCTTATTCTCTGTGATTTATTTCACTTAGAATCATCGTACCTGAATCCACTCATTATGCTGCTACTGGCCTGATGACATAGATTTCATTGCTGAGTGATATTGCATTGTACGTAAGTACCATAACTTCTTTATCCATTTTTCGCTTTCTGTGATATTGAACTTGTACCGTAAACGAGGTTCTTGTAAACAGAGCCGGCCCAAACTTTGGGGTGGCTGTGTCTTTTTGATTTTAATTTCCCTAAGCTATAGGACCATAAGTGGAAGTGCCCTAGGCTCTGTTGCTTTGTTTTTTAGATGTTTCAGGAAACACCATACACTTCTCCAGAGTGGCTGTTGGCAATTTACATCCCGCCCATCAGCATAACGAGGCTCCCAGTTCTCCATGGCCTGTCCTCCCTTACTGGATTTTACACTTTTTTCAGATGGCCCTTTTGACCGGGGGGCAGTGAGACTTCATTGTAGTGCAGATTTCCTTTGCAAGCTTGCTTGGTTGGCCAAAAAGGGCGTATGCGTTTTTTCCTGAATATATTCAGGAAAAAACGCATACGCCCTTTTTGGCCAAGTGCATCATTGTGGACGTTCTGCCTCTTTTCCAATGCTTTACATGCAATTCCAGTCTACCTCCTGAAATCGGTTTCCTGCAATTCTGCCCCGCTTTCAAGTCCTCTTGGCAGCCTTACTTCAATATATTTTTGGACGATAGCTGTCATTTATAACTCTGCAGGTTTGTGAATTACAGTGCCCCTGAGCTCCTTTCTTCAACTCGCTTTCCTGTGAGCTGGCCGCAACACCGCAGGATTGCTTCAGTCCCTAGTGTGGTTCCGGCATGGCACGCTGAGCCTTTGGTTAATTCCTCTTCCTGGTGGGCAATGAGAGTTAAATTTGCCCGTCCAGACACCTCCAGCTAGTCTCTCATTTGTTCTCCCTATTCCTGTACATCTTCCGCAGAAATTGCAAACTGGGCCAAACAGGAGGTTAAAGGCACTGACTCTCCAAGTGGGGAGAGTGTTAGTAAAGCGT
The DNA here is from genome assembly GCF_937001465.1 of Orcinus orca. Taxonomy (NCBI): domain Eukaryota; kingdom Metazoa; phylum Chordata; class Mammalia; order Artiodactyla; family Delphinidae; genus Orcinus; species Orcinus orca. The sequence continues at coordinate 68,071,336 of NC_064559.1, forward strand.
CTGGAAAGTTGCACCCAAGTACCAGGGGACGAAAACTGAGACACATTTGAACACGTTTCCCGATCACATGGTGGATCATACTCTGGGTTCCACATGCATGTTTTAGCTGAAGGAAGAATCCCTAAAACCTGGAGAGTTGAGACCCATGGAATGGGTACCATGCAATATGACTTCAAATGGTCTGCATTTGCTCACCAAACCTCACCAATCCTATCACTGCTGCGTTTATGCCGCTGTACACACGCTTGTTTCTCTTTCGGAGACATATAAATCCATAGGTTTTAAGATTCTTACTAGTCAGGTATATTATTAGGCGTTTAGATAGCGTGTTGAGTCCACTTCGTTGAGCAAGGAGTAGCTCTAGTCTGTTACATATGTGGCTTATGGAATGGTATCTGTGCCAAATTCAATCTCTGGTTTCATACAGAACCCCAACTCACCATTCCCCTTAAGCAAGCATAAGTTGGTTTTCTACATTTGAAACCCTGTTCTGTTTTGTAATTCAGTTCCTGTGTAGCCAAGTTTACATTCCGTGTATTAGTGATATCTTATGATGTTTCTTATTCTGTGTGACTTATTTCACTTAGAATCATCGTACCTGAATCCACTCATTATGCTGCTACGGGCCTGATGACATAGATTTCATTGCTGAGTGATATTGCATTGTACGTAAGTACCACAACTTCTTTATCAATTTTTCGCTTTCTGCGATATTGAACTTGTACCGTAAACGAGGTTCTTGTAAACAGAGCCGTCCCAAATTTTGGGGTGGCTGTGTCTTTTTGATTTTAATTTCCCTAAGCTATAGGACCATAAGTGGAAGTGCCCTAGGCTCTGTTGCTTTGTTTTTTAGATGTTTCAGGAAACACCATACACTTCTCCAGAGTGGCTGTTGGCAATTTACATCCTGCCCATCAGCATAACAAGGCTCCCAGTTCTCCATGGCGTGTCCTGCCTTTCTGGATTTTACACTTTTTTCAGATGGCCCTTTTGACAGGGGGGCAGTGAGACTTCATTGTAGTGCAGATTTACTTTGCAAGCTTGCTTGTTTGGCCAAAAAGGGCGTATGCGTTTTTTCCTGAATATATTCAGGAAAAAACGCATACGCCCTTTCTGGCCAAGTGCATCATTGTGGACGTTCTGCCTCTTTTCCTATGCTTTACATGCAATTCCAGTCTACCTCCTGAAATCGGTTTCCTGCAAGTCTGCCCCGCTTTCAAGTCCTCTTGGCAGGCTTACTTCAATATAATTTTGGACGATAGCTGTCATTTATAACTCTGCAGGTTTGTGAATTACAGTGCCCCTTAGCTCCTTTATTTAACTCGCTTTCTTGTGAGCTGGCCGCAATACCGCAGGAGTGCTTCAGGCCCTAGTGTTGTTCCGGCATGGCACGCTGAACCTTTGGTTAATTCCTCTGCCTGGTGGGAAATGAGAATTAAATTTGCCCATCCAGACTCCTCCAGCTAGTCTCTCGTTGGTTCTCCCTATTCCTGTTTATTTTCCGCAGAAATTGCCAACTAGGCCAAACAGGAGGTTAAAGGCACTGACTCTCCAAGTGGGGAGAGTGTTAGTAAAGCGTCTGGAATGTTGCACCCGAGTACCAGGGGACGAAAACTGAGATACATTTGAACACGTTTCCCGATCACACGGTGGATCATACTCTGGGTTCCACATGCATGTTTTAGCTGAAGGAAGAATACCTTAAACCTGGAGAGTTGAGACCGATGGAATGGGTACCATGCAATATGACTTCAAAGGGTCTGCATTTGCTCACCGAACCTCATCAATCCTATCACTGCTGCGTTAATGCCGCTGTACACATGCTTGATTCTCTTTCGGAGACATATAAATCCATAGGTTTTAAGATTATGACTAGTCAGGTATATTCTTAGGGGTTTAATATGGGGTGTTAAGTCCACTTCGTTGAGCAAGGAGTAGCTCTTGTCTATTATATATTTGGCTTATGGAACGGTATCTGTGCTAATTTCAATCTCTGGTTTTATGCAGCACCCCAACTCACCTTTCCCTTTAAGCAAGCATAAGTTGGTTTTCTACATTTGAGACCCTGTTCTGATTTGTAATTCAGTTCCTGTGTAGCCAAGTTTGCATTCCGTGTATTAGTGATATCTTATGATATTTCTTTTTCTGTGTGACTTATTTCACTTAGAATCATCGTACCTGAATCTACTCATTATGCTGCTACGGGCCTGATGACCCAGATTTCATTGCTGAGTGATATTGCATTGAACGTAAGTACCACAACTTCTTTATCCATTTTTCGCTTTCTGTGATATTGAACTTGTACCGTAAACGTGGTTCTTGTAAACAGAGCCATCCCAAACATTGGGGTGGCTGTATCTTTTTGATTTTAATTTCCCTAAGCTATAGGACCATAAGTGGAATTGCCCTAGGCTCTGTTGGTTTTTTTTTTAGATGTTTCAGGAAACACCATACACTTCTCCAGAGTGGCTGTTGGCAATTTACATCCCGCCCTTCAGCATAACAAGGCTCCCAGTTCATCATGGCCTGTCGTACCTTTCTGGATTTTACACTTTTTTCAGATGGCCCTTTTGACCAGGGTGCAGTGAGACTTCATTGTAGTGCAGATTTCCTTTGCAAGCTTGCTTGGTTGGCCAAAAAGGGCGTATGCGTTTTCCTGAATATATTCAGAAAAAAACGCATACGCGCTTTTTGGCCAAGTGCATCATTGTGGACGTTCTGCCTCTTTTCCTATGCTTTACATGCAATTCCTGTCTACCTCCTGAAATCGGTTTCCTGCAATTCTGCCCCGGTTTCAAGTCCTCTTGGCAGCGTTACTTCAATATATTTTTGGACGATAGCTGTCATTTATAACTCTGCAGGTTTGTGAATTACAGTGCCCCTGAGCTCCTTTCTTCAACTCGCTTTCTTGTGAGCTGGCCGCAACACCGCAGGATTGCTTCAGGCCCTAGTGTGGTTCCCGCACGGCACGCTGAACCTTTGTTTAATTCCTCTTCCTGGTGGGAAATGAGAGTGAAATTTGCCCGTACAGACACCTCCAGCTAGTCTCTCGTTTGTTCTCCCTATTCCTGTTCATTTTCCGCAGAAATTGCAAACTGGGCCAAACAGGAGGTTAAAGGCACTGACTCTCCAAGTGGGGAGAGGGTTAGTAAAGCGTCTGGAATGTTGCACCCGAGTACCAGGGGACGAAAACTGAGACACATTTGAACACGTTTCCCGATCACACGGTGGATCATACTCTGGGTTCCACATGCATGTTTTAGCTGAAGGAAGAATCCCTTAAACCTAGTGAGTTGAGACCCGTGGAATGGGTACCATGCAATATGACTTCAAAGGGTCTGTATTTGCTCACCGAACCTCACCAATCCTATCACTGCTGCATATATGCCGCTGTACACACGCTTGATTCTCTTTCGGAGACATGTAAATCCATAGGTTTTAAGATTCTTACTAGTCAGGTATATTCTTAGGCGTTGAATATGGGGTGTTGAGTCCACTTTGTTGAGCAAGGAGTAGCTCTTGTCTATTATATATTTGGCTTATGGAACGGTATCTGTGCTAATGTCGATCTATGGTTTTATGCAGCACCCGAACTCACATTTCCCCTTCAGCAAGCACAAGTTGGTTTTCTACATTTGAGACCCTGTTCTGTTTTGTAATTCAGTTCCTGTGTAGACAAGTTTACATTCCGTGTAGTAGGGATATCTTATGATGTTTCTTTTTCTGTGTGACTTATTTCACTTAGAATCATCGTACCTGAATCCACTCATTATGCTGCTACAGGCCTGATGACATAGATTTCATTGCTGAGTGATATTGCATTGTACGTAAGTACCACAACTTCTTTATCCATTTTTCGCTTCCTGTGATATTGAACTTGTACCGTAAACGAGGTTCTTGTAAACAGAGCCGTCCCAAACTTTGGGGTGGCTGTGTCTTTTTTATTTTAATTTCCCTAAGCTATAGGACCATAAGTGGAAGTGCCCTAGGCTCTGTTGCTTTGTTTCTTAGATGTTTCAGGAAACACCATACACTTCTCCAGAGTTGCTGTTGGCAATTTACATCCCGCCCATCAGCATAACAAGGCTCCCAGTTCTCCAAGGCCTGTCCTGCCTTTCTGGATTTTACACTTTTTTCAGATGGCCCTTTTGACCGGGAGGCAGTGAGACTTCATTGTAGTGCAGATTTCCTTTACAAGCTTGCTTGGTTGGCCAAAAAGGGCGTATGCGTTTTTTCCTGAATATATTCAGGAAAAAACGCTTACGCAGTTTTTGGCCAAGTTCATCATTATGGACGTTCTGCCTCTTTTCCTATGCTGTACATGTAATTCCAGTCTACCTCCTGAAATGGCTTTCCTGCAATTTTGCCCCGCTTTCAAGTCCTCTTGGCAGACTTACTTCAATATATTTTTGGACGATAGCTGTCATTTATTACTCTGCAGGTTTGTGAATGACAGTGCCCCTGAGCTCCTTTCTTCAACTCGCTTTCTTGTGAGCTGGCCGCAACACCGCAGGATTGCTTCAGGCCCTAGTGTGGTTCCCGCACGGCACCCTGAGCCTTTGGTTAATTCCTCTTCCTGGTGGGCAATGAGAGTTAAATTTGCCCGTCCAGACACCTCCAGCTAGTCTCTCATTGCTTCTCCCTATTTCTGTTCATTTTCCACAGAACTTGCAAACTGGGCCAAACAGGAGGTTAAAGGCACTGACTCTCCAAGTGGGGAGAGTGTTACTAAAGCGTCTGGAATGTTGCACCCGTGTACCAGGGGACGAAAACTGAGACTCATTTGATCATGTTTCCCGAACACATGGTGGATCATACTCTGGGTTCCACATGCATGTTTTAGCTGAAGGAAGAATCCCTTAAACCTGGAGAGTTGAGACCCATGGATTGGGTACCATGCAATATGACTTCAAGGGGTCTGCATTTGCTCACCAAACCTCACCAATCCTACCACTGCTGCGTTTATGCCGCAGTACACGTGCTTGATTCTCTTTCGGAGACATATAAATCCATAGGTTTTAAGATTCTTACTAGTAAGGTATATTCTTAGGCGTTTAATATGGTGTGTTTAGTCCACTTCGTTTAGCAAGGAGTAGGTCTTGTCTATTACATATTTGGCTTATGGAATGGTATCTGTGCTAATTTCAATCTCTGGTTTTATGCAGCACCCCAACTCACCTTTCCACTTAAGCAAGCATAAGTTGGTTTTCTACATTTGAGACCCTGTTCTGTTTTGTAATTCAGTTCCTGTGTAGCCAAGTTTACATTCCGTGTAGTAGTGATATCTTAGGATGTTTCTTTTTCTGTGTGACTTATTTCACTTAGAATCATCGTACCTGAATCCACTCATTATGCTACTACGGGCCTGATGACATAGATTTCATTGCTGAGTGATATTGCATTGTACGTAAGTACCACAACTTCTTTATCCATTTTTCGCTTTCTGTGATATTGAACTTGTACCATAAACGAGGTTCTTGTAAACAGAGCTGCCCAAACTTTTGGGTGGCTGTGTCTTTTTGATTTTAATTTCCCTAAGCTATAGGACCATAAGTGGAAGTGCCCTAGGCTCTGTTGCTTTGTTTTTCAGATGTTTCAGGAAACACCATACCCTTCTCCAGAGTGGCTGTTGGCAATTACATCCCGCTCATCAGCATAACAAGGCTCCCAGGTCTCCATGGCCTGTCCTGCCTTTCTGGATTTTACACTTTTTTCAGATGGCCCTTTTGACCGGGGGGCAGTGAGACTTCATTGTAGTGCAGATTTCCTTTGCAAGCTTGCTTGGTTGGCCAGAAAGTGCGTATGCGTTTTTTCCTGAATATATTCTGGAAAAAACGCATACGCCCTTTTTAGCCAAATGCATCATTGTGGACGTTCTGCCTCTTTTCCTATGCTTTAAATGCAATTCCTGTCTACCTCCTGAAATCGGTTTCTTGCAATTCTGCCCTGCTTTCAAGTCCTCTTGGCAGCCTTACTTCAATATATTTTTGGACGATAGCTGTCATTTATAACTCTGCAGGTTTGTGAATGACAGTGCCCCTGAGCTCCTTTCTTCAACTCGCTTTCTTGTGAGCTGGCTGCAACACCGCAGGATTGCTTCAGGCCCTAGTGTGGTTCCGGCATGGCACGCTGAGCATTTGGTTAATTCCTATTCCTGGTGGGAAATGAGAGTTAAATTTGCCCGTCCAGACACTTCCAGCTAGTCTCTCATTGGTTCTCCCTATTCATGTTCATCTTCCGCAGAAATTGCAAACTGGGCCAAACAGGAGGTTAAAGGCAGTGACTCTCCAAGTGGGGAGAGTGTTAGTAAAGCGTCTGGAATGTTTCACCCGAGTACAGGGGACAAAAACTGAGACACATTTGAACACGTTTCCCGATCACACGGTGGATCATACTCTGGGTTCCACATACACGTTTTAGCTGAAAGAAGAATCCCTTAAACCTGGAGAGTTGAGACCCATGGAATGGGTACCATGCAATATGACTTCAAAGGGTCTGCATTTGCTCACTGAACCTCACCAATCCTATCACTGCTGCATTTATGTCGCTGTACACATGCTTGATTCTCTTTCGGAGACATATAAATCCATAGGTTTTAAGATTCTTACTATTCAGGTATATTCTTAGGCGTTTAATATGGCGTCTTGAGTCCACTTCGTTGAGCAAGGAGTATCTCTTGTCTATTATATATTTGGCTTATGGAAGAGTATCTGTGCCAATTTCAATCTCTGGTTTCATGCAGCACCCCAACTCACCTTTCCCCTTAAGCAAGCATAAGTTGGTTTTCTACATTTGAGACCCTGTTCTGTTTTGTAATTCAGTTCCTGTGTAGCCAAGTTTACATTCCGTGTAGTAGTGATATCTTATGATGTTTCTTTTTCTGTGTGACTTATTTCACTTAGAATCATCGTACCTGAATCCACTCATTATGCTGCTACGGGCCTGATGACATAGATTTCATTGCTGAGTGATATTGCATTGTACGTAACTACCACAACTTCTTTATCCATTTTTCCCTTTCTGCGATATTGAACTTGTACCGTAAACGAGGTTCTTGTAAACAGAGCCGTCCCAAACTTTGGGGTGGCTGTGTCTTTTTGATTTTAATTTCCCTAAGCTATAGGACCATAAGTGGAAGTGCCCTAGGCTCTGTTGGTTTGGTTTTTAGATGTTTCAGGAAACACCATACACTTCTCCAGAGTGGCTGTTTGTCATTTACATCCCGCCCATCAACATAACAAGGCTCCCAGTTCTCCATGGCCTGTCTTGCCTTTCTGGATTTTACACTTTTTTCAGATGGCCCTTTTTACCGTGGGGAAGTGAGACTTCATTGTAGTGCAGATTTCCTTTGCAAGCTTGCTTGGTTGGCCAAAAAGGGCGTATGCGTTTTTTCCTGAATGTATTCAGGAAAAAACGCATACGCCCTTTTTGGCCAAGTGCGTCATTGTGGACATTCTGCCTCTTTTCCTATGCTTTAAATGCAATTCCAGTCTACCTCGTGAAATCGGTTTCCTGCAATTCTGCCCCGCTTTCAAGTCCTCTTGGCAGCCTTACTTCAATATATTTTAGGACGATAGCTGTCATTTATAACTCTGCAGGTTTATGAATTACAGTGCCCCTGAGCTCCTTTCTTCAACTCGCTTTCTTGTGTGCAGGCCGCAACACCGCAGGATTGCTTCAGGCCCTAGTGTTTTTCCGGCATGGCAAGCTGAGCCTTTGGTTAATTCCTCTTCCTGGTGGGAAATGAGAGTTAAATTTGCCCGTCCAGACACCTCCAGCTAGTCTCTCATTGGTTCTGCCTATTCCTGTTCATCTTCCGCAGAAATTGCAAACTGGGCCAAACAGGAGGTTAAAGGCCCTGACTCTCCAAGTGGCGATACTCTTAGTACTGCGTCTGGAACGTTGCATCCGAGTACCAGGTGACGAAAACTGAGACACATTTGAACACGTTTACCGATCACACAGTGGATCATACTCTGGGTTCCACATGCATGTTTTAGCTCAAGGAAGAATCCCTTAAACCTGGAGAGTTGAGACCCATGGAATGTGTACCATGGAATATGACTTCAAAGCGTCTGCATTTGCTCACCGAACCTCACCAATGCTATAACTGCTGCAATTATGCCACTGTAGACATGATTGATTCTCTTTCGGAGACATATAAATCCATATGTTTTAAGATTCTTACTAGTCAGGTATATTCTTAGGCGTTTAATATGTGGTGTTGAGTCTATTTCGTTGAGCAAGGAGTAGCTCTTGTCTCTTAAATATTTGGTTTATGGAATGGTATCTGTGCTCATTTCAATCTATGGTTTTACGCAGCGCCCCAACTCACCTTTCCCCTTAAGCAAGCATAAGTTGGTTTTCTACATTTGAGACCCTGTTCTGTTTTGGAATTCAGTTCCTGTGTAGCCAAGTTTACATTCCGTGTAGTAGTGATATCTTATAATGTTTCTTTTTCTGTGTGACTTATTTCACTTAGAATCATCGTACCTAAATCCACTAGTTATGCTGCTACAGCCTGATAACATATATTTCATTGCTGATTGATACTGCATTGTATGTAAGTACCACAACTTCTTTATCCATTTTTCGCTTTCTGCGATATTGAACTTGTTCCATAAATGAGGTTCTTGTAAACAGAGTTGTCCCAAACTTTGGGTTGGCTGTGTCTTTTTGATTTTAATTTCCCTAATCTATAGGACCATAAGTGGAAGTGCCCTAGGCTGTGTTGCTTTGTTTTTTAGATGTTTCAAGAAACACCATACTCTTCTCCAGAGTGGCTGTTGGCAATTTACATCCCACCCATCAGCATAGCATGGCGCCCAGTTCTCCATGGCCTGTCCTGCCTTTCTGGATTTTACAACTTTTTAAGATGGCCATTTTGACCGGGGGGAAGTGAGACTTCATTGTAGTGCAGATTTCCTTTGCAAGCTTGCTTGGTTGGCCAAAAAGGGCGTATGCGTTTTTTCCTGAATATATTCAGGAAAAAACGCATACGCCCTTTCTGGCCAAGTGCATCATTGTGGACGTTCTGCCTCTTTTCCTATGCTTTAAATGCAATTCCAGTCTACCTCCTGAAATCAGTTTCCTGCAATTCTGCCGCACTTTCAAGTCCTCTTGACAGCTTCACTTCAATGTATTTTTGGACGATATCTGTCAATTATAACTCTGCAGGTTTGTGAATTACAGTGCCCCTGAGCTCCTTTGTTCAACTCGCTTTTCTGTGAGCTGGCCGCAACACCACAGGATTGCTTCAGGCCCTAGTGTGGTTCCGGCATGGCACGCTGAGCCTTTGGTTAATTCCTCTTCCTGGTGGGAAGTGAGAGTTAAATTTGCCCGTCCAGACACCTCCAGCTAGTCTCTCATTGGTTCTCCCTATTCCTGTTCATCTTCCGCAGAAATTGCAAACTGGGCCAAACAGGAGGTTAAAGGCACTGACTTTCCATGTGGGGGAGTGTTAGTAACGCGTCTGGAATATTGCACCCGAGTAACAGGGGACGAAACCTGAAACACATTTGAACACGTTTCCCGATCACACGGTGGATCATACTCTGGGTTCCACATGCATGTTTTTGCTGAAGGAAGAATCCCTTAAACCTGAAGAGTTGAGACCCATGGAATGGGTAGCATGCAATATGACTTCAAAGGGTCTGCATTTGCTCACCGCACCTCACCAATCCTTTCACTGCTGTGCTTATGCCGCTGTACACATGCTTGATTCTCTTTCGGAGACATATAAATCCATAGGTTTTAAGATTCTTACTAGTCAGGTATATTCTTAGGCGTTTAATATGGCGTCTTGAGTCCACATTGTTGAGCAAGGAGTAGCTCTTGTCTATTACATATTTGGCTTATGGAACGGTATCTGTGCCAATTTCAATCTCTGGTTTCATGCACCGCCCAAACTCACCTTTCCCCTTAAGCAAGCGTATGTTGGTTTTCTACATTTGAGACCCTGTTCTGTTTTGTAATTCAGTTCCTGTGTAGCCAAGTTTACATTCCGTGTATTAGTGATATCTTCTGATGTTTCTTTTTCTGTGTGACTTATTTCACTTAGAATCATCGTACCTGAATCCACTCATTATATTGCTACGGGCCTGATGACATAGATTTCATTGCTCAGTTATATTGCATTGTACGTAAGTACCACAACTTCTTTATCCATTTTTCGCTTTCTGTGATATTGAACTTGTACCGTAAACGAGGTTCTTGTAAACAGAGCCTTCCCAAACTTTGGGGTGGCTGTGTCTTTTTGATTTTAATTTCCCTAAGCTATAGGAACATAAGTGGAAGTGCCCTAGGCTCTGTTGCTTTGTTTTTTAGATGTTTCAGGAAACACCATACCCTTCTCCAGAGTGGCTGCTGGCAATTTACATCCCGCCCATCAGCATAACAAGGCTCCCAGTTCTCCATGGCCTGTCCTGCCTTTCTGGATTTTATACTTTTTCCAGATGGCCCTTTTGACCGTGGGAAGTGAGACTTCGTTGTAGTGCAGATTTTCTTTGCAACCTTGCTTGGTTGGCCAAAAAGTGCGTATGCGTTTTTTCCTGAATATATTCAGGAAAAAACGCATATGCACTTTTTGGCCACGTGCATCATTGTGGACGTTCTGCCTCTTTTCCTGTGCTTTAAATGCAATTCCAGTCTACCTCCTGAAATCGGTTTCCTGCAATTCTGCCCCACATTCAAGTCTTCTTGGCAGCCTTACTTCAATATATTTTTGGACGATAGCTGTCATTTATAACTCTGCATGGTTGTGAATGAGAGTGCCCCTGAGCTCCTTTCTTCAACTCGCTTTCTTGTGAGCTGGCCGCAACACCGCAGGATTGCTTCAAGCCCTAGTGTGGTTCCGGCACGGCTGCTCAGCTTTTGGTTAATTCCTCTTCCTGGTGGGAAATGAGAGTTAAATTTGCCCGTCCAGACACCTCCAGCTAGTCTCTCATTGGTTCTGCCTATTCCTGTTCATCTTCCGCAGAAATTGCAAACTGGGCCAAACAGGAGGTTAAAGGCACTGACTCTCTAAGTGGGGAGAGTGTTAGTAAAGTGTCTGGAATGTTGCACCCGAGTACCAGGGGACGAAAACTGAGACACATTTGAACACGTTTGCCAATCACACGGTGGATCATACTCTGGGTTCCACATGGATGTTTTAGCTGAAGGAAGAATCCCTTAAACCTGGAGAGTTGAGACCCATGGAATGTGTACCATGCAATATGACTTCAAAGGGTCTGCATTTGCTCACCGAACCTCACCAATCCTATCACTGCTGCGTTTATGCCGCTGTACACACGCTTGATTCTCTTTCGGAGACATATCAATCCATAGGTTTTAAGATTCTTACTTGTCAGGTATATTCTTAGGCATTTAATATGGGGTGTTGTGCCCACTTCATTGAGCAAGGAGTAGCTCTTGTCTATTACATATTTGGCTTATGGAACAGTATCTGTGCTAATTTCAATCTCTCATTTTATTGAAAACCCCAACTCATCTTTCCCCAAGAGCAAGCATAGTTTGATTTTCTACGTTTGAGACCCTGTTCTGTTTTGTAATTCAGTTCCTGTGTAGCCAAGTTTACATTCCGTGTATTAGTGATATCTTATGATGTTTCTATTTCTGTGTGACCTTTTTCACTTACAAACATCGTACCTGAATCCACTCATTATGCTGCTACGGGCCTGATGACATAGATTTCATTGCTGAGTGATATTGCATTGGACGTAAGTACCACAACTTCTTTATCCATTTCTTGCTTTCTGCGATATGGAACTTGTACAGTAAATGAGGTTTTTGTAAACAGAGCCGTCCCAAACTTTGGGGTGGCTGTGTCTTTTTGTTTTTCATTTCCCTAATCTATAGGACCATAAGTGGAAGTGCCCTAGGCTCTGTTGCTTTGTTTTTTAGATGTTTCAGGAAACACCAAACACTTCTCCAGAGTGGCTATTGGCAATTTACATCCTGCCCATCAGCATAACAAGGCTCCCATTTCTCCATGGCCTGTCCTGCCTTTCTGGATTTTACAGTTTTTTCAGATGGCCCTTTTGACCAGGGGGAAGTGAGACTTCATTGTAGTGCAGATTTCCTTGGCAAGCTTGCTTGGTTGGCCAAAAAGGGCGTATGTGTGTTTTCCTGAATGTATTCAGGAAAAAACACATACGCCCTTTTTGGCCAAGTGCATCATTGTGGACGTTCTGCCTCTTTTCCTATGCTTTAAATGCAATTCCAGTCTACCTCGTGAAATCGGTTTCCTGCAATTCTGCCCCGCTTTCAAGTCCTCTTGGCAGCCTTACTTCAATATATTTTAGGACGATAGCTGTCATTTATAACTCTGCAGGTTTGTGAATTACAGTGCCCCTGAGCTTCTTTCTTCAACTCGCTTTCTTTTGAGCAGGCCGCAACACCGCAGGATTGCTTCAGGCCTTAGTGTTTTTCCGGCATGGCACGCTGAGCCTTTGGTTAATTCCTCTTCCTGGTGGGAAATGAGAGTTAAATTTGCCCGTCCAGACACCTCCAGCTAGTCTCTCATTGGTTCTCCCTATTCCTGTTCATTTTCCGCAGAAATTGCAAACTGGGCCAAACAGGAGGTTAAAGGCACTGACTCTCCAAGTGGGGAGAGTGTTAGAGAAACGTCTGAAATGTTGCACCTGAGTACCAGGGGACGAAAACTGAGACACATTTGAACAAGTTTCCCTATCACACGGTGGATCATACTCTGGGTTCCACATGCATGTTTTAGCTGAAGGAAGAATCCCTTAAACCTGGAGAGTTGAGACCCATGGAATGGCTACCAAGCAATATGACTTCAAAGGGTCTGCATTTGCTCACCGAACCTCAACAATCCTATCACTGCTGAGTTTATGCCACAGTACACACGCTTGATTCTCTTTCAGAGACATATAAATCCATAGGTTTTAAGATTCTTACTAGTCAGGTATATTCTTAGCCATTTAATATGGGGTGTTGAGTCCACTTCGTTGAGCAAGGAGTAGCTCTTGTCTATTACATATTTGGCTTATGGAACGGTATCTGTGCTAATTTCAATCTCTGGTTTTATGCAGCACCCCAACTCACCTTTCCCCTTAAGCAAGCATAAGTTGGTTTTCTACATTTGAGACCCTGTTCTGTTTTGTAATTCAGTTCCTGTGTAGACAAGTTTACATTCCATGTATTAGTGATATCTTATGATGTTTCTTTTTCTCTGTGATTTATTTCACTTAGAATCATCGTACCTGAATCCACTCATTATGCTGCTACAGGCCTCATGAGATAGATTTCATTGCTGAGTGATATTGCATTCTACGTAAGTACCACAACTTCTTTATCCATTTTTCACTTTCTGCGATTTTGAACTTGTACCGTAAACGAGGATCTTGTAAACAGAGCCGTTCCAAACTTTGGGGTGGCTGTGTCTTTTTGATTTTAATTTCCCTAAACTATAGGACCATAAGTGGAAGTGCCCTAGGCTCTGTTGCTTTGTTTTTCAGATGTTTCAGGAAACACCATACACTTCTCCAGGGTGGCTGTTGGCAATTTACATCCCGCCCATCAGCATAACAAGGCTCCCAGTTCTCAATGGACTTTCCTGCCTTTCTGGATTTTACACTTTTTTCAGATGGCCCTTTTGACCAGGGGGGAAGTGAGACTTCATTGTAGTGCAGATTTCCCTTGCAAGCTTGCTTGCTTGGCCAAAAAGGGCGTATGCGTTTTTTCCTGCATATATTCAGGAAAAAACGCATACTTGCTTTTTGGCCAAGTGCATCATTGAGGACGTTCTGCCTATTTTCCTATGCTTTAAATGCAATTCCAGTCTACCTCCTGAAATCGGTTTCCTGCAATTCTGCCCCGCTTTCAAGTCCTCTTGGCAGCCTTACTTCAATATATTTTTGGATGATAGCTGTCATTTATAACTCTGCAGGTTTGTGAATTACAGTGCCCCTGAGCTCCTTTCCTCAACTCGCTTTCTTGTGAGCTGGCCGCAACACCGCAGGATTGCTTCAGGCCCTAGTGTGGTTCCGCCACTGCACGCTGAGCCTTTGGTTAATTCCACTTCCTGGTGGGAAATGAGAGTTAAATTTGCCCATCCAGACACCTCCACCTAGTCTCACATTTGTTCTCACTATTCCTGTTCATTTTCCGCAGAAATTGCAAACTGGGCCAAACAGGAGGTTAAAGGCACTGACTCTCCAAGTGCGGAGAGTGTTACTAAAGCGTCTGGAATGTTGCACCCGAGTATCAAGGGACGAAAACTGAGACACATTTGAACACGTTTCCCGATCACACGGTGGATCATACTCTGGGTTCCACATGCATGTTTTAGCTGAAGGAAGAATCCCTTAAACCTGGAGAGTTGAGACCCATGGAATGGGTACCATGCAATATGACTTCAAAGGGTCTGCATTTGCTCACCGAGCCTCACCAATCCTTTCACTGCTGCGTTTTTGCCTCTCCACATGCTTGATTCTCTTTTGCAGACATATAAATCCATAGGTTTTAAGATACTTACTAGTCACTATATTCTTAGGCGTTTAATATGGGGTGTTGAGTCCACTTCGTTGAGCAAGGAGTAGCTCTTGTCTATTACATATTTGGCTTATGGAACGGTATCTGTGCTAATTTCAATCTCTGTTTTTTTGCAGCACCCCAACTCACCTTTCCCTTTAAGCAAGCATACGTTGGTTTTCTACATTTGAGACCCTGTTCTGTTTTGTAATTCAGTTCCTGTGTAGCCAAGTTTACATTCCGTGTATTAGTGATATCTTATGATGTTTCTTTTTCTGTGTGACTTATTTCATGTAGAATCATCGTACCTGAATCCACTCATTATGCTGCTATGGGCCTGATGACATAGATTTCATTGCTGAGTGATATTGCATTGTACGTAAGTACCACAACATATTTATCCAATTTTCGCTTTCTGCGATACTGAACTTGTACCGTAAACGAGGTTCTTGTAAACATAGCCATCCCAAAATCTGGGGTGGCTGTGTCTTTTTGATTTAAATTTCCCTAAGCTATAGGACCATAAGTGGAAGTGCCCTAGGCTCTGTTGCTTTGTTTTTCAAATGTTTCAGGAAACACCATACACTTCTCCAGAATGGCTGTTGGCAATTTACATCCCGTCCATCAGCATAACAAGGCTCGCTGTTCTCACGGCCTGTCCTGCCTTTCTGGATTTTACACTTTTTTCAGATGGCCCTTTTGACCGGGGGGCAGTGGGACTTCATTGTAGTGCAGATTTCCTTTGCAAGCTTGCTTTGTTGGCCAAAAAGTGCGCATGCATTTTTTCTTGAATATATTCAGGAAAAAACGCATACGCACTTTTTGGCTAAGTGCATCATTGTGGACGTTCTGCCTCTTTTCCTATGCTTTACATGCAATTCCAGTCTACCTCCTGAAATCGTTTTCCTGAAATTCTGGCCCACATTCAAGTCCTCTTGGCAGCCTTACTTCCATATATTTTTGGACGATAGCTGTCATTTATAACTCTGCAGGTTTGTGAATTACAGTGCCCCTGAGCTCCTTTCTTCAACTCGCTTTCTTGTGAGCTGGCCGCAACACCGCAGGATTGCTTCAGGCCCTAGAGTGGGTCCGGCACGGCAAGCTGAGCCTTTGGTTAATTCCTCTTCCTGGTGGGAAATGAGAGTTAAATTTGCCCGTCCAGACACCTCCAGCTAGTCTCTCATTGGTTCTCCCTATTCCTGTTCATTTTCCGCAGAAATTGCAAACAGGGCCAAACAGGAGGTTAAAGGCACTGACTCTCCATGTGGGGAGAGTGTTAGTAAAGTGCCTGGAATGTTGCACCCTAGTACCAGGGGACGAAAACTGACACACATTTGAACACGTTTTCCGATCACACGGTGGATCATACTCTGGGTTCCACATGCATGTTTTAGCTGAAGGAGGAATCCCTTAAACCTGGAGAGTTGAGACCCATGGAATGGGTACCATGCAATATGATTTCAAAGGGTCTGCATTTGCTCACCGAACCTCACCAATCCTATCACTGCTGCGTTTATAACGCTGTACACACACTTGATTCTCTTTCAGAGACATATAAATCCATAGGTTTTAAGATTCTTACTAGTCAGGTATATTCTTAGGCGTTTAATATGTGGTGTTTTGTCCTCTTCGTTGAGCAAGGAGTAGCTCTTGTCTATTACATATTTGGCTTATGGAACAGTATCTGTGCTAATTTCAATCTCTGGTTTCATGCAGCACGCCAACTCACCATTCCCCTTAAGCAAGCGTAAGTTGGTTTTCTACATTTGAGACCCTCTTCTGTTTTGTAATTAAGTTCCTGTGTAGCTAAGTTTACATTCCGTGTATTAGTAATATCTTATGATGTTTCTTTTTCTGTGTGACTTATTTCACTTAGAATCATCGTACCGGAATCCACTCATTATGCTGCTATGGGCCTGATGACATAGATTTCATTGCTGAGTGATATTGCATTGTATGTAAGTACCACAACTTCTTTATCCATTTTTCGCTTTCTGTGATATTGAACTTGTACCGTAAACGAGGTTCTTATAAACAGAGCCGGCCCAAACTTTGGGGTGGCTGTGCCTTTTTGATTTTAATTACCCTAAGCTATAGGACCATAAGTGGAAGTGCCCTAGGCTCTGTTGCTTTGTTTTTTAGATGTTTCAGGAAACACGTTACACTTTTCCAGAGTGGCTGTTGTCAATTTACATGTAGCCCATCAGCATAACAAGGCTTCCAGTTCTCCATGGCCTGTCCTGCCTTTCTGGATTTTACACTTTTTTCAGATGGCCCTTTTGACCGGGGGGAAGTGAGACTTCATTTTAGTGCAGATTTCCTTTGCAAGCTTGCTTGGTTGGCCAAAAAGGGCGTATGCGTTTTTTCCTGAATATATTCTAGAAAAAATGCATACGCCCTTTTTGGTCAAGTGCATCATTGTGGACGTTCTGCCTCTTTTCCTATGCTTTACATGCAATTCCAGTCTACCTCCTGAAATCGGTTTCCTGCAATTCTACCCCACTTTCAAGTCCTCTTGGCAGCCTTACTTCAATATATTTTTGGACGATAGCTGTCATTTATAACTCTGCAGGTTTGTGAATGACAGTGCCCCTGAGCTCCTTTCTTCAACTCATTTTCTTGTGAGCTGGCCGCAAGACTGCAGGATTGCTTCAGGCCCTAGTGTTGTTCCGGCATGGCACGCTGAGCCTGTGGTTAATTCCTCTTCCTGGTGGGAAATGAGAGTTAAATTTGCCCGTCCAGACACCTCCAGCTAGTCTCTCATTGGTTCTCCCTATTCCTGTTCATCTTCCGCAGAAATTGCAAACTGGGCCAAACAGGAGTTTAAAGGCACTGACTCTCCAAGTGGGGAGAGTGTTAGTAAAGCATCTGGAATGTTGCACTCGAGTACCAGGGGATGAAAACTGAGACACATTTGAACACGTTTCCTGATCACACGGTGGATCATAGTGTGGGTTCCACATACATGTTTTTGCTGAAGGAAGAATCCCTTAAATCTGGAGAGTTAAGACCCATGGAATGGGTACCATGCAATATGACTTCAAAGGGTCTGCATTTGCTCACTGAACCTCACCAATCCTATCACTGCTGCGCTTATGCCACTGTACACATGCTTGACTCTCTTTCGGAGACATATAAATCCATAGGTTTTAAGATTCTTACTAGAGTCATGTACCAAAATGTTCATTGCAGCTCTATTTACAATACCCCAGAGATGGAAAGAACCTAAGTGCCCGTCATCGGATGAATGGATAAAGAAGATGTGGCACATATACACAATGGAATATTACTCAGCCATAAAAAGAAACGAAATTGAGCTATTTGTAATGAGGTGGATAGACCTAGAGTCTGTCATACAGGGTGAAGTAAGTCAGAAAGAAAAAGACAAATACCGTATGCTAACACATATATATGGAATTTAAGAAAAAAAAATGTCATGAAGAACCTAGGGGTAAAGCAGGAATAAAGACACACACCTCTTAGAGAACAGCCTTGAGGTTATGGGGAAGGGGAAGGATGAGCTGTGACAGGGCGAGAGAGAGTCATGGGCATATACACACTAACAAACGTAGTAAGGTAGATAGCTAGTGGGAAGCAGCCGCACGGCACAGGGATATTGGCTCGGTGCTTTGTGACAGCCTGGAGGGGTGGAATAGGGAGGGTGAGAGGGAGGGAGACGCAACAGGGAACACATATGGGAATATATGTTTATGTATGACTGATTCACTTTGTTATAAAGCAGAAACTAACACACCATTGTAAAGCAATTATACCCCAATAAAGATGTTAAAAAAAAAAGATTCTTACTAGTCAGGTATATTCTTAGGCATTTAATATGGGGTGTTGAGTCCACTTCGTTGAGCAAGGAGTAGCTCTTGTCTATTACATATTTGGCTTATGGAATGGTATCTGTGCTCATTTCACTCTCTGGTTTTATGCAGCACCCGAACTCACCTTTCCCCTTAAGCAAGCATAAGTTGGTTTGCTACATTTGAGACCCTGTTCTGTTTTGTAATTCAGTTCCTGTGTTGCCAAGTTTACATTCCGCGTAGTAGTGATAACTTAGGTTGTTTCTTTTTCTGTGTGACTTATTTCACTTAGAATCATCGTACCTGAATCCACTCATTAGGCTGCTACGGGCCTGATGACATAGATTTCATTGCTGAGTGATATTGCATTGTACGTAAGTACCACAACTTCTTTATCCATTTTTCGCTTTCTGCGATATTGAACTTGTACCGTAAACGAGGTTCTTGTAAACAGAGCCGTCCGAAACTTTGGGGTGCCTGTGTCTTTTTTATTTTAATTTCCCTAAGCTATAGGACCATAAGCGGAAGTGCCCTAGGCTCTGTTGCTTTGTTTTTTGGATGTTTCAGGAAAGAACATACACTTCTCCAGAGTGGCTGTTGGCAATTTACATCCCGCCCATCAGCATAACAAGGCTCCCAGTTCTCCATGGCCTGTCCTGCCTTTCTGGATTTTACACTTTTTTCAGATGACCCTTTTTACCTGGGGGAAGTGAGACTTCATTGTAGTGCAGACTGCCTTTCCAAGCTTGCTTGGTTGGCCAATAAGGGCGTATGTGTTTTTTGCTGAATATATTCAGGAAAAAACGCATACGCACTTTTTGGCCAATTGCATCATTGTGGACGTTCTGCCTCTTTTCCTATGCTTTAAATGCAATTCCAGTCTACCTCCTGAAATCAGTTTCCTGCAATTCTGCCCCGCTTTCAAATCCTCTTGGCAGCCTTACTTCAATATATTTTTGGATGATAGGTGTCATTTATAGCTCTGCAGGTTTTTGAATTACAGTGCCCCTGAGCTCCTTTCTTCAACTCGCTTTCTTGTGATCTGGCCGCAACACCGCAGGATTGCTTCAGGCCCTAGTGTGGTTCCGGCATGGCACACTGAGCCTTGGTTAATTCCTCTTCCTGGTGGGAAATGAGAGTTAAATTTGCCCGTCCAGACACCTCCAGATAGTCTCTCATTGGTTCTCCCTATTCCTGTTCATCTTCTGCAGAAAGTGCAAACTGGGTCAAACAGGAGGTTAAAGGCACTGACTCTCCAAGTGGGGAGAGTGTTAGTAAACCGTCTGGAATGTTGCACCCGAGTACCAGGGGACGAAAACTGAGACACATTTGAACACGTTTCCCGATCACACGGTGGATAATACTCTGGGTTCCACATGCATGTTTTAGCTGAAGGAAGAATCCCTTAAACCTGGAGAGTTGAGACCCATGGAATGGGTACCACGCAATATGAATTCAAAGGGTCTGCATTTGCTCCCCGAACCTCACCAATCCTATGACTGCTGCGTTTTTGCTGCTGTACACACGCTTCATTCTCTTTCGGAGACATATAAATCCATAGGTTTTAAGATTCTTACTAGTCAGGTATATTCTTAGGCATTTAATATGGGGTGTTGTGTCCACTTCTGTGAGCAAGGAGTAGCTCTTGTCTATTATATATTTGGCTTATGGAATGGTATCTGTGCTAATTTCAATCTTTGGTTTTATGCAGTACCCCAACTCACCTTTCCCCTTAAGCAAGCATAAGTTGGTTTTCTAAATTTGAGACCCTGTTCTGTTTTGTAATTCAGTTCCTCTGTAGCCAAGTTTACATTCCGTGTATTACGGATATCTTATGATGTTTCTTTTTCTGTGTGACTTATTTCACTTATAATCATCGTACCTGAATCCACTTGTTATGCTGCTACGGGCCTGATGACATAGATTTCATTGCTGAGTGATATTGCATTGTACGTAAGTACCACAACTTCTTTATCCATTTTTCGCTTTCTGCGATATTGAACTTGTACCGTAAACGAGGTTCTTGTAAACAGAGCCGTCCGAAACTTTGGGGTGCCTGTGTCTTTTTTATTTTAATTTCCCTAAGCTATAGGACCATAAGCGGAAGTGCCCTAGGCTCTGTTGCTTTGTTTTTTGGATGTTTCAGGAAACAACATACACTTCTCCAGAGTGGCTGTTGGCAATTTACATCCCGCCCATCAGCATAACAAGGCTCCCAGTTCACCATGGCCTGTCCTGCCTTTCTGGATTTTACACTTTTTTCAGATGACCCTTTTTACCTGGGGGAAGTGAGACTTCATTGTAGTGCAGATTTATTTGCAAGCTTGCTTGGTTGGCCAAAAAGGGCGTATGCGTTTTTTCCTGAATATATTCAGGAGAAAACGCATACGCCCTTTTTGGCCAAGTGCATCATTGTGGACGTTCTGCCTCTTTTCCTATGCTTTACATGCAATTCCAGTCTACCTCCTGAAATCGGTTTCCTGCAATTCTGCCCCACATTCAAGTCCTCTTGGCAGCCTTACTTCAATATATTTTTGGACGATAGCTGTCATTTATAATTCTGCAGGTTTGTGAATGACAGTGCCCCTGAGCTCTTTTCTTCAACTCGCTTTTTGTGAGCTGGCTGCAACACCGCTGGATTGCTTTAGGCCCTGGTGTGGTTATGGCATGGCACTCTGAGCCGTTGGTTAATTCCTCTTCCTGGTGGGAAATGAGAGTTAAATTTGCCCGTCCAGACACCTCCAGCTTATCTCTCCTTGGTTCTCCCTATTCCTGTTCATCTTCCACAGAAATTGCAAACTGGGCCAAACAGGAGGTTAAAGGTACTGACTCTCCAAGTGGGGAGAGTGTTAATATAGCATCTGGAATGTTGTAAACGAGTACCAGGGGACGAAAACAGAGACACATTTGAACACGTTTCCCGATCCCACAGTGGATCATACTCTGGGTTCCACATGCATGTTTTAGCTGAAGGAAGAATCCCTTAAACCTGGAGAGTTGAGACCCATGGAATGGGTACCATGCAATATGTGTTCAAAGAGTCTGCATTTGCTCACCGAACCTCACCAATCCTATCACTGCTGTGTTTATGCCGTTGTACACACGCTTGATTCTCTTTCGGAGACATATAAATCCATAGGTTTTTAGACTCTTACTAGTCAGGTATATTCTTAGGGGTTTACTATGGGGTGTTGAGTCCACTTCGTTGAGCACGGTGTAGCTCTTGTCTATTACATATTTGGCTTATGGAACGGTATCTGTGCTAATTTCAATCTCTGGTTTTATGCAGCACCCCAACTCACCTTTCCCCTTAAGCAAGCATAAGTCAGTTTTCTACATTTGAGACCCTGTTCTGTTTTGTAATTCAGTTCCTGTGTAGCCAAGTTTACATTCCGTGTATTAGTGATATCTTATTATGTTTCTTTTTCTGTGTGACTTATTTCACTTAGAATCATCGTACCTGAATCCACTCATTATGCTGCTATGGGCCTGATGACATAGATTTCATTGCTGAGTGATATTGCATTGTACGTAAGTACCACAACTTCTTTATCCATTTTTTGCTTTCTGTGATACTGAACTTGTACCATAAACGAGGTTCTTGTAAACAGATCCGTCCCAAACTTTGGGGTGGCTGTGTCTTTTTGATTTTAATTTCCCTAAGCTATAGGACCATAAGTGGAAGTGCCCTAGGCTCTGTTCCTTTGTTTTTTAGATGTTTCAGGAAACACCACACACTTCTCCAGAGTGGCTGTTGGCAATTTACATCCCGCCCATCAGCATAACAAGGCTTCCAGTCTCCATGGCCTGTCCTGCCTTTCTGGATTTTACACTTTTTTCAGATGTCCCTTTTGACTGGGGGGCAGTGAGACTTCATTGTAGTGCAGATTTCCTTTGCAAGCTTGCTTGGTTGGCCAAAATAGCATATGCGTGTTTTCCTGAATATATTCAGGAAAACACGCATACGCCCTTTTTGGCCAAGTGCATCATTGTGGACATTCTGCCTCTTTTCCTATGCTTTACATGCAATTCCAGTCTACCTCCTGAAATCGGTTTCCTGCAATTCTGCCCCGCTTTCAAGTCCTCCTGGCAGCCTTACTTCAATATGTTTTTGGACGATAGCTGTCATTTATAACTCTGCAGGTTTGTGAATTACAGTGCCCCTGATCTCCTTTCTTCAACTCGCTTTCTTGTGAGCTGGCCGCAACACCGCAGGATTGCTTCAGGCCCTAGTGTGGTTCCGGCATGGCACGCTGAGCCTTTGGTTAATTCCTCTTCCTGGTGGGAAATGAGAGTTAAATTTGCCCGTCCAGACACCTCCAGCTAGTCTACCATTGGTTATCCCTATTCCTGTTCATTTTCCGCAGAAATTGCAAACTGGGCCAAACAGGAGGTTAAAGGCACTGACTCTCCAAGTGGCGAGAGTGTTAGTAAAACATCTGGAATGTTGAACCCGAGTACAAGGGGACGAAAACTGAGACACATTTGAACACGTTTCCTGAGCACACGGTGGATCATACTCTGGGTTCCACATGCATGTTTTAGCTGAAGGAAGAATCCCTAAAACCTGGAGAGTTGAGACCCATGGAATGGGTACCATGCAATATGACTTCAAAGGGTCTACATTTGCTCAACGAAACTCAACAATCCTATCACTGTTGCGTTTATGCCGCTGTACACACGCTTGATTCTCTTTCGGAGACATATAAATCCATAGGTTTTAAGATTCTTACTAATTAGGTATATTCTTAGGCGTTTAATATGGGGTGTTGAGTCCATTTCGTTGAGCAAAGAATAGCTCTATTTATTACATATTTGGATTATGGAACAGTATCTGTGCTAATTTCAATCTCTGGTTTTATGCAGTACCCCAACTCACCTTTCCCCTTAAGCAAGCATAAGTTGGTTTTCTACATTTGAGACCCTTTTCTGTTTTGTAATTCAGTTCCTGTGTACCCAAGTTTACATTCCGTGTATTAGTGATATGTTATGATATTTTCTTTTCTGTGGGACTTATTTCACTTAGAATCATCGTACCTGAATCCACTCATTATGCTGCTACGGGCCTCATGACATAGATTTCATTGCTGAGTGATATTGCATTGTACGTAAGTACCACAACTTCTTTATCCATTTTTCGCTTTCTGTGATATTGAACTTGTACCGTAAATGAGGTTCTTGTATACGGAGCCATCGCAGACTTTGGGGTGGCTGTGTCTTTTTGATTTTAATTTCCCTAAGTTATAGGACCATAAGTGGAAGTTCCCTAGGCTCTGTTGCTTTGTTTTTTGGATGTTTCAGGAAACACCATACACTTCTCCAGAGTGGCTGTTGGCAATTTACATCCCACCCATCAGCATAACAAGGCTCCCAGTTCTCCATGGCCTGTCCTGCCTTTCTGGATTTTACACTTTTTTCAGAAGGCACTTTTGACCGGGGGGCAGTGAGACTTCATTGTAGTGCAGATTTCCTTTGCAAGCTTGCTTGGTTAGCCAAGAAGGGTGTATGCGTTTTTTCCTGAATATATTCAGGAAAAAACGCATACGCCCTTTTTGGCCAAGTGCATCATTGTGGACGTTCTGCCTCTTTTCCTATGCTTTACATGCAATTCCAGTCTATCTCCTGAAATCGGTTTCCTGCAATTCTGCCCCGAATTCAAGTCCTCTTGGCAGGCTTACTTCAATATATTTTTGGACGATAGCTGTCATTTATAACTCTGCAGGTTTGTGGATTACAGTGCCCCTGAGCTCCTTTCTTCAACTCACTTTCTTGTGAGCTGGCCGCAACACCGCAGGATTGCTTCAGGCCCTAGTGTGGTTCCGGCACGGCACGCTGAGCCTTTGGTTAATTTCTCTTCCTGGTGGGGAATGAGAGTTAAATTTGCCCGTCCAGACACCTCCAGCTAGTCTCTCATTGGTTCTCCCTATTCCTTTTCATCTTCCGCAGAAATTGCAAACTGGGCCAAACAGGAGGTTAAAGGCAGTGACTCTCCAAGTGGGGAGAGTGATAGTAAAGTGTCTGGAATGTTGCACCCGAGTACCAGGGGACGAAAACTGAGACACATTTGAACACGTTTCCTGATCACACGGAGGATCATACTGTGGGTTCCACATGCATGATTTACCTGAAGGAAGAATCCCTTAAACCTGGAGAGTTGAGACCCATGGAATGGGTACCATGCAATATGACTTCAAAGGGTCTGCATTTGCTCACCGAAACTCACCAATCCTATCACTGCTGCATTTATGCCACTGTACACACTCTTGATTCTCTTTCGGAGACATATGAATCCATAGGGTTTAAGATTCTTACTGGTCAGGTATATTGTTAGGCGTTTAATATGGGGTGTTGAGTCCACTTCGTTAAGCAAGGAGTAATTCTTGTCTATTACATATTTGCCTGATGGAACGGAATCTGTGCTAATTTCAATCCCTGGTTTTATGCAGCACCCCAACTCACCTTTCCCCTTAAGCAAGCATATGTTGGTTTTCTACATTTGAGACCCTGTTCTGTTTTGTAATTCAGTTCCTGTGTAGCCAAGTTTACATTCCGTGTAGTAGTGGTATCTTATGATGTTTCTTTTTATGTGTGACTTATTTCACTTAGAATCATCGTAACTGAATCCACTCATTATGTTGCTATGGGCCTGATGACATAGATTTCATTGCTGAGTGATATTGCATTGTACATAAGTACCACAACTTCTTTATCCATTTTTCACTTTCTGTGATATTGAACTTGTACCGTAAACGAGGTTCTTGTAAACAGAGCCGTCCCAAAATTTGGGGTGGCTGTGTCTTTTTGATTTTAATTTCCCTAAGCTATAGGACCATAAGTGGAAGTGCCCTAGGCTCTGTTGTTTTGTTTTTTAGATGTTTCAGGAAACACCATACACTTCTCCAGAGTGGCTGTTGGCAATTTATATCCCGCCAATCAGCATAACAAGGCTCCCAGTTCTCCATGGCCTGTACTGCCTTTCTGGATTTTACACTTTTTTCTGATGGCCCTTTTTACTGGGAGGCACTGAGACTTCATTGTAGTGCAGATTTCCTTTGCAAGCTTCCTTGTTTGGCCAAAAAGGGCGTATGCGTGTTTTCCTGAATATATTCAGGAAAAAACGCATACGCACTTTTTGGCCAAGTGCATCATTGTGGACGTTCTGCCTCTTTTCCTATGCTTTACATGCAATTCCAGTCTACCTTCTGAAATCAGTTTTCTGCAATTCTGCCCCGTTTTCAAGTCATCTTGGCAGCCTTACTTCAATATATTTTTGGACGATAGCTGTCATTTATAACTCTGCAGGTTTGTGAATTACAGTGCCCCTGAGCTCCTTTCTACAACTCGATTTCTTGTGAGCTGGCCGCAACACCACAGGATTGCTTCAGGCCCTAGTGTGGTTCCAGCACGGTATGCTGAGCCTTTGGTTAATTCCTCTTCCTTGTGGGAAATGAGAGTTAAATTTGCCCGTCCAGACACCTCCAGCTTCTCTCTCATTGGTTCTCCCTATTCCTGTTCATTTTCCGCAGAAATTGCAAACTTGGCCAAACAGGAGGTTAAAGGCACTGACTCTCCAAGTGGGGAGAGTGTTAGTAAAGCGTCTGGAATGTTGTACCCGAGTACCACGGGACGAAACCTGAGACACATTTGAACACGTTTCCTGATCACACGGTGGATCATACTCTGGGTTCCACATGCATGTTTTAGCTGAAGGAAGAATCCCTTAAACCTGGAGAGTTGAGACCCATGGAATGGGTAGCATGCAATATGACTTCAAAAGGTCTGCATTTGCTCACCGAAACTCACCAATCCTATCACTGCTGAATTTATGCCGCTGTACACACTCTTGATTCTCTTTCGGAGACATTTGAATCCATAGGGTTTAAGATTCTTACTGGTGAGGTATATTGTTAGGCATTTAATATGGGGTGTTGAGTCCACTTCGTTAAGCAAGGAGTAACTCTTGTCTATTACATATTTGCCTGATGGAACGGAATCTGTGCTAATTTCAATCCCTGGTTTTATGCAGCACCCCAACTCACCTTTTCCCTTAAGCAAGCATAAGTTGGTTTTCTACATTTGAGACCCTGTTCTGTTTTGTAATTCAGTTCCTGTGTAGACAAGTTTATATTCCGTGTAGTAGTGGTATCTTATGATGTTTCTTTTTATGTGTGACTTATTTCACTTAGAATCATCGTACCTGAATCCACTCATTATGTTGCTACGGGCCTGATGACATAGATTTCATTGCTGAGTGATATTGCATTGTACATAAGTACCACAACTTCTTTATCCATTTTTCACTTTCTGTGATATTGAACTTGTACCGTAAACGAGGTTCTTGTAAACAGAGCCATCCCAAAATTTGGGGTGGCTGTGTCTTTTTGATTTTAATTTCCCTGAGCTATAGGACCATAAGTGGAAGTGCCCTAGGCTCTGTTGCTTTGTTTTGTACATGTTTCAGGAAACACCATACACTTCTCCAGAGTGGCTGTTGGCAATTTACATCCCGCCCATCAGCATAACAAGGCTCCCAGTTCTCCATGGCCTGTCCTGCCTTTCTGGATTTTACACTTTTTTCAGATGGCCCTTTTGACCGGGGGGCAGTGAGACTTCATTTTAGTGCAGATTTCTTTTGCAATCTTGCTTGGTTGGCCAAAAAGGGCATATGCGTGTTTTCCTGAATATATTCTAGAAAAAACGCATACGCCCTTTTTGGCCAAGTGCATCATTGTGGACGTTCTGCCTCTTTTCCTATGCTTTACATGCAATTCCAGTCTACCTCCTGAAATCGGTTTCCTGCAATTCTGCCCCGGTTTCAAGTCCTCTTGGCAGCCTTACTTCAATATATTTTTGCACGATAGCTGTCATTTATAACTCTGCAGGTTTGTGAATGACACTGCCCCTGAGCTCCTTTCTTCAACTCGCTTTCTTGTGAGCTGGCCACAACACCGCAGGATTGCTAAAGGCCCTAGTGTGGTTCCGGCACGGCACGCTGAGCCTTTGGTTAATTCCTCTTCCTGGTGGGAAATGAGAGTTAAATTTGCCCGTCCAGACACCTCCAGCTAGTCTCTCATTGGTTCTCCCTATTCCTGTTCATTTTCCGCAGAAATTGCAAACTGGGCCAAACAGGAGGTTAAAGGCACTGACTCTCCAAGTGGGGAGAGTGTTAGTAAAGCGTCTGGAATGTTGCACGGGAGTACCAGGGGACGAAAACTGATACACATTTGAACACGTTTCCCGATCACATGGTGGATCGTACTCTGGGTTCCACATGCATGTTTTAGCTGAAGGAAGAATCCCTTAAACCTGGAGAGTTGAGACCCATGGAATGGGTACCATGCAATATGACTTCCAAGGGTCTGCATTTGCTCACCGAACCTCACCAATCCTATCACTGCTGTGTTTAGGCGGCTGTACACACGCTTGATTCTCTTTCAGAGACATATAAATCCATAGGTTTTAAGATTCTTACTAGTCAGGTATATTCTTAGGCGTTTAATATGGGGTGTTGAGTCCACTTCGTTGACCAAGGAGTAGCTCTTGTCTATTACATATTTGGCTTATGGAACGGTATCTGTGCTAATTTCAATCTCTGGTTTTATGCAGCACCCCAACTCACCTTTCCCCTTAAGCAAGCATAAGTTGGTTTTCTACATTTGAGACCCTGTTCTGTTTTGTAATTCAGTTCCTGTGTAGCCAAGTTTACATTCCGTGTAGTAGTGATATGTTATGATGTTTCTTTTTCTGTGTGACTTATTTCACTTAGAATCATCGTACCTGAATCAACTTATTATGCTGCTATGGGCCTGATGACATAGATTTCATTGCTGAGTGATATTGCATTGTACATAAGGACCACAACTTCTTTATCCATTTTTCACTTCCTGTGATATTGAATTTGTACCGTAAACAAGCTTCTTGTAAACAGAGCCGTCCCAAAATTTTGGGTGGCTGTGTCTTTTTGATTTTAATTTCCCTTTGCTATAGGACCATAAGGGGACGTGCCCTAGGCTCTGTTGCTTTGTTTTGTAGATGTTTCAGGAAACACCATACACTTCTCCAGAGTGGCTGTTGGCAATTTACATCCTGCCCATCAGCATAACAAGGCTCCCAGTTCTCCATGGCCTGTCCTGCCTTTCTGGATTTTACACATTTTTCAGATGGCCCTTTTGACCGGGGGGCAGTGAGCCTTCATTGTAGTGCAGATTTCCTTTGCAAGCTTGCTTGGTTGGCCAAAAAGGGCGTATGCGTGTTTTCCTGAATATATTCAAGAAAAAACGCTTACGCCCTTTTTGGCCAAGTGCATCATTGTGGACGTTCTGCCTCTTTTCCTATGCTTTACATGCAATTCCAGTCTACCTCCTGAAATCGGTTTCCTGCAATTCTGCCCCGCTTTCAAGTCCTCTTGGCAGCCTTACTTCAATATATTTTTGGACGATAGCTGTCATTTATAACTCTGCAGGTTTGTGAATGACAGTGCCCCTGAGCTCCTTTCTTCAACTCGCTTTCTTGTGAGCTGGCCACAACACCGCAGGATTGCTTCAGGCCCTAGTGTGGTTCCGGCATGGCACGCTGAGCCTTTGGTTAATTCCTCTTCCTGGTGGGAAATGAGAGTTAAATTTGCTTGTCCAGACACCACCAGCTAGTCTCTCATTGGTTCTCCCTATTCCTGTTCATCTTCCGCAGTAATTGCAAACTGGGCCAAACAGGAGGTTAAATGCCCTGACTCTCCAAGTGGGGAGAGTGTTAGTAAAGCGTCTGGAATGTTGCACCCGAGTACCAGGGGACGAAAACTGTGAGACATTTGAACACGTTTCCCGATCACACGGTGGATCATACTCTGGGTTCCACATGCATGTTTTAGCTGAAGGAAGAATCCCTTAAACCTGGAGAGTTGAGACCCATGGAATGGGTACCATGCAATATGACTTCCAAGGGTCTGCATTTGCTCACCGAACCTCACCAATCCTATCACTGCTGCGTTTAGGCGGCTGTACACACGCTTGATTCTCTTTCAGAGACATATAAATCCATAGGTTTTAAGATTCTTACTAGTCAGGTATATTCTTAGGCGTTTAATATGGGGTGTTGAGTCCACTTCGTTGAGCAAGGAGTAGCTCTTGTCTATTACATATTTGGCTTATGGAACGGTATCTGTGCTAATTTCAATCTCTGGTTTTATGCAGCACCCCAACTCACCTTTCCCCTTAAGCAAGCATAAGTTGGTTTTCTACATTTGAGACCCAGTTCTGTTTTGTAATTCAGTTCCTGTGTAGCCAAGTTTACATTCCATGTAGTAGTGATATGTTATGATGTTTCTTTTTCTGTGTGACTTATTTCACTTAGAATCATCGTACCTGAATCAACTTATTATGCTGCTATGGGCCTGATGACATAGATTTCATTGCTGTGTGATATTGTATTGTACATAAGGACCACAACTTCTTTATCCATTTTTCACTTTCTGTGATATTGAATTTGTACCGTAAACAAGCTTCTTGTAAACAGAGCCGTCCCAAAATTTTGGGTGGCTGTGTCTTTTTGATTTTAATTTCCCTTTGCTATAGGACCATAAGGGGACGTGCCCTAGGCTCTGTTGCTTTGTTTTGTAGATGTTTCAGGAAACACCATACACTTCTCCAGAGTAGCTGTTGGCAATTTACATCCCGCCCATCAGCATAACAAGGCTCCCAGTTCTCCATGGCCTGTCCTGCCTTTCTGGATTTTACACTTTTTTCAGATGGCCCTTTTGACCGGGGGGCAGTGAGCCTTCATTTTTTTGCAGATTTCCTTTGCAAGCTTGCTTGGTTGGCCAAAAAGGGCGTATGCGTGTTTTCCTGAATATATTCAAGAAAAAACGCATACGCCCTTTTTGGCCAAGTGCATCATTGTGGACGTTCTGCCTCTTTTCCTATGCTTTACATGCAATTCCAGTCTACCTCCTGAAATCAGTTTCCTGCAATTCTGCCCCACTTTCAAGTCCTCTTGGCAGCCTTACTTCAATATATTTTTGGACGATAGCTGTCATTTATAACTCTGCAGGTTTGTGAATGACAGTGCCCCTGAGCTCCTTTCTTCAACTCGCTTTCTTGTGAGCTGGCCACAACACCGCAGGATTGCTTCAGGCCCTAGTGTGGTTCCGGGACGGCACGCTGAGCCTTTGG
Source organism: Orcinus orca (assembly GCF_937001465.1). NCBI lineage: Eukaryota > Metazoa > Chordata > Mammalia > Artiodactyla > Delphinidae > Orcinus > Orcinus orca. The sequence continues at coordinate 68,101,808 of NC_064559.1, forward strand.
TTAATTCCTCTTCCTGGTGGGAAATGAGAGTTAAATTTGCCCGTCCAGACGCCTCCAGCTAGTCTCTCATTGGTTCTCCCTATTCCTGTTCATGTTCCACAGAAATTGCAAACTGGGCCAAACAGGAGGTTAAAGGCACGGACTCTCCAAGTGGGGAGAGTGTTAGTAAAGCGTCTGGAATGTTGCACGGGAGTACCAGGGGATGAAAACTGAGACACATTTGAACACGTTTCCCGATCACACGGTGGATCATACTCTGGGTTCCACATGCATGTTTTAGCTGAAGGAAGAATCCCTTAAACCTGGAGAGTTGAGACCCATGGAATGGGTACCATGCAATATGACTTCAAAGGGTCTGCATTTGCTCACCGAACCTCACCAATCCTATCACTGCTGCATTTATGTCACTGTACAGACGCTTGTTTCTCTTTCGGAGACATATAAATACATAGGTTTTAAGATTCTTACTAGTCAGGTATATTCTTAGGCGTTTAATATGGGGTGTTGAGTCCACTTTGTTGAGCAAGGAGTAGCTCTTCTCTATTACATATTTGGCTTATGGAACGGTATCTGTGCTAATTTCAATCTCTGGTTTTATGCAGCACCCCAACTCACCTTTCCCCTTAAGCAAGCATAAGTTGGTTTTCTACATTTGAGACCCTGTTCTGTTTTGTAATTCAGTTCCTGTGTAGCCAAGTTTACATTCCGTGTAGTAGTGATATCTTATGATATTTCTTTTCCTGTGTGACTTATTTCATTTAGAATCATCGTACCTGAATCCACTCATTATGCTGCTACTGGCCTGATGACATAGATTTCATTGCTGAGTGATATTGCATTGTACATATGTACCACAACTTCTTTATCCATTTTCCCTTTCTGTGATATTGAACTTGTACCGTAAATGAGGTTTTTGTAAACAGAGCCTTCCCAAACTTTGGGGCGGCTGTGTCTTTTTGATTTTAATTTCCCTAAGCTATAGGACCATAAGTTGAAGTGCCCTAGGCTCTGTTCCTTTGTTTTTTAGATGTTTCAGGAAACACCATACACTTCTCCAGAGTGGCTGTTGGCAATTTACATCCCGCCCATCAGCATAACAAGGCTCCCAGTTCTCCATGGCCTGTCCTGTCTTTCTGGATTTTACACTTTTTTCAGATGGCCCTTTTGACCGGGGGGCAGTGAGACTTAATTGTAGTGCAGATTTCCTTTGCAAGCTTGCTTGGTTGGCCAAAAAGGGCGTATGCGTTTTTTCCTGAATATATTCAGGAAAAAACGCATACGCCCTTTTTGGCCAAGTGCATCATTGTGGACGTTCTGCCTCTTTTCCTATGCTTTACATGCAATTCCAGTCTACCTCCTGAAATCGGTTTCCTGCAATTCTGCCCCGCTTTCAAGTCCTCTTGGCAGCCTTACTTCAATATATTTTTGGACGATAGCTGTCATTTATAACTCTGCAGGTTTGTGAATTACAGTGCCCCTGAGCTCCTTTCTTCAACTCGCTTTCTTGTGAGCTGGCCGCAACACCGCAGGATTGCTTCAGGCCCTAGTGTGGTTCCGGCATGGCACGCTGAGCCTTTGGTTAATTCCTCTTCCTGGTGGGAAATGAGAGTTAAATTTGCCTGTCCAGACACCACCAGCTAGTCTCTCATTGGTTCTCCCTATTCCTGTTCATCTTCCGCAGTAATTGCAAACTGGGCCAAACAGGAGGTTAAATGCCCTGACTCTCCAAGTGGGGAGAGTGTTAGTAAAGCGTCTGGAATGTTGCACCTGAGTACCAGGGGAGGAAAACTGAGACACATTTGAACACGTTTTCCGATCACACGGTGGATCATACTCTGGGTTCCACATGCATGTTTTAGCTGAAGGAAGAATCCCTTAAACCTGGAGAGTTGAGACCCATGGAATGGGTACCATGCAATATGACTTCAAAGGGTCTGCATTTGCTCACCGAACCTCACCAATCCTATCACTGCTGCATTTATGCCGCTGTACACACGCTTGATTCTCTTTCGGAAACATATAAATACATAGGTTTTAAGATTCTTACTAGTCAGGTATATTCTTAGGCGTTTAATATGGGGTGTTGAGTCCACTTCGTTGAGCAAGGAGTAGCTCTTGTCTATTACATATTTGGCTTATGGAACAGTATCTGTGCTAATTTCAATCTCTGGTTTTATGCAGCACCCCAACTCACCTTTCCCCTTAAGCAAGCATAAGTTGGTTTTCTACATTTGAGACCCTGTTCTGTTTTGTAATTCAGTTCCTGTGTAGCCAAGTTTACACTCCGTATAGTAGTGATATCTTATGATGTTTCTTTTCCTGTGTGACTTATTTCATTTAGAATCATCGTACCTGAATCCACTCATTATGCTGCTACTGGCCTGATGACATAGATTTCATTGCTGAGTGATATTGCATTGTACGTAAGTACCACAACTTCTTTATCCATTTTTCACTTTCTGTGATATTGAACTTGTACCGTAAAGGAGGTTCTTGTAAACAGAGCCGTCCCAAACTTTGGGGTGGCTGTGTCTTTTTGATTTTAATTTCCCTAAGCTATAGGACCATAAGTGGAAGTGCCCTAGGCTCTGTTCCTTTGTTTTTTAGATGTTTCAGGAAACACCATACACTTCTCCAGAGTGGCTGTTGGCAATTTACATCCCACCCATCAGCATAACAAGGCTCCCAGTTCTCCATGGCCTGTCCTGTCTTTCTGAATTTTACACTTTTTTCAGATGGCCCTTTTGACCGGGGGGCAGTGAGACTTCATTGTAGTGCAGATTTCCTTTGCAAGCTTGCTTGGTTGGCCAAAAAGGGCGTATGCGTTTTTTCCTGAATATATTCAGGAAAAAACGCATACGCCCTTTTTGGCCAAGTGCATCATTGTGGACGTTCTGCCTCTTTTCCTATGCTTTACCTGCAATTCCAGTCTACCTCCTGAAATCGGTTTCCTGCAATTCTGTCCCGCTTTCAAGTCCTCTTGGCAGCCTTACTTCAATATATTTTTGGACGATAGCTGTCATTTATAACTCTGCAGGTTTGTGAATTACAGTGCCCCTCAGCTCCTTTCTTCAACTCGCTTTCTTGTGAGCTGGCCGCAACACCGCAGGATTGCTTCAGGCCCTAGTGTGGTTCCGGGACGGCATGCTGAGCCTTTGGTTAATTCCTCTTCCTGGTGGGAAATGAGAGTTAAATTTGCCCGTCCAGACACCTCCAGCTAGTCTCTCATTGCTTCTCCCTTTTCCTGTTCATTTTCCGCAGAAATTGCAATCTGGGCCAAACAGGAAGTTAAAGGCAGTGACTCTCCAAGTGGGGAGAGTTTTAGTAAAGTGTCTGGAATGTTGCACCCGAGTACCAGGGGAGGAAAACTGAGACACATTTGAACACGTTTCCCGATCACACGGTGGATCATACTCTGGGTTCCACATGCATGTTTTAGCTGAAGGAAGAATCCCTTAAACCTGGAGAGTTGAGACCCATGGAATGGGTACCATGCAATATGACTTCAAAGGGTCTGCATTTGCTCACCGAACCTCACCAATCCTATCACTGCTGCATTTATGCCGCTGTACACACGCTTGATTCTCTTTCGGAAACATATAAATACATAGGTTTTAAGATTCTTACTAGTCAGGTATATTCTTAGGCGTTTAATATGGGGTGTTGAGTCCACTTCGTTGAGCAAGGAGTAGCTCTTGTCTATTACATATTTGGCTTATGGAACGATATCTGTGCTAATTTCAATCTCTGGTTTTATGCAGCACCCCAACTCACCTTTCCCCTTAAGCAAGCATAAGTTGGTTTTCTACATTTGAGACCCTGTTCTGTTTTGTAATTCAGTTCCTGTGTAGCCAAGTTTACATTCCGTGTAGTGGTGATATCTTATGATGTTTCTTTTCCTGTGTGACTTATTTCATTTAGAATCTTCGTACCTGAATCCACTCATTATGCTGCTACTGGCCTGATGACATAGATTTCATTGCTGAGTGATATTGCATTGTACGTATGTACCACAACTTCTTTATCCATTTTCCCTTTCTGTGATATTGAACTTGTACTGTAAACGAGGTTTTTGTAAACAGAGCCTTCCCAAACGTTGGGGTGGCTGTGTCTTTTTGATTTTAATTTCCCTAAGCTATAGGACCATAAGTGGAAGTGCCCTAGGCTCTGTTCCTTTGTTTTTTAGATGTTTCAGGAAACACCATACACTTCTCCAGAGTGGCTGTTGGCAATTTACATCCCACCCATCAGCATAACAAGGCTCCCAGTTCTCCATGGCCTGTCCTGTCTTTCTGGATTTTACACATTTTTCAGATGGCCCTTTTGACCGGGGGGCAGTGAGACTTCATTGTAGTGCAGATTTCCTTTGCAAGCTTGCTTGGTTGGCCAAAAAGGGCGTATGCGTTTTTTCCTGAATATATTCAGGAAAAAACGCATACGCCCTTTTTGGCCAAGTGCGTCATTGTGGACGTTCTGCCTCTTTTCCTATGCTTTACATGTAATTCCAGTCTACCTCCTGAAATCGGTTTCCTGCAATTCTGTCCCGATTTCAAGTCCTCTTGGCAGCCTTACTTCAATATATTTTTGGACGATAGCTGTCATTTATAACTCTGCAGGTTTGTGAATTACAGTGCCCCTCAGCTCCTTTCTTCAACTCGCTTTCTTGTGAGCTGGCCGCAACACCGCAGGATTGCTTCAGTCCCTAGTGTGGTTCCGGCATGGCACGCTGAGCCTTTGGTTAATTCCTCTTCCTGGTGGGAAATGAGAGTTAAATTTGCCTGTCCAGACCCCACCAGCTAGTCTCTCATTGGTTCTCCCTATTCCTGTTCATCTTCCACAGTAATTGCAAACTGGGCCAAACAGGAGGTTAAATGCCCTGACTCTCCAAGTGGGGAGAGTGTTAGTAAAGCGTCTGGAATGTTGCACCCGAGTACCAGGGGAGGAAAAGTGAGACACATTTGAACACGTTTCCCAATCACATGGTGGATCATACTCTGGGTTCCACATGCATGTTTTAGCTGAAGGAAGAATCCCTTAAACCTGGAGAGTTGAGACCCATGGAATGGGTACCATGCAATATGACTTCAAAGGGTCTGCTTTTGCTCACCGAACCTCACCAATCCTATCACTGCTGCATTTATGCCGCTGTACACACGCTTGATTCTCTTTCAGAGACATATAAATACATAGGTTTTAAGATTCTTACTAGTCAGGTATATTCTAAGGCGTTTAATATGGGGTGTTGAGTCCACTTCGTTGAGCAAGGAGTAGCTCTTGTCTATTACATATTTGGCTTATGGAATGGTATCTGTGCTAATTTCAATCTCTGGTTTTATGCAGCACCCCAACTCACCTTTCCCCTTAAGCAAGCATAAGTTGGTTTTCTACATTTGAGACCCTGTTCTGTTTTGTAATTCAGTTCCTGTGTAGCCAAGTTTACACTCCGTATAGTAGTGATATCTTATGATGTTTCTTTTCCTGTGTGACTTATTTCATTTAGAATCATCGTACCTGAATCCACTCATTATGCTGCTACTGGCCTGATGACATAGATTTCATTGCTGAGTGATATTGCATTGTACGTAAGTACCACAACTTCTTTATCCATTTTCCCTTTCTGTGATATTGAACTTGTACCGTAAAGGAGGTTCTTGTAAACAGAGCCGTCCCAAACTTTGGGGTGGCTGTGTCTTTTTGATTTTAATTTCCCTAAGCTATAGGACCATAAGTGGAAGTGCCCTAGGCTCTGTTCCTTTGTTTTTTAGATGTTTCAGGAAACACCATACACTTCTCCAGAGTGGCTGTTGGCAATTTACATCCCACCCATCAGCATAACAAGGCTCCCAGTTCTCCATGGCCTGTCCTGTCTTTCTGGATTTTACACATTTTTCAGATGGCCCTTTTGACCGGGGGGCAGTGAGACTTCATTGTAGTGCAGATTTCCTTTGCAAGCTTGCTTGGTTGGCCAAAAAGGGCGTATGCGTTTTTTCCTGAATATATTCAGGAAAAAACGCATACGCCCTTTTTGGCCAAGTGCGTCATTGTGGACGTTCTGCCTCTTTTCCTATGCTTTACATGTAATTCCAGTCTACCTCCTGAAATCGGTTTCCTGCAATTCTGTCCCGATTTCAAGTCCTCTTGGCAGCCTTACTTCAATATATTTTTGGACGATAGCTGTCATTTATAACTCTGCAGGTTTGTGAATTACAGTGCCCCTCAGCTCCTTTCTTCAACTCGCTTTCTTGTGAGCTGGCCGCAACACCGCAGGATTGCTTCAGTCCCTAGTGTGGTTCCGGCATGGCACGCTGAGCCTTTGGTTAATTCCTCTTCCTGGTGGGAAATGAGAGTTAAATTTGCCTGTCCAGACCCCACCAGCTAGTCTCTCATTGGTTCTCCCTATTCCTGTTCATCTTCCACAGTAATTGCAAACTGGGCCAAACAGGAGGTTAAATGCCCTGACTCTCCAAGTGGGGAGAGTGTTAGTAAAGCGTCTGGAATGTTGCACCCGAGTACCAGGGGAGGAAAAGTGAGACACATTTGAACACGTTTCCCAATCACATGGTGGATCATACTCTGGGTTCCACATGCATGTTTTAGCTGAAGGAAGAATCCCTTAAACCTGGAGAGTTGAGACCCATGGAATGGGTACCATGCAATATGACTTCAAAGGGTCTGCTTTTGCTCACCGAACCTCACCAATCCTATCACTGCTGCATTTATGCCGCTGTACACACGCTTGATTCTCTTTCAGAGACATATAAATACATAGGTTTTAAGATTCTTACTAGTCAGGTATATTCTAAGGCGTTTAATATGGGGTGTTGAGTCCACTTCGTTGAGCAAGGAGTAGCTCTTGTCTATTACATATTTGGCTTATGGAATGGTATCTGTGCTAATTTCAATCTCTGGTTTTATGCAGCACCCCAACTCACCTTTCCCCTTAAGCAAGCATAAGTTGGTTTTCTACATTTGAGACCCTGTTCTGTTTTGTAATTCAGTTCCTGTGTAGCCAAGTTTACACTCCGTATAGTAGTGATATCTTATGATGTTTCTTTTCCTGTGTGACTTATTTCATTTAGAATCATCGTACCTGAATCCACTCATTATGCTGCTACTGGCCTGATGACATAGATTTCATTGCTGAGTGATATTGCATTGTACGTAAGTACCACAACTTCTTTATCCATTTTCCCTTTCTGTGATATTGAACTTGTACCGTAAAGGAGGTTCTTGTAAACAGAGCCGTCCCAAACTTTGGGGTGGCTGTGTCTTTTTGATTTTAATTTCCCTAAGCTATAGGACCATAAGTGGAAGTGCCCTAGGCTCTGTTCCTTTGTTTTTTAGATGTTTCAGGAAACACCATACACTTCTCCAGAGTGGCTGTTGGCAATTTACATCCCACCCATCAGCATAACAAGGCTCCCAGTTCTCCATGGCCTGTCCTGTCTTTCTGGATTTTACACATTTTTCAGATGGCCCTTTTGACCGGGGGGCAGTGAGACTTCATTGTAGTGCAGATTTCCTTTGCAAGCTTGCTTGGTTGGCCAAAAAGGGCGTATGCGTTTTTTCCTGAATATATTCAGGAAAAAACGCATACGCCCTTTTTGGCCAAGTGCATCATTGTGGACGTTCTGCCTCTTTTCCTATGCTTTACATGCAATTCCAGTCTACCTCCTGAAATCGGTTTCCTGCAATTCTGTCCCGCTTTCAAGTCCTCTTGGCAGCCTTACTTCAATATATTTTTGGACGATAGCTGTCATTTATAACTCTGCAGGTTTGTGAATTACAGTGCCCCTCAGCTCCTTTCTTCAACTCGCTTTCTTGTGAGCTGGCCGCAACACCGCAGGATTGCTTCAGTCCCTAGTGTGGTTCCGGCATGGCACGCTGAGCCTTTGGTTAATTCCTCTTCCTGGTGGGAAATGAGAGTTAAATTTGCCTGTCCAGACACCACCAGCTAGTCTCTCATTGGTTCTCCCTATTCCTGTTCATCTTCCGCAGTAATTGCAAACTGGGCCAAACAGGAGGTTAAATGCCCTGACTCTCCAAGTGGGGAGAGTGTTAGTAAAGCGTCTGGAATGTTGCACCCGAGTACCAGGGGAGGAAAACTGAGACACATTTGAACACGTTTCCCAATCACACGGTGGATCATACTCTGGGTTCCACATGCATGTTTTAGCTGAAGGAAGAATCCCTTAAACCTTGAGAGTTGAGACCCATGGAATGGGTACCATGCAATATGACTTCAAAGGGTCTGCATTTGCTCACCGAACCTCACCAATCCTATCACTGCTGCATTTATGCCGCTGTACACACGCTTGATTCTCTTTCGGAAACATATAAATACATAGGTTTTAAGATTCTTACTAGTCAGGTATATTCTTAGGCGTTTAATATGGGGTGTTGAGTCCACTTCGTTGAGGAAGGAGTAGCTCTTGTCTATTACATATTTGGCTTATGGAACGGTATCTGTGCTAATTTCAATCTCTGGTTTTATGCAGCACCCCAACTCACCTTTCCCCTTAAGCAAATATAAGTTGGTTTTCTACATTTGAGACCCTGTTCTGTTTTGTAATTCAGTTCCTGTGTAGCCAAGTTTACACTCCGTATAGTAGTGATATCTTATGATGTTTCTTTTCCTGTGTGACTTATTTCATTTAGAATCATCGTACCTGAATCCACTCATTATGCTGCTACTGGCCTGATGACATAGATTTCATTGCTGAGTGATATTGCATTGTACGTAAGTACCACAACTTCTTTATCCATTTTTCACTTTCTGTGATATTGAACTTGTACCGTAAAGGAGGTTCTTGTAAACAGAGCCGTCCCAAACTTTGGGGTGGCTGTGTCTTTTTGATTTTAATTTCCCTAAGCTATAGGACCATAAGTGGAAGTGCCCTAGGCTCTGTTCCTTTGTTTTTTAGATGTTTCAGGAAACACCATACACTTCTCCAGAGTGGCTGTTGGCAATTTACATCCCACCCATCAGCATAACAAGGCTCCCAGTTCTCCATGGCCTGTCCTGTCTTTCTGAATTTTACACTTTTTTCAGATGGCCCTTTTGACCGGGGGGCAGTGAGACTTCATTGTAGTGCAGATTTCCTTTGCAAGCTTGCTTGGTTGGCCAAAAAGGGCGTATGCGTTTTTTCCTGAATATATTCAGGAAAAAACGCATACGCCCTTTTTGGCCAAGTGCATCATTGTGGACGTTCTGCCTCTTTTCCTATGCTTTACCTGCAATTCCAGTCTACCTCCTGAAATCGGTTTCCTGCAATTCTGTCCCGCTTTCAAGTCCTCTTGGCAGCCTTACTTCAATATATTTTTGGACGATAGCTGTCATTTATAACTCTGCAGGTTTGTGAATTACAGTGCCCCTCAGCTCCTTTCTTCAACTCGCTTTCTTGTGAGCTGGCCGCAACACCGCAGGATTGCTTCAGGCCCTAGTGTGGTTCCGGGACGGCATGCTGAGCCTTTGGTTAATTCCTCTTCCTGGTGGGAAATGAGAGTTAAATTTGCCCGTCCAGACACCTCCAGCTAGTCTCTCATTGCTTCTCCCTTTTCCTGTTCATTTTCCGCAGAAATTGCAATCTGGGCCAAACAGGAAGTTAAAGGCAGTGACTCTCCAAGTGGGGAGAGTTTTAGTAAAGTGTCTGGAATGTTGCACCCGAGTACCAGGGGAGGAAAACTGAGACACATTTGAACACGTTTCCCGATCACACGGTGGATCATACTCTGGGTTCCACATGCATGTTTTAGCTGAAGGAAGAATCCCTTAAACCTGGAGAGTTGAGACCCATGGAATGGGTACCATGCAATATGACTTCAAAGGGTCTGCATTTGCTCACCGAACCTCACCAATCCTATCACTGCTGCATTTATGCCGCTGTACACACGCTTGATTCTCTTTCGGAAACATATAAATACATAGGTTTTAAGATTCTTACTAGTCAGGTATATTCTTAGGCGTTTAATATGGGGTGTTGAGTCCACTTCGTTGAGCAAGGAGTAGCTCTTGTCTATTACATATTTGGCTTATGGAACGATATCTGTGCTAATTTCAATCTCTGGTTTTATGCAGCACCCCAACTCACCTTTCCCCTTAAGCAAGCATAAGTTGGTTTTCTACATTTGAGACCCTGTTCTGTTTTGTAATTCAGTTCCTGTGTAGCCAAGTTTACATTCCGTGTAGTAGTGATATCTTATGAATTTTCTTTTCCTGTGTGACTTATTTCATTTAGAATCTTCGTATCTGAATCCACTCATTATGCTGCTACTGGCCTGATGACATAGATTTCATTGCTGAGTGATATTGCATTGTACGTATGTACCACAACTTCTTTATCCATTTTCCCTTTCTGTGATATTGAACTTGTACTGTAAACGAGGTTTTTGTAAACAGAGCCTTCCCAAACGTTGGGGTGGCTGTGTCTTTTTGATTTTAATTTCCCTAAGCTATAGGACCATAAGTGGAAGTGCCCTAGGCTCTGTTCCTTTGTTTTTTAGATGTTTCAGGAAACACCATACACTTCTCCAGAGTGGCTGTTGGCAATTTACATCCCACCCATCAGCATAACAAGGCTCCCAGTTCTCCATGGCCTGTCCTGTCTTTCTGGATTTTACACATTTTTCAGATGGCCCTTTTGACCGGGGGGCAGTGAGACTTCATTGTAGTGCAGATTTCCTTTGCAAGCTTGCTTGGTTGGCCAAAAAGGGCGTATGCGTTTTTTCCTGAATATATTCAGGAAAAAACGCATACGCCCTTTTTGGCCAAGTGCATCATTGTGGACGTTCTGCCTCTTTTCCTATGCTTTACATGCAATTCCAGTCTACCTCCTGAAATCGGTTTCCTGCAATTCTGTCCCGATTTCAAGTCCTCTTGGCAGCCTTACTTCAATATATTTTTGGACGATAGCTGTCATTTATACGTCTGCAGGTTTGTGAATTACAGTGCCCCTGAGCTCCTTTCTTCAACTCGCTTTCTTGTGAGCTGGCCGCAACACCGCAGGATTGCTTCAGTCCCTAGTGTGGTTCCGGCATGGCACGCTGAGCCTTTGGTTAATTCCTCTTCCTGGTGGGAAATGAGAGTTAAATTTGCCTGTCCAGACCCCACCAGCTAGTCTCTCATTGGTTCTCCCTATTCCTGTTCATCTTCCACAGTAATTGCAAACTGGGCCAAACAGGAGGTTAAATGCCCTGACTCTCCAAGTGGGGAGAGTGTTAGTAAAGCGTCTGGAATGTTGCACCCGAGTACCAGGGGAGGAAAAGTGAGACACATTTGAACACGTTTCCCAATCACATGGTGGATCATACTCTGGGTTCCACATGCATGTTTTAGCTGAAGGAAGAATCCCTTAAACCTGGAGAGTTGAGACCCATGGAATGGGTACCATGCAATATGACTTCAAAGGGTCTGCTTTTGCTGACCGAACCTCACCAATCCTATCACTGCTGCATTTATGCCGCTGTACACACGCTTGATTCTCTTTCAGAGACATATAAATACATAGGTTTTAAGATTCTTACTAGTCAGGTATATTCTAAGGCGTTTAATATGGGGTGTTGAGTCCACTTCGTTGAGCAAGGAGTAGCTCTTGTCTATTACATATTTGGCTTATGGAATGGTATCTGTGCTAATTTCAATCTCTGGTTTTATGCAGCACCCCAACTCACCTTTCCCCTTAAGCAAGCATAAGTTGGTTTTCTACATTTGAGACCCTGTTCTGTTTTGTAATTCAGTTCCTGTGTAGCCAAGTTTACACTCCGTATAGTAGTGATATCTTATGATGTTTCTTTTCCTGTGTGACTTATTTCATTTAGAATCATCGTACCTGAATCCACTCATTATGCTGCTACTGGCCTGATGACATAGATTTCATTGCTGAGTGATATTGCATTGTACGTAAGTACCACAACTTCTTTATCCATTTTCCCTTTCTGTGATATTGAACTTGTACCGTAAACGAGGTTTTTGTAAACAGAGCCTTCCCAAACGTTGGGGTGGCTGTGTCTTTTTGATTTTAATTTCCCTAAGCTATAGGACCATAAGTGGAAGTGCCCTAGGCTCTGTTCCTTTGTTTTTTAGATGTTTCAGGAAACACCATACACTTCTCCAGAGTGGCTGTTGGCAATTTACATCCCACCCATCAGCATAACAAGGCTCCCAGTTCTCCATGGCCTGTCCTGTCTTTCTGGATTTTACACATTTTTCAGATGGCCCTTTTGACCGGGGGGCAGTGAGACTTCATTGTAGTGCAGATTTCCTTTGCAAGCTTGCTTGGTTGGCCAAAAAGGGCATATGCCTTTTTTCCTGAATATATTCAGGAAAAAACGCATACGCCCTTTTTGGCCAAGTGCATCATTGTGGACGTTCTGCCTCTTTTCCTATGCTTTACATGCAATTCCAGTCTACCTCCTGAAATCGGTTTCCTGCAATTCTGCCCCGCTTTCAAGTCCTCTTGGCAGCCTTACTTCAATATATTTTTGGACGATAGCTGTCATTTATAAGTCTGCAGGTTTGTGAATTACAGTGCCCCTGAGCTCCTTTCTTCAGCTCGCTTTCTTGTGAGCTGGCCGCAACACCGCAGGATTGCTTCAGGCCCTAGTGTGGTTCCGGGACGGCACGCTGAGCCTTTGGTTACTTCCTCTTCCTGGTGGGAAATGAGAGTTAAATTTGCCCGTCCAGACACCTCCAGCTAGTCTCTCATTGCTTCTCCCTTTTCCTGTTCATTTTCCGCAGAAATTGCAATCTGGGCCAAACAGGAAGTTAAAGGCAGTGACTCTCCAAGTGGGGAGAGTTTTAGTAAAGCGTCTGGAATGTTGCACCCAAGTACCAGGGGAGGAAAACTGAGACACATTTGAACACGTTTCCTGATCACACGGTGGATCATACTCTGGGTTCCACATGCATGTTTTAGCTGAAGGAAGAATCCCTTAAACCTGGAGAGTTGAGACCCATGGAATGGGTACCATGCAATATGACTTCAAAGGGTCTGCATTTGCTCACCGAACCTCACCAATCCTATCACTGCTGCATTTATGCCGCTGTACACACGCTTGATTCTCTTTCAGAGACATATAAATACATAGGTTTTAAGATTCTTACTAGTCAGGTATATTCTAAGGCGTTTAATATGGGGTGTTGAGTCCACTTCGTTGAGCAAGGAGTAGCTCTTGTCTATTACATATTTGGCTTATGGAATGGTATCTGTGCTAATTTCAATCTCTGGTTTTATGCAGCACCCCAACTCACCTTTCCCCTTAAGCAAGCATAAGTCAGTTTTCTACATTTGAGACCCTGTTCTGTTTTGTAATTCAGTTCCTGTGTAGCCAAGTTTACACTCCGTATAGTAGTGATATCTTATGATGTTTCTTTTCCTGTGTGACTTATTTCATTTAGAATCATCGTACCTGAATCCACTCATTATGCTGCTACTGGCCTGATGACATAGATTTCATTGCTGAGTGATATTGCATTGTACGTAAGTACCACAACTTCTTTATCCATTTTCCGTTTCTGTGATATTGAACTTGTACCGTAAAGGAGGTTCTTGTAAACAGAGCCGTCCCAAACTTTGGGGTGGCTGTGTCTTTTTGATTTTAATTTCCCTAAGCTATAGGACCATAAGTGGAAGTGCCCTAGGCTCTGTTCCTTTGTTTTTTAGATGTTTCAGGAAACACCATACACTTCTCCAGAGTGGCTGTTGGCAATTTACATCCCACCCATCAGCATAACAAGGCTCCCAGTTCTCCATGGCCTGTCCTGTCTTTCTGGATTTTACACTTTTTTCAGATGGCCCTTTTGACCGGGGGGCAGTGAGACTTCATTGTAGTGCAGATTTCCTTTGCAAGCTTGCTTGGTTGGCCAAAAAGGGCGTATGCGTTTTTTCCTGAATATATTCAGGAAAAAACGCATACGCACTTTTTGGCCAAGTGCATCATTGTGGACGTTCTGCCTCTTTTCCTATGCTTTACATGCAATTCCAGTCTACCTCCTGAAATCGGTTTCCTGCAATTCTGTCCCGCTTTCAAGTCCTCTTGGCAGCCTTACTTCAATATATTTTTGGACGATAGCTGTCATTTATAACTCTGCAGGTTTGTGAATTACAGTGCCCCTCAGCTCCTTTCTTCAACTCGCTTTCTTGTGAGCTGGCCGCAACACCGCAGCATTGCTTCAGTCCCTAGTGTGGTTCCGGGATGGCACACTGAGCCTTTGGTTAATTCCTCTTCCTGGTGGGAAATGAGAGTTAAATTTGCCTGTCCAGACACCACCAGCTAGTCTCTCATTGGTTTTCCCTATTCCTGTTCATCTTCTGCAGTAATTGCAAACTGGGCCAAACAGGAGGTTAAATGCCCTGACTCTCCAAGTGGGGAGAGTGTTAGTAAAGCGTCTGGAATGTTGCACCCGAGTACCAGGGGAGGAAAACTGAGACACATTTGAACACGTTTCCCAATCACACGGTGGATCATACTCTGGGTTCCACATGCATGTTTTAGCTGAAGGAAGAATCCCTTAAACCTGGAGAGTTGAGACCCATGGAATGGGTACCATGCAATATGACTTCAAAGGGTCTGCATTTGCTCACCGAACCTCACCAATCCTATCACTGCTGCATTTATGCCGCTGTACACACGCTTGATTCTCTTTCGGAAACATATAAATACATAGGTTTTAAGATTCTTACTAGTCAGGTATATTCGTAGGCGTTAATATGGGGTGTTGAGTCCACTTCGTTGAGCAAGGAGTAGCTCTTGTGTATTACATATTTGGCTTATGGAACGGTATCTGTGCTAATTTCAATCTCTGGTTTTATGCAGCACCCCAACTCACCTTTCCCCTTAAGCAAGCATAAGTTGGTTTTCTACATTTGAGACCCTGTTCTGTTTTGTAATTCAGTTCCTGTGTAGCCAAGTTTACATTCCGTGTAGTAGTGATATCTTATGATGTTTCTTTTCCTGTGTGACTTATTTCATTTAGAATCATCGTACCTGAATCCACTCATTATGCTGCTACTGGCCTGATGACATAGATTTCATTGCTGAGTGATATTGCATTGTACGTATGTACCACAACTTCTTTATCCATTTTCCCTTTCTGTGATATTGAACTTGTACTGTAAACGAGGTTTTTGTAAACAGAGCCTTCCCAAAAGTTGGGGTGGCTGTGTCTTTTTGATTTTAATTTCCCTAAGCTATAGGACCATAAGTGGAAGTGCCCTAGGCTCTGTTCCTTTGTTTTTTAGATGTTTCAGGAAACACCATACACTTCTCCAGAGTGGCTGTTGGCAATTTACATCCCGCCCATCAGCATAACAAGGCTCCCAGTTCTCCATGGCCTGTCCTGTCTTTCTGGATTTTACACTTTTTTCAGATGGCCCTTTTGACCGGGGGGCAGTGAGACTTCATTGTAGTGCAGATTTCCTTTGCAAGCTTGCTTGGTTGGCCAAAAAGGGCGTATGCGTTTTTTCCTGAATATATTCAGGAAAAAACACATACGCCCTTTTTGGCCAAGTGCATCATTGTGGACGTTCTGCCTCTTTTCCTATGCTTTACATGCAATTCCAGTCTACCTCCTGAAATCGGTTTCCTGCAATTCTGCCCCGCTTTCAAGTCGTCTTGGCATCCTTACTTCAATATATTTTTGGACGATAGCTGTCATTGATAACTCTGCAGGTTTGTGAATTACAGTGCCCCTGAGCTCCTTTCTTCAACTCGCTTTCTTCTGAGCTGGCCGCAACACCGCAGGATTGCTTCAGGCCCTAGTGTGGTTCCGGCATGGCACGCTGAGCCTTTGGTTAATTCCTCTTCCTGGTGGGAAATGAGAGTTAAATTTGCCTGTCCAGACACCACCAGCTAGTCTCTCATTGGTTCTCCCTATTCCTGTTCATCTTCCGTAGAAATTGCAAACTGGGCCAAACAGGAGGTTAAATGCCCTGACTCTCCAAGTGGGGAGAGTGTTAGTAAAGTGTCTGGAATGTTGCACCCGAGTACCAGCGGAGGAATACTGAGACACATTTGAACACGTTTCCCGATCACACGGTGGATCATACTCTGGGTTCCACATGCATGTTTTAGCTGAAGGAAGAATCCCTTAAACCTGGAGAGTTGAGACCCATGGAAAGGGTACCATGCAATATGACTTCAAAGGGTCTGCATTTGCTCACCGAACCTCACCAGTCCTATCACTGCTGCATTTATGCCGCTGTACACATGCTTGATTCTCTTTCGGAGACATATAAATACATAGGTTTTAAGATTCTTACTACTCAGGTATATTCTTAGGCGTTTAATATGGGGTGTTGAGTCCACTTCGTTGAGCAAGGAGTAGCTCTTGTCTATTACATATTTGGCTTATGGAACGGTATCTGTGCTAATTTCAATCTTTGGTTTTATACAGCACCCCAACTCACCTTTCCCCTTAAGCAAATATAAGTTGGTTTTCTACATTTGAGACCCTGTTCTGTTTTGTAATTCAGTTCCTGTGTAGCCAGGTTTACACTCCGTGTAGTAGTGATATCTTATGATGTTTCTTTTCCTGTGTGACTTATTTCATTTAGAATCATCGTACCTGAATCCACTCATTATGCTGCTACTGGCCTGATGACATAGATTTCATTGCTGAGTGATATTGCATTGTACGTAAGTACCACAACTTCTTTATCCATTTTTCACTTTCTGTGATATTGAACTTGTACCGTAAACGAGGTTCTTGTAAACAGAGCCGTCCCAAACTTTGGGGTGGCTGTGTATTTTTGATTTTAATTTCCCTAAGCTATAGGACCATAAGTGGAAGTGCCCTAGGCTCTGTTCCTTTGTTTTTTAGATGTTTCAGGAAACACCATACACTTCTCCAGAGTGGCTGTTGGCAGTTTACATTCCGCCCATCAGCATAACAAGGCTCCCAGTTCTCCATGGCCTGTCCTGTCTTTCTGGATTTTACACTTTTTTCAGATGGCCCTTTTGACCGGGGGGCAGTGAGACTTCATTTTAGTGCAGATTTCCTTTGCAAGCTTGCTTGGTTGGCCAAAAAGGGCGTATGCGTTTTTTCCTGAATATATTCAGGAAAAAACGCATACGCCCTTTTTGGCCAAGTGCATCATTGTGGACGTTCTGCCTCTTTTCCTATGCTTTACATGCAATTCCAGTCTACCTCCTGAAATCGGTTTCCTGCAATTCTGTCCCGCTTTCAAGTCCTCTTGGCAGCCTTACTTCAATATATTTTTGGACGATAGCTGTCATTTATATCTCTGCAGGTTTGTGAATTACAGTGCCCCTGAGCTCCTTTCTTCAACTCGCTTTCTTGTGAGCTGGCCGCAACACCGCAGGATTGCTTCCGTCCCTAGTGTGGTTCCGGCATGGCATGCTGAGCCTTTGGTTAATTCCTCTTCCTGGTGGGAAATGAGAGTTAAATTTGCCTGTCCAGACACCACCAGCTAGTCTCTCATTGGTTCTCCCTATTCCTGTTCATTTTCCGCAGTAATTGCAAACTGGGCCAAACAGGAGGTTAAATGCCCTGACTCTCCAAGTGGGGAGAGTGTTAGTAAAGCGTCTGGAATGTTGCACCCGAGTACCAGGGGACGAAAACTGAGACACATTTGAACACGTTTCCCGATCACACGGTGGATCATACTCTGGGTTCCACATGCATGTTTTAGCTGAAGGAAGAATCCCTTAAACCTGGAGAGTTGAGACCCATGGAATGGGTACCATGCAATATGACTTCAAAGGGTCTGCATTTGCTCACCGAACCTCACCAATCCTATCACTGCTGCATTTATGCCGCTGTACACACGCTTGATTCTCTTTCGGAGACATATAAATCCATAGGTTTTAAGATTCTTACTAGTCAGGTATATTCTAAGGCGTTTAATATGGGGTGTTGAGTCCACTTCGTTGAGCAAGGAGTAGCTCTTGTCTATTACATATTTGGCTTATGGAACGGTATCTGTGCTAATTTCAATCTCTGGTTTTATGCAGCACCCCAACTCACCTTTCCCCTTAAGCAAATATAAGTTGGTTTTCTACATTTGAGACCCTGTTCTGTTTTGTAATTCAGTTCCTGTGTAGCCAAGTTTACACTCCGTGTAGTAGTGATATCTTATGATGTTTCTTTTCCTGTGTGACTTATTTCATTTAGAATCATCGTACCTGAATCCACTCATTATGCTACTACTGGCCTGATGACATAGATTTCATTGCTGAGTGATATTGCATTGTACGTAAGTACCACAACTTCTTTATCCATTTTTCACTTTCTGTGATATTGAACTTGTACCGTAAATGAGGTTCTTGTAAACAGAGCCGTCCCAAACTTTGGGGTGGCTGTGTCTTTTTGATTTTAATTTCCCTAAGCTATAGGACCATAAGTGGAAGTGCCCTAGGCTCTGTTCCTTTGTTTTTTAGATGTTTCAGGAAACACCATACACTTCTCCAGAGTGGCTGTTGGCAATTTACATCCCGCCCATCAGCATAACAAGGCTCCCAGTTCTCCATGGCCTGTCCTGTCTTTCTGGATTTTACACTTTTTTCAGATGGCCCTTTTGACCGCGGGGCAGTGAGACTTCATTGTAGTGCAGATTTCCTTTGCAAGCTTGCTTGGTTGGCCAAAAAGGGCGTATGCGTTTTTTCCTGAATATATTCAGGAAAAAACGCATACGCCCTTTTTGGCCAAGTGCATCATTGTGGACGTTCTGCCTCTTTTCCTATGCTTTACATGCAATTCCAGTCTACCTCCTGAAATCGGTTTCCTGCAATTCTGTCCCGCTTTCAAGTCCTCTTGGCAGCCTTACTTCAATATATTTTTGGATGATAGCTGTCATTTATAACTCTGCAGGTTTGTGAATTACAGTGCCCCTGAGCAACTTTCTTCAACTCGCTTTCTTCTGAGCTGGCCGCAACACCGCAGGATTGCTTCAGGCCCTAGTGTGGTTACGGGACGGCACGCTGAGCCTTTGGTTAATTCCTCTTCCTGGTGGGAAATGAGAGTTAAATTTGCCCGTCCAGACACCTCCAGCTAGTCTCTCATTGGTTCTCCCTATTCCTGTTCATTTTCCGCAGAAATTGCAAACTGGGCCAAACAGGAGGTTAAAGGCACTGACTCTCCAAGTGGGGAGAGTGTTAGTAAAGCGTCTGGAATGTTGCACCCGAGTACCAGGGGACGAAAACTGAGACACATTTGAACACGTTTCCCGATCACATGGTGGATCATACTCTGGGGTCCACATGCATGTTTTAGCTGAAGGAAGAATCCCTTAAACCTGGAGAGTGGAGACCCATGGAATGGGTCCCATGCAATATGACTTCAAAGGGTCTGCATTTGCTCACCGAACCTCACCAATCCTACCACTGCTGCGTTTTTGCCGCTGTACACATGCTTCATTCTCTTTCGGAGACATATAAATCCATAGGTTTTAAGATTCTTACTAGTAAGGTATATTCTTAGGCATTTAATATGGGGTGTTGAGTCCACTTTGTTGAGCAAGGAGTAGCTCTTGTCTATTACATATTTGGCTTATGGAACGATATCTCTGCTAATTTCAATCTCTGGTTTTATGCAGCACCCCAACTCACCTTTCCCCTTAAGCAAGCATAAGTTTTTTTTCTACATTTGAGACCCTGATCTGTTTTGTAATTCAGTTCCTGTGTAGCCAAGATTACATTCTGTGTAGTAGTGATATCTTACGATGTTTCTTTTTCTGTGTGACTTATTTCACTTAGAATCATTGTACCTGAATCCACTCATTATGCTGCTACGGGCCTGATGACATAGATTTCATTGCTGAGTGATATTACATTGTACGTAAGTACCACAACGTCTTTATTCATTTTTCACTTTCTGTGATATTGAACTTGTACCGTAAACGAGGTTGTTGTAAACAGAGCCGTCCCAAACTTTGGGGTGGCTGTGTCTTTTTGATTTTAATTTCCCAAACTATAGGACTATAAGTGGAAGTGCCCTAGGCTCTGTTCCTTTGTTTTTTATATATCTCAGGAAACACCATACACTTTTCCAGAGTGGCTGTTGGCAATTTACATCCCGCCCATCAGCATAACAAGGCTCCCAGTTCTCCATGGCCTGTCCTGCCTTTCTGGATTTTACACTTTTTTCAGATGGCCCTTTTGACCGGGGGGCAGTGAGACTTCATTGTAGTGCAGATTTCCTTTGCAAGCTTGCTTGATTGGCCAAAAAGTGCGTATCCGTTTTTTCCTAAATATATTCAGGAAAAAACGTATATGCAATTTTTGGCCAAGTGCATCATTGTGGACGTTTTGCCTCTTTTCCTATGCTTTACATGCAACTCCAGTCTACCTCCTGAAATCGGTTTCCTGCAATTCTGCCCCGCTTTCAAGTCCTCTTGGCAGCCTTACTTCAATATATGTTTGGACGATAGCTGTCATTTATAACTCTGCAGGTTTGTGAATTACAGTGCCCCTGAGCTCCTTTCTTCACCTCGCTTTCCTGTGAGCTGGCAGCACACCGCAGGATTGCTTCAGGCCCTAATGTGGTTCTGGCATGGCACGCTGAGCCTTTGGTTAAATCCTCTTCCTGGTGGGAAATGAGAGTTAAATTTGCCCGTCCAGACACCTCCAGCTAGTCTCTCATGGGTTCTCCATATTCCTGTTCATTTTCCGCAGAAATTGCAAACTGGGCCAAACAGAAGGTTAAAGGCACTGACTCTCCAAGTGGGGAGGGTGTTAGTAAAGCGTCTGGAATGTTGCACCCGAGTACCAGGGGACGAAAACTGAGACACCTTTGAACACGTTTCCCGATAACACGGTGGATCATACTCTGGTTTCCACATGCGTGTTTTAGCTGAAGGAAGAATCCCTTAAACCTGGAGAGTTGAGACCGATGGAATGGGTACCATGCAACATGACTTCAAAGGCTCTGCATTTGCTCACCGATCCTCACCAATCCTATCACTGCTGAGCTTATGCCGCTGTACACACGCTTGATTCTCTTTCGGAGACATATAAATCCATAGGTTTTTAGATTCTTACTAGTCAGGTATATTCTTAGGCGTTTAATATGGGGTGTTGAGTCCACTTCATTGAGCAAGGAGTAGCTCTTGTCTATTATATATTTGGCTTATGGAACGGTATCTGTGCTAATTTCAATCTCTGGTTTTATGCAGAACACAAACTCACCTTTCCCCTTAAGCAAGCATAAGTTGGTTTTCTACATATGAGACCATGTTCTGTTTTGTAATTCAGTTCCTGTGTAGCCAAGTTTACATTCCGTGTATTAGTGATATCTTATGATGTTTCTTTTTCTATGTGACTTATTTCACTTAGAATCATCGTACCTGAATCCACTCATTATGCTGCTACGGGCCTGATGACATAGATTTCATTGCTGAGTGATATTGCATTGTACGTAAGTACCACAACTTCTTTATCCATTTTTCGCTTTCTGTGATATTGAACTTGTACCGTAAACGAGGTTCTTGTAAACAGAGCTGGCCCAATTTTTGGGTGGCTGTGTCTGTTTGATTTTAATTTCCCTAAGCTATAGGACCATAAGTGGAATTGCCCTAGGCTCTGATGCTTTGTTTTTTAGATGTTTCAGGAAACACCATACACTTCTCCAGAGTGGCTGTTGGCAATTTACATCCCGTCCTTCAGCATAACAATGCTCCCAGTTCTCCATGGCCTGTCCTGCCTTTCTGGATTTTACACTTTTTTCAGATGGCCCTTTTGACCGGGGGGCAGTGAGACTTCATTGTAGTGCAGATTTCCTTTGCAAGCTTGCTTGGTTGGCCAAAAAGGGCGTATGCGTTTTTTCCTGAATATATTCAGGAAAAAACGCATACGCCCTTTTTGGCCAAGTGCATCATTGTGGACGTTCTGCCCCTTTTCCTATGCTTTACATGCAATTCCAGTCTACCTCCTGAAATCGGTTTCCTGCAATTCTGCCCCGCTTTCAAGTTCTCTTGGCAGCCTTACTTAAATATATGTTTGGACGATAGCTGTCATTTATAACTCTGCAGGTTTGTGAATTACAGTGCCCCTGAGCTCCTTTCTTCAACTCGCTTTCTTGTGAGCTGGCCGTAACACCGCAGGATTGCTTCAGGCCCTAGTGTGGTTCCGGCATGGCACGCTGAGCCTTTGGTTAATTCCTCTTCCTGGTGGGAAATGAGAGTTAAAGTTGCCCGTCCAGACACCTCCAGCTAGTCTCTCATTGCTTCTCCCTATTCCTGTTCATTTTCCGCAGAATTTGCAAACTGGGCCAAACAGGAGGTTAAAGGCACTGACTCTCCAAGTGGGGAGAGTGTTAGTAAAGCGTCTGGAATGTTGCACCGGAGTACCAGGGGACGAAAACTGAGACACATTTGAACACATTTCCCGATTACATGGTGGATCATACTCTGGGTTCCACATGCATGTTTTAGCTGAAGGAAGAATCCCTTAAACCTGGAGAGTTGAGACCCATGGAATGGGTACCATGCAATATGATTTCAAAGGGTGTGCATTTGCTCACTGATCCTCACCAGTCCTATCACTGCTGTGTTTATTCCACTGTACACACGTTTGATTCTCTATCGGAGACATAAAAATCCATAGGTTTTAAGATTCTTACTAGTCAGGTATATTCTTAGACGTTAATATGGGGTGTTGAGTCCACTTCGTTGAGCAAGGAGTAGCTCTTGTCTATTACATATTTGGCTTATGGAACGGTATCTGTGCTAATTTCAATCTCTGGTTTTATGCAGCACCCCAACTCACCTTTCCCCTTAAGCAAGCATAAGTTGGTTTTCTACATTTGAGACCCTGTTCTGTTTTGTAATTCAGTTCCTGTGTAGCCAAGTTTACATTCCGTGTAGTAGTGATATCTTATGATGTTTCTTTTTCTGTGTGACTTATTTCACTTAGAATCATCGTACATGAATCCACTCATTATGCTGCTGTGGGGCTGATGACATAGATTTCATTGCTGAGTTATATTGCATTGAACGTAAGTACCACAACTTCTTTATCCATTTTTCGCTTTCTGTGATATTGAACTTGTACCGTAAACGAGGTTGTTGTAAACAGAGCCGTCCCAAACTTTGGGGTGGCTGTGTCTTTTTGATTTTAATTTCCCAAACTATAGGACTATAAGTGGAAGTGCCCTAGGCTCTGTTGCTTTGTGTTTTATATATCTCAGGAAACACCATACACTTCTCCAGAGTGGCTGTTGGCAATTTACATCCCGCCCATCAGCATAACAAGGCTCCCAGTTCTCCATGGCCTGTCCTGCCTTTCTGGATTTTACACTTTTTTCAGATGGCCCTTTTGACCGGGGGGCAGTGAGACTTCATTGTAGTGCAGATTTCCTTTGCAAGCTTGCTTGGTTGGCCAAAAAGTGCGTATGCGTTTTTTCCTAAATATATTCAGGAAAAAACGTATATGCAATTTTTGGCCAAGTGCATCATTGTGGACGTTCTGCCTCTTTTCCTATGCTTTACATGCAACTCCAGTCTACCTCCTGAAATCGGTTTCCTGCAATTCTGCCCCGCTTTCAAGTCCTCTTGGCAGCCTTACTTCAATATATGTTTGGACGATAGCTGTCATTTATAACTCTGCAGGTTTGTGAATTACAGTGCCCCTGAGGTCCTTTCTTCACCTCGCTTTCCTGTGAGCTGGCAGCACACCGCAGGATTGCTTCAGGCCCTAATGTGGTTCTGGCATGGCACGCTGAGCCTTTGGTTAATTCCTCTTCCTGGTGGGAAATGAGAGTTAAATTTGCCCGTCCAGACACCTCCAGCTAGTCTCTCATGGGTTCTCCATATTCCTGTTCATTTTCCGCAGAAATTGCAAACTGGGCCAAACAGGAGGTTAAAGGCACTGACTCTCCAAGTGGGGAGGGTGTTAGTAAAGCGTCTGGAATGTTGCACCCGAGTACCAGGGGACGAAAACTGAGACACCTTTGAACACGTTTCCCGATAACACGGTGGATCATACTCTGGTTTCCACATGCGTGTTTTAGCTGAAGGAAGAATCCCTTAAACCTGGAGAGTTGAGACCGATGGAATGGGTACCATGCAACATGACTTCAAAGGGTCTGCATTTGCTCACCGATCCTCACCAATCCTATCAGTGCTGCGTTTATGCCACTGTACACATGCTTGATTCTCTTTCGGAGACATATAAATCCATAGGTTTTAAGATTCTTACTAGACAGGTATGTTGTTAGGCGTTTAATATGGGGTGTTGAGTCCACTTCGTTGAGCAAGGAGTAGCTCTTGTCTATTACATATTTGGCTTATGGAAAGGTATCTGTGTTAATTTCAATCTCTGGTTTTATGCAGCACCCCAACTCACCTTTCCCCTTAAGCAAGCATAAGTTGGTTTTCTACATTTGAGACCCTGTTCTCTTTTGTAATTCAGTTCCTGTGTAGCCCAGTTTACATTCCGTGTATTAGTGAAATCTTATGATGTTTCTTTTTCTGTGTGACTTATTTCACTTAGAATCATCGTACCTGAATCCAGTCATTATGCTGCTACGGGCCTGATGACATAGATTTCATTGCCGAGTGATATTGCATTGTATGTAAGTACCACAACTTCTTTATCCATTTTTCGCTTTCTATGATATTGAACTTGTACCGTAAACGAGGTTCTTGTAAACAGAGCCGGCCCAAACTTTGGGGTGGCTGTGTCTTTTTGATTTTAATTTCCCAAAGCTATAGGACCATAAGTGCAAGTGTCTTAGGCTCTGTTGCTTTGTGTTTTAGATGTTTCAGGAAACACCATACACTTCTCCAGAGTGGCTGTTGGCAATTTACATCCCGCCCATCAGCATAACAAGGCTCTCATTTCTCCATGGCCTGTCCTTCCTTTCCGGATTTTACACTTTTTTCAGATGGCCCTTTTGACCTTGGGGCAGTGAGACTTCATTGTAGTGCAGATTTCCTTTGCAAGCTTGCTTGGTTGACCAAAAAGGGCGTATGCGTTTTTTCCTGAATATATTCAGGAAAAAACGCATACACCCTTTCTGGCCAAGTGCATCATTGTGGACGTTCTGCCTCTTTTCCTATGCTTTACATGCAATTCCAGTCTACCTCCTGAAATCGGTTTCCTGCAATTCTGCCCCGCATTCAAGTCCTCTTGGCAGACTTACTTCAGTATATTTTTGGACGATAGCTGTCATTTTTAACTCTGCAGTTTTGTGAATTACAGTGCCCCTGAGCTCCTTTCTTCAACTCGTTGTCTTGTGAGCTGGCCGCAACACCGCAGGATTGCTTCAGGCCCTAGTGTGCTCCCGGTATGGCACGCTGAGCCTTTGGTTAATTCCTCTTTCTGGTGGGAAATGAGAGTTAAATTTGCCCGTCCAGACACCTCCAGCTAGTCTCTCATTGGTTCTCCCTATTCCTGTTCATTTTCCGCAGAAATTGCAAACTGGGCCAAACAGGAGGTTAAAGGCACTGACTCTCCAAGTGGGGAGAGTGTTAGTAAAGCGTCTGGAATGTTGCACCCGAGTACCAAGGGACGAAAACTGAGACACATTTGAACACGTTTCCCGATCACACGGTGGATCATACTCTGGGGTCCACATGCATGTTTTAGCTGAAGGAAGAATCCCTTAAACCTGGAGAGTTGAGACCCATGGAATGGGTACCATGCATTATGACTTCAAAGGGTCTGCATTTGCTCACCGAACCTCACCAATCCTACCACTGCTGCGTTTATGCCGCTGTACACACGCTTCATTCTCTTTCGGAGACATACAAATCCATAGGTTTTAAGATTCTTACTAGTCAGGTATATTCTTAGGCATTTAATATGGGGTGTTGTGTCCACTTCGTTGAGCAAGGAGTAGCTCTTGTCTATTACATATTTGGCTTATGGAACGGTATCTGTGCTAATTTCAATCTCTGATTTTATGCAGCACCCCAACTCACCTTTCCCCTTAAGCAAGCATAAGTTGGTTTTCTACATTTGAGACCCTGTTCTGTTTTGTAATTCAGTTCCTGTGTAGCCAAGTTTACATTCCGTGTAGTAGTGATATCTTATGATGTTTATATTCCTGTGTGACTTATTTCATTTAGGATCATCGTACCTGAATCCACTCATTATGCTGCTACTGGCCTGATGACATAGATTTCATTGCTGAGTGATATTGCATTGTACGTATGTACCACAACTTCTTTATCCATTTTCCCTTTCTGTGATATTGAACTTGTACCGTAAACGAGGTTGTTGTAAACAGAGCCTTCCCAAACGTTGGGGTGGCTGTGTCTTTTTGATTTTAATTTCCCTAAGCTATAGGACCATAAGTTGAAGTGCCCTAGGCTCTGTTCCTTTGTTTTTTAGATGTTTCAGGAAACACCATACACTTCTCCAGAGTGGCTTTTGGCAATTTACATCCCGCCCATCAGCATAACAAGGCTCCCAGTTCTCCATGGCCTGTCCTGTCTTTCTGGATTTTACACTTTTTTCAGATGGCCCTTTTGACCGGGGGGCAGTGAGACTTCATTGTAGTGCAGATTTCCTTTGCAAGCTTGCTTGGTTGGCCAAAAAGGGCGTATGCGTTTTTTCCTGAATATATTCAGGAAAAAACGCATACGCCCTTTTTGGCCAAGTGCATCATTGTGGACGTTCTGCCTCTTTTCCTATGCTTTACATGCAATTCCAGTCTACCTCCTGAAATCGGTTTCCTGCAATTCTGCCCCGCTTTCAAGTCTTCTTGGCAGCCTTACTTCAATATATTTTTGGATGATAGCTGTCATTTATAACTCTGCAGGTTTGTGAATTACAGTGCCCCTGAGCTCCTTTCTTCAACTCGCTTTCTTGTGAGCTGGCCGCAACACCGCAGGATTGCTTCAGTCCCTAGTGTGGTTCCGGCATGGCACACTGAGCCTTTGGTTAATTCCTCTTCCTGGTGGGAAATGAGAGTTAAATTTGCCTGTCCAGACACCACCAGCTAGTCTCTCATTGGTTCTCCCTATTCCTGTTCATCTTCCGCAGTAATTGCAAACTGGGCCAAACAGGAGGTTAAATGCCCTGACTCTCCAAGTGGGGAGAGTGTTAGTAAAGCGTCTGGAATGTTGCACCCGAGTACCAGGGGAGGAAAACTGAGACACATTTGAACACGTTTCCCAATCACATGGTGGATCATACTCTG
Organism: Orcinus orca; assembly: GCF_937001465.1. Classification (NCBI taxonomy): domain Eukaryota; kingdom Metazoa; phylum Chordata; class Mammalia; order Artiodactyla; family Delphinidae; genus Orcinus; species Orcinus orca. Next base: position 68,128,911 of record NC_064559.1, read on the forward strand.
GGTTCCACATGCATGTTTTAGCTGAAGGAAGAATCCCTTAAACCTGGAGAGTTGAGACCCATGGAAAGGGTACCATGCAATATGACTTCAAAGGGTCTGCATTTGCTCACCGAACCTCACCAATCCTATCACTGCTGCATTTATGCCGCTGTACACACGCTTGATTCTCTTTCGGAGACATATAAATACATAGGTTTTAAGATTCTTACTAGTCAGGTATATTCTAAGGCGTTTAATATGGGGTGTTGAGTCCACTTCGTTGAGCAAGGAGTAGCTCTTGTCTATTACATATTTGGCTTATGGAATGGTATCTGTGCTAATTTCAATCTCTGGTTTTATGCAGCACCCCAACTCACATTTCCCATTAAGCAAGCATAAGTTGGTTTTCTACATTTGAGACCCTGTTCTGTTTTGTAATTCAGTTCCTTTGTAGCCAAGTTTACATTCCGTGTAGTAGTGATATCTTATGATGTTTCTTATTCTCTGTGATTTATTTCACTTAGAAACATCGTACCTGAATCCACTCATTATGCTGCTATGGGCCTGATGACATAGATTTCATTGCTGAGTGATATTGCATTGTACGTAAGTACCACAACTTCTTTATCCATTTTTTGCTTTCTGTGATACTGAACTTGTACCATAAACGAGGTTCTTGTAAACAGAGCCTTCCCAAACGTTGGGGTGGCTGTGTCTTTTTGATTTTAATTTCCCTAAACTATAGGACCATAAGTTGAAGTGCCCTAGGCTCTGTTCCTTTGTTTTTTAGATGTTTCAGGAAACACCATACACTTCTCCAGAGTGGCTATTGCAATTTACATCCCACCCATCAGCATAACAAGGCTCCCAGTTCTCCATGGCCTGTCCTGTCTTTCTGGATTTTACACTTTTTTCAGATGGCCCTTTTGACCGGGGGGCAGTGAGACTTCATTGTAGTGCAGATTTCCTTTGCAAGCTTGCTTGGTTTGTCAAAAAGTGCGTATGATTTTTTCCTGAATATATTCAGGAAAAAACGCATACGCCCTTTTTGGCCAAGTGCATCATTGTGGACGTTCTGCCTCTTTTCCTATGCTTTACATGCAATTCCAGTCTACCTCCTGAAATCGGTTTCCTGCAATTCTGCCCCGCTTTCAAGTCCTCTTGGCAGCCTTACTTCAATATATTTTTGGACGATAGCTGTCATTTATAACTCTGCAGATTTGTGAATTACAGTGCCCCTGAGCTCCTTTCTTCAACTCGCTTTCTTCTGAGCTGGCCGCAACACCGCAGGATTGCTTCAGGCCCTAGTGTGGTTCCCGGACGGCACGCTGAGCCTTTGGTTAATTCCTCTTCCTGGTGGGAAATGAGAGTTAAATTTGCCCATCCAGACACCTCCAGCTAGTCTCTCATTGGTTCTCCCTTTTCCTGTTCATTTTCCGCAGAAATTGCAATCTGGGCCAAACAGGAAGTTAAAGGCAGTGACTCTCCAAGTGGGGAGAGTTTTAGTAAAGCGTCTGGAATGTTGCACCCGAGTACCAGGGGAGGAAAACTGAGACACATTTGAACACGTTTCCCGATCACACGGTGGATCATACTCTGGGTTCCACATGCATGTTTTAGCTGAAGGAAGAATCCCTTAAACCTGGAGAGTTGAGACCCATGGAATGGGTACCATGCAATATGACTTCAAAGGGTCTGCATTTGCTCACCGAACCTCACCAATCCTACCACTGCTGCGTTTTTGCCGCTGTACACATGCTTCATTCTCTTTCGGAGACATATAAATCCATAGGTTTTAAGATTCTTACTAGTCAGGTATATTCTTAGGCATTTAATATGGGGTGTTGAGTCCACTTCGTTGAGCAAGGAGTAGCTCTTGTCTATTACATATTTGGCTTATGGAACGGTATCTGTGCTAATTTCAATCTCTGGTTTTATGCAGCACCCCAACTCACCTTTCCCCTTAAGCAAATATAAGTTGGTTTTCTACATTTGAGACCCTGTTCTGTTTTGTAATTCAGTTCCTGTGTAGCCAAGTTTACACTCCGTATAGTAGTGATATCTTATGATGTTTCTTTTCCTGTGTGACTTATTTCATTTAGAATCATCGTACCTGAATCCACTCATTATGCTGCTACTGGCCTGATGACATAGATTTCATTGCTGAGTGATATTGCATTGTACGTAAGTACCACAACTTCTTTATCCATTTTTCACTTTCTGTGATATTGAACTTGTACCGTAAAGGAGGTTCTTGTAAACAGAGCCGTCCCAAACTTTGGGGTGGCTGTGTCTTTTTGATTTTAATTTCCCTAAGCTATAGGACCATAAGTGGAAGTGCCCTAGGCTCTGTTCCTTTGTTTTTTAGATGTTTCAGGAAACACCATACACTTCTCCAGAGTGGCTGTTGGCAATTTACATCCCACCCATCAGCATAACAAGGCTCCCAGTTCTCCATGGCCTGTCCTGCCTTTCTGGATTTTACACTTTTTTCAGATGTCCCTTTTGACCGGGGGGCAGTGAGACTTCATTGTAGTGCAGATTTCCTTTGCAAGCTTGCTTGGTTTATCAAAAAGTGCGTATGATTTTTTCCTGAATATATTCAGGTAAAAACGCATATGCCCTTTTTGCCAAGTGCATCATTGTGGACGTTCTGCCTCTTTTCCTAAGCTTTACATGCAATTCCAGTCTACCTCCTGAAATTGGTTTCCTGCAATTCTGCCCCGCTTTCAAGTCCTCTTGGCAGCCTTACTTCAATATATTTTTGGACGATAGCTGTCATTTATAAGTCTGCAGGTTTGTGAATTACAGTGCCCCTGAGCTCCTTTCTTCAACTCGCTTTCTTGTGAGCTGGCCGCAACACCGCAGGATTGCTTCAGGCCCTAGTGTGGTTCCGGGACGGCACGCTGAGCCTTTGGTTAATTCCTCTTCCTGGTGGGAAATGAGAGTTAAATTTGCCCGTCCAGACACCTCCAGCTAGTCTCTCATTGCTTCTCCCTTTTCCTGTTCATTTTCCGCAGAAATTGCAATCTGGGCCAAACAGGAAGTTAAAGGCAGTGACTCTCCAAGTGGGGAGAGTTTTAGTAAAGCGTCTGGAATGTTGCACCCGAGTACCAGGGGAGGAAAACTGAGACACATTTGAACACGTTTCCCGATCACACGGTGGATCATACTCTGGGTTCCACATGCATGTTTTAGCTGAAGGAAGAATCCCTTAAACCTGGAGAGTTGAGACCCATGGAATGGGTACCATGCAATATGACTTCAAAGGGTCTGCATTTGCTCACCGAACCTCACCAATCCTATCACTGCTGCATTTATGCCGCTGTACACACGCTTGATTCTCTTTCGGAAACATATAAATACATAGGTTTTAAGATTCTTACTAGTCAGGTATATTCTTAGGCGTTTAATATGGGGTGTTGAGTCCACTTCGTTGAGCAAGGAGTAGCTCTTGTCTATTACATATTTGGCTTATGGAACGGTATCTGTGCTAATTTCAATCTCTGGTTTTATGCAGCACCCCAACTCACCTTTCCCCTTAAGCAAGCATAAGTTGGTTTTCTACATTTGAGACCCTGTTCTGTTTTGTAATTCAGTTCCTGTGTAGCCAAGTTTACATTCCGTATAGTAGTGATATCTTATGAATTTTCTTTTCCTGTGTGACTTATTTCATTTAGAATCATCGTACCTGAATCCACTCATTATGCTGCTATGGGCCTGATGACATAGATTTCATTGCTGAGTGATATTGCATTTTACGTAAGTACCACAACTTCTTTATCCATTTTCCTTTTCTGTGATATTGAACTTGTACCATAAACGAGGTTCTTGTAAACAGAGCCTTCCCAAACGTTGGGGTGGCTGTGTCTTTTTGATTTTAATTTCCCTAAGCTATAGGACCATAAGTTGAAGTGCCCTAGGCTCTGTTCCTTTGTTTTTTAGATGTTTCAGGAAACACCATACACTTCTCCAGAGTGGCTATTGCAATTTACATCCCGCCCATCAGCATAACAAGGCTCCCAGTTCTCCATGGCCTGTCCTGCCTTTCTGGATTTTACACTTTTTTCAGATGGCCCTTTTGACCGGGGGGCAGTGAGACTTCATTGTAGTGCAGATTTCCTTTGCAAGCTTGCTTGGTTTGTCAAAAAGTGCGTATGATTTTTTCCTGAATATATTCAGGTAAAAACGCATATGCCCTTTTTGCCAAGTGCATCATTGTGGACGTTCTGCCTCTTTTCCTAAGCTTTACATGCAATTCCAGTCTACCTCCTGAAATTGGTTTCCTGCAATTCTGCCCCGCTTTCAAGTCCTCTTGGCAGCCTTACTTCAATATATTTTTGGACGATAGCTGTCATTTATAAGTCTGCAGGTTTGTGAATTACAGTGCCCCTGAGCTCCTTTCTTCAACTCGCTTTCTTGTGAGCTGGCCACAACACCGCAGGATTGCTTCAGGCCCTAGTGTGGTTCCGGGACGGCACGCTGAGCCTTTGGTTAATTCCTCTTCCTGGTGGGAAATGAGAGTTAAATTTGCCCGTCCAGACACCTCCAGCTAGTCTCTCATTGCTTCTCCCTTTTCCTGTTCATTTTCCGCAGAAATTGCAATCTGGGCCAAACAGGAAGTTAAAGGCAGTGACTCTCCAAGTGGGGAGAGTTTTAGTAAAGCGTCTGGAATGTTGCACCCGAGTACCAGGGGAGGAAAACTGAGACACATTTGAACACGTTTCCCGATCACACGGTGGATCATACTCTGGGTTCCACATGCATGTTTTAGCTGAAGGAAGAATCCCTTAAACCTGGAGAGTTGAGACCCATGGAATGGGTACCATGCAATATGACTTCAAAGGGTCTGCATTTGCTCACCGAACCTCACCAATCCTATCACTGCTGCATTTATGCCGCTGTACACACGCTTGATTCTCTTTCGGAAACATATAAATACATAGGTTTTAAGATTCTTACTAGTCAGGTATATTCTTAGGCGTTTAATATGGGGTGTTGAGTCCACTTCGTTGAGCAAGGAGTAGCTCTTGTCTATTACATATTTGGCTTATGGAACGGTATCTGTGCTAATTTCAATCTCTGGTTTTATGCAGCACCCCAACTCACCTTTCCCCTTAAGCAAGCATAAGTTGGTTTTCTACATTTGAGACCCTGTTCTGTTTTGTAATTCAGTTCCTGTGTAGCCAAGTTTACATTCCGTGTAGTAGTGATATCTTATGAATTTTCTATTCCTGTGTGACTTATTTCATTTAGAATCATCGTACCTGAATCCACTCATTATGCTGCTACTGGCCTGATGACATAGATTTCATTGCTGAGTGATATTGCATTGTACGTATGTACCACAACTTCTTTATCCATTTTCCCTTTCTGTGATATTGAACTTGTACCGTAAACGAGGTTTTTGTAAACAGAGCCTTACCAAACGTTGGGGTGGCTGTGTCTTTTTTATTTTAATTTCCCTAAGCTATAGGACCATAAGTGGAAGTGCCCTAGGCTCTGTTCCTTTGTTTTTTAGATGTTTCAGGAAACACCATACACTTCTCCAGAGTGGCTGTTGGCAATTTACATCCCGCCCATCAGCATAACAAGGCTCCCAGTTCTCCATGGCCTGTCCTGTCTTTCTGGATTTTACACTTTTTTCAGATGGCCCTTTTGACCGGGGGCAGTGAGACTTCATTGTAGTGCAGATTTCCTTTGCAAGCTTGCTTGGTTGGCCAAAAAGGGCGTATGCGTTTTTTCCTGAATATATTCAGGAAAAAACGCATACGCCCTTTTTGGCCAAGTGCATCATTGTGGACGTTCTGCCTCTTTTCCTATGCTTTACATGCAATTCCAGTCTACCTCCTGAAATCGGTTTCCTGCAATTCTGTCCCGCTTTCAAGTCCTCTTGGCAGCCTTACTTCAATATATTTTTGGACGATAGCTGTCATTTATATCTCTGCAGGTTTGTGAATTACAGTGCCCCTGAGCTCCTTTCTTCAACTCGCTTTCTTGTGAGCTGGCCGCAACACCGCAGGATTGCTTCAGTCCCTAGTGTGGTTCCGGCATGGCACGCTGAGCCTTTGGTTAATTCCTCTTCCTGGTGGGAAATGAGAGTTAAATTTGCCTGTCCAGACACCACCAGCTAGTCTCTCATTGGTTCTCCCTATTCCTGTTCATTTTCCGCAGTAATTTCAAACTGGGCCAAAGAGGAGGTTAAAGGCACTGACTCTCCAAGTGGGGAGAGTGTTAGTAAAGCGTCTGGAATGTTGCACCCGAGTACCAGGGGACGAAAACTGAGACACATTTGAACACGTTTCCCGATCACACGGTGGATCATACTCTGGGTTCCACATGCATGTTTTAGCTGAAGGAAGAATCCCTTAAACCTGGAGAGTTGAGACCCATGGAATGGGTACCATGCAATATGACTTCAAAGGGTCTGCATTTGCTCACCGAACCTCACCAATCCTATCACTGCTGCATTTATGCCGCTGTACACACGCTTGATTCTCTTTCGGAGACATATAAATCCATAGGTTTTAAGATTCTTACTAGTCAGGTATATTCTTAGGCGTTTAATATGGGGTGTTGAGTCCACTTCGTTGAGCAAGGAGTAGCTCTTGTCTATTACATATTTGGCTTATGGAACGGTATCTGTGCTAATTTCAATCTCTGGTTTTATGCAGCACCCCAACTCCCCTTTCCCCTTAAGCAAATATAAGTTGGTTTTCTACATTTGAGACCCTGTTCTGTTTTGTAATTCAGTTCCTGTGTAGCCAAGTTTACACTCCGTGTAGTAGTGATATCTTATGATGTTTCTTTTCCTGTGTGACTTATTTCATTTAGAATCATCGTACCTGAATCCACTCATTATGCTGCTACTGGCCTGATGACATAGATTTCATTGCTGAGTGATATTGCATTGTACGTAAGTACCACAACTTCTTTATCCATTTTTTAACTTTCTGTGATATTGAACTTGTACCGTAAACGAGGTTTTTGTAAACAGAGCCTTCCCAAACATTGGGGTGGCTGTGTCTTTTTGATTTTAATTTCCCGAAGCTATAGGACCATAAGTGGAAGTGCCCTAGGCTCTGTTCCTTTGTTTTTTAGATGTTTCAGGAAACACCATACACTTCTCCACAGTGGCTGTTGGCAATTTACATCCCGCCCATCAGCATAACAAGGCTCCCAGTTCTCCATGGCCTGTCCTGTCTTTCTGGATTTTACACTTTTCTCAGATGGCCCTTTTGACCGGGGGGCAGTGAGACTTCATTGTAGTGCAGATTTCCTTTGCAAGCTTGCTTGGTTGGCCAAAAAGGGCGTATGCGTTTTTTCCTGAATATATTCAGGAAAAAACGCATACGCCCTTTTTGGCCAAGTGCATCATTGTGGACGTTCTGCCTCTTTTCCTATGCTTTACATGCAATTCCAGTCTACCTCCTGAAATCGGTTTCCTGCAATTCTGTCCCGCTTTCAAGTCCTCTTGGCAGCCTTACTTCAATATATTTTTGGACGATAGCTGTCATTTATAACTCTGCAGGTTTGTGAATTACAGTGCCCCTGAGCTCCTTTCTTCAACTCGCTTTCTTGTGAGCTGGCCGCAACACCGCAGGATTGCTTCAGGCCCTAGTGTGGTTCCGGGACGGCATGCTGAGCCTTTGGTTAATTCCTCTTCCTGGTGGGAAATGAGAGTTAAATTTGCCCGTCCAGACACCTCCAGCTAGTCTCTCATTGGTTCTCCCTATTCCTGTTCATTTTCCGCAGAAATTGCAAACTGGGCCAAACAGGAGGTTAAAGGCACTGACTCTCCAAGTGGGGAGAGTGTTAGTAAAGCGTCTGGAATGTTGCACCCGAGTACCAGGGGACAAAAACTGAGACACATTTGAACACGTTTCCCGATCACATGGTGGATCATACTCTGGGGTCCACATGCATGTTTTAGCTGAAGGAAGAATCCCTTAAACCTGGAGAGTGGAGACCCATGGAATGGGTCCCATGCAATATGACTTCAAAGGTTCTGCATTTGCTCACCGAACCTCACCAATCCTACCACTGCTGCGTTTTTGGCGCTGTACACATGCTTCATTCTCTTTCGGAGACATATAAATCCATAGGTTTTAAGATTCTTACTAGTCAGGTATATTCTTAGGCATTTAATATGGGGTGTTGAGTCCACTTCGTTGAGCAAGGAGTAGCTCTTGTCTATTACATATTTGGCTTATGGAACGATATCTGTGCTAATTTCAATCTCTGGTTTTATGCAGCACCCGAACTCACCTTTCCCCTTAAGCAAGCATAAGTTTTTTTTCTACATTTGAGACCCTGATCTGTTTTGTAATTCAGTTCCTGTGTAGCCAAGATTACATTCTGTGTAGTAGTGATATCTTACAATGTTTCTTTTTCTGTGTGAATTATTTCACTTAGAATCATTGTACCTGAATCCACTCATTATGCTGCTACGGGCCTGATGACATAGATTTCATTGCTGAGTCATATTACATTGTACGTAAGTACCACAACGTCTTTATTCATTTTTCGCTTTCTGTGATATTGAACTTGTACCGTAAACGAGGTTGTTGTAAACACAGCCGTCCCAAACTTTGGGTTGGCTGTGTCTTTTTGATTTTAATTTCCCAAACTATAGAACTATAAGTGGAAGTGCCCTAGGCTCTGTTGCTTTGTGTTTTATATATCTCAGGCAACACCATACACTTCTCCAGAGTGGCTGTTGGCAATTTACATCCCGCCCATCAGCATAACAAGGCTCCCAGTTCTCCATGGCCTGTCCTGCCTTTCTGGATTTTACACTTTTTTCAGATGGCCCTTTTGACCGGGGGGCAGTGAGACTTCATTGTAGTGCAGATTTCCTTTGCAAGCTTGCTTGGTTGGCCAAAAAGTGCGTATGCGTTTTTTCCTAAATATATTCAGGAAAAAACGTATACGCAATTTTTGGCCAAGTGCATCATTGTGGACGTTCTGCCTCTTTTCCTATGCTTTACATGCAACTCCAGTCTACCTCCTGAAATCGGTTTCCTGCAATTCTGCCCCGCTTTCAAGTCCTCTTGGCAGCCTTACTTCAATATATGTTTGGACGATAGCTGTCATTTATAACTCTGCAGGTTTGTGAATTACAGTGCCCCTGAGCTCCTTTCTTCACCTCGCTTTCCTGTGAGCTGGCAGCACACCGCAGGATTGCTTCAGGCCCTAATGTGGTTCTGGCATGGCACGCTGAGCCTTTGGTTAATTCCTCTTCCTGGTGGGAAATGAGAGTTAAATTTGCCCGTCCAGACACCTCCAGCTAGTCTGTCATGGGTTCTCCATATTCCTGTTCATTTTCCGCAGAAATTGCAAACTGGGCCAAACAGGAGGTTAAAGGCACTGACTCTCCAAGTGGGGAGGGTGTTAGTAAAGCGTCTGGAATGTTGCACCCGAGTACCAGGGGACGAACACTGAGACACCTTTGAACACGTTTCCCGATAACACGGTGGATCATACTCTGGTTTCCACATGCGTGTTTTAGCTGAAGGAAGAATCCCTTAAACCTGGAGAGTTGAGACCGATGGAATGGGTACCATGCAACATGACTTCAAAGGGTCTGCATTTGCTCACCGATCCTCACCAATCCTATCAGTGCTGCGTTTATGCCGCTGTACACATGCTTGATTCTCTTTCGGAGACATATAAATCCATAGGTTTTAAGATTCTTACTAGTCAGGTATGTTGTTAGGCGTTTAATATGGGGTGTTGAGTCCACTTCGTTGAGCAAGGAGTAGCTCTTGTCTATTACATATTTGGCTTATGGAAAGGTATCTGTGTTAATTTCAATCTCTGGTTTTATGCAGCACCCCAACTCACCTTTCCCCTTAAGCAAGCAAAGTTGGTTTTCTACATTTGAGACCCTGTTCTCTTTTGTAATTCAGTTCCTGTGTAGCCCAGTTTACATTCCGTGTATTAGTGAAATCTTATGATGTTTCTTTTTCTGTGTGACTTATTTCACTTAGAATCATCGTACCTGAATCCAGTCATTATGCTGCTACGGGCCTGATGACATAGATTTCATTGCCGAGTGATATTGTATTGTACGTAAGTACCACAACTTCTTTATCCATTTTTCGCTTTCTATGATATTGAACTTGTACCGTAAACGAGGTTCTTGTAAACAGAGCCTTCCCAAACTTTGGGGTGGCTGTGTCTTTTTGATTTTAATTTCCCAAAGCTATAGGACCATAAGTGCAAGTGTCTTAGGCTCTGTTGCTTTGTGTTTTAGATGTTTCAGGAAACACCATACACTTCTCCAGAGTGGCTGTTGGCAATTTACATCCCGCCCATCAGCATAACAAGGCTCTCATTTCTCCATGGCCTGTCCTTCCTTTCCGGATTTTACACTTTTTTCAGATGGCCCTTTTGACCTTGGGGCAGTGAGACTTCATTGTAGTGCAGATTTCCTTTGCAAGCTTGCTTGGTTGGCCAAAAGGGCGTATGCGTTTTTTCCTGAATATATTCAGGAAAAAACGCATACGCCCTTTCTGGCCAAGTGCATCATTGTGGACGTTCTGCCTCTTTTCCTATGCTTTACATGCAATTCCAGTCTACCTCCTGAAATCGGTTTCCTGCAATTCTGCCCCGCATTCAAGTCCTCTTGGCAGACTTACTTCAGTATATTTTTGGACGATAGCTGTCATTTTTAACTCTACAGTTTTGTGAATTACAGTGCCCCTGAGCTCCTTTCTTCAACTCGTTTTCTTGTGAGCTGGCCGCAACACCGCAGGATTGCTTCAGGCCCTAGTGTGGTCCCGGTATGGCACGCTGAGCCTTTGGTTAATTCCTCTTCCTGGTGGGAAATGAGAGTTAAATTTGCCCGTCCAGACACCTCCAGCTAGTCTCTCATTGGTTCTCCCTATTCCTGTTCATTTTCCGCAGAAATTGCAAACTGGGCCAAACAGGAGGTTAAAGGCACTGACTCTCCAAGTGGGGAGAGTGTTAGTAAAGCGTCTGGAATGTTGCACCCGAGTACCAGGGGACGAAAACTGAGACACATTTGAACACGTTTCCCGATCACACGGTGGATCATACTCTGGGTTCCACATGCATGTTTTAGCTGAAGGAAGAATCCCTTAAACCTGGAGAGTTGAGACCCATGGAATGGGTCCCATGCAATATGACTTCAAAGGGTCTGCATTTGCTCACCGAACCTCACCAATCCTACCACTGCTGCCTTTATGCCGCTGTACACATGCTTCATTCTCTTTCGGAGACATATAAATCCATAGGTTTTAAGATTCTTACTAGTCAGGTATATTCTTAGGCATTTAATATGGGGTGTTGTGTCCACTTCGTTGAGCAAGGAGTAGCTCTTGTCTATTACATATTTGGCTTATGGAACGATATCTGTGCTAATTTCAATCTCTGGTTTTATGCAGCACCCCAACTCACCTTTCCCCTTAAGCAAGCATAAGTTTTTTTTCTACATTTGAGACCCTGTTCTGTTTTGTAATTCAGTTCCTGTGTAGCCAAGATTACATTCTGTGTAGTAGTGATATCTTACGATGTTTCTTTTTCTGTGTGACTTATTTCACTTAGAATCATCGTACCTGAATCCAGTCATTATGCTGCTACGGGCCTGATGACATAGATTTCATTGCTGAGTGATATTACATTGTACGTAAGTACCACAACTTCTTTATCCATTTTTCGCTTTCTGTGATATTGAACTTGTACCGTAAACGAGGTTGTTGTAAACAGAGCCATCCCAAACTTTGGGGTGGCTGTGTCTTTTTGATTTTAATTTCCCAAACTATAGGACTATAAGTGGAAGTGCCCTAGGCTCTGTTGCTTTGTGTTTTATATATCTCAGGCAACACCATACACTTCTCCAGAGTGGCTGTTGGCAATTTACATCCCGCCCATCAGCATAACAAGGCTCCCAGTTCTCCATGGCCTGTCCTGCCTTTCTGGATTTTACACTTTTTTCAGATGGCCCTTTTGACCGGGGGGCAGTGAGACTTCATTGTAGTGCAGATTTCCTTTGCAAGCTTGCTTGGTTGGCCAAAAAGTGCGTATGCGTTTTTTCCTAAATATATTCAGGAAAAAACGTATACGCAATTTTTGGCCAAGTGCATCATTGTGGACGTTCTGCCTCTTTTCCTATGCTTTACATGCAACTCCAGTCTACCTCCTGAAATCGGTTTCCTGCAATTCTGCCCCGCTTTCAAGTCCTCTTGGCAGCCTTACTTCAATATATGTTTGGACGATAGCTGTCATTTATAACTCTGCAGGTTTGTGAATTACAGTGCCCCTGAGCTCCTTCCTTCACCTCGCTTTCCTGTGAGCTGGCAGCACACCGCAGGATTGCTTCAGGCCCTAATGTGGTTCTGGCATGGCACGCTGAGCCTTTGGTTAATTCCTCTTCCTGGTGGGAAATGAGAGTTAAATTTGCCCGTCCAGACACCTCCAGCTAGTCTGTCATGGGTTCTCCATATTCCTGTTCATTTTCCGCAGAAATTGCAAACTGGGCCAAACAGGAGGTTAAAGGCACTGACTCTCCAAGTGGGGAGGGTGTTAGTAAAGCGTCTGGAATGTTGCACCCGAGTACCAGGGGACGAACACTGAGACACCTTTGAACACGTTTCCCGATAACACGGTGGATCATACTCTGGTTTCCACATGCGTGTTTTAGCTGAAGGAAGAATCCCTTAAACCTGGAGAGTTGAGACCGATGGAATGGGTACCATGCAACATGACTTCAAAGGGTCTGCATTTGCTCACCGATCCTCACCAATCCTATCAGTGCTGCGTTTATGCCGCTGTACACATGCTTGATTCTCTTTCGGAGACATATAAATCCATAGGTTTTAAGATTCTTACTAGTCAGGTATGTTGTTAGGCGTTTAATATGGGGTGTTGAGTCCACTTCGTTGAGCAAGGAGTAGCTCTTGTCTATTACATATTTGGCTTATGGAAAGGTATCTGTGTTAATTTCAATCTCTGGTTTTATGCAGCACCCCAACTCACCTTTCCCCTTAAGCAAGCAAAGTTGGTTTTCTACATTTGAGACCCTGTTCTCTTTTGTAATTCAGTTCCTGTGTAGCCCAGTTTACATTCCGTGTATTAGTGAAATCTTATGATGTTTCTTTTTCTGTGTGACTTATTTCACTTAGAATCATCGTACCTGAATCCAGTCATTATGCTGCTACGGGCCTGATGACATAGATTTCATTGCCGAGTGATATTGTATTGTACGTAAGTACCACAACTTCTTTATCCATTTTTCGCTTTCTATGATATTGAACTTGTACCGTAAACGAGGTTCTTGTAAACAGAGCCTTCCCAAACTTTGGGGTGGCTGTGTCTTTTTGATTTTAATTTCCCAAAGCTATAGGACCATAAGTGCAAGTGTCTTAGGCTCTGTTGCTTTGTGTTTTAGATGTTTCAGGAAACACCATACACTTCTCCAGAGTGGCTGTTGGCAATTTACATCCCGCCCATCAGCATAACAAGGCTCTCATTTCTCCATGGCCTGTCCTTCCTTTCCGGATTTTACACTTTTTTCAGATGGCCCTTTTGACCTTGGGGCAGTGAGACTTCATTGTAGTGCAGATTTCCTTTGCAAGCTTGCTTGGTTGGCCAAAAAGGGCGTATGCGTTTTTTCCTGAATATATTCAGGAAAAAACGCATACGCCCTTTCTGGCCAAGTGCATCATTGTGGACGTTCTGCCTCTTTTCCTATGCTTTACATGCAATTCCAGTCTACCTCCTGAAATCGGTTTCCTGCAATTCTGCCCCGCATTCAAGTCCTCTTGGCAGACTTACTTCAGTATATTTTTGGACGATAGCTGTCATTTTTAACTCTACAGTTTTGTGAATTACAGTGCCCCTGAGCTCCTTTCTTCAACTCGTTTTCTTGTGAGCTGGCCGCAACACCGCAGGATTGCTTCAGGCCCTAGTGTGGTCCCGGTATGGCACGCTGAGCCTTTGGTTAATTCCTCTTCCTGGTGGGAAATGAGAGTTAAATTTGCCCGTCCAGACACCTCCAGCTAGTCTCTCATTGGTTCTCCCTATTCCTGTTCATTTTCCGCAGAAATTGCAAACTGGGCCAAACAGGAGGTTAAAGGCACTGACTCTCCAAGTGGGGAGAGTGTTAGTAAAGCGTCTGGAATGTTGCACCCGAGTACCAGGGGACGAAAACTGAGACACATTTGAACACGTTTCCCGATCACACGGTGGATCATACTCTGGGTTCCACATGCATGTTTTAGCTGAAGGAAGAATCCCTTAAAACTGGAGAGTTGAGACCCATGGAATGGGTACCATGCAATATGACTTCAAAGGGTCTGCATTTGCTCACCGAACCTCACCAATCCTATCACTGCTGCATTTATGCCGCTGTACACATGCTTGATTCTCTTTCGGAGACATATAAATCCATAGGTTTTAAGATTCTTACTAGTCACGTATATTCTTAGGCATTTAATATGGGGTGTTGAGTCCACCTCGTTGAGCAAGGAGTAGCTCTTGTCTATTACATGTTCGGCTTATGGAATGGTATCTGTGCTAATTTCAATCTCTGGTTTTATGCAGCACCCCAACTCACCTTTCCCCTTAAGCAAGCATAAGTTGGTTTTCTACATTTGAGACCCTTTCTGTTTTGTAATTCAGTTCCTGTGTAGCCATGTTTACATTCCATGTAGTCGTGATATCTTATGATGTTTCTTTTTCTGTGTGACTTATTTCACTTAGAATCATCGTACCTGAATCCACTCATTATGCTGCTATGGGCCTGATGACATAGATTTCATTGCTGAGTGATATTGCATTGTACGTAAGTACCACACCTTCTTTATCCATTTTTCGCTTTCTGTGATATTGACCTTGTACCGTAAAGGAGGTTCTTGTAAACAGAGCCGTCCCAAACTTTGGGGTGGCTGTGTATTTTTGATTTTAATTTCCCTAAGCTATAGGAACATAAGTGGAAGTGCCCTAGGCTCTGTTGCTTTGTTTTTTAGATATTTCAGGAAACACCATACACTTTTCCAGAGTGGCTGTTGGCAATTTACATCCCGCCCATCAGCATAAAAAGGCTCCCAGTTCTCCATGGCCCTGCATGCCTTTCTGGATTGTACACTTTTTTCAGATGGCGCTTTTGACTAGGGGGAAGTGAGACTTCATTGTAGTGCAGATTTCCTTTGCATGCTTGCTTCCTTGGCCAAAAAGGGCGTATGTGTTTTTTCCTGAATATATTCAGGAAAAAACGCATACGCCCTTTTTGACCAAGTGCATCATTGTGGACGTTCTGCCTCTTTTCCTATGCTTGAAGTGCAATTCCAGTCTACCTTCTGAAATCGGTTTCCTGCAATTCTGCCCCACTTTCAAGTCCTCTTGGCAACCTTACTTCAATATATTTTTGGACGATAGCTGTCATTTATAACTCTGCAGGTTTGTGAATTACAGTGCCCCTGAGCTCCTTTCTTCAACGCGCTTTCTTGTGAGCTGGCCACAACACCACAGGATTGCTTCAGTCCCTAGTGTGGTTCCGGCATGGCACGCTGAGCCCTCGGTTAATTCCTCTTCCTGGTGGGAAATGAGAGTTAAATTTGCCCGTCCAGACACCTCCAGCTAGTCTCTCATTGGTTCTCCCTATTGCTGTTCATCTTCCGCAGAAATTGCAAACTGGGCCAAAAAGGAAGTTAAAGGCAATGACTCTCCAAGTGGAGAGAGTGTGAGTAAAGCGTCTGGTATGTTGAACCCGAGTACCAGGGGACGAAAACTGAGACACATTTGAAGACGTTTCCTGATCACATGGTGGATCATACTCTGGGTTCCACATGCATGTTTTAGCTGAAGGAAGAATCCCTTAAACCTGGAGAGTTGAGACCCATGGAATGGGTACCATGCAATATGATTTCAAAAGTTCTGCATACTCACCGAACCTCACCAATCCTATCACTGCTGCGTTTCTGCCGCTGTACACACGCTTGATTCTCTTTCGGAGACATATAAATCCATAGGTTTTAAGATTTTTATTAGTCAGGTATATTCTTAGGCGTTTATTATGGGGCGTTCGGTCCACTTTGTTGAGCAAGGAGTAGCTCTTGTCTATTACATTATTGGCTTATGGAACGGTATCTGTGCTAATTTCAATCTCTGGTTTTATGCAGCACCCCAACTCACCTTTCCCCTTAAGCAAGCATAAGTTGGTTTTCTACATTTGAGACCCTGTTCTGTTTTGTAATTCAGTTCCTGTGTAGCCATGTTTACATTCCATGTATTAGTGATATCTTATGATATTTCTTTTTCTGTGTGACTTATTTCACTTAGAATCATCATACCTGAATCCACTCATTATGCTTCTACGGGCCTGATGATATAGATTTCATTGCTGAGTGATATTGCATTGTATGTAGGTACCACAACTTCTTTATCCATTTTTCGCTTTCTGCGATATTGAACTTCTACCGTAAACGAGGTTCTTGTAAACAGAGCCGTCCCAAACTTTGGGGTGGCTGTTTCTTTTTTATTTTAATTTCCCTAAGCTATAGGACCATAAGTGGAAGTGCCCTAGGCTCTGTTGCTTTGTTTTTTAGATGTTTCAGGAAACACCATACACTTCTCCCGAGTGGCTGTTGGCAATTTACATCCCGCCCATCAGCATAACAAGTCTCCCTGGTCTCCATGGCCTGTCCTGCCTTTCTGGATTTTACACTAATTTCAGATGGCCCTTTTGACCGGGGGAAAGTGAGACTTCATTGTAGTGCAGATTTCCTTTGCAAGCTTGCTCGGGTGGCCAGAAAGTGCGTATGCGTTTTTTCCTGAATATATTCAGGAAAAAACGCATATGCACTTTTTGGCCTAGTGCATCATTGTCGACGTTCTGAGTCTTTTCATATGTTTTCAATGCAATTCCAGTCTACCTCCTGAAATCGGTTTCCTGCAATTCTGCCTTGTTATCAGTGCCTCTTCATAGCCTTACCTCAATATACTTTTGGAAAATAGTTGGCCTTTATAACTCTGCAGGTTTTTGAATTGCAGTGGCCCTTAGCTCCATTTTTCAGCTCTTATTTTTGTGATCTTGCCTCGTATCTATAGGATTTCTTCAGGCCCTATTCTTCTTCTGTGGTGCCTTGCTTTGCCTTTCATTAATTCTTCTTCCTGATGTGAAATTAGAGTGACATGTGCCCATTGAAACTGCTACAGCTATTTTCTCACTGGTTTCCCCTATTCCCAGTCATCCTCCGCTCTAACTGCAGACTGTGCGATACCGGAACTTAAAGGCATTGACTCTCCATGTGGGGATGTTGTTAGTAAAGTGGCTGGAATGTTGATCCGGAGCCCCAGGAGAGGAAAATGAGGTGCATTTTAGAAACCTTTCCCGATCATATGGTATACCATCTGCTGGATTTCCCATGCATGGTTTAGCTGTAGGAAGATTCCCTTCAACCTGGAGTGTCGGGAACCTTGGAATGAGTAGCATGAAGTATTGCATTAAACTTTCGGCAGTTGCTCACCAAAGCTCACCAATCCTCTCAGCCCCAAGTGTCCAGCCTTATGTCTTATCCAGCTGTGGGTTTATATGTGGTCATTCCAGGTTGCATCACAGCCCCTGAGCGAATTTTGTAAGAATTTTTCTCTCTTTCATTGTTTCTGCGTTTTGGTTTTAAAATTTATTTCTATAATGGGGTTTAGCTCATTTTCACTGCTGTGTTTGTGCCGCTCTGCACACACTTGATTCCCTTATGGAGATATATCAATACATGTGTTTTAAGATTCTTATTACTCAGATATATTTCTCTGTGGTGTATAGGGTGTGTTGAGGTCAGTTCATTGAGCAAGGTGTAGATCTTGTCTCATACCTATTTGGTTTATTGAACGGTATCTGTGCTAATTTCAAACTCTGGTTTTATGCATCACCCCACCTCTCCTTTCCCCTTAAGCTGACATAAGTGTGTTTTCTAAATGTGAGACACTGTTGTGTTTTGTAATTCATTTTTTGTGCAGCCATATTTATCCTCCCTCTATAAGTGATATCTTATGATATGTTTCTTTTTCTGTTTGACTTATTTCAAGTAGTATTATCGGACCTAAATCCACTCTTTATCCTTCTACTAGCCTTATTACATTGATTTCATGGTGAAGAGATATTCCATTGTACGTAAGTACCACATTTTCTTTATCCATTGTTCTCTTTCCTGGGATATTTAAGGTGTACTGAAGTTGAGGTTCTTGTAAACAGAGTAGCCCTAAACTGTGGTGTGCTTGTGTCTTGTTGATTTTTAGACTTCCCTAGATATACTTCCGTGATTGGAAGTGCCCTATGCTCTGTAGCTCTGTTTTTTAGATGATTTAGGAACCACCATACACTTCTCCAGAGTGGCCTTCGGCAGTTAACTCACTGTCCATCAGCGTATAAAGGCTCCCTGTTCTCCATGGCCTGTCCTGCATTTCTGGTTTTTACAATTTTTTCGGATGGCCCTTTTGACCAGTGGGAAATGAGACTTCTTTGTTGTGCACATTTGCATTGCTTGCTTGCTTGGTTGCCCATAAAGTGCGTATGCGTTTTTTCCTGGATATATTCAGGAAAAAATGCATACTCCCTTTTGGGCCAACTGCATCATTGTCGAAATTCTGCCGCTTTTCATGTGCTTTAAAGACGAGTCCAATCTATCTCTTGAAATCTGTTTCTTGCAATTCTGTCTTGCATTCAGATCCTCTTCTTTGCCTTACCTCAACATATTTTTGGACGTTAGTTTTCATTTATAACTCTGCAGGTTTGTGAATTGCAGTGACCCTGAGCTCCATTTTTTAAGTTGCTCTTTTGTGAGCTGGCCTCAAAGCCGCAGGATTGCTTCAGGCCCTATTTTGGCTCCGGCGAGGCGGGCTGAGCCTTTTTTTAATTCTTATTCTTAATGGGAAATTAGAGTGACATGTGCCCGTCCAAACCCCTACAACTATTCTCTCATTGGTTCCCCCTCTTCCCGTTCATCCTCCTCACAATTTGCAAAATGTGTGAAACAGAAGTTTAAATGTGCTGATTCTCTAAGTGGGGAGATTCTAAGTAACGTGGCTGGAATGATGAACAGGAGCACCAGGAGAGGATAAATGAGGTGCATTTTAGACACATCTCCCGATCACATGGTGTACAGTCCTCTGGGTTTTCCATGCATGTTTTAGCTGTAGGAAGATGCCTTGAACCTGCAGATTTGCGACCCATTGAATGGGTACCAGGTAGTATTACTTTAAAGGGTGTGCATTTCCTCACCCAACCTCACATTTCTCTTGGCGTGAACAGTTTCCAGCCTTATGTCTCATCCTGCTGTGGGTCTAGATGTGTTCAATCCATGTTGCATCACCGTCCCTGAGGAAAAGTTGTAAGAGGTTTTCCCTGTCTCTCTGTCGTTTATTTTTTTCAATTTATTACTATATTGGTTACAGCTGATTTTCAAAGCTCTGTTTCTTGCCGCTGTACATCCACTTGATTCACGTACAGAGAGACATCAATAAATTCTTTTTCAGATTCTTACCAGTCATATATATTCTTTTCCGGTGACTTGAGTGTGCTGAGTGCAGTTCTTTTAGCTACCGTGTAGGCCTTGTTGATTATCAGTTTGGTATTTGGAATGGTATCTTTGCTAATTTCAACCTCCTGGATGATGCCTCACCCCTCCCCACCTTTCCCGTTTAGCAGCCTTACGCGTGTTTTCTACATATTTGACTATGTTTTTGTTTTGTAATTTATTGCATGTGTAGCCATTTTGGATTCCACCTTTAAGTGATACCTTATGATATGTGTCTTTTTTTTTTTGAATTATGTCACTTAGAATGATCATACGTAACTCCTCCGGAGTTGTTACAACTGGCCATATTTCATTGATTTCCAGGCTGAGTAATATTCCACTCTACATAAGTACCACATCTCTTTCCATTTTTTCCCTCCAGAGACATTTAAGTTATATCCTAGTCGAGGATCTTTTAAACAGAGAGGCAGTAAACATTGGGGTGCCTGTGTCCTCTCGATTTTTGTTTTTCCCAAGATATACGCCCATGAGTGCAAGTGCCCTATGCTCTGTGGCTCATTTTTTAGATGCTTTAGTAAACACAATACACTTCTCCAGAATGGCCGTTGGCAATATACATTTCCACTATAAGCCTCACAGGGCTCCCTCTTCTCCTTGCCCTGTCCTGCATTTCTGGTGTTTACACTTTATGAGGATGGCTCTTCTGACTGATGCGAAGTGATATCTTTTGTAGTATTGATTTCCAGTGCCCACCTGTTTGGTTGGCTAAAAAAGTGTATGCCCTTTTCTTGAATATATACAGAAAAAAACGCATACAGCCTTTTTGGCCAACTGCAATGTTGGCAATGTTCAGCCCCTTTTCTTGTGCTTAATGGCGAGTCCTTTCTACCTCCTCAAATCCCTTTCCTGCCATTCTCCCTTGCTTACCAATCCTTTTCTCTGACTTTCCTCAAGACATTTTTCAGTGATAGATATTTTCAACTCTGCAGTTTCGTGAATTTTACTGCCCCTGAGTTC
Organism: Orcinus orca; assembly: GCF_937001465.1. NCBI lineage: Eukaryota > Metazoa > Chordata > Mammalia > Artiodactyla > Delphinidae > Orcinus > Orcinus orca. The sequence goes on from NC_064559.1 coordinate 68,149,406, forward strand.
CATTGTTCAACTTGTGTTTATGGGAACTGGCCACAAAGCAGTGGGATTTCCTCAAGCCCTATACTGTTTCCATGGGCAACCCTAGCCTTTGGTCAATTCGTCTTCCTGATTGGAAATTAGAGTGACATGTGCCTGTCTGAACACCTAGGACTTGTCTGTCATTGTTCCTCATCCTTCCGCTTCATCCTCTGGACAAATTCCAAACTGTACACAACAGGATGTTGACAGTGCTGACATCTCCAAGTGGGAAGACTGTTAGTAAAGACGCTGGAGGGGTGAACCCGAGCACCAGGAGATGAGGAGATGAGATGCCTTTTCCAAACTCTTCCCGATCAGACGGTATACCATCCTCTGGGTGTGACAGACATGTTTTAGCAGTAGGAAGAGTCCCATTCATGTAAGGAGAACACCAGGGCTTTTTCAAAATCAGTGTCTCCCCGAAACCCAAACTGGGGAATTTTTTAAGCTATGGCTACACATATGTTCATTAAGGGCCTTGGGAAGTAGGCAGAGTCCAAACTTTAGATGATTGAAGTCTTCAGGGTCAGAAGCACTCACCACCGGCTTCCCTTAGGTTACACTTTAACTGTCATTGATAGATGATGTCAATAAAAATATCTATTCTTTTTCCGATTATTTCCCCTTATAGGTTATTGCAAAATATTGAGTGTAGTTCCCTGTGCTATACAGTAGTTCCTTGTTGATGATCTATTTTATACATAGCAGTGTGTATGTGTTAATTCCAAACTGTTAATTTATCCCTCCTCCCACCTTTCCCCTTTGGTAATAATAAATTATAAGGTTTTATACTTCTCAGAAATGGGGGAGCTGAAAGAGAGGTATCATTTTCATTGGAAAAGCATTTAAAACAAGATTGAAGCTTTAACCAAGATTATTAGATGTACATCCTTGGAAAGAAATCACTTCATTTCTCTAATATTGACCTGACAAATAAGACAAACCTTTTCACTGAACTTGCTTATAATAAAGTGATGGAAATATCAAATGGAAGTGTTAGGAACGTCTTATTTTACCCGAGCCTTATAAACTGTTCTATGTTAACTACAGTTTGGCTCACACATCTGTTCATTGAAGTTACAATAGTCTCAATTTCTGTTACTGATCCTCCAGAGTGGACCCCAACAAGTGTCCCCCTGCTCAGTGTCATTGGGGCCAACAGATCGAGACTGAGTTTGGTTCACAAGCAAAGGAAACTTTATATTTTGATCACAGAATGGAGAGGTGAGAGCATACACTACTGCGTGGGCTGTGGGCTGGGCTGCTGTGTAGAGATCCTGTCAGAGTCAGTGGGAGGGAGGGGGCGGAGCTCTCGAGGGCCGGGTTGGCTGCAGCTCAGGCTCTATATCTCGGAGTCTGCACTGGGCCCCAGGAGCTGAGGTGTCGACCCAGCCATTCTGCACTAGGAAATCTGGTCTGAAGTGCCGGGTGTGGAACCTCTGCATGCGGGACCCTAAGAGCACGTGAAATTAGACAAAGCACAAAGGATAAAAAAGGTCAGACTTGACTTTATTGCCCAGATTCTATTTTTATCTCCCAGGGATTTTTAATGGGCTTTGCTGGGGACAAACCCCTCCTCTGCCTTTTGTCCCGTTCCTCATTCTTGGAGTGCTGAGGGTGCAGACCCTTCTTCTGTAACTGCTGAGTGCTGAGTTGGGAGCCCTCATACCAGGGGACGAGGGTCAGAACTTCTCCCCAGCAGCCTCCAGGTGACGTTGATTGGCCCCAGAACCCCTGCCTCCCTGCTCTTCCGCCTGAGCACCAGCATTGGAAGTGTTATAGATTCTAACGACCTTTAAGGGTCCAGGAAAGAGATGTGCAGAGACGCTGTGGGGGCCGGTTTCACCCCGCCCCACATTTGTTCGGCCACCTTAGGCTGACCGTTTCTGCCAGCCTAGATGCTCTGACCAGTAGTCTGCTCTTTCTTCAATTAGGCCCCTGAATTAACGTAAAAACAGCACCAGGTGTCAGAGCCCTGCCCGCTCAACTCCCAGACAGTCCAGGGTCAGTGGTGATCAAGGACCATGATGGCCACTGAGTCAACAGCCTTTTGAAGTAAACAGGAGTCCAGCCGGTCTTATTGGCCACCATCATCACGGTGTCTGTAGGCTTTTCTATGGTGACAGTGTGATATACGGTTCCCCCGCCAAGATTATTAGCTCCCCTCCAGGTGCAGTAAGTCCTGCAAGCAGTAGTCTACTCCTTCGGGACACACTATTGTTGTTTTATGAGAGAAACTCCAGGTCAAGTGATGTTCACACGAGTCGTCATGGTGCCCTGTTGCTCCCGGTTATCTCTCTGGATGTTGGAGTTGGAGGGCCTCCTCACTCGAGGTCGGTGTGCCCACGGAGCGAACCCTGCAACTTCAGGGCATGGTTGGTGATTAGGATCACCACGTGGGGTCCTTTTCCCTTAGGAGGGAGGTGGCCTTTTGGGCTGCTGATTTCCAGGTTTTTAGATACCGCCAGTATCTTGGCCAGATGTGGCAGTGGGCCAAGCCCCTTGGTGACTGTAGTTTATCCTACCTGGATGGCATTCTTGCGTTGTTCCATTTCAAGTGGTCCCAGTTTTTGCACTAATTCTCCAATGGCGATTCACCTTTCACCGGGAATGGAAAGGTCAAAGGGTTTAGCTCAATTAGGGAGTTCCAGGGCAAGGGTCTGAATTGACTGCTCTTTCCATTCTTGAAAGGCCACTTCTGGATTCTGTTCAAAAGGATCATCATCTTTTCCTTTCAGTGTTTCATATAGAGGCCCAGCTAGTAGACTGTAGTTAGGGATCCAGAAGCAGCAAACCCTGGCCTCCCCAGGAACCCCTAAGCTGTCTTCTAGTTTTAGAAAGGGGTAAGGCTGCAAATGGTTTCTTCCCTTTCCTGGGATGGGCTTCTCTGACCTTGTGTGAGAATGAAGCCCAGGCAGGTCACCGCAGTCTGTGATATTTGAGCTTTTTCTTGGACAACTTCTATCCTTTATTGGCTTGGTAGTTCAGAGGCCTCCTTAGTAGGGCTGGCGATCAGAATGTCATCTGCATATTGAAGGAGGGTTTCCTTTTCCAGAGGTAGAACATTTCGGTCTTTAGCTAAGCTTTCCCCAAAGATGGTGTGGGAATTTTTGAACCCTTGGGGCAAGACGGCCCGGAAGTATTGTTTTAGTTGTATGTTGAGTCCTGCCACACACAAGCCAAAATTTCTTGTGACTCTGGGACTAATGGAATACAAAAGAAGGCATCATTGAAGACTAATACAGAATACCATGTCCTGGTGGTTGGTAGAATGACCAGCAGGGTGTAGGAATCAGGAGCAACTGGAGGTATATCCTCGGTGGCTTCACTGACTGTCCTGACATCCTTTACCAGGTCCCCAGCAGCCCATGGGGCTCTCGTGGTCAGGCCAATCCCAGGATATGGAGCTCTCCTGGGCAGGTACCCCACCCCCAACCCAGCCCACGGGGCTCTCATGGTCAGGCCCCTCCCAGGATACAGAGCTACCCTTGCAGGTACTGTGGCAGGGCTGAGCACACAGGAACCGTACACATAGCCCTCATTGAAGAGCACCCCCAGCTCACCTGTCGCTCAGAGCTGACACAGAGCACCTCAGAGCAGGACTTGAACTAACAAACAGCAGCTCCGACAGGTCTGTGACCCTGGGCATCACTCTGTGTGGCCTCCCTCCACCTGGTCTTCCAGAGACTTCCACTGCACCCAGGGCACCAGGCCTCTGTCTCCAACCACCACCCACCCCCTCCTCTCCCTGACTCCTGGGTTCCTCTCATTAGGAGAGGGTTTTCTTGAAGTTGTCTCCCACTCATGGGCCAGATAAAATGATTAGAAAACAAGCCAAAGCTGCAGCCCCTTGTCTATCCTGACTCTCAGGAGCCCACACCTGTTCCTTGGACCTGGCCGGTTCAGCAAGTTCCATTTTCTGCAACTGTGAGCCCCTGAGGGGTGATGATTGGCTGACCTGGGCAGCCTTACCGTGCCGGCCAGCCCTCCCCAGGTGTGCCTGGGTTGAGATCAATATAAATACCACTCCAGGCAGCAAGAGCCCCTGCAGCTGTGCCTGACGCCATTTTCTCTGCCCTGTCAGCAGTCTCGGGGCTGGGCTGGTGGGAGGGAGTGAGAGGCCATGGCTTTGTGGGTGGCCCAGTGTGAGTGGGGCTCTGCTGGACTTTCTGCAGCAGTTGCCAGGCTGCCACCTGCTAAAGAAGAGGATGTGTCACCCATACCTGCTGCTGGAATTTCTCCCTGGGCAGAGGTGAGGAAGGAAAAAAGCAGTGGGGGCAGGGACAGGACGGGTATCTCAGGCAGGGCAATGGAAATCTTCCAGAAGAGCACCCAGGGCCAGGACCATCCTGGCTGGCCTGCAGGCACCAAGTCAGCTGGCATGCTGTCACTCGTGTGGCTCCATGGCCCTTCCTCTAGGCTTTCAAGTCCTTGTATATATTCAGGTGTTTTACCTGGGAAGGGTGGGAACAGTTCAGCAGCAACTGGCCTGGGGCTCAGCTCACGTTTACTCACAGATGCCTCGGCACGGTGCCCCAGCTTTGCAATGAGGACGCTTGTTGTGTGGGCGCTGCTGGCTGAATGGAAGACGATTCCCCACCACTGACCAACTTCAGAATTGTTTACAACTGGAGCAAGTGCCCTGACACGGTTTTCCTCTGAGTAACTGGTGGGTTCTGTTTTTTTTTTTTCTCTTTTTCGTTTTTGGTTCAAGGTAGATTTTATTCCTCTTTTTTGTATTTACAGATATAAGCATGGAAATAATTTATTCATATAAATACATGTATGTGAAGGGAATAATTGTTTTTTCTGTTTTATCTTTTAAATTTTATTTCTTTTTAATTTTGAATTTTATTTTATATTTTTATACAGCAGGTTCTTATTGGTTATCTATTTTATACATATAAATGTTTACATGCCAATCCCAATCTCTCAACTCCTCCCACCACCACCCCCCCAAGAGCTTTCCCCCCTTGTTGTCCATACGATTGTTGTCTACATCTGTTGCTCTATTTATGCCTTGCAAAACGGTTAATCTGTACAGTTTTTCTAGGTTCCACATATATGCATGAATATACAAGATTTGTTTTTCTCTTTCTGACTTACTTCACTCTGTATGACAGTCTCTAGATCCATCGACGTCTCTACAAATGACCCAATTTCATTCCTTTCATGGCTTAGTAATATTCCATTTTATATATGTACCACATCTTTATGCATTCGTCTGTCTGTGGGCATTTAGGTTGCTTCCATTACCTCGATATTGTAAATAGTGATGCAATGAACATTGCGTTGAATGTCTCTTTTTGATTTATGGTTTTGTCTGGGTATATGTCCAGTACTGGGATTGCTGTATCATATGGTAATTCTATTATTAGTTTCTTAAGAAACTCCATATTGTTCTCCATAGTGACTGTATCAATTTATATTCCCAACAATAGTGGAAGAGGCTTCCTTTTCTCCACACCCTTTCCAGCATTTGTTGTTTGTAGATTTTCAGATGATGCCCATTCTAACAGGTGTGAGGTGATACCTCATTGTTGAGTCCATTTCGTTGAGCAAGGGGTAGGTCTTGCCTATTACATATTTGGCTTATGGAACGGTATCTGTGCTAATTTCAAACTCTGGTTTTATGCAGCACCCCAACTCACCTTTCCCCTTAAGCAAGCATAAGTTGGTTTTCTAAACTTGAGACCCTGTTCTGTTTTGTAATTCAGTTCATGTGTAGCCAAGTTTACATTCCGTGCATTAGTGATACCTTATGATGTTTCTTTTTCTGTGTGACTTATTTCACTTAGAATCATCGTGCCTCAATCCACTCATTATGCTGGTACAGGCCTGGTGACACAGATTTCATTGCTGAGTGGTATTCTGTTGTACGTAAGTACAGCAACTTCTTTATCAATTATTTGTTCTCTGGGATATTTAACTTGTACTGTAGAAGAGGTTCCTGTAAACAGAGCCGTCCCAAATTTTGGGGTGGCTGTGTCTTTTTGATTTTAATTTCCCTAAGCTATAGGACCATAAGTGGAAATGCCCTAGACTCTGTTGCTTTGTTTTTCAGATGTAACAGGAAACACCATACACTTCTCCAGAGTGGCTGTTGGCAATTTACATCCCGCCCATCAGCATAACAAGGCTCCTTTTTCCCCATGGCCTGTCTTGCCTTTCTGGATTTTACACTTTTCTCAGATGGCCCTTTAGACCGGGGGAAAGTGACACTTCATAGTAGTTCGGATATCCATTGCAAGCTTGCTTAGTTTGCCAAAAAGGGCGTATGTGTTTCTTCCTGAATATATTCAGGAACAAACTCATACGCCCTTTTTTGCCAAGTGCATCATTACGGATGTTCTGCCTCTTTTCCTATGCTTTACATGCAATTCCAGTCTACCTCCTGAAATCGGTTTCCTGAAATTCTTCCCCGCTTTCAAGTCCTCTTCACAGCCTTACTTCAATATATTTTTGGACGTTATCTGTCATTTATAACTCTGCAGGTTTGTGAATTACAGGGCCCCTGAGCTCCTTTCTTCAACTCGCTTTCTTGTGAGTTGGCCGCAAACCCGCAAGACTGCTTCAGGCCCTAATCTGCTTCTCGCAGGGCACGCTGAGCCTTTGGTTAATTCCTCTTCCTGGTAGGAAATGAGTGTTAAATATGCCCGTCCAGACACCTACCTCACTCTCAACCCCTTGGTGATGTGGGTCCTCTGGTTTGTGGCCACCTTTGCTGGGTTCCTCACCTTTCGATGATGTGGCCCCACTAGTGTGAGGACACTCCTGCCTGGTTCTCATCCACGAGGTTATGTGGACCCCCTGGTGAGAGTCTGTTCCTGGCTGTGTTCCTCATCCTTCTGTGAGGGAGACCCTCTGCTGATAGGTCACTCCTGCATGGCTGGCACACATTGCCTTGGTGAAGTCAGCCGTGTGGTGGCAGTTGGAGCGTGCTGGGAATCTCCTCCCCCCGGTGATGAGGGCCCTCTTGCGTCAGGCCCTAACTGTTAGGCTCACCAACTTTTCTTAATGAGCCCAATGATGCTTTGGCACTCCTCTTAGGATCCCATCTCCATGGGGATGTGGGTCTTCTGCTCTGAGGTCCCAAAGGCTGTGTTGTTCACATTTTCATGATGTGGGCTCTCTGGTGTTAGTTCACAGAGGCCTGGATCCCATAGCCTCTGTGCTCTTGGCCGCCTGCTGGGAGGTTCCAACTGCTGGATTCCTCACTTTTTTAATTTTCTGGGCTCTCTGTTGTGAGGATCCTCCTGCCTGCCTCACTCCCAGCCCCTTCGTGATGTGTGTCGTCTGGTTTGAGGCCACATGTGCTGGGTTCCTCACCTTTCGATGATGTGGGACCAATGGTCTTAGGAGACTCCTGCCTGGTTCACATCCCCTTGGTGATGTGGGCCCTCTGTTGAGAGTCTGATCCTGGCTGGGTTCCTCACCCATCTGTGAGGTGGGCCGTCTGCTCTGAGGTCACTCCTGCCTGGCTTGCTCACCTCGCCTTGTGGACATGAGCCCTCTGGTGGCACTTGGAGCCTGCTGGGAGCCTCCTCCCCTTGGTGATGAGGGCCCTCTGGCGTCAGGCCCTAACTGCTGGGCTCCCCACATTTTGTGATGTGCGCCCAGTGGTGCGAGGACACTCCAGCCAGGTTCACATGCCCATTGGGATGTGGGCCTTCTGCTCTGAGGTCCCAACGCCTGGGTTGCTCACAGTTTCATGATGTGGGCTCTCTGGTGTTAGTTCACTCCTGCCTGCATCCCATAGCTTCTGTGCTCTCGGCCGCCTGCTGGGAGGTTCCAACTGCTGGATTCCTCACCTTTCTTATTCTTTGGGCCCTCTGTTTTTAGGCTACTCCTGCCTGCCTCACTCCCATTCCCTTTGTGATATGTGTCCTCTGATTTGAGGCCACATGTGCTGGGTTCCGCACCTTTTGATGATGTGGCCCCACTGGAGGGAAGACAGTCCTGACTGGTTCCCATCCCCTTGCTGATGTGGACCCTCAGGTGAGAGTCTGATCCTGGCTGGGTTCCTCACCCTTCTGTGAGGTGGGCCCTCTGCTGTGAGGTCAATCATGCCTGTCTGGCACACGTCACCTTGGCGACGTGGGCCCTCTGGTGGCAGTTGGAGTGTGCTGGGATCCTCCTCCCCTCGGTGATGAGGGCCCTCTTGCCTTAGGCCATAACTGCTGGGCTCCCCACATTTTCTGATGTGCGCCAAGTGAGTGAGGACACTCTTGCCAGCTTCCCATCCCCATGGGGATATGGGCCTTCTGCTCTGAGGTCAAAACGGCTGGCTTGCTCACAGTACCATGATGTGGGCCCTCTGCTGTGAGTTCACTCTGGCAAGGATCCCTTATCATCGGTGCTCTGAGCCGCCTGCTGGGAGGTTCCAACTGCTGGATTCCTCAACTTTTTTATTCTATGTGCCCTCTGTTGTAAGGCTCCTCCTGCCTGCCTCACTGCCAGCCCCTTGGTGATGACTGTCCTATGGCTTGAGGCCACATGTGCTGCGTTCCTCACCTTTCGATGATGTGGCCCCACTCGTGTGAGGACACTCCTGCCTGGTTCCCATCCCCTTGGTGAGGTGGGCCCTCTGGCGAGAGTCTAATCCTGGCTGGGTTCCTCAACGTTCTGTGAGGTAGGCCTTCTGCTGTGAGGTCACTCCTGCCTGGCTGGCACACGTCACCTTGGAGACATGAGCCCTCTGGTGGCAGTTGGAGCGTGCAGGGTGCCTCCTCCTTTTGGCGATGACGGCCCTCTGGCGTCAGGCCCTAAATGGTGGGCTCCCCATATTTTCTGATGTGCGCCCAGTGGTGCGAGGACACTCCAGCCAGATTCCCATTCCCATGGGGATGTGGGCCTTCTGCGCTGAGGTCCCAACGCCTGGGTTGCTCACAGTTTTATGATGTGGGCCCTCTGCTGTGAGTTCACTGTGGCCTGGATCCCATAGCCTCGGTGTTCTGGGCCGCCTGCTGGAAGGTCTAAATGCTGGAATCCTCATGTTTTTTATATTATGTGCCCTGTGTTGTGAGGCTACTCCTGCCTGCCTCACTCCAAGGCCCTTGGTGATGTGGGTCCTCTGGTTTGAGGACACATGTGCTGGGTTCCTCACCTTAAGATGATGAGGCCCCACTGGTGTGAGGATAATCCTGACTGGTTCCCATCCCCTTTGTGATGTGGGCCCTCTGGTGAGAGTCTGATCCTGGCTGGGTTCCTCACCCATCTGTGAGGTGGGCCCTCTACTATCAGGTAACTCTTGCCTGGCTTGCTCACCTCGCCTTGTTGACATGAGCCCTCTGGTGGCACTTGGACCCTGCTGGGAGCCTCCTCACCTCTGTGATGAGGGCCCTCTGACGTCAGGCCCTAACTGCTGGGCTCCCCAACTTTTCTTAGTGAGCCCAGTGATGCTCGGACACTCCTCTTAGGTTCCCATCTCCACGGGGATGTGGGCCTTCTGTTCTGAGGTTCCAACAGCTGGGTTGATCACAATTTCATGATGTGGGCTCTCTGGTGTTAGTTCACTGTGGCCTGGATCCCATAGCCTCTGTGCTCTTGGCCGCCTGCTGGGAGGTTCCAACTACTCGATTCCTCAACTTTTGTATTCTATGGGTCCTGTGTTGTGATGCTCCTCCTGCCTGCCTCACTCACAACCCCTTTGTGATGTGGGTCTTTTGGTTTGAGGCCACATGTGCTGGGTTCCGCAACTTTCAATGATGTGGTCCCCCTGGTGTGAGGACACTCCTGCCTGGTTCCCATCCCCTTGGTGATGTGGGCCTTCTGGTGACAGTCTTATCCTGGCTGGGTTCCTCACTCTTCTGTGAGGTAGGCCCTCTGCTGTGAGGTCAATCCTGCCTGACTTGCACACATCACCTTGGCGACGTGGGCCCTCTGTTGGCACATGGAACCTGCTGGGAGCCTCCTGCCCTCGGTGATGACGGCCCTCTAGCATCAGGCCCTAACTGCTGGGCTCCCCACGTTTTCTGATGTGAGCCCAGTGATGCCAGGACACTCCTGTCAGGTTCCCATCCCCATGGGGATGTGGGCTTTCTGCTCTGAGGTCCCAACGCCTGGGTTGCTCACAGTTTCATGATGTGGGCTCTCTGGTGTTAGTTCACTCCTGCCTGCATCCCATAGCTTCTGTGCTCTCGGCTGCCTGCTGGGAGGTTCCAAATCCTGGATTCCTCACCTTTTTTATTCTTTGGGCCCTCTGTTTTTAGACTACTCCTACCTGCCTCACTCCCATCCCCTTTGTGATGTATGTCCTCTGATATGAGGCCACATGTGCTGGGTTCCTCACCTTTCGATGATGTGGCCCCACTGGTGGGAGGACAGTCCTGACTGGTTCCCATCCCCTTGGTGTTGTGAGCTCTCTGGCGAGAGTCTCATCCTGCCTCGGTTCCTCACCCTTCTGTGAGATAGGCCCTCTGCTGTGAGGTCACTACTGCCTGGCTGGCGCATGCCACCTTGTAGACGTGGGCCCTCTGTTGGCAGTTGGAGCCTGCTGGGAGTCTCCTCCCCTCAGTTATGAGGGCCCCCTGGCGTCAGGCCCTAACTGCTGGGCTCCTAACATTTTCTGATATGTGCTAAGTGGTGCGAAGCCACTCCTGCCAGGTTCCCATCCCAATGGGGTTGTGGGCCTTCTGTTCTGAGGTTCCAACAGCTGGGCTGCTCACAGGTTCATGATGTGGGCCTTCTGCTGTGAGTTCACTGCGGCCTGGATCCCATAGCCTCGGTGCTCTGGGCCACTTGCTGGGAGGTTCCAACTGCTGGATTCCTCAACTTTTATATTCTATGGACCCTGTGTTGTGAGGCCGGTCCTGCCAGCCTCATTCCGAACCCCTTGGTGATGTGGTTCCTGTGGTTTGAGGCTACATGTGCTGGGATCCTCACCTTTCGATGATGTTGTCCCACTGGTGTGGGGACACTCCTGCCTGGTTCCCATCCCCTTGGTGATGTGGGCCCTCTGGTGAGAGTCTGATCCTGGCTGTGTTCCTCACCCTTCTGTGAGGTGGGCCCTCTGCTGTGAGGTCACTCCTGCCGGGCTGGCACACATCGCCTTGGCGACGTTGGCCCTCTGGTGACAGCTGGAGCCTGCTGGGAGCCTCCTCCTCTCGGTGATGAGTGCCCTCTAGCGTCAGGCCCTAACTTCTGAGCACCCCACGTTTTCTGATGTGAGCCCAGTGATGCCAGGACACTCCTGTCATGTTCCCATCACCATGGGGATGTGGGTCTTCTGCTCTGAGGTCCCAATGTCTGGGTTGCTCACAGTTTCATGATGTGGGCTGTCTGGTGTTAGTTCACTCCAGCCTGGATCCCCTAGCCTCTGTGTTCTTGGCCACCTGCTGGGAGGTTCCAACTGCTGGATTCCTCACCTTTTTTATTTTTGGGCCCTCTGTTATGAGGCTCCTCCTGCCTGCCTCACTCCCAGTCCCTTGGTGAGGGGTGTCCTATGGTTTGAAGCCACATGTTCTGGGTTCCTCACCTTTAGATGATGTGGCCCTACTCATGTGAGGACACTCCTGCCTGGTTCCAATCCATTTGGTGATGTGGGCCCTCTGGTGCGAGTCTGATCCTCACTGGGTTCGTCACACTTCTCTGAGGTGGGCCCTCTGCTGTGAGGTCATTCGTGCCTGGTTGGCACACATCGCCTTGGCGACGTCAGCCCTCTGGTGGAAGTTGGAGCCTGCTGGAAGCCTCCTTCCCTTGGTGATGAGGGTCCTCTGGCGTCAGGCCCTAACTGCTGGTCGCCCAAAATTTTCTGATACGTTCTCAGTGGTGCGAGGACACTCCTACCAGATTTCCATCCCCATGGGGATGTGGGCCTCCTGCTCTGAGGTCCCAATGGCTGGGTTGCTCAGTTTCATGACATGGGCCCTCTTCTGTGAGTTCACTGTGGCCTGGATCCCATAGCCTCGGTGCTCTGGGCCGCCTGCTGGGAGGTTCCAACTGCTGGATTCCTCACTTTTTTATTCTATGGGGCTCACGTTGCCTTGGCAACGTGAGCCCTCAGGTGGCAGTTGGAGCCTGCTGGGAATCTCCTCCCCTCAGTTATGAGAGCTCTGGATAAAACACATATGCCCTTTTTTGCCAAGTGCATTATTTTCCAAGTTATGTCTCTTTTCCTATGCTTTAAGAGCGACTCCCGTGTACCTTCTGAAATCGGTTTCCAGCAACTCTGCCCCGCATTCAAGTCCTCTTCGCAGCCTTACTACAGTATGATTTTGGATGATAGCTGTCATTTATAACTCCGGAGATTTGTGAATTACAGTGCCCCTCAGCTCCTTTCTTCAACTCGCTTTCTTGTGAGCTGGCCGCAAAACCAAGGATCTCTTCAGGCCCTAATCTAGTTCCAGGACGGCACGTGGAGCCTTTGGTTCATTCGTCTTCCTGATGGGAAATGAGAGTTAAATTTGCCCGTCCACACACCTACAGATAGTCACCCATTGCTTCTCCTTATTCCTGTTCATCTTCCGAAGAAATTGCAAACTGGGCCAAACAGGAGGTTAAAGGCACTGACTCTCCAAGTGGGGAGAGTGTTAGTAAAGCGTCTGGAAAGTTGCACCGAGTAGCAGGGGACGAAAAATGAGATACATTTGAACACGTTTCCCGATCACACGGTGGATCATACTCTGGGTTCCACATGCATGTTTTAGCTGAAGGAAGAATCCCTTACACCGGGATAGTTGGAACCCATGGAATGCGTACCATGCAATATGACTTCAAAGGGTCTGCATTTGCTCACCAAACCTCACCAATCCTATCACTGCTGCGTTTATGCCGTTGTACAAACACTTAATTCTCCTTTGGAGACATATAAATCCATAGGTTTTAAGATTCTTACAAGTCAGGTATATTCTCAGGCGTTTAATATGGGGTGTTGAGTCCACTTCATTGAGCAAGGAGTAGCTCTTGTCTATTACATATTTGGCTTATGGAATGGTATCTGTGCTATTTTCAATCTCTGGTTTTATGCAGCACACCAACTCACCTTTCCCCTTAAGCAAGCATAAGTTGGTTTTCTACATTTGAGACCCTGTTCTGTTTTGTAATTCAGTTCCTGTGTAGCCAAGTTTACATTCCGTGTAGTAGTGATATCTTATGATGTTTCTTTTTCTGTGTGACTTATTTCACTTAGAATCATCGTACCTGAATCCACTCATTATGCTGCTACGGGCCTGATGACATAGATTTCATTGCTGAGTGATATTGCATTGTACGTAAGTACCACAACTTCTTTATCCATTTTTCACTTTCTGTGATATTGAACTTGTACTGTAAATGAGGTTCTTGTAAACAGAGCCGTCCCAAACATTGGGGTGGCTGTGTCTTTTTGATTTTAATTTCCCTAAGCTATAGGACTATAAGTGGAAGTGCCCTAGGCTCTGTTGCTTTGTTTTTTAGATGTTTCAGGAAACACCATACACTTCTCGAGAGTGGCTGTTGGCAATTTACATCCCGCCCATCAGCATAACAAGGCTCCCAGTTCTCCATGGCCTGTCCTGCCTTTCTGGATTTTACACTTTTTTCAGATGGCCCTTTTGACAGGGGGGCAGTGAGACTTCATTGTAGTGCAGATTTCCTTTGCAAGCTTGCTTGGTTGGCCAAAAAGGGTGTATGCGTTTTTTCCTGAATATATTCAGGAAAAAACGCATACGCCCTTTTTGGCCAAGTGCATCATTGTGGACTTTCTGCCTCTTTTCCTATGCTTTACATGCAATTCCAGTCTACCTCCTGAAATCGGTTTCCTGCAATTCTGTCCCGCTTTCAAGTCCTCTTGGCAGCCTTACTTCAATATATTTTTGGGCGATAGCTGTCATTTATAACTCTGCAGGTTTGTGAATGACAGTGCCCCTGAGCTCCTTTCTTCAACTCGCTTTCTTGTGAGCTGGCCGCAACACTGCAGGATTGCTTCAGGCCCTAGTGTGGTTCCGGCATGGCACACTGAGCCTTTGGTTAATTCCTCTTCCTGGTGGGAAATGAGAGTTAAATTTACCTGTCCAGACACCTCCAGCTAGTCTCTCATTGGTTCTCCCTATTCCTGTACATCTTCTGCAGAAATTGCAAACTGGGCCAAACAGGAGGTTAAATGCCCTGACTCTCCAAGTGGGGAGAGTTTTAGTAAAGCGTCTGGAATGTTGCACCCGAGTACCAGGGGAGGAAAACTGAGACACATTTGAACACCTTTCCCAATCACACGGTGGATCATACTCTGGGTTCCACATGCATGTTTTAGCTGAAGGAAGAATCCCTTAAACCTGGAGAGTTGAGACCCATGGAATGGGTACCATGCAATATGACTTCAAATGGTCTGCATTTGCTCACCAAACCTCACCAATCCTATCACTGCTGTGTTTATGCCGCTCTACACACGCTTGATTCTCTTTCGGAGACATATAAATCCATAGGTTGTAAGATTCTTACTAGTCAGGTATATTCTTAGGCGTTTAGTATAGCGTGTTGAGTCCACTTCGTTTAGCAAGGAGTAGCTCTAGTCTGTTACATATGTGGCTTATGGAATGGTATCTGTGCCAATTTCAATCTCTGGTTTCATTCAGAACCCCAACTCACCATTCCCCTTAAGAAAGCATAAGTTGGTTTTCTACATTTGAAACCCTGTTCTGTTTTGTAATTCAGTTCCTGTGTAGCCAAGTTTACATTCCGTGTAGTAGTGATATCTTATGATGTTCCTTTTTCTGTGTGACTTATTTCACTTAGAATCATCGTACCTGCATCCACTCATTATGCTGCTACGGGCCTGATGACATAGATTTCATTGCTGAGTGATATTGCATTGTACATAAGTACCACAACTTCTTTATCCATTTTCCCTTTCTGTGATATTGAACTTGTACCGTAAACGAGGTTTTTGTAAACAGAGCCTTCCCAAACGTTGGGGTGGCTGTGTCTTTTTGATTTTAATTTCCCTAAGCTATAGGACCATAAGTGAAAGTGCCCTAGGCTCTGTTCCTTTGTTTTTTAGATGTTTCAGGAAACACCATACACTTCTCCAGAGTGGCTGTTGGCAATTTACATCCCGCCCATCAGCATAACAAGGCTCCCAGTTCTCCATGGCCTGTCCTGTCTTTCTGGATTTTACACTTTTTTCAGATGGCCCTTTTGACCGGGGGGCAGTGAGACTTCATTGTAGTGCAGATTTCCTTTGCAAGCTTGCTTGGTTGGCCAAAAAGGGCGTATGCGTTTTTTCCTGAATATATTCAGGAAAAAACGCATACGCCCTTTTTGGCCAAGTGCATCATTGTGGACGTTCTGCCTCTTTTCCTATGCTTTACATGCAATTCCTGTCTACCTCCTGAAATCGGTTTCTTGCAATTCTGCCCTGCTTTCAAGTCCTCTTGGCAGCCTTACTTCAATATATTTTTGGACGATAGCTGTCATTTATAACTCTGCAGGTTTGTGAATTACAGTGCCCCTGAGCTCGTTTCTTCAACTCGCTTTCTTGTGAGCTGGCGGCAACACCGCAGGATTGCTTCAGTCCCTAGTGTGGTTCCGGCATGACACGCTGAGCCTTTGGTTAATTCCTCTTCCTGGTGGGAAATGAGAGTTAAATTTGCCCGTCCAGACACCTCCAGCTAGTCTCTCATTGCTTCTCCCTATTCCTGTTCATTTTCCGCAGAAATTGCAAACTGGGCCAAACAGGAGGTTAAAGGCACTGACTCTCCAAGTGGGGAGAGTGTTAGTAAAGCGTCTGGAATGTTGCACCCGAGTACCAGGGGATGAAAACTGAGACATATTTGAACACGTTTCCCGATCACACGGTGGATCACACTCTGGGTTCCACATGCATGTTTTAACTGAAGGAAGAATCCCTTAAACCTGGAGAGTTGAGACCCATGGAATGGGTACCATGCAATATGACTTCAAAGGGTCTGCATTTGCTCACTGAACCTCACCAATCCTATCACTGCTGCGTTTATGCCACTGTACACACGATTGATTCTCTTTCGGAGACATATAAATCCATAGGTTTTAAGATTCTTACAACTCAGGTATATTGTTAGGCGTTTAATATGGGGTGTTGAGTCCACTTCGTTGAGCAAGGAGTAGCTCTTGTCTATTACATATTTGGCTTATGGAATGGTATCTGTGCTCATTTCAATCTCTGGTTTTATGCAGCACCCCAACTCACCTTTCCCCTTAAGCAAGCATAAGTTGGTTTTCTACATTTGAGACCCTGTTCTGTTTTGTAATTCAGTTCCTGTGTAGCCAAGTTTACATTCCGTGTAGTAGTGATATCTTATGATGTTTCTTTTTCTCTGTGACTTATTTCATTTAGAATCATCGTACCTGAATCCACTCATTATGCTGCTACTGGCCTGATGACATAGATTTCATTGCTGAGTGATATTGCATTGTAGGTATGTACCACAACTTCTTTATCCATTTTCCCTTTCTGTGATATTGAACTTGTACCATAAACGAGGTTCTTGTAAACAGAGCCTTCCCAAACGTTGGGGTGGCTGTGTCTTTTTGATTTTAATTTCCCTAAGCTATAGGACCATAAGTTGAAGTGCCCTAGGTTCTGTTCCTTTGTTTTTTAGATGTTTCAGGAAACACCATACACTTCTCCAGAGTGGCTGTTGGCAATTTACATCCCGCCCATCAGCATAACAAGGCTCCCAGTTCTCCATGGCCTGTCCTGTCTTTCTGGATTTTACACTTTTCTCAGATGGCCCTTTTGACCGGGGGGCAGTGAGACTTCATTGTAGTGCAGATTTCCTTTGCAAGCTTGCTTGGTTTGTCAAAAAGTGCGTATGATATTTTCCTGAATATATTCAGGTAAAAACGCATATGCCCTTTTTGGCCAAGTGCATCATTGTGGACGTTCTGCCTCTTTTCCTATGCTTTACATGCAATTCCAGTCTACCTCCTGAAATCGGTTTCCTGCAATTCTGCCCCGCTTTCAAGTCGTCTTGGCAGCCTTACTTCAATATATTTTTGGACGATAGCTGTCATTTATAACTCTGCAGGTTTGTGAATTACAGTGCCCCTGAGCTCCTTTCTTCAACTCGCTTTCTTGTGAGCTGGCCGCAACACCGCAGGATTGCTTCAGTCCCTAGTGTGGTTCCGGCATGCCACGCTGAGCCTTTGGTTAATTCCTCTTCCTGGTGGGAAATGAGAGTTAAATTTGCCCGTCCAGACACCTCCAGCTACTCTCTCATTGGTTCTCCCTATTCCTGTTCATTTTCCGCAGAAATTGCAAACTGGGCCAAACAGGAGGTTAAAGGCACTGACTCTCCAAGTGGGGAGAGTGTTAGTAAAGCGTCTGGAATGTTGCACCCGAGTACCAGGGGATGAAAACTGAGACATATTTGAACACGTTTCCTGATCACATGGTGGATCATACTCTGGGTTCCACATGCATGTTTTAGCTGAAGGAAGAATCCCTTAAACCTGGAGAGTTGAGACCCATGGAATGGGTACCATGCAATATGACTTCAAAGGGTCTGCATTTGCTCACTGAACCTCACCAATCCTATCACTGCTGCGTTTATTCCGCTGTACACACGCTTGATTCTCTTTCGGAGACATATAAATCCGTAGGTTTCAAGATTCTTACTAATCAGGTATATTCTTAGGCGTTTAATATGGGGTGTTGAGTCCACTTCGTTGAGCAAGGAGTAGCTCTTGTCTATTACATATTTGGCTTATGGAATGGTATCTGTGCTAATTTCAATCTCTGGTTTTATGCAGCACCCCAACTCACCTTTCCCCTTAAGCAAATATAAGTTGGTTTTCTACATTTGAGACCCTGTTCTGTTTTGTAATTCAGTTCCTGTGTAGCCAAGTTTACACTCCGTGTAGTAGTGATATCTTATGATGTTTCTTTTCCTGTGTGACTTATTTCATTTAGAATCATCGTACCTGAATCCACTCATTATGCTGCTACTGGCCTGAAGACATAGATTTCATTGCTGAGTGATATTGCATTGTACGTAAGTACCACAACTTCTTTATCCATTTTTCACTTTCTGTGATATTGAACTTGTACCGTAAAGGAGGTTCTTGTAAACAGAGCCGTCCCAAACTTTGGGTTGGCTGTGTCTTTTTGATTTTAATTTCCCTAAGCTATAGGACCATAAGTGGAAGTGCCTAGGCTCTGTTCCTTTGTTTTTTAGATGTTTCAGGAAACACCATACACTTCTCCAGAGTGGCTGTTGGCAATTTACATCCCGCCCATCAGCATAACAAGGCTCCCAGTTCTCCATGGCCTGTCCTGTCTTTCTGGATTTTACACTTTTTTCAGATGGCCCTTTTGACCGGGGGGCAGTGAGACTTCATTGTAGTGCAGATTTCCTTTGCAAGCTTGCTTGGTTGGCCAAAAAGGGCGTATGCGTTTTTTCCTGAATATATTCAGGAAAAAACGCATACGCCCTTTTTGGTCAAGTGCATCATTGTGGACGTTCTGCCTCTTTTCCTATGCTTTACATGCAATTCCAGTCTACCTCCTGAAATCGGTTTCCTGCAATTCTGCCCCGCTTTCAAGTCCTCTTGGCAGCCTTACTTCAATATATTTTTGGACGATAGCTGTCATTTATAACTCTGCAGGTTTGTGAATTACAGTGCCCCTGAGCTCCTTTCTTCAACTCGCTTTGTTCTGAGCTGGCCGCAACACCGCAGGATTGCTTCAGGCCCTAGTGTGGTTCCGGCATGGCACGCTGAGCCTTTGGTTAATTCCTCTTCCTGGTGGGAAATGAGAGTTAAATTTGCCTGTCCAGACACCACCAGCTAGTCTCTCATTGGTTCTCCCTATTCCTGTTCATCTTCCGCAGAAATTGCAAACTGGGCCAAACAGGAGGTTAAATGCCCTGACTCTCCAAGTGGGGAGAGTGTTAGTAAAGCGTCTGGAATGTTGCACCCGAGTACCAGGGGAGGAAAACTGAGACACATTTGAACACGTTTCCCGATCACACGGTGGATCATACTCTGGGTTCCACATGCATGTTTTAGCTGAAGGAAGAATCCCTTAAACCTGGAGAGTTGAGACCCATGGAATGGGTACCATGCAATATGACTTCAAAGGGTGTGCATTTGCTCACCGAACCTCACCAATCCTATCACTGCTGCATTTATGCCGCTGTACACACGCTTGATTCTCTTTCGGAGACATATAAATACATAGGTTTTAAGATTCTTACTAGTCAGGTATATTCTTAGGCGTTTAATATGGGGTGTTGAGTCCACTTCGTTGAGCAAGGAGTAGCTCTTGTCTATTACATATTTGGCTTATGGAACGGTATCTGTGCTAATTTCAATCTCTGGTTTTATGCAGCACCCCAACTCACCTTTCCCCTTAAGCAAGCATAAGTTGGTTTTCTACATTTGAGACCCTGTTCTGTTTTGTAATTCAGTTCCTGTGTAGCCAAGTTTACATTCCGTGTAGTAGTGATATCTTATGATGTTTCTTTTCCTGTGTGACTTATTTCATTTAGAATCATCGTACCTGAATCCACTCATTATGCTGCTACTGGCCTGATGACATAGATTTCATTGCTGAGTGATATTGCATTGTACGTAAGTACCACATCTTCTTTATCCATTTTTCGCTTTCTATGATATTGAACTTGTACCATAAACGAGGTTCTTGTAAACAGAGCCGGCCCAAACTTTGGGGTGGCTGTGTCTTTTTGATTTTAATTTCCCTAAGCTATAGGACCATAAGTGGAAGTGCCCTAGGCTCTGTTCCTTTGTTTTTTAGATGTTTCAGGAAACACCATACACTTCTCCAGAGTGGCTGTTGGCAATTTACATCCCGTCCTTCAGCAGAACAAGGCTCCCAGTTCTCCATGGCCTGTCCTGCCTTTCTGGAGTTTACACTTTTTTCAGATGGCCCTTTTGACCGGGGGGCAGTGAGACTTCATTGTAGTGCAGATTTCCTTTGCAAGCTTGCTTGGTTGGCCAAAAAGGGCGTATGCGTTTTTTCCTGAATATATTCAGGAAAAAACGCATACGCCCTTTTTGGCCAAGTACATCATTGTGGACGTTCTGCCTCTTTTCCTATGCTTTACATGCAATTCCAGTCTACCTCCTGAAATCGGTTTCCTGCAATTCTGTCCCGCTTTCAAGTCCTCTTGGCAGCCTTACTTCAATATATTTTTGGACGATAGCTGTCATTTATAACTCTGCAGGTTTGTGAATTACAGTGCCCCTGAGCTCCTTTCTTCAACTCGCTTTCCTGTGAGCTGGCCGCAACACCGCAGGATTGCTTCAGGCCCTAGTGTGGTACCGGAATGGCACGCTGAGCCTTTGGTTAATTCCTCTTCCTGGTGGGAAATGAGAGTTAAATTTGCCCGTCCAGACACCTCCAGCTAGTCTCTCATTGGTTCTCCCTATTCCTGTTCATTTTCCGCAGAAATTGCAAACTGGGCCAAACAGGAGGTTAAAGGCACTGACTCTCCAAGTGGGGAGAGTGTTAGTAAAGCGTCTGGAATGTTGCACCCGAGTACCAGGGGACGAAAACTGAGACACATTTGAACACGTTTCCCGATCACATGGTGGATCATACTCTGGGGTCCACATGCATGTTTTAGCTGAAGGAAGAATCCCTTAAACCTGGAGAGTGGAGACCCATGGAATGGGTCCCATGCAATATGACTTCAAAGGTTCTGCATTTGCTCACCGAATCTCACCAATCCTACCACTGCTGCGTTTTTGCCGCTGTACACATGCTTCATTCTCTTTCGGAGACATATAAATCCATAGGTTTTAAGATTCTTACTAGTCAGGTATATTCTTAGGCATTTAATATGGGGTGTTGAGGCCACTTCGTTGAGCAAGGAGTAGCTCTTGTCTATTACATATTTGGCTTATGGAACGATATCTGTGCTAATTTCAATCTCTGGTTTTATGCAGCACCCCAACTCACCTTTCCCCTTAAGCAAGCATAAGTTTTTTTTCTACATTTGAGACCCTGTTCTGTTTTGTAATTCAGTTCCTGTGTAGCCAAGATTACATTCTTTGTAGTAGTGATATCTTACGATGTTTCTTTTTCTGTGTGACTTATTTCACTTAGAATCATTGTACCTGAATCCACTCATTATGCTGCTACGGGCCTGATGACATAGATTTCATTGCTGAGTGATATTACATTGTACGTAAGTACCACAACGTCTTTATTCATTTTTCGCTTTCTGTGATATTGAACTTGTACCGTAAACGAGGTTGTTGTAAACAGAGCCGTCCCAAACTTTGGGGTGGCTGTGTCTTTTTGATTTTAATTTCCCAAACTATAGGACTATAAGTGGAAGTGCCCTAGGCTCTGTTGATTTGTGTTTTATATATCTCAGGAAACACCATACACTTCTCCAGAGTGGCTGTTGGCAATTTACATCCCGCCCATCAGCATAACAAGGCTCCCAGTTCTCCATGGCCTGTCCTGCCTTTCTGGATTTTACACTTTTTTCAGATGGCCCTTTTGACCGGGGGGCAGTGAGACTTCATTGTAGTGCAGATTTCCTTTGCAAGCTTGCTTGGTTGGCCAAAAAGTGCGTATGCGTTTTTTCCTAAATATATTCAGGAAAAAACGTATACGCAATTTTTGGCCAAGTGCATCATTGTGGACGTTCTGCCTCTTTTCCTATGCTTTACATGCAACTCCAGTCTACCTCTTGAAATCGGTTTCCTGCAATTCTGCCCGGTTTTCAAGTCCTCTTGGCAGCCTTACTTCAATATATTTTTGGACGATAGCTGTCATTTATAACTCTGCAGGTTTGTGAATTACAGTGCCCCTGAGCTCCTTTCTTCAACTCGATTTCCTGTGAGCTGGCAGCACACCGCAGGATTGCTTCAGGCCCTAATGTGGTTCTGGCATGGCACGCTGAGCCTTTGGTTAATTCCTCTTCCTGGTGGGAAATGAGAGTTAAATTTGCCCGTCCAGACACCTCCAGCTAGTCTCTCATGGGTTCTCCATATTCCTGTTCATTTTCCGCAGAAATTGCAAACTGGGCCAAACAGGAGGTTAAAGGCACTGACTCTCCAAGTGGGGAGGGTGTTAGTAAGGCGTCTGGAATGTTGCACCCGAGTACCAGGGGACGAAAACTGAGACACATTTGAACACGTTTCCCGATAACACGGTGGCTCATACTCTGGTTTCCACATGCGTGTTTTAGCTGAAGGAAGAATCCCTTAAACCTGGAGAGTTGAGACCGATGGAATGGGTACCATGCAACATGACTTCAAAGGGTCTGCATTTGCTCACCGATCCTCACCAATCCTATCAGTGCTGCGTTTATGCTGCTGTACACACGCTTGATTCTCTTTCGGAGACATATAAATCCATAGGTTTTAAGATTCTTACTAGTCAGGTATGTTGTTAGGCGTTTAATATGGGGTGTTGAGTCCACTTCGTTGAGCAAGGAGTAGCTCTTGTCTATTACATATTTGGCTTATGGAAAGGTATCTGTGCTAATTTCAATCTGTGGTTTTATGCAGCACCCCAACTCACCTTTCCCCTTAAGCAAGCATAAGTTGGTTTTCTACATTTGAGACCCTGTTCTCTTTTGTAATTCAGTTCCTGTGTAGCCCAGTTTACATTCCGTGTATTAGTGAAATCTTACGATGTTTCTTTTTCTGTGTGACTTATTTCACTTAGAATCATCGTACCTGAATCCACTCATTATGCTGCTACGGGCCTGATGACATAGATTTCATTGCCGAGTGATATTGCATTGTACGTAAGTACCACAACTTCTTTATCCATTTTTCGCTTTCTATGATATTGAACTTGTACCGTAAACGAGGTTCTTGTAAACAGAGCCGGCCCAAACTTTGGGGTGGCTGTGTCTTTTTGATTTTAATTTCCCTAAGCTATAGGACTATAAGTGGAAGTGCCCTAGGCTCTGTTGCTTTGTTTTTTAGATGTTTCAGGAAACACCATACACTTCTCCAGAGTGGCTGTTGTCAATTTACATCCCGTCCTTCAGCAGAACAAGGCTCCCAGTTCTCCATGGCCTGTCCTGCCTTTCTGGAGTTTACACTTTTTTCAGATGGCCCTTTTGACCGGGGGGCAGTGAGACTTCATTGTAGTGCAGATTTCCTTTGCAAGCTTGCTTGATTGGCCAAAAAGGGCGTATGCGTGTTTTCCTGAATATATTCAGGAAAAAACGCATACGCCCTTTTTGGCCTAGTGCATCATTGTGGACCTTCTGCCTCTTTTCCTATGCTTTACATGCAATTCCAGTCTACCTCCTGAAATCGGTTTCCTGCAATTTTGCCCCGCTTTCAAGTCCTCTTGGCAGCCTTACTTCAATATATTTTTGGACGATAGCTGTCATTTATAACTCTGCAGGTTTGTGAATAACAGTGCCCCTGAGCTCCTTTCTTCAACTCGCTTTCTTGTGAGCTGGCCGCAACACCGCAGTATTGCTTCAGGCCCTAGTGAGATTCCGGCATGGCACGCTGAGCCTTTGGTTAATTCCTCTTCCTGGTGGGAAATGAGAGATAAATTTGCCCGTCCAGACACCTCCAGCTAGTCTCTCATGTGTTCACCCTATTCCTGTTCATTTTCCGCAGAAATTGCAAACTGGGCCAAACAGGAGGTTAAAGGCACTGACTCTCCAAGTGGGGAGAGTGTTAGTAAAGCGTCTGGAATGTTGCACCCGAGTACCAGGGGACGAAAACTGAGACACATTTGAACACGTTTCCCGATAACACGGTGGATCATACTCTGGGTTCCACATGCGTGTTTTAGCTGAAGGAAGAATCCCTTAAACCTGGAGAGTTGAGACCGATGGAATGGGTACCATGCAACATGACTTCAAAGGGTATGCATTTGCTCACCGATCCTCACCAATCCTATCACTGCTGAGCTTATGCCGCTGTACACACGCTTGATTCTCTTTCGGAGACATATAAATCCATAGGTTTTTAGATTCTTACTAGTCAGGTATATTCTTAGGCGTTTAATATGGGGTGTTGAGTCCACTTCATTGAGCAAGGAGTAGCTCTTGTCTATTATATATTTGGCTTATGGAACGGTATCTGTGCTAATTTCAATCTGTGGTTTTATGCAGCACCCCAACTCACCTTTCCCCTTAAGCAAGCGTAAGTTGGTTTTCTACATTTGAGACCATGTTCTCTTTTGTAATTCAGTTCCTGTGTAGCCAAGTTTACATTCCGTGTAGTAGTGATATCTTATGATGTTTCTTTTTCTGTGTGACTTATTTCACTTAGAATCATCGTACCTGAATGCACTCATTATGCTGCTACGGACCTGATGACATAGATTTCATTGCTGAGTGATATTGCATTGTACGTAAGTACCACAACTTCTTTATCCATTTTTCGCTTTCTGTGATATTGAACTTGTACCGTAAACGAGGTTCTTGTAAACAGAGCCGACCGAATTTTTGGGGTGGCTGTGTCTTTTTGATTTTAATTTCCCTAAGCTATAGGACCATAAGTGGAAATACCCTAGGCTCTGATGCTTTGTGTTTAGATATTTCAGGAAACACCATACACTTCTCCAGAGTGGCTGTTGAGAATTTACATCCCGCCCATCAGCATAACAAGGCTCCCAGTTCTCCATGGCCTGTCCTGCCTTCCTGGATTTTATACTTTTTTCAGATGGCCCTTTTGACCGGGGGGCAGAGAGACTTCATTGTAGTGCAGATTTCCTTTGCAAGCTTGCTTGGTTGGCCAAAAAGTGCTTATGCGTTTCTTCCTGAATATATTCAGGAAAAAACGCATACGCCCTTTTTGGCCAAGTGCATCATTGTGGACGTTCTGCCTCTTTTCCTATGCTTTACATGCAATTCCAGTCAACCTCGTGAAATGGGTTTCCTGCAATTCTGCCCCACTTTCAAGTCCTCTTGGCAGCCTTACTTCAATATATTTTTGGACGATAGCTGTCATTTATAACTCTGCAGGTTTGTGAATGACAGTGCCCCTGAGCTCCTTTCTTCAACTCGATTTCTTGTGAGCTGGCCGCAACACCGCAGGATTCCTTCAGGCCCTAGTGTGGTTCCGGCACGGCATGCTGAGCCTTTGGTTAATTCCTCTTACTGGTGGGAAATGAGAGTTAAATTTGCCCGTCCAGACACCTCCAGCTAGTCTCTCATTGGTTCTCTGTATTCCTGTTTATTTTCCGCAGAAATTGCAAACTGGGCCAAACAGGAGGTTAAAGGCCCTGACTCTCCAAGTTGGGAGAGTGTTAGTAAAGCGTCTGGAATGTTGCACCCGAGTACCAGGGGACGAAAACTGAGACACATTTGAACACGTTTCCCGATCACACGGTGGATAATACTCTGGGTTCCACATGCATGTTTTAGCTGAAGGAAGAATCCCTTAAACCTGGAGAGTTGAGACCCATGGAATGGGTACCATGCAATATGACTTCAAAGGGTCTGCATTTGCTCAGTGAACCTCACCAATCCTATCACTGCTGCGTTTATGCCGCTGTACACACGCTTGATTCTCTTTCGGAGACATATAAATCCATAGGTTTTAAGATTCTTACTAGTCAGGTATATTCTTAGGCGTTTAATATGGGGTGTAGAGTCCACTTCGTTGAGCAAGGAGTAGCTCTTGTCTATTACATATTTGGCTTATGGAACGGTATCTGTGCTAATTTCAATCTCTGGTTTTATGCAGCACCCCAACTCACCTTTCCCCTTAAGCAAGCATAAGTTGGTTTTCTACATTTGAGACCCTGTTCTGTTTTGTAATTCAGTTCCTGTGTAGCCAAGTTTACATTCCGTATAGTAGTGATATCTTATGATGTTTCTTTTTCTGTGTGATTTATTTCACTTAGAATCATCATACCTGAATCCACTCATTATACTGCTATGAGCCTGATGACATAGATTTCATTGCTGAGTGATATTGCATTGTATGTAAGTGCCACAACTTCTTTATCCATTTTTCGCTTTCTGTGATATTGAACTTGTACCGTAAACGAAGTTCTTGTAAACAGAGCCGTCCCAAACTTTAGGGTGGCTGTGTCTTTTTGATTTTAATTTCCCTAAGCTATAGGACCATAAGTGGAAGTGCCCTAGGCTCTGTTGCTTTGTTTTTAGATGTTTCAGGAAACACCATACACTTCTGCAGAGTGGCTGTTGGCAATTTACATCCCGCCCATCAGCATAACAAGGCTCCCAGTTCTCCATGGCCTGTCCTGCCTTTCTGGTATTACACTTTTTTCAGATGGACCTTTTGACCGGGGGAAGTGAGACTTCATTGTAGTGCAGATTTCCTTTGCAAACTTGCTTGGTTGGCCAAAAAGGGCTTAGGCGTTTTTCCTGAATATATTCAGGAAAAAACGCATACGCCCGTTTAGGCCAAGTGCATCATTGTGGACGTTCTGCCTCTTTTCCTATGCTTTACATGCAATTCCAGTCTACCTCCTCAAATCAGTTTCCTGCAATTCTGCCCCACATTCAACTCCTCTTGGCAGCCTTATTTCAATATATTTTTGGACGATAGCTGTCATTTATAACGCTGCATGTTTGTGAATCACAGTGCCCCTGAGCTCCTTTCTTAAACTCGCTTTCTTGTGAGCTGGCCGCAACACCGCAGGATTGCTTCAGGCCCTAGTGTGTTTCCGGCACGGCACGCTGAGCCTTTGCTTAATTCCTCTTCCTGGTGGGAAATGAGAGTTAAATTTGCCCGTCCAGACACCTCCAGCTAGTCTCTCATTGGTTCTCTCTATTCCTGTTCATCTTACGCAGAGATTGCAAACTGGGCCAAACAGGAGTTTAAAGGCACTGACTCTCCAAGTGGGGAGAGTGTTAGTAAAGCGTCTGGAATGTTGCACCCGAGTACCTGGGGGCGAAAACAGAGACACATTTGAACACGTTTCCCGATCACACGGCGGATCATACGCTGGGTTCCACATGCATGTTGTAGCTGAAGGAAGAATCCCTTAAACCAGGAGAGTTGAGACCCATGGAATGGGTACCGTGCAATATGACTTCACAGGGTCTGCATTTGCTCACCGAACCTCAACAATCCTATCACTGCTGCGTTTATGCCGCTGTACACACGCTTGATTCTCTTTCGGAGACATAGAAATCCATAGGTTTTAAGATTCTTACTAGTCAGGTATATTCTTACGCGTTTAATATGGGGTGTTGTGTCAACTTCGTAGAGCAAGGTGTAGCTCTTGTCTATTACATATTAGGCTTATGGAACGGTATCTGTGCTAATTTCAATCTCTGGTTTTATGCAGCACCCCAACTTACCTTTCCCCTTAAGCAAGCATAAGTTGGTTTTCTACGTTTGAGACCCTGTTCTGTTTTGTAATTCAGTTCCTGTGTAGCCAAGTTTACATTCCGTGTATTAGTGATATCTTATGATGTTTCTCTTCTGTGTGACTTATTTCACTTAGAATCATCGTACCTGAATCCACTCATTCTGCTGCTACGGGCCTGATGACATAGATTTCATTGCTGAGTGATATTGCATTGTACGTAACTACCACAAGTTCTTTATCCATTTCTCCCTTTCTGCGATATTGAACTTGTACCGTAAACGAGGTTCTTGTAAACAGAGCCGTCCCAAACTTTGGGGTGGCTGTTTCTTTTTGATTTTAATTTCCCTAAGCTATAGGACCCTAAGTGGATGTGCCCTAGGCTCTGTTGCTTTGTTTCTTAGATGTTTCAGGAAACACCATACACTTCTCCAGAGTGGCTGTTGGCAATTTACATCCCGCCCATCAGCATAACAAGGCTCCCAGTTCTCC
This sequence comes from Orcinus orca, assembly GCF_937001465.1. Taxonomy (NCBI): domain Eukaryota; kingdom Metazoa; phylum Chordata; class Mammalia; order Artiodactyla; family Delphinidae; genus Orcinus; species Orcinus orca. The sequence continues at coordinate 68,177,115 of NC_064559.1, forward strand.
ATGGCCTGTCCTGCCTCTGGATTTTACACTTTTTTCAGATGGGCCTTTTGACTGGGGGGAAGTGAGACTTCATTATAGTGTAGATTTCCTTTGCAAGCTTGCTTGGTTTGTCAAAAAGTGCGTATGAGTTTTTGCCTGAATATATTCATGTAAAAACGCATATGCCCTTTTTGCCCAAGTGCATCATTGTGGACGTTCTGCCTCTTTTCTTATGCTTTAAATGCAATACCAATCTACCTCGTGAAATCGGTTTCCTGCAATTCTGCCCCACTTTCAAGTCCTCTTGGCAGCCTTATTTCAATATATTTTTGGACAATAGCTGTCATTTATAACTCTGCAGGTTTGTGAATTACAGTGCCCCTGAGCTCCTTTCTTCAACTCGCTTTCTTGTGAGCTGGCCGCAACACCGCAGGACTGCTTCAGGCCCTAGTGTGGTTCCAGCATGGCACGCTGAGCCTTTGGTTAATTCCTCTTCCTGGTGGGATATGAGAGTTAAATTTGCCCGTCCAGACACCTCCAGCTAGTCTCTCATTGGTTCTCCCTATTCCTGTTCATTTTCCGCAGAAATTGCAAACTGAGCCAAACAGGAAGTTAAAGGCACTGACTCTCCAAGTGGGGAGAGTGTTAGTAAAGCGTCTGGAATGTTGCACCCGAGTACCAGGGGACGAAAACTGAGACACATTTGAACACGTTTCCCGATCACACGGTGGATCATACTCTGGGTACCACATGCATGTTTTAGCTGAAAGAAGAATCCCTTAAACCTGGAGAGTTGAGACCCATGGAATGGGTACCATGCAATATGACTTCAAAGGGTCTGCATTTGCTCACCGAACCTCACCAATCCTATCACTGCTGCGTTTATGCCACTGTACACAAGCTTGATTCTCTTTTGGAGACATATAAATCCATAGGTTTTAAGATTCTTACTAGTCAGGTGTATTCTTAGGTGTTTAATATGGGGTGTTGAGTCCACTTCGTTGAGCAAGGTGTAGCTCTTGTCTATTACATATTTGGCTTATGGAATGGTATCTGTGCTAATTTCAATCTCTGGTTTTATGCAGCACCCCAACTCACCTTTCCCCTTAAGCAAGCATAAGTTGGTTTTCTACATTTGAGACCCTGTTCTGTTTTGTAATTCAGTTCCTCTGTAGCCAAGTTTACATTCCGTATAGTAGTGATATCTTATGATGTTTCTTTTTCTGTGTGATTTATTTCACTTAGAATCATCATACCTGAATCCACTCATTATACTGCTATGGACCTGATGACATAGATTTCATTGCTCAGTGATATTGCATTGTACGTAAGTGCCACCACTTCTTTATCCATTTTTCGCTTTCTGTGATATTGAACTTGTACCGTAAACGAAGTTCTTGTAAACAGAGCCGTCCCAAACTTTAGGGTGGCTGTGTCTTTTTGATTTTAATTTCCCTAAGCTATAGGACCATAAGTGGAAGTGCGCTAGGCTCTGTTGCTTTGTTTTTAGATGTTTCAGGAAACACCATACACTTCTCCAGAGTGGCTGTTGGCAATTTACATCCCGCCCATCAGCATAACAAGGCTCCCAGTTCTCCATGGCCTGTCCTGCCTTTCTGGATATTACACTTTTTTCAGATGGACCTTTTGACCGGGGGAAGTGAGACTTCATTGTAGTGCAGATTTCCTTTGCAAACTTGCTTGGTTGGCCAAAAAGGGCGTAGGCGTTTTTCCTGAATATATTCAGGAATAAACGCATATGCCCTTTTTAGCCAAGTCCATCATTGTGGACGTTCTGCCTCTTTTCCTATGCTTTACATGCAATTCCAGTCTACCTCCTGAAATCGGTTTCCTGCAATTCCTCCCCACTTTCAAGTCCTCTTGGCAGCCTTACTTCAATATATTTTTGGACGATAGCTGTCATTTAAACTCTGCAGGTTTGTGAATTACAGTGGCCCTGAGCTCCTTTCTTCAACTCGCTTTCTTGTGAGCTGGCCGCAACACCGCAGGATTGCTTCAGGCCCTAGTGTGGTTCCCGCACGGCACGCTGAGCCTTTGGTTAATTCATCTTCCTGGTGGGAAAGGAGAGTTAAATTTGTCCATCCAGACACCTCCAGCTAGTCTCTCATTGGTTCTCCCTATTCCTGTTCATCTTCCGCAGAAATTGCAAACTGGGCCATACAGGAGGTTAAAGGCACTGACTCTCCAAGTGGGGAGAGTGTTCATAAAGCGTCTGGAATGTTGCACCCGAGTACCAGGGGACGAAAACTGAGACACATTTGAACACGTTTGCCAATCACACGGTGGATCATACGCTGGGTCACACATGCATGTTTTAGCTGAAGGAAGAATCCCGTAAACCTGGAGAGTTGAGACCCATGGAATGGGTACCATGCAATATGACTTCAAAGGGTCTGCATTTGCTCACCGAACCTTACCAATCCTATCACTGCTGCGTTTATGCCACTGTACACATGCTTGATTCTCTTTCGGAGACATACAAGTCCATAGGTTTTAAGATTCTTACTAGTCAGGTATATTCTTAGGCGTTTAATATGTTGTGTTGTGTCCACTTCGTTGAGCAAGGAGTAGCTCTTGTCTATTACATATTTGGCTTATGGAACGGTATCTGTGCTAATTTCTATCTCTGATTTTATGCAGCAGCCCAACTCACCTTTCCCCTTAAGCAAGCATAAGTTGGTTTTCTACATTTGAGACACTGTTCTGTTTTGTAATTCAGTTCCTGTGTAGCCAAGTTTACATTCCGTGTATTAGTGATATCTTATGATGTTTCTTTTTCTGTGTGACTTATTTCACTTAGAATCATTGTACCTGAATCCACTCATTATGCTGCTATGTGCCTGATGACATAGATTTCATTGCTGAGTGATATTGCATTGTACGTAAGTACCACAACTTCTTTATCTATTTTTCGCTTTCTGCGATATTGAACTTGTACCGTAAACGAGGTTCTTGTAAACAGAGCCGTCCCAAACTTTTGGGTGGCTGTGTCTTTTTGATTTTAATTTCCCTAAGCTATAGGACCATAAGTGGAAGTGCCCTAGGCTCTGTTGCTTTGTTTTTTAGATGTTTCAGGAAACACCATTCACTTCTCCAGAGTGGCTGTTGGCTATTTACATCCCGCCCATCAGCATAACAAGGCTCCCAGTTCTCCATGGCCTGTCCTGCCTTTCTGGATTTTACACTTTTTTCAGATGGCCCTTTTGACCAGGGGGAAGTGAGACTTCATCGTAGTGCAGATTTCCTTTGCAAGCTTGCTTGGTTGCCAAAAAGTGTTTATGCGTTTTTTCCTGAATATATTCAGGAAAAGACGCATACGCCCTTTTTGGCCAAGTGCATCATTGTGGACGTTCTGCCTCTTTTCGTATGCTTTACATGCAATTCCAGTCTACCTCCTGAAATCGCTTTCCTGCAATTCTGCCCCGCTTTCAAGTCCTCTTGGCAGCCTTACTTCAATATATTTTTGGACGATAGCTGTCATTTATAACTCTGCAGGTTTGTGAATTACAGTGCCCCTGAGCTCCTTTCTTAAACTCGCTTTCTTGTGAGCTGGCCGCAACACCGCAGGATTGCTTCAGGCCCTAGTGTGTTTCCGGCATGGCACGCTGAGCCTTTGGTTAATTCCTCTTCCTGGTGGGAAATGAGAGTTAAATTTGCCCGTCCAGACACCTCCAGCTAGTCTCTCATTGGTTCACCCTATTCCTGTTCATTTTCCGCAGAAATTGCAAACTGGGCCAAACAAGAGGTTAAAGGCACTGACTCTCCAAGTGGGGAGAGTGTTAGTAAAGCATCTGAAATGTTGCACCCAAGTACCAGGGGACTAAAACTGAGACACATTTGAACACGTTTCCCGATCACATGGTGGATCATACTCTGGGTTCCACATGCATGTTTTAGCTGAAGGAAGAATCCCTTAAACCTGGAGAGTTGAGACCCATGGAATGGGTACCATGCAATATGACTTCAAAGGGTCTGCATTTGCTCACCGAACCTCACCAATCCTATCACTGCTGCGTTTATGCCGCTCTACACACGCTTGATTCTCTTTCGGAGACATATAAATCCATAGGTTTTAAGATTCTTACTAGCCAGGTATATTGTTAGGCGTTTAATATGGGGTGTTGAGTCCACCTCGTTGAGCAAGTAGTAGCTCTTGTCTGTTACATATTTAGCTTATTGAACAGTATCTGTGCTAATTTCAATCTCTGGTTTTATGCAGCACCCCAACTCACCTTTCCCCTTAAGCAAGCAGAAGTTGGTTTTCTACATTTCAGACCCTGTTCTGTTTTGTAATTCAGTTCCTGTGTAGCCCAGTTTACATTCCGTGTAGTAGTGATATCTTATGGTGTTTCTTTTTCTGTGTGACTTATTTCACTTAGAATCATCGTACCTGAATCCACTCATTATGCTGCTACGGGCCTGATGACATAGATTTCATTGCTGAGTGATATTGCATTGTACGTGAGTACCACAAGTTCTTTATCCATTTTTCACTTTCTGTGATATTGAACTTGTGCCGTAAATGAGGTTCTTGTAAACACAGCCGTCCCAAACTTTGGGGTGGCTGTGTCTTTTTGATTTTAATTTCCCTAAGCTATAAGACCATAAGTGGAAGTGCCCTAGGCTCTGTTGCTTTGTTTTTTAGATGTTTCAGGAAACACCATACACTTCTCCAGATTGGCTGTTGGCAATTTACATCCCGCCCATCAGCATAACAAGGCTCCAAGTTCTCCATGGCCTGTCCTGCCTTTCTGGATTTTACACTTTTTTCAGATGGCCCTTTTGACTGGGGGGCAGTGAGACTTCATTGTAGTGCAGATTTCCTTTGCAAGCTTGCTTCCTTGGCCAAAAAGGGCGTATGCGTTTTTTCCTGAATATATTCAGGAAAAAACACATACGCCCTTTTTGACCAAGTGCATCATTGTGGACGTTCTGCCTCTTTTCCTATGCTTTACATGCAATTCCAGTCTGCCTCCTGAAATCGGTTTCCTGCAATTCTGCCCCGCATTCAAGTCCTCTTGGCAGCCTTACTTCAATATATTTTTGGACGATAGCTGTCATTTATAACTCTGCAGGTTTGTGAATTACAGTGCCCCTGAGCTCCTTTCTTCAACTCGCTTTCTTGTGAGCTGGCCGCAACACTGCAGGATTGCTTTAGCCCCTAGTGTGTTTCCGGCATGGCACGCTGAGCCTTCGGTTAATTCCTCTTCCTGGTGGGAAATGAGAGTTAAATTTGCCCGTCCAGACACCTCCAGCTAGTCTCTCATGGGTTCTCCCTATTCATGTTCATTTTCCGCAGAAATTGCAAACTGGGCCAAACAGGAGTTGAAAGGCACTGACTCTCCAAGTGGGGAGAGATTTAGTAAAGCGTCTGGAATGTTGCACCCAAGTACCAGGGGACGAAAACTGAGACACATTTGAACACATTTCCCGATCACACGGTGGATCATACTCTGGGTTCCACATGCATGTTTTAGCTGAAGGAAGAATCCCTTAAACCTGGAGAGTTGAGACCCATGGAATGGGTACCATGCAATATGACTTCAAAGGGTCTGCATTTGCTCACCGAACCTCACCAATCCTATCACTGCTGCGTTTATGCTGCTGTACACACGCTTGGTTCTCTTTTGGAGACATATAAATCCATAGGTTTTAAGATTCTTACTAGTCAGGTATATTCTTAGGCGTTTAATATGGGGTGTTGTGTCCACTTCGTTGAGCAAGGAGTAGCTCTTGTCTATTACATATTTGGCTTATGGAACGGTATCTGTGCTAATTTCAATCTCTGGTTTTATGCAGCACCCCAACTCACCTTTCCCCTTAAGCAAGCATAAGTTGGTTTTCTACATTTCAGACCCTGTTCTGTTTTGTAATTCAGTTCCTGTGTAGCCAAGTTTACATTCCGTGTAGTAGTGATATCTTATGATGTTTCTTTTTCTGTGTGACTTATTTCACTTAGAATCATCGAACCTGAATCCACTCATTATGCTGCTACGGGCCTGATGACATAGATTTCATTGCTGAGTGATATGCATTGTATGTAATTACCACAATTTCTTTATCCATTTTTCGCTTTCTGTGATATTGAACTTGTACCATAAATGAGGTTCTTGTAAACAGAGCCGTCCCAAACTTTGGGGTGGCTGTGTCTTTTTGATATTAATTTCCCTAAGCTATAGGACCATAAGTGGAAGTGACCTAGGCTGTGTTGCTTTGTTTTTTAGATGTTTCAGGAAACAGCATACACTTCTCCAGAGTGGCTGTTGGCAATTTACATCCCGCCCATCAGCATAACAAGGCTCCCAGTTCTCCATGGACTGTCCTGCCTTTCTGGATTTTACACTTTTTTCAGGTGGCCCTTTTGACCGGGGGGCAGTGAGAGTTCATTGTAGTGCAGATTTCCTTTGCAAGCTTGCTTGGTTGGCCAAAAAGGGCGTATGCGGTTTTTCCTGAATATACTCAGGAAAAAACGCATACGCCCTTTTTGGCCAAGTGCATCATTGTGGACGTTCTGCCTCTTTTCCTATGCTTTACATGCAATTCCAGTCTACCTCCTGAAATCAGTTTCCTGCAATTCTGCCCCGCTTTCAAGTCCTCTTGGCAGCCTTACTTCAATATATTTATGGACGATAGCTGTCATTTATAACTCTGCAGGTTTGTGAATGACAGTGCCCCTGAGCTCCTTCCTTCAACTCGCTTTCTTGTGAGCTGGCTGCAACACAGCAGTATTGCTTCAGGCCCTAGTGTAGTTCCGGCACGGCATGCTGAGCCTTTGGTTAATTTATCTTCCTGGTGGGAAATGAGAGTTAAATTTGCCCATGCAGACACTTCCAGCTAGTCTCTCATTGGTTCTCCCTATTCCTGTTCATCTTCCGCAGAAATTGCAAACTGGGCCAAACAGGAGGTTAAAGGCACTGACTCTCCAAGTGGGGAGAGTGTTAGTAAAGCGTCTGGAATGTTGCACCCGAGTACCAGGGGTCGAAAACTGAGACACATTTGAACACGCTTCCCGATCACACGGTGGATCATACTCTGGGTTCCACATGCATGTTTTAGCTGAAGGAAGAATCCCTTAAACCTGGAGAGTTGAGAACCATGGAATGGGTACCATGCAATATGACTTCAAAGGGTCTGCATTTGCTCACCGAACCTCACCAATCCTATTACTGCTGCGTTTATGCCGCTGTACACACGCTTGATTCACTTTTGGAGACATATAAATCCATAGGTTTTAAGAATCTTACTAGTCAGGTATATTCTTAGGCGTTTAATATGGTGTCTTGAGTCCACTTCGTTGAGCAAGGAGTACCTCAGGTCTGTTACATATTTGGCTTATAGAACGGAATCTGTGCCAATTTCAATCTCTGGTTTCATGCAGCACCCCAACTCACCATTCCCCTTAAGCAAGCATAAGTTGGTTTTCTACATTTGAGACCCTGTTCTGTTTTGTAATTCAGTTCCTGGGTAGCCAAGTTTACATTCCGTGTAGTAGTGATATCTTATGATGTTTCTTTTTCTGTGTGACTTATTTCACTTAGAATTATCGTACGTGAATCCACTCATTATGCTGCTATGGGCCTGATGACATAGATTTCATTGCTGAGTGATATTGTATTGTACGTAAGTGCCACAACGTCTTTATCCATTTTTCGCTTTCTGCAATATTGAACTTGTCCCATAAACGAGGTTCTTGTAAACAGAGATGCCCAAACTTTTGGGTGGCTGTGTCTTTTTGATTTTAATTTCCCTAAGTTATAGGACCATAAGTGAAAGTGCCCTAGGCTCTGTTGCTTTGTTTTTTAGATGTTTCAGGAAACAGCATACACTTCTCCAGAGTGGCTGTTGGCAATTTACATCCCGCCCATCAGCATAACAAGGCTCCCAGTTCTCCATGGCCTGTCCTGCCTTTCTGGATTTTACACTTTTTATTAGATGGCCCTTTTGACCAGTGGGAAGTGAGACTTCATTGTAGTGAGATTTCTTTGCAAGCTTGCTTGGTTGGCCAAAAAGGGCGTATGCGTTTTGTCCTGAATATATTCAGGAAAAAACGCATAGGCCCTATTTAGCCAAGTGCATCATTGTGGACGTTCTGCCTCCTTTCCTATGCTTTAAATGCAATTCCAGTCTACCTCCTGTAATCGGGTTCCTGCAATTCTGTCCCGCTTTCAAGTCCTCTTGGCAGCCTTACTTCAATATATTTTTGGACGATGGCTGTCATTTATAATTCTGCAGGTTTGTGAATTACAGTGCCCCTGAGCTCCTTTCTTCAGCTCGCTTTCTTGTGAGCTGGCTGCAACACCGCAGGATTGCTTCAGGCCCTAGTGTGGTCCGGCACGGCACGCTGAGCCTTTGCTTAATTCCTCTTCCTGGTGGGAAATGACAGTTAAATTTGCCCATGCAGACACTTCCAGCTAGTCTCTCATTGGTTCTCCCTATTCCTGTTCATCTTCTGCAGAAATTGCAAACTGGGCCAAACAGGAGGTTAAAGGCACTGACTCTCCAAGTGGGGAGAGTGTTAGTAAAGCGTCTGGAATGTTGCACCCGAGTACCAGGGGACGAAAACTGAGACACATTTGAACACGTTTCCCGATCACACGGTGGATCATACTCTGGGTTCCACATGCATGTTTAGCTGAAGGAAGAATCCCTTAAACCTGGAGAGTTGAGACCCATGGAATGGGTACCATGCAATATGACTTCTAAGGTTCTGCATTTTCTCACTGAACCTCACCAATCCTATCACTGCGGTGCTTATGCTGCTGTACACCCGCTTGATTCTCTTTCGGAGACATATAAATCCATAGGTTTTAAGATTCTTACTAGTCAGGTATATTCTTAGGCATTTAATATGAGGTGTTGTGTCCTCTTCGTTGAGCAAGGAGTAGCTCTTGTCTACTACATATTTGGCTTACGGAACGGTATCTGTGCCAATTTCAATCTCTGGTTTCATGCAGCACCCCAACTCACCATTCCCTTTAAGCAAGCATAAGTAGGTTTTCTACATTTGAGACCCTGTTCTGTTTTGTAATTCAGTTCCTGTGTAGCCAAGTTTACATTCCGTGTAGTAGTGATATCTTATGATGTTTCTTTTTCTGTGTGACTTATTTCACTTAGAATTATCGTACCTGAATCCACTCATTATGCTGCTATGGGCCTGATGACATAGATTACATTGCTGAGTGATATTGCATTGTACGTAAGTACCACAACATGTTTATCCATTTTTTCCTTTCTGCGATATTAAACTTGTACCATAAACGAGGTTCTTGTAAACAGAGCTGTCACAAATTTTGGGGTGGCTGTGTTTTTTTGATTTTAATTTCCCTAAGCTATAGGACCATAAGTGGAAGTGCCCTAGGCTCTGTTGCTTTGTTTTTTAGATGTTTCAGGAAACACCATACACTTCTCCAGAGTGGCTGTTGGCAATTTACATCCCGCCCATCAGCATAACAAGGCTTCCAGTTCTCCATGGCCTGTCCTGACTTTCTGAATTTTACACTTTTTTCAGATGGCCCTTTTGAACGGGGGGCAGTGCGACTTCATTGTAGTGCAGATTTCGTTTGCAAGCTTGCTTGGTTGGCCAAAAACGGCGTATGCGTTTTTTCCTGATTAGTAAAAAACGTATACGCACTTTTTGGCCAAGTGCATCATTGTGGACGTTCTGCCTCTTTTCCTATGCTTTCAATGCAATTCTAGTCTACCTCCTGAAATCGGTTTCCTGCAATTCTGCCCCGCTTTCAAGTCCTCTTGGCAGCCTTACTTCAATATATTTTTGGACGTTAGCTGTCATTTATAACTCTGCAGGTTTGTGAATGACAGTGCCCCTGAGCTCCTTTCTTCAACTCACTTTCTTGTGAGCTTGCCGCAACACCGCAGGATTGCTTCAGGCCCTAGTGTGGTTCCGGCATGGCACGCTGAGCCTTTGGTTAATTCCTCTTCCTGGTGGGAAATGAGAGTTAAATTTGCCCGTCCAGACACCTCCAGCTAGTCTCTCATGGGTTCTCCCTATTCCTGTTCATTTTCCGCAGAAATTGCAAACTTGGCAAAACAGAAGGTTAAAGGCAGTGACTCTCCAAGTGGGGTGAGTGTTAGTAAAGCGTCTGCAATTTTGCACCCGAGTACCAGGGGACGAAAACTGAGACACATTTGAACACATTATCCGAAAACACGGTGGATCATACTCTGGGTTCCACATGCATGTTTTAGCTGAAGGAAGAATCCCTTAAACCTGGAGAGTTGAGACCCATGGAATGGGTACCATGCAATATGACTTCAAAGGGTCTGCATTTGCTCACCGAACCTCACCAATCCTATCACTGCTGCGTTTATGCCGCTGTACACACACTTGATTCTCTTTCGGAGACATATAAATCCATAGGTTGTAAGATTCTTACTAGTCAGGTATATTCTTAGGCGTTTAATATGGGGTGTTGAGTCCACTTTGTTGAGCAAGGTGTAGCTCTGGTCTATTACATATTGGCTTATGGAACAGTATCTGTGCTAATTTCAATCTCTGGTTTTATGCAGCACCCCAACTCACCTTTCCCCTTAAGCAAGCATAAGTTGGTTTTCTACATTTGAGACCCTGTTCTGTTTTGTAATTCAGTTCCTGTGTAGCCAAGTTTACATTCCGTGTAGTAGTGATATCTTATGATGTTTCTTTTTCTGTGTGACTTATTTCACTTAGAATCATCGTACCTGAATCCACTCATTATGCTGCTATGCGCCTCATGACAGATATCATTGCTGAGTGATATTGCATTGTACGTAAGTACCACAACTTCTTTATCCATTTTTCGCTTTCTGTGATATTGAACTTGTACCGTACACGACGTTCTTGTAAACAGATCCGGCACAAACTTTGGGATGGCTGTGTCTTTTTGATTTTAATTTCCCTAAGCTATAGGACCATAAGTGGAAGTGCCCTAGGCTCTGTTGCTTTGTTTTTTAGATGTTTCAGGAAACACCATTCACTTCTCCAGAGTGGCTGTTGGCAATTTACATCCCGCCCATCAGTATAACAAGGCTCCCAGTTCTCCATGGCCTTTCCTGCCTTTCTGGATTTTACACTTTTTTCAGATGGCCCTTTTGAGCAGGGGGAAGTGAGACTTCATTGTAGTGCAGATTTCCTTTGCAAGCTTGCTTGGTTGGCCAAAAAGTGCCTATGCGTTTTTTCCTGAATATATTCAGGAAAAAACGCATAGGCCCTTTTTGGCCAAGTGCATCATTGTGGACGTTCTGCCTCTTTTCCTATGCTTTACATGCAATTCCAGTCTACCTCCTGAAATCGGTTTCCTGCAATTCTGCCCCGCTTTCAAGTCCTCTTGGCAGCCTTACTTCAATATATTTTTGGACGATAGCTGTCATTTATAACTCTGCAGGTTTGTGAATTAGAGTGCCCCTGAGCTCCTTTCTTCAACTCGCTTTCTTGTGAGCTGGCCGGAACACTGCAGGATTGCTTCAGGCCCTAGTGTGGTTCCGGCATGGCACGCTGAGCCTTTGGTTAATTCCTCTTCCTGGTGGGAAATGAGAGTTAAATTTGCCCGTCCAGACACCTCCAGCTAGTCTCTCATTGGTTCTCCCTATTCCTGTTCATCTTACGCAGAAATTGCAAACTGGGCCAAACAGGAGGTTAAAGGCACTGACTCTCCAAGTGGGGAGAGTGTTAGTAAAGCGTTTGGAATGTTGCACCCGAGTACCAGAGGACGAAAACTGAGAGACATTTGAACACATTTCCCGATCACACGGTGGATCATACTCTGCATTCCACATGCATGTTTTAGCTGAAGGAAGAATCCCTTATACCTGGAGAGTTGAGACCCATGGAATGGGTACCATGCAATATGACTTCAAAGGGCCTGCATTTGCTCACCGAACCTCACCAATCCTATCACTGCTGCGCTAATGCCGCTGTACACATGCTTGATTCTCTTTCAGAGACATATAAATCCATAGGTTTTAAGATTCTTTCTAGTCACGTATATTCTTAGGCGTTTAATATGGGGTGTTGAGTCCACTTCGTTGAGCAAGGAGTAGCTCTTGTGTATTACATATTTGGCTTATGGAACGGTATCTGTGCTAATTTCAATCTCTGGTTTCATGCAGCACCCCAACTAACCATTCCCCTTAAACAAGCATATGTTGGTTTTCTACATTGGAGACACTGTTCTGTTTTGTAATTCAGTTAATGTGTAGCCAAGTTTACATTCCGTGTAGTAGTGATATCTTATGATGTTTCTTTTTCTGTGTGACTTATTTCACTTAGAATCATCGTACCTGAATCCACTCATTATGCTGCTACGGGCCTGATGACATAGATTTCATTGCTGAGTGATATTGCACTGTACGTAAGTACCACAAATTTTTTATCCATTTTTCGCTTTCTGCGATATTGAACTTGTACCGTAAACGATGTTCTTGTAAACACAGCCGTCCCAAACTTTGGGGTGGCTGTGTCTTTTTGATTTTAATTTCCCTAAGCTATAGGACCATAAGTGGAAGTGCCCTAGGCTCTGTTGCTTTGTTTTTTGGATGTTTCAGGAAACACCATACACTTCTCCAGAGTGGCTGTTGGCAATTTACATCCCGCCCATCAGCATAACAAGGCTCCCAGTTCTCCATGGCCTGTCCTGCCTTTCTGGATTTTACACTTTTTTCAGATGGCCCTTTAGACCAGGGGGAAGTGAGACGTCATTGTAGTGCAGATTTCGTTTACAAGCTTGCTTGGTTGGCCAAAAAGGGCGTATGAGTTTTTTCCTGATTAGTAAAAAACGTATACGCCCTTTTTGGCCAAGTGCATCATTGTGGACGTTCTGCCTCTTTTCCTATGCTTTCCATGCAATTCTAGTCTACCTCCTGAAATCGGTTTCCTGCAATTCTGCCCCGCTTTCAAGTCCTCTTGGCAGCCTTACTTCAATATATTTTTGGACGTTAGCTGTCATTTATAACTCTGCAGGTTTGTGAATGACAGTGCCCCTGAGCTCCTTTCTTCAACTCGCTTTCTTGTGAGCTGGCCGCAACACCGCAGGATTGCTTCAGGCCCTAGTGTGGTTCCGGCATGGCACGCTGAGCCTTTGGTTAATTCCTCTTCCTGGTGGGAAATGAGAGTTAAATTTGCCCGTCCAGACACCTCCAGCTAGTCTCTCATGGGTTCTCCCTATTCCTGTTCATTTTCCGCAGAAATTGCAAACTGGGCCAAACAGGAGGTTAAAGGCATTGACTCTCCAAGTGGGGAGAGTGTTAGTAAAGCGTCTGGAATGTTGCACCCGAGTACCAGGGGACGAAACTGAGACACATTTGAACACATTATCCGAACACACGGTGGATCATACTCTGGGTTCCACATGCATGTTTTAGCTGAAGGAAGAATCCCTTAAACCTGGAGAGTTGAGACCCATGGAATGGGTACCATGCAATATGACTTCAAAGGGTCTGCATTTGCTCACCGAACCTCACCAATCCTATCACTGCTGCGTTTATGCCGCTGTACACACACTTGATTCTCTTTCGGAGACATATAAATCCATAGGTTGTAAGATTCTTACTAGTCAGGTATATTCTTAGGCGTTTAATATGGGGTGTTGAGTCCACTTCGTTGAGCAAGGAGTAGCTCTGGTCTATTACATATTGGCTTATAGAACAGTATATGTGCTAATTTCAATCTCTGGTTTTATGCAGCACCCCAACTCACCTTTCCCCTTAAGCAAGCATAAGTTGGTTTTCTACATTTGAGACCCTGTTCTGTTGTGTAATTCAGTTCCTGTGTAGCCAAGTTTACATTCCGTGTAGTAGTGATATCTTATGATGTTTCTTTTTCTGTGTGACTTATTTCACTTAGAATCATCGTACCTGAATCCACTCATTATGCTGCTATGGGCCTCATGACAGATATCATTGCTGAGTGATATTGCATTGTACATAAGGACCACAACTTCTTTATCCATTTTTCGCTTTCTGTGATATTGAACTTGTACCGTACACGAGGTTCTTGTAAACAGAGCCGGCACAAGCTTTGGGGTGGCTGTGTCTTTTTGATTTTAATTTCCCTAAGCTATAGGACCATAAGTGGAAGTGCCCTAGGCTCTGTTGCTTTGTTTTTTAGATGTTTCAGGAAACACCATTCACTTCTCCAGAGTGGCTGTTGGCAATTTACATCCCGCCCATCAGCATAACAAGGCTCCCAGTTCTCTATGGCCTGTCCTGCCTTTCTGGATTTTACACTTTTTTCAGATGGCCCTTTTGACCGGGGGAAGTGAGACTTCATTGTAGTGCAGATTTCCTTTGCAAGCTTGCTTGGTTGGCCAAAAAGTTCGTATGCGTTTTTTCCTGAATATATTCAGGAAAAAACGCATACGCCCTTTTTGGCCAAGTGCATCATTGTGGACGTTCTGCCTCTTTTCCTATGTTTTACATGCAATTCCTGTCTACCTCCTGAAATCGGTTTCCTGCAATTCTGCCCCGCTTTCAAGTCCTCTTGGCAGCCTTACTTCAATATATTTTTGGACGATAGCTGTCATTTATAACTCTGCAGGTTTGTGAATGACAGTGCCCCTGAGCTCCTTTCTTCAACTCGCTTTCTTGTGAGCTGGCCGCAACACCGCAGGATTGCTTCAGGCCCTAGTGTGGTTCCGGCATGGCACGCTGAGCCTTTGGTTAATTCCTCTTCCTGGTGGGAAATGAGAGTTAAATTTGCCCGTCCAGACACCTCCAGCTAGTCTCTCATGGGTTCTCCCTATTCCTGTTCATTGTCCGCAGAAATTGCAAACTGGGCCAAACAGGAGGTTAAAGGCACTGACTCTCCAAGTGGGGAGAGTGTTAGTGAAGCGTCTGGAATGTTGCACCCGAGTACCAGGGGACGAAAACTGAGACACATTTGAACACGTTTCCCGATCACACAGTGGATCATACTCTGGGTTCCACATGCATGTTTTAGCTGAAGGAAGAATCCCTTAAACCTGGAGAGTTGAGACCCATGGAATGGGTACCATGCAATATGACTTCAAAGGGTCTGCATTTGCTCACCGAACCTCACCAATCCTATCACTGCTGCGTTTATGCCGCTGTACACATGCTTGATTCTCTTTCGGAGACATATAAATCCATAGGTTGTAAGATTATTACTAGTCAGGTATATTCTTAGGCGTTTAATATGGGGTGTTGAGTCCACTTCGTTGAGCAAGGAGTAGCTCTTGTCTATTACATATTTGGCTTATGGAACAGTATGTGTGCTAATTTCAATCTCTGGTTTTATGCAGCACCCCAACTCACCTTTCCCCTTAAGCAAGCATAAGTTGGTTTTCTACATTTGAGACCCTGTTCTGTTTTGTAATTCAGTTCCTGTGTAGCCAAGTTTACATTCCGTGTATTAGTGATATCTTGTGATGTTTCTTTTTCTGTGTGACTTATTTCACTTAGAATCATCGTACCTGAATCCACTCATTATGCTGCTATGGGCCTCATGACAGATATCATTGCTGAGTGATATTGCATTGTAGGTAAGTACCACAACTTCTTTATCCATTTTTCGCTTTCTGTGATATTGAACGTGTACTGTAAATGAGGTTCTTGTAAACAGAGCCGTCCCAAAATTTGGGGTGGCTGTGTCTTTTTGATTTTAATTTCCCTAAGCTATAGGACCATAAGTGGAAGTGCCCTAGGCTCTCTTGCTTTGTTTCTTAGATGTTTCAGGAAACACCATACACTTCTCCAGAGTGGCTGTTGGCAATTTACATCCCGCCCGTCAGCATAACAAGGTTCCCAGTTCTCCATGGCCTGTCCTGCCTTTCTGGATTTTACACTTTTTTCAGATGGCCCTTTTGACCGGGGGAAGTGAGACTTCATTGTAGTGCAGATTTCCTTTGCAAGCTTGCTTGGTTGGCCAAAAAGGGCGTATGCGTTTTTTCTTGAATATATTCAGGAAAAAACGCATACGTCCTTTTTGGCCAAGTGCATCATTGTGGTCGTTCTGCCTTTTTTCCTATGTTTTACATGCAATTCCTGTCTACCTCCTGAAATCGGTTTCCTGCAATTCTGCCCCGCTTTCAAGTCCTCTTGGCAGCCTTACTTCAATATATTTTTGGACGATAGCTGTCATTTATAACTCTGCAGGTTTGTGAATGACAGTGCCCCTGAGCTCCTTTCTTCAACTCGCTTTCTTGTGAGCTGGTCGCAACACCGCAGGATTGCTTCAGGCCCTAGTGTGGTTCCGGCATGGCACGCTGAGCCTTTGGTTAATTCCTCTTCCTGGTGGGAAATGAGAGTTAAATTTGCCCATCCAGACACCTCCAGGTAGTCTCTCATTGGTTCTCCCTATTCCTGTTCATTTTCCGCAGAAATTGCAAACTGGGCCAAACAGGAGGTTAAAGGTATGGACTCTCCAAGTGGGGAGAGTGTTAGTGAAGCGTCTGGAATGTTGCACCCGAGTACCAGGGGACGAAAACTGAGACACATTTGAACACGTTTCCCGATCACACAGTGGATCATACTCTGGGTTCCACATGCATGTTTTAGCTGAAGGAAGAATCCCTTAAACCTGGAGAGTTGAGACCCATGGAATGGGTACCATGCAATATGACTTCAAAGGGTCTGCATTTGCTCACCGAACCTCACCAATCCTATCACTGCTGCGTTTATGCCGCTGTACACATGCTTGATTCTCTTTCGGAGACATATAAATCCATAGGTTGTAAGATTATTACTAGTCAGGTATATTCTTAGGCGTTTAATATGGGGTGTTGAGTCCACTTCGTTGAGCAAGGAGTAGCTCTTGTCTATTACATATTTGGCTTATGGAACAGTATGTGTGCTAATTTCAATCTCTGGTTTTATGCAGCACCCCAACTCACCTTTCCCCTTAAGCAAGCATAAGTTGGTTTTCTACATTTGAGACCCTGTTCTGTTTTGTAATTCAGTTCCTGTGTAGCCAAGTTTACATTCTGTGTAGTAGTGATATCTTGTGATGTTTCTTTTTCTGTGTGACTTATTTCACTTAGAATCATCGTACCTGAATCCACTCATTATGCTGCTATGGGCCTCATGACAGATATCATTGCTGAGTGATATTGCATTGTAGGTAAGTACCACAACTTCTTTATCCATTTTTCGCTTTCTGTGATATTGAACTTGTACCGTACACGAGGTTCTTGTAAACAGAGCCGGCACCAACTTGGGGTGGCTGTGTCTTTTTGATTTTAATTTCCCTAAGCTATAGGACCATAAGTGGAAGTGCCCTAGGCTCTGTTGCTTTGTTTTTTAGATGTTTCAGGAAACACCATTCACTTCTCCAGAGTGGCTGTTGGCAATTTACATCCCGCCCATCAGCATAACAAGGCTCCCAGTTCTCCATGGCCTGTCCTGCCTTTCTGGATTTTACACTTTTTTCAGATGGCCCTTTTGAGCAGGGGGAAGTGAGACTTCATTGTAGTGCAGATTTCCTTTGCAAGCTTGCTTGGTTGGCCAAAAAGTGCCTATGCGTTTTTTCCTGAATATATTCAGGAAAAAACGCATACGCCCTTTTTGGCCAAGTGCATCATTGTGGACATTCTGCCTCTTTTCCTATGCTTTACATGCAATTCCAGTCTACCTCCTGAAATCGGTTTCCTGCAATTCTGCCCCGCTTTCAAGTCCTCTTGGCAGCCTTACTTCAATATATTTTTGGACGATAGCTGTCATTTATAACTCTGCAGGTTTGTGAATTAGAGTGCCCCTGAGCTCCTTTCTTCAACTCGCTTTCTTGTGAGCTGGCCGGAACACTGCAGGATTGCTTCAGGCCCTAGTGTGGTTCCGGCATGGCACACTGAGCCTTTGGTTAATTCCTGTTCCTGGTGGGAAATGAGAGTTAAATTTGCCCGTCCAGACACCTCCAGCTACTCTCTCATTGGTTCTCCCTATTCCTGTTCATCTTACACAGAAATTGCAAACTGGGCCAAACAGGAGGTTAAAGGCACTGACTCTCCAAGTGGGGAGAGTGTTAGTAAAGCATCTGGAATGTTGCACCCGAGTATCAGGGGACGAAAACTGAGACACATTTGAACACATTATCCGAACACACGGTGGATCATACTCTAGGTTCCACATGCATGTTTTAGCTGAAGGAAGAATCCCTTAAACCTGGAGAGTTGAGACCCATGGAATGGGTACCATGCAATATGACTTCAAAGGGTCTGCATTTGCTCACCGAACCTCACCAATCCTATCACTGCTGTGTTTATGCCGCTGTACACACGCTTGATTCTCTTTTGGAGACATATAAATCCATAGGTTGTAAGATTCTTACTAGTCAGGTATATTCTTAGGCGTTTAATATGGGGTGTTGTGTCCACTTCGTTGAGCAAGGAGTAGCTCTTGTCTATTACATATTTGGCTTATGGAGCGGTATCTGTGCTAATTTCAATCTCTGGTTTTATGCAGCACCCCAACTCACCTTTCCCCTTAAGCAAGCATAAGTTGGTTTTCTACATTTCAGACCCTGTTCTGTTTTTTAATTCAGTTCCTGTGTAGCCAAGTTTACATTCCGTGTATTAGTGATACCTAATGATGTTTCTTTTTCTCTGTGACTTATTTCACTTAGAATCATCATACCTGAATCCACTCATTATGCTGCTACGGGCCTGAGGACATACATTTCATTGCTGAGTGATATTGCATTGTACGTAAGTACCATAACTTCTTTATCCATTTTTCGCTTTCTGTGATATTGAACGTGTACTGTAAACGAGGTTCTTGTAAACAGAGCCGTCCCAAAATTTGGGGTGGCTGTGTCTTTTTGATTTTAATTTCCCTAAGCTATAGGACCATAAGTGGAAGTGCCCTAGGCTCTCTTGCTTTGTTTCTTAGATGTTTCAGGAAACACCATACACTTCTCCAGAGTGGCTGTTGGCAATTTACATCCCGCCCGTCAGCATAACAAGGCTCCCAGTTCTCCATGGCCTGTCCTGCCTTTCTGGATTTTACACTTTTTTCAGATGGCCCTTTTGACCGGGGGAAGTGAGACTTCACTGTAGTGCAGATTTCCTTTGCAAGCTTGCTTGGTTGGCCAAAAAGGGCGTATGCGTATTTTCCTGAAAATATTCAGGAAAAAACGCACACGCCCTTTTTGACCAAGTGCATCATTGTGGACGATCAGTCTCTTTTCCTATGCTTTACATGCAATTCCAGTCTACCTCCTGAAATCGGTTTCCTGCAATTCTGCCCCGCTTTCAAGTCCTCTTGGCAGCCTTACTTCAATATATTTTTGGACGATAGCTGTCATTTATAACTCTGCAGGTTTGTGAATTAGAGTGCCCCTGAGCTCCTTTCTTCAACTCGCTTTCTTGTGAGCTGGCCGCAACACCGCAGGATTGCTTCAGGCCCTAGTGTGGTTCCGGCATGGCACGCTGAGCCTTTGGTTAATTCCTCTTCCTAGTGGGAAATAAGAGTTAAATTTGCCCGTCCAGACACCTCCAGCTACTCTCTCATTGGTTCTCCCTATTCCTGTTCATTTTCCGCAGAAATTGCAAACTGGGCCAAACAGGAGGTTAAAGGCACTGACTCTCCAAGTGGGGAGAGTGTTAGTGAAGCCTCTGGAATGTTGCACCCGAGTACCAGGGGACGAAAACTGAGACACATTTGAACACGTTTCCCGATCACATGGTGGATCATACTCTGGGTTCCCCATGCATGTTTTAGCTGAAGGAAGAATCCCTTAAACCTGGAGAGTTGAGACCCATGGAATGGGTACCATGCAATATGACTTCAAAGGGTCTGCATTTGCTCACCGAACCTCACCAATCCTATCACTGCTGCGTTTATGCCGCTGTACACACGCTTGATTCTCTTTCGGAGACATATAAATCCATAGGTTGTAAGATTCTTACTAGTCAGGTATATTCTTAGGCGTT
This sequence comes from Orcinus orca, assembly GCF_937001465.1. Lineage (NCBI taxonomy): Eukaryota > Metazoa > Chordata > Mammalia > Artiodactyla > Delphinidae > Orcinus > Orcinus orca. The sequence goes on from NC_064559.1 coordinate 68,196,992, forward strand.
TAATATGGGGTGTTGAGTCCACTTCGTTGAGCAAGGAGTAGCTCTTGTCTATTACATATTTGGCTTATGGAACAGTATGTGTGCTAATTTCAATCTCTGGTTTTATGCAGCACCCCAACTCACCTTTCCCCTTAAGCAAGCATAAGTTGGTTTTCTACATTTGAGACCCTGTTCTGTTTTGTAATTCAGTTCCTGTGTAGCCAAGTTTACATTCCGTGTAGTAGTGATATCTTGTGATGTTTCTTTTTCTGTGTGACTTATTTCACTTAGAATCATCGTACCTGAATCCACTCATTATGCTACTATGGGCCTCATGACAGATATCATTGCTGAGTGATATTGCATTGTAGGTAAGTACCACAACTTCTTTATCCATTTTTCGCTTTCTGTGATATTGAACTTGTACCGTACACGAGGTTCTTGTAAACAGAGCAGGCCCAAACTTTGGGGTGGCTGTGTCTTTTTGATTTTAATTTCCCTAAGCTATAGGATCATAAGTGGAAGTGCCCTAGGCTCTGTTGCTTTGTTTTTTAGATGTTTCAGCAAACACCATTCACTTCTCCAGAGTGGCTGTTGGCAATTTACATCCCGCCCATCAGCATAACAAGGCTCCCAGTTCTCCATGGCCTGTCCTGCCTTTCTGGATTTTACACTTTTCTCAGATGGCCCTTTTGACCAGGGGGAAGTGAGACTTCATTGTAGTGCAGATTTCCTTTGCAAGCTTGCTTGGTTGGCCAAAAAGTGCGTATGCGTTTTTTCCTGAATATATTCAGGAAAAAACGCATACACCCTTCTTGGCCAAGTGCATCATTGTGGTCGTTCTGCCTCTTTTCGTATGCTTTACATGCAATTCCAGTCTACCTCCTGAAATCGGTTTCCTGCAATTCTGCCCCGCTTTCAAGTCCTCTTGGCAGCCTTACATCAATATATTTTTGGACGATAGCTGTCATTTATAACTCTGCAGGTTTGTGAATTAGAGTGCCCCTGAGCTCCTTTCTTCAACTCGCATTCTTGTGAGCTGGCCGGAACACTGCAGGATTGCCTCAGGCCCTAGTGTGGTTCCGGCATGGCACACTGAGCCTTTGGTTAATTCCTCTTCCTGGTGGGAAATGAGAGTTAAATTTGCCCGTCCAGACACCTCCAGCTACTCTCTCATTGGTTCTCCCTATTCCTGTTCATCTTACGCAGAAATTGCAAACTGGGCCAAACAGGAGGTTAAAGGCACTGACTCTCCAAGTGGGGAGAGTGTTAGTAAAGCATCTGGAATGTTGCACCCGAGTACCAGAGGACGAAAACTGAGACACATTTGAACACATTTCCCGATCACACGGTGGATCATACTCTGGGTTCCACATGCATGTTTTAGCTGAAGGAAGAATCCCTTAAACCTGGAGAGTTGAGACCCATGGAATGGGTACCATGCAATATGACTTCAAAGGGTCTGCATTTGCTCACCAAACCTCACCAATCCTATCACTGCTGCGTTTATGCCGCTGTACACACGCTTGATTCTCTTTCGGAGACATATAAATCCATAGGTTGTAAGATTCTTACTAGTCAGGTATATTCTTAGGCGTTTAATATGGGGTGTTGTGTCCACTTCGTTGAGCAAGGAGTAGCTCTTGTCTATTAAATATTTGGCTTATGGAACGTTATCTGTGCTAATTTCAATCTCTGGTTTTATGTAGCACCCCAACTCACCATTCCCCTTAAGCAAGCATATGTTGGTTTTCTACATTTGAGACCCTGTTCTGTTTTGTAATTCAGTTCCTGTGTAGCCAAGTTTACATTCCATGTAGTAGTGATAACTTATGTTTCTTTTTCTGTGTGACTTATTTCACTTAGAATCATCGTACCTGAATCCACTCATTATGCTGCTATGGGCCTCATGACATAGATTTCATTGCTGAGTGATATTGCATTGTAGGTAAGTACCACAACTTCTTTATCCATTTTTCGCTTTCTGTGATATTGAACTTGTACCGTACACGAGGTTCTTGTAAACAGAGCCGGCCCAAACTTTGGGGTGGCTGTGTCTTTTTGATTTTAATTTCCCTAAGCTATAGGATCATAAGTGGAAGTGCCCTAGGCTCTGTTGCTTTGTTTTTAGATGTTTCAGGAAACACCATTCACTTCTCCAGAGTGGCTGTTGGCAATTTACATCCCGCCCATCAGCATAACAAGGCTCCCAGTTCTCCATGGCCTGTCCTGCCTTTCTGGATTTTACACTTTTCTCAGATGGCCCTTTTGACCAGGGGGAAGTGAGACTACATTGTAGTGCAGATTTCCTTTGCAAGCTTGCTTGGTTGGCCAAAAAGTGCGTATGCGTTTTTTCCTGAATATATTCAGGAAAAAACGCATACACCCTTCTTGGCCAAGTGCATCATTGTGGTCGTTCTGCCTCTTTTCGTATGCTTTACATGCAATTCCAGTCTACCTCCTGAAATCGGTTTCCTGCAATTCTGCCCCGCTTTCAAGTCCTCTTGGCAGCCTTACATCAATATATTTTTGGACGATAGCTGTCATTTATAACTCTGCAGGTTTGTGAATTAGAGTGCCCCTGAGCTCCTTTCTTCAACTCGCATTCTTGTGAGCTGGCCGGAACACTGCAGGATTGCTTCAGGCCCTAGTGTGGTTCCGGCATGGCACACTGAGCCTTTGGTTAATTCCTCTTCCTGGTGGGAAATGAGAGTTAAATTTGCCCGTCCAGACACCTCCAGCTAGTCTCTCATTGGTTCTCCCTATTCCTGTTCATCTTACGCAGAAATTGCAAACTGGGCCAAACAGGAGGTTAAAGGCACTGACTCTCCAAGTGGGGAGAGTGTTAGTAAAGCATCTGGAATGTTGCACCCGAGTACCAGAGGACGAAAACTGAGACACATTTGAACACATTATCCGAACACACGGTGGATCATACTCTGGGTTCCACATGCATGTTTTAGCTGAAGGAAGAATCCCTTAAACCTGGAGAGTTGAGACCCATGGAATGGGTACCATGCAATATGACTTCAAAGGGACTGCATTTGCTCACCGAACCTCACCAATCCTATCACTGCTGTGTTTATGCCGCTGTACACACGCTTGATTCTCTTTTGGAGACATATAAATCCATAGGTTGTAAGATTCTTACTAGTCACGTATATTCTTAGGCGTTTAATATGGGGTGTTGTGTCCACTTCGTTGAGCAAGGAGTAGCTCTTGTCTATTACATATTTGGCTTATGGAGCGGTATCTGTGCTAATTTCAATCTCTGGTTTTATGCAGCACCCCAACTCACCTTTCCCCTTAAGCAAGCATAAGTTGGTGTTCTACATTTGAGACCCTGTTCTGTTTTTTAATTCAGTTCCTGTGTAGCCAAGTTTACATTCCGTGTATTAGTGATATCTAATGATGTTTCTTTTTCTCTGTGACTTATTTCACTTAGAATCATCATACCTGAATCCACTCATTATGCTGCTACGGGCCTGATGACATACATTTCATTGCTGAGTGATATTGCATTGTACGTAAGTACCATAACTTCTTTATCCATTTTTCGCTTTCTGTGATATTGAACGTGTACTGTAAACGAGGTTCTTGTAAACAGAGCCGTCCCAAACTTTGGGGTAGCTGTGTCTTTTTGATTTTAATTTCCCTAAGCTATAGGACCATAAGTGGAAGTGCCCTAGGCTCTCTTGCTTTGTTTCTTAGATGTTTCAGGAAACACCATACACTTCTCCAGAGTGGCTGTTGGCAATTTACATCCCGCCCGTCAGCATAACAAGGCTCCCAGTTCTCCATGGCCTGTCCTGCCTTTCTGGATTTTACACTTTTTTCAGATGGCCCTTTTGAGCAGGGGGAAGTGAGACTTCATTGTAGTGCAGATTTCCTTTGCAAGCTTGCTTGGTTGGCCAAAAAGGGCGTATGCGTATTTTCCTGAAAATATTCAGGAAAAAACGCATACGCCCTTTTTGGCCAAGTGCATCATTGTGGACGTTCTGCCTCTTTTCCTATGCTTTACATGCAATTCCAGTCTACCTCCTGAAATCGGTTTCCTGCAATTCTGCCCCGCTTTCAAGTCCTCTTGGCAGCCTTACTTCAATATATTTTTGGACGATAGCTGTCATTTATAACTCTGCAGGTTTGTGAATTAGAGTGCCCCTGAGCTCCTTTCTTCAACTCGCTTTCTTGTGAGCTGGCCGGAACACTGCAGGATTGCTTCAGGCCCTAGTGTGGTTCCGGCATGGCATGCTGAGCCTTTGGTTAATTCCTCTTCCTGGTGGGAAATGAGAGTTAAATTTGCCCGTCCAGACACCTCCAGCTAGTCTCTCATTGGTTCTCCCTATTCCTGTTCATCTTACGCAGAAATTGCAAACTGGGCCAAACAGGAGGTTAAAGGCACTGACTCTCCAAGTGGAGAGAGTGTTAGTAAAGCGTTTGGAATGTTGCACCCGAGTACCAGAGGACGAAAACTGAGACACATTTGAACACATTTCCCAATCACACGGTGGATCATACTCTGCGTTCCACATGCATGTTTTAGCTGAAGGAAGAATCCCTTATACCTGGAGAGTTGAGACCCATGGAATGGGTACCATGCAATATGACTTCAAAGGGCCTGCATTTGCTCACCGAACCTCACCAATCCTATCACTGCTGCGCTAATGCCGCTGTACACATGCTTGATTCTCTTTCAGAGACATATAAATCCATAGGTTTTAAGATTCTTTCTAGTCACGTATATTCTTAGGCGTTTAATATGGGGTGTTGAGTCCACTTCGTTGAGCAAGGAGTAGCTCTTGTGTATTACATATTTGGCTTATGGAACGGTATCTGTGCTAATTTCAATCTCTGGTTTCATGCAGCACCCCAACTACCCATTCCCCTTAAGCAAGCATATGTTGGTTTTCTACATTGGAGAAACTGTTCTGTTTTGTAATTCAGTTAATGTGTAGCCAAGTTTACATTCCGTGTAGTAGTGATATGTTATGATGTTTCTTTTTCTGTGTGACTTATTTCACTTAGAATCATCGTACCTGAATCCACTCATTATGCTGCTACGGGCCTGATGACATAGATTTCATTGCTGAGTGATATTGCACTGTACGTAAGTACCACAACTTTTTTATCCATTTTTCGCTTTCTGCGATATTGAACTTGTACCGTAAACGAGGTTCTTGTAAACAGAGCCGTCCCAAACTTTGGGGTGGCTGTGTCTTTTTGATTTTAATTTCCCTAAGCTATAGGACCATAAGTGGAAGTGCCCTAGGCTCTGTTGCTTTGTTTTTTGGATGTTTCAGGAAACACCATACACTTCTCCAGAGTGGCTGTTGGCAATTTACATCCCGCCCGTCAGCATAACAAGGTTCCCAGTTCTCCATGGCCTGTCCTGCCTTTCTGGATTTTACACTTTTTTCAGATGGCCCTTTTGACCGGGGGAAGTGAGACTTCATTGTAGTGCAGATTTCCTTTGCAAGCTTGCTTGGTTGGCCAAAAAGGGCGTATGCGTTTTTTCCTGAATATATTCAGGAAAAAACGCATACGCCCTTTTTGGCCAAGTGCATCATTGTGGACGTTCTGCCTCTTTTCCTATGTTTTACATGCAATTCCTGTCTACCTCCTGAAATCAGTTTCCTGCAATTCTGCCCCGCTTTCAAGTCCTCTTGGCAGCCTTACTTCAATATATTTTTGGACGATAGCTGTCATTTATAACTCTGCAGGTTTGTGAATGACACTGCCCCTGAGCTCCTTTCTTCAACTCGCTTTCTTGTGAGCTGGCCGCAACACCGCAGGATTGCTTCAGGCCCTAGTGTGGTTCCGGCATGGCACGCTGAGCCTTTGGTTAATTCCTCTTCCTGGTGGGAAATGAGAGTTAAATTTGCCCATCCAGACACCTCCAGGTGGTCTCTCATTGGTTCTCCCTATTCCTGTTCATTTTCCGCAGAAATTGCAAACTGGGCCAAACAGGAGGTTAAAGGCACTAACTCTCCAAGTGGGGAGAGTGTTAGTGAAGCCTCTGGAATGTTGCACCCGAGTACCAGGGGACGAAAACTGAGACACATTTGAACACGTTTCCTGATCACACAGTGGATCATACTCTGGGTTCCACATGCATGTTTTAGCTGAAGGAAGAATCCCTTAAACCTGGAGAGTTGAGACCCATGGAATGGGTACCATGCAATATGACTTCAAAGGGTCTGCATTTGCTCACCGAACCTCACCAATCCTATCACTGCTGCGTTTATGCCGCTGTACACATGCTTGATTCTCTTTCGGAGACATTTAAATCCATAGGTTGTAAGATTATTACTAGTCAGGTATATTCTTAGGCGTTTAATATGGGGTGTTGAGTCCACTTCGTTGAACAAGGAGTAGCTCTTGTCTATTCCATATTTGGCTTATGGAACAGTATGTGTGCTAATTTCAATCTCTGGTTTTATGGAGCACCCCAACTCACCTTTCCCCTTAAGCAAGCATAAGTTGGTTTTCTACATTTGAGACCCTGTTCTGTTTTGTAATTCAGTTCCTGTGTAGCCAAGTTTACATTCCGTGTATTAGTGATATCTAATGATGTTTCTTTTTCTCTGTGACTTATTTCACTTAGAATCATCGTACCTGAATCCACTTATTATGCTGCTACGGGCCTGATGACATACATTTCATTGCTGAGTGATATTGCATTGTACGTAAGTACCATAACTTCTTTATCCATTTTTCGCTTTCTGTGATATTGAACGTGTACTGTAAATGAGGTTCTTGTAAACAGAGCCGTCCCAAAATTTGGGGTGGCTGTGTCTTTTTGATTTTAATTTCCCTAAGCTATAGGACCATAAGTGGAAGTGCCCTACGCTCTCTTGCTTTGTTTCTTAGATGTTTCAGGAAACACCATACACTTCTCCAGAATGGCTGTTGGCAATTTACATCCCGCCCGTCAGCATAACAAGGCTCCCAGTTCTCCATGGCCTGTCCTGCCTTTCTGGATTTTACACTTTTTTCAGATGGCCCTTTTGACCGGGGGAAGTGAGACTTCATTGTAGTGCAGATTTCCTTTGCAAGCTTGCTTGGTTGGCCAAATAGGGCGTATGCGTTTTTTCTTGAATATATTCAGGAAAAAACGCATACGTCCTTTTTGGCCAAGTGCATCATTGTGGTCGTTCTGCCTCTTTTCCTATGTTTTACATGCAATTCCTGTCTACCTCCTGAAATCGGTTTCCTGCAATTCTGCCCCGCTTTCAAGTCCTCTTGGCAGCCTTACTTCAATATATTTTTGGACGATAGCTGTCATTTATAACTCTGCAGGTTTGTGAATGACAGTGCCCCTGAGCTCCTTTCTTCAACTCGCTTTCTTGTGAGCTGGCCACAACACCGCAGGATTGCTTCAGGCCCTAGTGTGGTTCCGGCATGGCACGCTGAGCCTTTGGTTAATTCCTCTTCCTGGTGGGAAATGAGAGTTAAATTTGCCCATCCAGACACCTCCAGGTAGTCTCTCATTGGTTCTCCCTATTCCTGTTCATTTTCCGCAGAAATTGCAAACTGGGCCAAACAGGAGGTTAAAGGCACTGACTCTCCAAGTGGGGAGAGTGTTAGTGAAGCCTCTGGAATGTTGCACCCGAGTACCAGGGGACGAAAACTGAGACACATTTGAACACATTTCCCGATCACACAGTGGATCATACTCTGGGTTCCACATGCATGTTTTAGCTGAAGGAAGAATCCCTTAAACCTGGAGAGTTGAGACCCATGGAATGGGTACCATGCAATATGACTTCAAAGGGTCTGCATTTGCTCACCGAACCTCACCAATCCTATCACTGCTGCGTTTATGCCGCTGTACACATGCTTGATTCTCTTTCGGAGACATTAAATCCATAGGTTGTAAGATTATTACTAGTCAGGTATATTCTTAGGCGTTTAATATGGGGTGTTGAGTCCACTTCGTTGAGCAAGGAGTAGCTCTTGTCTATTACATATTTGGCTTATGGAACAGTACGTGTGCTAATTTCAATCTCTGGTTTTATGCAGCACCCCAACTCACCTTTCCCCTTAAGCAAGCATAAGTTGGTTTTCTACATTTGAGACCCTGTTCTGTTTTTTAATTCAGTTCCTGTGTAGCCAAGTTTACATTCTGTGTAGTAGTGATATCTTGTGATGTTTCTTTTTCTGTGTGACTTATTTCACTTAGAATCATCGTACCTGAATCCACTCATTATGCTGCTATGGGCCTCATGACAGATATCATTGCTGAGTGATATTGCATTGTAGGTAAGTACCACAACTTCTTTATCCATTTTTCGCTTTCTGTGATATTGAACTTGTACCGTACACGAGGTTCTTGTAAACAGAGCCGGCACCAACTTGGGGTGGCTGTGTCTTTTTGATTTTAATTGCCCTAAGCTATAGGACCATAAGTGGAAGTGCCCTAGGCTCTGTTGCTTTGTTTTTTAGATGTTTCAGGAAACACCATTCACTTCTCCAGAGTGGCTGTTGGCAATTTACATCCCGCCCATCAGCATAACAAGGCTCCCAGTTCTCCATGGCCTGTCCTGCCTTTCTGGATTTTACACTTTTTTCAGATGGCCCTTTTGAGCAGGGGGAAGTGAGACTTCATTGTAGTGCAGATTTCCTTTGCAAGCTTGCTTGGTTGGCCAAAAAGTGCCTATGCGTTTTTTCCTGAATATATTCAGGAAAAGACGCATACGCACTTTTTGGCCAAGTGCATCATTGTGGACGTTCTACCTCTTTTCCTATGCTTTACATGCAATTCCTGTCTACCTCCTGAAATCGGTTTCCTGCAATTCTGCCCCGCTTTCAAGTCCTCTTGGCAGCCTTACTTCAATATATTTTTGGACGATAGCTGTCATTTATAACTCTGCAGGTTTGTGAATTAGAGTGCCCCTGAGCTCCTTTCTTCAACTCGCTTTCTTGTGAGCTGCCCGGAACACTGCAGGATTGCTTCAGGCCCTAGTGTGGTTCCGGCATGGCACACTGAGCCTTTGGTTAATTCCGGTTCCTCGTGGGAAATGAGAGTTAAATTTGCCCGTCCAGACACCTCCAGCTAGTCTCTCATTGGTTCTCCCTATTCCTGTTCATCTTACGCAGAAATTGCAAACTGGGCCAAACAGGAGGTTAAAGGCACTGACTCTCCAAGTGGGGAGAGTGTTAGTAAAGCATCTGGAATGTTGCACCCGAGTACCAGGGGACGAAAACTGAGACACATTTGAACACATTATCCGAACACACGGTGGATCATACTCTGGGTTCCACATGCATGTTTTAGCTGAAGGAAGAATCCCTTAAACCTGGAGAGTTGAGACCCATGGAATGGGTACCATGCAATATGACTTCAAAGGGTCTGCATTTGCTCACCGAACCTCACCAATCCTATCACTGCTGTGTTTATGCCGCTGTACACACGCTTGATTCTCTTTTGGAGACATATAAATCCATAGGTTGTAAGATTCTTACTAGTCACGTATATTCTTAGGCGTTTAATATGGGGTGTTGTGTCCACTTCGTTGAGCAAGGAGTAGCTCTTGTCTATTACATATTTGGCTTATGGAGCGGTATCTGTGCTAATTTCAATCTCTGGTTTTATGCAGCACCCCAACTCACCTTTCCCCTTAAGCAAGCATAAGTTGGTTTTCTACATTTCAGACCCTGTTCTGTTTTTTAATTCAGTTCCTGTGTAGCCAAGTTTACATTCCGTGTATTAGTGATATCTAATGATGTTTCTTTTTCTCTGTGACTTATTTCACTTAGAATCATCATACCTGAATCCACTCATTATGCTGCTACGGGCCTGATGACATACATTTCATTGCTGAGTGATATTGCATTGTACGTAAGTACCATAACTTCTTTATCCATTTTTCGCTTTCTGTGATATTGAACGTGTACTGTAAACGAGGTTCTTGTAAACAGAGCCGTCCCAAAATTTGGGGTGGCTGTGTCTTTTTGATTTTAATTTCCCTAAGCTATAGGACCATAAGTGGAAGTGCCCTAGGCTCTCTTGCTTTGTTTCTTAGATGTTTCAGGAAACACCATACACTTCTCCAGAGTGGCTGTTGGCAATTTACATCCCGCCCGTCAGCATAACAAGGCTCCCAGTTCTCCATGGCCTGTCCTGCCTTTCTGGATTTTACACTTTTTTCAGATGGCCCTTTTGACCGGGGGAAGTGAGACTTCATTGTAGTGCAGATTTCCTTTGCAAGCTTGCTTGGTTGGCCAAAAAGGGCGTATGCGTATTTTCCTGAAAATATTCAGGAAAAAACGCACACGCCCTTTTTGACCAAGTGCATCATTGTGGACGATCAGTCTCTTTTCCTATGCTTTACATGCAATCCCAGTCTACCTCCTGAAATCGGTTTCCTGCAATTCTGCCCCGCTTTCAAGTCCTCTTGGCAGCCTTACTTCAATATATTTTTGGACGATAGCTGTCATTTATAACTCTGCAGGTTTGTGAATTAGAGTGCCCCTGAGCTCCTTTCTTCAACTCGCTTTCTTGTGAGCTGGCCGCAACACCGCAGGATTGCTTCAGGCCCTAGTGTGGTTCCGGCATGGCACGCTGAGCCTTTGGTTAATTCCTCTTCCTAGTGGGAAATAAGAGTTAAATTTCCCCGTCCAGACACCTCCAGCTAGTCTCTCATTGGTTCTCCCTATTCCTGTTCATTTTCCGCAGAAATTGCAAACTGGGCCAAACAGGAGGTTAAAGGCACTGACTCTCCAAGTGGGGAGAGTGTTAGTGAAGCCTCTGGAATGTTGCACCCGAGTACCAGGGGACGAAAACTGAGACACATTTGAACACGTTTCCCGATCACATGGTGGATCATACTCTGGGTTCCACATGCATGTTTTAGCTGAAGGAAGAATCCCTTAAACCTGGAGAGTTGAGACCCATGGAATGGGTACCATGCAATATGACTTCAAAGGGTCTGCATTTGCTCACCGAACCTCACCAATCCTATCACTGCTGCGTTTATGCCACTGTACACACGCTTGATTCTCTTTCGGAGACATATAAATCCATAGGTTGTAAGATTCTTACTAGTCAGGTATATTCTTAGGCGTTTAATATGGGGTGTTGAGTCCACTTCGTTGAGCAAGGAGTAGCTCTTGTCTATTACATATTTGGCTTATGGAACAGTATCTGTGCTAATTTCAATCTCTGGTTTTATGCAGCACCCCAACTCACCTTTCCCCTTAAGCAAGCATAAGTTGGTTTTCTACATTTGAGACCCTGTTCTGTTTTGTAATTCAGTTCCTGTGTAGCCAAGTTTACATTCCGTGTAGTAGTGATATCTTGTGATGTTTCTTTTTCTGTGTGACTTATTTCACTTAGAATCATCGTACCTGAATCCACTCATTATGCTACTATGGGCCTCATGACAGATATCATTGCTGAGTGATATTGCATTGTAGGTAAGTACCACAACTTCTTTATCCATTTTTCGCTTTCTGTGATATTGAACTTGTACCATACACGAGGTTCTTGTAAACAGAGCCGGCACAAACTTTGGGGTGGCTGTGTCCTTTTGATTTTAATTTCCCTAACCTATAGGACCATAAGTGGAAGTGCCCTAGGCTCTGTTGCTTTGTTTTTTAGATGTTTCAGGAAACACCATACACTTCTCCAGAGTGGCTGTTGGCAATTTACATCCCGCCCATCAGCATAACAAGGCTCCCAGTTCTCCATGGCCTGTCCTGCCTTTCTGGATTTTACACTTTTTTCAGATGGCCCTTTTGACCAGGGGGAAGTGAGACTTCATTGTAGTGCAGATTTCCTTTGCAAGCTTGCTTGGTTGGCCAAAAAGTGCCTATGCGTTTTTTCCTGAATATATTCAGGAAAAGACGCATACGCCCTTTTTGGCCAAGTGCATCATTGTGGACGTTCTGCCTCTTTTCCTATGCTTTACATGCAATTCCAGTCTACCTCCTGAAATCGGTTTCCTGCAATTCTGCCCCGCTTTCAAGTCCTCTTGGCAGCCTTACTTCAATATATTTTTGGACGATAGCTGTCATTTATAACTCTGCAGGTTTGTGAATTAGAGTGCCCCTGAGCTCCTTTCTTCAACTCGCTTTCTTGTGAGCTGGCCGGAACACTGCAGGATTGCTTCAGGCCCTAGTGTGGTTCCAGCATGGCACACTGAGCCTTTGGTTAATTCCTCTTCCTGGTGGGAAATGAGAGTTAAATTGGCCCGTCCAGACACCTCCAGCTAGTCTCTCATTGGTTCTCCCTATTCCTGTTCATCTTACGCAGAAATTGCAAACTGGGCCAAACAGGAGGTTAAAGGCACTGACTCTCCAAGTGGGGAGAGTGTTAGTAAAGCATCTGGAATGTTGCACCCGAGTACCAGAGGACGAAAACTGAGACACATTTGAACACATTTCCCGATCACACGGTGGATCATACTCTGGGTTCCACATGCATGTTTTAGCTGAAGGAAGAATCCCTTAAAACTGGAGAGTTGAGACCCATGGAATGGGTACCATGCAATATGACTTCAAAGGGTCTGCATTTGCTCACCGAACCTCACCAATCCTATCACTGCTGCGTTTATGCCGCTGTACACACGCTTGATTCTCTTTCGGAGACATATAAATCTATAGGTTGTAAGATTCTTACTAGTCAGGTATATTCTTAGGCGTTTAATATGGGGTGTTGTGTCCACTTCGTTGAGCAAGGAGTAGCTCTTGTCTATTAATTATTTGGCTTATGGAACGGTATCTGTGCTAATTTCAATCTCTGGTTTTATGTAGCACCCCAACTCACCATTCCCCTTAAGCAAGCATATGTTGGTTTTCTACATTTGAGACCCTGTTCTGTTTTGTAATTCAGTTCCTGTGTAGCCAAGTTTACATTCCATGTAGTAGTGATAACTTATGTTTCTTTTTCTGTGTGACTTATTTCACTTAGAATCATCGTACCTGAATCCACTCATTATGCTGCTATGGGCCTCATGACATAGATTTCATTGCTGAGTGATATTGCATTGTAGGTAAGTACCACAACTTCTTTATCCATTTTTCGCTTTCTGTGATGTTGAACTCGTACCGTACACGAGGTTCTTGTAAACAGAGCCGGCCCAAAATTTGGGGTGGCTGTGTCTTTTTGATTTTAATTTCCCTAAGCTATAGGATCATAAGTGGAAGTGCCCTAGGCTCTGTTGCTTTGTTTTTTAGATGTTTCAGGAAACACCATTCACTTCTCCAGAGTGGCTGCTGGCAATTTACATCCCGCCCATCAGCATAACAAGGCTCCCAGTTCTCCATGGCCTGTCTTGCCTTTCTGGATTTTACACTTTTCTCAGATGGCCCTTTTGACCAGGGGGAAGTGAGACTTCATTGTAGTGCAGATTTCCTTTGCAAGCTTGCTTGGTTGGCCAAAAAGTGCGTATGCGTTTTTTCCTGAATATATTCAGGAAAAAACGCATACACCCTTCTTGGCCAAGTGCATCATTGTGGTCGTTCTGCCTCTTTTCGTATGCTTTACATGCAATTGCAGTCTACCTCCTGAAATCGGTTTCCTGCAATTCTGCCCCGCTTTCAAGTCCTCTTGGCAGCCTTACTTCAATATATTTTTGGACGATAGCTGTCATTTATAACTCTGCAGGTTTGTGAATTAGAGTGCCCCTGAGCTCCTTTCTTCAACTCGCATTCTTGTGAGCTGGCCGGAACACTGCAGGATTGCTTCAGGCCCTAGTGTGGTTCTGGCATGCCATGCTGAGCCTTTGGTTAATTCCTCTTCCTGGTGGGAAATGAGAGTTAAATTTCCCCGTCCAGACACCTGCAGCTAGTCTCTCATTTGTTCTCCCTATTCCTGTTCATTTTCCGCAGAAATTGCAAACTGGCCAAACAGGAGGTTAAAGGCAGTGACTCTCCAAGTGGGCAGAGTGTTACTAAAGCCTCTGGAATGTTGCACCGGAGTACCAGGGGATGAAAACTGAGACACATTTGAACACGTTTCCCGATCACACGGTGGATCATACTCTGGGTTCCACATGCATGTTTTAGCTGAAGGAAGAATCCCTTAAACCTGGAGAGTTGAGACCCATGGAATGGGTACCATGCAATATGACTTCAAAGGGTCTGCATTTGCTCACCGAACCTCACCAATCCTAAAACTGCTGCGTTTATGCCGCTGTACACACGCTTGATTCTCTTTCGGAGACATATAAATCCATAGGATTTAAGATTCTTACTAGTCAGGTATATTCTTAGGCGTTTAATATGGGGTGTTGAGTCCACTTCGTTGAGCAAGGAGTAGCTGTTGTCTATTACATATTTGGCTTATGGAATGGTATCTGTGCTAATTTCAATCTCTGGTTTTATGCAGCACCCCAACTCACCTTTCCCCTTAAGCAAGCATACGTTGGTTTTCTACATTTGAGACCCTGTTCTGTTTTGTAATTCAGTTCCTGTTTAGCCAAGTTTACATTCCGTGTAGTAGTGATATCTTACGATGTTTCTTTTTCTGTGTGACTTATTTCTCTTAGAATCATCGTACCTGAATCCACTCATTATGCTGCTACGGGCCTGATGACATAGATTTCATTGCTGAGTGATATTGCATTGTACGTAAGTACCACAACGTCTTTATCCATTTTTCGCTTTCTGCGATATTGAACTTGTACCGTAAACGAGGTTCTTGTAAAAAGAGCCGGCCTAAACTTTGGGGTGGCTGTGTCTTTTTGATTTTAATTTCCCTAAGCTATAGGACCATAAGTGGAAGTGCCCTAGGCTCTGTTGCTTTGTTTTTTAGATGTTTCAGGAAACACCGTACACTTCTCCAGAGTGGCTGTTGGCAATTTACATCCCGCCCATCAGCATAACAAGGCTCCCAGTTCTCCATGGCCTGTCCTGCCTTTCTGGATTTTACACTTTTTTCAGATGGCCCTTTTGACTGGGGGGCAGTGAGACTTCATTGTAGTGCAGATTTCCTTTGCAAGCTGCTTGGTTGGCCAAAAATGGCGTATGCGTTTTTCCCTGAATACATTCAGGAAAAATCCATACACACTTTTTGGCCAAGTGCATCATTGTGGACGTTCTGCCTCTTTTCCTATGCTTTACATGCAAATCCAGTCTACCTCCTGAAATCGGTTTCCTGCAATTCTGCCCCACTTTCAAGTCCTCTTGGCAGCCTTACTTCAATATATTTTTGGACGATAGCTGTCATTTATAACTCTGCAGTTTTTTGAATGACGGTGCCCCTGAGCTCCTTTCTTCAACTCGCTTTCTGTGAGCTGGCCGCAACACCGCAGGATTGCTTCAGGCCCTAGTGTGGTTCCGGCATGGCACGCTGAGCCTTTGGTTAGTTCCTCTTCCTGGTGGGAAATGAGAGTTAAATTTGCCCGTCCAGACACCTCCAGCTAGTCTCTCATTGGTTCTCCCTATTCCTGTTCATTTTCCGCAGAAATTGCAAACTG
This sequence comes from Orcinus orca, assembly GCF_937001465.1. Lineage (NCBI taxonomy): Eukaryota > Metazoa > Chordata > Mammalia > Artiodactyla > Delphinidae > Orcinus > Orcinus orca. Next base: position 68,212,393 of record NC_064559.1, read on the forward strand.
GGCCAAACAGGAGGTTAAAGGCACTGACTCTCCAAGTGGGGAGAGTGTTAGTAAAGCGTCTGGAATGTTGCACCCGAGTACCAGGGGACGAAAACTGAGACACATTTGAACACGTTTCCCGATCATACGGTGGATCATACTCTGGGTTCCACATGCATGTTTTAGCTGAAGGAAGAATCCCTTAAACCTGGAGAGTTGAGACCCATGGAATGGGTACCATGCAATATGACTTCAAAGGGTCTGCATTTGCTCAGTGAACCTCACCAATCCTATCACTGCTGCGTTTATGCCGCTGTACACACGCTTGATTCTCTTTCGGAGACATATAAATCCATAGGTTTTAAGATTCTTACTAGTCAGGTATATTCTTAGGCGTTTAATATGGGGTGTAGAGTCCACTTCGTTGAGCAAGGAGTAGCTCTTGTCTATTACATATTTGGCTTATGGAACGGTATCTGTGCTAATTTCAATCTCTGGTTTTATGCAGCACCCCAACTCACCTTTCCCCTTAAGCAAGCATAAGTTGGTTTTCTACATTTGAGACCCTGTTCTGTTTTGTAATTCTGTTCCTGTGTAGCCAAGTTTACATTCCGTGTAGTAGTGATATGTTATGATGTTTCTTTTTCTGTGTGACTTATTTCACTTAGAATCATCGTACCTGAATCCACTCATTATGCTGCTATGGGCCTGATGACATAGATTTCATTGCTGAGTGATATTGCATTGTACATAAGGACCACAACTTCTTTATCCATTTTTCACTTTCTGTGATATTGAACTTGTACCGTAAACGAGGTTCTTGTAAACAGAGCCATCCCAAAATTTGGGGTGGCTGTGTCTTTTTGATTTTAATTTCCCTGAGCTATAGGACCATAAGTGGAAGTGCCCTAGGCTCTGTTGCTTTGTTTTGTAGATGTTTCAGGAAACACCATACACTTCTCCAGAGTGGCTGTTGGCAATTTACATCCCGCCCAACAGCATAACAAGGCTCCCAGTTCTCCATGGCCTGTCCTGCCTTTATGGATTTTACACTTTTTTCAGATGGCCCTTTTGACCGGGCGGCAGTGAGACTTCATTTTAGTGCAGATTTCCTTTGCAATCTTGCTTGGTTGGCCAAAAAGGGCGTATGCGTGTTTTCCTGAATATATTCTAGAAAAAACGCATACGCACTTTTTGGCCAAGTGCATCATTGTGGACGTTCTGCCTCTTTTCCTATGCTTTACATGCAATTCCAGTCTACCTCCTGAAATCGCTTTCCTGCAATTCTGCCCCGCTTTCAAGTCCTCTTGGCAGCCTTACTTCAATATATTTTTGGACGATAGCTGTCATTTATAACTCTGCAGGTTTGTGAATTACAGTGCCCCTGAGCTCCTTTCTTCAACTCGCTTTCTTGTGAGCTGGCCGCAACACCGCAGGATTGCTTCAGGCCCTAATCTGGTTCCAGAAAGGCACGCTGATCCTTTGGATAATTCCTCTTCCTAGTGGGAAATGAGAGTTAAATTTGCCCGTCCAGACACCTCCAGCTAGTCACTCATTTGTCCTCCCTATTCCTGTTCATCCTCCGCAGAAATTGCAAACTGGGCCAAACAGGAGGTTAAAGGCACTGACTCTCCAAGTGGGGAGAGTGTTAGTAAAGCGTCTGGAATGTTGCACCCGAGTACCAGGGGACGAAAACTGAGACACATTTGAACACGTTTCCCGATCATACGGTGGATCATACTCTGGGTTCCACATGCATGTTTTAGCTGAAGGAAGAATCCCTTAAACCTGGAGAGTTGAGACCCATGGAATGGGTACCATGCAATATGACTTCAAAGGGTCTGCATTTGCTCAGTGAACCTCTCCAATCCTATCACTGCTGCATTTATGCCCCTGTACACATGCTTGATTCTCTTTCGGAGACATAGCAATCCATAGGTTTTAAGATACTTACTAGTCAGGTACATTCTTAGGCGTTTAATATGGGGTGTTGAGTCCATTTCCTTGAGCAAGGAGTAGCTCTTGTCTATTCCATATTTGGCTTAAGGAACTTTATCTGTGCTCATTTCAATCTCTGGTTTTATGCAGCACCCCAACTCACCTTTCCCCTTAAGCAAGCATGAGTTAGTTTTCTAAATTTGAGACCCTGTTCTGTTTTGTAATCCAGTTCCTGTGTAGCCAAGTTTACATTCCGTGTATTAGTGATATCTTACGATGTTTCTTTTTCTGTGTGACTTATTTCTCTTAGAATCATCGTACCTGAATCCACTCATTATGCTGCTACGGGCCTGATGACATAGATTTCATTGCTGAGTGATATTGCATTGTACGTAAGTACCACAACTTCTTTATCCATTTTTCGCTTTCTGCGATATTGAACTTGTACCGTAAACGAGGTTCTTGTAAAAAGAGCCGGCCTAAACTTTGGGGTGGCTGTGTCTTTTTGATTTTAATTTCCCTAAGCTATAGGACCATAAGTGGAAGTGCCCTAGGCTCTGTTGCTTTGTTTTTTAGATGTTTCAGGAAACACCGTACACTTCTCCAGAGTGGCTGTTGGCAATTTACATCCCGCCCATCAGCATAACAAGGCTCCCAGTTCTCCATGGCCTGTCCTGCCTTTCTGGATTTTACACTTTTTTCAGATGGCCCTTTTGACTGGGGGGCAGTGAGACTTCATTGTAGTGCAGATTTCCTTTGCAAGCTTGCTTGGTTGGCCAAAAATGGCGTATGCGTTTTTCCCTGAATACATTCAGGAAAAATCCATACACACTTTTTGGCCAAGTGCATCATTGTGGACGTTCTGCCTCTTTTCCTATGCTTTACATGCAAATCCAGTCTACCTCCTGAAATCGGTTTCCTGCAATTCTGCCCCACTTTCAAGTCCTCTTGGCAGCCTTACTTCAATATATTTTTGGACGATAGCTGTCATTTATAACTCTGCAGTTTTTTGAATGACGGTGCCCCTGAGCTCCTTTCTTCAACTCGCTTTCTGTGAGCTGGCCGCAACACCGCAGGATTGCTTCAGGCCCTAGTGTGGTTCCGGCATGGCACGCTGAGCCTTTGGTTAGTTCCTCTTCCTGGTGGGAAATGAGAGTTAAATTTGCCCGTCCAGACACCTCCAGCTAGTCTCTCATTGGTTCTCCCTATTCCTGTTCATTTTCCGCAGAAATTGCAAACTGGGCCAAACAGGAGGTTAAAGGCACTGACTCTCCAAGTGGGGAGAGTGTTAGTAAAGCGTCTGGAATGTTGCACCCGAGTACCAGGGGACGAAAACTGAGACACATTTGAACACGTTTCCCGATCATACGGTGGATCATACTCTGGGTTCCACATGCATGTTTTAGCTGAAGGAAGAATCCCTTAAACCTGGAGAGTTGAGACCCATGGAATGGGTACCATGCAATATGACTTCAAAGGGTCTGCATTTGCTCAGTGAACCTCACCAATCCTATCACTGCTGCGTTTATGCCGCTGTACACACGCTTGATTCTCTTTCGGAGACATATAAATCCATAGGTTTTAAGATTCTTACTAGTCAGGTATATTCTTAGGCGTTTAATATGGGGTGTAGAGTCCACTTCGTTGAGCAAGGAGTAGCTCTTGTCTATTACATATTTGGCTTATGGAACGGTATCTGTGCTAATTTCAATCTCTGGTTTTATGCAGCACCCCAACTCACCTTTCCCCTTAAGCAAGCATAAGTTGGTTTTCTACATTTGAGACCCTGTTCTGTTTTGTAATTCTGTTCCTGTGTAGCCAAGTTTACATTCCGTGTAGTAGTGATATGTTATGATGTTTCTTTTTCTGTGTGACTTATTTCACTTAGAATCATCGTACCTGAATCCACTCATTATGCTGCTATGGGCCTGATGACATAGATTTCATTGCTGAGTGATATTTCATTGTACATAAGGACCACAACTTCTTTATCCATTTTTCACTTTCTGTGATATTGAACTTGTACCGTAAACGAGGTTCTTGTAAACAGAGCCATCCCAAAATTTGGGGTGGCTGTGTCTTTTTGATTTTAATTTCCCTGAGCTATAGGACCATAAGTGGAAGTGCCCTAGGCTCTGTTGCTTTGTTTTGTAGATGTTTCAGGAAACACCATACACTTCTCCAGAGTGGCTGTTGGCAATTTACATCCCGCCCAACAGCATAACAAGGCTCCCAGTTCTCCATGGCCTGTCCTGCCTTTATGGATTTTACACTTTTTTCAGATGGCCCTTTTGACCGGGCGGCAGTGAGACTTCATTTTAGTGCAGATTTCCTTTGCAATCTTGCTTGGTTGGCCAAAAAGGGCGTATGCGTGTTTTCCTGAATATATTCTAGAAAAAACGCATACGCACTTTTTGGCCAAGTGCATCATTGTGGACGTTCTGCCTCTTTTCCTATGCTTTACATGCAATTCCAGTCTACCTCCTGAAATCGCTTTCCTGCAATTCTGCCCCGCTTTCAAGTCCTCTTGGCAGCCTTACTTCAATATATTTTTGGACGATAGCTGTCATTTATAACTCTGCAGGTTTGTGAATTACAGTGCCCCTGAGCTCCTTTCTTCAACTCGCTTTCTTGTGAGCTGGCCGCAACACCGCAGGATTGCTTCAGGCCCTAATCTGGTTCCAGAAAGGCACGCTGATCCTTTGGATAATTCCTCTTCCTAGTGGGAAATGAGAGTTAAATTTGCCCGTCCAGACACCTCCAGCTAGTCACTCATTTGTCCTCCCTATTCCTGTTCATCCTCCGCAGAAATTGCAAACTGGGCCAAACAGGAGGTTAAAGGCACTGACTCTCCAAGTGGGGAGAGTGTTAGTAAAGCGTCTGGAATGTTGCACCCGAGTACCAGGGGACGAAAACTGAGACACATTTGAACACGTTTCCCGATCATACGGTGGATCATACTCTGGGTTCCACATGCATGTTTTAGCTGAAGGAAGAATCCCTTAAACCTGGAGAGTTGAGACCCATGGAATGGGTACCATGCAATATGACTTCAAAGGGTCTGCATTTGCTCAGTGAACCTCTCCAATCCTATCACTGCTGCATTTATGCCCCTGTACACATGCTTGATTCTCTTTCGGAGACATAGCAATCCATAGGTTTTAAGATACTTACTAGTCAGGTACATTCTTAGGCGTTTAATATGGGGTGTTGAGTCCATTTCCTTGAGCAAGGAGTAGCTCTTGTCTATTCCATATTTGGCTTAAGGAACTTTATCTGTGCTCATTTCAATCTCTGGTTTTATGCAGCACCCCAACTCACCTTTCCCCTTAAGCAAGCATGAGTTAGTTTTCTAAATTTGAGACCCTGTTCTGTTTTGTAATCCAGTTCCTGTGTAGCCAAGTTTACATTCCGTGTATTAGTGATATCTTACGATGTTTCTTTTTCTGTGTGACTTATTTCTCTTAGAATCATCGTACCTGAATCCACTCATTATGCTGCTACGGGCCTGATGACATAGATTTCATTGCTGAGTGATATTGCATTGTACGTAAGTACCACAACTTCTTTATCCATTTTTCGCTTTCTGCGATATTGAACTTGTACCGTAAACGAGGTTCTTGTAAAAAGAGCCGGCCTAAACTTTGGGGTGGCTGTGTCTTTTTGATTTTAATTTCCCTAAGCTATAGGACCATAAGTGGAAGTGCCCTAGGCTCTGTTGCTTTGTTTTTTAGATGTTTCAGGAAACACCGTACACTTCTCCAGAGTGGCTGTTGGCAATTTACATCCCGCCCATCAGCATAACAAGGCTCCCAGTTCTCCATGGCCTGTCCTGCCTTTCTGGATTTTACACTTTTTTCAGATGGCCCTTTTGACTGGGGGGCAGTGAGACTTCATTGTAGTGCAGATTTCCTTTGCAAGCTTGCTTGGTTGGCCAAAAATGGCGTATGCGTTTTTCCCTGAATACATTCAGGAAAAATCCATACACACTTTTTGGCCAAGTGCATCATTGTGGACGTTCTGCCTCTTTTCCTATGCTTTACATGCAAATCCAGTCTACCTCCTGAAATCGGTTTCCTGCAATTCTGCCCCACTTTCAAGTCCTCTTGGCAGCCTTACTTCAATATATTTTTGGACGATAGCTGTCATTTATAACTCTGCAGTTTTTTGAATGACGGTGCCCCTGAGCTCCTTTCTTCAACTCGCTTTCTGTGAGCTGGCCGCAACACCGCAGGATTGCTTCAGGCCCTAGTGTGGTTCCGGCATGGCACGCTGAGCCTTTGGTTAGTTCCTCTTCCTGGTGGGAAATGAGAGTTAAATTTGCCCGTCCAGACACCTCCAGCTAGTCTCTCATTGGTTCTCCCTATTCCTGTTCATTTTCCGCAGAAATTGCAAACTGGGCCAAACAGGAGGTTAAAGGCACTGACTCTCCAAGTGGGGAGAGTGTTAGTAAAGCGTCTGGAATGTTGCACCCGAGTACCAGGGGACGAAAACTGAGACACATTTGAACACGTTTCCCGATCATACGGTGGATCATACTCTGGGTTCCACATGCATGTTTTAGCTGAAGGAAGAATCCCTTAAACCTGGAGAGTTGAGACCCATGGAATGGGTACCATGCAATATGACTTCAAAGGGTCTGCATTTGCTCAGTGAACCTCACCAATCCTATCACTGCTGCGTTTATGCCGCTGTACACACGCTTGATTCTCTTTCGGAGACATATAAATCCATAGGTTTTAAGATTCTTACTAGTCAGGTATATTCTTAGGCGTTTAATATGGGGTGTAGAGTCCACTTCGTTGAGCAAGGAGTAGCTCTTGTCTATTACATATTTGGCTTATGGAACGGTATCTGTGCTAATTTCAATCTCTGGTTTTATGCAGCACCCCAACTCACCTTTCCCCTTAAGCAAGCATAAGTTGGTTTTCTACATTTGAGACCCTGTTCTGTTTTGTAATTCTGTTCCTGTGTAGCCAAGTTTACATTCCGTGTAGTAGTGATATGTTATGATGTTTCTTTTTCTGTGTGACTTATTTCACTTAGAATCATCGTACCTGAATCCACTCATTATGCTGCTATGGGCCTGATGACATAGATTTCATTGCTGAGTGATATTGCATTGTACATAAGGACCACAACTTCTTTATCCATTTTTCACTTTCTGTGATATTGAACTTGTACCGTAAACGAGGTTCTTGTAAACAGAGCCATCCCAAAATTTGGGGTGGCTGTGTCTTTTTGATTTTAATTTCCCTGAGCTATAGGACCATAAGTGGAAGTGCCCTAGGCTCTGTTGCTTTGTTTTGTAGATGTTTCAGGAAACACCATACACTTCTCCAGAGTGGCTGTTGGCAATTTACATCCCGCCCAACAGCATAACAAGGCTCCCAGTTCTCCATGGCCTGTCCTGCCTTTATGGATTTTACACTTTTTTCAGATGGCCCTTTTGACCGGGCGGCAGTGAGACTTCATTTTAGTGCAGATTTCCTTTGCAATCTTGCTTGGTTGGCCAAAAAGGGCGTATGCGTGTTTTCCTGAATATATTCTAGAAAAAACGCATACGCACTTTTTGGCCAAGTGCATCATTGTGGACGTTCTGCCTCTTTTCCTATGCTTTACATGCAATTCCAGTCTACCTCCTGAAATCGCTTTCCTGCAATTCTGCCCCGCTTTCAAGTCCTCTTGGCAGCCTTACTTCAATATATTTTTGGACGATAGCTGTCATTTATAACTCTGCAGGTTTGTGAATTACAGTGCCCCTGAGCTCCTTTCTTCAACTCGCTTTCTTGTGAGCTGGCCGCAACACCGCAGGATTGCTTCAGGCCCTAATCTGGTTCCAGAAAGGCACGCTGATCCTTTGGATAATTCCTCTTCCTAGTGGGAAATGAGAGTTAAATTTGCCCGTCCAGACACCTCCAGCTAGTCACTCATTTGTCCTCCCTATTCCTGTTCATCCTCCGCAGAAATTGCAAACTGGGCCAAACAGGAGGTTAAAGGCACTGACTCTCCAAGTGGGGAGAGTGTTAGTAAAGCGTCTGGAATGTTGCACCCGAGTACCAGGGGACGAAAACTGAGACACATTTGAACACGTTTCCCGATCATACGGTGGATCATACTCTGGGTTCCACATGCATGTTTTAGCTGAAGGAAGAATCCCTTAAACCTGGAGAGTTGAGACCCATGGAATGGGTACCATGCAATATGACTTCAAAGGGTCTGCATTTGCTCAGTGAACCTCTCCAATCCTATCACTGCTGCATTTATGCCCCTGTACACATGCTTGATTCTCTTTCGGAGACATAGCAATCCATAGGTTTTAAGATACTTACTAGTCAGGTACATTCTTAGGCGTTTAATATGGGGTGTTGAGTCCATTTCCTTGAGCAAGGAGTAGCTCTTGTCTATTCCATATTTGGCTTAAGGAACTTTATCTGTGCTCATTTCAATCTCTGGTTTTATGCAGCACCCCAACTCACCTTTCCCCTTAAGCAAGCATGAGTTAGTTTTCTAAATTTGAGACCCTGTTCTGTTTTGTAATCCAGTTCCTGTGTAGCCAAGTTTACATTCCGTGTATTAGTGATATCTTACGATGTTTCTTTTTCTGTGTGACTTATTTCTCTTAGAATCATCGTACCTGAATCCACTCATTATGCTGCTACGGGCCTGATGACATAGATTTCATTGCTGAGTGATATTGCATTGTACGTAAGTACCACAACGTCTTTATCCATTTTTCGCTTTCTGCGATATTGAACTTGTACCGTAAACGAGGTTCTTGTAAAAAGAGCCGGCCTAAACTTTGGGGTGGCTGTGTCTTTTTGATTTTAATTTCCCTAAGCTATAGGACCATAAGTGGAAGTGCCCTAGGCTCTGTTGCTTTGTTTTTTAGATGTTTCAGGAAACACCGTACACTTCTCCAGAGTGGCTGTTGGCAATTTACATCCCGCCCATCAGCATAACAAGGCTCCCAGTTCTCCATGGCCTGTCCTGCCTTTCTGGATTTTACACTTTTTTCAGATGGCCCTTTTGACTGGGGGGCAGTGAGACTTCATTGTAGTGCAGATTTCCTTTGCAAGCTTGCTTGGTTGGCCAAAAATGGCGTATGCGTTTTTCCCTGAATACATTCAGGAAAAATCCATACACACTTTTTGGCCAAGTGCATCATTGTGGACGTTCTGCCTCTTTTCCTATGCTTTACATGCAATTCCAGTCTACCTCCTGAAATCGGTTTCCTGCAATTCTGCCCCACTTTCAAGTCCTCTTGGCAGCCTTACTTCAATATATTTTTGGACGATAGCTGTCATTTATAACTCTGCAGTTTTTTGAATGACGGTGCCCCTGAGCTCCTTTCTTCAACTCGCTTTCTGTGAGCTGGCCGCAACACCGCAGGATTGCTTCAGGCCCTAGTGTGGTTCCGGCATGGCACGCTGAGCCTTTGGTTAGTTCCTCTTCCTGGTGGGAAATGAGAGTTAAATTTGCCCGTCCAGACACCTCCAGCTAGTCTCTCATTGGTTCTCCCTATTCCTGTTCATTTTCCGCAGAAATTGCAAACTGGGCCAAACAGGAGGTTAAAGGCACTGACTCTCCAAGTGGGGAGAGTGTTAGTAAAGCGTCTGGAATGTTGCACCCGAGTACCAGGGGACGAAAACTGAGACACATTTGAACACGTTTCCCGATCATACGGTGGATCATACTCTGGGTTCCACATGCATGTTTTAGCTGAAGGAAGAATCCCTTAAACCTGGAGAGTTGAGACCCATGGAATGGGTACCATGCAATATGACTTCAAAGGGTCTGCATTTGCTCAGTGAACCTCACCAATCCTATCACTGCTGCGTTTATGCCGCTGTACACACGCTTGATTCTCTTTCGGAGACATATAAATCCATAGGTTTTAAGATTCTTACTAGTCAGGTATATTCTTAGGCGTTTAATATGGGGTGTAGAGTCCACTTCGTTGAGCAAGGAGTAGCTCTTGTCTATTACATATTTGGCTTATGGAACGGTATCTGTGCTAATTTCAATCTCTGGTTTTATGCAGCACCCCAACTCACCTTTCCCCTTAAGCAAGCATAAGTTGGTTTTCTACATTTGAGACCCTGTTCTGTTTTGTAATTCTGTTCCTGTGTAGCCAAGTTTACATTCCGTGTAGTAGTGATATGTTATGATGTTTCTTTTTCTGTGTGACTTATTTCACTTAGAATCATCGTACCTGAATCCACTCATTATGCTGCTATGGGCCTGATGACATAGATTTCATTGCTGAGTGATATTGCATTGTACATAAGGACCACAACTTCTTTATCCATTTTTCACTTTCTGTGATATTGAACTTGTACCGTAAACGAGGTTCTTGTAAACAGAGCCATCCCAAAATTTGGGGTGGCTGTGTCTTTTTGATTTTAATTTCCCTGAGCTATAGGACCATAAGTGGAAGTGCCCTAGGCTCTGTTGCTTTGTTTTGTAGATGTTTCAGGAAACACCATACACTTCTCCAGAGTGGCTGTTGGCAATTTACATCCCGCCCAACAGCATAACAAGGCTCCCAGTTCTCCATGGCCTGTCCTGCCTTTATGGATTTTACACTTTTTTCAGATGGCCCTTTTGACCGGGCGGCAGTGAGACTTCATTTTAGTGCAGATTTCCTTTGCAATCTTGCTTGGTTGGCCAAAAAGGGCGTATGCGTGTTTTCCTGAATATATTCTAGAAAAAACGCATACGCACTTTTTGGCCAAGTGCATCATTGTGGACGTTCTGCCTCTTTTCCTATGCTTTACATGCAATTCCAGTCTACCTCCTGAAATCGCTTTCCTGCAATTCTGCCCCGCTTTCAAGTCCTCTTGGCAGCCTTACTTCAATATATTTTTGGACGATAGCTGTCATTTATAACTCTGCAGGTTTGTGAATTACAGTGCCCCTGAGCTCCTTTCTTCAACTCGCTTTCTTGTGAGCTGGCCGCAACACCGCAGGATTGCTTCAGGCCCTAATCTGGTTCCAGAAAGGCACGCTGATCCTTTGGATAATTCCTCTTCCTAGTGGGAAATGAGAGTTAAATTTGCCCGTCCAGACACCTCCAGCTAGTCACTCATTTGTCCTCCCTATTCCTGTTCATCCTCCGCAGAAATTGCAAACTGGGCCAAACAGGAGGTTAAAGGCACTGACTCTCCAAGTCGGGAGAGTGTTAGTAAAGCGTCTGGAATGTTGCACCCGAGTACCAGGGAATGAGACCTGGGACATATTTCAACACGTCTCCCGATCACACGGTTGATCATACTCTGGATGTTTTAGCTGAAGGAAAAATCCCACACACATTCATGTTTTAGCTGAAGGAAGAATCCCTTAAACCTGGAGAGTTGAGACCCGTGGAATGGGTACCATGCAATATGACTTCAAAGGGTCTTCATTTGCTCACCGAACCTCTCCAATCCTATCACTGCTGCATTTATGCCCCTGTACACATGCTTGATTCTCTTTCGGAGACATAGCAATCCATAGGTTTTAAGATACTTACTAGTCAGGTACATTCTTAGGCGTTTAATATGGGGTGTTGAGTCCATTTCCTTGAGCAAGGAGTAGCTCTTGTCTATTCCATATTTGGCTTAAGGAACTTTATCTGTGCTCATTTCAATCTCTGGTTTTATGCAGCACCCCAACTCACCTTTCCCCTTAAGCAAGCATGAGTTAGTTTTCTAAATTTGAGACCCTGTTCTGTTTTGTAATCCAGTTCCTGTGTAGCCAAGTTTACATTCCGTGTATTAGTGATATCTTACGATGTTTCTTTTTCTGTGTGACTTATTTCTCTTAGAATCATCGTACCTGAATCCACTCATTATGCTGCTACGGGCCTGATGACATAGATTTCATTGCTGAGTGATATTGCATTGTACGTAAGTACCACAACGTCTTTATCCATTTTTCGCTTTCTGCGATATTGAACTTGTACCGTAAACGAGGTTCTTGTAAAAAGAGCCGGCCTAAACTTTGGGGTGGCTGTGTCTTTTTGATTTTAATTTCCCTAAGCTATAGGACCATAAGTGGAAGTGCCCTAGGCTCTGTTGCTTTGTTTTTTAGATGTTTCAGGAAACACCGTACACTTCTCCAGAGTGGCTGTTGGCAATTTACATCCCGCCCATCAGCATAACAAGGCTCCCAGTTCTCCATGGCCTGTCCTGCCTTTCTGGATTTTACACTTTTTTCAGATGGCCCTTTTGACTGGGGGGCAGTGAGACTTCATTGTAGTGCAGATTTCCTTTGCAAGCTTGCTTGGTTGGCCAAAAATGGCGTATGCGTTTTTCCCTGAATACATTCAGGAAAAATCCATACACACTTTTTGGCCAAGTGCATCATTGTGGACGTTCTGCCTCTTTTCCTATGCTTTACATGCAAATCCAGTCTACCTCCTGAAATCGGTTTCCTGCAATTCTGCCCCACTTTCAAGTCCTCTTGGCAGCCTTACTTCAATATATTTTTGGACGATAGCTGTCATTTATAACTCTGCAGTTTTTTGAATGACGGTGCCCCTGAGCTCCTTTCTTCAACTCGCTTTCTGTGAGCTGGCCGCAACACCGCAGGATTGCTTCAGGCCCTAGTGTGGTTCCGGCATGGCACGCTGAGCCTTTGGTTAGTTCCTCTTCCTGGTGGGAAATGAGAGTTAAATTTGCCCGTCCAGACACCTCCAGCTAGTCTCTCATTGGTTCTCCCTATTCCTGTTCATTTTCCGCAGAAATTGCAAACTGGGCCAAACAGGAGGTTAAAGGCACTGACTCTCCAAGTGGGGAGAGTGTTAGTAAAGCGTCTGGAATGTTGCACCCGAGTACCAGGGGACGAAAACTGAGACACATTTGAACACGTTTCCCGATCATACGGTGGATCATACTCTGGGTTCCACATGCATGTTTTAGCTGAAGGAAGAATCCCTTAAACCTGGAGAGTTGAGACCCATGGAATGGGTACCATGCAATATGACTTCAAAGGGTCTGCATTTGCTCAGTGAACCTCACCAATCCTATCACTGCTGCGTTTATGCCGCTGTACACACGCTTGATTCTCTTTCGGAGACATATAAATCCATAGGTTTTAAGATTCTTACTAGTCAGGTATATTCTTAGGCGTTTAATATGGGGTGTAGAGTCCACTTCGTTGAGCAAGGAGTAGCTCTTGTCTATTACATATTTGGCTTATGGAACGGTATCTGTGCTAATTTCAATCTCTGGTTTTATGCAGCACCCCAACTCACCTTTCCCCTTAAGCAAGCATAAGTTGGTTTTCTACATTTGAGACCCTGTTCTGTTTTGTAATTCTGTTCCTGTGTAGCCAAGTTTACATTCCGTGTAGTAGTGATATGTTATGATGTTTCTTTTTCTGTGTGACTTATTTCACTTAGAATCATCGTACCTGAATCCACTCATTATGCTGCTATGGGCCTGATGACATAGATTTCATTGCTGAGTGATATTGCATTGTACATAAGGACCACAACTTCTTTATCCATTTTTCACTTTCTGTGATATTGAACTTGTACCGTAAACGAGGTTCTTGTAAACAGAGCCATCCCAAAATTTGGGGTGGCTGTGTCTTTTTGATTTTAATTTCCCTGAGCTATAGGACCATAAGTGGAAGTGCCCTAGGCTCTGTTGCTTTGTTTTGTAGATGTTTCAGGAAACACCATACACTTCTCCAGAGTGGCTGTTGGCAATTTACATCCCGCCCAACAGCATAACAAGGCTCCCAGTTCTCCATGGCCTGTCCTGCCTTTATGGATTTTACACTTTTTTCAGATGGCCCTTTTGACCGGGCGGCAGTGAGACTTCATTTTAGTGCAGATTTCCTTTGCAATCTTGCTTGGTTGGCCAAAAAGGGCGTATGCGTGTTTTCCTGAATATATTCTAGAAAAAACGCATACGCACTTTTTGGCCAAGTGCATCATTGTGGACGTTCTGCCTCTTTTCCTATGCTTTACATGCAATTCCAGTCTACCTCCTGAAATCGCTTTCCTGCAATTCTGCCCCGCTTTCAAGTCCTCTTGGCAGCCTTACTTCAATATATTTTTGGACGATAGCTGTCATTTATAACTCTGCAGGTTTGTGAATTACAGTGCCCCTGAGCTCCTTTCTTCAACTCGCTTTCTTGTGAGCTGGCCGCAACACCGCAGGATTGCTTCAGGCCCTAATCTGGTTCCAGAAAGGCACGCTGATCCTTTGGATAATTCCTCTTCCTAGTGGGAAATGAGAGTTAAATTTGCCCGTCCAGACACCTCCAGCTAGTCACTCATTTGTCCTCCCTATTCCTGTTCATCCTCCGCAGAAATTGCAAACTGGGCCAAACAGGAGGTTAAAGGCACTGACTCTCCAAGTCGGGAGAGTGTTAGTAAAGCGTCTGGAATGTTGCACCCGAGTACCAGGGAATGAGACCTGGGACATATTTCAACACGTCTCCCGATCACACGGTTGATCATACTCTGGATGTTTTAGCTGAAGGAAAAATCCCACACACATTCATGTTTTAGCTGAAGGAAGAATCCCTTAAACCTGGAGAGTTGAGACCCGTGGAATGGGTACCATGCAATATGACTTCAAAGGGTCTTCATTTGCTCACCGAACCTCTCCAATCCTATCACTGCTGCATTTATGCCCCTGTACACATGCTTGATTCTCTTTCGGAGACATAGCAATCCATAGGTTTTAAGATACTTACTAGTCAGGTACATTCTTAGGCGTTTAATATGGGGTGTTGAGTCCATTTCCTTGAGCAAGGAGTAGCTCTTGTCTATTCCATATTTGGCTTAAGGAACTTTATCTGTGCTCATTTCAATCTCTGGTTTTATGCAGCACCCCAACTCACCTTTCCCCTTAAGCAAGCATGAGTTAGTTTTCTAAATTTGAGACCCTGTTCTGTTTTGTAATCCAGTTCCTGTGTAGCCAAGTTTACATTCCGTGTATTAGTGATATCTTACGATGTTTCTTTTTCTGTGTGACTTATTTCTCTTAGAATCATCGTACCTGAATCCACTCATTATGCTGCTACGGGCCTGATGACATAGATTTCATTGCTGAGTGATATTGCATTGTACGTAAGTACCACAACGTCTTTATCCATTTTTCGCTTTCTGCGATATTGAACTTGTACCGTAAACGAGGTTCTTGTAAAAAGAGCCGGCCTAAACTTTGGGGTGGCTGTGTCTTTTTGATTTTAATTTCCCTAAGCTATAGGACCATAAGTGGAAGTGCCCTAGGCTCTGTTGCTTTGTTTTTTAGATGTTTCAGGAAACACCGTACACTTCTCCAGAGTGGCTGTTGGCAATTTACATCCCGCCCATCAGCATAACAAGGCTCCCAGTTCTCCATGGCCTGTCCTGCCTTTCTGGATTTTACACTTTTTTCAGATGGCCCTTTTGACTGGGGGGCAGTGAGACTTCATTGTAGTGCAGATTTCCTTTGCAAGCTTGCTTGGTTGGCCAAAAATGGCGTATGCGTTTTTCCCTGAATACATTCAGGAAAAATCCATACACACTTTTTGGCCAAGTGCATCATTGTGGACGTTCTGCCTCTTTTCCTATGCTTTACATGCAAATCCAGTCTACCTCCTGAAATCGGTTTCCTGCAATTCTGCCCCACTTTCAAGTCCTCTTGGCAGCCTTACTTCAATATATTTTTGGACGATAGCTGTCATTTATAACTCTGCAGTTTTTTGAATGACGGTGCCCCTGAGCTCCTTTCTTCAACTCGCTTTCTGTGAGCAGGCCGCAACACCGCAGGATTGCTTCAGGCCCTAGTGTGGTTCCGGCATGGCACGCTGAGCCTTTGGTTAGTTCCTCTTCCTGGTGGGAAATGAGAGTTAAATTTGCCCGTCCAGACACCTCCAGCTAGTCTCTCATTGGTTCTCCCTATTCCTGTTCATTTTCCGCAGAAATTGCAAACTGGGCCAAACAGGAGGTTAAAGGCACTGACTCTCCAAGTGGGGAGAGTGTTAGTAAAGCGTCTGGAATGTTGCACCCGAGTACCAGGGGACGAAAACTGAGACACATTTGAACACGTTTCCCGATCATACGGTGGATCATACTCTGGGTTCCACATGCATGTTTTAGCTGAAGGAAGAATCCCTTAAACCTGGAGAGTTGAGACCCATGGAATGGGTACCATGCAATATGACTTCAAAGGGTCTGCATTTGCTCAGTGAACCTCACCAATCCTATCACTGCTGCGTTTATGCCGCTGTACACACGCTTGATTCTCTTTCGGAGACATATAAATCCATAGGTTTTAAGATTCTTACTAGTCAGGTATATTCTTAGGCGTTTAATATGGGGTGTAGAGTCCACTTCGTTGAGCAAGGAGTAGCTCTTGTCTATTACATATTTGGCTTATGGAACGGTATCTGTGCTAATTTCAATCTCTGGTTTTATGCAGCACCCCAACTCACCTTTCCCCTTAAGCAAGCATAAGTTGGTTTTCTACATTTGAGACCCTGTTCTGTTTTGTAATTCTGTTCCTGTGTAGCCAAGTTTACATTCCGTGTAGTAGTGATATGTTATGATGTTTCTTTTTCTGTATGACTTATTTCACTTAGAATCATCGTACCTGAATCCACTCATTATGCTGCTATGGGCCTGATGACATAGATTTCATTGCTGAGTGATATTGCATTGTACATAAGGACCACAACTTCTTTATCCATTTTTCACTTTCTGTGATATTGAACTTGTACCGTAAACGAGGTTCTTGTAAACAGAGCCATCCCAAAATTTGGGGTGGCTGTGTCTTTTTGATTTTAATTTCCCTGAGCTATAGGACCATAAGTGGAAGTGCCCTAGGCTCTGTTGCTTTGTTTTGTAGATGTTTCAGGAAACACCATACACTTCTCCAGAGTGGCTGTTGGCAATTTACATCCCGCCCAACAGCATAACAAGGCTCCCAGTTCTCCATGGCCTGTCCTGCCTTTATGGATTTTACACTTTTTTCAGATGGCCCTTTTGACCGGGCGGCAGTGAGACTTCATTTTAGTGCAGATTTCCTTTGCAATCTTGCTTGGTTGGCCAAAAAGGGCGTATGCGTGTTTTCCTGAATATATTCTAGAAAAAACGCATACGCACTTTTTGGCCAAGTGCATCATTGTGGACGTTCTGCCTCTTTTCCTATGCTTTACATGCAATTCCAGTCTACCTCCTGAAATCGCTTTCCTGCAATTCTGCCCCGCTTTCAAGTCCTCTTGGCAGCCTTACTTCAATATATTTTTGGACGATAGCTGTCATTTATAACTCTGCAGGTTTGTGAATTACAGTGCCCCTGAGCTCCTTTCTTCAACTCGCTTTCTTGTGAGCTGGCCGCAACACCGCAGGATTGCTTCAGGCCCTAATCTGGTTCCAGAAAGGCACGCTGATCCTTTGGATAATTCCTCTTCCTAGTGGGAAATGAGAGTTAAATTTGCCCATCCAGACACCTCCAGCTAGTCACTCATTTGTCCTCCCTATTCCTGTTCATCCTCCGCAGAAATTGCAAACTGGGCCAAACAGGAGGTTAAAGGCACTGACTCTCCAAGTCGGGAGAGTGTTAGTAAAGCGTCTGGAATGTTGCACCCGAGTACCAGGGAATGAGACCTGGGACATATTTCAACACGTCTCCCGATCACACGGTTGATCATACTCTGGATGTTTTAGCTGAAGGAAAAATCCCACACACATTCATGTTTTAGCTGAAGGAAGAATCCCTTAAACCTGGAGAGTTGAGACCCGTGGAATGGGTACCATGCAATATGACTTCAAAGGGTCTTCATTTGCTCACCGAACCTCTCCAATCCTATCACTGCTGCATTTATGCCCCTGTACACATGCTTGATTCTCTTTCGGAGACATAGCAATCCATAGGTTTTAAGATACTTACTAGTCAGGTACATTCTTAGGCGTTTAATATGGGGTGTTGAGTCCATTTCCTTGAGCAAGGAGTAGCTCTTGTCTATTCCATATTTGGCTTAAGGAACTTTATCTGTGCTCATTTCAATCTCTGGTTTTATGCAGCACCCCAACTCACCTTTCCCCTTAAGCAAGCATGAGTTAGTTTTCTAAATTTGAGACCCTGTTCTGTTTTGTAATCCAGTTCCTGTGTAGCCAAGTTTACATTCCGTGTAGTAGTGATATCTTACGATGTTTCTTTTTCTGTGTGACTTATTTCTCTTAGAATCATCGTACCTGAATCCACTCATTATGCTGCTACGGGCCTGATGACATAGATTTCATTGCTGAGTGATATTGCATTGTACGTAAGTACCACAACGTCTTTATCCATTTTTCGCTTTCTGCGATATTGAACTTGTACCGTAAACGAGGTTCTTGTAAAAAGAGCCGGCCTAAACTTTGGGGTGGCTGTGTCTTTTTGATTTTAATTTCCCTAAGCTATAGGACCATAAGTGGAAGTGCCCTAGGCTCTGTTGCTTTGTTTTTTAGATGTTTCAGGAAACACCGTACACTTCTCCAGAGTGGCTGTTGGCAATTTACATCCCGCCCATCAGCATAACAAGGCTCCCAGTTCTCCATGGCCTGTCCTGCCTTTCTGGATTTTACACTTTTTTCAGATGGCCCTTTTGACTGGGGGGCAGTGAGACTTCATTGTAGTGCAGATTTCCTTTGCAAGCTTGCTTGGTTGGCCAAAAATGGCGTATGCGTTTTTCCCTGAATACATTCAGGAAAAATCCATACACACTTTTTGGCCAAGTGCATCATTGTGGACGTTCTGCCTCTTTTCCTATGCTTTACATGCAATTCCAGTCTACCTCCTGAAATCGGTTTCCTGCAATTCTGCCCCACTTTCAAGTCCTCTTGGCAGCCTTACTTCAATATATTTTTGGACGATAGCTGTCATTTATAACTCTGCAGTTTTTTGAATGACGGTGCCCCTGAGCTCCTTTCTTCAACTCGCTTTCTGTGAGCTGGCCGCAACACCGCAGGATTGCTTCAGGCCCTAGTGTGGTTCCGGCATGGCACGCTGAGCCTTTGGTTAGTTCCTCTTCCTGGTGGGAAATGAGAGTTAAATTTGCCCGTCCAGACACCTCCAGCTAGTCTCTCATTGGTTCTCCCTATTCCTGTTCATTTTCCGCAGAAATTGCAAACTGGGCCAAACAGGAGGTTAAAGGCACTGACTCTCCAAGTGGGGAGAGTGTTAGTAAAGCGTCTGGAATGTTGCACCCGAGTACCAGGGGACGAAAACTGAGACACATTTGAACACGTTTCCCGATCATACGGTGGATCATACTCTGGGTTCCACATGCATGTTTTAGCTGAAGGAAGAATCCCTTAAACCTGGAGAGTTGAGACCCATGGAATGGGTACCATGCAATATGACTTCAAAGGGTCTGCATTTGCTCAGTGAACCTCACCAATCCTATCACTGCTGCGTTTATGCCGCTGTACACACGCTTGATTCTCTTTCGGAGACATATAAATCCATAGGTTTTAAGATTCTTACTAGTCAGGTATATTCTTAGGCGTTTAATATGGGGTGTAGAGTCCACTTCGTTGAGCAAGGAGTAGCTCTTGTCTATTACATATTTGGCTTATGGAACGGTATCTGTGCTAATTTCAATCTCTGGTTTTATGCAGCACCCCAACTCACCTTTCCCCTTAAGCAAGCATAAGTTGGTTTTCTACATTTGAGACCCTGTTCTGTTTTGTAATTCTGTTCCTGTGTAGCCAAGTTTACATTCCGTGTAGTAGTGATATGTTATGATGTTTCTTTTTCTGTATGACTTATTTCACTTAGAATCATCGTACCTGAATCCACTCATTATGCTGCTATGGGCCTGATGACATAGATTTCATTGCTGAGTGATATTGCATTGTACATAAGGACCACAACTTCTTTATCCATTTTTCACTTTCTGTGATATTGAACTTGTACCGTAAACGAGGTTCTTGTAAACAGAGCCATCCCAAAATTTGGGGTGGCTGTGTCTTTTTGATTTTAATTTCCCTGAGCTATAGGACCATAAGTGGAAGTGCCCTAGGCTCTGTTGCTTTGTTTTGTAGATGTTTCAGGAAACACCATACACTTCTCCAGAGTGGCTGTTGGCAATTTACATCCCGCCCAACAGCATAACAAGGCTCCCAGTTCTCCATGGCCTGTCCTGCCTTTATGGATTTTACACTTTTTTCAGATGGCCCTTTTGACCGGGCGGCAGTGAGACTTCATTTTAGTGCAGATTTCCTTTGCAATCTTGCTTGGTTGGCCAAAAAGGGCGTATGCGTGTTTTCCTGAATATATTCTAGAAAAAACGCATACGCACTTTTTGGCCAAGTGCATCATTGTGGACGTTCTGCCTCTTTTCCTATGCTTTACATGCAATTCCAGTCTACCTCCTGAAATCGCTTTCCTGCAATTCTGCCCCGCTTTCAAGTCCTCTTGGCAGCCTTACTTCAATATATTTTTGGACGATAGCTGTCATTTATAACTCTGCAGGTTTGTGAATTACAGTGCCCCTGAGCTCCTTTCTTCAACTCGCTTTCTTGTGAGCTGGCCGCAACACCGCAGGATTGCTTCAGGCCCTAATCTGGTTCCAGAAAGGCACGCTGATCCTTTGGATAATTCCTCTTCCTAGTGGGAAATGAGAGTTAAATTTGCCCGTCCAGACACCTCCAGCTAGTCACTCATTTGTCCTCCCTATTCCTGTTCATCCTCCGCAGAAATTGCAAACTGGGCCAAACAGGAGGTTAAAGGCACTGACTCTCCAAGTCGGGAGAGTGTTAGTAAAGCGTCTGGAATGTTGCACCCGAGTACCAGGGAATGAGACCTGGGACATATTTCAACACGTCTCCCGATCACACGGTTGATCATACTCTGGATGTTTTAGCTGAAGGAAAAATCCCACACACATTCATGTTTTAGCTGAAGGAAGAATCCCTTAAACCTGGAGAGTTGAGACCCATGGAATGGGTATCATGCAATATGACTTCAAAGGGTCTGCATTTGCTCACCGAACCCCACCAATCCTCTCACTGCTGCATTTATGCTGCTATACACACGCTTAATTCTCTTTCGGAGACATTTAAATCCATAGGTTTTAAGATTCTTACAAGTCAGGTATATTCTTAGGCGTTTAATATGGGGTGTTGAGTCCACTTTGTTGAGCAAGGAGTAGCTCTTGTCTATTACATATTTGGCTTATGGAGCGGTATCTGTGCTAATTTCAATCTCTGGTTTTATGCAGCACCCCAACTCACCTTTCCCCTTAAGCAAGCATAAGTTGGTTTTCTACATTTGAGACCCTCTTCTGTTTTGTAATTCAGTTCCTGTGTAGCCAAGTTTTCATTCCGTGTAGTAGTGAAATCTTATGATGTTTCTTTTTCTCTGTGACTTATTTCACTTAGAATCATCGTACCTGAATCCACTCATTATGCTGCTACGGGCCTGATGACATAGATTTCATTGCTGAGTGATATTGCATTGTACGTAAGTACCACAACTTCTTTATCCATTTTTCGCTTTCTGCGATATTTAACTTGTACCTTAAACGAGGTTCTTGTAAACAGAGCCATCCCAAACTTTGGGGTGGCTGTGTCTTTTTGATTTTAATTTCCCTAAGCTATAGGACCATAAGTGGAAGTGCCCTAGGCTCTGTTGCTTTGTTTTTTAGATGTTTCAGGAAACACCATACAGTTCTCCCAAGTGGCTGTTGTCAATTTACATCCCGCCCATCAGCATAACAAGGCTCCCAGTTCTCCATGGCCTGTCCTGCCTTTCTGGATTTTACACTTTTTTCAGATTGCCCTTTTGACTGGGGGGCAGTGAGACTTCATTGTAGTGCAGATTTCCTTTGCAAGCTTGCTTGGTTGTCCAAAAAGTGCCTATGCGTTTTTTCCTGAGGAAAAAACGCATACGCACTTTTTGGCCCAGTGCATCATTGTGGACGTTCTGCCTGTTTTCCTATGCTTTACATGCAATTCCAGTCTACCTCCTGAAATCAGTTTCCTGCAATTCTGCCCCGCTTTCACGTCCTCTTGGCAGCCTTACTTCAATATATTTCTGGACGATAGCTATCATTTATAACTCTGCAGGTTTGTGAATGACAGTGCCCCTGAGCTCCTTTCTTCAACTCGCTTTCTTGTGAGCTGGCCGCAACACTGCAGTATTGCTTCAGGCCCTAGTGTGGTTCTGGCATGCCATGCTGAGCCTTTGGTTAATTCCTCTTCCTGGTGGGAAATGAGAGTTAAATTTGCCCGTCCAGACACCTGCAGCTAGTCTCTCATTTGTTCTCCCTATTCCTGTTCATTTTCCGCAGAAATTGCAAACTGGCCAAACAGGAGGTTAAAGGCAGTGACTCTCCAAGTGGGCAGAGTGTTACTAAAGCCTCTGGAATGTTGCACCGGAGTACCAGGGGACGAAAACTGAGACACATTTGAACACGTTTCCCGATCACACGGTGGATCATACTCTGGGTTCCACATGCATGTTTTAGCTGAAGGAAGAATCCCTTAAACCTGGAGAGTTGAGACCCATGGAATGGGTACCATGCAATATGACTTCAAAGGGTCTGCATTTGCTCACCGAACCTCACCAATCCTAAAACTGCTGCGTTTATGCCGCTGTACACACGCTTGATTCTCTTTCGGAGACATATAAATCCATAGGATTTAAGATTCTTACTAGTCAGGTATATTCTTAGGCGTTTAATATGGGGTGTTGAGTCCACTTCGTTGAGCAAGGAGTAGCTGTTGTCTATTACATATTTGGCTTATGGAATGGTATCTGTGCTAATTTCAATCTCTGGTTTTATGCAGCACCCCAACTCACCTTTCCCCTTAAGCAAGCATACGTTGGTTTTCTACATTTGAGACCCTGTTCTGTTTTGTAATTCAGTTCCTGTGTAGCCAAGTTTACATTCCGTGTTGTAGTGATATCTTACAATGTTTCTTTTTCTGTGTGACTTATTTCTCTTAGAATCATCGTACCTGAATCCACTCATTATGCTGCTACGGGCCTGATGACATAGATTTCATTGCTGAGTGATATTGCATTGTACGTAAGTACCACAACGTCTTTATCCATTTTTCGCTTTCTGCGATATTGAACTTGTACCGTAAACGAGGTTCTTGTAAAAAGAGCCGGCCTAAACTTTGGGGTGGCTGTGTCTTTTTGATTTTAATTTCCCTAAGCTATAGGACCATAAGTGGAAGTGCCCTAGGCTCTGTTGCTTTGTTTTTTAGATGTTTCAGGAAACACCGTACACTTCTCCAGAGTGGCTGTTGGCAATTTACATCCCGCCCATCAGCATAACAAGGCTCCCAGTTCTCCATGGCCTGTCCTGCCTTTCTGGATTTTACACTTTTTTCAGATGGCCCTTTTGAGCAGGGGGAAGTGAGACTTCATTGTAGTGCAGATTTCCTTTGCAAGCTTGCTTGGTTGGCCAAAAATGGCGTATGCGTTTTTCCCTGAATACATTCAGGAAAAATCCATACACACTTTTTGGCCAAGTGCATCATTGTGGACGTTCTGCCTCTTTTCCTATGCTTTACATGCAAATCCAGTCTACCTCCTGAAATCGGTTTCCTGCAATTCTGCCCCACTTTCAAGTCCTCTTGGCAGCCTTACTTCAATATATTTTTGGACGATAGCTGTCATTTATAACTCTGCAGTTTTTTGAATGACGGTGCCCCTGAGCTCCTTTCTTCAACTCGCTTTCTGTGAGCTGGCCGCAACACCGCAGGATTGCTTCAGGCCCTAGTGTGGTTCCGGCATCGCACGCTGAGCCTTTGGTTAGTTCCTCTTCCTGGTGGGAAATGAGAGTTAAATTTGCCCGTCCAGACACCTCCAGCTAGTCTCTCATTGGTTCTCCCTATTCCTGTTCATTTTCCGCAGAAATTGCAAACTGGGCCAAACAGGAGGTTAAAGGCACTGACTCTCCAAGTGGGGAGAGTGTTAGTAAAGTGTCTGGAATGTTGCACCCGAGTACCAGGGGACGAAAACTGAGACACATTGGAACACGTTTCCCGATCATACGGTGGATCATACTCTGGGTTCCACATGCATGTTTTAGCTGAAGGAAGAATCCCTTAAACCTGGAGAGTTGAGACCCATGGAATGGGTACCATGCAATATGACTTCAAAGGGTCTGCATTTGCTCAGTGAACCTCACCAATCCTATCACTGCTGCGTTTATGCCGCTGTACACACGCTTGATTCTCTTTCGGAGACATATAAATCCATAGGTTTTAAGATTCTTACTAGTCAGGTATATTCTTAGGCGTTTAATATGGGGTGTAGAGTCCACTTCGTTGAGCAAGGAGTAGCTCTTGTCTATTACATATTTGGCTTATGGAACGGTATCTGTGCTAATTTCAATCTCTGGTTTTATGCAGCACCCCAACTCACCTTTCCCCTTAAGCAAGCATAAGTTGGTTTTCTACATTTGAGACCCTGTTCTGTTTTGTAATTCAGTTCCTGTGTAGCCAAGTTTACATTCCGTGTAGTAGTGATATCTTATGATGTTTCTTTTTCTGTGTGACTTTTTTCACTTGGAATCATCATACCTGAATCCACTCATTATGCTGCTATGGGCCTGATGACATAGATTTCATTGCTGAGTGATATTGCATTTTACGTAAATACCACAACGTCTTTATCCATTTTTCACTTTCTGTGATATTGAACTTGTACCGTAAACGAGGTTCTTGTAAACAGAGCCATCCCAAAATTTGGGGTGGCTGTGTCTTTTTGATTTTAATTTCCCTGAGCTATAGGACCATAAGTGGAAGTGCCCTAGGCTCTGTTGCTTTGTTTTGTAGATGTTTCAGGAAACACCATACACTTCTCCAGATTGGCTGTTGGCAATTAACATCCCGCCCATCAGCATAACAAGGCTCCCAGTTCTCCATGGCCTGTCCTGCCTTTATGGATTTTATGCTTTTTTCAGATGGCCCTTTTGACCGGGGGGCAGTGAGACTTCATTGTAGTGCAGATTTCCTTTGCAATCTTGCTTGGTTGGCCAAAAAGGGCGTATGTGTTTTTTCCTGAATATATTCAGGAAAAAACGCATACACACTTTTTGGCCAAGTGCATCATTGTGGACGTTCTGCCTCTTTTCCTATGCTTTACATGCAATTCCAGTCTACCTCCTGAAATCGGTTTCCTGCAATTCTGCCACGCTTTCAAGTCCTCTTGGCAGCCTTACTTCAATATATTTTTGGACTATAGCTGTCATTTATAACTCTGCAGGTTTGTGAATTACAGTGCCCCTGAGCTCCTTTCTTCAACTTGCTTTCTTGTGAGCTGGCCGCAACATCGCAAGATTGCTTCAGGCCCTACTGTGGTTCCGGCATGGCATGCTGAGCCTTTGGTTAATTCCTCTACCTGGTGTGAAATGAGAGTTAAATTGGCCCGTCCAGACACCTCCAGCTAGTCTCTCATTGGTTCTCCCTATTCCTGTTCATTTTCCGCAGAAATTGCAAACTGGGCCAAACAGGAGGTTAAAGGCACTGACTCTCCAAGTGGGGAGTGTGTTAGTAAAGCGTCTGGAATGTTGCAACCGAGTACCAGGGGATGAAAACTGAGACACATTTGAACACGTTTCCCGATCTCATGGTGGATCATACTCTGGGTTCCACATGCATGTTTTAGCTGAAGGAAGAATCCCTTAAACCTGGAGATTTGAGACCCATGGAATGGGTACCATGCAATATGACTTCAAAGGGTCTGCATTTGCTCACCGAACCTCATCAATCCTATCACTGCTGCCTTTATGTCGCTGTACACACGCTTGATTCTCTTTCGGAGACATATAAATCCATAGGTTTTAAGATTCTTACTTGTCAAGTATATTCTTAGGCTTTGAATATGGCGTCTTGAGTCCACTTCGTTGAGCAAGGAATAGCTCTTGTCTTTTACATATTTGGCTTATGGAACTGTATTTGTGCTAATTTCAATCTCTGGTTTTATGCAGCACCCCAACTCACCTTTCCCCTTCAGCAAGCATAAGTTGGTTTTCTACATTTGAGACCCTGTTCTGTTTTGTAATTCAGTTCCTGTGTAGCCAAGTTTACATTCCGTGTAGTAGTGATATCTTATGATGTTTCTTTTTCTGTGTGACTTATTTCACTTAGAATCATTGTACCTGAATCCACTGATTATGCTGCTACAGGCCTGATGACATAAATTTCATTGCTGAGTGATATTGCTTTGTATGTAAGTACCACGACTTCTTTATCCATTTTTCACTTTCTGTGATATTGAACTTGTACCGTAAACGAGGTTCTTGTAAACAGAGCCATCCCAAACTTTGGGGTGGCTGTGTCTTTTTGATTTTAATTTCCCTAAGCTATAGCACCATAAGTGGAAGTGCCCTAAGCTCCGTTGCTTTGTTTCTTAGATGTTTCAGGAAACACCATACACTTCTCCAGAGTGGCTGTTGGCAATTTACATCCCGCCCATCAGCATAACAAGGCTCCCAGTTCTCCATGGCCTGTCTTGCCTTTCTGGATTTTACACTTTTTTCAGATGGCCCTTTTGACCGGGCGGCAGTGAGACTTCATTGTAGTGCAGATTTCCTTTGCAAGCTTGCTTGGTTGGCCAAAAATTGCGTATGCGTTTTTTCCTGAATATATTCGGGAAGAAACGCATACGTCCTTTTTGGCCAAGTGCATCATTGTGGACGTTGTGCCTCTTTTCCTATGCTTTACATGCAATTCCAGTCTACCTCCTGAAATCGGTTTCCTGCAATTCTGCCCCGTTTTCAAGTCCTCTTGGCAGCCTTACTTCAATATATTTTTGGACTATAGCTGTCATTTATAACTCTGCAGGTTTGTGAATTACAGTGCCCCTGAGCTCCTTTCTTCAACTCGCTTTCTTGTGAGCTGTCCGCAACACCGCAGTATTGCTTCAGGCCCTAGTGTTGTTCCGGTATGGCACCCTGAGCCTTTGGTTAATTCCTCTTCCTGGTGGGAAATGAGAGTTAAATTTGCCCGTCCAGACACCTCCAGCTAGTCTCTCATTGGTTCTCCCTATTCCTGTTCATTTTCCGCAGAAATTGCAAACTGGGCCAAACAGGAGGTTAAAGGCACTGACTCTCCAAGTGGGGAGAGTGTTAGTAAAGCGTCTGGAATGTTGCACCCGAGTACCAGGGGACGAAAACTGAGACACATTTGAACACGTTTCCCGATCACACGGTGGATCATACCCTGGGTTCCACGTGCATGTTTTAGCTGAAGGAAGAATCCCTTAAACCTGGAGATTTGAGACCCATGGAATGGGTACCATGCAATATGACTTCAAAGGGTCTGCATTTGCTCACCGATCCTCACCAATCCTATCACTGCTGCGTTTATGCCGCTGTACACACGCTTGTTTCTCTTTCGGAGACATATAAATCCATAGGTTTTAAGATTCTTACTAGTCAGGTATATTCTTAGGCGTTTAATATGGGGTGTTGAGTCCACTTCGTAGAGCAAGGAGTAGCTCTTGTGTATTATATATTTGGCTTATGGAACGGTATCTGTGCTAATTTCAATCTCTGGTTTTATGCAGCACCCCAACTCACCTTTCCCCTTAAGCAAGCATAAGTTGGTTTTCTACCTTTGAGACCCTGTTCTGTTTTGTAATTCAGTTCCTGTGTAGCCAAGTTTACATTCCGTGTTTTAGTGATATCTTATGATGTTTCTTTTTCTGTGTGACTTATTTCACTTAGAATCAATGTACCTGAATCCACTCATTATGCTGCTATGGGCCTGATGACATAGATTTCATTGCTGGGTGATATTGCATTGTATGTAAGTACCACAACTTCTTTATCCATTTTTCACTTTCTGTGATATTGAACTTGTACCATAAAAGAGGTTTTTGTAAACAGAGCCGTCCCAAACTTTGGGGTGGCTGTGTCTTTTTGATTTTAATTTCCCTAAGCTATAGGACCATAAGTGGAAGTGCCCTAGGCTCTGTTGCTTTGTTTTTCAGATGTATCAGGAAACACCATACACTTCTCCAGAGTGGCTGTTGGCAATTTACATCCCGCCCATCAGCATAACAAGGCTCCCAGTTCTCCATGGCCTGTCCTGTCTTTCTGGATTTTACACTTTTTTCAGATGGCCCTTTTGACCGGGGGGCAGTGAGACTTCATTGTAGTGCAGATTTCCTTTGCAAGCTTGCTTGGTTGGCCAAAAAGGGCGTATGCGTTTTTTCCTGAATATATTCAGGAAAAAACGCATACGCCCTTTTTGGCCAAGTGCATCATTGTGGACGTTCTGCCTCTTTTCCTATGCTTTACATGCAATTCCAGTCTACCTCCTGAAATCGGTTTCCTGCAATTCTGCCCCGCTTTCAAGTCCTCTTGGCAGCCTTACTTCAATATATTTTTGGACGATAGCTGTCATTTATAACTCTGCAGGTTTGTGAATTACAGTGCCCCTGACCTCCTTTCTTCAACTCGCTTTCTTGTGAGCTGGCCGCAACACCTCAGGATTGCTTCAGGCCCTAGTGTGTTTCCGGCATGGCATTTTTCAGTGATAGATATTTTCAACTCTGCAGTTTCGTGAATTTTACTGCCCCTGAGTTCCATTGTTCAACTTGTGTTTATGGGAACTGGCCACAAAGCAGTGGGATTTCCTCAAGCCCTATACTGTTTCCATGGGCAACCCTAGCCTTTGGTCAATTCGTCTTCCTGATTGGAAATTAGAGTGACATGTGCCTGTCTGAACACCTAGGACTTGTCTCTCATTGTTCCTCATCCTTCCGCTTCATCCTCTGGACAAATTCCAAACTGTACGCAACAGGATGTTGACAGTGCTGACATCTCCAAGTGGGTAGACTGTTAGTAAAGACGCTGGAGGGGTGAACCCGAGCACCAGGAGATGAGGAGATGAGATGTCTTTTCCAAACTCTTCCCGATCAGATGGTATACCATCCTCTGGATGTGACAGACATGTTTTAGCAGTAGGAAGAGTCCCATTCATGTAAGGAGAACACCAGGGCTTTTTCAAAATCAGTGTCTCCCCGAAACCAAACTGGGGAGTTTTTTAAGCTACGGCTACACATATGTTCATTAAGGGCCTTGGGAAGTAGGCAGAGTCCAAACTTTAGATGATTGAAGTCTTCAGGGTCAGAAGCACTCACCACCGGCTTCCCTTAGGTTACACTTTAACTGTCATTGATTGATGATGTCAATAAAAATATCTATTCTTTTTCCGATTATTTCCCCTTATAGGTTATTGCAAAATATTGAGTGTAGTTCCCTGTGCTATACAGTAGTTCCTTGTTGATGATCTGTTTTATACATAGCAGTGTGTATGTGTTAATTCCAAACTGTTAATTTATCCCTCCTCCCACCTTTCCCCTTTGATAATAATAAATTATAAGATTTTATACTTCTCAGAAATGGGGGAGCTGAAAGAGAGGTATCATTTTCAATGGAAAAGCATTTAAAACAAGATTGAAGCTTTAACCAAGATTATTAGATGTACATCCTTGGAAAGAAATCACTTCATTTCTCTAATATTGACCTGACAAATAAGACAAACCTTTTCACTGAACTTGCTTATAATAAAGTGATGGAAATATCAAATGGAAGTGTTAGAAACATCTTATTTTACCCGAGCCTTATAAACTGTTCTATGTTAACTACAGTTTGGCTCACACATCTGTTCATTGAAGTTACAATAGTCTCAATTTCTGTTACTGATCCTCCAGAGTGGACCCCAACAAGGGTCCCCCTGCCCAGTGTCATTGGGGCCAACAGATCGAGACTGAGTTTGGTTCCCAAGCAAAGGAAACTTTATATTTTGATCAGAGAATGGAGAGGTGAGAGCATGCACTACCCCGTGGGCTGTGGGCTGGGCTGCTGTGTAGAGATCCTGTCAGAGTCAGTGGGAGGGAGGGGGCGGAGCTCTGGAGGGCCGGGTTGGCTGCAGCTCAGGCTCTATATCTCGGAGTGTGCACTGGGCCCCAGGAGCTGAGGTGTCGACCCAGCCATTCTGCACTAGGAAATCTGGTCTGAAGTGCCGGGTGTGGAACCTCTGCATGCGGGACCCTAGGAGCACGTGAAATTAGACAAAGCACAAAGGATAAAAAAGGTCAGACTTGACTTTATTGCCCAGATTCTATTTTTATCTCCCAGGGATTTTTAATGGGCTTTGCTGGGGACAAACCCCTCCTCTGCCTTTTGTCCCGTTCCTCATTCTTGGAGTGCTGAGGGTGCAGACCTTTCTTCTGTAACTGCTGAGTGCTGAGTTGGGAGCCCTCATACCAGGGGACGAGGGTCAGAACTTCTCCCCAGCAGCCTCCAGGTGACGTTGATTGGCCCCAGGACCCCTGCCTCCCTGCTCGTCCGCCTGAGCACCAGCATTGGAAGTGTTATAGATTCTAATGACCTTTAAGGGTCCAGGAAAGAGATGTGCAGAGACGCTCTGGGGGCCGATTTCACCCCGCCCCACATTTGTTCGGCCACCTTAGGCTGACCGTTTCTGCCAGCCTAGATGCTCTGACCAGTAGTCTGCTCTTTCTTCAATTAGGCCCCTGAATTAACGTAAAAACAGCACCAGGTGTCAGAGCCCTGCCCGCTCAACTCCCAGACAGTCCAGGGTCAGTGGTGATCAAGGACCATGATGGCCACTGAGTCAACAGCCTTTTGAAGTAAACAGGAGTCCAGCCGGTCTTATTGGCCACCATCATCACGGTGTCTGTAGGCTTTTCTATGGTGACAGTGTGATATACAGTTCCCCCGCCAAGATTATTAGCAGTAAGTCCTGCAAGCAGTAGTCTACTCCTTCGGGACACACTATTGTTGTTTTATGAGAGAAACTCCAGGTCAAGTGATGTTCACACGAGTCGTCATGGTGCCCTGTTGCCCCCGGTTATCTCTCTGGATGTTGGAGTTGGAGGGCCTCCTCACTCGAGGTCGGTGTGCCCACGGAGCGAACCCTGCAACTTCAGGGCATGGTTGGTGATTAGGATCACCACGTGGGGTCCTTTCCCCTTAGGAGGGAGGTGGCCTTTTGGGCTGCTGATTTCCAGGTTTTTAGATACCGCCAGTATCTTGGCCAGATGTGGCAGTGGGCCAAGCCCCTTGGTGACTGTAGTTTATCCTACCTGGATGGCATTCTTGCGTTGTTCCATTTCAAGTGGTCCCAGTTTTTGCACTAATTCTCCAATGGCGATTCACCTTTCACCGGGAATGGAAAGGTCAAAGGGTTTAGCTCAATTAGGGAGTTCCAGGGCAAGGGTCTGAATTGACTGCTCTTTCCATTCTTGAAAGGCCACTTCTGGATTCTGTTCAAAAGGATCATCATCTTTTCCTTTCAGTGTTTCATATAGAGGCCCAGCTAGTAGACTGTAGTTAGGGATCCAGAAGCAGCAAACCCTGGCCTCCCCAGGAACCCCTAAGCTGTCTTCTAGTTTTAGAAAGGGGTAAGGCTGCAAATGGTTTCTTCCCTTTCCTGGGATGGGCTTCTCTGACCTTGTGTGAGAATGAAGCCCAGGCAGGTCACCGCAGTCTGTGATATTTGAGCTTTTTCTTGGACAACTTCTATCCTTTATTGGCTTGGTAGTTCAGAGGCCTCCTTAGTAGGGCTGGCGATCAGAATGTCATCTGCATATTGAAGGAGGGTTTCCTTTTCCAGAGGTAGAACATTTCGGTCTTTAGCTAAGCTTTCCCCAAAGATGGTGTGGGAATTTTTGAACCCTTGGGGCAAGACGGCCCGGAAGTATTGTTTTAGTTGTATGTTGAGTCCTGCCACTCACAAGCCAAAATTTCTTGTGACTCTGGGACTAATGGAATACAAAAGAAGGCATCATTGAAGACTAATAGAGAATACCATGTCCTGGTGGTTGGTAGAATGACCAGCAGGGTGTAGGAATCAGGAGCACCTGGAGGTATATCCTCGGTGGCTTCACTGACTGTCCTGACATCCTTTACCAGGTCCCCAGCAGCCCATGGGGCTCTCGTGGTCAGGCCAATCCCAGGATATGGAGCTCTCCTGGGCAGGTACCCCACCCCCAACCCAGCCCACGGGGCTCTCATGGTCAGGCCCCTCCCAGGATACAGAGCTACCCTTGCAGGTACCATGGCAGGGCTGGGCACACAGGAACCGTACACATAGCCCTCATTGAAGAGCACCCCCAGCTCACCTGTCGCTCAGAGCTGACACAGAGCACCTCAGAGCAGGACTTGAACTAACAAACAGCAGCTCCGACAGGTCTGTGACCCTGGGCATCACTCTGTGTGGCCTCCCTCCACCTGGTCTTCCAGAGACTTCCACTGCACCCAGGGCACCAGGCCTCTGTCTCCAACCACCACCCACCCCCTCCTCTCCCTGACTCCTGGGTTCCTCTCATTAGGAGAGGGTTTTCTTGAAGTTGTCTCCCACTCATGGGCCAGATAAAATGATTAGAAAACAAGCCAAAGCTGCAGCCCCTTGTCTATCCTGACTCTCAGGAGCCCACACCTGTTCCTTGGACCTGGCCGGTTCAGCAAGTTCCATTTTCTGCAACTGTGAGCCCCTGAGGGGTGATGATTGGCTGACCTGGGCAGCCTTACCGTGCCGGCCAGCCCTCCCCAGGCGTGCCTGGGTTGAGATCAATATAAATACCACTCCAGGCAGCAAGAGCCCCTGCAGCTGTGCCTGACGCCATTTTCTCTGCCCTGTCAGCAGTCTCGGGGCTGGGCTGGTGGGAGGGAGTGAGAGGCCACGGCTTTGTGGGTGGCCCAGTGTGAGTGGGGCTCTGCTGGACTTTCTGCAGCAGTTGCCAGGCTGCCACCTGCTAAAGAAGAGGATGTGTCACCCATACCTGCTGCTGGAATTTCTCCCTGAGCAGAGGTGAGGAAGGAAAAAAGCAGTGGGGGCAGGGACAGGACGGGTATCTCAGGCAGGGAAATGGAAATCTTCCAGAAGAGCACCCAGGGCCAGGACCATCCTGGCTGGCCTGCAGGCACCAAGTCAGCTGGCATGCTGTCACTCGTGTGGCTCCATGGCCCTTCCTCTAGGCTTTCAAGTCCTTGTATATATTCAGGTGTTTTACCTGGGAAGGGTGGGAACAGTTCAGCAGCAACTGGCCTGGGGCTCAGCTCACGTTTACTCCCAGATGCCTCGGCACGGTGCCCCAGCTTGGCAATGAGGACGCTTGTTGTGTGGGCGCTGCTGGCTGAATGGGAGACGATTCCCCACCACTGACCAACTTCAGAATTGTTTACACTGGAGCAAGTGCCCTGATACGGTTTTCCTCTGAGTAACTGGTGGGTTCTGTTTTTTTTTTTCTCTTTTTCGTTTTTGGTTCAAGGTAGATTTTATTCCTCTTTTTTGTATTTACAGATATAAACATGGAAATAATTTATTCATATAAATACATGTATGTGAAGGGAATAATTGTTTTTTCTGTTTTATTTTTTAAATTTTATTTCTTTTTAATTTTGAATTTTATTTTATATTTTTATACAGCAGGTTCTTATTGGTTATCTATTTTATACATATAAATGTTTACATGCCAATCCCAATCTCTCAACTCCTCCCACCACCACCCCCCCAAGAGCTTTCCCCCCTTGTTGTCCATACAATTGTTGTCTACATCTGTTGCTCTATTTATGCCTTGCAAAACGGTTAATCTGTACAGTTTTTCTAGGTTCCACATATATGCATGAATATACAAGATTTGTTTTTCTCTTTCTGACTTACTTCACTCTGTATGACAGTCTCTAGATCCATCGACGTCTCTACAAATGACCCAATTTCATTCCTTTCATGGCTTAGTAATATTCCATTTTATATATGTACCACATCTTTATGCATTCGTCTGTCTGTGGGCATTTAGGTTGCTTCCATTACCTCGATATTGTAAATAGTGATGCAATGAACATTGCGTTGAATGTCTCTTTTTGATTTATGGTTTTGTCTGGGTATATGTCCAGTACTGGGATTGCTGTATCATATGGTAATTCTATTATTAGTTTCTTAAGAAACTCCATATTGTTCTCCATAGTGACTGTATCAATTTATATTCCCAACAATAGTGGAAGAGGCTTCCTTTTCTCCACACCCTTTCCAGCATTTGTTGTTTGTAGATTTTCAGATGATGCCCATTCTAACAGGTGTGAGGTGATACCTCATTGTTGAGTCCATTTCGTTGAGCAAGGGGTAGGTCTTGTCTATTACATATTTGGCTTATGGAACGGTATCTGTGCTAATTTCAAACTCTGGTTTTATGCAGCACCCCAACTCACCTTTCCCCTTAAGCAAGCATAAGTTGGTTTTCTAAACTTGAGACCCTGTTCTGTTTTGTAATTCAGTTCATGTGTAGCCAAGTTTACATTCCGTGCATTAGTGATACCTTATGATGTTTCTTTTTCTGTGTGACTTATTTCACTTAGAATCATCGTGCCTCAATCCACTCATTATGCTGGTACAGGCCTGGTGACACAGATTTCATTGCTGAGTGGTATTCTGTTGTACGTAAGTACCGCAACTTCTTTATCAATTATTTGTTCTCTGGGATATTTAACTTGTACTGTAGAAGAGGTTCCTGTAAACAGAGCCATCCCAAATTTTGGGGTGGCTGTGTCTTTTTGATTTTAATTTCCCTAAGCTATAGGACCATAAGTGGAAATGCCCTAGACTCTGTTGCTTTGTTTTTCAGATGTATCAGGAAACACCATACACTTCTCCAGAGTGGCTGTTGGCAATTTACATCCCGCCCATCAGCATAACAAGGCTCCTTTTTCCCCATGGCCTGTCTTGCCTTTCTGGATTTTACACTTTTCTCAGATGGCCCTTTAGACCGGGGGAAAGTGACACTTCATAGTAGTTTGGATATCCATTGCAAGCTTGCTTAGTTTGCCAAAAAGGGCGTATGTGTTTCTTCCTGAATATACTCAGGAACAAACTCATACGCCCTTTTTTGCCAAGTGCATCATTGTCGATGTTCTGCCTCTTTTCCTATGCTTTACATGCAATTCCAGTCTACCTCCCGAAATCGGTTTCCTGAAATTCTGCCCCGCTTTCAAGTCCTCTTCGCAGCCTTACTTCAATATATTTTTGGACGTTATCTGTCATTTATAACTCTGCAGGTTTGTGAATTACAGGGCCCCTGAGCTCCTTTCTTCAACTCGCTTTCTTGTGAGCTGGCCGCAAACCCACAAGACTGCTTCAGGCCCTAATCTGCTTCTGGCAGGGCACGCTGAGCCTTTGGTTAATTCCTCTTCCTGGTGGGAAATGAGTGTTAAATATGCCCGTCCAGACACCTACCTCACTCTCAACCCCTTGGTGATGTGGGTCCTCTGGTTTGTGGCCACCTTTGCTGGGTTCCTCACCTTTTGATGATGTGGCCCCACTAGTGTGAGGACACTCCTGCCTGGTTCTCATCCACGTGGTTATGTGGACCCCCTGGTGAGAGTCTGTTCCTGGCTGTGTTCCTCACCCTTCTGTGAGGGAGACCCTCTGCTGATAGGTCACTCCTGCATGGCTGGCACACATTGCCTTGGTGAAGTCAGCCGTGTGGTGGCAGTTGGAGCATGCTGGGAATCTCCTCCCCCCGGTGATGAGGCCCTCTTGCGTCAGGCCCTAACTGTTGGGCTCACCAACTTTTCTTAATGAGCCCAGTGATGCTTTAGCACTCCTCTTAGGATCCCATCTCCATGGGGATGTGGGTCTTCTGCTCTGAGGTCCCAAAGGCTGTGTTGTTCACGTTCATGATGTGGGCTCTCTGGTGTTAGTTCACAGAGGCCTGGATCCCATAGCCTCTGTGCTCTTGGCCGCCTGCTGGGAGGTTCCAACTGCTGGATTCCTCACTTTTTTAATTTTTTGGGCTCTCTGTTGTGAGGATCCTCCTGCCTGCCTCACTCCCAGCCCCTTCATGATGTGTGTCGTCTGGTTTGAGGCCACATGTGCTGGGTTCCTCACCTTTCGATGATGTGGGACCAATGGTCTTAGGAGACTCCTGCCTGGTTCACATCCCCTTGGTGATGTGGGCCCTCTGTTGAGAGTCTGATCCTGGCTGGGTTCCTCACCCATCTGTGAGGTGGGCCGTCTGCTGTGAGGTCACTCCTCCCTGGCTTGCTCACCTAGCCTTGTGGACATGAGCCCTCTGGTGGCACTTGGAGCCTGCTGGGAGCCTCCTCCCCTTGGTGATGAGGGCCCTCTGGCGTCAGGCCCTAACTGCTGGGCTCCCCACATTTTGTGATGTGCGCCCAGTGGTGCGAGGACACTCCAGCCAGGTTCACATCCCCATTGGGATGTGGGCCTTCTGCTCTGAGGTCCCAACGCCTGGGTTGCTCACAGTTTCATGATGTGGGCTCTCTGCTGTTAGTTCACTCCTGCCTGCATCCCATAACTTCTGTGCTCTCGGCCGCCTGCTGGGAGGTTCCAACTGCTGGATTCCTCAACTTTCTTATTCTTTGGGCCCTCTGTTTTTAGGCTACTCCTGCCTGCCTCACTCCCATTCCCTTTGTGATATGTGTCCTCTGATTTGAGGCCACATGTGCTGGGTTCCGCACCTTTTGATGATGTGGCCCCACTGGAGGGAAGACAGTCCTGACTGGTTCCCATCCCCTTGCTGATGTGGGCCCTCAGGTGAGAGTCTGATCCTGGCTGGGTTCCTCACCCTTCTGTGAGGTGGGCCCTCTGCTGTGAGGTCAATCATGCCTGTCTGGCACACGTCACCTTGGCGACGTGGGCCCTCTGGTGGCAGTTGGAGTGTGCTGGGATCCTCCTCCCTTCGGTGATGAGGGCCCTCTTGCCTTAGGCCATAACTGCTGGGCTCCCCACATTTTCTGATGTGCGCCAAGTGAGTGAGGTCACTCTTGCCAGCTTCCCATCCCCATGGCGATATGGGCCTTCTGCTCTGAGGTCAAAACGGCTGGCTTGCTCACAGTACCATGATGTGGGCCCTCTGCTGTGAGTTCACTCCGGCAAGGATCCCTTATCATCGGTGCTCTGAGCCGCCTGCTGGGAGGTTCCAACTGCTGGATTCCTCAACTTTTTTATTCTATGTGCCCTCTGTTGTGAGGCTCCTCCTGCCTGCCTCACTGCCAGCCCCTTGGTGATGACTGTCCTATGGCTTGAGGCCACATGTGCTGCGTTCCTCACCTTTCGATGATGTGGCCCCACTCGTGTGAGGACACTCCTGCCTGGTTCCCATCCCCTTGGTGAGGTGGGCCCTCTGGCGAGAGTCTAATCCTGGCTGGGTTCCTCAACGTTCTGTGAGGTAGGCCTTCTGCTGTGAGGTCACTCCTGCCTGGCTGGCACACGTCACCTTGGAGACATGAGCCCTCTGGTGGCAGTTGGAGCGTGCAGGGTGCCTCCTCCTTTTGGTGATGACGGCCCTCTGGCGTCAGGCCCTAAATGGTGGGCTCCCCACATTTTCTGATGTGCGCCCAGTGGTGCAAGGACACTCCAGCCAGGTTCCCATTCCCATGGGGATGTGGGCCTTCTGCGCTGAGGTCCCAACGCCTGGGTTGCTCACAGTTTTATGATGTGGGCCCTCTGCTGTGAGTTCACTGTGGCCTGGATCCCATAGCCTCGGTGTTCTGGGCCGCCTGCTGGAAGGTCTAAATGCTGGAATCCTCACGTTTTTTATATTATGTGCCCTGTGTTGTGAGGCTACTCCTGCCTGCCTCACTCCAAGGCCCTTGGTGATGTGGGTCCTCTGGTTTGAGGACACATGTGCTGGGTTCCTCACCTTAAGATGATGAGGCCCCACTGGTGTGAGGATAATCCTGACTGGTTCCCATCCCCTTTGTGATGTGGGCCCTCTGGTGAGAGTCTGATCCTGGCTGGGTTCCTCACCCATCTGTGAGGTGGGCCCTCTACTATCAGGTAACTCTTGCCTGGCTTGCTCACCTCGCCTTGTTGACATGAGCCCTCTGGTGGCACTTGGACCCTGCTGGGAGCCTCCTCACCTCTGTGATGAGGGCCCTCTGACGTCAGGCCCTAACTGCTGGGCTCCCCAACTTTTCTTAGTGAGCCCAGTGATGCTCGGACACTCCTCTTAGGTTCCCATCTCCACGGGGATGTGGGCCTTCTGTTCTGAGGTTCCAACAGCTGGGTTGATCACAATTTCATGATGTGGGCTCTCTGGTGTTAGTTCACTGTGGCCTGGATGCCATAGCCTCTGTGCTCTGGGCCGCCTGCTGGGAGGTTCCAACTTCTCGATTCCTCACCTTTTTTATTTTTGGGCCCTCTGTTATGAGGCTCCTCCTGCCTGCCTCACTCCCAGTCCCTTGGTGAGGGGTGTCCTATGGTTTGAAGCCACATGTTCTGGGTTCCTCACCTTTAGATGATGTGGCCCTACTCATGTGAGGACACTCCTGCCTGGTTCCAATCCATTTGGTGATGTGGGCCCTCTGGTGCGAGTCTGATCCTTACTGGGTTCGTCACACTTCTCTGAGGTGGGCCCTCTGCTGTGAGGTCATTCGTGCCTGGTTGGCACACATCGCCTTGGCGACGTCAGCCCTCTGGTGGCAGTTGGAGCCTGCTGGGAGCCTCCTTCCCTTGGTGATGAGGGTCCTCTGGCGTCAGGCCCTAACTGCTGGTCGCCCAAAATTTTCTGATACGTTCTCAGTGGTGCGAGGACACTCCTACCAGATTTCCATCCCCATGGGGATGTGGGCCTCCTGTTCTGAGGTCCCAATGGCTGGGTTGCTCAGTTTCATGACATGGGCCCTCTTCTGTGAGTTCACTGTGGCCTGGAACCCATAGCCTCGGTGCTCTGGGCCGCCTGCTGGGAGGTTCCAACTGCTGGATTCCTCACTTTTTTATTCTATGGGCCCAGTGTTGTGAGGCTACTCCTGCCTGCCTCACTCCGAGGCCCTTGGTGATGTGGGTCCTCTGGTTTGAGGACACATGTGCTGAGTACCTCACCTTTCGATGATGTGGCCCCACTGGTGTGAAGACACTCCTGCCTGGTTCCCATCCCCTTGGTGATGTGGGCCCTCTGGTGAGAGTCTGATGTTGGCTGGGTTTCTCACCCTTCTGTGAGGTGGGACCTCTGCTGTGAGGTAACTCCTGCCTGGCTCGCTCACGTTGCCTTGGCAACGTGAGCACTCAGGTGGCAGTTGGAGCCTGCTGGGAATCTCCTCCCCTCAGTTATGAGAGCTCTGGATAAAACACATATGCCCTTTTTTGCCAAGTGCATTATTTTCCAAGTTATGTCTCTTTTCCTATGCTTTAAGAGCGACTCCCGTGTACCTTCTGAAATCGGTTTCCAGCAACTCTGCCCCGCATTCAAGTCCTCTTCGCAGCCTTACTACAGTATAATTTTGGATGATAGCTGTCATTTATAACTCCGGAGGTTTGTGAATTACAGTGCCCCTCAGCTCCTTTCTTCAACTCGCTTTCT
Source organism: Orcinus orca (assembly GCF_937001465.1). NCBI lineage: Eukaryota > Metazoa > Chordata > Mammalia > Artiodactyla > Delphinidae > Orcinus > Orcinus orca. The sequence continues at coordinate 68,251,599 of NC_064559.1, forward strand.
TGTGAGCTGGCCGCAAAACCAAGGATCTCTTCAGGCCCTAATCTAGTTCCAGCACGGCACGTGGAGCCTTTGGTTCATTCGTCTTCCTGGTGAGAAATGAGAGTTAAATTTGCCCGTTCACACACCTACAGATAGTCACCCATTGCTTCTCCTTATTCCTGTTCATCTTCCGAAGAAATTGCAAACTGGGCCAAACAGGAGGTTAAAGGCACTGACTCTCCAAGTGGGGAGAGTGTTAGTAAAGCGTCTGGAAAGTTGCACCGAGTAGCAGGGGACGAAAAATGAGATACATTTGAACACGTTTCCCGATCACACGGTGGATCATACTCTGGGTTCCACATGCATGTTTTAGCTGAAGGAAGAATCCCTTACACCGGGATAGTTGGGACCCATGGAATGCGTACCATGCAATATGACTTCAAAGGGTCTGCATTTGCTCACCAAACCTCACCAATCCTATCACTGCTGCATTTATGCCATTGTACACACACTTAATTCTCTTTTGGAGACATATAAATCCATAGGTTTTAAGATTCTTACAAGTCAGGTATATTCTTAGGCGTTTAATATGGGTTGTAGAGTCCACTTCGTTGAGCAAGGAGTACTCTTGTCTATTACATATTTGGCTTATGGAACGGTATCTGTGGTAATTTCAATCTTTGGTTTTATGCAGCACCCCAACTCACCTTTCCCCTTAAGCAAGGATAAGTTGGTTTTCTACATTTGACACCCTGTTCTGTTTTGTAATTCAGGTCCTGTTTAGCCAAGTTTACATTCCGTGTAGTAGTGATATCTTATGATGTTTCTTTTTCTGTGTGACTTATTTCACTTAGAATCATCGTACCTGAATCCACTCATTATGCTGCTACGGGCCTGATGACATAGATTTCATTGCTGAGTGATATTGCATTGTACGTAAGTACCACAACTTCTTTATCCATTTTTCGCTTTCTGCGATATTGAACTTGTACCGTAAATGAGGTTCTTGTAAACAGAGCCGTCCCGAAATTTGGGGTGGCTTTTTCTTTTTGATTTTAATCCCCTAAGCTATAGGACCATAAGTGGAAGTGCCCTAGGCTCTGTTGCTTTGTTTTTTAGATGTTTCAGGAAACACCATACACTTCTCCAGAGTGGCTTTTGGCAATTTACATCCCGCCCATCAGCATAACAAGGCTCCCAGTTCTCCATGGCCTGTCCTTCCTTTCTGGATTTTACACTTTTTTCAGATGGCCCTTTTGACCGGGGGGAAGTGAGACTTCATAGTAGTGCAGATTTCCATTGCAAGCTTGCTTGATTGGCCAAAAAGTGCTTGTGCCTTTTTACTGAATATATTCAGGAAAAAACGCATACGCCCTTTTTGGCCAAGTGCATCATTCTGGACGTTCTGCCTCTTTTCCTATGCTTTAAATGCAATTCCAGTCTACCTCCTGAAATCGGTTTCCTGCAATTCTGCCCCACATTCAAGTCCTCTTGGCAGCCTTACTTCAATATATTTTTGGACGATAGCTGTCATTTATAACTCTGCAGGTTTGTGAATTACAGTGCCCCTGAGCTCCTTTCTTCAACTCACTTTCTTGTGAGCTGGCCACAACACCGCAGAGTTGCTTCAGGCCCTAGTGTGTTTCCGGCTCGGCACGCTGAGCCTTTGGTTAATTCCTCTTCCTGGTGGGAAATGAGAGTTAAATTTGCCCGTCCAGACACCTCCAGCTAGTCTCTCATTGGTTCTCCCTATTCCTGTTCATCTTCCGCAGAAATTGCAAACTGGGCCAAACAGGAGTTTAAAGGCACTGACTCTCCAAGTGGGGAGAGTGTTAGTAAAGCGTCTGGAATATTGCGCCCGAGTACCAGGGGACGAAAACTGAGACACATTTGAACACGTTTCCCGATCACACGTGGATCATACTCTAGGTTCCACATGCATGTTTTAGCTGAAGGAAGAATCCCTTAAACCTGGAGAGTTGAGACCCATGGAATGGGTACCATGCAATATGTCTTCAAAGGGTCTGCATTTGCTCACCGAACCTCACCAATCCTATCACTGCTGCGTTTATGCCGCTGTCCACACGCTTGATTCTCTTTCGGAGACATATAAATACATAGGTTTTAAGATTCTTACTAGTCAGGTATATTCTTAGGTGTTTAATATGGGGTGTAGAGTCCACTTCGTTGAGCAAGGAGTAGCTCTTGTCTATTACATATTTGGCTTATGGAACAGTATGTGTGTTAATTTCAATCACTGGTTTTATGCAGCACCCCAACTCACCTTTCCCCTTAAGCAAGCATAAGTTGGATTTCTACATTTGAGACCATGTTCTGTTTTGTAATTCAGTTCCTGTGTAGCCAAGTTTATATTCGGTGTATTAGTCATATCTTATGATGTTCCTTTTTCTCTGTGACTTATTTCACTTAGATTCATCGTACTTGAATCCACTCATTATGCTGCTACGGGCCTGATGACATAGATTTCATTGCTGAGTGATATTGCATTGTACGTAAGTACCACAACTTCTTTATCTATTTTTCACTTTCTGCGATATTGAACTTGTACCGTAAACGAGGTTCTTGTAAACACAGCCGTCCCAAACTTTGGGGTGGCTGTGTCTTTTTGATTTTAATTTCCCTAAGCTATAGGACCATAAGTGGAAGTGCCCTAGGCTCTGTTGCTTTGTTTCTTAGATGTTTCAGGAAACACCATACACTTCTCCAGAGTGGCTGTTGGCAATTTACATCCCGCCCATCAGCATAACAAGGCTCCCAGTTCTCCATGGCCTGTCCTGCCTTTCTGGATTTTACACTTTTTTCAGATGGCCCTTTTGACCGGGGGGCAGTGACACTTCATTGTAGTGCAGATTTCCTTTGCAAGCTTGCTTGGTTTGCCAAAAAGTGCATATTTGTTTTTTCCTGAATATATTCAGAAAAAAATGCATACGCCCTTTTTGGCCAAGAGCATCATTGTGGACGTTCTGCCTCTTTTCCTATGCTTTACATGCAATTCCAGTCTACCTCCTGAAATCGGATTCCTGCAATTCTGCCCTGCTTTCAAGTCCTCTTGGAAGCCTTACTTCAATATATTTTTGGATGATAGCTGTCATTTATAGCTCTGTAGGTTTGTGAATTACAGTGCCCCTGAGCTCCTTTCTTCAACTCACTTTCTTGTGAGCAGGCCACAACACCGCAGGATTGCTTCAGGCCCTAGTGTGGTTCCGGAATGGCACGCTGAGCCTTTGGTTAATTCCTCTTCCTGGTGGGAAATGAGAGTTAAATTTGCCCGTCCAGACACCTCCACTAGTCTCTCATTGGTTCTCCCTATTCCTGTTCATTTTACGCAGAAATTGCAAACTGGGCCAAACAGGAGGTTAAAGGCACTGACTCTCCAAGTGGGGAGAGTGTTAGTTAAGCGTCTGGAATGTTGCACCCGAGTACCAGGGGACGAAAACTGAGACACATTTGAACACATTTCCCGATCACATGGTGGATCGTACTCTTTGTTCCACATGCATGTTTTAGCTGAAGGAAGAATCCCTTAAACCTGGAGAGTTGAGACCCATGGAATGGGTACCATGCAATATGACTTCAAAGGGTCAGCATTTGCTCACCGAACCTCCCCAATCCTATCACTGCTTCGTTTATGCTGCTGTACACACGCTTGGTTCTCTTTCGGAGACATATAAATCCATAGGTTTTAAGATTCTTACTACTCAGGTATATTCTTAGGCGTTTAATATGTGTTGTAGAGTCCACTTCGTTGAGGAAGGAGTAGTTCTTGTCCATTATATATTTGGCTTATGGAACAGTATCTGTGCTAATTTCAATCTCTGGTTTTATGCAGCACTCCAACTCACCTTTCCCCTTAAGCAAGCATAAGTTGGTTTTCTACATTTGAGACCCTGTTCTGTTTTGTAATTCAGTTCCTGTGTAGCCAAGTTTACATTCCGTGTAGTAGTGATGTCTTGTGATGTTTCTTTTTCTGTGTGACTTATTTCACTTAGAATCATCGTACCTGAATCCACTCATTATGCTGCTACGGGCCTGATGACATAGATTTCATTGCTGAGTGATATTGCACTGTACGTAAGTACCACAACTTCTTTATCCATTTTTCGCTTTCTGTGATATTGAACTTTTACTGTAAACGAGGTTCTTGTAAACAGAGCCGTCCCAAATTTTGGGGTGGCTGTGTCTTTTTGATTTTAATTTCCCTAAGCTATAGGACCATAAGTAGAAGTGCCCTAGGCTCTGTTGCTTTGTTTTGTAGATGTTTCAGGAAACACCATACACTTCTCCAGAGTGGCTGTTGGCCATTTACATCCGGCCCATCAGCATAACAAGGCTCCCAGTTCTCCATGGCCTGTCCTGACTTTCTGGATTTTACACTTTTTTCAGATGGCCCTTTTGACAGGGGGGCAGTGAGACTTCATTGTAGTGCAGATTTCCTTTCCAAACTTGCTTGGTTGGCCAAAAAGGGCGTATGCGTTTTTTCCTGAATATATTCAGGAAGAAACGCATACGCCCTTTTTGGCCAAGTGCATCATTGTGGACGTTCTGCCTCTTTTCCTATGCTTTACATGCAATTCCAGTCTACCTCCTGAAATCGGTTTCCTGCAATTCTGCCCCGCTTTCAAGTCCTCTTGGAAGCCTTACTTCAATATATTTTTGGACGATAGCTGTCATTTATAACTCTGCAGGTTTGTTATTTACAGTGTCCCGAGCTCCTTGCTTCAACTCGCTTTCTTGTGAGCTGGCTGCAACACCGCAAGATTGCTTAAGGCCCTAGTGTGGTTTCGGCACGGCACGCTGAGACTTTGGTTAATTCCTCTTCCTGGTGGGAAATGAGAGTTAAATTTGCCCAACCAGACACCTCCAAGCTAGTCTCTCATTGGTTCTCCCTATTCCTGTTCATCTTCCACAGAAATTGCAAACTGGGCCAAACAGGAGATTAAGGGCACTGACTCTCCAAGTGGGGAGAGTGTTAGTAAAGCGTCTGGAATGTTGCATCCGAGTACCAGGGGAAGAAAACTGAGACACATTTGAACACGTTTCCCGAACACATGGTGGATCATACTCTGGGTTCCACATGCATGTTTTAGCTGAAGGAAGAATCCCTTAAACCTGGAGAGTTGACACCCATGGAATGGGTACCATGCAATATGACTTCAAAGGGTCTGCATTTGCTCACCGAACCTCACCAATCCTATCACTGCTGCGTTTATGCCGCTGTACACACACTTGATTCTCTTTCGGAGACATATCAATCCATAGATTTTAAGATTCTTACTAGTCAGGTATATTCTTAGACGTTTAATATGGGGTGTCGAGTCCACTCGTTGAGCAAGGAGTAGCTCTTGTCTATTACACATTTGGCTTATGGAACGGTATCTGTGCTAATTTCAATCTCTGGTTTTATGCAGCACCCCAACTCACCTTCCCCTTTAAGCAAGCATAAGTTGGTTTTCTACATTTGAGACCATGTTCTGTTTTGTAATTCAGTTCCTGTGTAGCCAAGTTTACATTCCGTGTATTAGTGATATCTTATGATGTTTCTTTTTCTCTGTGACTTATTTCACTTAGAATCATCGTAGCTGAATCCACTCATTATGCTGCTTCAGCCCTGATGACATAGATTTCATTGCTGAGTGATATTGCATTGTACGTAAGTACCACAACTTCTTTATCCATTTTTCGCTTTCTGCGATATTTAACTTGTACCGTAAACGAGGTTCTTGTAAACAGAGCTGTCCCAAACTTTGGGGTGGCTGTGTCTTTTTGATTTTAATTTCCCTAAGCTATAGGACCATAAGTGGAAGTGCCCTAGGCTCTGTTTCTTGTTTTTTAGATGTTTCAGGAAACACCATACACTTCTCCAGAGTGGCTGTTTTCAATTTACATCCCGATTATCAGCATAACAAGGCTCCCAGTTCTCCATGGCCTGTCCTGCCTTTCTGGATTTTACACTTTTTTCAGATGGCCCTTTTGACCGGGGGGCAGTGAGACTTCATTGTAGTGCAGATTTCCTTTGCAAGCTTGTTTGGTTGGCCAAAAAGTGCGTATGCGTTTTTTCGTGAATATATTCAAGAAAAAACGCATACGCCCTTTTTGGCCAAGTGCATCATTGTGGACGTTCTGCCTCTTTTCCTATGCTTTACATGCAATTCCAGTCTACCTCCTGAAATTGGTTTCCTGCAATTCTGCAGCGCTTTCAAGTCCTCTTGGCCGCGTTACTTCAATATATTTCTGGACGATAGCTGTCATTTATATCTCTGCAGGTTTGTGAATTACAGTGCCCCTGAGCTCCTTTCTTCAACTCGCTTTCTTGTGAGCAGGCCGCAACACCGCAGGATTGCTTCAGGCCCTTGTGTGGTTCCGGCGCGGCATGCTGAGCCTTTGGTTAATTCCTCTTCCTGGTGGGAAATGAGAGTTAAATTTGCCCAACCAGACAACTCCAGCTAGTCTCTCATTGGTTCTCCCTATTCCTGTTCATTTTCCGCAGATATTGCAAACTTTCCCAAACAGGAGTTTAAAGGCACTGACTCTCCAAGTGGTGAGAGTGTTAGTAAAGCGTCTGGAATGTTACACCCGAGTAACAGGGGACGAAAACTGAGACACATTTGAACACGTTTCCCGGTCACACGGTGGATCATACTCTGGGTTCCACATGCATGTTTTAGCTGAAGGAAGAATCCCTTAAACCTGGAGAGTTGAGACCCATGGAATGGGTACCATGCAATATGACTTGAAAAGGTCGGCATTTGCTCACCGAACCTCACCAATCCTATCACTGCTGCGTTTATGCCACTGTACACACGCTTGATTCTCTTTCGGAGACATATCAATCCATAGGTTTTAAGATTCTTACTAGTCAGGTATATTCTTAGGCGTTTAATATGGCGTCTTGTGTCCACTTCGTTGAGCAAGGAGTAGCTCTTGTCTATTACATATTTGGCTTATGGAACGGTATCTGTGTTAATTTCAATCTCTGGTTTTATGCAGCACCCCAACTCACCTTTCCCCTTAAGCAAGCATAAGTTTGTTTTCTACATTTGAGACCCTGTTCTGTTTTGTAATTCAGTTCCTGTGTAGCCAAGTTTACATTCCGTGTAGTAGTGATATCTTATGATATTTCTTTTTCTCTGTGGCTTATTTCAATTAGAATCATTGTACCTGAATCCACTCATTATGCTGCTACGGGGCTGATGACATAGATTTCATTGCTGAGTGATATTGCATTGTACATAAGTACCACAACGTCTTTATCCATTTTTCGCTTTCTGCGATATTGAACTTGTACCGTAAACGAGGTTCTTGTAAAAAGAGCCGGCCTAAACTTTGGGGTGGCTGTGTCTTTTTGATTTTAATTTCCCTAAGCTATAGGACCATAAGTGGAAGTGCCCTAGGCTCTGTTGCTTTGTTTTTTAGATGTTTCAGGAAACACCGTACACTTCTCCAGAGTGGCTGTTGGCAATTTACATCCCGCCCATCAGCATAACAAGGCTCCCAGTTCTCCATGGCCTGTCCTGCCTTTCTGGATTTTACACTTTTTTCAGATGGCCCTTTTGAGCAGGGGGAAGTGAGACTTCATTGTAGTGCAGATTTCCTTTGCAAGCTTGCTTGGTTGGCCAAAAATGGCGTATGCGTTTTTCCCTGAATACATTCAGGAAAAATCCATACACACTTTTTGGCCAAGTGCATCATTGTGGACGTTCTGCCTCTTTTCCTATGCTTTACATGCAAATCCAGTCTACCTCCTGAAATCGGTTTCCTGCAATTCTGCCCCACTTTCAAGTCCTCTTGGCAGCCTTACTTCAATATATTTTTGGACGATAGCTGTCATTTATAACTCTGCAGTTTTTTGAATGACGGTGCCCCTGAGCTCCTTTCTTCAACTCGCTTTCTGTGAGCTGGCCGCAACACCGCAGGATTGCTTCAGGCCCTAGTGTGGTTCCGGCATCGCACGCTGAGCCTTTGGTTAGTTCCTCTTCCTGGTGGGAAATGAGAGTTAAATTTGCCCGTCCAGACACCTCCAGCTAGTCTCTCATTGGTTCTCCCTATTCCTGTTCATTTTCCGCAGAAATTGCAAACTGGGCCAAACAGGAGGTTAAAGGCACTGACTCTCCAAGTGGGGAGAGTGTTAGTAAAGTGTCTGGAATGTTGCACCCGAGTACCAGGGGACGAAAACTGAGACACATTGGAACACGTTTCCCGATCATACGGTGGATCATACTCTGGGTTCCACATGCATGTTTTAGCTGAAGGAAGAATCCCTTAAACCTGGAGAGTTGAGACCCATGGAATGGGTACCATGCAATATGACTTCAAAGGGTCTGCATTTGCTCAGTGAACCTCACCAATCCTATCACTGCTGCGTTTATGCCGCTGTACACACGCTTGATTCTCTTTCGGAGACATATAAATCCATAGGTTTTAAGATTCTTACTAGTCAGGTATATTCTTAGGCGTTTAATATGGGGTGTAGAGTCCACTTCGTTGAGCAAGGAGTAGCTCTTGTCTATTACATATTTGGCTTATGGAACGGTATCTGTGCTAATTTCAATCTCTGGTTTTATGCAGCACCCCAACTCACCTTTCCCCTTAAGCAAGCATAAGTTGGTTTTCTACATTTGAGACCCTGTTCTGTTTTGTAATTCAGTTCCTGTGTAGCCAAGTTTACATTCCGTGTAGTAGTGATATCTTATGATGTTTCTTTTTCTGTGTGACTTTTTTCACTTGGAATCATCATACCTGAATCCACTCATTATGCTGCTATGGGCCTGATGACATAGATTTCATTGCTGAGTGATATTGCATTTTACGTAAATACCACAACGTCTTTATCCATTTTTCACTTTCTGTGATATTGAACTTGTACCGTAAACGAGGTTCTTGTAAACAGAGCCATCCCAAAATTTGGGGTGGCTGTGTCTTTTTGATTTTAATTTCCCTGAGCTATAGGACCATAAGTGGAAGTGCCCTAGGCTCTGTTGCTTTGTTTTGTAGATGTTTCAGGAAACACCATACACTTCTCCAGATTGGCTGTTGGCAATTAACATCCCGCCCATCAGCATAACAAGGCTCCCAGTTCTCCATGGCCTGTCCTGCCTTTATGGATTTTATGCTTTTTTCAGATGGCCCTTTTGACCGGGGGGCAGTGAGACTTCATTGTAGTGCAGATTTCCTTTGCAATCTTGCTTGGTTGGCCAAAAAGGGCGTATGTGTTTTTTCCTGAATATATTCAGGAAAAAACGCATACACACTTTTTGGCCAAGTGCATCATTGTGGACGTTCTGCCTCTTTTCCTATGCTTTACATGCAATTCCAGTCTACCTCCTGAAATCGGTTTCCTGCAATTCTGCCACGCTTTCAAGTCCTCTTGGCAGCCTTACTTCAATATATTTTTGGACTATAGCTGTCATTTATAACTCTGCAGGTTTGTGAATTACAGTGCCCCTGAGCTCCTTTCTTCAACTTGCTTTCTTGTGAGCTGGCCGCAACATCGCAAGATTGCTTCAGGCCCTACTGTGGTTCCGGCATGGCATGCTGAGCCTTTGGTTAATTCCTCTACCTGGTGTGAAATGAGAGTTAAATTGGCCCGTCCAGACACCTCCAGCTAGTCTCTCATTGGTTCTCCCTATTCCTGTTCATTTTCCGCAGAAATTGCAAACTGGGCCAAACAGGAGGTTAAAGGCACTGACTCTCCAAGTGGGGAGTGTGTTAGTAAAGCGTCTGGAATGTTGCAACCGAGTACCAGGGGATGAAAACTGAGACACATTTGAACACGTTTCCCGATCTCATGGTGGATCATACTCTGGGTTCCACATGCATGTTTTAGCTGAAGGAAGAATCCCTTAAACCTGGAGATTTGAGACCCATGGAATGGGTACCATGCAATATGACTTCAAAGGGTCTGCATTTGCTCACCGAACCTCATCAATCCTATCACTGCTGCATTTATGTCGCTGTACACACGCTTGATTCTCTTTCGGAGACATATAAATCCATAGGTTTTAAGATTCTTACTTGTCAAGTATATTCTTAGGCTTTGAATATGGCGTCTTGAGTCCACTTCGTTGAGCAAGGAATAGCTCTTGTCTTTTACATATTTGGCTTATGGAACTGTATTTGTGCTAATTTCAATCTCTGGTTTTATGCAGCACCCCAACTCACCTTTCCCCTTCAGCAAGCATAAGTTGGTTTTCTACATTTGAGACCCTGTTCTGTTTTGTAATTCAGTTCCTGTGTAGCCAAGTTTACATTCCGTGTAGTAGTGATATCTTATGATGTTTCTTTTTCTGTGTGACTTATTTCACTTAGAATCATTGTACCTGAATCCACTGATTATGCTGCTACAGGCCTGATGACATAAATTTCATTGCTGAGTGATATTGCTTTGTATGTAAGTACCACGACTTCTTTATCCATTTTTCACTTTCTGTGATATTGAACTTGTACCGTAAACGAGGTTCTTGTAAACAGAGCCATCCCAAACTTTGGGGTGGCTGTGTCTTTTTGATTTTAATTTCCCTAAGCTATAGCACCATAAGTGGAAGTGCCCTAAGCTCCGTTGCTTTGTTTCTTAGATGTTTCAGGAAACACCATACACTTCTCCAGAGTGGCTGTTGGCAATTTACATCCCGCCCATCAGCATAACAAGGCTCCCAGTTCTCCATGGCCTGTCTTGCCTTTCTGGATTTTACACTTTTTTCAGATGGCCCTTTTGACCGGGCGGCAGTGAGACTTCATTGTAGTGCAGATTTCCTTTGCAAGCTTGCTTGGTTGGCCAAAAATTGCGTATGCGTTTTTTCCTGAATATATTCGGGAAGAAACGCATACGTCCTTTTTGGCCAAGTGCATCATTGTGGACGTTGTGCCTCTTTTCCTATGCTTTACATGCAATTCCAGTCTACCTCCTGAAATCGGTTTCCTGCAATTCTGCCCCGTTTTCAAGTCCTCTTGGCAGCCTTACTTCAATATATTTTTGGACTATAGCTGTCATTTATAACTCTGCAGGTTTGTGAATTACAGTGCCCCTGAGCTCCTTTCTTCAACTCGCTTTCTTGTGAGCTGTCCGCAACACCGCAGTATTGCTTCAGGCCCTAGTGTTGTTCCGGTATGGCACCCTGAGCCTTTGGTTAATTCCTCTTCCTGGTGGGAAATGAGAGTTAAATTTGCCCGTCCAGACACCTCCAGCTAGTCTCTCATTGGTTCTCCCTATTCCTGTTCATTTTCCGCAGAAATTGCAAACTGGGCCAAACAGGAGGTTAAAGGCACTGACTCTCCAAGTGGGGAGAGTGTTAGTAAAGCGTCTGGAATGTTGCACCCGAGTACCAGGGGACGAAAACTGAGACACATTTGAACACGTTTCCCGATCACACGGTGGATCATACCCTGGGTTCCACGTGCATGTTTTAGCTGAAGGAAGAATCCCTTAAACCTGGAGATTTGAGACCCATGGAATGGGTACCATGCAATATGACTTCAAAGGGTCTGCATTTGCTCACCGATCCTCACCAATCCTATCACTGCTGCGTTTATGCCGCTGTACACACGCTTGTTTCTCTTTCGGAGACATATAAATCCATAGGTTTTAAGATTCTTACTAGTCAGGTATATTCTTAGGCGTTTAATATGGGGTGTTGAGTCCACTTCGTAGAGCAAGGAGTAGCTCTTGTGTATTATATATTTGGCTTATGGAACGGTATCTGTGCTAATTTCAATCTCTGGTTTTATGCAGCACCCCAACTCACCTTTCCCCTTAAGCAAGCATAAGTTGGTTTTCTACCTTTGAGACCCTGTTCTGTTTTGTAATTCAGTTCCTGTGTAGCCAAGTTTACATTCCGTGTTTTAGTGATATCTTATGATGTTTCTTTTTCTGTGTGACTTATTTCACTTAGAATCAATGTACCTGAATCCACTCATTATGCTGCTATGGGCCTGATGACATAGATTTCATTGCTGGGTGATATTGCATTGTATGTAAGTACCACAACTTCTTTATCCATTTTTCACTTTCTGTGATATTGAACTTGTACCATAAAAGAGGTTTTTGTAAACAGAGCCGTCCCAAACTTTGGGGTGGCTGTGTCTTTTTGATTTTAATTTCCCTAAGCTATAGGACCATAAGTGGAAGTGCCCTAGGCTCTGTTGCTTTGTTTTTCAGATGTATCAGGAAACACCATACACTTCTCCAGAGTGGCTGTTGGCAATTTACATCCCGCCCATCAGCATAACAAGGCTCCCAGTTCTCCATGGCCTGTCCTGTCTTTCTGGATTTTACACTTTTTTCAGATGGCCCTTTTGACCGGGGGGCAGTGAGACTTCATTGTAGTGCAGATTTCCTTTGCAAGCTTGCTTGGTTGGCCAAAAAGGGCGTATGCGTTTTTTCGTGAATATATTCAAGAAAAAACGCATACGCCCTTTTTGGCCAAGTGCATCATTGTGGACGTTCTGCCTCTTTTCCTATGCTTTACATGCAATTCCAGTCTACCTCCTGAAATCGGTTTCCTGCAATTCTGCCCCGCTTTCAAGTCCTCTTGGCAGCCTTACTTCAATATATTTTTGGACGATAGCTGTCATTTATAACTCTGCAGGTTTGTGAATTACAGTGCCCCTGACCTCCTTTCTTCAACTCGCTTTCTTGTGAGCTGGCCGCAACACCTCAGGATTGCTTCAGGCCCTAGTGTGTTTCCGGCATGGCATTTTTCAGTGATAGATATTTTCAACTCTGCAGTTTCGTGAATTTTACTGCCCCTGAGTTCCATTGTTCAACTTGTGTTTATGGGAACTGGCCACAAAGCAGTGGGATTTCCTCAAGCCCTATACTGTTTCCATGGGCAACCCTAGCCTTTGGTCAATTCGTCTTCCTGATTGGAAATTAGAGTGACATGTGCCTGTCTGAACACCTAGGACTTGTCTCTCATTGTTCCTCATCCTTCCGCTTCATCCTCTGGACAAATTCCAAACTGTACGCAACAGGATGTTGACAGTGCTGACATCTCCAAGTGGGTAGACTGTTAGTAAAGACGCTGGAGGGGTGAACCCGAGCACCAGGAGATGAGGAGATGAGATGTCTTTTCCAAACTCTTCCCGATCAGATGGTATACCATCCTCTGGATGTGACAGACATGTTTTAGCAGTAGGAAGAGTCCCATTCATGTAAGGAGAACACCAGGGCTTTTTCAAAATCAGTGTCTCCCCGAAACCAAACTGGGGAGTTTTTTAAGCTACGGCTACACATATGTTCATTAAGGGCCTTGGGAAGTAGGCAGAGTCCAAACTTTAGATGATTGAAGTCTTCAGGGTCAGAAGCACTCACCACCGGCTTCCCTTAGGTTACACTTTAACTGTCATTGATTGATGATGTCAATAAAAATATCTATTCTTTTTCCGATTATTTCCCCTTATAGGTTATTGCAAAATATTGAGTGTAGTTCCCTGTGCTATACAGTAGTTCCTTGTTGATGATCTGTTTTATACATAGCAGTGTGTATGTGTTAATTCCAAACTGTTAATTTATCCCTCCTCCCACCTTTCCCCTTTGATAATAATAAATTATAAGATTTTATACTTCTCAGAAATGGGGGAGCTGAAAGAGAGGTATCATTTTCAATGGAAAAGCATTTAAAACAAGATTGAAGCTTTAACCAAGATTATTAGATGTACATCCTTGGAAAGAAATCACTTCATTTCTCTAATATTGACCTGACAAATAAGACAAACCTTTTCACTGAACTTGCTTATAATAAAGTGATGGAAATATCAAATGGAAGTGTTAGAAACATCTTATTTTACCCGAGCCTTATAAACTGTTCTATGTTAACTACAGTTTGGCTCACACATCTGTTCATTGAAGTTACAATAGTCTCAATTTCTGTTACTGATCCTCCAGAGTGGACCCCAACAAGGGTCCCCCTGCCCAGTGTCATTGGGGCCAACAGATCGAGACTGAGTTTGGTTCCCAAGCAAAGGAAACTTTATATTTTGATCAGAGAATGGAGAGGTGAGAGCATGCACTACCCCGTGGGCTGTGGGCTGGGCTGCTGTGTAGAGATCCTGTCAGAGTCAGTGGGAGGGAGGGGGCGGAGCTCTGGAGGGCCGGGTTGGCTGCAGCTCAGGCTCTATATCTCGGAGTGTGCACTGGGCCCCAGGAGCTGAGGTGTCGACCCAGCCATTCTGCACTAGGAAATCTGGTCTGAAGTGCCGGGTGTGGAACCTCTGCATGCGGGACCCTAGGAGCACGTGAAATTAGACAAAGCACAAAGGATAAAAAAGGTCAGACTTGACTTTATTGCCCAGATTCTATTTTTATCTCCCAGGGATTTTTAATGGGCTTTGCTGGGGACAAACCCCTCCTCTGCCTTTTGTCCCGTTCCTCATTCTTGGAGTGCTGAGGGTGCAGACCTTTCTTCTGTAACTGCTGAGTGCTGAGTTGGGAGCCCTCATACCAGGGGACGAGGGTCAGAACTTCTCCCCAGCAGCCTCCAGGTGACGTTGATTGGCCCCAGGACCCCTGCCTCCCTGCTCGTCCGCCTGAGCACCAGCATTGGAAGTGTTATAGATTCTAATGACCTTTAAGGGTCCAGGAAAGAGATGTGCAGAGACGCTCTGGGGGCCGATTTCACCCCGCCCCACATTTGTTCGGCCACCTTAGGCTGACCGTTTCTGCCAGCCTAGATGCTCTGACCAGTAGTCTGCTCTTTCTTCAATTAGGCCCCTGAATTAACGTAAAAACAGCACCAGGTGTCAGAGCCCTGCCCGCTCAACTCCCAGACAGTCCAGGGTCAGTGGTGATCAAGGACCATGATGGCCACTGAGTCAACAGCCTTTTGAAGTAAACAGGAGTCCAGCCGGTCTTATTGGCCACCATCATCACGGTGTCTGTAGGCTTTTCTATGGTGACAGTGTGATATACAGTTCCCCCGCCAAGATTATTAGCAGTAAGTCCTGCAAGCAGTAGTCTACTCCTTCGGGACACACTATTGTTGTTTTATGAGAGAAACTCCAGGTCAAGTGATGTTCACACGAGTCGTCATGGTGCCCTGTTGCCCCCGGTTATCTCTCTGGATGTTGGAGTTGGAGGGCCTCCTCACTCGAGGTCGGTGTGCCCACGGAGCGAACCCTGCAACTTCAGGGCATGGTTGGTGATTAGGATCACCACGTGGGGTCCTTTCCCCTTAGGAGGGAGGTGGCCTTTTGGGCTGCTGATTTCCAGGTTTTTAGATACCGCCAGTATCTTGGCCAGATGTGGCAGTGGGCCAAGCCCCTTGGTGACTGTAGTTTATCCTACCTGGATGGCATTCTTGCGTTGTTCCATTTCAAGTGGTCCCAGTTTTTGCACTAATTCTCCAATGGCGATTCACCTTTCACCGGGAATGGAAAGGTCAAAGGGTTTAGCTCAATTAGGGAGTTCCAGGGCAAGGGTCTGAATTGACTGCTCTTTCCATTCTTGAAAGGCCACTTCTGGATTCTGTTCAAAAGGATCATCATCTTTTCCTTTCAGTGTTTCATATAGAGGCCCAGCTAGTAGACTGTAGTTAGGGATCCAGAAGCAGCAAACCCTGGCCTCCCCAGGAACCCCTAAGCTGTCTTCTAGTTTTAGAAAGGGGTAAGGCTGCAAATGGTTTCTTCCCTTTCCTGGGATGGGCTTCTCTGACCTTGTGTGAGAATGAAGCCCAGGCAGGTCACCGCAGTCTGTGATATTTGAGCTTTTTCTTGGACAACTTCTATCCTTTATTGGCTTGGTAGTTCAGAGGCCTCCTTAGTAGGGCTGGCGATCAGAATGTCATCTGCATATTGAAGGAGGGTTTCCTTTTCCAGAGGTAGAACATTTCGGTCTTTAGCTAAGCTTTCCCCAAAGATGGTGTGGGAATTTTTGAACCCTTGGGGCAAGACGGCCCGGAAGTATTGTTTTAGTTGTATGTTGAGTCCTGCCACTCACAAGCCAAAATTTCTTGTGACTCTGGGACTAATGGAATACAAAAGAAGGCATCATTGAAGACTAATAGAGAATACCATGTCCTGGTGGTTGGTAGAATGACCAGCAGGGTGTAGGAATCAGGAGCACCTGGAGGTATATCCTCGGTGGCTTCACTGACTGTCCTGACATCCTTTACCAGGTCCCCAGCAGCCCATGGGGCTCTCGTGGTCAGGCCAATCCCAGGATATGGAGCTCTCCTGGGCAGGTACCCCACCCCCAACCCAGCCCACGGGGCTCTCATGGTCAGGCCCCTCCCAGGATACAGAGCTACCCTTGCAGGTACCATGGCAGGGCTGGGCACACAGGAACCGTACACATAGCCCTCATTGAAGAGCACCCCCAGCTCACCTGTCGCTCAGAGCTGACACAGAGCACCTCAGAGCAGGACTTGAACTAACAAACAGCAGCTCCGACAGGTCTGTGACCCTGGGCATCACTCTGTGTGGCCTCCCTCCACCTGGTCTTCCAGAGACTTCCACTGCACCCAGGGCACCAGGCCTCTGTCTCCAACCACCACCCACCCCCTCCTCTCCCTGACTCCTGGGTTCCTCTCATTAGGAGAGGGTTTTCTTGAAGTTGTCTCCCACTCATGGGCCAGATAAAATGATTAGAAAACAAGCCAAAGCTGCAGCCCCTTGTCTATCCTGACTCTCAGGAGCCCACACCTGTTCCTTGGACCTGGCCGGTTCAGCAAGTTCCATTTTCTGCAACTGTGAGCCCCTGAGGGGTGATGATTGGCTGACCTGGGCAGCCTTACCGTGCCGGCCAGCCCTCCCCAGGCGTGCCTGGGTTGAGATCAATATAAATACCACTCCAGGCAGCAAGAGCCCCTGCAGCTGTGCCTGACGCCATTTTCTCTGCCCTGTCAGCAGTCTCGGGGCTGGGCTGGTGGGAGGGAGTGAGAGGCCACGGCTTTGTGGGTGGCCCAGTGTGAGTGGGGCTCTGCTGGACTTTCTGCAGCAGTTGCCAGGCTGCCACCTGCTAAAGAAGAGGATGTGTCACCCATACCTGCTGCTGGAATTTCTCCCTGAGCAGAGGTGAGGAAGGAAAAAAGCAGTGGGGGCAGGGACAGGACGGGTATCTCAGGCAGGGAAATGGAAATCTTCCAGAAGAGCACCCAGGGCCAGGACCATCCTGGCTGGCCTGCAGGCACCAAGTCAGCTGGCATGCTGTCACTCGTGTGGCTCCATGGCCCTTCCTCTAGGCTTTCAAGTCCTTGTATATATTCAGGTGTTTTACCTGGGAAGGGTGGGAACAGTTCAGCAGCAACTGGCCTGGGGCTCAGCTCACGTTTACTCCCAGATGCCTCGGCACGGTGCCCCAGCTTGGCAATGAGGACGCTTGTTGTGTGGGCGCTGCTGGCTGAATGGGAGACGATTCCCCACCACTGACCAACTTCAGAATTGTTTACACTGGAGCAAGTGCCCTGATACGGTTTTCCTCTGAGTAACTGGTGGGTTCTGTTTTTTTTTTCTCTTTTTCGTTTTTGGTTCAAGGTAGATTTTATTCCTCTTTTTTGTATTTACAGATATAAACATGGAAATAATTTATTCATATAAATACATGTATGTGAAGGGAATAATTGTTTTTTCTGTTTTATTTTTTAAATTTTATTTCTTTTTAATTTTGAATTTTATTTTATATTTTTATACAGCAGGTTCTTATTGGTTATCTATTTTATACATATAAATGTTTACATGCCAATCCCAATCTCTCAACTCCTCCCACCACCACCCCCCCAAGAGCTTTCCCCCCTTGTTGTCCATACAATTGTTGTCTACATCTGTTGCTCTATTTATGCCTTGCAAAACGGTTAATCTGTACAGTTTTTCTAGGTTCCACATATATGCATGAATATACAAGATTTGTTTTTCTCTTTCTGACTTACTTCACTCTGTATGACAGTCTCTAGATCCATCGACGTCTCTACAAATGACCCAATTTCATTCCTTTCATGGCTTAGTAATATTCCATTTTATATATGTACCACATCTTTATGCATTCGTCTGTCTGTGGGCATTTAGGTTGCTTCCATTACCTCGATATTGTAAATAGTGATGCAATGAACATTGCGTTGAATGTCTCTTTTTGATTTATGGTTTTGTCTGGGTATATGTCCAGTACTGGGATTGCTGTATCATATGGTAATTCTATTATTAGTTTCTTAAGAAACTCCATATTGTTCTCCATAGTGACTGTATCAATTTATATTCCCAACAATAGTGGAAGAGGCTTCCTTTTCTCCACACCCTTTCCAGCATTTGTTGTTTGTAGATTTTCAGATGATGCCCATTCTAACAGGTGTGAGGTGATACCTCATTGTTGAGTCCATTTCGTTGAGCAAGGGGTAGGTCTTGTCTATTACATATTTGGCTTATGGAACGGTATCTGTGCTAATTTCAAACTCTGGTTTTATGCAGCACCCCAACTCACCTTTCCCCTTAAGCAAGCATAAGTTGGTTTTCTAAACTTGAGACCCTGTTCTGTTTTGTAATTCAGTTCATGTGTAGCCAAGTTTACATTCCGTGCATTAGTGATACCTTATGATGTTTCTTTTTCTGTGTGACTTATTTCACTTAGAATCATCGTGCCTCAATCCACTCATTATGCTGGTACAGGCCTGGTGACACAGATTTCATTGCTGAGTGGTATTCTGTTGTACGTAAGTACCGCAACTTCTTTATCAATTATTTGTTCTCTGGGATATTTAACTTGTACTGTAGAAGAGGTTCCTGTAAACAGAGCCATCCCAAATTTTGGGGTGGCTGTGTCTTTTTGATTTTAATTTCCCTAAGCTATAGGACCATAAGTGGAAATGCCCTAGACTCTGTTGCTTTGTTTTTCAGATGTATCAGGAAACACCATACACTTCTCCAGAGTGGCTGTTGGCAATTTACATCCCGCCCATCAGCATAACAAGGCTCCTTTTTCCCCATGGCCTGTCTTGCCTTTCTGGATTTTACACTTTTCTCAGATGGCCCTTTAGACCGGGGGAAAGTGACACTTCATAGTAGTTTGGATATCCATTGCAAGCTTGCTTAGTTTGCCAAAAAGGGCGTATGTGTTTCTTCCTGAATATACTCAGGAACAAACTCATACGCCCTTTTTTGCCAAGTGCATCATTGTCGATGTTCTGCCTCTTTTCCTATGCTTTACATGCAATTCCAGTCTACCTCCCGAAATCGGTTTCCTGAAATTCTGCCCCGCTTTCAAGTCCTCTTCGCAGCCTTACTTCAATATATTTTTGGACGTTATCTGTCATTTATAACTCTGCAGGTTTGTGAATTACAGGGCCCCTGAGCTCCTTTCTTCAACTCGCTTTCTTGTGAGCTGGCCGCAAACCCACAAGACTGCTTCAGGCCCTAATCTGCTTCTGGCAGGGCACGCTGAGCCTTTGGTTAATTCCTCTTCCTGGTGGGAAATGAGTGTTAAATATGCCCGTCCAGACACCTACCTCACTCTCAACCCCTTGGTGATGTGGGTCCTCTGGTTTGTGGCCACCTTTGCTGGGTTCCTCACCTTTTGATGATGTGGCCCCACTAGTGTGAGGACACTCCTGCCTGGTTCTCATCCACGTGGTTATGTGGACCCCCTGGTGAGAGTCTGTTCCTGGCTGTGTTCCTCACCCTTCTGTGAGGGAGACCCTCTGCTGATAGGTCACTCCTGCATGGCTGGCACACATTGCCTTGGTGAAGTCAGCCGTGTGGTGGCAGTTGGAGCATGCTGGGAATCTCCTCCCCCCGGTGATGAGGCCCTCTTGCGTCAGGCCCTAACTGTTGGGCTCACCAACTTTTCTTAATGAGCCCAGTGATGCTTTAGCACTCCTCTTAGGATCCCATCTCCATGGGGATGTGGGTCTTCTGCTCTGAGGTCCCAAAGGCTGTGTTGTTCACGTTCATGATGTGGGCTCTCTGGTGTTAGTTCACAGAGGCCTGGATCCCATAGCCTCTGTGCTCTTGGCCGCCTGCTGGGAGGTTCCAACTGCTGGATTCCTCACTTTTTTAATTTTTTGGGCTCTCTGTTGTGAGGATCCTCCTGCCTGCCTCACTCCCAGCCCCTTCATGATGTGTGTCGTCTGGTTTGAGGCCACATGTGCTGGGTTCCTCACCTTTCGATGATGTGGGACCAATGGTCTTAGGAGACTCCTGCCTGGTTCACATCCCCTTGGTGATGTGGGCCCTCTGTTGAGAGTCTGATCCTGGCTGGGTTCCTCACCCATCTGTGAGGTGGGCCGTCTGCTGTGAGGTCACTCCTCCCTGGCTTGCTCACCTAGCCTTGTGGACATGAGCCCTCTGGTGGCACTTGGAGCCTGCTGGGAGCCTCCTCCCCTTGGTGATGAGGGCCCTCTGGCGTCAGGCCCTAACTGCTGGGCTCCCCACATTTTGTGATGTGCGCCCAGTGGTGCGAGGACACTCCAGCCAGGTTCACATCCCCATTGGGATGTGGGCCTTCTGCTCTGAGGTCCCAACGCCTGGGTTGCTCACAGTTTCATGATGTGGGCTCTCTGCTGTTAGTTCACTCCTGCCTGCATCCCATAACTTCTGTGCTCTCGGCCGCCTGCTGGGAGGTTCCAACTGCTGGATTCCTCAACTTTCTTATTCTTTGGGCCCTCTGTTTTTAGGCTACTCCTGCCTGCCTCACTCCCATTCCCTTTGTGATATGTGTCCTCTGATTTGAGGCCACATGTGCTGGGTTCCGCACCTTTTGATGATGTGGCCCCACTGGAGGGAAGACAGTCCTGACTGGTTCCCATCCCCTTGCTGATGTGGGCCCTCAGGTGAGAGTCTGATCCTGGCTGGGTTCCTCACCCTTCTGTGAGGTGGGCCCTCTGCTGTGAGGTCAATCATGCCTGTCTGGCACACGTCACCTTGGCGACGTGGGCCCTCTGGTGGCAGTTGGAGTGTGCTGGGATCCTCCTCCCTTCGGTGATGAGGGCCCTCTTGCCTTAGGCCATAACTGCTGGGCTCCCCACATTTTCTGATGTGCGCCAAGTGAGTGAGGTCACTCTTGCCAGCTTCCCATCCCCATGGCGATATGGGCCTTCTGCTCTGAGGTCAAAACGGCTGGCTTGCTCACAGTACCATGATGTGGGCCCTCTGCTGTGAGTTCACTCCGGCAAGGATCCCTTATCATCGGTGCTCTGAGCCGCCTGCTGGGAGGTTCCAACTGCTGGATTCCTCAACTTTTTTATTCTATGTGCCCTCTGTTGTGAGGCTCCTCCTGCCTGCCTCACTGCCAGCCCCTTGGTGATGACTGTCCTATGGCTTGAGGCCACATGTGCTGCGTTCCTCACCTTTCGATGATGTGGCCCCACTCGTGTGAGGACACTCCTGCCTGGTTCCCATCCCCTTGGTGAGGTGGGCCCTCTGGCGAGAGTCTAATCCTGGCTGGGTTCCTCAACGTTCTGTGAGGTAGGCCTTCTGCTGTGAGGTCACTCCTGCCTGGCTGGCACACGTCACCTTGGAGACATGAGCCCTCTGGTGGCAGTTGGAGCGTGCAGGGTGCCTCCTCCTTTTGGTGATGACGGCCCTCTGGCGTCAGGCCCTAAATGGTGGGCTCCCCACATTTTCTGATGTGCGCCCAGTGGTGCAAGGACACTCCAGCCAGGTTCCCATTCCCATGGGGATGTGGGCCTTCTGCGCTGAGGTCCCAACGCCTGGGTTGCTCACAGTTTTATGATGTGGGCCCTCTGCTGTGAGTTCACTGTGGCCTGGATCCCATAGCCTCGGTGTTCTGGGCCGCCTGCTGGAAGGTCTAAATGCTGGAATCCTCACGTTTTTTATATTATGTGCCCTGTGTTGTGAGGCTACTCCTGCCTGCCTCACTCCAAGGCCCTTGGTGATGTGGGTCCTCTGGTTTGAGGACACATGTGCTGGGTTCCTCACCTTAAGATGATGAGGCCCCACTGGTGTGAGGATAATCCTGACTGGTTCCCATCCCCTTTGTGATGTGGGCCCTCTGGTGAGAGTCTGATCCTGGCTGGGTTCCTCACCCATCTGTGAGGTGGGCCCTCTACTATCAGGTAACTCTTGCCTGGCTTGCTCACCTCGCCTTGTTGACATGAGCCCTCTGGTGGCACTTGGACCCTGCTGGGAGCCTCCTCACCTCTGTGATGAGGGCCCTCTGACGTCAGGCCCTAACTGCTGGGCTCCCCAACTTTTCTTAGTGAGCCCAGTGATGCTCGGACACTCCTCTTAGGTTCCCATCTCCACGGGGATGTGGGCCTTCTGTTCTGAGGTTCCAACAGCTGGGTTGATCACAATTTCATGATGTGGGCTCTCTGGTGTTAGTTCACTGTGGCCTGGATGCCATAGCCTCTGTGCTCTGGGCCGCCTGCTGGGAGGTTCCAACTTCTCGATTCCTCACCTTTTTTATTTTTGGGCCCTCTGTTATGAGGCTCCTCCTGCCTGCCTCACTCCCAGTCCCTTGGTGAGGGGTGTCCTATGGTTTGAAGCCACATGTTCTGGGTTCCTCACCTTTAGATGATGTGGCCCTACTCATGTGAGGACACTCCTGCCTGGTTCCAATCCATTTGGTGATGTGGGCCCTCTGGTGCGAGTCTGATCCTTACTGGGTTCGTCACACTTCTCTGAGGTGGGCCCTCTGCTGTGAGGTCATTCGTGCCTGGTTGGCACACATCGCCTTGGCGACGTCAGCCCTCTGGTGGCAGTTGGAGCCTGCTGGGAGCCTCCTTCCCTTGGTGATGAGGGTCCTCTGGCGTCAGGCCCTAACTGCTGGTCACCCAAAATTTTCTGATACGTTCTCAGTGGTGCGAGGACACTCCTACCAGATTTCCATCCCCATGGGGATGTGGGCCTCCTGTTCTGAGGTCCCAATGGCTGGGTTGCTCAGTTTCATGACATGGGCCCTCTTCTGTGAGTTCACTGTGGCCTGGAACCCATAGCCTCGGTGCTCTGGGCCGCCTGCTGGGAGGTTCCAACTGCTGGATTCCTCACTTTTTTATTCTATGGGCCCAGTGTTGTGAGGCTACTCCTGCCTGCCTCACTCCGAGGCCCTTGGTGATGTGGGTCCTCTGGTTTGAGGACACATGTGCTGAGTACCTCACCTTTCGATGATGTGGCCCCACTGGTGTGAAGACACTCCTGCCTGGTTCCCATCCCCTTGGTGATGTGGGCCCTCTGGTGAGAGTCTGATGTTGGCTGGGTTTCTCACCCTTCTGTGAGGTGGGACCTCTGCTGTGAGGTAACTCCTGCCTGGCTCGCTCACGTTGCCTTGGCAACGTGAGCCCTCAGGTGGCAGTTGGAGCCTGCTGGGAATCTCCTCCCCTCAGTTATGAGAGCTCTGGATAAAACACATATGCCCTTTTTTGCCAAGTGCATTATTTTCCAAGTTATGTCTCTTTTCCTATGCTTTAAGAGCGACTCCCGTGTACCTTCTGAAATCGGTTTCCAGCAACTCTGCCCCGCATTCAAGTCCTCTTCGCAGCCTTACTACAGTATAATTTTGGATGATAGCTGTCATTTATAACTCCGGAGGTTTGTGAATTACAGTGCCCCTCAGCTCCTTTCTTCAACTCGCTTTCTTGTGAGCTGGCCGCAAAACCAAGGATCTCTTCAGGCCCTAATCTAGTTCCAGCACGGCACGTGGAGCCTTTGGTTCATTCGTCTTCCTGGTGAGAAATGAGAGTTAAATTTGCCCGTTCACACACCTACAGATAGTCACCCATTGCTTCTCCTTATTCCTGTTCATCTTCCGAAGAAATTGCAAACTGGGCCAAACAGGAGGTTAAAGGCACTGACTCTCCAAGTGGGGAGAGTGTTAGTAAAGCGTCTGGAAAGTTGCACCGAGTAGCAGGGGACGAAAAATGAGATACATTTGAACACGTTTCCCGATCACACGGTGGATCATACTCTGGGTTCCACATGCATGTTTTAGCTGAAGGAAGAATCCCTTACACCGGGATAGTTGGGACCCATGGAATGCGTACCATGCAATATGACTTCAAAGGGTCTGCATTTGCTCACCAAACCTCACCAATCCTATCACTGCTGCATTTATGCCATTGTACACACACTTAATTCTCTTTTGGAGACATATAAATCCATAGGTTTTAAGATTCTTACAAGTCAGGTATATTCTTAGGCGTTTAATATGGGTTGTAGAGTCCACTTCGTTGAGCAAGGAGTACTCTTGTCTATTACATATTTGGCTTATGGAACGGTATCTGTGGTAATTTCAATCTTTGGTTTTATGCAGCACCCCAACTCACCTTTCCCCTTAAGCAAGGATAAGTTGGTTTTCTACATTTGACACCCTGTTCTGTTTTGTAATTCAGGTCCTGTTTAGCCAAGTTTACATTCCGTGTAGTAGTGATATCTTATGATGTTTCTTTTTCTGTGTGACTTATTTCACTTAGAATCATCGTACCTGAATCCACTCATTATGCTGCTACGGGCCTGATGACATAGATTTCATTGCTGAGTGATATTGCATTGTACGTAAGTACCACAACTTCTTTATCCATTTTTCGCTTTCTGCGATATTGAACTTGTACCGTAAATGAGGTTCTTGTAAACAGAGCCGTCCCGAAATTTGGGGTGGCTTTTTCTTTTTGATTTTAATCCCCTAAGCTATAGGACCATAAGTGGAAGTGCCCTAGGCTCTGTTGCTTTGTTTTTTAGATGTTTCAGGAAACACCATACACTTCTCCAGAGTGGCTTTTGGCAATTTACATCCCGCCCATCAGCATAACAAGGCTCCCAGTTCTCCATGGCCTGTCCTTCCTTTCTGGATTTTACACTTTTTTCAGATGGCCCTTTTGACCGGGGGGAAGTGAGACTTCATAGTAGTGCAGATTTCCATTGCAAGCTTGCTTGATTGGCCAAAAAGTGCTTGTGCCTTTTTACTGAATATATTCAGGAAAAAACGCATACGCCCTTTTTGGCCAAGTGCATCATTCTGGACGTTCTGCCTCTTTTCCTATGCTTTAAATGCAATTCCAGTCTACCTCCTGAAATCGGTTTCCTGCAATTCTGCCCCACATTCAAGTCCTCTTGGCAGCCTTACTTCAATATATTTTTGGACGATAGCTGTCATTTATAACTCTGCAGGTTTGTGAATTACAGTGCCCCTGAGCTCCTTTCTTCAACTCACTTTCTTGTGAGCTGGCCACAACACCGCAGAGTTGCTTCAGGCCCTAGTGTGTTTCCGGCTCGGCACGCTGAGCCTTTGGTTAATTCCTCTTCCTGGTGGGAAATGAGAGTTAAATTTGCCCGTCCAGACACCTCCAGCTAGTCTCTCATTGGTTCTCCCTATTCCTGTTCATCTTCCGCAGAAATTGCAAACTGGGCCAAACAGGAGTTTAAAGGCACTGACTCTCCAAGTGGGGAGAGTGTTAGTAAAGCGTCTGGAATATTGCGCCCGAGTACCAGGGGACGAAAACTGAGACACATTTGAACACGTTTCCCGATCACACGTGGATCATACTCTAGGTTCCACATGCATGTTTTAGCTGAAGGAAGAATCCCTTAAACCTGGAGAGTTGAGACCCATGGAATGGGTACCATGCAATATGTCTTCAAAGGGTCTGCATTTGCTCACCGAACCTCACCAATCCTATCACTGCTGCGTTTATGCCGCTGTCCACACGCTTGATTCTCTTTCGGAGACATATAAATACATAGGTTTTAAGATTCTTACTAGTCAGGTATATTCTTAGGTGTTTAATATGGGGTGTAGAGTCCACTTCGTTGAGCAAGGAGTAGCTCTTGTCTATTACATATTTGGCTTATGGAACAGTATGTGTGTTAATTTCAATCACTGGTTTTATGCAGCACCCCAACTCACCTTTCCCCTTAAGCAAGCATAAGTTGGATTTCTACATTTGAGACCATGTTCTGTTTTGTAATTCAGTTCCTGTGTAGCCAAGTTTATATTCGGTGTATTAGTCATATCTTATGATGTTCCTTTTTCTCTGTGACTTATTTCACTTAGATTCATCGTACTTGAATCCACTCATTATGCTGCTACGGGCCTGATGACATAGATTTCATTGCTGAGTGATATTGCATTGTACGTAAGTACCACAACTTCTTTATCTATTTTTCGCTTTCTGCGATATTGAACTTGTACCGTAAACGAGGTTCTTGTAAACACAGCCGTCCCAAACTTTGGGGTGGCTGTGTCTTTTTGATTTTAATTTCCCTAAGCTATAGGACCATAAGTGGAAGTGCCCTAGGCTCTGTTGCTTTGTTTCTTAGATGTTTCAGGAAACACCATACACTTCTCCAGAGTGGCTGTTGGCAATTTACATCCCGCCCATCAGCATAACAAGGCTCCCAGTTCTCCATGGCCTGTCCTGCCTTTCTGGATTTTACACTTTTTTCAGATGGCCCTTTTGACCGGGGGGCAGTGACACTTCATTGTAGTGCAGATTTCCTTTGCAAGCTTGCTTGGTTTGCCAAAAAGTGCATATTTGTTTTTTCCTGAATATATTCAGAAAAAAATGCATACGCCCTTTTTGGCCAAGAGCATCATTGTGGACGTTCTGCCTCTTTTCCTATGCTTTACATGCAATTCCAGTCTACCTCCTGAAATCGGATTCCTGCAATTCTGCCCTGCTTTCAAGTCCTCTTGGAAGCCTTACTTCAATATATTTTTGGATGATAGCTGTCATTTATAGCTCTGTAGGTTTGTGAATTACAGTGCCCCTGAGCTCCTTTCTTCAACTCACTTTCTTGTGAGCAGGCCACAACACCGCAGGATTGCTTCAGGCCCTAGTGTGGTTCCGGAATGGCACGCTGAGCCTTTGGTTAATTCCTCTTCCTGGTGGGAAATGAGAGTTAAATTTGCCCGTCCAGACACCTCCACTAGTCTCTCATTGGTTCTCCCTATTCCTGTTCATTTTACGCAGAAATTGCAAACTGGGCCAAACAGGAGGTTAAAGGCACTGACTCTCCAAGTGGGGAGAGTGTTAGTTAAGCGTCTGGAATGTTGCACCCGAGTACCAGGGGACGAAAACTGAGACACATTTGAACACATTTCCCGATCACATGGTGGATCGTACTCTTTGTTCCACATGCATGTTTTAGCTGAAGGAAGAATCCCTTAAACCTGGAGAGTTGAGACCCATGGAATGGGTACCATGCAATATGACTTCAAAGGGTCAGCATTTGCTCACCGAACCTCCCCAATCCTATCACTGCTTCGTTTATGCTGCTGTACACACGCTTGGTTCTCTTTCGGAGACATATAAATCCATAGGTTTTAAGATTCTTACTACTCAGGTATATTCTTAGGCGTTTAATATGTGTTGTAGAGTCCACTTCGTTGAGGAAGGAGTAGTTCTTGTCCATTATATATTTGGCTTATGGAACAGTATCTGTGCTAATTTCAATCTCTGGTTTTATGCAGCACTCCAACTCACCTTTCCCCTTAAGCAAGCATAAGTTGGTTTTCTACATTTGAGACCCTGTTCTGTTTTGTAATTCAGTTCCTGTGTAGCCAAGTTTACATTCCGTGTAGTAGTGATGTCTTGTGATGTTTCTTTTTCTGTGTGACTTATTTCACTTAGAATCATCGTACCTGAATCCACTCATTATGCTGCTACGGGCCTGATGACATAGATTTCATTGCTGAGTGATATTGCACTGTACGTAAGTACCACAACTTCTTTATCCATTTTTCGCTTTCTGTGATATTGAACTTTTACTGTAAACGAGGTTCTTGTAAACAGAGCCGTCCCAAATTTTGGGGTGGCTGTGTCTTTTTGATTTTAATTTCCCTAAGCTATAGGACCATAAGTAGAAGTGCCCTAGGCTCTGTTGCTTTGTTTTGTAGATGTTTCAGGAAACACCATACACTTCTCCAGAGTGGCTGTTGGCCATTTACATCCGGCCCATCAGCATAACAAGGCTCCCAGTTCTCCATGGCCTGTCCTGACTTTCTGGATTTTACACTTTTTTCAGATGGCCCTTTTGACAGGGGGGCAGTGAGACTTCATTGTAGTGCAGATTTCCTTTCCAAACTTGCTTGGTTGGCCAAAAAGGGCGTATGCGTTTTTTCCTGAATATATTCAGGAAGAAACGCATACGCCCTTTTTGGCCAAGTGCATCATTGTGGACGTTCTGCCTCTTTTCCTATGCTTTACATGCAATTCCAGTCTACCTCCTGAAATCGGTTTCCTGCAATTCTGCCCCGCTTTCAAGTCCTCTTGGAAGCCTTACTTCAATATATTTTTGGACGATAGCTGTCATTTATAACTCTGCAGGTTTGTTATTTACAGTGTCCCGAGCTCCTTGCTTCAACTCGCTTTCTTGTGAGCTGGCTGCAACACCGCAAGATTGCTTAAGGCCCTAGTGTGGTTTCGGCACGGCACGCTGAGACTTTGGTTAATTCCTCTTCCTGGTGGGAAATGAGAGTTAAATTTGCCCAACCAGACACCTCCAAGCTAGTCTCTCATTGGTTCTCCCTATTCCTGTTCATCTTCCACAGAAATTGCAAACTGGGCCAAACAGGAGATTAAGGGCACTGACTCTCCAAGTGGGGAGAGTGTTAGTAAAGCGTCTGGAATGTTGCATCCGAGTACCAGGGGAAGAAAACTGAGACACATTTGAACACGTTTCCCGAACACATGGTGGATCATACTCTGGGTTCCACATGCATGTTTTAGCTGAAGGAAGAATCCCTTAAACCTGGAGAGTTGACACCCATGGAATGGGTACCATGCAATATGACTTCAAAGGGTCTGCATTTGCTCACCGAACCTCACCAATCCTATCACTGCTGCGTTTATGCCGCTGTACACACACTTGATTCTCTTTCGGAGACATATCAATCCATAGATTTTAAGATTCTTACTAGTCAGGTATATTCTTAGACGTTTAATATGGGGTGTCGAGTCCACTCGTTGAGCAAGGAGTAGCTCTTGTCTATTACACATTTGGCTTATGGAACGGTATCTGTGCTAATTTCAATCTCTGGTTTTATGCAGCACCCCAACTCACCTTCCCCTTTAAGCAAGCATAAGTTGGTTTTCTACATTTGAGACCATGTTCTGTTTTGTAATTCAGTTCCTGTGTAGCCAAGTTTACATTCCGTGTATTAGTGATATCTTATGATGTTTCTTTTTCTCTGTGACTTATTTCACTTAGAATCATCGTAGCTGAATCCACTCATTATGCTGCTTCAGCCCTGATGACATAGATTTCATTGCTGAGTGATATTGCATTGTACGTAAGTACCACAACTTCTTTATCCATTTTTCGCTTTCTGCGATATTTAACTTGTACCGTAAACGAGGTTCTTGTAAACAGAGCTGTCCCAAACTTTGGGGTGGCTGTGTCTTTTTGATTTTAATTTCCCTAAGCTATAGGACCATAAGTGGAAGTGCCCTAGGCTCTGTTGCTTTGTTTTGTAGATGTTTCAGGAAACACCATACACTTCTCCAGAGTGGCTGTTGGCAATTTACATCCCGCCCAACAGCATAACAAGGCTCCCAGTTCTCCATGGCCTGTCCTGCCTTTCTGGATTTTACACTTTTTTCAGATGACCCTTTTGACCGGGGGGAATTGATACGTCATTGTAGTGCAGATTTCCTTTGCAAGCTTGCTAGGTTGGCCAAAAAGTGCATATAAGTTTTTTCCTGATTCAGGAAAAAACGCATACGCCCTTTTTGGCCAAGTGCATCATTGTGGACGTTCTGCCTCTTTTCCTATGCTTTACATGCAATTCCAGTCTACCTCCTGAAATCGGTTTCCTGCAATTCTGACCTGCATTCAAGTCCTCTTGGCAGCCTTACTTCAATATATTTTTAGACGATAGATGTCATTTATAACTCTGCAGGTTTGTGAATGACAGTGCCCCTGAGTTCCTTTCTTCAGCTCGCTTTCTTGTGAGCTGGCCGCAACACTGCTGGATTGCTTTAGGCCCTAGTGTGTTTCCGGCATGGCACACTGAGCCTTTGGTTAATTCCTCTTCCTGGTGGGAAATGAGAGTTAAATTTGCCCGTCCAGATACCTCCAGCTAGTCTCACATTTGTTCTCACTATTCCTGTTCATCTTCCGCAGAAATTGCAAACTGGGCCAAACAGGAGGTTAAAGGCAGTGACTCTCCAAGTGGGGAGAGTGTTAGTAAAGCGTCTGGAATGTTGAACCCGAGTACCAGGAGATGAAAACTGATACACATTTGAACACGTTTACCGATCACACGGTGGATCATACTCTGGGTTCCACATGCATGTTTTAGCTGAAGGAAGAATCCCTTAAACCTGGAGAGTTGGGACCCATGGAATGGGTAGCATGCAATATGACTTCAAATGGTCTGCATTTGCTCACTGAACCTCAGCAATCCTATCACTGCTGCGCTTATGCCGCTGTACACACGCTTGATTCTCTTTCGGAGACATATAAATCCATAGGTTTTAAGATTATTACTAGTCAGGTATATTCTTAGGCGTTTAATATGGGGGGTTGAGTCCACTTCGTTGAGCAAGGATTAGCTCTTGTCTATTACATATTTGGCTTATGGAACGATATCTGTGCTAATTTCAATCTCTGCTTTTATGCAGCACCCCAACTCACCTTTCCGCTTAAGCAAGCATAAGTTGGTTTTCTACATTTGAGACCCTGTTCTGTTTTGTAATTCAGTTCCTGTGTAGCCAAGTTTGCAGTCCATGTAGTCGTGATATCTTATGATGTTTCTTTTTCTGTGTGACTTATTTCACTTAGAATCATCGTACCTGAATCCACTCATTATGCTGCTACGTGTCTCATGACATAGATTTCATTGCTGAGTGATATTGCATTGTACGTAAGCACCACAACTTCTTTATCCATTTTTCGCTTTCCGTGATATTGAACTTGTACCGTAAACGAGGGTCTTGTAAACAGAGCCATCCCAAACTTTTGGGTGGCTGTGTCTTTTTGATTTGAATTTCCCTAAGCTATAGGACCATTAGTGGACATGCCCTAGGCTCTGTTGCTTTGTTTTGTAGATGTTTCAGGAAACACCATACACTTCTCCAGAGTGGCTGCTGGCAAATAACATCCCACCCATCAGCATAACAAGGCTCCCAGTTCTCCATGGCCTGTCCTGCCTTTCTGGATTTTACACTTTTTTCAGATGGCCCTTTTGACCAGGGCAAGTGAGACTTCATTGTAGTGCAGATTTCCTTTGCAAGCTTGCTTGGTTGGCCAAAAAGGGCGTATGCGTTTTTTCCTGAATATATTCAGGAAAAAACGCATACGCCCTTTTTGGCCAAGTGCATCATTGTGGACGTTCTGCCTCTTTTCCTATGCTTTACATGCAATTCCAGTCTACCTCCTGAAATCGGTTTCCTGCAATTCTGCCCCGCTTTCAAGTCCTCTTGGCAGCCTTACTTCAATATATTTTAGGACGATAGCTGTCATTTATAACTCTGCAGGTTTGTGAATGACAGTGCCCCTGAGCTCCTTTCTTCAACTCGCTATCTTGTGAGCTGGCCGCAACACCAAAGGATTGCTTCAGGCCCTACAGTGGTTCCGGCATGGCACGCTGAGCCTTTGGTTAATTCCTCTTCCTGTTGGGAAATGAGAGTTAAATTTGCCCGTCGAGCCACCTCCAGCTAGTCTCTCATTGGTTCTCCCTATTCCTGTTCATTTTCCGCAGAAATTGCAAACTGGGCCAAACAGGAGGTTAAAGGCACTGACTCTCCAAGTGGGGAGAGTGTTAGTGAAGCGTCTGGAATGTTGCACCCGAGTACCAGGGGAGGAAAACTGAGACACATTTGAACACGTTTCCCGATCACACGGTGGATCATACTCTGGGTTCCACATGCATGTTTTAGCTGAAGGAAGAATCCCTTAAACCTGGAGAGTTGAGACCCATGGAATGGGTACCATGCAATATGACTTCAAAGGGTCTGCATTTGCTCACCGAACCTCACCAATCCTATCACTGCTGCGTTTATGCCGCTGTACACACGCTTGATTCTCTTTCGGAGACATATAAATCCATAGGTTTTAAGATTCTTACTAGTCAGGTATATTCTTCGGCGTTTAATATGGGGTGTTGAGTCCACTTCGTTGAGCAAGGAGTAGCTCTTGTCTATTACATATTTGGCTTATGGAACAGTATCTGTGCTAATTTCAATCTCTAGTTTTATGCAGCACCCCAACTCACCTTTCCCCTTAAGCAAGCATAAGTTGCTTTTCTACATTTGAGACCCTGTTCTGTTTTGTAATTCAGTTCCTGTGTAGCCAAGTTTACATTCCGTGTATTAGTGATATCTTATGATGTTTCTTTTTCTGTGTGACTTATTTCACTTAGAATCATCGTACCTGAATCCACTCATTATGCTGCTACGGGCCTGATGACATAGATTTCATTGCTGAGTGATATTGCACTGTACGTAAGTACCACAACTTTTTTATCCATTTTTCGCATTCTGCGATATTGAACTTGTACCGTAAACGAGGTTCTTGTAAACAGAGCCGTCCCAAACTTTGCGGTGGCTGTGTCTTTTTCATTTTAATTTCCCTAAGCTATAGGACCATAAGTGGAAGTGCCATAGGCTCTGTTGCTTTGTTTTTTGGATGTTTCAGGAAACACCATACACTTCTCCAGAGTGACTGTTGGCAATTTACGTCCCGCCCATCAGCATAACAAGGCTCCCAGTTCTCCATGGCCTGTCCTGCCTTTCTGGATTTTACACTTTTTTCAGATGGCCCTTTTGACTGGGGGGCAGTGAGACTTCATTGTAGTGCAGATTTCCTTTGCAAGCTTGCTTGGTTGGCCAAAAAGGGCGTATGCGTTTTTTCCTGAGTATATTCAGGAAAAACGCATACGCACTTTTTGGCCAAGTGCATCATTGTGGACTTTCTGCTTCTTTTCCTATGCTTTACATGCAATTCCAGTCTACCTCCTGAAGTCAGTTTCCTGCAATTCTGCCCCGCTTTCAAGTCCTCTTGGCAGCCTTACTTCAATATATTTTTGGACGATAGCTGTCATTTATAACTCTGCAGGTTTGTGAATGACAGTGCCACTGAGCTCCTTTCTTCAACTCGCTTTCTTGTGAGCAGGCCGCAACACAGGAAGGATTGCTTCAGGCCCTAGTGTGGCTCCGGCACGGCACCTGAGCCTTTGGTTAATGCATCTTCCTGGTGGGAAATGAGAGTTAAATTTGCCCGTCCAGACACCTCCAGCTAGTCCTACATTTGTTCTCCCTATTCCTGTTCATCTTCTGCAGAAATTGCAAACTGGGCCAAACAGGAGGTTAAAGGCACTGACTCTCAAGGTGGGGAGAGTGTTTGTAAAGCGTGTGGAATGTTGCACCCGAGTACCAGGGGACGAAAACTGAGACACATTTGAACACATTTCCCGATCACACGGTGGATCATTCTCTGGGTTCCACATGCATGTTTTAGCTGAAGGAAGAATCCCTTAACCCTGGAGAGTTGAGACCCATGGGATGGGTACCATGCAATATGACTTCAAAGGGTCTGCATTTGCTCACCGAACGTCACCAATCCTATCACTGCTGTGTTTATGCCGCTGTACACACACTTGATTCTCGTTCGGGGACATATAAATCCATAGGTTTTAAGATTCTTACTAGTCAGGTATATTCTTAGGCGTTTAATATGGGGTGTTGAGTCCACTTCGCTGAGCAAGGAGTAGCTCTAGTCTATTACATATTTTGCTTATGGAACGGTATCTGTGCCAATTTCAATCTCTTGTTTCATGCAGCACCCCAACTCACTATCTCGTTAAGCAAGAATAAGTTGGTTTTCTACATGTGAGAAACTGTTCTGTTTTGTAATTCAGTTCCTGTGTAGCCAAGTTTACATTGCGTGTATTAGTGATATCTTATGATGTTTCTTTTTCTCTGTGACTTATTTCACTTAGAATCATCGTACCTGAATCCACTCATATGCTGCTACGGGCCTGATGACATAGATTTCATTGCTGAGTGATATTGCATTGTACGAAAGCACCACAACTTCTTTATCCATTTTTTGCTTTCTGCGATATTGAACTTGTACCATAAACGAGGTTCTTGTAAACAGAGCCATCCCAAACTTTGGGGTGGCTGTGAATTTTTGATTTTAATTTCGCTAAGCTATAGGACCATAAGTGGAAGTGCCCTAGGCTCTGTTGCTTTGTTTTTTGGATGTTTCAGGAAACACCATACACTTCTCCAGAGTGGCTGTTGGCAATTTACATCCCGCCCATCAGCATAACAAGGATCCCAGTTCTCCATGGCCTCTCCTGCCTTTCTGGATTTTACACATTTTTCATATGGCCCTTTTGACCGGGGGACAGTGAGACTTCATTGTAGTGCAGATTTCCTTTGCAAGCTTGCTTTATTGCCCAAAAAGTGCGTATGTGTTTCTTCCTGAGTATATTCAGGAAAAACGCATACGCCCTTTTTGGCCAAGTGCATCATTGTGGACTTTCTGCTTCTTTTCCTATGCTTTACATGCAATTCCAGTCTACCTCCTGAAGTCAGTTTCCTGCAATTCTGCCCCGCTTTCAAGTCCTCTTGGCAGCCTTACTTCAATATATTTTTGGACGATAGCTGTCATTTATAACTCTGCAGGTTTGTGAATGACAGTGCCACTGAGCTCCTTTCTTCAACTCGCTTTCTTGTGAGCAGGCCGCAACACCGGAAGGATTGCTTCAGGCCCTAGTGTGGCTCCGGCACGGCACACTGAGCTTTTGGTTAATTCCTCTTCCTGGTGGGAAATGAGAGTTAAATTTGCCCGTCCAGACACCTCCAGCTAGTCTCACGTTTGTTCTCCCTATTCCTGTTCATCTTCTGCAGAAATTGCAAACTGGGCCAAACAGGAGGTTAAAGGCACTGACTCTCAAGGTGGGGAGAGTGTTTGTAAAGCGTGTGGAATGTTGCACCCGAGTACCAGGGGACGAAAACTGAGACACATTTGAACATGTTTCCCGATCACACGGTGGATCATACTCTGGGTTCCACATGCATGTTTTAGCTGAAGGAAGAACCCCTTAAACCTGGAGAGTTGAGACCCATGGAATGGGTACCATGCAATATGACTTCAAAGGGTCTGCATTTGCTCACCGAACGTCACCAATCCTATCACTGCTGCGTTTATGCCGCTGTACACACACTTGATTCTCGTTCGGGGACATATAAATCCATAGGTTTTAAGATTCTTACTAGTCAGGTATATTTTTAGGCGTTTAATATGGGGTGTTGAGTCCACTTCGTTGAGCAAGGAGTAGCTCTAGTCTATTATATATTTGGCTTATGGAACGGTATCTGTGCCAATTTCAATCTCTTGTTTCATGCAGCACCCCAACTCACTATCTCGTTAAGCAAGATTAAGTTGGTTTTCTACATGTGAGACCCTGTTCTGTTTTGTAATTCAGTTCCTGTGTAGCCAAGTTTACATTGCGTGTATTAGTGATATCTTATGATGTTTCTTTTTCTCTGTGACTTATTTCAATTAGAATCATCGTACCTGAATCCACTCATATGCTGCTACGGGCCTGATGACATAGATTTCATTGCTGAGTGATATTGCATTGTACGAAAGCACCACAACTTCTTTATCCATTTTTCGCTTTCTGCGAAATTGAACTTGTACCGTAAACGAGGTTCTTGTAAACAGAGCCGTCCCAAACTTTGGGGTGGCTGTGTCTTTTTGATTTTAATTGCCCTAAGCTATAGAACCATAAGTGGAAGTGCCCTAGGCTCTGTTGCTTTGTTTTTTAGATGTTTCAGGAAACACCATACACTTCTCCAGAGTGGCTGTTGGCAATTTACATCCTGCCCATCAGCATAACAAGGCTCCCAGTTCTCCATGGCCTGTCCTGCCTTTATGGATTTTACACTTTTTTCAGATGGCCCTTTTGACCGGGGGGAAGTGAGACTTCATTTTAGTGCAGATTTCCTTTGCAAGCTTGCTTGGTTGGCCAAAAAGGGCATATGCGTTTTTTCCTGAATATATTCAGGAAAAAACGCATATGCCCTTTTTGGCCAAGTGCATCATTGTGGACGTTCTGCCTCTTTTCCTATGCTTTACATGCAATTCCAGTCTACCTACTGAAATGGGTTTCCTGCAATTCTGCCCTGCTTTCAAGTCCTCTTGGCAGCCTTACTTCAATATATTTTTGGACGATAGCTGTCATTTATAACTCTGCAGGTTTGTGAATTACAGTGCCCCTGAGCTCCTTTCTTCAACTCGCTTTCTTGTGAGCTGGCCGCAACACCGCAGGATTGCTTCAGGCCCTAGTGTTGTTCTGGCACGGCACGCTGAGCCTTTGGTTAATTCCTCTTCCTGGTGGGAAATGAGAGTTAAATTTGCCCGTCCAGACACCTCCAGCTAGTCTCTCATTGGTTCTCCCTATTCCTGATCCTCTTACGCAGAAATTGCAAACTGGGCCAAACAGGAGGTTACAGGCACTGACTCTCCAAGTGGGGAGAGTGTTAGTAAAGCGTCTGGATTGTTGCACCCGAGAACCAGGGGACGAAAACTGAGACACATTTGAACACGTTTCCCGATCACACGGTGGATCATACTCTTTGTTCCACATGCATGTTTTAGCTGAAGGAAGAAACCCTTAAACCTGGAGAGTTGAGACCCATGGAATGGGTACCATGCAATATGACTTCAAAGGTTCTGCATTTGCTCACCGAACCTCACCAATCCTATCACTGCTGCGTTTATGCCGCTGTACACATGCTTGATTCTCTTTCGGAGACATATAAATTCATAGGTTTTAAGATTCTTACTAGTCAGGTATATTCTTAGGCGTTTAATATGGGGTGTTGAGTCCACTTCGTTGAGCAAGGAGTAGCTCTTGTCTATTACATATTTGGCTTATAGAACGGTATCTGTGCTAATTTCAACCTCTGGTTTTAAGCAGCACCCCAACTCACCTTTCACCTTAAGCAAGCATAAGTTGGTTTTCTACATTTGAGCCCCTGTTCTGTTGTGTAATTCAGTTCCTGTGTAGCCAAGTTTATATTCCGTGTAGTAGTGATATCTTATGATAATTCTTTTTCTGTGTGACTTATTTCACTTAGAATCATCGTACCTGAATCCACTCATTATGCTGCTACGGGCCTGATGACATAGATTTCATTGCTGAGTGATATTGCATTGTACGTAAGTACCACAACTTCTTTATCCATTTTTCGCTTTCTGCAATATTGAAGTTGTACCGTAAACGAGGTTCTTGTAAACAGAGCCATCCCAAACTTTGGGGTGGCTGTGAATTTTTGATTTTAATTTCGCTAAGCTATAGGACCATAAGTGGAAGTGCCCTAGGCTCTGTTGCTTTGTTTTTCGGATGTTTCAGGAATCACCATACATTTTTCC
Source organism: Orcinus orca (assembly GCF_937001465.1). Classification (NCBI taxonomy): domain Eukaryota; kingdom Metazoa; phylum Chordata; class Mammalia; order Artiodactyla; family Delphinidae; genus Orcinus; species Orcinus orca. Next base: position 68,288,862 of record NC_064559.1, read on the forward strand.
AGAGTGGCTGTTGGCAGTTTACATCCCGCCCATCAGCATAACAAGGATCCCAGTTCTCCATGACCTATCCTGCCTTTCTGGATTTTACACATTTTTCAGATGGCCCTTTTGACCTGGGGAAAGTGAGACTTCATTGTAGTGCAGATTTCCTTTGCAAGCTTGCTTTGTTGCCCAAAAAGGGCGTATGCGTTTTTTCCTGAGTATATTCAGGAAAAACGCATACGCCCTTTTTGGCCAAGTGCATCATTGTGGACTTTCTGCTTCTTTTCCTATGCTTTACATGCAATTCCAGTCTACCTCCTGAAGTCAGTTTCCTGCAATTCTGCCCCGCTTTCAAGTCCTCTTGGCAGCCTTACTTCAATATATTTTTGGACGATAGCTGTCATTTATAACTCTGCAGGTTTGTGAATGACAGTGTCACTGAGCTCCTTTCTTCAACTGGCTTTCTTGTGAGCAGACCGCAACACTGGAAGGATTGCTTCAGGCCCTAGTGTGGCTCCGGCACGGCACCTGAGCCTTTGGTTAATGCATCTTCCTGGTGGGAAAGGAGAGTTACATTTGCCCGTCCAGACACCTCCAGCTAGTCCTACATTTGTTCTCCCTATTCCTGTTCATCTTCTGCAGAAATTGCAAACTGGGCCAAACAGGAGGTTAAAGGCACTGACTCTCAAGGTGGGGAGAGTGTTTGTAAAGCGTGTGGAATGTTGCACCCGAGTACCAGGGGATGAAAACTGAGAAACATTTGAACACGTTTCCCGATCACACGGTGGATCATTCTCTGGGTTCCACATGCATGTTTTAGCTGAAGGAAGAATCCCTTAAACCTGGAGAGTTGAGACCCATGGGATGGGTACCATGCAATATGACTTCAAAGGGTCTGCATTTGCTCACCGAACGTCACCAATCCTATCACTGCTGCGTTTATGCCGCTGTACACACACTTGATTCTCGTTCGGGGACATATAAATCCGTAGGTTTTAAGATTCTTACTAGTCAGGTATATTCTTAGGCGTTTAATATGGGGTGTTGAGTCCAATTCGTTGAGCAAGGAGTAGCTCTTGTCTATTATATATTTGGCTTATGGAACGGTATCTGTGCTAATTTCAATCTCTGGTTTTATGTAGCACCCCAACTCACCTTTCCCCTTAAGCAAGCATAAGTTGGTTTTCTACATTTGAGACCCTGTTCTGTTTTGTAATTCAGTTCCTGTGTAGCCAAGTTTACATTCCGTGTAGTAGTGATATCTTATGATGTTTCTTTTTCTGTGTGACTTATTTCACATAGAATCATCGTACCTGAATCCACTCATTATGCTGCTATGGGCCTGATGACATAGATTTCATTGCTGAGTGATATTGCATTGTACGTAAGTACCACAACTTCTTTATCCATTTTTCGCTTTCTGTGATATTGAACTTGTACCGTAAACGAGGTTCTTGTAAACAGAGCCATCCCAAACTTTGAGGTGGCTGTGTCTTTTTGATTTTAATTTCCCTAAGCTATAGGACCATAAGTGGAAGTGCCCTAGGCTCTGTTGCTTTGTGTTTTAGATGTTTCAGGAAACACCATACACTTCTCCAGAGTGGCTGTTGGCAATTTACATCCTGCCCATCAGCATAACAAGGCTCCCAGTTCTCCATGGCCTGTCCTGCCTTTCTGGATTTTACAATTTTTTCAGATGGCCCTTTTGACTGGTAGGCAGGGAGACTTCATTGTAGTGCAGATTTCCTTTGCAAGCTTGCTTGGTTGGCCAAAAAGGGCGTATGCGTTTTTTCCTGAATATATTCAGGAAGAAACGCATACGCCCTTTTTGGCCAAGTGCATCATTGCGGACGTTCTGCCTCTTTTCCTATGCTTTACATGCAATTCCAGTCTACCTCCTGAAATCGCTTTCCTGCAATTCTGCCCCGATTTCAAGTCCTCTTGGCAGCCTTACTTCAATATATTTTTGGACGATAGCTGTCATTTATAACTCTGCAGGTTTGTGAATGACAGTGCCCCTGAGCTCCTTTCTTCAACTCGCTTTCTTGTGAGCTGGCCGCAACACCAAAGGATTGCTTCAGGCCCTAGTGTGGTTCCGGCATGGCTCGCTGAGCCGTTGGTTAATTCCTCTTCCTGTTGGGAAATGAGAGTTAAATTTGCCCGTCCAGACACCTCCAGCTAGTCTCTCATTGGTTCTCCCTATTCCTGTTCATTTTCCGCAGAAATTGCAAACTGGGCCAAACAGGAGGTTAAAGGCAGTGACTCTCCAAGTGGGGAGAGTGTTAGTGAAGCGTCTGGAATGTTGCACCCGAGTACCAGGGGAGGAAAACTGAGACACATTTGAACACGTTTCCCGATCACACGGTGGATCATACTCTGGGTTCCACATGCATGTTTTACCTGAAGGAAGAATCCCTTAAACCTGGAGAGTTGAGACCCATGGAATGGGTACCATGCAATATGACTTCAAAGGGTCTGCATTTGCTCACCGAACCTCACCAATCCTATCACTGCTGCGTTTATGCCGCTGTACACACGCTTGATTCTCTTTCGGAGACATATAAATCCATAGGTTTTAAGATTCTTACTAGTCAGGTATATTCTTCGGCGTTTAATATGGGGTGTTGAGTCCACTTCGTTGAGCAAGGAGTAGCTGTTGTCTATTACATATTTGGCTTATGGAACAGTATCTGTGCTAATTTCAATCTCTAGTTTTATGCAGCACCCCAACTCACCTTTCCCCTTAAGCAAGCATAAGTTGCTTTTCTACATTTGAGACCCTGTTCTGTTTTGTAATTCAGTTCCTGTGTAGCCAAGTTTACATTCCGTGTATTAGTGATATCTTATGATGTTTCTTTTTCTGTGTGACTTATTTCACTTAGAATCATCGTACCTGAATCCACTCATTATGCTGCTACGGGCCTGATGACATAGATTTCATTGCTGAGTGATATTGCACTGTACGTAAGTACCACAACTTTTTTATCCATTTTTCGCATTCTGCGATATTGAACTTGTACCGTAAACGAGGTTCTTGTAAACAGTGCCGTCCCAAACTTTGCGGTGGCTGTGTCTTTTTCATTTTAATTTCCCTAAGCTATAGGACCATAAGTGGAAGTGCCATAGGCTCTGTTGCTTTGTTTTTTGGATGTTTCAGGAAACACCATACACTTCTCCAGAGTGGCTGTTGGGAATTTACATCCCGCCCATCAGCATAACAAGGCTCCCAGTTCTCCATGGCCTGTCCTGCCTTTCTGGATTTTACACTTTTTTCAGATGGCCCTTTTGACTGGGGGGCAGTGAGACTTCATTGTAGTGCAGGTTTCCTTTGCAAGCTTGCTTGGTTGGCCAAAAAGTGCGTATGCGTTTTTTCCTGAGTATATTCAGGAAAAACGCATACGCACTTTTTGGCCAAGTGCATCATTGTGGACTTTCTGCTTCTTTTCCTATGCTTTACATGCAATTCCAGTCTACCTCCTGAAGTCAGTTTCCTGCAATTCTGCCCCGCTTTCAAGTCCTCTTGGCAGCCTTACTTCAATATATTTTTGGACGATAGCTGTCATTTATAACTCTGCAGGTTTGTGAATGACAGTGCCACTGAGCTCCTTTCTTCAACTCGCTTTCTTGTGAGCAGGCCGCAACACAGGAAGGATTGCTTCAGGCCCTAGTGTGGCTCCGGCACGGCACCTGAGCCTTTGGTTAATGCATCTTCCTGGTGGGAAATGAGAGTTAAATTTGCCCGTCCAGACACCTCCAGCTAGTCCTACATTTGTTCTCCCTATTCCTGTTCATCTTCTGCAGAAATTGCAAACTGGGCCAAACAGGAGGTTAAAGGCACTGACTCTCAAGGTGGGGAGAGTGTTTGTAAAGCGTGTGGAATGTTGCACCCGAGTACCAGGGGACGAAAACTGAGACACATTTGAACACATTTCCCGATCACACGGTGGATCATTCTCTGGGTTCCACATGCATGTTTTAGCTGAAGGAAGAATCCCTTAACCCTGGAGAGTTGAGACCCATGGGATGGGTACCATGCAATATGACTTCAAAGGGTCTGCATTTGCTCACCGAACGTCACCAATCCTATCACTGCTGCGTTTATGCCGCTGTACACACACTTGATTCTCGTTCGGGGACATATAAATCCATAGGTTTTAAGATTCTTACTAGTCAGGTATATTCTTAGGCGTTTAATATGGGGTGTTGAGTCCACTTCGCTGAGCAAGGAGTAGCTCTAGTCTATTACATATTTTGCTTATGGAACGGTATCTGTGCCAATTTCAATCTCTTGTTTCATGCAGCACCCCAACTCACTATCTCGTTAAGCAAGAATAAGTTGGTTTTCTACATGTGAGAAACTGTTCTGTTTTGTAATTCAGTTCCTGTGTAGCCAAGTTTACATTGCGTGTATTAGTGATATCTTATGATGTTTCTTTTTCTCTGTGACTTATTTCACTTAGAATCATCGTACCTGAATCCACTCATATGCTGCTACGGGCCTGATGACATAGATTTCATTGCTGAGTGATATTGCATTGTACGAAAGCACCACAACTTCTTTATCCATTTTTTGCTTTCTGCGATATTGAACTTGTACCATAAACGAGGTTCTTGTAAATAGACCTGTCCCAAACTTTAGGGTGGCTGTGTCTTTTTGATTTTAATTTCCTTAAGCTATAGGACCATAAGTGGAAGTGCCCTAGGCTCTGTTGCTTTGTTTTTTGGATGTTTCAGGAAACACCATACACTTCTCCAGAGTGGCTGTTGGCAACTTAAATCCCGCCCATCAGCATAACAAGGCTCCCAGTTCTTCATGGCCTGTCCTGCCTTTCTGGATTTTACACATTTTTCAGATGGCCCTTTTGACCGGCGGGCAGTGAGACTTCATTGTAGTGCAGATTTCCTTTGCAAGCTTGCTTGGTTGGCCAAAAAGTGCGTATGCGTTTTCTCCTGAATATATTCAGGAAAAAACGCATACGCCCTTTTTGGCCAAGTGCATCATTGTGGACCTTCTGCCTCTTTTCCTATGCTTTACATGCAATTCCAGTCTACCTCCTGAAATCGGTTTCCTGCAATTCTGCCCCGCTTTCAAGTCCTCTTGGCAGCCTTACTTCAATATATTTTTGGACGATAACTGTCATTTATAACTCTACACGTTTGTGAATTACAGTGCCCCTAAGCTCTTTTCTTCAACTCGCTTTCTTGTGAGATGGCCACAACACTGCAGGATTGCTTCAGGCCCTAGTGTGGTTCCGGCACGGCACGCTGACCCTTTGGTTAATTCCTCTTCCTGGTGGGCAATGAGAGTTAAATTTCCCCGTCCAGACACCTCCAGCTAGTCTCTCATTGGTTCTCCCTATTCCTGTTCATTTTCCGCAGAAATTGCAAACTGGGCCAAACAGGAGGTTAAAGGCACTGACTCTCCAAGTGGGGAGATTGATAGTAAAGCGTCTGAAATGTTGCACCTGAGTACCAGGGGACAAAAACTGAGACACATTTGAACACGTTTCCCCATCACACGGTGGATCATACTGTGGGTTCCACATGCATGTTTTAGCTGAAGGAAGAATCCCTTAAACCTGGAGAGTTGAGACCCATGAAATGGGTACCATGCAATATGACTTCAAAGGGTCTGCATTTGCTCACCGAACCTCACCAATCCTATCACTGCTGCGTTTATGCCACTGTACACACGCTGGATTCTGTTTCAGAGACATATAAATCCATAGGTTTTAAGATTCTTACTAGTCAGGTATATTCTTACGCGTTTAATATGGCGTCTTCAGTCCACTTCGTTGAGCAATGAGTAGCTCTTGTCTATTACATATTTGGCTTTTGGAACGGTATCTGTGCTAAATTCAATCTCTGGTTTTATGCAGCACCCCAACTCACCTTTCCCCTTAAGCAAACATATGTTGGTTTTCTACATTTGAGACCCTGTTCTGTTTTGTAATTCAGTTCCTGTGTAGCCAAGTTTACATTCCGTGTATTAGTGATATCTTATGATGTTTCTTTTTCTGTGTGACTTATTTCACTTAGAATCATCGTAGCTGAATCCACTCATTATGCTGCTACGGGCCTGATGACATAGATTTCATTGCTGAGTGATATTGCATTGTACGTAAGTACCACAACTTCTTTATCCATTTTTCGCTTTCTGTGATATTGAACTTGTACCGTAAAAGAGGTTCTTGTAAACAGAGCCGTTCCAAACTTTGGGGTGCCTGTGTCTTTTTGATTTTAATTTCCCTAAGCTATAGGACCATAAGTGGAAGTGCTGTAGGCTCTGTTGCTTTGTTTCTTAGATGTTTTAGGAAACACCATACACTTCTCTAGAGTGGCTGTTGGCAATTTACATCCCGCCAATCAGCATAACAAGGCTCCCAGTTCTCCATGGCCTCTCCTGCCTTTCTGGATTTTACACTTTTTTTGGATGGCCCTTTTGACTGGGGGCCAGTGAGACTTCATTGTAGTGCAGATTTTCTTTGCAAGCTTGCTTGGTTGGCCAAAAGGGCGTATGCGTTTTTTCCTGAATATATTCAGGAAAAAACGCATACGCCCTTTTTGGCCAAGTGCATCATTGTGGACGTTCTGCCTCTTTTCCTATGGTTACATGCAATTCCAGTCTACCTCCTGAAATCGGTTTCCTGCAATTCTGCCCCACATTCAAGTCCTGTTGGTAACCTTACTTCAATATATTTTTGGACGATAGCTGTCATTTATAACTCTGCAGGTTTGTGAATGACAGTGCCCCTGAGCTCCTTTCTTCAACTCGTTTTCTTGTGAGCTGGCCGCAACACCGCAGGATTGCTTCAGGCCCTAGTGTGGTTCCGGCACGGCACGCTGAGCCTTTGGTTAATTCCTCTTCCTGGTGGGCAATTAGAGTTAAATGTGTCCGTCCAGACACCTCCAGCTAGTCTCTCATTGGTTCTCCCTATTCCTGTTCATTTTCCGCAGAAATTGCAAACTGGGCCAAACAGGAGGTTAAAGGCACTGACTCTCCAAGTGGGGAGAGTGATAGTAAAGCGTCTGGAATGTTGCACCCGACCACAAGGGGACAAAAACTGAGACACATTTGAACACGCTTCCCGATCAAACGGTGGATCATACTCTGGGTTCCACATGCATGTTTTAGCTGAAGGAAGAATCCCTTAAACCTGGAGAGTTGAGAACCATGGAATGGGTACCATGCAATATGACTTCAAAGGGTCTGCATTTGCTCACCGAACCTCACCAATCCTATCACTCCTGTGTTTATGCGGCTGTCCACATGCGTGATTCTCTTTCAGAGACATATAAATCCATAGGTTTTAAGATTCTTACTAGTCAGGTATATTATTAGGCGTTTAATATGGCGTGTTGAGTCCACTTCGTTGAGCAAGGAGTAGCTCTTGTCTATCACATATTTGGTTTATGGAACGGTATCTGTGCTAATTTCAATCTCTGGTTTTATGCAGCACCCCAACTCACCTTTCCCCTTAAGCAAGAATAAGTTGGTTTTCTACATTTGAGAACCTGTTCTGTTTTGTAATTCAGTTCCTGTGTAGCCACGTTTACATTCCGTGTAGTAGTGATATCTTATGATGTTTCTTTTTCTGTGTGACTTATTTCACTTAGAATCATCGTACCTGAATCCACTCATTATGCTGCTACGGGCCTGATGACATAGATTTCATTGCTGAGTGATATTGCATTGTACGTAAGTACGAAAACTTCTTTATCCATTTTCGCTCTCTGTGACATTTAACTTGTACCGTAAACGAGGTTCTTGTAAACAGAGCCGTCCCAAACTTTGGGGTGGCTGTTTCTTTTTGATTTTAATTTCCCTAAGCTGTAGGACAATAAGTGGAAGTGCCCTAGGCTCTGTTGCTTTGTTTTTTGGATGTTTCAGGAAACACCATACACTTCTCCAGAGTGGCTGTTGGCAATTTATATCCCGCCCATCAGCATAACAAGGCTCCAGGTTCTCCATGGCCTGTCCTGCCTTTCTGGATTTTACACTTTTTTCAGATGGCCCATTTGACCGGGGGCAGTGAGACTTCATTGTAGTGCAGATTTCCTTTGCAAGCTTGCTTGGTTTGCCAAAAAGGGCCTATACGTTTTTTCCTAAATATATTCAGGAAAAAACGCATATGCCCTTTTTGGCCAAGTGCATCATTGTGGACCTTCTGCCTCTTTTCCTATGCTTTACATGCAATTCCAGTCTACCTCCTGAATTCGGTTTCCTGCAATTCTGCCCGGCTTTCGAGTTCTCTTGGCAGGCTTACTTCAATATATTTTTTGACGATAGCTGTCATTTATAACTCTGCAGGTTTGTGAATTACAGTGCCCCTGAGCTCCTTTTTTCAACTCGCTTTCTTCTCAGCTGGCCGCAACACAGCAGGATTGCTTCAGGCCCTAGTGTGGATCCTGCACGGCACGCTGAGCCTTTGGTTAATTCCACTTCCTGGTGGGAAATGAGAGTTAAATTTGCCCGTCCAGACACCTCCAGCTAGTCTCTCATTGGTTCTCCCTATTCCTGTTCATTTTCCGCAGAAATTGCAAACTGGGCCAAACAGGAGGTTAAAGGCACTGACTGTCCAAGTGGGGAGAGTGTTAGTAAAGCGTCTGGAATGTTGCACCCGAGTACCAGGGGACGAAAACTCAGACACATTTGAACACGTTTCCCGATCACGCTATGGATCATACTCTGGGTTCCACATGCATGTTTTAGCTGAAGGAAGAATCCCTTAAAGCTGGAGATTTGAGACCCATGAAATGGGTACCATGCAATATGACTTCAAAGGGTCTGCATTTGCTCACCGAACCTCACCAATCCTATCACTGCTGCGTTCATGCCACTGTACACACGCTTGATTCTCTTTCGGAGACATATAAATCCATAGGTTTTAAGATTCTTACTAGTCAGGTATATTCTTAGGCGTTTAATATGGGGTGTTGAGTCCACTTCATTGAGCAAGGAGTAGCTCTTGTCTATTACATGTTTGGCTTATGGAAAGGTATCTGTGCTAATTTCAATCTCTGGTTTTATGCAGCACCCCAACTCACCTTTCCCCTTAAGCAAGCATAAGTTGGTTTTGTACATTTGAGACCCTGTTCTGTTTTGTAATTCAGTTCCTGTGTAGCCAAGTTTACATTCCGTGTAGTAGTGATATCTTACGATGTTTCTTTTTCTGTGTGACTTATTTCACTTAGAATCATCGTACCTGAATCCACTCATTATGCTGCTACGGGCCTGATGACATAGATTTCATTGCTGAGTGATATTGCACTGTACATAAGTACCACAACTTCTTTAATCATTTTTCACTTTCTGTGATATTGAACTTGTAGGGTAAACGAGGTTCTTGTAAACAGAGCCGGCCCAAACTTTGCGGTGGCTGTGTCTTTTTGATTTTAATTTCCCTAAGCTATAGGACCATAAGTGGAAGTGCCCTAGGCTCTGTTGCTTTGTTTTTTGGATGTTTCAGGAAACACCATACACTTCGCCAGAGTGACTTTTGGCAATTTACGTCCTGTCCATCAGCATAACAAGGCTCCCAGTTCTCCATGGCCTGTCCTGCCTTTCTGGATTTTACACTTTTTTCAGATGGGCCTTTTGACTGGGGGGCAGTGAGACTGCATTGTAGTGCAGATTTCCTTTGCAAGCTTGCTTGGTTGGCCAAAAAGGGCGTATGCGTTTTTTCCTGAGGAAAACACGCATACGCCCTTTTTGACCAAGTGCATCATTGTGGACGTTCTGCCTCTTCTCCTATGCTTTACATGCAATTCCAGTCTACCTCCTGAAATCTGTTTCCTGCAATTCTGCCCCGCTTTCAAGTCTTCTTGGCAGCCTTACTTCAATATATTTTTGGACGATAGCTGTCATTCATAACTCTGCAGGTTTCTGAATGACAGTGCCCGAGCTCCTTTCTTCAACTCGCTTTCTTGTGAGCAGGCCGCAACACCGGAAGGATTGCTTCAGGCCCTAGTGTGGCTCCGGCACGGCACACTGAGCTTTTGGTTAATTCCTCTTCCTGGTGGGAAATGAGAGTTAAATTTGCCCGTCCAGACACCTCCAGCTAGTCTCACATTTGTTCTCTCTATTCCTGTTCATCTTCTGCAGAAATTGCAAACTGGGCCAAACAGGAGGTTAAAGGCACTGACTCTCAAGGTGGGGAGAGTGTTAATAAAGCGTCTGGAATGTTGCACCCAAGTACCAGGGGACGAAAACTGAGACACATTTGAACACGTTTCCCGATCACACGGTGGATCATACTCGGGGTTCCACATGCATGTTTTAGCTGAAGGAAGAATCCCTTAAACCTGGAGAGTTGAGACCCATGGAATGGGTACCATGCAATATGACTTCAAAGGGTCTGCATTTGCTCACCAAACGTCAACAATCCTATCACTACTGTGCTTTTGCTGCTGTACACACACTTGATTCTCGTTCGGGGACATATAAATCCATAGGTTTTAAGATTCTTACTAGTCAGGTATATTCTTAGGCGTTTAATATGGGGTTTTGAGTCCACTTCGTTGAGCAAGGAGTAGCTCTAGTCTATTACATATTTGGCTTATGGAACGGTATCTGTGCCAATTTCAATCTCTTGTTTCATGCAGCACCCCAACTCACTATCTCGTTAAGCAAGAATAAGTTGGTTTTCTACATGTGAGACACTGTTCTCTTTTGTAATTCAGTTCCTGTGTAGACAAGTTTACATTGCGTGTATTAGTGATATCTTATGATGTTTCTTTTTCACTGTGACTTATTTCACTTAGAATCATCGTACCTGAATCCACTCATATGCTGCTACGGGCCTGATGACATAGATTTCATTGCTGAGTGATATTGCATTGTACGAAAGCACCACAACTTCTTTATCCATTTTTCGCTTTCTGCGATATTGAACTTGTACTGTAAACGAGGTTCTTGTAAACAGAGCCATCCCAAACTTTGGGGTGGCTGTGAATTTTTGATTTTAATTTCGCTAAGCTATAGGACCATAAGTGGAAGTGCCCTAGGCTCTGTTGCTTTGTTTTTTGGATGTTTCAGTTAACACCATACACTTCTCCAGAGTGGCTGTTGGCAATTTACATCCCGCCCATCAGCATAACAACGCTCCCAGTTCTCCATGGCCTGTCCTGCCTTTCTGGATTTTACACTTTTTTCACATGGCCCTTTTGACCGGGGGGAAGTGCGACTTCATTGTAGTGCAGATTTCCCGTGCAAGCTTGCTTGGTTGGCCAAAAAGTGCGTATGCATTTTTTCCTGAATATATTCAGGAAAAAACGCATACGCCCTTTTTGGCCAAGTGCATCATTGTGGACGTTCTGCCTCTTTTCCTATGCTTTACATGCAATTCCAGTCTACCTCCTGAAATCGGTTTCCTGCAATTCTGCCCCGCTTTCAAGTCCTCTTGGCAGCCTTACTTCAATATATTTTTTGACGATAGCTGTCATTTATAACTCTGCAGGTTTGTGAATTACAGTGCCCCTGAGCTCCTTTTTTCAACTCGCTTTCTTCTCAGCTGGCCGCAACACAGCAGGATTGCTTCAGGCCCTAGTGTGGATCCTGCACGGCACGCTGAGCCTTTGGTTAATTCCACTTCCTGGTGGGAAATGAGAGTTAAATTTGCCCGTCCAGACACCTCCAGCTAGTCTCTCATTGGTTCTCCCTATTCCTGTTCATTTTCCGCAGAAATTGCAAACTGGGCCAAACAGGAGGTTAAAGGCACTGACTGTCCAAGTGGGGAGAGTGTTAGTAAAGCGTCTGGAATGTTGCACCCGAGTACCAGGGGACGAAAACTCAGACACATTTGAACACGTTTCCCGATCACGCTATGGATCATACTCTGGGTTCCACATGCATGTTTTAGCTGAAGGAAGAATCCCTTAAAGCTGGAGATTTGAGACCCATGAAATGGGTACCATGCAATATGACTTCAAAGGGTCTGCATTTGCTCACCGAACCTCACCAATCCTATCACTGCTGCGTTCATGCCACTGTACACACGCTTGATTCTCTTTCGGAGACATATAAATCCATAGGTTTTAAGATTCTTACTAGTCAGGTATATTCTTAGGCGTTTAATATGGGGTGTTGAGTCCACTTCATTGAGCAAGGAGTAGCTCTTGTCTATTACATGTTTGGCTTATGGAAAGGTATCTGTGCTAATTTCAATCTCTGGTTTTATGCAGCACCCCAACTCACCTTTCCCCTTAAGCAAGCATAAGTTGGTTTTGTACATTTGAGACCCTGTTCTGTTTTGTAATTCAGTTCCTGTGTAGCCAAGTTTACATTCCGTGTAGTAGTGATATCTTACGATGTTTCTTTTTCTGTGTGACTTATTTCACTTAGAATCATCGTACCTGAATCCACTCATTATGCTGCTACGGGCCTGATGACATAGATTTCATTGCTGAGTGATATTGCACTGTACATAAGTACCACAACTTCTTTAATCATTTTTCACTTTCTGTGATATTGAACTTGTAGGGTAAACGAGGTTCTTGTAAACAGAGCCGGCCCAAACTTTGCGGTGGCTGTGTCTTTTTGATTTTAATTTCCCTAAGCTATAGGACCATAAGTGGAAGTGCCCTAGGCTCTGTTGCTTTGTTTTTTGGATGTTTCAGGAAACACCATACACTTCGCCAGAGTGACTTTTGGCAATTTACGTCCTGTCCATCAGCATAACAAGGCTCCCAGTTCTCCATGGCCTGTCCTGCCTTTCTGGATTTTACACTTTTTTCAGATGGGCCTTTTGACTGGGGGGCAGTGAGACTGCATTGTAGTGCAGATTTCCTTTGCAAGCTTGCTTGGTTGGCCAAAAAGGGCGTATGCGTTTTTTCCTGAGGAAAACACGCATACGCCCTTTTTGACCAAGTGCATCATTGTGGACGTTCTGCCTCTTCTCCTATGCTTTACATGCAATTCCAGTCTACCTCCTGAAATCTGTTTCCTGCAATTCTGCCCCGCTTTCAAGTCTTCTTGGCAGCCTTACTTCAATATATTTTTGGACGATAGCTGTCATTCATAACTCTGCAGGTTTCTGAATGACAGTGCCCGAGCTCCTTTCTTCAACTCGCTTTCTTGTGAGCAGGCCGCAACACCGGAAGGATTGCTTCAGGCCCTAGTGTGGCTCCGGCACGGCACACTGAGCTTTTGGTTAATTCCTCTTCCTGGTGGGAAATGAGAGTTAAATTTGCCCGTCCAGACACCTCCAGCTAGTCTCACATTTGTTCTCTCTATTCCTGTTCATCTTCTGCAGAAATTGCAAACTGGGCCAAACAGGAGGTTAAAGGCACTGACTCTCAAGGTGGGGAGAGTGTTAATAAAGCGTCTGGAATGTTGCACCCAAGTACCAGGGGACGAAAACTGAGACACATTTGAACACGTTTCCCGATCACACGGTGGATCATACTCGGGGTTCCACATGCATGTTTTAGCTGAAGGAAGAATCCCTTAAACCTGGAGAGTTGAGACCCATGGAATGGGTACCATGCAATATGACTTCAAAGGGTCTGCATTTGCTCACCAAACGTCAACAATCCTATCACTACTGTGCTTTTGCTGCTGTACACACACTTGATTCTCGTTCGGGGACATATAAATCCATAGGTTTTAAGATTCTTACTAGTCAGGTATATTCTTAGGCGTTTAATATGGGGTGTTGAGTCCACTTCGTTGAGCAAGGAGTAGCTCTAGTCTATTACATATTTGGCTTATGGAACGGTATCTGTGCCAATTTCAATCTCTTGTTTCATGCAGCACCCCAACTCACTATCTCGTTAAGCAAGAATAAGTTGGTTTTCTACATGTGAGACACTGTTCTCTTTTGTAATTCAGTTCCTGTGTAGACAAGTTTACATTGCGTGTATTAGTGATATCTTATGATGTTTCTTTTTCACTGTGACTTATTTCACTTAGAATCATCGTACCTGAATCCACTCATATGCTGCTACGGGCCTGATGACATAGATTTCATTGCTGAGTGATATTGCATTGTACGAAAGCACCACAACTTCTTTATCCATTTTTCGCTTTCTGCGATATTGAACTTGTACTGTAAACGAGGTTCTTGTAAACAGAGCCATCCCAAACTTTGGGGTGGCTGTGAATTTTTGATTTTAATTTCGCTAAGCTATAGGACCATAAGTGGAAGTGCCCTAGGCTCTGTTGCTTTGTTTTTTGGATGTTTCAGTTAACACCATACACTTCTCCAGAGTGGCTGTTGGCAATTTACATCCCGCCCATCAGCATAACAACGCTCCCAGTTCTCCATGGCCTGTCCTGCCTTTCTGGATTTTACACTTTTTTCACATGGCCCTTTTGACCGGGGGGAAGTGCGACTTCATTGTAGTGCAGATTTCCCGTGCAAGCTTGCTTGGTTGGCCAAAAAGTGCGTATGCATTTTTTCCTGAATATATTCAGGAAAAAACGCATACGCCCTTTTTGGCCAAGTGCATCATTGTGGACGTTCTGCCTCTTTTCCTATGCTTTACATGCAATTCCAGTCTACCTCCTGAAATCGGTTTCCTGCAATTCTGCCCCGCTTTCAAGTCCTCTTGGCAGCCTTACTTCAATATATTTTTTGACGATAGCTGTCATTTATAACTCTGCAGGATTGTGAATTACAGTGCCCCTGAGCTCCTTTCTTCAACTCGCTTTCTTGTGAGCTGGCCGCAACACCGCAGGATTGCTTCAGGCCCTAGAGTGGTTCCAGCATGGCACGCTGAGCCTTTGGTTAATTCCTCTTCCTGGTGGGAAATGAGAGTTAAATTTGCCCGTCCAGACACCTCCAGCTAGTCTCTCATTGGTTCTCCCTATTCCTGTTCATTTTCCGCAGAAATTTTAAACTGGGCCAAACAGGAGTTTAAAGGCACAGACTCTCCAAGTGGGGAGAGTGTTAGTAAAGCATCTGGAATGTTGCACGCAAATACCAGGGAACGAAAATTGAGACACATTTGAACACGTTTCCCGATCACACAGTGGATCATACTGTGGGTTCCACATGCATGTTTTAGCTGAAGGAAGAATCCCTTAAACCTAGAGAGTTGAGACCCATGGAATGGGTACCATGCAATATGACTTCAAATGGTCTGCATTTGCTCACCGAACCTCACCAATCCTATTACTGCTGCACTTATGCCGCTGTACACACGCTTGATTCTCTTTCGGAGACATATCAATCCATAGGTTTTGTGATTTTTACTAGTCAGGTATATTCTTAGGCGTTTCATATTGGGTGTTGAGTCCATTTCGTTTAGCAAGGAGTAGCTCTTGTGTGTTACATATTTGGCTTATGGAATGGTATCTGTGCTAATTTAAATCTCTGATTTTATGCAGCACCGCAACTCACTTTTCCCCTTAAGCAAGCATAAGTTGGTTTTCTACATTTGAGCCCCTGTTCTGTTGTGTAATTCAGTTCCTGTGTAGCCAAGTTTATATTCCGTGTAGTAGTGATTTCTTATGATAATTCTTTTTCTGTGTGACTTATTTCACTTAGAATCATCGTACCTGAATCCACTCATTATGCTGCTATGGGCCTGATGACATAGATTTCATTGCTGAGTGATATTGCATTGTACGTAAGTACCACAACTTCTTTATCCATTTTTCGCTTTCTGCAATATTGAAGTTGTACCGTAAACGAGGTTCTTGTAAACAGAGCCATCCCAAACTTTTGGGTGGCTGTGAATTTTTGATTTTAATCTCGCTAAGCTATAGGACCATAAGTGGAAGTGCCCTAGGCTCTGTTGCTTTGTTTTTCGGATGTTTCAGGAAACACCATACACTTCTCCAGAGTGGCTGTTGGCAATTTACATCCCGCCAATCAGCATAACAAGGCTCCCAGTTCTCCATGGCCTGTCCTGCCTTTCTGGATTTTACACTTTTTTCAGATGGCCCTTTTGACCGGGGGATGTGAGACTTCATTTTAGTGCAGGTTTCCTTTGCAAGCTTGCTTGGTTGGCCAAAAAGGGTGTATGCATTTTTTACTGAATATATTCAGGAAAAAATGCATACGCCCTTTTTGGCCATGTGCATCATTGTGGACGTTCTGCCTCTTTTCCTATGCTTTACATGCAATTCCAGTCTACCTCCTGAAATCGGTTTCCTGCAATTCTGACCCGCTTTCAAGTGCTCTTGGCAGCCTTACTTCAATATATTTTTGGACGATAGCTGTCATTTATAACACTGCAGTTTTGTGAGTTTCAGTGCCCCTGAGCTCCTTTCTTCAACTCGCTTTCTTGTGAGCTGGCCACAACACCGCAGGATTGCTTCAGCCCATAGTGTTGTTCCAGCACAGCATGCTAAGCCTTTGGTTAATTCCTCTTCCTGGTGGGAAATGAGAGTTAAATTTGCCCGTCCAGACACCTCCAGCTAGTCTCTCATTGGTTCTCCCTATTCCTGTACATCTTCCGCAGAAATTGCAAACTGGGCCAAACAGGAGGTTAAAGGCACTGACTCTCCAAGTGAGGAGAGTGTTAGTAAAGCGTCTGGAATGTTGCACCCGAGTACCAGGGGACGAAAACTGAGACACATTTGAACACGTTTCCCAATCACATGGTGGATCATAGTCTGGGTTCCACATGCATGTTTTAGCTGAAGGAAGAATCCCTTAAACCTGGAGAGTTGAGACCCATGGAATGGCTACCATGCAATATGACTTCAAAGGGTCTGCATTTGCTCACCGAACCTCACCAATCCTATCACTGCTGCGTTTATGCCACTGTACACGCGCTTGATTCTCTTTCGGAGACATATCAATCCATAGGTTTTAAGATTCTTACTAGTCAGGTATATTCTTAGACGTTTAATATGGGGTGTTGAGTGCATTTCGTTGAACAAGGAGTAGCTCTTGTCTATTAAATATTTGGCTTATGGAACGGTATCTGTGCTCATTTCAATCTCTGGTTTTATGCAGCACCCCAGCTCACCTTTCCCCTTAAGCAAGCATAAGTTGGTTTTCTACATTTGAGACCCTGTTCTGTTTTGTAATTCAGTTCCTGTGTAGCCACGTTTACATTCCGTGTATTAGTGATACCTTATGACGTTTCTTTTTCTGTGTGACTTATTTCACTTAGAATCATCGTACCTGAATCCATTCATTATGCTTTTACGGGCCTGATGACATAGGTTTCATTGCTGAGTGATATTGCATTGGACGTAAGTACCACAACTTCTTTATCCATTTTTCGCCTTCTGTGATATTGAACTTGTACCGAAAATGAGGTTCTTGTAAACAGAGCCGTCCCAAACTTTGGGGTGGCTGTGTCTTTTTGATTTTAATTTCCTTAAGCTATAGGACCATAAGTGGAAGTGCCCTAGGCTCTGTTGCTGTGTTTCTTAGGTGTTTCAGGAAACACCATACACTTCTCCAGAGTGGCTGTGGGTAATTTACATCCCGCTCACCAGCATAACAAGGCTCCCAGTTCTCCATGGCCTGTCCTACCTTTCTGGATTTTACACTTTTTTCAGATGGCCCTTTTGACCGGGGGGAAATGAGACTTCATTGTAGTGCAGATTTGACTTGCAAGTTTGCTTGGTTGGCCAAAAAGGGCGTATGCGTTTTTTCCTGAATATATTCAGGAAAAAACGCATACTCCTTTTTGGCCAAGTGCATGATTGTCGATGTTCTGAGTCTTTTCATATGTTTTCAATGCAATTCCAGTCTACCTCCTGAAATCGGTTTCCTGCAATTCTGCCTTGCTCTCAGTGCCTCTTCAAAGCCTTACCTCAATATACTTTTGGAAAATAGTTGGCCTTTATAACTCTGCAGTTTTTTGAATTGCAGTTGCCCTTAGTTCCATTTTTCAGCTCTTAATTTTGTGATCTTGCCTCATATCCACAGGATTTCTTCAGGCCCTATTCTTCTTCTGGGGTGTCTTGCTCTGCCTTTGGTTAATTCTTCTTCCTGATGTGAAATTAGAGTGACATGTGCCCATTGAAACCGCTACAGCTATTTTCTCAATGGTTCCCCCTATTTCCATTCATCCTCTGCACTAACTGCAGACTGTGTGATACCGGAACTTAAAGGCATTGACTCTCCATGTGGAGATGTTGTTAGTAAAGTGGCTGGAATGTTGATCCGGAGCCCCAGGAGAGGAAAATGAGGTGCGTTTTAGAAACCTCTCCCAATCATATGGTATACCATCCGCTGGATTTCCCATGCATGGTTTAGCTGTAGGAAGATTCTCTTCAACCTGGAGTGTTGGGACCCTTGGAATGAGTAGCATGAAGTATTGCATTAAACTTTCGGCAGTTGCTCACCAAAGCTCACCAATCCTCTCAGCCCCAAGTGTCCAGCCTTATGTCTTACCCAGCTGTGGGTTTATATGTGGTCATTCCAGGTTGCATCACAGCCCCTGAGCGAATTTTGTAAGAATTTTTCTCTCTTTCATTGTTTCTGCGTTTTGGTTTTAAAATTTATTTCTATAATGGGGTTTAGCTCATTTTCACTGCTGTGTTTGTGCTGCTCTGCACACACTTGATTCCCTTATGGAGATATATCAATACATGGGTTTTAAGATTCTTATTACTCAGATATATTTCTCTGCGGTGTATAGGGTGTGTTGAGGCCAGTTCATTGAGCAAGGTGTAGATCTTGTCTAATACCTATTTGGTTTATTGAACGGTATCTGTGCTAATTTCAAACTCTGGTTTTATGCATCACCCCACCTCTCCTTTCCCCTTAAGCTGACATAAGTGTGTTTTCTAAATGTGAGACACTGTTCTGTTTTGTAATTCATTTTTTGTGCAGCCATATTTATCCTCCCTCTATAAGTGATATCTTATGATATGTTTCTTTTTCTGTTTGACTTATTTCAAGTAGTATTATCGGACCTAAATCCACTCTTTATCCTTCTACTAGCCTTATTACATTGATTTCATGGTGAAGAGATATTCCATTGTACATAAGTACCACATTTTCTTTATCCATTGTTCTCTTTCCTGGGATATTTAAGGTGTACTGAAGTTGAGGTTCTTGTAAACAGAGTAGCCCTAAACTGTGGTCTCCTTTGTCTTGTTGATTTTTAGACTTCCCTAGGTATACTCCCGTGATTGGAAGTGCCCTATGCTCTGTAGCTCTGTTTTTTAGATGATTTAGGAACCACCATACACTTCTCCAGAGTGGCTCTTGGCAGTTCACACACTGTCCATCAGCGTATAAAGGCTCCCTGTTCTCCATGGCCTGTCCTGCATTTCTGGTTTTTACAATTTTTTCGGATGGCCCTTTTGACCGGTGGGAAATGAGACTTCTTTGTTGTGCACATTTGCATTGCTTGCTTGCTTGGTTGCCCATAAAGTGCGTATGCGTTTTTTCCTGGATATATTCAGGAAAAAACGCATACTCCCTTTTGGGCCAACTGCATCATTGTCGAAATTCTGCCGCTTTTCATGTGCTTTAAAGACGAGTCCAATCTATCTCTTGAAATCTGTTTCTTGCAATTCTGTCTTGCATTCAGATCCTCTTCTATGCCTTACCTCAACATATTTTTGGACGTTAGTTTTCATTTATAACTCTGCAGGTTTGTGAATTGCAGTGACCCTGAGCTCCATTTTTTAAGTTGCTCTTTTGTGAGCTGGCCTCAAAGCCGCAGGATTGCTTCAGGCCCTATTTTGGCTCCGGCGAGGCGGGCTGAGCCTTTTTTTAATTCTTATTCTTAATGGGAAATTAGAGTGACATGTGCCCGTCCACACCCCTACAACTATTCTCTCATTGGTTCCCCCTCTTCCCGTTCATCCTCGTCACAATTTGCAAAATGTGTGAAACAGAAGTTTAAATGTGCTGATTCTCTAAGTGGGGAGATTCTAAGTAACGTGGCTGGAATGATGAACAGGAGCACCAGGAGAGGATAAATGAGGTGCATTTTAGACACATCTCCCGATCACATGGTGTACAGTCCTCTGGGTTTTCCATGCATGTTTTAGCTGTAGGAAGATGCCTTGAACCTGCAGATTTGCGACCCATTGAATGGGTACCAGGTAGTATTACTTTAAAGGGTGTGCATTTCCTCACCCAACCTCACATTTCTCTTAGCACGAACAGTTTCCAGCCTTATGTCTCATCCTGCTGTGGGTCTAGATGTGTTCAATCCACGTTGCATCACCGTCCCTGAGGAAAAGTTGTAAGAGATTTTCTCTGTCTCTCTGTCGTTTATTTTTTTCAATTTATTACTATATTGGTTACAGCTGATTTTCAAAGCTCTGTTTCTTGCTGCTGTACATCCACTTGATTCACGTACAGAGAGACATCAATAAATTCTTTTTCAGATTCTTACCAGTCATAGATATTCTTTTCCGGTGACTTGAGTGTGCTGAGTGCAGTTCTTTTAGCTACTGTGTAGGCCTTGTTGATTATCAGTTTGGTATTTGGAATGGTATCTTTGCTAATTTCAACCTCCTGGATGATGCCTCACCCCTCCCCACCTTTCCCGTTTAGCAGCCTTATGCGTGTTTTCTACATATTTGACTATGTTTTTGTTTTGTAATTTATTTCATGTGTAGCCATTTTGGATTCCACCTTTAAGTGATATCTTATGATATGTGTCTTTTTCTTTTTGAATTATGTCACTTAGAATGATCATACATAACTCCTCCGGAGTTGTTACAACTGGCCATATTTCATTGATTTCCAGGCTGAGTAATATTCCACTCTACATAAGTACCACATCCCTATCCATTTTTTCCCTCCAGAGACATTTAAGTTATATCCTAGTCGAGGATCTTTTAAACAGAGAGGCAGTAAACATTGGGGTGCCTGTGTCCTCTCGATTTTTGTTTTTCCCAAGATATATGCCCATGAGTGCAAGTGCCCTATGCTCTGTAGCTCATTTTTTAGATGCTTTAGCAAACATAATACACTTCTCCAGAATGGCCGTTGGCAATATACATTTCCACTATAAGCCTCACAGGGCTCCCTCTTCTCCTTGCCCTGTCCTGCATTTCTGGTGTTTACACTTTATGAGGATGGCTCTTCTGACTGATGCGAAGTGATATCTTTTGTAGTATTGATTTCCAGTGCCCACCTGTTTGGTTGGCTAAAAAAGTGTATGCCCTTTTCTTGAATATATACAGAAAAAAACGCATACAGCCTTTTTGGCCAACTGCAATGTTGGCAATGTTCAGCCCCTTTTCTTGTGCTTAATGGCGAGTCCTTTCTACCTCCTCAAATCCCTTTCCTGCCATTCTCCCTTGCTTACCAATCCTTTTCTCTGACTTTCCTCAAGACATTTTTCAGTGATAGATATTTTCAACTCTGCAGTTTCGTGAATTTTACTGCCCCTGAGTTCCATTGTTCAACTTGTGTTTATGGGAACTGGCCACAAAGCAGTGGGATTTCCTCAAGCCCTATACTGTTTCCATGGGCAAACCTAGCCTTTGGTCAATTCGTCTTCCTGATTCGAAATTAGAGTGACATGTGCCTGTCTGAACACCTAGGACTTGTCTCTCATTGTTCCTCATCCTTCCGCTTCATCCTCTGGACAAATTCCAAACTGTACGCAACAGGATGTTGATAGTGCTGACATCTCCAAGTGGGGAGACTGTTAGTAAAGACGCTGGAGGGGTGAACCCGAGCACCAGGAGATGAGGAGATGAGATGCCTTTTCCAAACTCTTCCCGATCAGACGGTATACCATCCTCTGGGTGTGACAGACATGTTTTAGCAGTAGGAAGAGTCCCATTCATGTAAGGAGAACACCAGGGCTTTTTCAAAATCAGTGTCTCCCCGAAACCCAAACTGGGGAGTTTTTTAAGCTACGGCTACACATATGTTCATTAAGGGCCTTGGGAAGTAGGCAGAGTCCAAACTTTAGATGATTGAAGTCTTCAGGGTCAGAAGCACTCACCACCGGCTTCCCTTAGGTTACACTTTAACTGTCATTGATAGATGATGTCAATAAAAATATCTATTCTTTTTCCGATTATTTCCCCTTATAGGTTATTGCAAAATATTGAGTGTAGTTCCCTGTGCTATACAGTAGTTCCTTGTTGATGATCTATTTTATACATAGCAGTGTGTATGTGTTAATTCCAAACTGTTAATTTATCCCTCCTCCCACCTTTCCCCTTTGATAATAATAAATTATAAGATTTTATACTTCTCAGAAATGGGGGAGCTGAAAGAGAGGTATCATTTTCAATGGAAAAGCATTTAAAACAAGATTGAAGCTTTAACCAAGATTATTAGATGTACATCCTTGGAAAGAAATCACTTCATTTCTCTAATATTGACCTGACAAATAAGACAAACCTTTTCACTGAACTTGCTGATAATAAAGTGATGGAAATATCAAATGGAAGTGTTAGAAACATCTTATTTTACCCGAGCCTTATAAACTGTTCTATGTTAACTACAGTTTGGCTCACACATCTGTTCATTGAAGTTACAATAGTCTCAATTTCTGTTACTGATCCTCCAGAGTGGACCCCAACAAGGGTCCCCCTGCCCAGTGTCATTGGGGCCAACAGATCGAGACTGAGTTTGGTTCACAAGCAAAGGAAACTTTATATTTTGATCAGAGAATGGAGAGGTGAGAGCATGCACTACCCCGTGGGCTGTGGGCTGGGCTGCTGTGTAGAGATCCTGTCAGAGTCAGTGGGAGGGAGGGGGCAGAGCTCTGGAGGGCCGGGTTGGCTGCAGCTCAGGCTCTATATCTCGGAGTCTGCACTGGGCCCCAGGAGCTGAGGTGTCGACCCAGCCATTCTGCACTAGGAAATCTGGTCTGAAGTGCCGGGTGTGGAACCTCTGCATGCGGGACCCTAGGAGCACGTGAAATTAGACAAAGCACAAAGGATAAAAAAGGTCAGACTTGACTTTATTGCCCAGATTCTATTTTTATCTCCCAGGGATTTTTAATGGGCTTTGCTGGGGACAAACCCCTCCTCTGCCTTTTGTCCCGTTCCTCATTCTTGGAGTGCTGAGGGTGCAGACCCTTCTTCTGTAACTGCTGAGTGCTGAGTTGGGAGCCCTCATACCAGGGGACGAGGGTCAAACTTCTCCCCAGCAGCCTCCAGGTGACGTTGATTGGCCCCAGGACCCCTGCCTCCCTGCTCGTCCGCCTGAGCACCAGCATTGGAAGTGTTATAGATTCTAATGACCTTTAAGGGTCCAGGAAAGAGATGTGCAGAGACGCTGTGGGGGCCGATTTCACCCCACCCCACATTTGTTCGGCCACCTTAGGCTGACCGTTTCTGCCAGCCTAGATGCTCTGACCAGTAGTCTGCTCTTTCTTCAATTAGGCCCCTGAATTAATGTAAAAACAGCACCAGGTGTCAGAGCCCTGCCCGCTTAACTCCCAGACAGTCCAGGGTCAGTGGTGATCAAGGACCATGATGGCCACTGAGTCAACAGCCTTTTGAAGTAAACAGGAGTCCAGCCGGTCTTATTGGCCACCATCATCACGGTGTCTGTAGGCTTTTCTATGGTGACAGTGTGATATACAGTTCCCCCGCCAAGATTATTAGCTCCCCTCCAGGTGCAGTAAGTCCTGCAAGCAGTAGTCTACTCCTTCGGGACACAC
This sequence comes from Orcinus orca, assembly GCF_937001465.1. NCBI lineage: Eukaryota > Metazoa > Chordata > Mammalia > Artiodactyla > Delphinidae > Orcinus > Orcinus orca. The sequence continues at coordinate 68,312,355 of NC_064559.1, forward strand.
TATTGTTGTTTTATGAGAGAAACTCCAGGTCAAGTGATGTTCACACGAGTCGTCATGGTGCCCTGTTGTCCCCGGTTATCTCTCTGGATGTTGGAGTTAGAGGGCCTCCTCACTCGAGGTCGGTGTGCCCACGGAGCGAACCCTGCAACTTCAGGGCATGGTTGGTGATTAGGATCACCACGTGGGGTCCTTTCCCCTTAGGAGGGAGGTGGCCTTTTGGGCTGCTGATTTCCAGGTTTTTAGATACCGCCAGTATCTTGGCCAGATGTGGCAGTGGGCCAAGCCCCTTGGTGACTGTAGTTTATCCTACCTGGATGGCATTCTTGCGTTGTTCCATTTCAAGTGGTCCCAGTTTTTGCACTAATTCTCCAATGGCGATTCACCTTTCACCGGGAATGGAAAGGTCAAAGGGTTTAGCTCAATTAGGGAGTTCCAGGGCAAGGGTCTGAATTGACTGCTTTTTCCATTCTTGAAAGGCCACTTCTGGATTCTGTTCAAAAGGATCATCATCTTTTCCTTTCAGTGTTTCATATAGAGGCCCAGCTAGTAGACTGTAGTTAGGGATCCAGAAGCAGCAAACCCTGGCCTCCCCAGGAACCCCTAAGCTGTCTTCTAGTTTTAGAAAGGGGTAAGGCTACAAATGGTTTCTTCCCTTTCCTGGGATGGGCTTCTCTGACCTTGTGTGAGAATGAAGCCCAGGCAGGTCACCGCAGTCTGTGATATTTGAGCTTTTTCTTGGACAACTTCTATCCTTTATTGGCTTGGTAGTTCAGAGGCCTCCTTAGTAGGGCTGGCGATCAGAATGTCATCTGCATATTGAAGGAGGGTTTCCTTTTCCAGAGAAACAAAGAACTTTTCGGTCTTTAGCTACGCTTTCCCCAAAGATGGTGTGGGAATTTTTGAACCCTTGGGGCAAGACGGCCCGGAAGTATTGTTTTAGTTGTATGTTGAGTCCTGCCACTCACAAGCCAAAATTTCTTGTGACTCTGGGACTAATGGAATACAAAAGAAGGCATCATTGAAGACTAATAGAGAATACCATGTCCTGGTGGTTGGTAGAATGACCAGCAGGGTGTAGGAATCAGGAGCAACTGGAGGTATATCCTCGGTGGCTTCACTGACTGTCCTGACATAATTTACCAGGTCCCCAGCAGCCCATGGGGCTCTCGTGGTCAGGCCAATCCCAGGATATGGAGCTCTCCTGGGCAGGTACCCCACCCCCAACCCAGCCCACGGGGCTCTCATGGTCAGGCCCCTCCCAGGATACAGAGCTACCCTTGCAGGTACCGTGACAGGGCTGGGCACACAGGAACCGTGCACATAGCCCTCATTGAAGAGCACCCCCAGCTCACCTGTCGCTCAGAGCTGACACAGAGCACCTCAGAGCAGGACTTGAACTAAGAAACAGCAGCTCCGACAGGTCTGTGACCCTGGGCATCACTCTGTGTGGCCTCCCTCCACCTGGTCTTCCAGAGACTTCCACTGCACCCGGGGCACCAGGCCTCTGTCTCCAACCACCACCCACCCCTCCTCTCCCTGACTCCTGGGTTCCTCTCATTAGGAGAGGGTTTTCTTGAAGTTGTCTCCCACTCATGGGCCAGATAAAATGATTAGAAAACAAGCCAAAGCTGCAGCCCCTTGTCTATCCTGACTCTCAGGAGCCCACACCTGTTCCTTGGACCTGGCCGGTTCAGCAAGTTCCATTTTCTGCAACTGTGAGCCCCTGAGGGGTGATGATTGGCTGACCTGGGCAGCCTTACCGTGCCGGCCAGCCCTCCCCAGGTGTGCCTGGGTTGAGATCAATATAAATACCACTCCAGGCAGCAAGAGCCCCTGCAGCTGTGCCTGACGCCATTTTCTCTGCCCTGTCAGCAGTCTCGGGGCTGGGCTGGTGGGAGGGAGTGAGAGGCCACGGCTTTGTGGGTGGCCCAGTGTGAGTGGGGCTCTGCTGGACTTTCTGCAGCAGTTGCCAGGCTGCCACCTGCTAAAGAAGAGGATGTGTCACCCATACCTGCTGCTGGAATTTCTCCCTGGGCAGAGGTGAGGAAGGAAAAAAGCAGTGGGGGCAGGGACAGGACGGGTATCTCAGGCAGGGAAATGGAAATCTTCCAGAAGAGCACCCAGGGCCAGGACCATCCTGGCTGGCCTGCAGGCACCAAGTCAGCTGGCATGCTGTCACTCGTGTGGCTCCATGGCCCTTCCTCTAGGCTTTCAAGTCCTTGTATATATTCAGGTGTTTTACCTGGGAAGGGTGGGAACAGTTCAGCAGCAACTGGCCTGGGGCTCAGCTCACGTTTACTCCCAGATGCCTCGGCACGGTGCCCCAGCTTGGCAATGAGGACGCTTGTTGTGTGGGCGCTGCTGGCTGAATGGGAGACGATTCCCCACCACTGACCAACTTCAGAATTGTTTACAACTGGAGCAAGTGCCCTGATACGGTTTTCCTCTGAGTAACTGGTGGGTTCTGTTTTTTTTTTCTCTTTTTCGTTTTTGGTTCAAGGTAGATTTTATTCCTCTTTTTTGTATTTACAGATATAAGCATGGAAATAATTTATTCATATAAATACATGTATGTGAAGGGAATAATTGTTTTTTCTGTTTTATTTTTTAAATTTTATTTCTTTTTAATTTTGAATTTTATTTTATATTTTTATACAGCAGGTTCTTATTGGTTATCTATTTTATACATATAAATGTTTACATGCCAATCCCAATCTCTCAACTCCTCCCACCACCACCCCCCCAAGAGCTTTCCCCCCTTGTTGTCCATACGATTGTTGTCTACATCTGTTGCTCTATTTATGCCTTGCAAAACGGTTAATCTGTACAGTTTTTCTAGGTTCCACATATATGCATGAATATACAAGATTTGTTTTTCTCTTTCTGACTTACTTCACTCTGTATGACAGTCTCTAGATCCATCGACGTCTCTACAAATGACCCAATTTCATTCCTTTCATGGCTTAGTAATATTCCATTTTATATATGTACCACATCTTTATGCATTCGTCTGTCTGTGGGCATTTAGGTTGCTTCCATTACCTCGATATTGTAAATAGTGATGCAATGAACATTGCGTTGAATGTCTCTTTTTGATTTATGGTTTTGTCTGGGTATATGTCCAGTACTGGGATTGCTGTATCATATGGTAATTCTATTATTAGTTTCTTAAGAAACTCCATATTGTTCTCCATAGTGACTGTATCAATTTATATTCCCAACAATAGTGGAAGAGGCTTCCTTTTCTCCACACCCTTTCCAGCATTTGTTGTTTGTAGATTTTCAGATGATGCCCATTCTAACAGGTGTGAGGTGACACCACATTGTTGAGTCCATTTCGTTGAGCAAGGGGTAGGTCTTGTCTATTACATATTTGGCTTATGGAACGGTATCTGTGCTAATTTCAAACTCTGGTTTTATGCAGCACCCCAACTCACCTTTCCCCTTAAGCAAGCATAAGTTGGTTTTCTAAACTTGAGACCCTGTTCTGTTTTGTAATTCAGTTCATGTGTAGCCAAGTTTACATTCCGTGCATTAGTGATACCTTATGATGTTTCTTTTTCTGTGTGACTTATTTCACTTAGAATCATCGTGCCTCAATCCACTCATTATGCTGGTACAGGCCTGGTGACACAGATTTCATTGCTGAGTGGTATTCTGTTGTACGTAAGTACCGCAACTTCTTTATCAATTATTTGTTCTCTGGGATATTTAACTTGTACTGTAGAAGAGGTTCCTGTAAACAGAGCCATCCCAAATTTTGGGGTGGCTGTGTCTTTTTGATTTTAATTTCCCTAAGCTATAGGACCATAAGTGGAAATGCCCTAGACTCTGTTGCTTTGTTTTTCAGATGTATCAGGAAACACCATACACTTCTCCAGAGTGGCTGTTGGCAATTTACATCCCGCCCATCAGCATAACAAGGCTCCTTTTTCCCCATGGCCTGTCTTGCCTTTCTGGATTTTACACTTTTTTCAGATGGCCCTTTAGACCGGGGGGAAGTGACACTTCATAGTAGTTCGGATTTCCATTGCAAGCTTGCTTGTTTTGCCAAAAAGGGCATATGTGTTTTTTCTTGAATATATTCAGGAACAAACTCATACGCCCTTTTTGGCCAAGTGCATCATTGTCGATGTTCTGCCTCTTTTCCTATGCTTTAAATGCAAATCCAGTCTACCTCCTGAAATCGGTTTCCTGCAATTCTGCCCCGCTTTCAAGTCCTCTTCGCAGCCTTACTTCAATATATTTTTGGACGTTATCTGTCATTTATAACTCTGCAGGTTTGTGAATGACAGTGCCCCTGAGCTCCTTTCTTCAACTCGCTTTCTTGTGAGCTGGCCGCAAACCCACAAGACTGCTTCAGGCCCTAATCTGCTTCTGGCAGGGCACGCTGAGCCTTTGGTTAATTCCTCTTCCTGGTGGGAAATGAGTGTTAAATATGCCCGTCCAGACACCTACCTCACTCTCAACCCCTTGGTGATGTGGGTCCTCTGGTTTGTGGCCACCTTTGCTGGGTTCCTCACGTTTCGATGATGTGGCCCCACTAGTGTGAGGACACTCCTGCCTGGTTCTCATCCACGTGGTTATGTGGACCCCCTGGTGAGAGTCTGTTCCTGGCTGTGTTCCTCACCCTTCTGTGAGGGAGACCCTCTGCTGATAGGTCACTCCTGCATGGCTGGCACACACTGCCTTGGTGAAGTCAGCCGTGTGGTGGCAGTTGGAGCGTGCTGGGAATCTCCTCCCACCGGTGATGAGGGCCCTCTTCGGTCAGGCCCTAACTGCTGGGCTCACCAACTTTTCTTAGTGAGCCCAGTGATGCTTTGGCACTCCTCTTAGGATCCCATCTCCATGGGGATGTGGGCCTTCTGCTCTGAGGTCCCAACGGCTGGGTTGTTCACATTTTCATGATGTGGGCTCTCTGGTGTTAGTTCACAGAGGCCTGGATCCCATAGCCTCTGTGCACTTGGCCGCCTGCTGGGAGGTTCCAACTGCTGGATTCCTCACTTTTTTAATTTTTTGGGCCCTCTGTTGTGAGGATCCTCCTGCCTGCCTCACTCCCAGCCCCTTCGTGATGTGTGTCATCTGGTTTGAGGCCACATGTGCTGGGTTCCTCACCTTTCGATGATGTGGGACCAATGGTCTTAGGAGACTCCTGCCTGGTTCACATCCCCTTGGTGATGTGGGCCCTCTGTTGAGAGTCTGATCCTGGCTGCGTTCCTCACCCATCTGTGAGGTTGGCCGTCTGCTGTGAGGTCACTCCTGCCTGGCTTGCTCACCTCGCCTTGTGGACATGAGCCCTCTGGTGGCACTTGGAGCCTGCTGGGAGCCTCCTCCCCTCGGTGATGAGGGCCCTCTGGCGTCAGGCCCTAACTGCTGGGCTCCCCACATTTTGTGATGTGCGCCCAGTGGTGCGAGGACACTCCAGCCAGGTTCACATGCCCATTGGGATGTGGGCCTTCTGCTCTGAGGTCCCAACGCCTGGGTTGCTCACAGTTTCATGATGTGGGCTCTCTGGTGTTAGTTCACTCCTGCCTGCATCCCATAGCTTCTGTGCTCTCGGCCACCTGCTGGGAGGTTCCAACTGCTGGATTCCTCACCTTTCTTATTCTTTGGGCCCTCTGTTTTTAGGCTACTGCTGCCTGCCTCACTCCCATTCCCTTTGTGATATGTGTCCTCTGATTTGAGGCCACATGTGCTGGGTTCCGCACCTTTCGATGATGTGGCCCCACTGGAGGGAAGACAGTCCTGACTGGTTCCCATCCCCTTGCAGATGTTGGCCCTCAGGTGAGAGTCTGATCCTGGCTGGGTTCCTCACCCTTCTGTGAGGTGGGCCCTCTGCTGTGAGGTCAATCATGCCTGTCTGGCACACGTCACCTTGGCGACGTGGGCCCTCTGGTGGTAGTTGGAGTGTGCTGGGATCCTCCTCCCCTCGGTGATGAGGGCCCTCTTGCCTTAGGCCATAACTGCTGGGCTCCCCACATTTTCTGATGTGTGCCAAGTGAGTGAGGACACTCTTGCCAGGTTCCGATCCCCATGGGGATATGGGCCTTCTGCTCTGAGGTCAAAACGGCTGGCTTGCTCACAGTACCATGATGTGGGCCCTCTGCTGTGAGTTCACTCCGGCAAGGATCCCTTATCATCGGTGCTCTGAGCCACCTGCTGGGAGGTTCCAACTGCTGGATTCCTCAACTTTTTTATTCTATGTGCCCTCTGTTGTGAGGCTCCTCCTGCCTGCCTCACTGCCAGCCCCTTGGTGATGACTGTCCTATGGCTTGAGGCCACATGTGCTGCGTTCCTCACCTTTCGATGATGTGGCCCCACTGGTGGGAGGACAGTCCTGACTGGTTCCCATCCCCTTGGTGTTGTGAGCTCTCTGGCGAGAGTCTCATCCTGCCTCGGTTCCTCACCCTTCTGTGAGATAGGCCCTCTGCTGTGAGGTCACTACTGCCTGGCTGGCGCATGCCACCTTGTAGACGTGGGCCCTCTGTTGGCAGTTGGAACCTGCTGGGAGTCTCCTCCCCTCAGTTATGAGGGCCCCCTGGCGTCAGGCCCTTACTGCTGGGCTCCTAACATTTTCTGATATGTGCTAAGTGGTGCGAAGCCACTCCTGCCAGGTTCCCATCCCAATAGGGATGTGGGCCTTCTGTTCTGAGGTCCCAACGGCTGGGCTGCTCACAGGTTCATGATGTGGGCCCTCTGCTGTGAGTTCACTGCGGCCTGGATCCCATAGCCTCGGTGCTCTGGGCCACTTGCTGGGAGGTTCCAACTGCTGGATTCCTCAACTTTTATATTCTATGGACCCTGTGTTTTGAGGCCGGTCCTGCCAGCCTCATTCCGAACCCCTTGGTGATGTGGTTCCTCTGGTTTGAGGCTACATGTGCTGGGATCCTCACCTTTCGATGATGTTGTCCCACTGGTGTGGGGACACTCCTGCCTGGTTCCGATCCCCTTGGTGATGTGGGCCCTCTGGTGAGAGTCTGATCCTGGCTGTGTTCCTCACCCTTCTGTGAGGTGGGCCCTCTGCTGTGAGGTCACTCCTGCCAGGCTGGCACACATCGCCTTGGCGACGTTGGCCCTCTGGTGGCAGCTGGAGCCTTCTGGGAGCCTCCTCCTCTCAGTGATGAGTGCCCTCTAGCGTCAGGCCCTAACTTCTGAGCACCCCACGTTTTCTGATGTGAGCCCAGTGATGCCAGGACACTTCTGTCATGTTCCCATCACCATGGGGATGTGGGTCTTCTGCTCTGAGGTCACAATGTCTGGGTTGCTCACAGTTTCATGATGTGGGCTGTCTGGTGTTAGTTCACTCCGGCCTGGATCCCCTAGACTCTGTGTTCTTGGCCGCCTGCTGGGAGGTTCCAACTGCTGGATTCCTCACCTTTTTTATTTTTGGGCCCTCTGTTATGAGGCTCCTCCTGCCTGCCTCACTCCCAGCCCCTTGGTGAGGGGTGTCCTATGGTTTGAAGCCACATGTTCTGGGTTCCTCACCTTTAGATGATGTGGCCCTACTCATGTGAGGACACTCCTGCCTGGTTCCAATCCATTTGGTGATGTGGGCCCTCTGGTGTGAGTCTGATCCTCACTGGGTTCGTCACACTTCTCTGAGGTGGGCCCTCTGCTGTGAGGTCATTCGTGCCTGGTTGGCACACATCGCCTTGGCGACGTCAGCCCTCTGGTGGCATTTGGAGCCTGCTGGGAGCCTCCTTCCCTTGGTGATGAGGGTCCTCTGGTATCAGGCCCTAACTGCTGGTCGCCCAAAATTTTCTGATACGTTCTCAGTGGTGTGAGGACACTCCTACCAGATTTCCATCCCCATGGGGATGTGGGCCTCTTGCTCTGAGGTCCCAATGGCTGGGTTGCTCAGTTTCATGACATGGGCCCTCTTCTGTGAGTTCACTGTGGCCTGGATCCCATAGCCTCGGTGCTCTGGGCCGCCTGCTGGGAGGTTCCAACTGCTGGATTCCTCACTTTTTTATTCTATGGGCCCAGTGTTGTGAGGCTACTCCTGCCTGCCTCACTCCAAGGCCCTTGGTGATGTGGGTCCTCTGGTTTGAGGACACATGTGCTGAGTACCTCACCTTTCGATGATGTGGCCCCACTGGTGTGAAGACACTCCTGCCTGGTTCCCATCCCCTTGGTGATGTGGGCCCCCTGGTGAGAGTCTGATGTTGGCTGGGTTTCTCACCCTTCTGTGAGGTGGGACCTCTGCTGTGAGGTAACTCCTGCCTGGCTTGCTCACGTTGCCTTGGCAACGTGAGCCCTCAGGTGGCAGTTGGAGCATACTGGAAATCTCCTCCCCTCAGTTATGAGAGCTCTGGATAAAACACATATGCCGTTTTTTGCCAAGTGCATTATTTTCCAAGTTATGTCTCTTTTCCTATGCTTTAAGAGCGACTCCCGTGTACCTTCTGAAATCGGTTACCAGCAATTCTGCCCCGCATTCAAGTCCTCTTCGCAGCCTTACTACAGTATAATTTTGGATGATAGCTGTCATTTATAACTCCGGAGGCTTGTGAATTACAGTGCCCCTCAGCTCCTTTCTTCAACTCGCTTTCTTGTGAGCTGGCCGCAAAACCACAGGATCTCTTCAGGCCCTAATCTAGTTCCAGCATGGCACGTGGAGCCTTTGGTTCATTCGTCTTCCTGGTGCAAATGAGAGATAATTTGCCCGTCCAGACACCTACAGATAGTCTCCCATTGCTTCTCCTTATTCCTGTTCATCTTCCGAAGAAATTGCAAACTGGGCCAAACAGGAGGTTAAAGGCACTGACTCTCCAAGTGGAGAGAGTGTTAGTAAAGCGTCTGGAAAGTTGCACCGAGTAGCAGTGGACGAAAAATGAGATACATTTGAACACGTTTCCCGATCACACGGTGGATCATACTCTGGGTTCCACATGCATGTTTTAGCTGAAGGAAGAATCCTTTACACCGGGATAGTTGGGACCCATGGAATGCGTACCATGCAATATGATTTCAAAGGGTCTGCATTTGCTCACCAAACCTCACCAATCCTATCACTGCTGCGTTTATGCCGTTGTACACACACTTAATTCTCTTTTGGAGACATATAAATCCATAGGTTTTAAGATACTTACTAGTCAGGTATATTCTTAGGCGTTTAATATGGCGTGTTGAGTCCACTTCATTGAGCAAGGAGTAGCTCTTGTCTATTACATATTTGGCTTATGGAACGATATCTGTGCTAATTTTAATCTCTGGTTTTATGCAGCACCCCAACTCACCTTTCCCCTTAAGCAAGCATAAGTTGGTGTTCTACATTTGAGACCCTGTTCTGTTTTGTAATTCAGTTCCTGTGTAGCCAAGTTTACATTCCGTGTAGTAGTGATATCTTATGATGTTTCTTTTTCTGTGTGACTTATTTCACTTAGAATCATCGTACCTGAATCCACTCATTATGCTGCTACGGGCCTGATGACATAGATTTCATTGCTGAGTGATATTGCACTGTACATAAGTACCACAACTTCTTTAATCATTTTTCGCTTTCTGTGATATTGAACTTGTAGGGTAAACGAGGTTCTTGTAAACAGAGCCGGCCCAAACTTTGCGGTGGCTGTGTCTTTTTGATTTTAATTTCCCTAAGCTATAGGACCATAAGTGGAAGTGCTGTAGGCTCTGTTGCTTTGTTTCTTAGATGTTTCAGGAAACACCATACACTTCTCTAGAGTGGCTGTTGGCAATTTACATCCTGCCAATCAGCATAACAAGGCTCCCAGTTCTCCATGGCCTCTCCTGCCTTTCTGGATTTTACACTTTTTTTGGATGGCCCTTTTGACCGGGGGGCAGTGACACTTCATTGTAGTGCAGATTTTCTTTGCAAGCTTGCTTGGTTGGCCAAAAGGGCGTATGCGTTTTTTCCTGAATATATTCAGGAAAAAACGCATACGCCCTTTTTGGCCAAGTGCATCATTGTGGACGTTCTGCCTCTTTTCCTATGGTTACATGCAATTCCAGTCTACCTCCTGAAATCGGTTTCCTGCAATTCTTCCCCACTTTCAAGTCCTGTTGGTAGCCTTACTTCAATATATTTTTGGACGATAGCTGTCATTTATAACTCTGCAGGTTTGTGAATGACAGTGCCCCTGAGCTCCTTTCTTCAACTCGTTTTCTTGTGAGCTGGCCGCAACACCACAGGATTGCTTCAGGCCCTAGTGTTGTTCCGGCACGGCACGCTGAGCCTTTGGTTAATTCCTCTACCTGGTGGGCAATTAGAGTTAAATTTGTCCGTCCAGACACCTCCAGCTAGTCTCTCATTGGTTCTCCCTATTCCTGTTCATTTTCCGCAGAAATTGCAAACTGGGCCAAACAGGAGGTTAAAGGCACTGACTGTCCAAGTGGGGAGAGTGTTAGTAAAGCATCTGGAATGTTGCACCCGAGTACCAGGGGACGAAAACTCAGACACATTTGAACACGTTTCCCGATCACGCTATGGATCATACTCTGGGTTCCACATGCATGTTTTAGCTGAAGGAAGAATCCCTTAAAGCTGGAGATTTGAGACCCATGAAATGAGTACCATGCAATATGACTTCAAAGGGTCTGCATTTGCTCACCGAACCTCACCAATCCTATCACTGCTGCGTTCATGCCACTGTACACACGCTTGATTCTCTTTCGGAGACATATCAATCCATAGGTTTTAAGATTCTTACTAGTCAGGTATATTCTTAGGCGTTTAATATGGGGTGTTGAGTCCACTTCATTGAGCAAGGAGTAGCTCATGTCTATTACATGTTTGGCTTATGGAAAGGTATCTGTGCTAATTTCAATCTCTGGTTTTATGCAGCACCCCAACTCACCTTTCCCCTTAAGCAAGCATAAGTTGGTTTTGTACATTTGAGACCCTGTTCTGTTTTGTAATTCAGTTCCTGTGTAGCCAAGTTTACATTCCGTGTAGTAGTGATATCTTACGATGTTTCTTTTTCTGTGTGACTTATTTCACTTAGAATCATCGTACCTGAATCCACTCATTATGCTGCTACGGGCCTGATGACATAGATTTCATTGCTGAGTGATATTGCACTGTACATAAGTACCACAACTTCTTTAATCATTTTTCGCTTTCTGTGATATTGAACTTGTAGGGTAAACGAGGTTCTTGTAAACAGAGCCGGCCCAAACTTTGGGGTGGCTGTGTCTTTTTGATTTTAATTTCCCTAAGCTATAGGACCATAAGTGGAAGTGCCCTAGGCTCTGTTGCTTTGTTTTTTGGATGTTTCAGGAAACACCATACACTTCGCCAGAGTGACTGTTGGCAATTTACGTCCTGCCCATCAGCATAACAAGGCTCCCAGTTCTCCATGGCCTGTCCTGCCTTTCTGGATTTTACACTTTTTTCAGATGGGCCTTTTGACTGGGGGGCAGTGAGACTGCATTGTAGTGCAGATTTCCTTTGCAAGCTTGCTTGGTTGGCCAAAAAGGGCGTATGCGTTTTTTCCTGAGGAAAACACGCATACGCCCTTTTTGACCAAGTGCATCATTGTGGACGTTCTGCCTCTTCTCCTATGCTTCACATGCAATTCCAGTCTACCTCCTGAAATCTGTTTCCTGCAATTCTGCCTCGCTTTCAAGTCTTCTTGGCAGCTTTACTTCAATATATTTTTGGACGATAGCTGTCATTCATGACTCTGCAGGTTTGTGAATGACAGTGCCCGAGCTCCTTTCTTCAACTCGCTTTCTTGTGAGCAGGCCGCAACACCGGAAGGATTGCTTCAGGCCCTAGTGTGGCTCCGGCACGGCACACTGAGCTTTTGGTTAATTCCTCTTCCTGGTGGGAAATGAGAGTTAAATTTGCCCGTCCAGACACCTCCAGCTAGTCTCACATTTGTTCTCTCTATTCCTGTTCATCTTCTGCAGAAATTGCAAACTGGGCCAAACAGGAGGTTAAAGGCACTGACTCTCAAGGTGGGGAGAGTGTTAATAAAGCGTCTGGAATGTTGCACCCAAGTACCAGGGGACGAAAACTGAGACACATTTGAACACGTTTCCCGATCACACGGTGGATCATACTCTGGGTTCCACATGCATGTTTTAGCTGAAGGAAGAATCCCTTAAACCTGGAGAGTTGAGACCCATGGAATGGGTACCATGCAATATGACTTCAAAGGATCTGCATTTGCTCACCAATCGTCAACAATCCTATCACTACTGTGCTTATGCTGCTGTACACACACTTGATTCTCGTTCGGGGACATGTAAATCCATAGGTTTTAAGATTCTTACTAGTCAGGTATATTCTTAGGCGTTTAATATGGGGTGTTGAGTCCACTTCGTTGAGCAAGGAGTAGCTCTAGTCTATTACATATTTGGCTTATGGAACGGTATCTGTGCCAATTTCAATCTCTTGTTTCATGCAGCACCCCAACTCACTATCTCGTTAAGCAAGAATAAGTTGGTTTTCTACATGTGAGACACTGTTCTGTTTTGTAATTCAGTTCCTGTGTAGACAAGTTTACATTGTGTGTATTAGTGATATCTTATGATGTTTCTTTTTCTCTGTGACTTATTTCACTTAGAATCATCGTACCTGAATCCACTCATATGCTGCTACGGGACTGATGACATAGATTTCATTGCTGAGTGATATTGCATTGTACGAAAGCACCACAACTTCTTTATCCATTTTTCGCTTTCTACGATATTGAACTTGTACTGTAAACGAGGTTCTTGTAAACAGAGCCATCCCAAACTTTGGGGTGGCTGTGAATTTTTGATTTTAATTTCGCTAAGCTATAGGACCATAAGTGGAAGTGCCCTAGGCTCTGTTGCTTTGTTTTTTGGATGTTTCAGTTAACACCATACACTTCTCCAGAGTGGCTGTTGGCAATTTACATCCCGCCCATCAGCATAACAACGCTCCCAGTTCTCCATGGCCTGTCCTGCCTTTCTGGATTTTACACTTTTTTCACATGGCCCTTTTGACCGGGGGGAAGTGCGACTTCATTGTAGTGCAGATTTCCCTTGCAAGCTTGCTTGGTTGGCCAAAAAGTGCGTATGCATTTTTTCCTGAATATATTCAGGAAAAAACGCATACGCCCTTTTTGGCCAAGTGCATCATTGAGGACGTTCTGCCTCTTTTCCTATGCTTTACATGCAATTCCAGTCTACCTCCTGAAATCGGTTTCCTGCAATTCTGCCCCGCTTTCAAGTCCTCTTGGCAGCCTTACTTCAATATATTTTTTGACGATAGCTGTCATTTATAACTCTGCAGGATTGTGAATTACAGTGCCCCTGAGCTCCTTTCTTCAACTCGCTTTCTTGTGAGCTGGCCGCAACACCGCAGGATTGCTTCAGGCCCTAGAGAGGTTCCAGCATGGCACGCTGAGCCTTTGGTTAATTCCTCTTCCTGGTGGGAAATGAGAGTTAAATTTGCCCGTCCAGACACCTCCAGCTAGTCTCTCATTGGTTCTCCCTATTCCTGTTCATTTTCCGCAGAAATTTTAAACTGGGCCAAACAGGAGTTTAAAGGCACAGACTCTCCAAGTGGGGAGAGTGTTAGTAAAGCATCTGGAATGTTGCACGCAAATACCATGGAACGAAAATTGAGACACATTTGAACACGTTTCCCGATCACACAGTGGATCATACTGTGGGTTCCACATGCATGTTTTAGCTGAAGGAAGAATCCCTTAAACCTGGAGAGTTGAGACCCATGGAATGGGTACCATGCAATATGACTTCAAATGGTCTGCATTTGCTCACCGAACCTCACCAATCCTATTACTGCTGCACTTATGCCGCTGTACACACGCTTGATTCTCTTTCGGAGACATATCAATCCATAGGTTTTGTGATTTTTACTAGTCAGGTATATTCTTAGGCGTTTAATATTGGGTGTTGAGTCCATTTCGTTTAGCAAGGAGTAGCTCTTGTGTGTTACATATTTGGCTTATGGAATGGTATCTGTGCTAATTTAAATCTCTGATTTTATGCAGCACCGCAACTCACTTTTCCCCTTAAGCAAGCATAAGTTGGTTTTCTACATTTGAGCCCCTGTTCTGTTGTGTAAATCAGTTCCTGTGTAGCCAAGTTTATATTCCGTGTAGTAGTGATTTCTTATGATAATTCTTTTTCTGTGTGACTTATTTCACTTAGAATCATCGTACCTGAATCCACTCATTATGCTGCTATGGGCCTGATGACATAGATTTCATTGCTGAGTGATATTGCATTGTACGTAAGTACCACAACTTCTTTATCCATTTTTCGCTTTCTGCAATATTGAAGTTGTACCGTAAACGAGGTTCTTGTAAACAGAGCCATCCCAAACTTTTGGGTGGCTGTGAATTTTTGATTTTAATCTCGCTAAGCTATAGGACCATAAGTGGAAGTGCCCTAGGCTCTGTTGCTTTGTTTTTCGGATGTTTCAGGAAACACCATACACTTCTCCAGAGTGGCTGTTGGCAATTTACATCCCGCCAATCAGCATAACAAGGCTCCCAGTTCTCCATGGCCTGTCCTGCCTTTCTGGATTTTAAACTTTTTTCAGATGGCCCTTTTGACCGGGGGATGTGAGACTTCATTTTAGTGCAGGTTTCCTTTGCAAGCTTGCTTGGTTGGCCAAAAAGGGTGTATGCATTTTTTACTGAATATATTCAGGAAAAAATGCATACGCCCTTTTTGGCCATGTGCATCATTGTGGACGTTCTGCCTCTTTTCCTATGCTTTACATGCAATTCCAGTCTACCTCCTGAAATCGGTTTCCTGCAATTCTGACCCGCTTTCAAGTGCTCTTGGCAGCCTTACTTCAATATATTTTTGGACGATAGCTGTCATTTATAACACTGCAGTTTTGTGAATTTCAGTGCCCCTGAGCTCCTTTCTTCAACTCGCTTTCTTGTGAGCTGGCCACAACACCGCAGGATTGCTTCAGCCCATAGTGTTGTTCCAGCACAGCATGCTAAGCCTTTGGTTAATTCCTCTTCCTGGTGGGAAATGAGAGTTAAATTTGCCCGTCCAGACACCTCCAGCTAATCTCTCATTGGTTCTCCCTATTCCTGTACATCTTCCGCAGAAATTGCAAACTGGGCCAAACAGGAGGTTAAAGGCACTGACTCTCCAAGTGAGGAGAGTGTTAGTAAAGCGTCTGGAATGTTGCACCCGAGTACCAGGGGACGAAAACTGAGACACATTTGAACACGTTTCCCAATCACATGGTGGATCATAGTCTGGGTTCCACATGCATGTTTTAGCTGAAGGAAGAATCCCTTAAACCTGGAGAGTTGAGACCCATGGAATGGCTACCATGCAATATGACTTCAAAGGGTCTGCATTTGCTCACCGAACCTCACCAATCCTATCACTGCTGCGTTTATGCCACTGTACACGCGCTTGATTCTCTTTCGGAGACATATCAATCCATAGGTTTTAAGATTCTTACTAGTCAGGTATATTCTTAGACGTTTAATATGGGGTGTTGAGTGCATTTCGTTGAACAAGGAGTAGCTCTTGTCTATTAAATATTTGGCTTATGGAACGGTATCTGTGCTCATTTCAATCTCTGGTTTTATGCAGCACCCCAGCTCACCTTTCCCCTTAAGCAAGCATAAGTTGGTTTTCTACATTTGAGACCCTGTTCTGTTTTGTAATTCAGTTCCTGTGTAGCCACGTTTACATTCCGTGTATTAGTGATACCTTATGACGTTTCTTTTTCTGTGTGACTTATTTCACTTAGAATCATCGTACCTGAATCCATTCATTATGCTTTTACGGGCCTGATGACATAGGTTTCATTGCTGAGTGATATTGCATTGGACGTAAGTACCACAACTTCTTTATCCATTTTTCGCCTTCTGTGATATTGAACTTGTACCGAAAATGAGGTTCTTGTAAACAGAGCCGTCCCAAACTTTGGGGTGGCTGTGTCTTTTTGATTTTAATTTCCTTAAGCTATAGGACCATAAGTGGAAGTGCCCTAGGCTCTGTTGCTGTGTTTCTTAGGTGTTTCAGGAAACACCATACACTTCTCCAGAGTGGCTGTGGGTAATTTACATCCCGCTCACCAGCATAACAAGGCTCCCAGTTCTCCATGGCCTGTCCTACCTTTCTGGATTTTACACTTTTTTCAGATGGCCCTTTTGACCGGGGGGAAATGAGACTTCATTGTAGTGCAGATTTGACTTGCAAGCTTGCTTGGTTGGCCAAAAAGGGCGTATGCGTTTTTTCCTGAATATATTCAGGAAAAAACGCATACTCCTTTTTGGCCAAGTGCATGATTGTCGATGTTCTGAGTCTTTTCATATGTTTTCAATGCAATTCCAGTCTACCTCCTGAAATCGGTTTCCTGCAATTCTGCCTTGCTCTCAGTGCCTCTTCAAAGCCTTACCTCAATATACTTTTGGAAAATAGTTGGCCTTTATAACTCTGCAGTTTTTTGAATTGCAGTTGCCCTTAGTTCCATTTTTCAGCTCTTAATTTTGTGATCTTGCCTCATATCCACAGGATTTCTTCAGGCCCTATTCTTCTTCTGGGGTGTCTTGCTCTGCCTTTGGTTAATTCTTCTTCCTGATGTGAAATTAGAGTGACATGTGCCCATTGAAACCGCTACAGCTATTTTCTCAATGGTTCCCCCTATTTCCATTCATCCTCTGCACTAACTGCAGACTGTGTGATACCGGAACTTAAAGGCATTGAGTCTCCATGTGGAGATGTTGTTAGTAAAGTGGCTGGAATGTTGATCCGGAGCCCCA
This sequence comes from Orcinus orca, assembly GCF_937001465.1. NCBI lineage: Eukaryota > Metazoa > Chordata > Mammalia > Artiodactyla > Delphinidae > Orcinus > Orcinus orca. The sequence goes on from NC_064559.1 coordinate 68,329,061, forward strand.
GGAGAGGAAAATGAGGTGCGTTTTAGAAACCTCTCCCAATCATATGGTATACCATCCGCTGGATTTCCCATGCATGGTTTAGCTGTAGGAAGATTCTCTTCAACCTGGAGTGTTGGGACCCTTGGAATGAGTAGCATGAAGTATTGCATTAAACTTTCGGCAGTTGCTCACCAAAGCTCACCAATCCTCTCAGCCCCAAGTGTCCAGCCTTATGTCTTACCCAGCTGTGGGTTTATATGTGGTCATTCCAGGTTGCATCACAGCCCCTGAGCGAATTTTGTAAGAATTTTTCTCTCTTTCATTGTTTCTGCGTTTTGGTTTTAAAATTTATTTCTATAATGGGGTTTAGCTCATTTTCACTGCTGTGTTTGTGCTGCTCTGCACACACTTGATTCCCTTATGGAGATATATCAATACATGGGTTTTAAGATTCTTATTACTCAGATATATTTCTCTGCGGTGTATAGGGTGTGTTGAGGCCAGTTCATTGAGCAAGGTGTAGATCTTGTCTAATACCTATTTGGTTTATTGAACGGTATCTGTGCTAATTTCAAACTCTGGTTTTATGCATCACCCCACCTCTCCTTTCCCCTTAAGCTGACATAAGTGTGTTTTCTAAATGTGAGACACTGTTCTGTTTTGTAATTCATTTTTTGTGCAGCCATATTTATCCTCCCTCTATAAGTGATATCTTATGATATGTTTCTTTTTCTGTTGACTTATTTCAAGTAGTATTATCGGACCTAAATCCACTCTTTATCCTTCTACTAGCCTTATTACATTGATTTCATGGTGAAGAGATATTCCATTGTACATAAGTACCACATTTTCTTTATCCATTGTTCTCTTTCCTGGGATATTTAAGGTGTACTGAAGTTGAGGTTCTTGTAAACAGAGTAGCCCTAAACTGTGGTCTCCTTTGTCTTGTTGATTTTTAGACTTCCCTAGGTATACTCCCGTGATTGGAAGTGCCCTATGCTCTGTAGCTCTGTTTTTTAGATGATTTAGGAACCACCATACACTTCTCCAGAGTGGCTCTTGGCAGTTCACACACTGTCCATCAGCGTATAAAGGCTCCCTGTTCTCCATGGCCTGTCCTGCATTTCTGGTTTTTACAATTTTTTCGGATGGCCCTTTTGACCGGTGGGAAATGAGACTTCTTTGTTGTGCACATTTGCATTGCTTGCTTGCTTGGTTGCCCATAAAGTGCGTATGCGTTTTTTCCTGGATATATTCAGGAAAAAACGCATACTCCCTTTTGGGCCAACTGCATCATTGTCGAAATTCTGCCGCTTTTCATGTGCTTTAAAGACGAGTCCAATCTATCTCTTGAAATCTGTTTCTTGCAATTCTGTCTTGCATTCAGATCCTCTTCTATGCCTTACCTCAACATATTTTTGGACGTTAGTTTTCATTTATAACTCTGCAGGTTTGTGAATTGCAGTGACCCTGAGCTCCATTTTTTAAGTCGCTCTTTTGTGAGCTGGCCTCAAAGCCGCAGGATTGCTTCAGGCCCTATTTTGGCTCCGGCGAGGCGGGCTGAGCCTTTTTTTAATTCTTATTCTTAATGGGAAATTAGAGTGACATGTGCCCGTCCACACCCCTACAACTATTCTCTCATTGGTTCCCCCTCTTCCCGTTCATCCTCGTCACAATTTGCAAAATGTGTGAAACAGAAGTTTAAATGTGCTGATTCTCTAAGTGGGGAGATTCTAAGTAACGTGGCTGGAATGATGAACAGGAGCACCAGGAGAGGATAAATGAGGTGCATTTTAGACACATCTCCCGATCACATGGTGTACAGTCCTCTGGGTTTTCCATGCATGTTTTAGCTGTAGGAAGATGCCTTGAACCTGCAGATTTGCGACCCATTGAATGGGTACCAGGTAGTATTACTTTAAAGGGTGTGCATTTCCTCACCCAACCTCACATTTCTCTTAGCACGAACAGTTTCCAGCCTTATGTCTCATCCTGCTGTGGGTCTAGATGTGTTCAATCCACGTTGCATCACCGTCCCTGAGGAAAAGTTGTAAGAGATTTTCTCTGTCTCTCTGTCGTTTATTTTTTTCAATTTATTACTATATTGGTTACAGCTGATTTTCAAAGCTCTGTTTCTTGCTGCTGTACATCCACTTGATTCACGTACAGAGAGACATCAATAAATTCTTTTTCAGATTCTTACCAGTCATAGATATTCTTTTCCGGTGACTTGAGTGTGCTGAGTGCAGTTCTTTTAGCTACTGTGTAGGCCTTGTTGATTATCAGTTTGGTATTTGGAATGGTATCTTTGCTAATTTCAACCTCCTGGATGATGCCTCACCCCTCCCCACCTTTCCCGTTTAGCAGCCTTATGCGTGTTTTCTACATATTTGACTATGTTTTTGTTTTGTAATTTATTTCATGTGTAGCCATTTTGGATTCCACCTTTAAGTGATATCTTATGATATGTGTCTTTTTCTTTTTGAATTATGTCACTTAGAATGATCATACATAACTCCTCCGGAGTTGTTACAACTGGCCATATTTCATTGATTTCCAGGCTGAGTAATATTCCACTCTACATAAGTACCACATCCCTATCCATTTTTTCCCTCCAGAGACATTTAAGTTATATCCTAGTCGAGGATCTTTTAAACAGAGAGGCAGTAAACATTGGGGTGCCTGTGTCCTCTCGATTTTTGTTTTTCCCAAGATATATGCCCATGAGTGCAAGTGCCCTATGCTCTGTAGCTCATTTTTTAGATGCTTTAGCAAACATAATACACTTCTCCAGAATGGCCGTTGGCAATATACATTTCCACTATAAGCCTCACAGGGCTCCCTCTTCTCCTTGCCCTGTCCTGCATTTCTGGTGTTTACACTTTATGAGGATGGCTCTTCTGACTGATGCGAAGTGATATCTTTTGTAGTATTGATTTCCAGTGCCCACCTGTTTGGTTGGCTAAAAAAGTGTATGCCCTTTTCTTGAATATATACAGAAAAAAACGCATACAGCCTTTTTGGCCAACTGCAATGTTGGCAATGTTCAGCCCCTTTTCTTGTGCTTAATGGCGAGTCCTTTCTACCTCCTCAAATCCCTTTCCTGCCATTCTCCCTTGCTTACCAATCCTTTTCTCTGACTTTCCTCAAGACATTTTTCAGTGATAGATATTTTCAACTCTGCAGTTTCATGAATTTTACTGCCCCTGAGTTCCATTGTTCAACTTGTGTTTATGGGAACTGGCCACAAAGCAGTGGGATTTCCTCAAGCCCTATACTGTTTCCATGGGCAAACCTAGCCTTTGGTCAATTCGTCTTCCTGATTCGAAATTAGAGTGACATGTGCCTGTCTGAACACCTAGGACTTGTCTGTCATTGTTCCTCATCCTTCCGCTTCATCCTCTGGACAAATTCCAAACTGTACGCAACAGGATGTTGACAGTGCTGACATCTCCAAGTGGGGAGACTGTTAGTAAAGACGCTGGAGGGGTGAACCCGAGCACCAGGAGATGAGGAGATGAGATGCCTTTTCCAAACTCTTCCCGATCAGACGGTATACCATCCTCTGGGTGTGACAGACATGTTTTAGCAGTAGGAAGAGTCCCATTCATGTAAGGAGAACACCAGGGCTTTTTCAAAATCAGTGTCTCCCCGAAACCCAAACTGGGGAGTTTTTTAAGCTACGGCTACACATATGTTCATTAAGGGCCTTGGGAAGTAGGCAGAGTCCAAACTTTAGATGATTGAAGTCTTCAGGGTCAGAAGCACTCACCACCGGCTTCCCTTAGGTTACACTTTAACTGTCATTGATAGATGATGTCAATAAAAATATCTATTCTTTTTCCGATTATTTCCCCTTATAGGTTATTGCAAAATATTGAGTGTAGTTCCCTGTGCTATACAGTAGTTCCTTGTTGATGATCTATTTTATACATAGCAGTGTGTATGTGTTAATTCCAAACTGTTAATTTATCCCTCCTCCCACCTTTCCCCTTTGATAATAATAAATTATAAGATTTTATACTTCTCAGAAATGGGGGAGCTGAAAGAGAGGTATCATTTTCAATGGAAAAGCATTTAAAACAAGATTGAAGCTTTAACCAAGATTATTAGATGTACATCCTTGGAAAGAAATCACTTCATTTCTCTAATATTGACCTGACAAATAAGACAAACCTTTTCACTGAACTTGCTGATAATAAAGTGATGGAAATATCAAATGGAAGTGTTAGAAACATCTTATTTTACCCGAGCCTTATAAACTGTTCTATGTTAACTACAGTTTGGCTCACACATCTGTTCATTGAAGTTACAATAGTCTCAATTTCTGTTACTGATCCTCCAGAGTGGACCCCAACAAGGGTCCCCCTGCCCAGTGTCATTGGGGCCAACAGATCGAGACTGAGTTTGGTTCCCAAGCAAAGGAAACTTTATATTTTGATCAGAGAATGGAGAGGTGAGAGCATGCACTACCCCGTGGGCTGTGGGCTGGGCTGCTGTGTAGAGATCCTGTCAGAGTCAGTGGGAGGGAGGGGGCGGAGCTCTCGAGGGCCGGGTTGGCTGCAGCTCAGGCTCTATATCTCGGAGTCTGCACTGGGCCCCAGGAGCTGAGGTGTCGACCCAGCCATTCTGCACTAGGAAATCTGGTCTGAAGTGCCGGGTGTGGAACCTCTGCATGCGGGACCCTAGGAGCACGTGAAATTAGACAAAGCACAAAGGATAAAAAAGGTCAGACTTGACTTTATTGCCCAGATTCTATTTTTATCTCCCAGGGATTTTTAATGGGCTTTGCTGGGGACAAACCCCTCCTCTGCCTTTTGTCCCGTTCCTCATTCTTGGAGTGCTGAGGGTGCAGACCCTTCTTCTGTAACTGCTGAGTGCTGAGTTGGGAGCCCTCATACCAGGGGACGAGGGTCAAACTTCTCCCCAGCAGCCTCCAGGTGACGTTGATTGGCCCCAGGACCCCTGCCTCCCTGCTCGTCCGCCTGAGCACCAGCATTGGAAGTGTTATAGATTCTAATGACCTTTAAGGGTCCAGGAAAGAGATGTGCAGAGACGCTGTGGGGGCCGATTTCACCCCACCCCACATTTGTTCGGCCACCTTAGGCTGACCGTTTCTGCCAGCCTAGATGCTCTGACCAGTAGTCTGCTCTTTCTTCAATTAGGCCCCTGAATTAATGTAAAAACAGCACCAGGTGTCAGAGCCCTGCCCGCTTAACTCCCAGACAGTCCAGGGTCAGTGGTGATCAAGGACCATGATGGCCACTGAGTCAACAGCCTTTTGAAGTAAACAGGAGTCCAGCCGGTCTTATTGGCCACCATCATCACGGTGTCTGTAGGCTTTTCTATGGTGACAGTGTGATATACAGTTCCCCCGCCAAGATTATTAGCTCCCCTCCAGGTGCAGTAAGTCCTGCAAGCAGTAGTCTACTCCTTCGGGACACACTATTGTTGTTTTATGAGAGAAACTCCAGGTCAAGTGATGTTCACACGAGTCGTCATGGTGCCCTGTTGTCCCCGGTTATCTCTCTGGATGTTGGAGTTAGAGGGCCTCCTCACTCGAGGTCAGTGTGCCCACGGAGCGAACCCTGCAACTTCAGGGCATGGTTGGTGATTAGGATTACCACGTGGGGTCCTTTCCCCTTAGGAGGGAGGTGGCCTTTTGGGCTGCTGATTTCCAGGTTTTTAGATACCGCCAGTATCTTGGCCAGATGTGGCAGTGGGCCAAGCCCCTTGGTGACTGTAGTTTATCCTACCTGGATGGCATTCTTGCGTTGTTCCATTTCAAGTGGTCCCAGTTTTTGCACTAATTCTCCAATGGCGATTCACCTTTCACCGGGAATGGAAAGGTCAAAGGGTTTAGCTCAATTAGGGAGTTCCAGGGCAAGGGTCTGAATTGACTGCTCTTTCCATTCTTGAAAGGCCACTTCTGGATTCTGTTCAAAAGGATCATCATCTTTTCCTTTCAGTGTTTCATATAGAGGCCCAGCTAGTAGACTGTAGTTAGGGATCCAGAAGCAGCAAACCCTGGCCTCCCCAGGAACCCCTAAGCTGTCTTCTAGTTTTAGAAAGGGGTAAGGCTACAAATGGTTTCTTCCCTTTCCTGGGATGGGCTTCTCTGACCTTGTGTGAGAATGAAGCCCAGGCAGGTCACCGCAGTCTGTGATATTTGAGCTTTTTCTTGGACAACTTCTATCCTTTATTGGCTTGGTAGTTCAGAGGCCTCCTTAGTAGGGCTGGCGATCAGAATGTCATCTGCATATTGAAGGAGGGTTTCCTTTTCCAGAGAAACAAAGAACTTTTCGGTCTTTAGCTACGCTTTCCCCAAAGATGGTGTGGGAATTTTTGAACCCTTGGGGCAAGACGGCCCGGAAGTATTGTTTTAGTTGTATGTTGAGTCCTGCCACTCACAAGCCAAAATTTCTTGTGACTCTGGGACTAATGGAATACAAAAGAAGGCATCATTGAAGACTAATAGAGAATACCATGTCCTGGTGGTTGGTAGAATGACCAGCAGGGTGTAGGAATCAGGAGCACCTGGAGGTATATCCTCGGTGGCTTCACTGACTGTCCTGACATAATTTACCAGGTCCCCAGCAGCCCATGGGGCTCTCGTGGTCAGGCCAATCCCAGGATATGGAGCTCTCCTGGGCAGGTACCCCACCCCCAACCCAGCCCACGGGGCTCTCATGGTCAGGCCCCTCCCAGGATACAGAGCTACCCTTGCAGGTACCGTGGCAGGGCTGGGCACACAGGAACCGTGCACATAGCCCTCATTGAAGAGCACCCCCAGCTCACCTGTCGCTCAGAGCTGACACAGAGCACCTCAGAGCAGGACTTGAACTAAGAAACAGCAGCTCCGACAGGTCTGTGACCCTGGGCATCACTCTGTGTGGCCTCCCTCCACCTGGTCTTCCAGAGACTTCCACTGCACCCGGGGCACCAGGCCTCTGTCTCCAACCACCACCCACCCCTCCTCTCCCTGACTCCTGGGTTCCTCTCATTAGGAGAGGGTTTTCTTGAAGTTGTCTCCCACTCATGGGCCAGATAAAATGATTAGAAAACAAGCCAAAGCTGCAGCCCCTTGTCTATCCTGACTCTCAGGAGCCCACACCTGTTCCTTGGACCTGGCCGGTTCAGCAAGTTCCATTTTCTGCAACTGTGAGCCCCTGAGGGGTGATGATTGGCTGACCTGGGCAGCCTTACCGTGCCGGCCAGCCCTCCCCAGGTGTGCCTGGGTTGAGATCAATATAAATACCACTCCAGGCAGCAAGAGCCCCTGCAGCTGTGCCTGACGCCATTTTCTCTGCCCTGTCAGCAGTCTCGGGGCTGGGCTGGTGGGAGGGAGTGAGAGGCCACGGCTTTGTGGGTGGCCCAGTGTGAGTGGGGCTCTGCTGGACTTTCTGCAGCAGTTGCCAGGCTGCCACCTGCTAAAGAAGAGGATGTGTCACCCATACCTGCTGCTGGAATTTCTCCCTGGGCAGAGGTGAGGAAGGAAAAAAGCAGTGGGGGCAGGGACAGGACGGGTATCTCAGGCAGGGAAATGGAAATCTTCCAGAAGAGCACCCAGGGCCAGGACCATCCTGGCTGGCCTGCAGGCACCAAGTCAGCTGGCATGCTGTCACTCGTGTGGCTCCATGGCCCTTCCTCTAGGCTTTCAAGTCCTTGTATATATTCAGGTGTTTTACCTGGGAAGGGTGGGAACAGTTCAGCAGCAACTGGCCTGGGGCTCAGCTCACGTTTACTCCCAGATGCCTCGGCACGGTGCCCCAGCTTGGCAATGAGGACGCTTGTTGTGTGGGCGCTGCTGGCTGAATGGGAGACGATTCCCCACCACTGACCAACTTCAGAATTGTTTACAACTGGAGCAAGTGCCCTGATACGGTTTTCCTCTGAGTAACTGGTGGGTTCTGTTTTTTTTTTCTCTTTTTCGTTTTTGGTTCAAGGTAGATTTTATTCCTCTTTTTTGTATTTACAGATATAAGCATGGAAATAATTTATTCATATAAATACATGTATGTGAAGGGAATAATTGTTTTTTCTGTTTTATCTTTTAAATTTTATTTCTTTTTAATTTTGAATTTTATTTTATATTTTTATACAGCAGGTTCTTATTGGTTATCTATTTTATACATATAAATGTTTACATGCCAATCCCAATCTCTCAACTCCTCCCACCACCACCCCCCCAAGAGCTTTCCCCCCTTGTTGTCCATACGATTGTTGTCTACATCTGTTGCTCTATTTATGCCTTGCAAAACGGTTAATCTGTACAGTTTTTCTAGGTTCCACATATATGCATGAATATACAAGATTTGTTTTTCTCTTTCTGACTTACTTCACTCTGTATGACAGTCTCTAGATCCATCGACGTCTCTACAAATGACCCAATTTCATTCCTTTCATGGCTTAGTAATATTCCATTTTATATATGTACCACATCTTTATGCATTCGTCTGTCTGTGGGCATTTAGGTTGCTTCCATTACCTCGATATTGTAAATAGTGATGCAATGAACATTGCGTTGAATGTCTCTTTTTGATTTATGGTTTTGTCTGGGTATATGTCCAGTACTGGGATTGCTGTATCATATGGTAATTCTATTATTAGTTTCTTAAGAAACTCCATATTGTTCTCCATAGTGACTGTATCAATTTATATTCCCAACAATAGTGGAAGAGGCTTCCTTTTCTCCACACCCTTTCCAGCATTTGTTGTTTGTAGATTTTCAGATGATGCCCATTCTAACAGGTGTGAGGTGATACCACATTGTTGAGTCCATTTCGTTGAGCAAGGGGTAGGTCTTGTCTATTACATATTTGGCTTATGGAACGGTATCTGTGCTAATTTCAAACTCCGGTTTTATGCAGCACCCCAACTCACCTTTCCCCTTAAGCAAGCATAAGTTGGTTTTCTAAACTTGAGACCCTGTTCTGTTTTGTAATTCAGTTCATGTGTAGCCAAGTTTACATTCCGTGCATTAGTGATACCTTATGATGTTTCTTTTTCTGTGTGACTTATTTCACTTAGAATCATCGTGCCTCAATCCACTCATTATGCTGGTACAGGCCTGGTGACACAGATTTCATTGCTGAGTGGTATTCTGTTGTACGTAAGTACCGCAACTTCTTTATCAATTATTTGTTCTCTGGGATATTTAACTTGTACTGTAGAAGAGGTTCCTGTAAACAGAGCCATCCCAAATTTTGGGGTGGCTGTGTCTTTTTGATTTTAATTTCCCTAAGCTATAGGACCATAAGTGGAAATGCCCTAGACTCTGTTGCTTTTTCAGATGTATCAGGAAACACCATACACTTCTCCAGAGTGGCTGTTGGCAATTTACATCCCGCCCATCAGCATAACAAGGCTCCTTTTTCCCCATGGCCTGTCTTGCCTTTCTGGATTTTACACTTTTTTCAGATGGCCCTTTAGACCGGGGGGAAGTGACACTTCATAGTAGTTCGGATTTCCATTGCAAGCTTGCTTGGTTTGCCAAAAAGGGCATATGTGTTTTTTCCTGAATATATTCAGGAACAAACTCATACGCCCTTTTTGGCCAAGTGCATCATTGTCGATGTTCTGCCTCTTTTCCTATGCTTTAAATGCAAATCCAGTCTACCTCCTGAAATCGGTTTCCTGCAATTCTGCCCCGCTTTCAAGTCCTCTTCGCAGCCTTACTTCAATATATTTTTGGACGTTATCTGTCATTTATAACTCTGCAGGTTTGTGAATGACAGTGCCCCTGAGCTCCTTTCTTCAACTCGCTTTCTTGTGAGCTGGCCGCAAACCCACAAGACTGCTTCAGGCCCTAATCTGCTTCTGGCAGGGCACGCTGAGCCTTTGGTTAATTCCTCTTCCTGGTGGGAAATGAGTGTTAAATATGCCCGTCCAGACACCTACCTCACTCTCAACCCCTTGGTGATGTGGGTCCTCTGGTTTGTGGCCACCTTTGCTGGGTTCCTCACGTTTCGATGATGTGGCCCCACTAGTGTGAGGACACTCCTGCCTGGTTCTCATCCACGTGGTTATGTGGACCCCCTGGTGAGAGTCTGTTCCTGGCTGTGTTCCTCACCCTTCTGTGAGGGAGACCCTCTGCTGATAGGTCACTCCTGCATGGCTGGCACACACTGCCTTGGTGAAGTCAGCCGTGTGGTGGCAGTTGGAGCGTGCTGGGAATCTCCTCCCACCGGTGATGAGGGCCCTCTTCGGTCAGGCCCTAACTGCTGGGCTCACCAACTTTTCTTAGTGAGCCCAGTGATGCTTTGGCACTCCTCTTAGGATCCCATCTCCATGGGGATGTGGGCCTTCTGCTCTGAGGTCCCAACGGCTGGGTTGTTCACATTTTCATGATGTGGGCTCTCTGGTGTTAGTTCACAGAGGCCTGGATCCCATAGCCTCTGTGCACTTGGCCGCCTGCTGGGAGGTTCCAACTGCTGGATTCCTCACTTTTTTAATTTTTTGGGCCCTCTGTTGTGAGGATCCTCCTGCCTGCCTCACTCCCAGCCCCTTCGTGATGTGTGTCATCTGGTTTGAGGCCACATGTGCTGGGTTCCTCACCTTTCGATGATGTGGGACCAATGGTCTTAGGAGACTCCTGCCTGGTTCACATCCCCTTGGTGATGTGGGCCCTCTGTTGAGAGTCTGATCCTGGCTGCGTTCCTCACCCATCTGTGAGGTTGGCCGTCTGCTGTGAGGTCACTCCTGCCTGGCTTGCTCACCTCGCCTTGTGGACATGAGCCCTCTGGTGGCACTTGGAGCCTGCTGGGAGCCTCCTCCCCTCGGTGATGAGGGCCCTCTGGCGTCAGGCCCTAACTGCTGGGCTCCCCACATTTTGTGATGTGCGCCCAGTGGTGCGAGGACACTCCAGCCAGGTTCACATGCCCATTGGGATGTGGGCCTTCTGCTCTGAGGTCCCAACGCCTGGGTTGCTCACAGTTTCATGATGTGGGCTCTCTGGTGTTAGTTCACTCCTGCCTGCATCCCATAGCTTCTGTGCTCTCGGCCACCTGCTGGGAGGTTCCAACTGCTGGATTCCTCACCTTTCTTATTCTTTGGGCCCTCTGTTTTTAGGCTACTGCTGCCTGCCTCACTCCCATTCCCTTTGTGATATGTGTCCTCTGATTTGAGGCCACATGTGCTGGGTTCCGCACCTTTCGATGATGTGGCCCCACTGGAGGGAAGACAGTCCTGACTGGTTCCCATCCCCTTGCAGATGTTGGCCCTCAGGTGAGAGTCTGATCCTGGCTGGGTTCCTCACCCTTCTGTGAGGTGGGCCCTCTGCTGTGAGGTCAATCATGCCTGTCTGGCACACATCACCTTGGCGACGTGGGCCCTCTGGTGGTAGTTGGAGTGTGCTGGGATCCTCCTCCCCTCGGTGATGAGGGCCCTCTTGCCTTAGGCCATAACTGCTGGGCTCCCCACATTTTCTGATGTGTGCCAAGTGAGTGAGGACACTCTTGCCAGGTTCCGATCCCCATGGGGATATGGGCCTTCTGCTCTGAGGTCAAAACGGCTGGCTTGCTCACAGTACCATGATGTGGGCCCTCTGCTGTGAGTTCACTCCGGCAAGGATCCCTTATCATCGGTGCTCTGAGCCACCTGCTGGGAGGTTCCAACTGCTGGATTCCTCAACTTTTTTATTCTATGTGCCCTCTGTTGTGAGGCTCCTCCTGCCTGCCTCACTGCCAGCCCCTTGGTGATGACTGTCCTATTGCTTGAGGCCACATGTGCTGCGTTCCTCACCTTTCGATGATGTGGCCCCACTGGTGGGAGGACAGTCCTGACTGGTTCCCATCCCCTTGGTGTTGTGAGCTCTCTGGCGAGAGTCTCATCCTGCCTCGGTTCCTCACCCTTCTGTGAGATAGGCCCTCTGCTGTGAGGTCACTACTGCCTGGCTGGCGCATGCCACCTTGTAGACGTGGGCCCTCTGTTGGCAGTTGGAACCTGCTGGGAGTCTCCTCCCCTCAGTTATGAGGGCCCCCTGGCGTCAGGCCCTTACTGCTGGGCTCCTAACATTTTCTGATATGTGCTAAGTGGTGCGAAGCCACTCCTGCCAGGTTCCCATCCCAATAGGGATGTGGGCCTTCTGTTCTGAGGTCCCAACGGCTGGGCTGCTCACAGGTTCATGATGTGGGCCCTCTGCTGTGAGTTCACTGTGGCCTGGATCCCATAGCCTCGGTGCTCTGGACCGCTTGCTGGGAGGTTCCAACTGCTGGATTCCTCAACTTTTATATTCTATGGACCCTGTGTTGTGAGGCCAGTCCTGCCAGCCTCATTCCGAACCCCTTGGTGATGTGGTTCCTGTGGTTTGAGGCTACATGTGCTGGGATCCTCACCTTTCGATGATGTTGTCCTACTGGTGTGGGGACACTCCTGCCTGGTTCCCATCCCCTTGGTGATGTGGGCCTTCTGGTGAGAGTCTGATCCTGGCTGTGTTCCTCACCCTTCTGTGAGGTGGGCCCTCTGCTGTGAGGTCACTCCTGCCGGGCTGGCACACATCGCCTTGGTGGCGTTGACCATCTGGTGGCAGCTGGAGCCTGCTGGGAGCCTCCTCCCCTCGGTGATGAGTGCCCTCTAGCGTCAGGCCCTAACTTCTGAGCACCCCACGTTTTCTGATGTGAGCCCAGTGATGCCAGGACACTCCTGTCATGTTCCCATCACCATGGGGATGTGGGCCTTCTGCTCTGAGGTCCCAATGTCTGGGTTGCTCACAGTTTCATGATGTGGGCTGTCTGGTGTTAGTTCACTCCGGCCTGCATCCCCTAGCCTCTGTGCTCTGGGCCGCCTGCTGGGAGGTTCCAACTGCTGGATTCCTCACCTTTCTTATTTTGGGGCCCTCTGTTGTGAGGCTCCTCCTGCCTGCCTCACTCCCAGCCCCTTGGTGAGGGGTGTCCTATGGTTTGAAGCCACATGTTCTGGGTTCCTCACCTTTAGATGATGTGGCCCTACTCATGTGAGGACACTCCTGCCTGGTTCCAATCCATTTGGTGATGTGGGCCCTCTGGTGCGAGTCTGATCCTGACTGGGTTCGTCACACTTCTCTGAGGTGGGCCCTCTGCTGTGAGGTCATTCGTGCCTGGTTGGCACACATCGCCTTGGCGACGTCAGCCCTCTGGTGGCAGTTGGAGCCTGCTGGGAGCCTCCTTCCATTGGTGATGAGGGTCCTCTGGCGTCAGGCCCTAACTGCTGGTCGCCCAAAATTTTCTGATACTTTCTCAGTGGTGCGAGGACACTCCTACCAGATTTCCATCCCCATGGGGATGTGGGCCTCCTGCTCTGAGGTCCCAATGGCTGGGTTGCTCAGTTTCATGACATGGGCCCTCTTCTGTGAGTTCACTGTGGCCTGGATCCCATAGCCTCGGTGCTCTGGGCTGCCTGCTGGGAGGTTCCAACTGCTGGATTCCTCACTTTTTTATTCTATGGGCCCAGTGTTGTGAGGCTACTCCTGCCTGCCTCACTCTGAGGCCCTTGGAGATGTGGGTCCTCTGGTTTGAGGACACATGTGCTGAGTACCTCACCTTTCGATGATGTGGCCCCACTGGTGTGAAGACACTCCTGCCTGGTTCCCATCCCCTTGGTGATGTGGACCCTCTGGTGAGAGTCTGATGTTGGCTGGGTTTCTCACACTTCTGTGAGGTGGGACTTCTGCTGTGAGGTAACTCCTGCCTGGCTTGCTCACGTTGCCTTGGCAATGTGAGCCCTCAGGTGGCAGTTGGAGCCTGCTGTGAATCTCCTCCCCTCAGTTATGAGAGCTCTGGATAAAACACATATGCACTTTTTTGCCAAGTGCATTATTTTCCAAGTTCTGTCTCTTTTCCTATGCTTTAAGAGCGACTCCCTTGTACCTTCTGAAATCGGTTTCCAGCAATTCTGCCCCGCATTCAAGTCCTCTTCGCAGCCTTACTTCAGAATAACTTTGGATGATAGCTGTCATTTATAACTCCACAGGTTTGTGAATTACAGTGCCCCTCAGCTCCTTTCTTCAACTCGCTTTCTTGTGAGCTGGCCGCAACACCACAGGATCTCTTCAGGCCCTAATCTAGTTCCAGCACGGCATGCGGAGCCTTTGGTTCATTCGTCTTCCTGGTAGGAAATGACAGTTAAATTTGCCCGTCCAGCCACCTACAGATAGTCTCCCATTGCTTCTCCTTATTCCTGTTCGTCTTCTGCAGAAATTGCAAACTGGGCCAAACAGGAGGTTAAAGGCACTGACTCTCCAAGTGGGGAGAGTGTTAGTAAACCGTCTGGAATGTTGCACCTGAGTACAAGGGGACGAAAACTGAGACACATTGGAACACGTTTCCCGATCACACGGTGGATCATACTCTGGGTTCCACATGTATGTTTTACTGAAGGAAGAATCCCTTAAACCTGGAGAGTAGAGACCCATGGAATGGGTAATATGCAATATGACTTCAAAGGGTCTGCATTTGCTCACCGAACCTCACCAATCCTATCACTGCTGCGTTTATGCCGCTGTACACACGCTTGATTCTCTTTTGGAGACATATAAATCCATAGGTTTTAAGATTCTTACTAGTCAGGTATATTCTTAGGCGTTTAATATGGGGTGTTGAGTCCACGTCGTTGAGCAAGGAGTAACTCTTGTCTATTACATATTTGGCTTATGGAATGGTATCTTTGCTAATTTCAATCTCTGGTTTTATGCAGCACCCCAACTCACCTTTCCACTTAAGAAAGCATAAGTTGGTTTTCTACATTTGAGACCCTGTTCTGTTTTGTAATTCAGTACCTGTGTAGCCAAGTTTACATTCCGTGTAGTAGTGATATCTTATGATGTTTCTTTTTCTGTGTGACTTATTTCACTTAGAATCATCGTACCTGAATGCACTCATTATGCTGCTACGGGCCTGATGACAGAGATTTCTTTGCTGAGTGATATTGCATTGTACGTAAGTACCACAACTTCTTTATCCATTTTTCGCTGTCTGTGATATTGAACTTGTACCGTAAACGAGGTTCTTGTAAACAGAGCCATCCCAAACTTTGGGGTGGCTGTGTCTTTTTGATTTTAATTTCCCTAAGCTATAGGACCATAAGTGGAAATGCCCTAGGCTCTGTTGCTTTGTTTTTTGCATGTTTCAGGAAACACCATACACTTCTCCAGAGTGGCTCTTGGCAATTTACATCCCGCCCGTCATCATGACAAGGCTCCCAGTTCTCCATGGCCTGTCCTGCCTTTCTGGATTTTACACTTTTTTGAGATGGCCCTTTTGACCGGGGGGCAGTGAGACTTCATTGTAGTGCAGATTTCCTTTGCAAGCTTGCTTGGTTGGCCAAAAGGGGTGTATGCGTTTTTTCCTGAATATATTCAGGAAAAAACGCATACGCCCCTTTTGGCCAAGTGCATCATTGTGGACGTTCTGCCTCTTTTCCTATGCTTTACATGCAATTCCAGTCTACCTCCTGAAATCGTTTTCCTGAAATTCTGCCCCGCTTTCAAGTCGTCTTGGCAGCCTTACTTCAATATATTTTTGGACGATAGCTGTCATTTATAACTCTGCAGGTTAGTTAATTAGAGTGCCCCTGAGCTCTTTTCTTCAACTCGCTTTCTTGTGAGCTGGCCGCAACACCGCAGGATTGCTTCAGGCCCTAGTGTGGTTCCAGCACGGCATGCTGAGCCTTTGGTTAATTCCTCTTCCTGGTGGGAAATGAGAGTTAAATTTGCCCGTCTAGACACCTCCAGCTAGTCTCTCATTGGTTCTCCCTATTCCTGTTCATTTTCCGCAGAAATTGCAAACTGGGCCAAACAGGAGGTTAAAGGCACTGACTCTCCAAGTGGAGAGAGTGTTAGTAAAGCGTCTGGAATGTTGCACCCGAGTACCAGGGGACGAAAACTGAGACACTTTTGAACACGTTTCCCGATCACACTGTGGATCATACTCTGGGTTCCACATGCATGTTTTAGCTGAAGGAAGAATCCCTTAAACCTGGAGAGTTGAGACCCATGGAATGGGTACCATGCAATATGACTTCAAAGGGTCTGCATTTGCCTACTGAACCTCACCAATCCCATCACTGCTGCGTTTATGCTGCTCTACACACGCTTGATTCTCTTTCGGAGACATATCAATCCATAGGTCTTAAGATTCTTACTAGTCAGGTATATTCTTAGGCGTTTAATATGGGGTGTTGAGTCCACTTCGTTGAGCAAGGAGTAGCTCTTGTCTATTACATATTTGGCTTATGGAAGGGTATCTGTGCTAATTTCAATCTCTGGTTTTATGCAGCACCCCAACTCACCTTTCCCCTTAAGCAAGCATAAGTTGGTTTTCTACATTTGAGACCCTGTTCTGTTTTGTAATTCAGTTCCTGTGTAGCCAAGTTTACATTCCGTGTAGTAGTGATATCTTATGATGTTTCTTTTTCTGTGTGACTTATTTCACTTAGAATCATCGTACCTGAATGCACTCATTATGCTGCTACGGGCCTGATGACATAGATTTCATTGCTGAGTGATATTGCATTGTACGTAAGTACCACAACTTCTTTATCCATTTTTCGCTTTCTGCGATATTGAACTTGTACCGTAAACGAGGTTCTTGTAAACAGAGCCGTCCCAAACTTTGGGGTGGCTGTGTCTTTTTGATTTTAATTTCCCTAAGCTATAGGACCATAAGTGGAAGTGCCCTAGGCTCTGTTGCTTTGTTTTTTAGATGTTTCAGGAAACACTATACACTTCTCCAGAGTGCCTGTTGGCAATTTACATCCCGCCCATCAGCATAACAAGGCTCCCAGTTCTCCATGGCCTATCCTGCCTTTCTGGATTTTACACTTTTTTTGGATGGCCCTTTTGACCGGGGGGCAGTGAGACTTCATTGTAGTGCAGATTTTCTTTGCAAGCTTGCTTGGTTGGCCAAAAAGGGCGTTTGCGTCAGGAAAAAACGCAAACGCCCTTTTTGGCCAAGTGCATCATTGTGGACGTTCTGCCTCTTTTCCTATGCTTTACATGCATTTCCAGTCTACCTCCTGAAATCGGTTTCCTGCAATTCAGCCCAGCTTTCAAGTCCTCTTGGCAGCCTTATTTCAATATATTTTTGGACGATAGCTGTCATTTATAACTCTGCAGGTTTGTTAATTAGAGTGCCTCTGAGCTCCTTTCTTCAACTCCTTTCTTGTGACCTGGCCGCAAAACCGCAGGATTGCTTCAGGCCCTAGTGTGTTTCCGGCACGGCACGCTGAGCCTTTGGTTAATTCCTCTTCCTGGTGGGAAATGAGAGTTAAATTTGCCCGTCCAGACACCTCCAGCTAGTCTCTCAGTGTTTCTCCCTATTCCTGTTCATTTTCCGCAGAAATTGCAATCTGGGCCAAACAGGAGTTTAAAGGCACTGACTCTCCAAGTGGGGAGAGTGTTAGTAAAGCGTCTGGAATGTTGCACCCGAGTACCAGGGAACGAAAACTGACACACATTTGAACACGTTTCCCGATCACACAGTGGATAATACTCTGGGTTCCACATGCATGTTTTAGCTGAAAGAAGAATCCCTTAAACCTGGAGAGTTGAGCCCCATGGAATGGGTACCATGCAATATGACTTCAAAGGGTCTGCATTTGCTCACCGCACCTCACCAATCCTATCACTGCTGCGTTTATGCCGCTGTACACATGCTTGATTCTCTTTCGGAGACATATAAATCCATAGGTTGTAAGTTTCTTACTAGTCAGGTATATTCTTAGGCGTTTAATATGGGATGTTGAGTCCACTTCGTTGAGCAAGGAGTAGCTCTTGTCTATTACATATTTGGCTTATGGAACGGTATCTGTGCTAATTTCAATCTCTGGTTTTATGCAGCACCCCAACTCACCTTTCCCCTTAAGCAAGCATAAGTTGGTTTTCTACATTTGAGACCCTGTTCTGTTTTATATTTCAGTTCCTGTGTAGCCAAGTTTACATTCCGTGTATTAGTGATATCTTATGATGTTTCTTTTTCTGTGTGACTTATTTCACTTAGAATCATCGTATCTGAATCCACTCATTATGCTGCTACGGGCCTGATGACATAGATTTCATTGCTGAGTGATATTGCATTGTACATAAGTACCACAACTTCTTTATCCATTTTTCGCTTTCTGCGATATTGAACTTGTACCGTAAACGAGGTTCTTGTAAACAGAGCCGTCCCAAACTTTGGGGTGGCTGTGTCTTTTTGATTTTAATTTCCCTAAGCTGTAGGACCATAAGTGGAAGTGCCCTAAGCTCTGTTGCTTTGTTTTTTGGATGTTTCAGAAACACCATACACTTCTCCAGAGTGGCTCTTGGCAATGTACATCCCACCCATCAGCATAACAAGTCTCCCAGTTCTCCATGGCCTGTCCTGCCTTTCTGGATTTTACACTTTTTTCAGATGGCCCTTTTGACCGGGGGGCAGTGAGACTTCATTGTAGTGCAGATTTCCTTTGCAAGCTTGCTTGGTTGGCCAGAAAGGGCGTATGCGTTTTTTCCTGAATATATTCAGGAAAAAACGCATACACCCTTTTTGGCCAAGTGCATCATTGTGGACGTTCTGCTCTTTTCCTATGCTTTAAATGCAATTCCAGTCCACCTCCTGAAATCGGTTTCCTGCAATTCTGCCCCGCTTTCAAGTCGTCTTGGCAGCCTTACTTCAATATATTTTTGGACGATAGCTGTCATTTATAACTCTGCAGGTTTGTGAATGACAGTGCCCCTGAGCTCCTTTCTTCAACTTGCTTTCTTGTGAGCTGGCCGCAACACCGCAGGATTGCTTCAGGCCCTAGTGTGGTTCTGGCACGGCATGCTGAGCCTTTGGTTACTTCCTCTTCCTGGTGGGAAATGAGAGTTAAATTTGCCCCTCCAGACACCTCCAGCCAGTCTCTCATTGGTTCTCCCTATTCCTGTTCATCTTACGCAGAAATTGCAAACTGGGCCAAACAGGAGTTTAAAGGCCCTGATTCTCCACGTGGGGAGTGTGTTAGTAAAGTGTCTGGAATGTTGCACCCGAGTATCAGGGGACGAAAACTGAGACACATTTGAACACGTTTCCTGATCACATGGTGGATCATACTCTGGGTTCCACATGCATGTTTTAGCTGAAGGAAGAATCCCTTAAACCTGGAGAGTTGAGACCCATGGAATGGGTACCATGCAATATGACTTCAAAGGGTCTGCATTTGCTCCCCGAACCTCACCAATCCTATCACTGCTGTGTTTATGCCGCTGTAAACACACTTGACTCTCTTTCGGAGACCTATAAATCCATACGTTTTAAGATTCTTACTAGTCAGGTATATTCTTAGGCGTTTAATATGCGGTGTTGTGTCCAATTCGTTGAGCAAGGAGTAGCTCTTGTCTATTACATATTTGGCTTATGTAACGGTATCTGTGCTCATTTCAATCTCTGGTTTTATGCAGCACCCCAACTCACCTTTCACTTTAGCAGGCATAAGTTGGTTTTCTACATTTGAGACACTGTTCTGATTTGTAATTCAGTTCCTGAGTAGCCAAGTTTATATTCCGTGTATTAGTGATATCTTATGATATTTCTTTTTCTGTGTGACTTATTTCACTGAGAATCATCGTACCTGAATCCACTCATTATGCTGCTACGGGCCTGATGACATAGATTTCATTGCTGAGTGATACTGAATTGAATGTAAGTACCACAACTTCTTTATCCGTTTTTCACTTTCTGCGATATTGAACTTGTACCGTAAACGAGGTTCTTGTAAACAGAGCTGTCCCAAACTTTAGGGTGGCTGTGTCTTTTTGATTTTAATTTCCCTAAGCTATAGGACCATAAGTGGAAGTGCCCTAGGCTCTGTTGCTTTGTTTTTTAGATGTTTCAGGAAACACCATACACTTCTCCAGAGTGGCTGTTGGCAATTTTCATCCCGCCCAGCAGCATAACAAGGCTCCCAGTTCTCCATGGCCTGTCCTGCCTTTCTGGATTTTATACTTTATTAAGATGGCCCTTTTGACCGGGGGTAAGTGAGACTTCATTGTAGTGCAGATTTCATTTGCAAGCTTGCTTGGTTGGGCAAAAAGGACGTATGCGGTTTTTCCTGAATATATTCAGGAAAAAACGCATACGCCCTTTTTGGCCAAGTGCATCATTGTGGACGTTCTGCCTCTTTTCCTATGCTTTACATGCAATTCCAGTCTACCTCCTGAAATTGGCTTCTTGAAATTTTGCCCCGCTTTCAAGTCCTCTTGGAAGCCTTACTTCAATATATTATTGGACGATAGCTGTCATTTATAACTCTGCAGGTTTGTGAATGACAGTGCCTCAGAGCTCCTTTCTTCAACACGCTTTCTTGTGAGCTGGCCGCAACACCGCAGGATTGCTTCAGGCCCTAGTGTGGTTCCGGCACGGCACGCTGAGCCTTTGTTTAATACCTCTTCCTGGTGGGAAATGAGAGTTAAATTTGCCCATCCAGACACCTCCAGCTAGTCTCTCATTGGTTCTCCCTATTCCTGTTCATCTTCCGCAGAAATTGCAAACTGGGCCAAACAGGAGGTTAAAGGCACTGACTCTCCAAGTGGGGAGAGTGTTAGTAAAGCGTCTGGAATGTTGCACCCGAGTACCAGGGGATGAAATCTGAGACACATTTGAACACATTTCCCGATCACACGGTGGATCATACTCTGGGTTCCACATGCATGTTTTAGCTGAAGGAAGAATCCCTTAAACTTGGAGAGTAGAGACCCATGGAATGGGTACCATGCAATATGACTTCAAAGAGTCTTCATTTGCTCACCGAACCTCACCAATCCTATCACTGCTGCGTTTATGCCGCTGTACACATGCCTTGATTCTCTTTCGGAGACATATCAATCCATAGGTTTTAAGATTCTTACTAGTCAGGTATATTCTTAGGCGTTTAATATGGGGTGTTGAGTCCATTTCGTTGAGCAAGGAGTAGCTCTTGTCTATTACATATTTGGTTTATGGAATGGTATCTGTGCTCATTTCAATCTCTGGTTTTATGCAGCGCCCCAACTCACCTTTCCCCTTAAGCAAGCATAATTTGGTTTTCTACATTTGAGACCCTGTTCTGTTTTGTAATTCAGTTCCTGTGTAGCCAAGTTTACATTCCGTGTAGTAGTGATATCTTATGATGTTTCTTTTTCTGTGTGACTTATTTCACTTAGAATCATCATACCTAAATCCACTAGTTATGCTGCTACGGGCCTGATAACATATATTTCATTGCTGAGTGATACTGAATTGAATGTAAGTACCACAACATCTTTATCCGTTTTTCGCTTTCTGCGATATTGAACTTGTACCGTAAACAAGGTTCTTGTAAACAGAGCCGTCCCAAACTTTGGGGTGGCTGTGTCTTTTTGATTTTAATTTCCCTAAACTATAGGACCATAAGTGGAAGTGCCCTAGGTTCTGTTGCTTTGTATTTTAGATGTTTCAGGAAACACCATACTCTTCTCCAGAGTGGCTGTTGGCAATTTACATCCCACCCATCAGCATAACAAGGCGCCCAGTTCTCCATGGCCTGTCCTGCCTTTCTGGATTTTACACCTTTTTCAGATGGCCATTTTGACCGGCGGGAAGTGAGACTTCATTGTAGTGCAGATTTCCTTTGCAAGCTTGCTTGGTTGGCCAAAAAGGGCGTATGCGTTTTTTCCTGAATATATTCAGGAAAAAACGCATACGCCCTTTTTGGCCAAGTGCATCATTGTGGACGTTCTGCCTCTTTTCCTATGCTTTACATGCAATTCCAGTCTACCTCCTGAAATCGGTTTCCTGCAATTCTGCCCCGCTTTCAAGTCCTCTTGGCAGCCTTACTTCAATATATTTTTGGACGATAGCTGTCATTTATAACTCTGCAGGTTTCTGAATGACAGTGCCCCTGAGCTCCTTTCTTCAACTCGCTTTCTTGTGAGCTGGCCGCAACACCGCAGGATTGCTTCAGGCCCTAGTGTGGTTCCGGCATGGCACGCTGAGCCTTTGGTTAATTCCTCTTCCTGGTGGGAAATGAGAGTTAAATTTGCCTGTCCAGACACCTCCAGCTAGTCTCTCATTGGTTCTCCCTATTCCTGTTCATCTTCCGCAGAAATTGCAAACTGGGCCAAACAGGAGGTTAAATGCCGTGACTCTCCAGGTGGGGAGAGTGTTACTAAAGCGTCTGGAATGTTGCACCCGAGTACCAGGGTAGGAAAACTGAGACACATTTGAACACGTTTCCCGATCACACGGTGGATCATACTCTGGGTTCCACATGCATGTTTTAGCTGAAGGAAGAATCCCTTAAACCTGGAGAGTTGAGACCCATGGAATGGGTACCATGCAACATGACTTCAAAGGGTCTGCATTTGCTCACCGAACCTCACCAATCCTATCACTGCTGCATTTATGCCGCTGTACACACGCCCGATTCTCTTTCGGAGACATATCAATCCGTAGGTTTTAAGATTCTTACTAGTCAGGTACATTCTTAGGCGTTTAATATGAGGTGTTGAGTCCATTTCGTTGAGCAAGGAGTAGCTCTTGTCTGTTACATATTTGGCTTATGGAACGGTATCTGGGCTAATTTCAGTCTCTGGTTTTATGCAGCACCCCAACTCAACTTTCCCCTTAAGCAAGCATAAGTTGGTTTTTTACATTTGAGACCCTGTTCTGTTTTGTAATTCAGTTCCTGTGTAGCCAAGTTTACATTCCGTGTAGTAGAGATATCTTATGATATTTCTTTTTCTCTGTGACTTATTTCACTTAGAATCGTCGTACCTGAATCCACTCATTATGCTGCTATGGGCCTGATGACATAGATTTCATTGCTGAGTGATATTGCATTGTACGTAAGTACCACAACTTCTTTATCCATTTTTCGCTTTCTGCGATATTGAACTTGTACCATAAACGAGGTTCTTGTAAACAGAGCCATTCCAAACTTTCGGATGGCTGTGTATTTTTGATTTTAACTTCCCTAAGCTATAGGACCATAATTGGAAGTGGCCTATGCTCTGTTGATTTGTTTTTAGATGTTTCAGGAAACACCATACACTTCTCCAGAGTGGCTGTTGGCAATTTACATCACGCCCATCAGCATAACAAGGCTCCCAGTTCTCCATGGCCTGTCCTGCCTTTCTGGATTTTACACTTTTTTGAGATGACCCTTTTGACCGGGGGGCAGTGAGACTTCAATGTAGTGCAGATTTCCGTTGCAAGCTTGCTTGGTTGGCCAAAAAGGGCGTATGCGTTTTTTCCTGAGGAAAAAACACATACGCCCTTTTTGGCCAAGTGCATCATTGTGGACGTTCTGCCTCTTTTCCTATGCTTAAAATGCAATTCCAGTCTACCTCCTGAAATCGGTTTCCTGCAATTCTGCCCCGCTTTCAAGTCCTCTTGGCAGCCTTACTTCAATATATTTTTGGACGATAGCTGTCATTTATAACTCTACAGGTTTGTGAATTACAGTGCCCCTGAGCTCCTTTCTTCAACTCGCTTTCTTGTGAGCTGGCTGCAACACTGCAGGATTGCTTCAGTCCCTAGTGTGGTTCCGGCATGGCACGATGAGCCTTTGGTTAATTCCTCTTCCTGGTGGGAAATGAGAGTTAAATTTGCCCGTCCAGACACCTCCAGCTAGTCTCTCATTGGTTCTCCCTATTCCTGTTTATTTTCCGCAGAAATTGCAAACTGGGCCAAACAGGAGGTTAAAGGCACTGACTCTCCAAGTGGGGAGAGTGTTAGTAAAGTGCCTGGAATGTTGCACCCGAGTACCAGGGGACGAAAACTGAGACACATTTGAACACGTTTCCCGATCACACGGTGGATCATACTCTGGGTACCACATGCATGTTTTAGCTGAAGGAAGAATCCCTTAAACCTGGAGAGTTGAGACCCATGGAATGGGTACCATGCAATATGACTTCAAAGGGTCTGCATTTGCTCACTGAACCTCAGCAATCCTATCACTGCTGCATTTATGCCGCTGTACACACGCTTGATTCTCTTTCGGAGACATATAAATCCATAGGTTGTAAGATTCTTACTACTCAGGTATATTCTTAGGCGTTTAATATGGGGTGTTGAGTCCACTTCGTTGAGCAAGGAGTAGCTCTTGTGTATTACATATTTGGCTTCTGGAATGGTATATGTGCTAATTTCAATCTCTGGTTTTATGCAGCACCCCAACTCACCTTTCCCCTTAAGCAAATATAAGTTGGTTTTCTACATTTGAGACCCTGTTCTGTTTTGTAATTCAGTTCCTGTGTAGCCAAGTTTACACTCCGTGTAGTAGTGATATCTTCTGATGTTTCTTTTCCTGTGTGACTTATTTCATTTAGAATCATCGTACCTGAATCCACTCATTATGCTGCTACTTTCCTGATGACATAGATTTCATTGCTGAGTGATATTGCATTGTACGTAAGTACCACAACTTCTTTATCCATTTTTCACTTTCTGTGATATTGAACTTGTACCTTAAAGGAGGTTCTTGTAAACAGACCCGTCCCAAACTTTGGGGTGGCTGTGTCTTTTTGATTTTAATTTTCCTAAGCTATAGGACCATAAGTGGAAGTGCCCTAGGCTCTGTTCCTTTGTTTTTTAGATGTTTCAGGAAACACCATACACTTCTCCAGAGTGGCTGTTGGCAATTTACATCCCGCCCATCAGCATAACAAGGCTCCCAGTTCTCCATGGCCTGCCCTGTCTTTCTGGATTTTACACTTTTTTCAGATGGCCCTTTTGACCGGGGGGCAGTGAGACTTCATTGTAGTGCAGATTTCATTTGCAAGCTTGCTTGGTTGGCCAAAAAGGGCGTATGCGTTTTTTCCTGAATATATTCAGGAAAAAACGTATACGCCCTTTTTGGTCAAGTGCATCATTGTGGACGTTCTGCCTCTTTTCCTATGCTTTACATGCAATTCCAGTCTACCTCCTGAAATCGGTTTCCTGCAATTCTGCCCCGCTTTCAAGTCCTCTTGGCAGCCTTACTTCAATATATTTTTGGACGATAGCTGTCATTTATAACTTTGCAGGTTTGTGAATTACAGTGCCCCTGAGCTCCTTTCTTCAACTCGCTTTCTTGTGAGCTGGCCGCAACACCGCAGGATTGCTTCAGTCCCTCTTGTGGTTCCAGCATGGCACGCTGAGCCTTTTGTTAATTGCTCTTCCTGGTGGGAAATGAGAGTTAAATTTGCCTGTCCAGACACCTCCAGCTAGTCTCTCATTGGTTCTCCCTATTGCTGTTCATCTTCCGCAGAAATTGCAAACTGGGCCAAACAGGAGGTTAAATGCCCTGACTCTCCAAGTGGGGAGAGTGTTACTAAAGCGTCTGGAATGTTGCACCCGAGTACCAGGGGAGGAAAACTGAGACATATTTGAACACGTTTCCCGATCACACGGTGGATCATACTCTGGGTTCCACATGCATGTTTTAGCTGAAGGAAGAATCCCTTAAACCTGGAGAGTTGAGACCCATGGAATAGGTACCATGCAATATGACTTCAAAGGGTCTGCATTTGCTCACCGAACCTCACCAATCCTATCACTGCTGCATTTATGCCGCTGTACACACGCCAGATTCTCTTTCGGAGACATATCAATCCGTAGGTTTTAAGATTCTTACTAGTCAGGTACATTCTTAGGCATTTAATATGAGGTGTTGAGTCCATTTCGTTGAGCAAGGAGTAGCTCTTGTCTGTTAAATATTTGGCTTATGGAACGGTATCTGTGCTAATTTCAGTCTCTGGTTTTATGCAGCACCCCAACTCACCTTTCCCCTTAAGCAAGCATAAGTTGGTTTTTTACATTTGAGACCCTGTTCTGTTTTGTAATTCAGTTCCTGTGTAGCCAAGTTTACATTCCGTGTAGTAGAGATATCTTATGATATTTCTTTTTCTCTGTGACTTATTTCACTTAGAATCGTCGTACCTGAATCCACTCATTATGCTGCTATGGGCCTGATGACATAGATTTCATTGCTGGGTGATATTGCATTGTACGTAAGTACCGCAACTTCTTTATCCATTTTTCGCTTTCTGCGATATTGAACTTGTACCATAAACGAGGTTCTTGTAAACAGAGCCATTCCAAACTTTGGGATGGCTGTGTATTTTTGATTTTAAATTCCGTAAGCTATAGGACCATAATTGGAAGTGGCCTATGCTCTGTTGCTTTGTTTTTAGATGTTTCAGGAAACACCATACACTTCTCCAGAGTGGCTGTTGGCAATTTACATCACGCCCATCAGCATAACAAGGCTCCCAGTTCTCCATGGCCTGTCCTGCCTTTCTGGATTTTACACTTTTTTCAGATGACCCTTTTGACCGGGGGGCAGTGAGACTTCAATGTAGTGCAGATTTCCTTTGCAAGCTTGCTTGGTTGGCCAAAAAGGGCGTATGCGTTTTTTCCTGAATATATTCAGGAAAAAACGCATACGCCCTTTTTGGCCAAGTGCATCATTGTGGACGTTCTGCCTCTTTTCCTATGCTTTACATGCAATTCCAGTCTACCTCCTGAAATCGGTTTCCTGCAATTCTGCCCCGCTTTCAAGTTCTCTTGGCACCCTTACTTAAATATATGTTTGGACGATAGCTGTCATTTATAACTCTGCAGGTTTGTGAATTACAGTGCCCCTGAGCTCCTTTCTTTAACTCGCTTTCTTGTGAGCTTGCCGCAACACCGCAGGATTCCTTCAGGCCCTAGTGTGGTTCCGGCATGGCACGCTGAGCCTTTGGTTAATTCCTCTTCCTGGTGGGAAATGAGAGTTAAATTTGCCCGTCCAGACACCTCCAGCTAGTCTCTCATGGGTTCTCCCTATTCCTGTTCATTTTCCGCAGAAATTGCAAACTGGGCCAAACAGGAGGTTAAAGGCACTGACTCTCCAAGTGGGGAGAGTGTTAGTAAAGCGTCTGGAAAGTTGCACCCGAGTACCAAGGGACGAAAACTGAGACACATTTGAACACGTTTCCTGATCACACGGTGGATCATACTCTGGGGTCCACATGCATGTTTTAGCTGAAGGAAGAATCCCTTAAACCTGGAGAGTTGAGACCCATGGAATGGGTACCATGCAATATGACTTCAAAGGGTCTGCATTTGCTCACCGAACCTCATCAATCCTACCACTGCTGTGTTTATGCCGCTGTACACATGCTTCATTCTCTTTCGGAGACATATAAATCCATAGGTTTTAAGATTCTTACTAGTCAGGTATATTCTTAGGCATTTAATATGGGGTGTTGTGTCCACTTCGTTGAGCAAGGAGTAGCTCTTGTCTATTACATATTTGGCTTATGGAACGATATCTGTGCTAATTTCAATCTCTGGTTTTATGCAGCACCCCAACTCACCTTTCCCCTTAAGCAAGCATAAGTTTTTTTTCTACATTTGAGACCCTGTTCTGTTTTGTAATTCAGTTCCTGTGTAGCCAAGATTACATTCTGTGTAGTAGTGATATCTTACGATGTTTCTTTTTCTGTGTGACTTATTTCAATTAGAATCATCGTACCTGAATCCAGTCATTATGCTGCTATGGGCCTGATGACATAGATTTCATTGCTGAGTGATATTACATTGTACGTAAGAACCACAACGTCTTTATTCATTTTTCGCTTTCTGTGATATTGAACTTGTACCGTAAACGAGGTTGTTGTAAACAGAGCCGTCCCAAATTTTGGGGTGGCTGTGTCTTTTTGATTTTCATTTCCCAAAGCTATAGGACTTTAAGTGGAAGTGCCCTAGGCTCTGTTGCTTTGTGTTTTATATATTTCAGGAAACACCATACACTTCTCCAGAGTGGCTGTTGGCAATTTACATCACGCCCATCAGCATAACAAGGCTCCCAGTTCTCCATGGCCTGTCCTGCCTTTCTGGAGTTTACACTTTTTTCAGATGGCCCTTTTGACCGGGGGGCAGTGAGACTTCATTGTAGTGTAGATTTCCTTTGCAAGCTTGCTTGGTTGGCCAAAAAGTGCGTATGAGTTTTTTCCTAAATATATTCAGGAAAAAACGTATACGCAATTTTTGGCCAAGTGCATCATTGTGGACGTTCTGCCTCTTTTCCTATGCTTAAAATGCAATTCCAGTCTACCTCCTGAAATCGGTTTCCTGCAATTCTGCCCCGCTTTCAAGTCCTCTTGGCAGCCTTACTTCAATATATTTTTGGACGATAGCTGTCATTTATAACTCTGCAGGTTTGTGAATTACAGTGCCCCTGAGCTCCTTTCTTCAACTCGCTTTCTTGTGAGCTGGCCGCAACACTGCAGGATTGCTTCAGTCCCTAGTGTGGTTCCGGCATGGCACGCTGAGCCTTTGGTTAATTCCTCTTCCTGGTGGGAAATGAGAGTTAAATTTGCCCGTCCAGACACCTCCAGCTAGTCTCTCATTGGTTCTCCCTATTCCTGTTTATTTTCCGCAGAAATTGCAAACTGGGCCAAACAGGAGGTTAAAGGCACTGACTCTCCAAGTGGGGAGAGTGTTAGTAAAGTGCCTGGAATGTTGCACCCGAGTACCAGGGGACGAAAACTGAGACACATTTGAACACGTTTCCCGATCACACGGTGGATCATACTCTGGGTACCACATGCATGTTTTAGCTGAAGGAAGAATCCCTTAAACCTGGAGAGTTGAGACCCATGGAATGGGTACCATGCAATATGACTTCAAAGGGTCTGCATTTGCTCACTGAACCTCAGCAATCCTATCACTGCTGCATTTATGCCGCTGTACACACGCTTGATTCTCTTTCGGAGACATATAAATCCATAGGTTGTAAGATTCTTACTACTCAGGTATATTCTTAGGCGTTTAATATGGGGTGTTGAGTCCACTTCGTTGAGCAAGGAGTAGCTCTTGTGTATTACATATTTGGCTTCTGGAATGGTATATGTGCTAATTTCAATCTCTGGTTTTATGCAGCACCCCAACTCACCTTTCCCCTTAAGCAAATATAAGTTGGTTTTCTACATTTGAGACCCTGTTCTGTTTTGTAATTCAGTTCCTGTGTAGCCAAGTTTACACTCCGTGTAGTAGTGATATCTTCTGATGTTTCTTTTCCTGTGTGACTTATTTCACTTAGAATCATCGTACCTGAATCCACTCATTATGCTGCTACTTTCCTGATGACATAGATTTCATTGCTGAGTGATATTGCATTGTACGTAAGTACCACAACTTCTTTATACATTTTTCACTTTCTGTGATATTGAACTTGTACCTTAAAGGAGGTTCTTGTAAACAGACCCGTCCCAAACTTTGGGGTGGCTGTGTCTTTTTGATTTTAATTTTCCTAAGCTATAGGACCATAAGTGGAAGTGCCCTAGGCTCTGTTCCTTTGTTTTTTAGATGTTTCAGGAAACACCATACACTTCTCCAGAGTGGCTGTTGGCAATTTACATCCCGCCCATCAGCATAACAAGGCTCCCAGTTCTCCATGGCCTGTCCTGTCTTTCTGGATTTTACACTTTTTTCAGATGGCCCTTTTGACCGGGGGGCAGTGAGACTTCATTGTAGTGCAGATTTCATTTGCAAGCTTGCTTGGTTGGCCAAAAAGGGCGTATGCGTTTTTTCCTGAGGAAAAAACGCATCCGTCCTTTTTGGCCAAGTGCATCATTGTGGACGTTCTGCCTCTTTTCCTATGCTTTACATGCAATTCCAGTCTACCTCCTGAAATCGGTTTCCTGCAATTCTGCCCCGCTTTCAAGTCCTCGTGGCAGCCTTACTTCAGTATATTTTTGCACGGTAGCTGTCATTTATAACTCTGCAGGTTTGTGAATGACAGTGCCCCTGAGCTCCTATCCTCTACTCGTTTTCTTGTTAGCTGGCCGCAACACTGCGGGATTGCTTCAGGCCCTAGTGTGGTTCTGCCACGGCACGCTGAGCCTTTGGTTCATTCCTCTTCCTGGTGGGAAATGAGAGTTAAATTTGCCCGTCCAGACACCTCCAGCTAGTCTCACATTTGTTCTCACTATTCCTGTTCATCTTCCGCAGAAATTGCAAACTGGGCCAAACAGGAAGTTAAAGGCACTGACTCTCCAAGTGGGGAGAGCGTTAGTAAAGCATCTGGAATGTTGCACCCGAGTACCAGGGGACGAAAACTGAGACATATTTGAACACGTTTCCCGATCACACGGTGGATCATACTCTGGGTACCACATGCATGTTTTAGCTGAAGGAAGAATCCCTTAAACCTGGAGAGTTGAGACCCATGGGATGGGTACCATGCAATATGACTTCAAAGGGTCTGCATTTGCTCACCGAACCTCACCAATCCTATCACTGCTGCGTTTATGCCGCTGTACACACGCCAGATTCTCTTTCGGAGACATATCAATCCGTAGGTTTTAAGATTCTTACTAGTCAGGTATATTCTTAGGCGTTTAATATGGGGTGTTGAGTCCACTTCGTTGAGCAAGGTGTAGCTCTTGTCTATTACATATTTGGCTTATGGAACGGTATCTGTGCTAATTTCAGTCTCTGGTTTTATGCAGCACCCCAACTCACCTTTCCCCTTAAGCAAGCATAAGTTGGTTTTCTACATTTGAGACCCTGTTCTGCTTTGTAATTCAGTTCCTGTGTAGCCAAGTTTACATTCCGTGTAGTAGTGATATCTTATGATATTTCTTTTTCTGTGTAACTTATTTCACTTAGAATCATCGTACATGAATCCACTCATTACGCTGCTACGGGGCTGATGACATAGATTTCATTGCTGGGTGATATTGCATTGAACGTAAGTACCGCAACTTCTTTATCCATTTTTCGCTTTCTGTGATATTGAACTTGTACCGTAAACGAGCTTCCTCTAAATAGAGCCATCCCAAACTTTGGGGTGGCTGTGTCTTTTTGATTTTAATTTCCCAAAGCTATAGGACCATAAGTGCAAGTGTCTTAGGCTCTGTTGCTTTGTGTTTTAGATGTTTCAGGAAACACCATGCACTTCTCCAGAGTGGCTGTTGGCAATTTACATCCCGCCCATCAGCATAACAAGTCTCTCATTTCTCCATGGCCTGTCCTTCCTTTCCGGATTTTACACTTTTTTCAGATGGCCCTTTTGACCGGGGGGCAGTGAGACTTCATTGTAGTGCAGATTTCCTTTGCAAGCTTGCTTGGTTGGCCAAAAAGGGCGTATGCGTTTTTTCCTGAATATATTCAGGAAAAAACACATACGCCCTTTGTGGCCAAGTGCATCATTGTGGACGTTCTGCCTCTTTTCCTATGCTTTACATGCAATTCCAGTCTACCTCCTGAAATCGGTTTCCTGCAATTCTGCCCCTCATTCAAGTCCTCTTGGCAGACTTACTTCAGTATATTTTTGGACGATAGCTGTCATTTTTAACTCTGCAGTTTTGTGAATTACAGTGCCCCTGAGCTCCTTTCTTCAACTCCTTTTCTTGTGAGCTGGCCGCAACACCGCAGGATTGCTTCAGGCCCTAGTGTGGTCCCGGCATGGCACGCTGAGCCTTTGGTTAATTCCTCTTCCTGGTGGGAAATGAGAGTTAAATTTGCCCGTCCAGACACCTCCAGCTAGTCTCTCATTGGTTCTCCCTATTCCTGTTCATTTTCCGCAGAAATTGCAAACTGGGCCAAACAGGAGGTTAAAGGCACTGACTCTCCAAGTGGGGAGAGTGTTAGTTAAGCGTCTGGAATGTTGCACCCGAGTACCAGGGGACGAAAACTGAGACACATTTGAACACGTTTCCCGATCACATGGTGGATCATACTCTGTGTTCCACATGCATGTTTTAGCTGAAGGAAGAATCCCTTAAACCTGGAGAGTTGAGACCCATGGAATGGGTACCATGCAATATGACCTCAAAGGGTCTGTATTTGCTCACTGAACCTCACCAATCCTATCACTACTGCGTTTATGCCGCTGTACACACACTTGATTCTCTTTTGGAGACATATAAATCCATAGGTTTTAAGATTCTTACTAGTCAGGTATATTCTTAGGCATTTAATATGTGGTGTTGAGTCCACTTCGTTGAGCAAGGAGTAGCTCTTGTATATCACATATTTGGCTTATGGAACGGTATCTGTGCTAATTTCCATCTCTGGGTTTATACAGCACCCCAACTCACCTTTCCGCTTAAGCAAGCATAAGTTTGTTTTCTACATTTGAGACCCTGTTCTGTTTTGTAATTCAGTTCCTTAGTAGCCAAGTTTACATTCCGTGTAGTAGTGATATCTTATGAAGTTTCTTTTTCTGTGTGACTTATTTCACTTAGAATCATCGTACCTAATCCACTCATTATGCTGCTACAGGCCTCATGACATAGATTTCATTGCTGAGTGATATTGCATTGTACGTGAGTACCACAACTTCTTTATCCATTTTTCCCTTTCTGTGATATTGAACTTGTACCGTAAATGAGGTTCTGTAAACAGAGCCGTCCCAAACTTTGGGGTGGCTGTGTCTTTTTGATTTTAATTTCCCTAAGCTATAGGACCATAAGTGGAAGTGCCCTAGGCTCTGTTGCTTTGTTTTTTGGATGTTTCAGGAAACACCATACACTTCTGCAGAGTGGCTGTTGACAATTCACATCCCGCCCATCAGCATAACAAGGATCCCAGTTCTCCATGGCCTGTCCTGCCTTTCTGGATTTTACACTTTTTTCAGATGGCCCTTTTGACCGGGGGGAAGTGAGACTTTATTGTAGTGCAGATTTCCTTTGCGAGCTTGCTTGGTTGGCCAAAAAGTGCGTATGCGTTTTTTCCTCAATATATTCAATAAAAAACGCATACGCACTTTTTGGCTAAGTGCATCATTGTGGACGTTCTGCCTCTTTTCCTATGCTTTAAATGCAATTCCAGTGTACTTCCTAAAATCGGTTTCCTGCAATTCTGCCCAGATTTCAAGTCCTCTTGTCAGCCTTACTTCAATATCTTTTTGGAGGATAGCTGTCATTTATAACTCTGCAGGTTTGTGAATGAGAGTGCCCCTGAGCTCCTTTCTTCAACTCGCTTTCTTGTGAGCTGGCCGCAACACCGCAGGATTGCTTTAGGCCCTAGTGTGGTTCCTGCACGGCACGCTGAGCCTTTGGTTAATTCCTCTTCCTGGTGGGATATGAGAGTTAAATTTGCCCGTCCAGACACCTCCAGCTAGTCTCACATTTGTTCTCACTATACCTGTTCATCTTCCGCAGAAATTGTAAACTGGGCCAAACAGGAGGTTAAAGGCACTGACTCTCCAAGTGGGGAGAGTGTTAGTAAAGCGTCTGGAATGTTGAACCCGAGTACCAGGGGATGAAAACTGATACACATTTGAACACGTTTCCCGATCACATGGTGGATCATACTCTGGGTTCCACATGCATGTTTTAGCTGAAGGAAGAATCCCTTAAACCTGGAGAGT
The DNA here is from genome assembly GCF_937001465.1 of Orcinus orca. Taxonomy (NCBI): domain Eukaryota; kingdom Metazoa; phylum Chordata; class Mammalia; order Artiodactyla; family Delphinidae; genus Orcinus; species Orcinus orca. The sequence goes on from NC_064559.1 coordinate 68,362,337, forward strand.
TGGGACCCATGGAATGGATAGCATGCAATATGATTTCAAAGCGTCTGCATTTGCTCACCGAACCTCACCAATCCTATCACTGCTGCGCTTATGCCGCTGTACACATGCTTGATTCACTTTTGGAGACATATAAATACATAGATTTTAAGATCATTACTAGTCAGGTATATTTTTCGGCGTTTAGTATGGGGTGTTGAGTCCACTTCGTTGAGCAAGGAGTAGCTCTTGTCTATTACATATTTGGCTTATGGAAAGGTATCTGTGTTAATTTCAATCTCTGGTTTTATGCAGCACCCCAACTCACCTTTCCCCTTAAGCAAGCATAAGTTGGTTTTCTACATTTGAGATCCTCTTATGTTTTGTAATTCAGTTCCTGTGTAGCCAAGTTTACATTCCGTGTAGTAGTGATATCTTATGATGTTTCTTTTTCTGTGTGACTTATTTCACTTAGAATCATCGTACCTGAATACAATCATTATACTGCTATGGGCCTGATGACATAGATTTCATTGCTGAGTGATATTGCATTGTACGTAAGTACCACAACTTCTTTATCCATTTTTCGCTTTGTGCGATATTGAACTTGTACCGTAAACGAGGTTCTTGTAAACAGAGCCAATCCAAACTTTGGGGTGGCTGTGTCTTTTTGATTTTAATTTCCCTAAGTATAGGACCATAAGTGGAAGTGCCCTAGGCTCTGTTGCTTTGTTTTTTAGATGTTTCAGGAAACACCATACACTTCTCCAGAGTGGCTGTTGGCAATTTACATCCCGCCCATCAGCATAACAAGGCTCCCAGTTCTCCATGGCCTGTCCTGCCTTTCTGGATTTTACACTTTTTTCAGATGGCCCTTTTGACTGGGGTGCAGTGAGACTTCATTGTAGTGCAGATTTCCTTTGCAAGCTTGCTTGGTTGGCCAAAAGGGCGTATTCGTTTTTTTCTGAATATATTCAGGAAAAAACGCATACGCCCTTTTTGGCCAAGTGCATCATTGTGGACGTTCTGCCTCTTTTCCTATGCTTTACATGCAATTCCAATCTACCTCCTGAAATCGGTTTCCTGCAATTCTGCCCCGCTTTCAAGTCCTCTTGGCAGCCTCACTTCAATATATTTTTGGACAATAGCTGTCATTTACAACGCTGCATGTTTGTGAATCACAGTGCCCCTGAGCTCCTTTCTTAAACTCGCTTTCTTGTGAGCTGGCCGCAACACCGCAGGATTGCTTCAGGCCCTAGTGTGTTTCCGGCACAGCACGCTGAGCCTTTGTTTAATTCCTCTTCCTGGTGGGAAATGAGAGTTAAATTTGCCCGTCCAGACACCTCCAGCTAGTCTCTCATTGGTTCTCTCTATTCCTGTTCATCTTACGCAGAGTTTGCAAACTGGGCCAAACAGGAGTTTAAAGGCACTGACTCTCCAAGTGGGGAGAGTGTTAGTAAAGCGTCTGGAATGTTGCACCCGAGTACCTGGGGGCGAAAACTGAGACACATTTGAACACGTTTCCCGATCACACGGCGGATCATACGCTGGGTTCCCCATGTATGTTTTAGCTGAAGGAAGAATCCCTTAAACCTGGAGAGTTGAGACCCATGGAATGGGTACCATGCAATATGACTTCAAAGGGTCTGCATTTGCTCACCGAACCTCACCAATCCTATCACTGCTGCGTTTATGCCCCTCTACACACGCTTGATTCTCTTTCGGAGACATAGAAATCCATAGGTTTTAACATTCTTACTAGTCAGGTATATTCTTAGGCGTTTAATATGGGGTGTTGTGTCCACTTCGTAGAGCAAGGTGTAGCTCTTGTCTATTACATATTAGGCTTATGGAACGGTATCTGTGCTAATTTCAATCTCTGGTTTTATGCAGCACCCCAACTCACCTTTCCCCTTAAGCAAGCATAAGTTGGTTTTCTACGTTTGAGACCCTGTTCTGTTTTGTAATTCAGTTCCTGTGTAGCCAAGTTTACATTCCGTGTATTAGTGATATCTTATGATGTTTCTCTTCTGTGTGACTTATTTCACTTAGAATCATCGTACCTGAATCCACTCATTCTGCTGCTACGGGCCTGATGACATAGATTTCATTGCTGAGTGATATTGCATTGTACGTAACTACCACAAGTTCTTTATCCATTTTTCCCTTTCTGCGATATTGAACTTGTACCGTAAACGAGGTTCTTGTAAACAGAGCCGTCCCAAACATTGGGGTGGCTGTTTCTTTTTGATTTTAATTTCCCTAAGCTATAGGACCATAAGTGGAAGTGCCCTAGGCTCTGTTGCTTTGTTTCTTAGCTGTTTCAGGAAACACCATACACTTCTCCAGAGTGGCTGTTGGCAATTTACATCCCGCCCATCAGCATAACAAGGCTCCCAGTTCTCCATGGCCTGTCCTGCCTCTGGATTTTACACTTTTTTCAGATGCGCCTTTTGACTGGGGGGAAGTGAGACTTCATTGTAGTGCAGATTTCCTTTGCAAGCTTGCTTGGTTTGTCAAAAAGTGCGTATGAGTTTTTGCCTGAATATATTCATGTAAAAACGCATATGCCCTTTTTGCCCAAGTGCATCATTGTGGACGTTCTGCCTCTTTTCTTATGCTTTAAATGCAATACCAATCTACCTCGTGAAATCGGTTTCCTGCAATTCTGCCCCACTTTCAAGTCCTCTTGGCAGCCTTATTTCAATATATTTTTGGACAATAGCTGTCATTTATAACTCTGCAGGTTTGTGAATGACACTGCCCCTGAGCTCCTTTCTTCAACTCGCTTTCTTGTGAGCTGGCCGCAACACCGCAGGACTGCTTCAGGCTCTAGTGTGGTTCCAGCATGGCACACTGAGCCTTTGGTTAATTCCTCTTCCTGGTGGGATATGAGAGTTAAATTTGCCCGTCCAGACACCTCCAACTAGTCTCTCATTGGTTCTCCCTATTCCTGTTCATTTTCCGCAGAAATTGCAAACTGAGCCAAACAGGAAGTTAAAGGCACTGACTCTCCAAGTGGGGAGAGTGTTAGTAAAGCGTCTGGAATGTTGCACCCGAGTACCAGGGGACGAAAACTGAGACACTTTTGAACACGTTTCCCGATCACACGGTGGATCATACTCTGGGTTCCACATGCATGTTTTAGCTGAAGGAAGAATCCCTTAAACCTGGAGAGTTGAGACCCATGGAATGGGTACCATGCAATGTGACTTCAAAGGGTCTGCATTTGCTCACTGAACCTCACCAATCCTATCACTGCTGCGTTTATGCCACTGTACACAAACTTGATTCTCTTTTGGAGACATATAAATCCATAGGTTTTAAGATTCTTACTAGTCAGGTATATTCTTAGGTATTTAATATGGGGTGTTGAGTCCACTTCGTTGAGCAAGGTGTAGCTCTTGTCTATTACATATTTGGCTTATGGAATGGTATCTGTGCTAATTTCAATCTCTGGTTTTATGCAGCACCCCAACTCACCTTTCCCCTTAAGCAAGCATAAGTTGGTTTTCTACATTTGAGACCCTGTTCTGTTTTGTAATTCAGTTCCTGTGTAGCCAAGTTTACATTCCGTATAGTAGTGATATCTTATGATGTTTCTTTTTCTGTGTGATTTATTTCACTTAGAATCATCATACCTGAATCCACTCATTATACTGCTATGGGCCTGATGACATAGATTTCATTGCTGAGTGATATTGCATTGTATGTAAGTGCCACAACTTCTTTATCCATTTTTCGCTTTCTGTGATATTGAACTTGTACCGTAAACAAAGTTCTTGTAAACAGAGCCGTCCCAAACATTAGGGTGGCTGTGTCTTTTTGATTTTAATTTCCCTAAGCTATAGGACCATAAGTGGAAGTGCCCTAGGCTCTGTTGCTTTGTTTTTAGATGTTTCAGGAAACACCATACACTTCTGCAGAGTGGCTGTTGGCAATTTACATCCCGCCCATCAGCATAACAAGGCTCCCAGTTCTCCATGGCCTGTCCTGCCTTTCTGGATATTACACTTTTTTCAGATGCACCTTTTGACCAGGGGAAGTGAGACTTCATTGTAGTGCAGATTTCCTTTGCAAACTTGCTTGGTTGGCCAAAAAGGGCGTAGGCGTTTTTCCTGAATATATTCAGGAATAAACGCATATGCCCTTTTTGGCCAAGTCCATCATTGTGGACGTTCTGCCTCTTTTCCTATGCTTTACATTCAATTCCAGTTTACCTCCTGAAATAGGTTTCCTGCAATTCTTCCCCACTTTCAAGTCCTCTTGGCAGCCTTACTTCAATATATTTTTGGACGATAGCTGTCATTTAAACTCTGCAGGTTTGTGAATTACAGTGGCCCTGAGCTCCTTTCTTCAACTCGCTTTCTTGTGAGCTGGCCGCAACACCGCAGGATTGCTTCAGGCCCTAGTGTGGTTCCCGCACGGCACGCTGAGCCTTTGGTTAATTCCTCTTCCTGGTGGGAAAGGAGAGTTAAATTTGCCCATCCAGACACCTCCAGCTAGTCTCTCATTGGTTCTCCCTATTCCTGTTCATCTTCCGCAGAAATTGCAAACTGGGGCAAACAGGAGGTTAAAGGCACTGACTCTCCAAGTGGGGAGAGTGTTCATAAAGCGTCTGGAATGTTGCACCCGAGTACCAGGGGACGAAAACTGAGACACATTTGAACACGTTTGCCAATCACACGGTGGATCATACGCTGGGTCACACATGCATGTTTTAGCTGAAGGAAGAATCCCTTAAACCTGGAGAGTTGAGACCCATGGAATGGGTACCCTACAATATGACTTCAACGGGTCTGCATTTGCTCAACGAACCTTACCAATCCTATCACTGCTGCGTTTATGCCACTGTACACGTGCTTGTTTCTCTTTCTGAGACATACAAGTCCATAGGTTTTAAGATTCTTACTAGTCAGGTATATTCTTAGGCGTTTAATATGTGGTGTTGTGTCCACTTCGTTGAGCAAGGAGTAGCTCTTTTCTATTACGTATTTGGCTTATGGAACGGTATCTGTGCTAATTTCTATCCCTGATTTTATGCAGCAGCCCAACTCACCTTTCCCCTTAAGCAAGCATAAGTTGGTTTTCTACATTTGAGACCCTGTTCAGATTTGTAATTCAGTTCCTGTGTAGCCAAGTTTACATTCCGTGTATTAGTGATATCTTATGATGTTTCTTTTTCTGTGTGACTTATTTCACTTAGAATCATCGTACCTGAATCCACTCATTATTCTGCTATGGGCCTGATGACATAGATTTCATTGCTGAGTGATATTGCATTGTACGTAAGTACCACAACTTCTTTATCCATTTTTCGCTCTGCGATATTGAACTTGTACCGTAAACGAGGTTCTTGTAAACAGAGCCATCGCAACTTTGGGGTGGCTGTGTCTTTTTGATTTTAATTTCCCTAAACTATAGGACCATAAGTGGAAGTATGCTAAGCTCTGTTGTTTTGCTTTTTAGATGTTTCAGGAAACACCATACACTTCTCCAGAGTGGCTGTTGACAATTTACATCCAGCCCATCAGCATAACAAGGCTCCCAGTTCTCCATGGCCTGTCCTGCCTCTGGATTTTACACTTTTTTCAGATGGGCCTTTTGACTGGGTGGAAGTGAGACTTCATTGTAGTGCAGATTTCCTTTGCAAGCTTGCTTGGTTTGTCAAAAAGTGCGTATGAGTTTTTGCCTGAATATATTCATGTAAAAACGCATATGCCCTTTTTGCCCAAGTGCATCATTGTGGACGTTCTGCCTCTTTTCTTATGCTTTAAATGCAATACCAGTCTACCTCCTGAAATCGGTTTCCTGCAATTCTGCCCTGCTTTCAAGTCCTCTTGGCAGCCTCACTTCAATATATTTTTGGACGATAGCTGTCATTTATATCTCTGCAGGTTTGTGAATGACAGTGCCCCTAAGTTCCTTTCTTCAACTCGCTTTCTTGTGAGCTGGCCGCAACACCGCATGATTGCCTCAGGCCCCAGTTTGGTTCCGGCATGGCACGCTGAGCCTTTGGTTAATTCCTCTTCCTGGTGGGAAATGAGAGTTCACTTTTCCCGTCCAGACACATCCAGCTCGTCTCTCATTGGTTCTCCCTATTCCTGTTCATTTTCCGCAGAATTTGCAAACTCGGTCAAACAGGAGGTTAAAGGCACTGACTCTCCAAGTGGGGAGAGTGTTAGTTAAGCGTCTGGAATGTTGCACCCGAGTACCAGGGGATGAAAACTGAGACACATTTGAACACGTTTCCCGATCACATGGTGGATCATACTCTGGGTTCCACATGCATGTTTTAGCTGAAGGAAGAATCACTTAAACCTGGAGAGTTGAGACCCATGGAATGGGTACCATGCAATATGACCTCAAAGGGTCTGTATTTGCTCACTGAACCTCACCAATCCTATCACTACTGCGTTTATGCCGCTGTACACACACTTGATTCTCTTTTGGAGACATATAAATCCATAGGTTTTAAGATTCTTACTAGTCAGGTATATTCTTAGGTGTTTAATATGTGGTGTTGAGTCCACTTCGTTGAGCAAGGAGTAGCTCTTGTATATCACATATTTGGCTTATGGAACGGTATCTGTGCTAATTTCCATCTCTGGGTTTATACAGCACCCCAACTCACCTTTCCCCTTAAGCAAGCATAAGTTTGTTTTCTACATTTGAGACCCTGTTCTGTTTTGTAATTCAGTTCCTTAGTAGCCAAGTTTACATTCCGTGTAGTAGTGATATCTTATGATGTTTCTTTTTCTGTGTGACTTATTTCACTTAGAATCATCGTACCTAATCCACTCATTATGCTGCTACAGGGCTGATGACATAGATTTCATTGCTGAGTGATATTGCATTGTACGTGAGTACCACAACTTCTTTATCCATTTTTCGCTTTCTGTGATATTGAACTTGTACTGTAAACGAGGTTCTGTAAACAGAGCCATCCCAAACTTTGGGGTGGCTGTGTCTTTTTGATTTTAATTTCCCTAAGCTATAGGACCATAAGTGGAAGTGCCCTAGGCTCTGTTGTTTTGTTTTTTGGATGTTTCAGGAAACACCATACACTTCTGCAGAGTGGCTGTTGGCAATTTACATCCCGCCCATCAGCATAACAAGGCTCCCAGTTCTCCATGGCCTGTCCTGCCTTTCTGGGTTTTACACTTTTTTCAGATGGCCCTTTTGACCAGGGGGCACTGAGACTTCATTGTAGTGCAGATTTCCTTTGCAAGCTTGCTTTGTTGGCCTAAAAGGGCGTATGCGTTTTTTCCTGAATATATTCAGGAAAAAATGCATACGCCCGTTTTGGCCAAGTGCATCATTGTGGACGTTCTGCCTCTTTTCCTATGCTTTACATGCAATTCCAGTCTACCTCCTGAAATCAGTTTCCTGCAATTCTGCCCCACTTTCAAGTCCTCTTGGCAGCCTTATTTCAATATATTTTTGGACGATAGCTGTCATTTATAACTCTGCAGGCTTGTGAATGACAGTGCCCCTGAGCTCCTTTCTTCAACTCGCTTTCTTGTGAGCTGGCCGCAACACCGCAGGACTGCTTCAGGCCCTAGTGTGGGTCCGGCACGTCACGCTGAGCCTTTGGTTAATTCCTCTTCCTGGTGGGAAAGGAGAGTTAAATTTGCCCATCCAGACACCTCCAGCTAGTCTCTCATTGGTTCTCCCTATTCCTGTTCATCTTCCGCAGAAATTGCAAACTGGGCCAAACAGGAGGTTAAAGGCACTGACTCTCCAAGTGGGGAGAGTGTTCGTAAAGCGTCTGGAATGTTGCACCCGAGTACCAGGGGACGAAAACTGAGACACATTTGAACACGTTTGCCAATCACACGGTGGATCATACGCTGGGTCACACATGCATGTTTTAGCTGAAAGAAGAATCCCTTAAACCTGGAGAGTTGAGACCCATGGAATGGGTACCATGCAATATGACTTCAAAGGGTCTGCATTTGCTCACCGAACCTTACCAATCCTATCACTGCTGCGTTTATGCCACTGTACACATGCTTGTTTCTCTTTCGGAGACATACAAGTCCATAGGTTTTCAGATTCTTACTAGTCAGGTATATTCTTAGGCGTTTAATATGGGGTGTTGTGTCCACTTCGTTGAGCAAGGAGTAGCTCTTGTCTATTACATATTTGGCTTATGGAACGGTATCTGTGCTAATTTCTATCTCTGATTTTATGCAGCACCCCAACTCACCTTTCCCCTTAAGCAAGCATAAGTTGGTTTTCTACATTTGAGACCCTGTTCTGTTTTGTAATTCAGTTCCTGTGTAGCGAAGTTTACATTCCGTGTAGTAGTGATAACTTATGTTTCTTTTTCTGTGTGTCTTATTTCACTTAGAATCATCGTACCTGAATCAACTCATTATGCTGCTATGGGCCTGATGACATAGATTTCATTGCTGAGTGATATGGCACTGTACGTAAGTACCACAAATTTTTTATCCATTTTTCGCTTTTTGCGATATTGAACTTGTACCGTAAACGAGGTTCTTGTAAACACAGCCGTCGCAAACTTTGGGGTGGCTGTGTCTTTTTGATTTTAATTTCCCTAATCTATAGGCCCATAGTGGAAGTGCCCTAGGCTCTGTTGCTTTGTTTTTTGGATATTTCGGGAAACACCATACACTTCTCCAGAGTGGCTGTTGGCAATTTACATCCCGCCCATCAGCATAACAAGGCTCCCAGGTCTCCATGGCCTTTCCCGCCTTTCTGGATTTTACACTTTTTTCAGATGGCCCTTTTGACCAGGGGGAAGTGAGACGTCATTGTAGTGCAGATTGCCTTTGCAAGCTTGCTTGGTTGGCCAAAAAGGGCGTATGAGTTTTTTCCTGATTCAGGAAAAATCGCATACGCACTTTTTGGCCAAGTGCATCATTGTGGACGTTCTGCCTCTTTTCCTATGCTTTACATGCAATTCCAGTCTACCTCCTGAAATCGGTTGTCTGCAGTTCTGCCCTGCATTTTAGTCCTCTTGGCAGCCTTACTTCGATATATTTTTGGACGATAGCTGTCATTTATAACTCTGCAGGTTTGTGAATTACAGTGCGTGTGAGATCCTTTCTTCAACTAGCTTTCTTGTGAGCTGGCCGCAACACCACAGGATTGCTTCAGGCCCTAGTGTGGTTCCGGCATGGCATGCTGAGCTTTTGGTTAATTCCTCTTCCTGGTGGGAAATGAGAGTTAAATTTGCCCGTCCAGACACCTCCAGCTAGTCTCTCATTGGTTCTCCCTATTCCTGTTCATCTTCCGCAGAAATTGCAAACTGGGCCAAACAGGAGGTTAAAGGCACTGACTCTCCAAGTGGGGAGAGTGTTAGTAAAGCATCTGAAATGTTGCACCCGAGTACCAGGGGACTAAAACTGAGACACATTTGAACACGTTTCCCGATCACACGATGGATCATACTCTGGGTTCCTCATGCATGTTGTAGCTGAAGGAAGAATCCCTTAAACCTGGAGAGTTGTGACCCATGGAATGGGTACCATGCAATATGACTTCAAAGGGTCTGCATTTGCTCACCGAACCTCACCAATCCTATCACTGCTGCGTTTATGCTGCTGTACACACGTTTGATTCTCTTTCGGAGACATATAAATCTATAGGTTTTAAGATTCTTACTAGTCAGGTATATTCTTAGGAGTTTAATATAGCGTGTTGAGTCCACTTCGTTGAGCAAGGAGTAGCTCTTGTCTATTACATATTTGGCTTATGGAACGGTATCTGTGCTAATTTCAATCTCTGGTTTTATGCAGCACCCCAACTCACCTTTCCCCTTAAGCAAGCATAAGTTGGTTTTCTACATTTGAGACCCTGTTCTGTTTTGTAATTCAGTTCCTGTGTAGCCAAGTTTACATTCCGTGTAGTAGTGATATCTTATGATGTTTCTTTTTCTGTGTGAATTATTTCACTTAGAATCATCGTACCTGAATCCACTCATTATGCTGCTATGTGCCTGATGACATAGATTTCATTGCTGAGTGATATTGCATTGTACGTAAGTACCACAACTTCTTTATCCATTTTTCGCTTTCTGCGATATTGAACTTGTACCGTAAATGAGGTTCTTGTAAACAGAGCCGTCCCAAACTTTGGGGTGGCTGTGTCTTTTTGATTTTAATTTCCCTAAGCTATAGGACCATAAGTGGAAGTGCCCTAGGCTCTGTTGCTTTGTTTTTTGGATGTTTCAGGAAACACCATACACTTCTCCAGAGTAGCTGTTGGCAATTTACATCCCGCCCATCAGCACAACAAGGCTCCCAGGTCTCCATGGCCTGTCCTGCCTTTCTGAATTTTACACTTTTTTCAGATGGCCCTTTTGACCGGGGGGCAGTGAGACTTCATTGTAGTGCAGATTTCCTTTACAAGCTTGCTTGGTTGGACAAAAAGGGCGTATGCGTATTTTCCTGAATATGTTCAGGAAAAAACGCATACGCCCTTTTTGGCCAAGTGCATCATTGAGGACGTTCTGCCTCTTTTCCTATGCTTTAATGCAATTCCGGTCTACCTCCTGAAACCGGTTTCCTGAAATTCTGCCCCGCTTTCAAGTCCTCTTGGCAGCCTTACTTCAATATATTTTTGGACGATAGCTGTCATTTATAACTCTGCAAGTTTGTGAATTACAGTGCCCCTGAGGTCCTTTCTTCAACTCGCTTTCTTGTGAGCTGGCCGCAACACCGCAGGATTGCTTCAGGCCCTAGTGTGGTTCCGGCATGGCACGCTGAGCCTTTGGTTAAATCCTCTTCCTGGTGGGAAATGAGAGTTAAATTTGCCCGTCCAGACACCTCCAGCTAGTCTCTCATTGGTTCTCCCTATTCCTGTTCATCTTCCGCAGAAATTGCAAACTGGGCCAAACAGGAGGTTAAAGGCACTGACTCTCCAAGTGGGGAGAGTGTTAGTAAAGCATCTGGAATGTTGCACCCGAGTACCAGGGGACGAAAACTGAGACACATTTGAACACGTTACCCGATCACACGGTGGATCATACTCTGGGTTCCACATGCATGTTTTAGCTGAAGGAAGAATCCCTTAAACCTGGAGAGTTGTGACCCATAGAATGGGTACCATGCAATATGACTTCAAAGGGTCTGCATTTGCTCACCGAACCTCACCAATCCTATCACTGCTGCATTTATGCCGCTGTACACACGCTTGATTCTCTTTCGGAGACATATAAATCCATAGGTTTTAAGATTCTTACTAGTCAGGTATATTCTTAGGCGTTTAATATGGCGGGTTGAGTCCACTTCGTTGAGCAAGGAGTAGCTCTTGTCTATTACATATTTGGCTTATGGAACGGTATCTGTGCTAATTTCAATCTCTGGTTTTATGCAGCACCCCAACTCACCTTTCCCCTTAAGCAAGCATAAGTTGGTTTTCTACATTTGAGACCCTGTTCTGTTTTGTAATTCAGTTCCTGTGTAGCCAAGTTTACATTCCGTGTAGTAGTGATATCTTATGATGTTTCTTTTTCTGTGTGACTTATTTCACTTAGAATCATCGTACCTGAATCCACTCATTATGCTGCTACGTGCCTGATGACATAGATTTCATTGCTGAGTGATATTGCATTGTACATAAGTACCACAACTTCTTTATCCATTTTTCGCTTTCTGCGATATTGAACTTGTACCGTCAACGAGGTTCTTGTAAACAGAGCCGTCCCAAACTTTGGGGTGGCTGTGTCTTTTTGATTTTAATTTCCCTAAGCTATAGGACCATAAGTGGAAGTGCCCTAGGCTCTGTTGCTTTGTTTTTTGGATGTTTCAGGAAACACGATACACTTCTCCAGAGTGGCTGTTGGCAATTTACATCCCGCCCATCAGCACAACAAGGCTCCCAGGTCTCCATGGCCTGTCCTGCCTTTCTGGATTTTACACTTTTTTCAGATGGCCCTTTTGACCGGGGGGCAGTGAGACTTCATTGTAGTGCAGATTTCTTTGCAAGCTTGCTTGGTTGGCCAAAAAGGGCGTATGCGTTTTTTCCTGAATATATTCAGGAAAAAACGCATGCGCCCTTTTTGGCCAAGTGCATCATTGTGGACGTTCTGCCTCTTTTCCTAAGCTTTACATGCAATTCTAGTCTACCTCCTGAAATCGGTTTCCTGCAATTCTGCCCCGCTTTCAAGTCCTCTTGGCAGCCTTACTTCAATATATTTTTGGACGATAGCTGTCATTTATAACTCTGCAGGTTTGTGAATTACAGTGCCCCTGAGCTCCTTTCTTCAACTCGCTTTCTTGTGAGCTGGCCGCAACACCGCAGGATTGCTTCAGGCCCTAGTGTGGTTCTGGCATGGCACGCTGAGCCTTTTGTTAATTCCTCTTCCTGGTGGGAAATGAGAGTTAAATTTGCCCGTCCAGACACCTCCAGCTAGTCTCTCATTGGTTCTCCCTATTCCTGTTCATCTTCCGCAGAAATTGCAAACTGGGCCAAACAGGAGGTTAAAGGCACTGACTCTCCAAGTGGGGAGAGTGTTAGTAAAGCATCTGGAATGTTGTACCCGAGTACCAGGGGACGAAGATGAGACACATTTGAACACGTTTCCCGATCACACGATGGATCATACTCTGGGTTCCACATGCATGTTTTAGCTGAAGGAAGAATCCCTTAAACCTGGAGAGTTGAGACCCATGGAATGGGTACCATGCAATATGACTTCAAAGGGTCTGCATTTGCTCACCGAACCTCACCAATCCTATCACTGCTGCGTTTATGCCGCTGTACACACGCTTGATTCTCTTTCGGAGACATATAAATCCATAGGTTTTAAGATTCTTACTAGTCAGGTATATTCTTAGGCGTTTAATATGGCGTGTTGAGTCCACTTCGTTGAGCAAGGAGTAGCTCTTGTCTATTACATATTTGGCTTATGGAACCGTATCTGTGCTAATTTCAATCTCTGATTTTATGCAGCACCCCAACTCACCTTTCCCCTTAAGCAAGCATAAGTTGGTTTTCTACATTTGAGACCCTGTTCTGTTTTGTAATTCAGTTCCTGTGTAGTCAAGTTTATATTCCGTGTATTAGAGATATCTTATGATGTTTCTTTTTCTGTGTGACTTATTTCACTTAGAATCATCGTACCTGTATCCACTCATTATGCTGTTACGTGCCTGATGACATAGATTTCATTGCTGAGTGATATTGCATTGTACGTAAGTACCAAAACTTTTTTATCCATTTTTCGCTTTCTGTGATATTGAACTTGTACCATAAACAAGGTTCTTGTAAACAGAACCGTCCCAAACTTTGGGGTGGCTGTGTCTTTTTGATTTTAATTTCCCTAAGCTATAGGACCATAAGTGGAAGTGCCCTAGCCTCTGTTGCTTTGTTTTTTAGATGTTTCAGGAAACACCATACACTTCTCCAGAGTGGCTGTTGGCAATTTACATCCCGCCCATCAGCATAACAAGGCTCCCAGTTCTCCATGGCCTGTCCTGCCTTTCTGTATTTTACACTTTTTTCAGATGGCCCTTTTTACCGGGGGGCAGTGACACTTCATTGTAGTGCAGATTTCCTTTGCAAGCTTGCTTGGTTGGCCAAAAAGGGCGTATGCATTTTTTCCTGAATATATTCAGGAAAAAACGCATACGCAGTTTTTGGCCAAGTGCATCATTGTGGACGTTCTGCCTCTTTTCCTATGCTTTACATGCAATTCCAGTCTACCTCCTGAAATCGGTTTCCTGCAATTCTGCCCCACTTTCAAGTCCTCTTGGCAGCCTTACTTCAATATACTTTTGGACGATAGTTGTCATTTATAACTCTGCACGTTTGTGAATTACAGTGCCTCTGAGCTCCTTTCTTCAACTCGCTTTCTTGTGAGCTGGCCGCAACTCCGCAGGATTGCGACAGACCCTAGTGTGGTTCCGGCATGGCATGCTGACCCTTTGGTTAATTCCTCTTCCTGGTGGGAAATGAGAGATAGATTTGCCCGTCCAGACACCTCCAGCTAGTCTCTCATGGGTTCTCCCTATTCCTGTTCATTTTCCGCAGAAATTGCAAACTGGGCCAAACAGGAGGTTAAAGGCACTGACTCTCCAAGTGGGGAGAGTGTTAGTAAAGTGTCTGGAAAGTTGCACCTGAGTACCAGGGGTGGAAAACTGAGACACATTTGAACACGTTTCCCGATCACACGGTGGATCATACTCTGGGTTCCACATGCATGTTTTAGCTGAAGGTAGAATCCCTTAAACCTGGAGAGTTGAGACCCATGGAATGGGTACCATGCAATATGACTTCAAAGGGTCTGCATTTGCTCACCGAACCTCACCAATCCTATCACTGCTGCATTTATGCCGCTGTACACACGCTTGATTCTCTTTCGGAGACATATAAATCCATAGGTTTTAAGATTCTTACTAGTCAGGTATATTCTTAGGCGTTTAATATGGCGGGTTGAGTCCACTTCGTTGAGCAAGGAGTAGCTCTTGTCTATTACATATTTGGCTTATGGAACGGTATCTGTGCTAATTTCAATCTCTGGTTTTATGCAGCACCCCAACTCACCTTTCCCCTTAAGCAAGCATAAGTTGGTTTTCTACATTTGAGACCCTGTTCTGTTTTGTAATTCAGTTCCTGTGTAGCCAAGTTTACATTCCGTGTAGTAGTGATATCTTGTGATGTTTCTTTTTCTGTGTGACTTATTTCACTTAGAATCATCGTACCTGAATCCACTCATTATGCTGCTACGTGCCTGATGACATAGATTTCATTGCTGAGTGATATTGCATTGTACATAAGTACCACAACTTCTTTATCCATTTTTCGCTTTCTGCGATATTGAACTTGTACCGTAAACGAGGTTCTTGTAAACAGAGCCGTCCCAAACTTTGGGGTGGCTGTGTCTTTTTGATTTTAATTTCCCTAAGCTATAGGACCATAAGTGGAAGTGCCCTAGGCTCTGTTGCTTTGTTTTTTGGATGTTTCAGGAAACACGATACACTTCTCCAGAGTGGCTGTTGGCAATTTACATCCCGCCCATCAGCACAACAAGGCTCCCAGGTCTCCATGGCCTGTCCTGCCTTTCTGGATTTTACACTTTTTTCAGATGGCCCTTTTGACCGGGGGGCAGTGAGACTTCATTGTAGTGCAGATTTCTTTGCAAGCTTGCTTGGTTGGCCAAAAAGGGCGTATGCGTTTTTTCCTGAATATATTCAGGAAAAAACGCATGCGCCCTTTTTGGCCAAGTGCATCATTGTGGACGTTCTGCCTCTTTTCCTAAGCTTTACATGCAATTCTAGTCTACCTCCTGAAATCGGTTTCCTGCAATTCTGCCCCGCTTTCAAGTCCTCTTGGCAGCCTTACTTCAATATATTTTTGGACGATAGCTGTCATTTATAACTCTGCAGGTTTGTGAATTACAGTGCCCCTGAGCTCCTTTCTTCAACTCGCTTTCTTGTGAGCTGGCCGCAACACCGCAGGATTGCTTCAGGCCCTAGTGTGGTTCTGGCATGGCACGCTGAGCCTTTTGTTAATTCCTCTTCCTGGTGGGAAATGAGAGTTAAATTTGCCCGTCCAGACACCTCCAGCTAGTCTCTCATTGGTTCTCCCTATTCCTGTTCATCTTCCGCAGAAATTGCAAACTGGGCCAAACAGGAGGTTAAAGGCACTGACTCTCCAAGTGGGGAGAGTGTTAGTAAAGCATCTGGAATGTTGTACCCGAGTACCAGGGGACGAAGATGAGACACATTTGAACACGTTTCCCGATCACACGATGGATCATACTCTGGGTTCCACATGCATGTTTTAGCTGAAGGAAGAATCCCTTAAACCTGGAGAGTTGAGACCCATGGAATGGGTACCATGCAATATGACTTCAAAGGGTCTGCATTTGCTCACCGAACCTCACCAATCCTATCACTGCTGCGTTTATGCCGCTGTACACACGCTTGATTCTCTTTCGGAGACATATAAATCCATAGGTTTTAAGATTCTTACTAGTCAGGTATATTCTTAGGCGTTTAATATGGCGTGTTGAGTCCACTTCGTTGAGCAAGGAGTAGCTCTTGTCTATTACATATTTGGCTTATGGAACCGTATCTGTGCTAATTTCAATCTCTGATTTTATGCAGCACCCCAACTCACCTTTCCCCTTAAGCAAGCATAAGTTGGTTTTCTACATTTGAGACCCTGTTCTGTTTTGTAATTCAGTTCCTGTGTAGTCAAGTTTATATTCCGTGTATTAGAGATATCTTATGATGTTTCTTTTTCTGTGTGACTTATTTCACTTAGAATCATCGTACCTGTATCCACTCATTATGCTGTTACGTGCCTGATGACATAGATTTCATTGCTGAGTGATATTGCATTGTACGTAAGTACCAAAACTTTTTTATCCATTTTTCGCTTTCTGTGATATTGAACTTGTACCATAAACAAGGTTCTTGTAAACAGAACCGTCCCAAACTTTGGGGTGGCTGTGTCTTTTTGATTTTAATTTCCCTAAGCTATAGGACCATAAGTGGAAGTGCCCTAGCCTCTGTTGCTTTGTTTTTTAGATGTTTCAGGAAACACCATACACTTCTCCAGAGTGGCTGTTGGCAATTTACATCCCGCCCATCAGCATAACAAGGCTCCCAGTTCTCCATGGCCTGTCCTGCCTTTCTGTATTTTACACTTTTTTCAGATGGCCCTTTTTACCGGGGGGCAGTGACACTTCATTGTAGTGCAGATTTCCTTTGCAAGCTTGCTTGGTTGGCCAAAAAGGGCGTATGCATTTTTTCCTGAATATATTCAGGAAAAAACGCATACGCAGTTTTTGGCCAAGTGCATCATTGTGGACGTTCTGCCTCTTTTCCTATGCTTTACATGCAATTCCAGTCTACCTCCTGAAATCGGTTTCCTGCAATTCTGCCCCACTTTCAAGTCCTCTTGGCAGCCTTACTTCAATATACTTTTGGACGATAGTTGTCATTTATAACTCTGCACGTTTGTGAATTACAGTGCCTCTGAGCTCCTTTCTTCAACTCGCTTTCTTGTGAGCTGGCCGCAACTCCGCAGGATTGCGACAGACCCTAGTGTGGTTCCGGCATGGCATGCTGACCCTTTGGTTAATTCCTCTTCCTGGTGGGAAATGAGAGATAGATTTGCCCGTCCAGACACCTCCAGCTAGTCTCTCATGGGTTCTCCCTATTCCTGTTCATTTTCCGCAGAAATTGCAAACTGGGCCAAACAGGAGGTTAAAGGCACTGACTCTCCAAGTGGGGAGAGTGTTAGTAAAGTGTCTGGAAAGTTGCACCTGAGTACCAGGGGTGGAAAACTGAGACACATTTGAACACGTTTCCCGATCACACGGTGGATCATACTCTGGGTTCCACATGCATGTTTTAGCTGAAGGTAGAATCCCTTAAACCTGGAGAGTTGAGACCCATGGAATGGGTACCATGCAATATGACTTTAAACGGTCTGCATTTGCTCACCGATCCTCAGCAATCCTATCACTGCTGAGTTTATGCCACTGTACACACTCTTGATTCTCTTTCGGAGACATATATATCCATAGGTTTTAAGATTCTTACTAGTCAGGTATATTCCTAGACTTTTAATATGGGGTGTTGAGTCCATTTCGTTGAGCAAGCAGTAGCTCTTGTCTGTTACATATTTGGCTTATGGAATGGTATCTGTGCTAATTTCAATCTCTGGTTTTATGCAGCACCTCAACTCACCTTTCCCCTTAAGCAAGCAGAAGTTGGTTTTCTACATTTGAGACCCTGTTCTGTTTTGTAATTCAGTTCCTGTGTAGCCAATTTTACATTCCGTGTATTAGTGATATCTTATGATGTTTCTTTTTCTGTGTGACTTATTTCACTTAGAATCATCGTACCTGAATCCACTCATTATGCTGTTACGGGCCTGACGACATAGATTTCATTGCTGAGTGATATTGCATTGTACGTAAGTACCACAACTTCTTTATCCATTTTTCGCTTTCTGTGATATTGAACTTGTACCGTAAAAGAGGTTCTTGTAAACAGAGCCGACCCAAACTTTGGGGTGGCTGTGTCTTTTTGATTTTAATTTCCCTAAGCTATAGGACCATAAGTGGAAGTGCCCTAGGCTCTGTTGCTTTGTTATTTAGATGTTTCAGGAAACACCATACACTTCTCCAGAGTGGCTGTTGGCAATTTACATCCCGCCCATCAGCATAACAAGGCTCCCAGTTCTCCATGGCCTGTCCTGACTTTCTGGATTTTACACTTTTTTCAGATGGCCCTTTAGACCGGGGGGCAGGGAGACATCATTGTAGTGCAGATTTCCTTTGCAAGCTTGCTTGGTTTTACAAAGAAGGGCGTATGCATTTTTCCTGAATATATTCAGGAAAAAACGCATACGCCCTTTTTGGCCAAGTGCATCATTGTGGACGTTGTGCCTCTTTTCCTATGCTTTACATGCAGTTCAACTCTACCTCCTGAAATCGGTTTCCTGCAATTCTGCCCCGCTTTCAAGTCCTCTTGGCAGCGTTACTTCAATATATTTTTAGACGATAGCTGTCATTTATAACTCTGCAGGTTTGTGAATGACAGTGCCCCTGAACTCCTATCTTCAACTCGCTTTCTTGTGAGCTGCCCGAAACACCGCAGGATTGCTTCAGGCCCTAGTGTGGTTCCGGCATGGCATGCTGAGCCTTTGGTTAATTCCTCTTCCTGGTGGGAAATGAGAGTTAAATTTGCCCGTCCAGACACCTCCAGCTAGTCTCTCATGGGTTCTCCCTATTCCTGTTCATTTTCCGCAGAATTTGCAAACTGGGCCAAACAGCAGGTTAAAGGCACTGACTCTCCAAGTGGGGAGAGTGTTAGTAAAGCGTCTGGAATGTTGCACCCGAGTACCAGGGGACGAAAACTGAGACACATTTGAACACGTTTCCCGATCACATGGTGGATCATACTCTGGGTTCCACATGCATGTTTTAGCTGAAAGAAGAATCTCTTAAACCTGGAGAGTTGAGACCCATGATATGGGTGGCATGCAATATGACTTCAAAGGGTCTGCATTTGCTCACCGAACCTCACCAATCCTATCACTGCTGCGTTTATGCCGCTATACACACGCTTGATTCTCTTTTGGAGACATATCAATCCATAGATTTTAAGATTCTTACTAGTCAGGTATATTCTTAGGCGTTTAATATGGCGTGTTGAGTCCACTTCGTTGAGCAAGGAGTAGCTCTTGTCTATTACATATTTGGCTTATGAAACGGTATCTGTGCTCATTTCAATCTCTGGTTTTATGCAGCACCCCAACTCACCTTTCCCCTTAAGCAAGCATAAGTTGGTTTTCTACATTTGAGACCCTGTTCTGTTTTGTAATTCAGTTCCTGTGTAGCGAAGTTCACATTGCGTGTAGTAGTGATATCTTATGATGTTTCTTTTTCTTTGTGATTTATTTCACTTAGAATCATCCTACCTGAATCCACTCATTATGCTGCTATGGGCCTGATGACATAGATTTCATTGCTGAGTGATATTGCATTGTACGTAAGTACCACAACTTCTTTATCCATTTTTCGCTTTCTGTGATATTGAACTTGTACCGTAAAAGAGGTTCTTGTAAACAGAGCTGTCCCAAACTTTGGAGTGGCTGTGTCTTTTTGATTTTAATTTCCCTAAGCTATAGGACCATAAGTGGAAGTGCCCTAGGCTCTGTTGCTTTTTTTTGGAATGTTTCACGAAACACCATGCACTTCTCCAGAGTGGCTGTTGGCAATTTACATCCCGCCCATCAGCATAACAAGGCTCCCAGTTTTCCATGGCCTGTCCTGCCTTTCTGGATTTTACAGTTTTTTCAGATGGCCCTTTTGACTGGGGGGCAGTGAGCCTTCATTGTAGTGCAGATTTCCTTTGCAAGCTTGCTTGGTTGGCCAAAAAGGGCATATGAGTTTTTTCCTGATTCAGGAAAAAACGTATACGCCCTTTTTGGCCAAGTGCATCATTGTGGACGTTCTGCCTCTTTTCCTATGCTTTACATGCAATTCCATTCTACCTCCTGAAGTCGGTTTCCTGCAATTCTGCCCCGCTTTCAAGTCTTCTTGGCAGCCTTACTTCAATATATTTTTGGACGATAGCTGTCATTTATAACTCTGTAGGTTTGTGAATGACAGTGTCCCTGAGCTCCTTTCTTCAACTCGCTTTCTTGTGAGCTGGCCACATAACTGCAGGATTGCTTCAGGCCCTAGTGTGTTTCCGGTATGGCATGCTGAGCCTTTGGTTAATTCCTCTACCTCGTGGGAAATGAGAGTTAAATTTGCCCGTCCAGACACCTGCAGCTACTCGCTCATGGGTTCTCCCTATTCCTGTTCATTTTCCGCAGAATTTGCAAACTGGGCCAAACAGGAGGTTAAAGGCACTGACTCTCCAAGTGAGGAGAGTGTTAGTAAAGCCTCTGGAATGTTGCACCCGAGTACCAGGGGACGAAAACTGAGACACATTTGAACACATTTCCCGATCACACGGTGGATCATACTCTGGCTTCCACATGCATGTTTTAGCTGAAGGAAGAATCCCTTAAACCTGGAGAGTTGAGACCCATGGAATGGGTACCATGCAATATGACTTCAAAGCGTCTGTATTTGCTCACCGAACCTCACCAATCCTATCACTGCTGCATTTATGCCGCTGTCCATGCGCTTGCTTCTCTTTCGGAGACATATAAATCCATAGGTTTTAAGATTCTTACTAGTCAGGTATATTCTTAGGCGTTTAATATGGGGTGTTGAGTCCACTTCGTTGAGCAAGGAGTAGCTCTTGTCTATTACATATTTGGCTTATGGAACGGTATCTGTGCTAATTTCAATCTCTGGTTTTATGCAGCACCCCAACTCACCTTTCCCCTTAAGCAACCATAAGTTGGTTTTCTACATTTGAGTCCCTGTTCTGTTTTGTAATTCAGTTCCTGTGTAGCCAAGTTTACATTCCGTGTAGTATTGATATCTTGTGATGTTTCTTTTTCTGTGTGACTTATTTCACTTAGAATCATCGTACCTGAATCCACTCATTATGCTGCTATGGGCCTGATGACATAGATTTCATTGCTGAGTGATATTGCATTGTACGTAAGTACCACAACTTCTTTATCCATTTTTCGCTTTCTGTGATATTGAACTTGTACCGTACAGGAGGTTCTTGTAAACAGAGCCGGCCCAAACTTTGGGGTGGCTGTGTCTTTTTGATTTTAATTTCCCTAAGCTATAGGATCATAAGTGGAAGTGCCCTAGGCTCTGTTGCTTTGTTTTTTAGATGTTTCAGGAAACACCATTCACTTCTCCATAGTGGCTGTTGGCAATTTACATTCCGCCCATCAGCATAACAAGGCTCCCAGTTCTCCATGGCCTGTCCTGCCTTTCTGGATTTTACACTTTTCTCAGATGGCC
Source organism: Orcinus orca (assembly GCF_937001465.1). Classification (NCBI taxonomy): domain Eukaryota; kingdom Metazoa; phylum Chordata; class Mammalia; order Artiodactyla; family Delphinidae; genus Orcinus; species Orcinus orca. The sequence goes on from NC_064559.1 coordinate 68,383,692, forward strand.
CTTTTGACCAGGGGGAAGTGAGACTTCATTGTAGTGCAGATTTACTTTGCAAGCTTGCTTGGTTGGCCAAAAAGTGCGTATGCGTTTTTTCCTGAATATATTCAGGAAAAAACGCCTACGCCCTTTTTGGCCAAGTGCATCATTGTGGACGTTCTGCCTCATTTCGTATGCTTTACATGCAATTCCAGTCTACCTCCTGAAATCGGTATCCTGCAATTCTGCCCCGCTTTCAAGTCCTCTTGGCAGCCTTACTTCAAAATATTTTTGGACGATAGCTGTCATTTATAACTCTGCAGGTTTGTGAATGACAGTGCCCCTGAGCTCCTTTCTTCAACTCGCTTTCTTGTGAGCTGGCCGGAACACTGCAGGATTGCTTCAGGCCCTAGTGTTGTTCCGGCATGGCGCACTGAGCCTTTGGTTAATTCCTCTTCCTGGTGGGAAATGAGAGTTAAATTTGCCCGTCCAGACACCTCCAGCTAGTCTCTCATTGGTTCTCCCTATTCCTGTTCATCTTACGCAGAAATTGCAAACTGGGCCAAACAGGAGGTTAAAGGCACTGACTCTCCAAGTGGGGAGAGTGTTAGTAAAGCGTCTGGAATGTTGCACCCGAGTACCAGAGGACGAAAACTGAGACACATTTGAACACATTTCCCGATCACACGGTGGATCATACTCTGCGTTCCACATGCATGTTTTTGCTGAAGGAAGAATCCCTTAAACCTGGAGAGTTGAGACCCATGGAATGGGTACCATGCAATATGACTTCAAAGGGCCTGCATTAGGGCTTCCCTGGTGGCGCAGTGGTTGAGAACCCGCCTGCTGATGCAGGGGACATGGGTTCGTGCCCCGGTCCGGGAAGATCCCACGTGCCACGGAGCGGCTGGGCCCATGAGCCGTGGACGCTGAGCTTGCGCGTCCGGAGCCTGTGCTCCGCAATGGGAGAGGCCACAACAGTGGGAGGCCTGCGTACCGCAAAAAAAAAAAAAAAAAAAAAAAGGGCCTGCATTTGCTCACCAAACCTCACCAATCCTAACACTGCTGCGTTTATGCCGCTGTACACATGCTTGATTCTCTTTCGGAGATATATAAATCCATAGGTTGTAAGATTCTTACTAGTCAGGTATATTCTTAGGCGTTTAATATGGGGTGTTGTGTCCACTTCGTTGAGCAAGGAGTAGCTCTTGACTCTTACATATTTGGCTTATGGAGCGGTATCTGTGCTAATTTCAATCTCTGGTTTTATGCAGCACCCCAACTCACCTTTCCCCTTAAGCAAGCATAAGTTGGTTTTCTACATTTCAAACCCTGTTCTGTTTTTTAATTCAGTTCCTGTGTAGCCAAGTTTACATTCCGTGTATTAGTGATATCTAATGATGTTTCTTTTCCTCTGTGACTTATTTCACTTAGAATCATCATACCTGAATCCACTCATTATGCTGCTACGGGCCTGATGACATACATTTCATTCCTGAGTTATATTGCATTGTACGTAAGTACCATAACTTCTTTATCCATTTTTCGCTTTCTGTGATATTGAACGTGTACTGTAAACGAGGTTCTTGTAAACAGAGCCGTCCCAAACTTTGGGGTGGCTGTGTCTTTTTGATTTTAATTTGCCTAAGCTATAGGACCATAAGTGGAAGTGCCCTAGGCTCTCTTGCTTTGTTTCTTATATGTTTCAGGAAACACCATACACTTCTCCAGAGTGGCTGTTGGCAATTTACATCCCGCCCATCAGCATAACAAGGTTCCCAGTTCTCCATGGCCTGTCCTGCCTTTCTGGATTTTACACTTTTTTCAGTTGGCCCTTTTGACCGGGGGAAGTGAGACTTCATTGTAGTGCAGATTTCCTTTGCAAGCTTGCTTGGTTGACCAAAAAGGGCGTATGCGTTTTTTCTTGAATATATTCAGGAAAAAACGCATACGTCCTTTTTGGCCAAGTGCATCATTGTGGTCGTTCTGCCTCTTTTCCTATGTTTTACATGCAATTCCTGTCTACCTCCTGAAATCGGTTTCCTGCAATTCTGCCCCGCTTTCAAGTCCTCTTGGCAGCCTTACTTCAATATATTTTTGGACGATAGCTGTCATTTATAACTCTGCAGGTTTGTGAATGACAGTGCCCCTGAGCTCCTTTCTTCAACTCGCTTTCTTGTGAGCTGGCCGCAACACCGCAGGATTGCTTCACGCCCTAGTGCGGTTCCGGCATGGCACGCTGAGCCTTTGGTTAATTCCTCTTCCTGGTGGGAAATGAGAGTTAAATTTGCCCGTCCAGACACCTCCAGCTAGTCTCTCATTGGTTCTCCCTATTCCTGTTCATTTTCCGCAGAAATTGCAAACTGGGCCAAACAGGAGTTTAAAGGCACTGACTCTCCAAGTGGGGAGAGTGTTAGTGAAGCCTCTGGAATGTTGCACCCGAGTACCAGGGGACGAAAACTGAGACACATTTGAACACGTTTCCCGATCACATGGTGGATCATACTCTGGGTTCCTCATGCATGTTTTAGCTGAAGGAAGAATCCCTTAAACCTGGAGAGTTGAGACCCATGGAATGGGTACCATGCAATATGACTTCAAAGGGTCTGCATTTGCTCACCGAACCTCACCAATCCTATCACTGCTGCGTTTATGCCGCTGTACACACACTTGATTCTCTTTCGGAGACATATAAATCCATAGGTTGTAAGATTCTTACTAGTCAGGTATATTCTTAGGCGTTTAATATGGGGTGTTGAGTCCACTTCGTTGATCAAGGAGTAGCTCTTGTCTATTACATATTTGGCTTATGGAACAGTATCTGTGCTAATTTCAATCTCTGGTTTTATGCAGCACCCCAACTCACCTTTCCCCTTAAGCAAGCATAAGTTGGTTTTCTACATTTGAGACCCTGTTCTGTTTTGTAATTCAGTTCCTGTGTAGCCAAGTTTACATTCCGTGTAGTAGTGATATCTTGTGATGTTTCTTTTTCTGTGTGACTTATTTCACTTAGAATCATCGTACCTGAATCCACTCATTATGCTACTATGGGCCTCATGACAGATATCATTGCTGAGTGATATTGCATTGTAGGTAAGTACCACAACTTCTTTATCCATTTTTCGCTTTCTGTGATATTGAACTTGTACCATACACGAGGTTCTTGTAAACAGAGCCGGCACAAATTTTGGGGTGGCTGTGTCCTTTTGATTTTAATTGCCCTAAGCTATAGGACCATAAGTGGAAGTGCCCTAGGCTCTGTTGCTTTGTTTTTTAGATGTTTCAGGAAACACCATTCACTTCTCCAGAGTGGCTGTTGGCAATTTACATCCCGCCCATCAGCATAAAAAGGCTCCCAGTTCTCCATGGCCTGTCCTGCCTTTCTGGATTTTACACTTTTTTCAGATGGCCCTTTTGACCAGGGGGAAGTGAGACTTCACTATAGTGCAGATTTCTTTGCAAGCTTGCTTGGTTGGCCAAAAAGTGTGTATGCGTTTTTTCCTGAATATATTCAGAAAAAGACGCATACGCCCTTTTTGGCCAAGTGCATCATTGTGGACGTTCTGCCTCTTTTCGTATGCTTTACATGCAATTCCAGTCTACCTCCTGAAATCGGTTTCCTGCAATTCTGCCCCGCTTTCAAGTCCTCTTGGCAGCCTTACTTCAATATATTTTTGGACGATAGCTGTCATTTATAACTCTGCAGGTTTGTGAATTATAGTGCCCCTGAGCTCCTTTCTTCAACTCACTTTCTTGTGAGCTGGCCGGAACTCTGCAGGATTGCTTCAGGCCCTAGTGTGGTTCCAGCATGGCACACTGAGCCTTTGGTTAATTCCTCTTCCTGGTGGGAAATGAGAGTTAAATTGGCCCGTCCAGACACCTCCAGCTAGTCTCTCATTGGTTCTCCCTATTCCTGTTCATCTTATGCAGAAATTGCAAACTGGGCCAAACAGGAGGTTAAAGGCACTGACTCTCCAAGTGGGGAGAGTGTTAGTAAAACATCTGGAATGTTGCACCCGAGTACCAGAGGACGAAAACTGAGACACATTTGAACACATTTCCCGATCACGCGGTGGATCATACTCTGGGTTCCACATGCATGTTTTAGCTGAAGGAAGAATCCCTTAAACCTGGAGAGTTGAGACCCATGGAATGGGTACCATGCAATATGACTTCAAAGGGTCTGCATTTGCTCACCGAACCTCACCAATCCTATCACTGCTGCGTTTATGCCGCTGTACACACGCTTGATTCTCTTTCGGAGACATATAAATCCATAGGTTGTAAGATTCTTACTAGTCAGGTATATTCTTAGGTGTTTAATATGGGGTGTTGTGTCCACTTCGTTGAGCAAGGAGTAGCTCTTGTCTATTACATATTTGGCTTATGGAAAGGTATCTGTGCTAATTTCAATCTCTGGTTTTATGCAGCACCCCAACTCACCTTTCCCCTTAAGCAAGCATAAGTTGGTTTTCTACATTTCAGACCCTGTTCTGTTTTGTAATTCAGTTCCTGTGTAGCCAAGTTTACATTCCGTGTATTAGTGATATCTAATGATGTTTCTTTTTCTCTGTGACTTATTTCACTTATAATCATCGTACCTGAATCCACTCATTATGCTACTACGGGCCTGATGATATAGATTTCATTGTGAGTGATATTGCATTGTACGTTTAGTACCACAACCTCTTTATCCATTTTTCGCTTTCTGCTATATTGAACTAGTAACGTAAACGAGGTTTTTGTAAACAGAGCCGTCCCAAAATTTGGGGTGGCTGTGTCTTTTTGATTTTAATTTCCCTAAGCTATAGGACCATAAGTGGAAGTGCCCTAGGCTCTCTTGCTTTGTTTCTTAGATGTTTCAGGAAACACCATACACTTCTCCAGAGTGGCTGTTGGCAATTTACATCCCGCCCATCAGCATAACAAGGTTCCCAGTTCTCCATGGCCTGTCCTGCCTTTCTGGATTTTACACTTTTTTCAGATGACCCTTTTGACCGGGGGAAGTGAGACTTCATTGTAGTGCAGATTTCCTTTGCAAGCTTGCTTGGTTGGCCAAAAAGGGCGTATGCGTTTTTTCTTGAATATATTCAGGAAAAAACGCATACGTCCTTTTTGGACAAGTGCATCATTGTGGACGTTCTGCCTCTTTTCCTATGTTTTACATGCAATTCCTGTCTACCTCCTGAAATCGGTTTCCTGCAATTCTGCCCCGCTTTCAAGTCCTCTTGGCAGCCTTACTTCAATATATTTTTGGACGATAGCTGTCATTTATAACTCTGCAGGTTTGTGAATTACAGTGCCCCTGAGCTCCTTTCTTCAACTCGCTTTCTTGTGAGATGGCCGCAAACCCGCAAGACTGCTTCAGGCCCTAATCTGCTTCTGGCAGGGCATGCTGAGCCTTTGGTTAATTCCTCTTCCTGGTGGGAAATGAGTGTTAAATATGTCCGTCCAGACACCTACCTCACTCTCAACCCCTTGGTGATGTGGGTCCTCTGGTTTGTGGCCACCTTTGCTGGGTTCCTCACCTTTCGATGATGTGGCCCCACTAGTGTGAGGACACTCCTGCCCGGTTCTCATCCACGTGGTTATGTGGACCCCCTGGTGATAGTCTGTTCCTGGCTGTGTTCCTCATCCTTCTGTGAGGGAGACCCTCTGCTGATAGGTCACTCCTGCATGGCGGGCACACATTGCCTTGGTGAAGTCAGCCGTGTGGTGGCAGTTGAAGCGTGCTGGGAATCTCCTCCCCCCGGTGATGAGGGCCGTCTTGCGTCAGGCCCTAACTGCTGGGCTCACCAAATTTTCTTAGTGAGCCCAATGATGCATGGGCACTCCTCTTAGGATCCCATCTCCATGGGGATGTGGGCCTTCTGCTCTGAGTTCCCAACGGCTTGGTTGTTCACATTTTCATGATGTGGGCTCTCTGGTGTTAGTTCACAGAGGCCTGGATCCCATAGCCTCTGTGCTCTTGGCTGCCTGCTGGGAGGTTCCAACTGCTGGATTCCTCACTTTTTTAATTTTTTGGGCCCTCTGTTGTGAGGATCCTCCTGCCTGCCTCACTCCCAGCCCCTTCGTGATGTGTGTCCTCTGGTTTGAGGCCACATGTGCTGGGTTCCTCACCTTTCGATGATGTGGGACCAATGGTCTTAGGAGACTCCTGCCTGGTTCACATCCCCTTGGTGATGTGGGCCCTCTGTTGAGAGTCTGATCCTGGCTGGGTTCCTCACCCATCTGTGAGGTGGGCCGTCTGCTGTGAGGTCACTCCTGCGTGGCTTGCTCACCTCGCCTTGTGGACATGAGCCCTCTGGTGGCACTTGGAGCCTGCTGGGAGCCTCCTCCCCTCGGTGATGAGGGCCCTCTGGCGTCAGGCCCTAACTGCTGGGCTCCCCACATTTTGTGATGTGCGCCCAGTGGTGCGAGGACACTCCAGCCGGGTTCACATCCCCATTGGGATGTGGGCCTTCTGCTCTGAGGTCCCAACGCCTGGGTTGCTCACAGTTTCATGATGTGGGCTCTCTGCTGTTAGTTCACTCCTGCCTGCAACCCATAGCTTCTGTGCTCTCGGCCGCCTGCTGGGAGATTCCAACTTCTGGATTCCTCACCTTTCTTATTCTTTGGGCCCTCTGTTTTTAGGCTACTTCTGCCTGCCTCACTCCCATTCCCTTTGTGATATGTGTCCTCTGATTTGAGGCCACATGTGCTGGGTTCCGCACCTTTCGATGATGTGGCCCCACTGGAGGGAAGACAGTCCTGTCTGGTTCCCATCCCCTTGCTGATGTGGGCCCTCAGGTGAGAGTCTGATCGTGGCTGGGTTCCTCACCCTTCTGTGAGGTGGGCCCTCTGCTGTGAGGTCAATCATGCCTGTCTGGCACACGTCACCTTGGCGACGTGGGCCCTCTTGTGGCAGTTGGAGTGTGCTGGGATCCTCCTCCCCTCGGTGATGAGGGCCCTCTTGCGTTAGGCCATAACTGCTGGACTCCCCACATTTTCTGATGTGCGCCAAGTGCGTGAGGACACTCTTGCCAGGTTCCCATCCCCAAGGGGATATGGGCCTTCTGCTCTGAGGTCAAAACGGCTGGCTTGCTCTCAGTACCATGATGTGGGCCCTCTGCTGTGAGTTCACTCCGGCAAGGATCCCTTATCTTCGGTGCTCTGAGCCGCCTGCTGGGAGGTTCCAACTGCTGGATTCCTCAACTTTTTTATTCCTTGTGCCCTCTGTTGTGAGGCTCCTCCTGCCTGCCTCACTGCCAGCCCCTTGGTGATGACTGTCCTATGGCTTGAGGCCACATGTGCTGCGTTCCTCACCTTTCGATGATGTGGCCCCACTCGTGTGAGGACACTCCTGCCTGGTTCCCATCCCCTTGCTGAGGTGGGCCCTCTGGCGAGAGTCTGATCCTGGCTGGGTTCCTCAACATTCTGTGAGGTAGGCCCTCTGCTGTGAGGTCACTCCTGCCTGGCTGGCACACATCACCTTGGAGACGTGAGCCCTCTGGTGGCAGTTGGAGCGTGCAGGGTGCCTCCTCCTCTCGGTGATGACGGCCCTCTGGCATCAGGCCCTAAATGGTGGGCTCCCCACATTTTCTGAGGTGTGCCCAGTGGTGCGAGACACTCCAGCCAGGTTCCCATTCCCATGGGGATGCGGGCCTTCTGCGCTGAGTCCCAACGCCTGGGTTGTTCACAGTTTTATGATGTGGGCCCTCTGCTGTGAGTTCACTGCGGCCTGGATCCCATAGCCTCAGTGTTCTGAGCCGCCTGCTGGAAGGTCTAAATGCTGGAATCCTCACGTTTTTTATATTATGTGCCCTGTGTTGTGAGGCTACTCCTGCCTGCCTCACTCCAAGGCCCTTGGTGATGTGGGTCCTCTGGTTTGACGACACATGTGCTGGGTTCCTCACCTTAAGATGATGAGGCCCCACTGGTGTGAGGATAATCCTGACTGGTTCCCATCCCGTTTGTGATGTGGGCCCTCTGGTGAGAGTCTGATCCTGGCTGGGCTCCTCACCCATCTGTGAGGTGGGCCCTCTACTATCAGGTAACTCTTGCCTGGCTTGCTCACCTCGCCTTGTTGACATGAGCCCTCTGGTGGCACTTGGACCCTGCTGGGAGCCTCCTCACCTCTGTGATGAGGGCCCTCTGACGTCAGGCCCTAACTGCTGGGCTCCCCAACTTTTCTTAGTGAGCCCAGTGATGCTCGGGCACTCCTCTTAGGTTCCCATCTCCATGGGGATGTGGGCCTTCTGCTCTGAGGTCCCAACGGCTGGGTTGTTCACAGTTTCATGATGTGGGCTCTCTGCTGTTAGTTCACTCTGGCCTGGATGCCATAGCCTCTGTGCTCTGGGCCGCCTGCTGGGAGGTTCCAACTGCTCGATTCCTCAACTTTTGTATTCTATGGGTCCTGTGTTGTGATGCTCCTCCTGCCTGCCTCACTCGCAACCCCTTCGTGATGTGGGTCCTCTGGTTTGCGGCCACATGTGCTGGGTTCCGCAACTTTCAATGATGTGGTCCCACTGGTGTGAGGACACCCCTGCCTGGTTCCCATCCCCTTGGTGATGTGGGCCTTCTGGTGACAGTCTTATCCTCGCTGAGTTCGTCACTCTTCTGTGAGGTGGGCCCTCTTCAGTGAGGTCAATCCTGCCTGACTTGCACACATCACCTTGGTGACGTGGGCCCTCTGTTGGCACATGGAACCTGCTGGGAGCCTCCTGCCCTCGGTGTTGACGGCCCTCTAGCATCAGACCCTAACTGCTGGGCTCCCCACGTTTTCTGATGTGAGCCCAGTGACACCAGGACACTCCTGTCAGGTTCCTATCCCCATGGGGATGTGGGCTTTCTGCTCTGAGGTCCCAACGCCTGGGTTGCTCACAGTTTCATGATGTGGGCTCTCTGGTGTTAGTTCACTCCTGCCTGCATCCCATAGCTTCTGTGCTCTCGGCCGCCTGCTGGGAGGTTCCAAATGCTGGATTCCTCACCTTTTTTATTCTTTGGGCCCTCTGTTTTTAGGCTACTCCTACCTGCCTCACTCCCATCCCCTTTGTGATGTATGTCCTCTGATATGAGGCCGCATGTGCCGGGTTCCTCACCTTTCGATGATGTGGCCCCACTGGTGGGAGGACAGTCCTGACTGGTTCCCATCCCCTTGGTGTTATGGGCCCTCTGGCGAGAGTCTCATCCTGCCTCGGTTCCTCACCCTTCTGTGAGATAGGCCCTCTGCTGTGAGGTCACTACTGCCTGGCTGGCGCATGCCACCTTGTAGACGTGGGCCCTCTGTTGGCAGTTGGAACCTGCTGGGAGTCTCCTCCCCTCAGTTATGAGGGCCCCCTGGCGTCAGGCCCTAACTGCTGGGCTCCTAACATTTTCTGATATGTGCTAAGTGGTGCGAGGCCACTCCTGCCAGGTTCCCATCCCAATGGGGATGTGGGCCTTCTGTTCTGAGGTCACAACGGCTGGGCTGCTCACAGGTTCATGATGTGGGCCCTCTGCTGTGAGTTCACTGCGGCCTGGATCCCATAGCCTCGGTGCTCTGGACCGCTTGCTGGGAGGTTCCAACTGCTGGATTCCTCAACTTTTATATTCTATGGACCCTGTGTTGTGAGTCCGGTCCTGCCAGCCTCATTCCGTACCCCTTGGTGATGTGGTTCCTCTGGTTTGAGGCTACATGTGCTGGGATCCTCACCTTTCGATGATGTTGTCCCACTGGTGTGGGGACACTCCTGCCTGGTTCCCATCCCCTTGGTGATGTGGGCCCTCTGCTGAGAGTCTGATCCTGGCTGTGTTCCTCACCCTTCTGTGAGGTGGGCCCTCTGCTGTGAGGTCACTCCTGCCGGGCTGGCACACATCGTCTTGGCGACGTTGGCCCTCTGGTGGCAGCTGGAGCCTGCTGGGAGCCTCCTCCCCTCGGTGATGAGTGCCCTCTAGCGTCAGGCCCTAACTTCTGAGCACCCCACGTTTTCTGATGTGAGCCCAGTGATGCCAGGCCACTCCTGTCATGTTCCCATCACCATGGGGATGTGGGCCTTCTGCTGTGAGGTCCCAATGTCTGGGTTGCTCACAGTTTCATGATGTGGGCTGTCTGGTGTTAGTTCACTCTGGCCTGGATCCCCTAGCCTCTGTGCTCTGGGCCGCTTGCTGAGAGGTTCCAACTGCTGGATTCCTCACCTTTCTTATTTTTGGGCCCTCTGTTGTGAGGCTCCTCCTGCCTGCCTCACTCCCAGCCCCTTGGTGATGGGTGTCCTATGGTTTGAAGCCACATGTTCTGGGTTCCTCACCTTTAGATGATGTGGCCCTACTCATGTGAGGACACTCCTGCCTGGTTCCAATCCATTTGGTGATGTGGGCCCTCTGGTGCGAGTCTGATCCTGACTGGGTTCGTCACACTTCTCTGAGGTGGGCCCTCTGCTGTGAGGTCATTCGTGCCTGCTTGGCACACATCGCCTTGGCGACATCAGCCCTCTGGTGGCAGTTGGAGCCTGCTGGGAGCCTCCTTCCCTTGGTGATGAGGGTCCTCTGGCGTCAGGCTCTAACTGCTGGTCTCCCAAAATTTTCTGATACGTTCTCAGTGGTGCGAGGACACTCCTACCAGATTTCCATCCCCATGGGGATGTGGGCCTCTTGCTCTGAGGTCCCAATGGCTGGGTTGCTCAGTTTCATGACATGGGCCCTCTTCTGTGAGTTCACTGTGGCCTGGATCCCATAGCCTCGGTGCTCTGGGCTGCCTGCTGGGAGGTTCCAACTGCTGGATTCCTCACTTTTTTATTCTATGGGCCCAGTGTTGTGAGGCTACTCCAGCCTGCCTCACTCCGAGGCCCTTGGTGATGTGGGTCCTCTGGTTTGAGGACACATGTGCTGAATACCTCACCTTTCGATGATGTGGCCCCACTGGTGTGAAGACACTCCTGCCTGGTTCCCAACCCCTTGGTGATGTGGTCCCTCTGGTGAGAGTCTGATGTTGGCTGGGTTTCTCACCCTTCTGTGAGGTGGGACCTCTGCTGTGAGGTAACTCCTGCCTGGCTGGCTCACGTTGCCTTGGCAACGTGAGCCCTCAGGTGGCAGTTGGAGCCTGCTGGGAATATCCTCCCCTCGGTTATGAGAGCTCTGGATAAAACACATATGCCCGTTTCTGCCAAGTGCATTATTTTCCAAGTTCTGTCTTTATTCCTATGCTTTAAGAGCGACTCCCGTGTACCTTCTGAAATCGGTTTCCAGCAATTCTGCCCCGCATTCAAGTCCTCTTCGCAGCCTTATTTCAATACATTTTTGGACGATAGCTGTCATTTATAACTCTGCAGGTTTGTGAATGACAGTGCCCCTGAGCTCCTTTATCAACTCGCTTTCTTGTGAGCTGGCCGCAACACCGCAGGATTGCTTCAGGCCCTAGTGTGGTTCCCGCATGGCACGCTGAGCCTTTGGTTAATTCCTCTTCCTGGTGGGAAATGAGAGTTAAATTTGCCCGTCCAGAAACCTCCAGCTAGTCTCTCATTGGTTCTCCCTATTCCTGTTCATCTTCCGCAGAAATGGCAAACTGGGCCAAACAGGATTTTAAAGGCACTGACTGTCCAAGTGGGTAGAGTGTTAGTAAAGCGTCTGGAATGTTGTACCCGAGTACCAGGGGATGAAAACTGAGACACATTTGAACACGTTTCCCTATCACACGGTGGATCATACTCTGGGATCCATATGCATGTTTTAGCTGAAGGAAGAATCCCTTAAACCTGGAGAGTTGAGACCCATGGAATGGGTACCATGCAATATGACTTCAAAGGGTCTGCATTTGCTCACCGAACCTCACCAGTCCTATCACTGCTGCGTTTATGCCGCTGTACACACGCTTGATTCTCTTTCGGAGATGTATAAATCCATAGGTTTTAAGATTCTTACTAGTCAGGTATATTCTTAGGCGTTTAATATGAGGTGTTGAGTCCATTTCATTTAGCAAGGAGTAGCTCTTGTCTGTTACATATTTGGCTTATGGAACGGTATCTGTGCTAATTTCAATCTCTGGTTTTATGCAGCACCCCAACTCACCTTTCCCCTTAAGCAAGCATAAGTTGGTTTTCTACATTTGAGACCCTGTTCTGTTTTGTAATTCAGTTCCTGTGTAGCCAAGTTTACATTCCGTGTATTAGTGATATATTATGATGTTTCTTTTTCTGTGTGACTTCTTTGACTTAGAATCATCGTACCTGAATCCACTCATTATGCTACTACGGGCCTGATGATATAGATTTCATTGTTGAGTGATATTGCTTTGTACGTAAGTAGCACAAATCCTTAATCCATTTTTCGCTTTCTGCGATATTGAACTTGTACCGTAAACGAGTTTCTTGTAAACAGAGCCGTCCCAAACTTTGGGGTGGCTGTGTCTTTTTGATTTTAATTTCCCTAAGCTATAGGACCAAAAGTGGAAGTACCCTAGGCTCTGTTGCTTTGTTTCTTAGATGTTTCAGAAAACACCATACACTTCTCCAGATTGGCTGTTGGCAATTTACATCCCGCCCATCAGCATAACAAGGCTCCCAGTTCTCCATGGCCTGTCCTGTCTTTCCGGATTTTACACTTTTTTCAGATGCCCCTTTTGACTGGGGGGAAGTGAGACTTCATTGTAGTGCAGATTTCCTTTGCCAGCTTGCTTGGTTGGCCAAAAAGGGCGTATGCGTTTTTTCCTGAATATATTCGGGAAAAAACACATACGCCCTTTTTGGCCAAGTGCATCATTGTGGACGTTCTGCCTCTTTTCCTATGCTTTAAATGCAATTCCAGTCTACCTCCTGAAATCGGTTTCCTGCAATTCTGCCCCGCTTTCAAGTCCTCTTGGCAGCCTTACTTCAATATATGTTTTTGGACGATAGCTGTCATTTATAACTCTGCAGGTTTGTGAATTACAGTGCCCCTGAGCTCCTTTCTTCAACTCGCTTTCTTGTGAGCTGGCCGCAACATCGCAGGATTGCTTCAGGCCCTAGAGTGGTTCCGGCATGGTACGCTGAGCCTTTGGTTAATTCGTCTTCCTGATGGGAAACGAGAGTTAAATTTGCCCGTCCAGACACCTCCAGCTAGTCTCTCATTGGTTCTCCCTATTCCTGTTCATTTTCCGCAGAAATTGCCAACTGGGCCAAACAGGAGTTTAAAGGCACTGACTCTCCAAGTGGGTAGAGTGTTAGTAAAGCGTCTGGAATGTTGCACCCGAGTACCAGGGGACGAAAACTGAGACACATTTGAACACGTTTCCCGATCACACGGTGGATCATACTCTGGGTTCCACATGCATGTTTTAGGTGAAGGAAGAATCCCTTAAACCTGGAGAGTTGAGACCCATGGAATGGGTACCATGCAATATGACTTCAAAGGGTCTGCATTTGCTCACCGAACCTCACCAATCCTATCACTGCTGCATTTATGCCGCTGTACACATGCTTGATTCTCTTTCAGAGACATATAAATCCATAGGTTTTAAGATTCTTACTAGTCACGTATATTCTTAGGCTTTTAATATGGGGTGTTGAGTCCACCTCGTTGAGCAAGGAGTAGCTCTTGTCTGTTACATGTTTGGCTTATGGAATGGTATCTGTGCTAATTTCAATCTCTGGTTTTATGCAGCACCCCAACTCACCTTTCCCCTTAAGCAAGCATAAGTTGGTTTTCTACATTTGAGACCCTGTTCTGTTTTGTAATTCAGTTCCTGTGTTGCCATGTTTACATTCCGTGTAGTCGTGATATCTTATGATGTTTCTTTTCCTCTGTGACTTATTTCACTTAGAATCATCATACCTGAATCCACTCATTATGCTGCTACGGGCCTGATGACATACATTTCATTGCTGAGTTATATTGCATTGTACGTTAGTACCATAACTTCTTTATCCATTTTTCGCTTTCTGTGATATTGAACTTGTAACGTAAACGAGGTTCTTGTAAACAGAGCCGTCCCAAACTTTGGGGTGGCTGTGTCTTTTTGATTTTAATTTGCCTAAGCTATAGGACCATAAGTGGAAGTGCCCTAGGCTCTCTTGCTTTGTTTCTTATATGTTTCAGGAAACACCATACACTTCTCCAGAGTGGCTGTTGGCAATTTACATCCCGCCCATCAGCATAACAAGGTTCCCAGTTCTCCATGGCCTGTCCTGCCTTTCTGGATTTTACACTTTTTTCAGTTGGCCCTTTTGACCGGGGGAAGTGAGACTTCATTGTAGTGCAGATTTCCTTTGCAAGCTTGCTTGGTTGACCAAAAAGGGCGTATGCGTTTTTTCTTGAATATATTCAGGAAAAAACGCATACGTCCTTTTTGGCCAAGTGCATCATTGTGGTCGTTCTGCCTCTTTTCCTATGTTTTACATGCAATTCCTGTCTACCTCCTGAAATCGGTTTCCTGCAATTCTGCCCCGCTTTCAAGTCCTCTTGGCAGCCTTACTTCAATATATTTTTGGACGATAGCTGTCATTTATAACTCTGCAGGTTTGTGAATGACAGTGCCCCTGAGCTCCTTTCTTCAACTCGCTTTCTTGTGAGCTGGCCGCAACACCGCAGGATTGCTTCACGCCCTAGTGCGGTTCCGGCATGGCACGCTGAGCCTTTGGTTAATTCCTCTTCCTGGTGGGAAATGAGAGTTAAATTTGCCCGTCCAGACACCTCCAGCTAGTCTCTCATTGGTTCTCCCTATTCCTGTTCATTTTCCGCAGAAATTGCAAACTGTGCCAAACAGGAGGTTAAAGGCACTGACTCTCCAAGTGGGGAGAGTGTTAGTGAAGCCTCTGGAATGTTGCACCCGAGTACCAGGGGACGAAAACTGAGACACATTTGAACACGTTTCCCGATCACATGGTGGATCATACTCTGGGTTCCACATGCATCTTTTAGCTGAAGGAAGAATCCCTTAAACCTGGAGAGTTGAGACCCATGGAATGGGTACCATGCAATATGACATCAAAGGGTCTGCATTTGCTCACCGAACCTCACCAATCCTATCACTGCTGCGTTTATGCCGCTGTACACACGCTTGATTCTCTTTGGAGCCATATAAATCCAAAGGTTTCAAGATTCTTACTAGTCAGGTATATTCTTAGGCGTTTAATATGGGGTGTTGTGTGCACTTCGTTGAGCAAGGAGTAGTTCTTCTCTATTACATATATGGCTTATGGAACGGTATCTGTGCTAATTTCAATCTCTGGTTTCATGCACCGCCCAAACTCACCTTTCCCCTTAAGCAAGCATAAGTTGGTTTTCTACATTTGAGCCACTGTTCTGTTTTGTAATTCGGTTCCTGTGTAGCCAAGGTTACATTCCATGTATTAGTGATATCTTCTGATGTTTCTTTTTCTGTGTGACTTATTTCACTTAGAATCATTGTACCTGAATCCACTCATTATGCTGCTACAGGCCTCATGACATAGATTTCATTGCTGAGTGATATTGCATTGTACGTAAGTACCACAACTTCTTTATCCATTTTTCGCTTTCTGTGATATTGAACTCGTACCATAAACGAGGTTCTTGTAAACAGAGCCATCCCAAACTTTGGGGTGGCTGTGTCTTTTTGATTTTAATTTCCCTAAGCTATAGGACCATAAGTGGAAGTGCCGTAGGCTCTGTTGCTTTGTTTCTTAGATGTTTCAGGAAACACCATACACTTCTCCAGAGGGGCTGTTGGCAATTTACATCCCACCCATCAGCATAACAAGGCTCCCAGGTCTCCATGGCCTGTCCTGACTTTCTGGATTTTACACTTGTTTCAGATGGCCCTTTTGACCGGGGGGCAGTGAGACTTCATTGTAGTGCAGATTTCCTTTGCAAGCTTGCATGGTTGGCCAAGAAGGGCATATGCGTTTTTTCCTGAATATATTCAGGAAAAAACGCATATGCCCTTTTTGGCCAAGTGCATCATTGTGGACGTTCTGCCTCTTTCCCTATGCTTTACATGCAATTCCAGTCTACCTCCTGAAATCGGTTTCCTGCAATTCTGCCCAGCTTTCAAGTCCTCTTGGCAGCATTACTTCAATATATTTTTGGACGATATCTGTCATTTATAACTCTGCAGGTTTGTGAATTACAGTGCCCCTGAGCTCCTTTCTTCAACTCGCTTTCTTGTGAGCTGGCCACAACACCGCAGGATTGCTTCAGGCACTAGTGTGGTTCCGGCATGGCACGCAGAGCCTTTGGTTAATTCCTCTTCCTGGTGGGAAATGAGAGTTAAATTTGCCCGTCCAGACACCTCCAGCTAGTCTCTCATTGGCTCTCCCTATTCCTGTTAATCTTCCGCAGAAATTGCAAACTGGGCCAAACAGGAGGTTAAAGGCAGTGACTCTCCAAGTGGAGAGAGTGTTAGTAAAGCGTCTGGAATGTTGCCCCCGAGTACCAGGGGACGAAAACTGAGACACATTTGAACACATTTCCCGATCACACGGTGGATCATACTCTGGGTTCCACATGCATGTTTTAGCTGAAGGAAGAATCCCTTAAACCTGGAGAGTTGAGACCCATGGAATGGGTACCATGCAATATGACTTCAAAGGGTCTGCATTTGCTCACCGAACCTCACCAATCCTATCACTGCTGCGTTTATGCTGCTGTACACACGCTTGATTCTCTTTCGGAGACATATAAATCCATAGGTTTTAAGATTCTTACTAGTCAGGTATATACTTAGGCATTTAATATGGGGTGTTGAGTGCACTTCGTTGAGCAAGGAGTAGCTCTTGTCTATTACATATTTGGCTTATGGAACGGTATCTGTGCTAATTTCAATCTCTGGTTTTATGCAGCACCCCAACTCACCATTCCCCTTAAGCAAGCATAAGTTGGTTTTCTACATTTGAGACCCTGTTCTGTTTTGTAATTCAGTTGCTGTGTAGCCAAGTTTACATTCCGTGTAGTAGTGATATCTTATGATGTTTCTTTTTCTGTGTGACTTATTTCACTTAGAATCATCGTACCTGAATCCACTCATTATGCTGCTACGGGCCTGATGACATAGATTTCATTGCTGAGTGATATTGCATTGTACGTAAGTACCAGAACTTCTTTACCCATTTTTCGCTTTCTGCGATATTGAACTTGTACTGTAAACAAGGTTCTGGTAAACAGAGCCTCCACAAACTTTGGGGTGGCTGTGTCTTTTTGATTTTAATTTCCCTAAGCTTTAGGACCATAAGTGGAAGTGCCCTAGGCTCTGTTGCTTTGCTTTTAGATGTTTCAGGAAACACCATACACTTCTCCTGAGTGGCTGTTGGCAATTTACATCCAGCCCATCAGCATAACAAGGCTCCCAGTTCTCCATGGCCTGTCCTGCCTTTCTGGATTTTACACTTTTTTCAGATGGCCCTTTTGACTGGGGGGAAGTGAGACTTCATTTTAGTGCAGATATCCTTTGCAAGCTTGCTAGGTTGGCCAAAAAGGGCGTATGCGTCTTTTCCTGAATATATTCAGGAAAAACCCATACGCCCTTTTTGGCCAAGTGCATTACTGTGGAAGTTCTGCCTCTTTTCCTATGATTTACATGCAATTCCAGTCTACCTCCTGAAATCGGTTTCCTGCAATTCTGCCCCGCTTTCAAGTCCTCTTGGCAGCGTTACTTCAATATATTTTTGGACGATAGCTGTCATTTATGACTCTGCAGGTTTGTGAATGACAGTGCCCCTGAGCTCCTTTCTTCAACTCGCTTTCTTGTGAGCGGGCCGCAACACCGCAGGATTGCTTCAGGCCCTAGTGTGTTTCCGGCACGGCACGCTGAGCCTTTGGTTAATTCCTCTTCCTGGTGGTAAATGAGAGTTAAATTTGCCCGTCCAGACACCTCCAGCTAGTCTCTCATTGGTTCTCCCTATTCCTGTTCATTTTCCGCAGAAATTGCAAACTGGGAAAAACAGGAGGTTAAAGGCACTGACTCTCCAAGAGGGGAGAGTGTTAGTAAAGCGTCTGGAATGTTGCACCCGAGTACCAGGGGACGAAAACTGAGACACATTTGAACACACTTCCTGATCACATGGTGGATCATACTCTGGGTTTCACATGCATGTTTTAGCTGAAGGAAGAATCCCTTAAACCTGGAGAGTTGAGACCCATGGAATGGGTACCATGCAATATGACTTCAATGGGTCTGCATTTGCTCACCGAACCTCACCAATCCTATCACTGCTGCGTTTATGCCGCTGTACACATGCTTGATTCTCTTTCGGGGACATATAAATCCATAGGTTTTAAGATTCTTACTAGTCAGGTATATGCTTAGGCGTTTAATATGGCGTGTTGAGTCCACTTCGTTGAGCAAGGAGTAGCTCTTGTCTATTACATATTTGGCTTATGGAATGGTATCTGTGCTAATTTCAATGTCTGGTTTTATGCAGCACCCCAACTCACCTTTCCCCTTAAGCAAGCATAAGTTGGTTTTCTACATTTGAGACCCTGTTCTGTTTTGTAATTCAGTTCCTGTGTAGCCACGTTTACATTCCGTGTATTAGTGATATCTTACGATGTTTCATTTTCTGTGTGACATATTCAACTTAGAATCATCGTACCTGAATCCACTCATTATGCTGCTACGGGCCTGATGACATAGATTTCATTGCTGAGTGATATTGCATTGTACGTAAGTACCACAACGTCTTTATCCATTTTTCGCTTTCTGCGATATTGAACTTGTACCGTAAACGAGGTTCTTGTAAACAGAGCCGTCCCAAACTTTGGGGTGGCTGTGTCTTTTTTATTTTAATTTCCCTAAGCTATAGGACCATAAGTGGAAGTGCCCTAGGCTCTGTTGTTTTGTTGTTTAGATGTTTCAGGAAACACCATACACTTCTCCAGAGTGGCTGTTGGCAATTTACATCCCGCCCATCAGCATAACAAGGCTCCCAGTTCTCCATGGCCTGTCCTGCCTTTCTGGATTTTACACTTTTTTCAGATTGTTCTTTTGACCGGGGGGCAGTGAGACTTCATTGAAGTGCAGATTTCCTTTGCAAGCTTGCTTGGTTGGCCAAAAGGTGCGTATGCGTTTTTTCCTGAATATATTCAGGAAAAAATGCATAAGACCTTTTTGGCCAAGTGCATCATTGTGGAAGTTCTGTCTCTTTTCCTATGCTTTACATGCAACTCCAGCCTAACTCCTGAAATCGGTTTCCTGCAATTCTGCCCCACTTTCAAGTCCTCTTGGCAGCCTTACTTCAATATATTTTTGGACGATAGCTGTGATTTATAACTCTGCAGGTTTGTGAATTACAGTGCCCCTGAGCTCCTTTCTTCAACTCACTTTCTTGTGAGCTGGCCGCAACACCGCAGGATTGCTTCAGGCCCTAGTGCGGTTCTGGCATGGCATGCTGAGCCTTTGGTTAATTCCTCTTCCTGGTTGCAAATGAGAGTTAAATTTGCCCGTCCAGACACCTCCAGCTAGTCTCTCATTGGTTCTCCCTATTCCTGTTCATTTTCCGCAGAAAGTGCAAACTGGGCCAAACAGGAGGTTAAAGGCACTGACTCTCCAAGTGGGGAGAGTGTTAGTAAAGCGTCTGGAATGTTGCACCCGAGTACCAGGGGAGGAAATCTGAGACACCTTTGAACACGTTTCCCGATCACACGGTGGATCATACTCTGGGTTCCACATGCATGTTTTAGCTGAAGGAAGAATCCCTTAAACCTGGAGAGTTGAGACCCATGGAATGGGTACCATGCAATATGACTTCAAAGGGTCTGCATTTGCTCACCAAACCTCACCAATCCTATCACTGCTGCGTTTATGCCGCTGTACACATGCTTGATTCTCTTTCCGAGACATATAAATCCATAGGTTTTAATATTCTTACTAGTCAGTTATATTCTTAGGCGTTTAAAATGGGGTGTTGAGTCCACTTCGTTGAGCATGGAGTAGCTCTTGCTATTATATATTTGGCTTATGGAACGGTATCTGTGCTAATTTCAATCTCTGGTTTTATGCAGCACCCCAACTCACCTTTCCCCTTAAGCAAGCATAAGTTGGTTTTCTACAATTGAGACCCTGTTCTGTTTTGTAATTCAGTTCCTGTGTAGCCAAGATTGCATTCTGTGTATTAGTGATATCTTATGATGTTTCTTTTTCTGTGTGACTTATTTCAGTTAGAATCATCTTACCTGTATTCACTCATTATGCTGTTATGGGCCTGATGACACAGATTTCATTGCTGAGTGATATTGCATTGTATGTAAGTACCACAACTTCTTTATCCATTTTTCGCTTTCTGTGATATTGAACTTGTACCGTAAATGAGGTTCTTGTAAACAGAGCCGTCCCAAACTTTGGGGTGGCTGTGTCTTTTTGATTTTAATTTCCCTAAGCTATAGGACCATAAGTGGAAGTGCCCTAGGCTCTGTTGCTTTGTTTTTTAGATGTTTCAGGAAACACCATACACTTCTCCAGAGTGGCTGTTGGAAATTTACATCCCGCCCATCAGCATAACAAGGCTCCCAGTTCTCCATGGCCTGTCCTGCCTTTCTGGATTTTACACATTTTTCAGATGGCCCTTTTGACCGGGGGGCAGTGAGACTTCATTGTAGTGCAGATTTCATTTGCAAGCCTGCTTGGTTGGCCAAAAAGAGCGTATGAGTTTTTTCCTGAGGAAAAAACACATACGTCCTTTTTGGCCAAGTGCATCATTGTGGACATTCTGCCTCTTTTCCTATGCTTTACATGCAATTCCAGTCTACCTCCTGAAATCAGTTTCCTGCAATTCTGCCCCGCTTTCAAGATCTCTTGGCAGCCTTACTTCAATATATTTTTGGACGATAGCTGTCATTTATAACTCTGCAGGTTTGTGAATGACAGTGTCCCTGAGCTCCTTTCCTCAACTCGCTTTCTTGTGAGCTGGCCGCAACACTGCAGGATTGCTTCAGGCCCTAGTGTGGTTCCGCCACGGCACGCTGAGCCTTTGTTTAATTCCTCTTCCTGGTGGGAAATGAGAGTTAAATTTGCCCGTCCAGACACCTCCAGCTAGTCTCTCATTGGCTCTCCCTATTCCTGTTCATCTTATGCAGAATTTGCAAACTGGGCCAAACAGGTGTTTAAAGGCACTGACTCTCCAAGTGGGGAGAGTGTTAGTAAAGAGTCTGGAATGTTGCACCCGAGTACCTGGGGACGAAAACTGAGAAACATTTGAACA
Source organism: Orcinus orca (assembly GCF_937001465.1). Lineage (NCBI taxonomy): Eukaryota > Metazoa > Chordata > Mammalia > Artiodactyla > Delphinidae > Orcinus > Orcinus orca. The sequence continues at coordinate 68,404,766 of NC_064559.1, forward strand.
CGTTTCCCGATCACACGGCGGATCATATGCTGGGTTCCACATGCATGTTTTAGCTGAAGGAAGAATCCCTTAAACCTGGAGAGTTGAGACCCATGGAATGGGTACCATGCAATATGACTTCAAAGGGTCTGCATTTGCTCACCGAACCTCACCAATCCTATCACTGCTGCGTTTATGCCGCTGTACACACGCTTGATTCTCTTTCGGAATCATATAAATCCATAGGTTTTAAGATTCTTACTAGTCAGGTATATTCTTAGGCGTTTAATATGGGGTGTTGAGTCCACTTCGTTGAGCAAGGAGTAGCTCTTCTCTATTACATATTTGGCTTATGGAACGGTATCTGTGCTAATTTCAATCTCTGGTTTTATGCAGCACCCCAACTCACCTTTCCCCTTAAGCAAGCATAAGTTGGTTTTCTACATTTGAGACCCTGTTCTGTTTTGTAATTCAGTTCCTGTGTAGCCAAGTTTACATTCCGTGTAGTAGTGATATCTTATGATGTTTCTCTTTCTGTGTGACTTATTTCACTTAGAATCATCGTACCTGATTCCACTCATTATGCTGCTATGGGCGTGATGACATAGATTTCATTGCTGAGTGATATTGCATTGTACGTCAGTACCACAACTTCTTTATCCATTTTTCGCTCTGCGATATTGAACTTGTACCGTAAAAGAGGTTTTTGTAAACAGTGCCATCCCAACTTTGGGGTGGCTGTGTCTTTTTGATTTTAATTTCCCTAAATTATAGGACCATAAGTGGAAGTACCCTAGGCTCTGTTGTTTTGTTTTTTAGATGTTTCAGGAAACACCATACACTTCTTCAGAGTGGCTGTTGACAATTTACATCCCGCCCATCAGCATAACAAGGCTCCCAGTTCTCCATGGCCTGTCCTGCCTTTCTGGATTTTACACTTTTTTCAGATGGCCCTTTTGACCGGGGGGAGTGAGACTACATTGTAGTGCCGATTTCCTTTCCAAGCTTGCTTGGTTGGCCAAAAAGGGCGTATGCGTTTTTTCCTGAATATATTCAGGAAAAAACGCATACGCCCTTTTTGGCCAAGTGCATCATTGTGGACGTTCTGCCTCTTTTCCTATGCTTTACATGCAATTCCAGTCTACCTCCTGAAATCAGTTTCCTGCAATTCTACCCCGCTTTCAACTCCTCTTGGCAGCCTTACTTCAATATATTTTTGGACGATAGCTGTGATTTATAACTCTGCAGGTTTGGGAATTACAGTGCCCCTGAGCTCTTTTCTTCAACTCGCTTTCTTGTGAGCTGTCCGCAACACCGCAGGATTGCTTCAGGCACTAGTGTTGTTCTGGAATGGCACGCTGAGCCTGTGGTTAATTCCTCTTCCTGGTGGGAAAGGAGAGTTAAATTTGCCCGTCCAGACACCTCCAGCTAGTCTCTCATTGGTTCTCCCTATTCCTGTTCATCTTCCGCAGAAATTGCAAACTGGGCCAAACAGGAGGTTAAAGGCACTGACTCTCCAAGTGGGGAGAGTGTTACTAAAGCGTCTGGAATGTTGCACCCGAGTACCAGGGGACGAAAACTGAGACACATTTGAACACGTTTCCCGATCACACGGTGGATCATACTCTGGGTTCCACATGCATGTTTTAGCTGAAGGAAGAATCCCTTAAACCTGGAGAGTTGAGACCCATGGAATGGGTACCATGCAATATGTCTTCAAAGGGTCTGCATTTGCTCACCGAACCTCACCAATCCTATCATTGCTGCATTTATGCCGCTGTACACACGCTTGATTCTCTTTCGGAGACATATAAATCCATAGGTTTTAAGATTCTTACTAGTCAGGTATATTCTTAGGCGTTTAATATGGCGGCTTGAGTCCACTTCGTTCAGCAAGGAGTAGCTCTTGTCTATTACACATTTGGCTTATGGAACGGTATCTGTGCTAATTTCAATCTCTGGTTTTATGCCGCACCTCAACTCCCCTTCCCCCTTAAGCAAGCATAAGTTGGTTTTCTACTTTTGAGACCCTGTTCTGTTTTGTAATTCAGTTCCTGTGTAGCCAAGTTTACATTCCGTGTATTAGTGATATCTTATGTTGTTTCTTTTTCTGTGTGACTTATTTCACTTAGAATTATCGTACCTGAATCCACTCATTTATGCTTCTATGGGCCTGATGACATAGATTTCATTGCTGAGTGATATTGCATTGTACGTAAGTACCACAATGTCTTTATCCATTTTTTGCTTTCTGCCATATTGAACTTGTACCGTAAACGAGGTTCTTGTAAACAGAGCCGTCCCAAACTTTCGGGTGGCTGTGTCTTTTTGATTTTAATTTCCCTAAGCTATAGGACCATAAGTGGAAGTGCCCTAGGCTGTGTTGCTTTGTTTTTTAGATGTTTCAGGAAACACCATACACTTCTCCAGAGTGGCTGTTGGCAACTTACATCCTGCCCATCAGCCATAACAAGGCTCCCAGTTCTCCATGGCCTGTCCTGCCTTTCTGGATTTTACACTTTTTTCAGATGGCCCTTTTGAGCGGGGGGCAGTGAGACTTCATTGTAGTGCAGATTTCCTTTGCAAGTTTGCTAGGTTGGCCAAAAAGGGCGTATGTGTCTTTTCCTGAATATATTCAGGAAAAACCCATACGCCCTTTTTGGCCAAGTGCATTACTGTGGAAGTTCTGCCTCTTTTCCTATGATTTACATGCAATTCCAGTCTACCTCCTGAAATCGGTTTCCTGCAATTCTGCCCCGCTTTCAAGTCCTCTTGGCAGCGTTACTTCAATATATTTTTGGACGATAGCTGTCATTTATAACTCTGCAGGTTTGTGAATGACAGTGCCCCTGAGCTCCTTTCTTCAACTCGCTTTCTTGTGAGCGGGCCGCAACACCGCAGGATTGCTTCAGGCCCTAGTGTGGTTCCGGCACGGCACCCTGAGCCTTTGGTTAATTCCTCTTCCTGGTGGGAAATGAGAGTTAAATTTGCCCGTCCAGACACCTCCAGCTAGTCTCTCATTGGTTCTCCCTATTCCTGTTCATTTTCCGCAGAAATTGCAAACTGGGTCAAACAGGAGGTTAAAGGCACTGACTCTCCAAGTGGGGAGAGTGTTAGTAAAGCATCTGGAATTTTGCACCCGAGTACCTGGGGACGAAAACTGAGAAACATTTGAACATGTTTCCCGATCACACGGCGTATCATATGCTGGGTTCCACATGCATGTTTTAGCTGAAGGAAGAATCCCTTAAACCTGGAGAGTTGAGACCCATGGAATGGCTACCATGCAATATGACTTCAAAGGGTCTGCATTTGCTCACCGAACCTCACCAATCCTATCACTGCTGCGTTTATGCCGCTGTACACACGCTTGATTCTCTTTCGGAATCATATAAATCCATAGGTTTTAAGATTCTTACTAGTCAGGTATATTCTTAGGCGTTTAATATGGGGTGTTGAGTCCACTTCGTTGAGCAAGGAGTAGCTCTTCTCTATTACATATTTGGCTTATGGAAAGGTATCTGTGCTAATTTCAATCTCTGGTTTTATGCAGCACCCCAACTCACCTTTCCCCTTAAGCAAGCATAAGTTGGTTTTCTACATTTGAGACCCTGTTCTGTTTTGTAATTCAGTTCCTGTGTAGCCAAGTTTACATTCCGTGTATTAGTGATATCTTATGATGTTTCTTTTTCTGTGTGACTTATTTCACTTAGAATCATTGTACCTGAATCCACTCATTATGCTGCTATGGGCCTGATGACATAGATTTCATTGCTGAGTGATATTGCATTCTACGTAAGTACCACAACTTCTTTATCCATCTTTCGCTTTCTGCGATATTGCACTTGTACCGTAAACGAGGTTCTTGTAAACAGAGCCGTCCCAAATTTGGGGTGGCTGTGTCTTTTAGATTTTAATTTCCCTAAGCTATAGGACCATAAGTGGAAGTGCCCTAGGCTTTGTTGCTTTGTTTCTTAGATGTTTCAGGAAACACCATACACTTCTCCAGAGTGGCTGTTGGCAACATGCATCTCGCCCATCAGCATAACAAGGCTCCCAGTTCCCCGTGGCCTGTCCTGCTTTTCTGGATTTTACACTTTTTTCAGATGGCCCTTTTGTCTGGGGGGAAGTGAGACTTCATTGTAGTGCAGATTTCCTTTGAAGCTTGCTTGGTTGGCCAAAAAGTGCGTATGCGTTTTTTCCTGAATATATTCAGGAAAAAACGCATATACACTTTTTGGCAAAGTGCATCATTGTGGACGTTCTGCCTCTTTTCCTATGCTTTACATGCAATTCCAGTCTACCTCCTGAAATCGGTTTCCTGCAATTCTGCCCCGCTTTCAAGTCCTCTTGGCAGCCTTACTTCAATATATTTTTGGACGATAGCTGTCGTTTATAACTCTGCAGGTTTGTGAATTACAGTTCCCCAGAGCTCCTTTCTTCAACTCGCTTACTTGTGAGCTGGCTGCAACACTGCAGGATTGCCTCAGGCCCTAGTGTGGTTCTTGCACGGCACGCTGAGCTTTTGGTTAATTCCTCTTCCTGGTGGGAAATGTGAGTTAAATTTGCACGTCCAGATACCTCCAGCTAGTCTCTCATTGGTTATCCCTATTTCTGTTCATCTTCCACAGAAATTGCAAACTGGGCCAAACAGGAGGTTAAAGGCACTGACTGTCCAAGTGGGGAGAGTGTTAGAAAAGCATCTGTAATGTTGCACCCGAGTACCAGGGGACGAAAACTGAGAGACATTTGAACACGTTTTCCGATCACACGGTGGATCATACTCTGGGTTCCACATGCATGTTTTAGCTGAAGGAAGAATCCCTTAAACCTGGAGAGTTGAGACCCATGGAAAGGGTGCCATGCAATATGACTTCAGAGGGTCTGCATTTGCTCACGGAACCTCACCAATCCTATCACTGCTGCGTTTATGACGCTGTACACACGTTTGATTCTCTTTCGGAGACATATAAATCCATAGGTTTTAAGATTCTTACTCGTCTGGTATATGCTTAGGCGCTTAATATGGGGTGTTGAATCCACTTCGTTGAGCAAGGAGTAGGTCTTGTCTATTACATATTTGGCTTATGGAACGGTATCTGTGCTAATTTCAAACTTTGGTTTTATGCAGCACCCCAACTCACCTTTCCCCTTAAGCAAGCATAAGTTGGTTTTTTACATTTGAGACCCTGTTCTGTTTTGTAATTCAGTTCCTGTGTAGCCAAGTTTACATTCCGTGTAGTAGTGATATCTTATGATGTTTCTTTTTCTGTGTGACTTATTTCACTTAGAATCATCGTACCTGATTCCACTCATTATGCTGCTATGGGCGTGATGACATAGATTTCATTGCTGAGTGATATTGCATTGTACGTAAGTACCACAACTTCTTTATCCATTTTTCGCTCTGCGATATTGAACTTGTACCGTAAAAGAGGTTCTTGTAAACAGTGCCATCCCAACTTTGGGGTGGCTGTGTCTTTTTGATTTTAATTTCCCTAAATTATAGGACCATAAGTGGAAGTACCCTAGGCTCTGTTGTTTTGTTTTTTAGATGTTTCAGGAAACACCATACACTTCTTCAGAGTGGCTGTTGACAATTTACATCCCGCCCATCAGCATAACAAGGCTCCCAGTTCTCCATGGCCTGTCCTGCCTTTCTGGATTTTACACTTTTTTCAGATGGCCCTTTTGACCGGGGGGAGTGAGACTACATTGTAGTGCCGATTTCCTTTCCAAGCTTGCTTGGTTGGCCAAAAAGGGCGTATGCGTTTTTTCCTGAATATATTCAGGATAAAACGCATACGCCCTTTTTGGCCAAGTGCATCATTGTGGACGTTCTGCCTCTTTTCCTATGCTTTACATGCAATTCCAGTCTACCTCCTGAAATCAGTTTCCTGCAATTCTACCCCGCTTTCAACTCCTCTTGGCAGCCTTACTTCAATATATTTTTGGACGATAGCTGTGATTTATAACTCTGCAGGTTTGGGAATTACAGTGCCCCTGAGTTCTTTTCTTCAACTCGCTTTCTTGTGAGCTGTCCGCAACACCGCAGGATTGCTTCAGGCACTAGTGTTGTTCTGGAATGGCATGCTGAGCCTGTGGTTAATTCCTCTTCCTGGTGGGAAAGGAGAGTTAAATTTGCCCGTCCAGACACCTCCAGCTAGTCTCTCATTGGTTCTCCCTATTCCTGTTCATCTTCCGCAGAAATTGCAAACTGGGCCAAACAGGAGGTTAAAGGCACTGACTCTCCAAGTGGGGAGAGTGTTACTAAAGCGTCTGGAATGTTGCAACCAAGGACCAGGCGACAACAACTGAGACACATTTGAACACGTTTCCCGATCACATGGTGGATCATACTCTGGGTTCCACATGCATGTTTTAGCTGAAGGAAGAATCCCTTAAACCTGGAGAGTTGAGACCCATGGAATGGGTACCATGCAATATGTCTTCAAAGGGTCTGCATTTGCTCACCGAACCTCACCAATCCTATCATTGCTGCATTTATGCCGCTGTACACACGCTTGATTCTCTTTCGGAGACATATAAATCCATAGGTTTTAAGATTCTTACTAGTCAGGTATATTCTTAGACGTTTAATATGGCGGCTTGAGTCCACTTCGTTCAGCAAGGAGTAGCTCTTGTCTATTACACATTTGGCTTATGGAACGGTATCTGTGCTAATTTCAATCTCTGGTTTTATGCCGCACCCCAACTCCCCTTCCCCCTTAAGCAAGCATAAGTTGGTTTTCTACTTTTGAGACCCTGTTCTGTTTTGTAATTCAGTTCCTGTGAGGCCAAGTTTACATTCCGTGTATTAGTGATATCTTATGTTGTTTCTTTTTCTGTGTGACTTATTTCACTTAGAATCATCGTACCTGAATCCACTCATTTATGCTTCTATGGGCCTGATGACATAGATTTTATTGCTGAGTGATATTGCATTGTACGTAAGTACCACAATGTCTTTATCCATTTTTTGCTTTCTGCCATATTGAACTTGTACCGTAAACGAGGTTCTTGTAAACAGAGCCGTCCCAAACTTTCGGGTGGCTGTGTCTTTTTGATTTTAATTTCCCTAAGCTATAGGACCATAAGTGGAAGTGCCCTAGGCTGTGTTGCTTTGTCTTTTAGATGTTTCAGGAAACACCATACACTTCTCCAGAGTGGCTGTTGGCAACTTACATCCTGCCCATCAGCATAACAAGGCTCCCAGTTCTCCATGGCCTGTCCTGCCTTTCTGGATTTTACACTTTTTTCAGATGGCCCTTTTGAGCGGGGGGCAGTGAGACTTCATTGTAGTGCAGATTTCCTTTGCAAGCTTGCTAGGTTGGCCAAAAAGGGCGTATGTGTCTTTTCCTGAATATATTCAGGAAAAACCCATACGCCCTTTTTGGCCAAGTGCATTACTCTGGAAGTTCTGCCTCTTTTCCTATGATTTACATGCAATTCCAGTCTACCTCCTGAAATCGGTTTCCTGCAATTCTGCCCCGCTTTCAAGTCCTCTTGGCAGCGTTACTTCAATATATTTTTGGACGATAGCTGTCATTTATAACTCTGCAGGTTTGTGAATGACAGTGCCCCTGAGCTCCTTTCTTCAACTCGCTTTCTTGTGAGCGGGCCGCAACACCGCAGGATTGCTTCAGGCCCTAGTGTGGTTCCGGCACGGCACGCTGAGCCTTTGGTTAATTCCTCTTCCTGGTGGGAAATGAGAGTTAAATTTGCCCGTCCAGACACCTCCAGCTAGTCTCTCATTGGTTCTCCCTATTCCTGTTCATTTTCCGCAGAAATTGCAAACTGGGCCAAACAGGAGGTTAAAGGCACTGACTCTCCAAGTGGGGAGAGTGTTAATAAAGCGTCTGGAATGTTGTGCCCATGTACCAGGGGACGAAAACTGAGATACATTTGAACACGTTTCCCGAACACACGGTGGATCATACTCTGGGTTCCACATGCATGTTTTAGCTGAAGGAAGAATCCCTTAAACCTGGAGAGTTGAGACCCATGGAATGGGTACCATGCAATATGACTTCAAAGGGTCTGCATTTGCTCACCGAACCTCACCAATCCTATCACTGCTGCGTTTATGCCGCTGTACACACGCTTGATTCTCTTTCGCAATCATATAAATCCATAGGTTTTAAGATTCTTACTAGTCAGGTATATTCTTAGGCGTTTAATATGGGGTGTTGAGTCCACTTCGTTGAGCAAGGAGTAGCTCTTCTCTATTACATATTTGGCTTATGGAAAGGTATCTGTGCTAATTTCAATCTCTGGTTTTATGCAGCACCCCAACTCACCTTTCCCCTTAAGCAAGCATAAGTTGGTTTTCTACATTTGAGACCCTGTTCTGTTTTGTAATTCAGTTCCTGTGTAGCCAAGTTTACATTCCGTGTATTAGTGATATCTTATGATGTTTCTTTTTCTGTGTGACTTATTTCGCTTAGAATCATTGTACCTGAATCCACTCATTATGCTGCTATGGGCCTGATGACATAGATTTCATTGCTGAGTGATATTGCATTCTACGTAAGTACCACAACTTCTTTATCCATCTTTCGCTTTCTGCGATATTGCACTTGTACCGTAAACGAGGTTCTTGTAAACAGAGCCGTCCCAAATTTGGGGTGGCTGTGTCTTTTAGATTTTAATTTCCCTAAGCTATAGGACCATAAGTGGAAGTGCCCTAGGCTTTGTTGCTTTGTTTCTTAGATGTTTCAGGAAACACCATACACTTCTCCAGAGTGGCTGTTGGCAACATGCATCTCGCCCATCAGCATAACAAGGCTCCCAGTTCCCCGTGGCCTGTCCTGCTTTTCTGGATTTTACACTTTTTTCAGATGGCCCTTTTGTCTGGGGGGAAGTGAGACTTCATTGTAGTGCAGATTTCCTTTGAAGCTTGCTTGGTTGGCCAAAAAGTGCGTATGCGTTTTTTCCTGAATATATTCAGGAAAAAACGCATATACACTTTTTGGCAAAGTGCATCATTGTGGACGTTCTGCCTCTTTTCCTATGCTTTACATGCAATTCCAGTCTACCTCCTGAAATCGGTTTCCTGCAATTCTGCCCCACTTTCAAGTCCTCTTGGCAGCCTTACTTCAATATATTTTTGGACGATAGCTGTCGTTTATAACTCTGCAGGTTTGTGAATTACAGTTCCCCAGAGCTCCTTTCTTCAACTCGCTTACTTGTGAGCTGGCTGCAACACTGCAGGATTGCCTCAGGCCCTAGTGTGGTTCCTGCACGGCACGCTGAGCTTTTGGTTAATTCCTCTTCCTGGTGGGAAATGTGAGTTAAATTTGCACGTCCAGATACCTCCAGCTAGTCTCTCATTGGTTATCCCTATTTCTGTTCATCTTCCACAGAAATTGCAAACTGGGCCAAACAGGAGGTTAAAGGCACTGACTGTCCAAGTGGGGAGAGTGTTAGAAAAGCATCTGTAATGTTGCACCCGAGTACCAGGGGACGAAAACTGAGAGACATTTGAACACGTTTTCCGATCACACGGTGGATCATACTCTGGGTTCCACATGCATGTTTTAGCTGAAGGAAGAATCCCTTAAACCTGGAGAGTTGAGACCCATGGAAAGGGTGCCATGCAATATGACTTCAGAGGGTCTGCATTTGCTCACGGAACCTCACCAATCCTATCACTGCTGCGTTTATGACGCTGTACACACGTTTGATTCTCTTTCGGAGACATATAAATCCATAGGTTTTAAGATTCTTACTCGTCTGGTATATGCTTAGGCGCTTAATATGGGGTGTTGAGTCCACTTCGTTGAGCAAGGAGTAGGTCTTGTCTATTACATATTTGGCTTATGGAACGGTATCTGTGCTAATTTCAATCTTTGGTTTTATGCAGCACCCCAACTCACCTTTCCCCTTAAGCAAGCATAAGTTGGTTTTTTACATTTGAGACCCTGTTCTGTTTTGTAATTCAGTTCCTGTGTAGCCAAGTTTACATTCCGTGTAGTAGTGATATCTTATGATGTTTCTTTTTCTGTGTGACTTATTTCACTTAGAATCATCGTACCTGATTCCACTCATTATGCTGCTATGGGCGTGATGACATAGATTTCATTGCTGAGTGATATTGCATTGTACGTAAGTACCACAACTTCTTTATCCATTTTTCGCTCTGCGATATTGAACTTGTACCGTAAAAGAGGTTCTTGTAAACAGTGCCATCCCAACTTTGGGGTGGCTGTGTCTTTTTGATTTTAATTTCCCTAAATTATAGGACCATAAGTGGAAGTACCCTAGGCTCTGTTGTTTTGTTTTTTAGATGTTTCAGGAAACACCATACACTTCTTCAGAGTGGCTGTTGACAATTTACATCCCGCCCATCAGCATAACAAGGCTCCCAGTTCTCCATGGCCTGTCCTGCCTTTCTGGATTTTACACTTTTTTCAGATGGCCCTTTTGACCGGGGGGAGTGAGACTACATTGTAGTGCCGATTTCCTTTCCAAGCTTGCTTGGTTGGCCAAAAAGGGCGTATGCGTTTTTTCCTGAATATATTCAGGAAAAAACGCATACGCCCTTTTTGGCCAAGTGCATCATTGTGGACGTTCTGCCTCTTTTCCTATGCTTTACATGCAATTCCAGTCTACCTCCTGAAATCAGTTTCCTGCAATTCTACCCCGCTTTCAACTCCTCTTGGCAGCCTTACTTCAATATATTTTTGGACGATAGCTGTGATTTATAACTCTGCAGGTTTGGGAATTACAGTGCCCCTGAGTTCTTTTCTTCAACTCGCTTTCTTGTGAGCTGTCCGCAACACCGCAGGATTGCTTCAGGCACTAGTGTTGTTCTGGAATGGCATGCTGAGCCTGTGGTTAATTCCTCTTCCTGGTGGGAAAGGAGAGTTAAATTTGCCCGTCCAGACACCTCCAGCTAGTCTCTCATTGGTTCTCCCTATTCCTGTTCATCTTCCGCAGAAATTGCAAACTGGGCCAAACAGGAGGTTAAAGGCACTGACTCTCCAAGTGGGGAGAGTGTTAATAAAGCGTCTGGAATGTTGTGCCCATGTACCAGGGGACGAAAACTGAGATACATTTGAACACGTTTCCCGAACACACGGTGGATCATACTCTGGGTTCCACATGCATGTTTTCGCTGAAGGAAGAATCCCTTAAACCTGGAGAGTTGAGACCCATGGAATGGGCACCATGCAATATAACTTCAAAGGGTCTGCATTTGCTCAGCAAACCTCACCAATCTTATCACTGGTGCATATATGTCGCTGTACACACGCTTGATTCTCTTTCGGAATCATATAAATCCATAGGTTTTAAGATTCTTACTAGTCAGGTATATTCTTAGGCGTTTAATATGGGGTGTTGAGGCCACTTCGTTGAGCAAGGAGTAGCTCTTGTCTATTACATATTTGGCTTACGGAACGGTATCTGTGCTAATTTCAATCTCTGGTTATATGCAGCACCCCAACTCACATTTCCCCTTAAGCAAGCATAAGTTGGTTTTCTGCATTTGAGACCCTGTTCTGTTTTGTAATTCAGTTCCTGTGTAGCCAAGTTTACATTCCGTGTATTAGTGATATCTTATGATGTTTCTTTTTCTGTGTGACTTATTTCACGTAGAATCATCGTACCTGAATCCAATCATTATACTGCTATGGGCCTGATGACATAGATTTCATTGCTGAGTGATATTGCATTGTACGTACGTACCACAACTTCTTTATCCATTTTTCGCTTTCTGTGATATTGCACTTGTACCGTAAACGAGGTTCTTGTAAACAGAGCTCTCCCAAACTTTGGGGTGGCTGTGTCTTTTTGATTTTAATTTCCCTAAGCTATAGGACCATAAGTGGAAGTGCCCTAGGCTCCGTTGCTTTGTTTTTTAGATGTTTCAGGAAACACCATACACTTCGCCAGATTGGCTGTTGGAAATTTACATCCCGCCCTTCAGCATAACAAGGCTCCCAGTTCTCCATGGCCTGTCCTGCCTTTCTGGATTTTACACTTTTTTCAGATGGTCCTTTTGACCGGGGGGCAGTGAGACTTCATTGTAGTGCAGATTTCCTTTGCAAGCTTGCTTGGTTGGCCAAAAAGGGCGTATGTGTTTTTTCCTGAATATATTCAGGAAAAAACGCATACGCCCTTTTTGGCCAAGTGCATCATTGTAGACGTTCTGCCTCTTTTCCTATGCTTTACATGCAATTCCAATCTACTTCCTGAAATCGGTCTCCTGCAATTCTGCCCCGCTTTCAAGTCCTCTTGGCAGCCTTACTTCAATATACTTTTGGACGATAGCTGTCATTTATAACTCTGCAGGTTTGTGAATTACAGTGCCCCTGAGCTCATTTCTTCAACTTGCTTTCTTGTTATCTGGCCGCAACACCGCAGGATTGCTTCAGGCCCTAGTGTGGTTCCGGCATGGCACGTTGAGCCTTTGGTTAATTCCTCTTCCTGGTGGGAAATGAGAGTTAAATTTGCCCGTCCAGACACCTCCAGCTAGTCTCTCATTGGTTCTCCCTATTCCTGTTCATCTTCCACAGAAATTGCAAACTGGGCCAAACAGGAGGTTAAAGGCACTGACTCTCCAAGTGGGGAGAGTGTTAGTAAAGCGTCTGGAATGTTGCACCCGAGTACCAGAGGACGAAAACTGAGACACATTTGAACACGTTTCCCGATCACACGGTGGATCATACTCTGGGTTCCACATGCATGTTTTAGCTGAAGGAAGAATCCCTTAAACCTGGAGAGTTGAGACCCATGGAATGGGTACCATGCAATATGACTTCAAAGGGTCTGCATTTGCTCAGCGAACCTCACCAATCCTATCACTGCTGCATTTATGCCGCTGTACACACGCTTGATTCTCTTTCGGAGACATATAAATCCATAGGTTTTAAGATTTTTACTAGTCAGTTATATTCTTAGGCATTTAATATGGGGTGTTGAGTCCACTTCGTTGAGCAAGGAGTAGCTCTTGTCTATTACATATTTGGCTTATGGAACGGTATCTGTGCTAATTTCAATCTCTGGTTTTATGCAGCACCCCAACTCACCTTTCCCCTTAAGCAAGCAGAACTTGGTTTTCTACATTTGAGACCCTGTTCTGTTTTGTAATTCCGTTCCTGTGTAGCCAAGTTTACATTCCGTGTAGTAGTGATATCTTATGATGTTTCTTATTCTCTGTGATTTATTTCACTTAGAATCATTGTACCTGAATCCACTCATTATGCTGCTATGGGCCTGATGACATAGATTTCATTGCTGAGTGATATTGTATTGTACGTAAGTACCACAACTTCTTTATCCATTTTTCGCTTTCTGTGATATGGAACTTGTACCGTAAACGAGGTTCTTGTAAACAGAGCTGTCCCAAATTTTGGGGTGGCTGTGTCTTTTTGATTTTAATTTCCCTAAGCTATAGGACCATAAGTGGAAGTGCCCTAGGCTCTGTTGCTTTGTTTTGTAGATGTTTCAGGAAACACCATACACTTCTCCAGAGTGGCTGTTGGCAATTTACATCCCGCTCATCAGCATAACAAGGCTTCCAGTTCTCCATGGCCTGTCCTGCCTCTGGATTTTACACTTTTTTCAGATGGCCCTTTTGACCGGGGGGCAGTGAGACTTCATTGTAGTGCAGATTTCCTTTGCAAGCTTGCTTGGTTTGTCAAAAAGTGCGTATGCGTTTTTTCCTGAATATATTCAGGTAAAAACGCATATGCACTTTTTGGCCAATTGCATCATTGTGGACGTTCTGCCTCTTTTCCTATGCTTTACATGCAATTCCCGTCTACCTCCTGAAATCGGTTTCCTGCAATTCTGCCCCGCTTTCAACTCCTCTTGGCAGCCTTACTTCAATATATTTTTGGACGATAGCTGTCATTTATAACTCTGCAGGTTTGTGAATTACAGTGCTCCTGAGCTCCTTTCTTCAACTCGCTTTCTTGTGAGCTGGCCGCAACACCGCAGGATTGCTTTATGTCCTACTGTGGTTCCGACATGGCACGCTGAGCCTTTGGTTAATTCCTCTTCTTGGTGGGAAATGAGAGTTAAATTTGCCCGTCCAGACACCTCCAGCTAGTCTCTCATTGGTTCTCCCTATTCCTGTTCATCTTCCGCAGAAATTGCAAACTGGGCCAAACAGGATTTTAAATGCCCTGACTCTCCAAGTGGGGAGAGTGTTAGTAAAGCGTCTGGAATGTTGCACCCGAGTACCAGGGGACGAAAACTGAGACACATTTGAACACGTTTCCCGATCACACGGTGGATCATACTCTGGGTTCCACATGCATGTTTTAGCTGAAGGAAGAACCCATTAAACCTGGAGAGTTGAGACCCACGGAATGGGTACCATGCAATATGACTTCAAAGGGTCTGCATTTGCTCAACGAACCTCACCAATCCTATCACTTCTGCGTTTATGCCGCTGTACACACTCCTGATTCTCTTTCGGAGACATATAAATCCATAGGTTTTAAGATTCTTACTAGTCAGGTATATTCTTAGGCGTTTAATATGGGGTGTTGAGTCCACTTCGTTGAGCAAGGAGTAGCTCTTGTCTATTATATATTTAGCTTATGGAACGGTATCTGTGCTAATTTTAATCTCTGGTTTTATGCAGCACCCCAACTCACCTTTCCCCTTAAGCAAGCATAAGTTGGTTTTCTACATTTGAGACACTGTTCTGTTTTGTAATTCAGTTCCTGTGTAGCCAAGTTTACATTCCGTGTATTAGTGATATCTTATGATGTTTCTTTTTCTGTGTGACTTATTTCACTTAGTATCATCATACCTGAATCCACTCATTATGCTGCTGTGGGCCTGATGACATAGATTTCATTGCTGAGTGATATTGTATTGTACGTAAGTACCACAACTTCTTTATCCATTTTTCGCTTTCTGCGATATTGAACTTGTACAGTAAATGAGGTTCTTGTAAACAGAGCCGTCCCAAACTTTGGGGTGGCTGTGTCTTTTTGATTTTAATTTCCCTAAGCTATAGGACCATAAGTGGAAGTGCCCTAGGCTCTGTTGCTTTGTTTTTTAGATGTTTCAGGAAACACCATACACTTCTCCAGAGTGGCTGTTGGCAATTTACATCCCTCCCATCAGCATAACAAGGCTCCCTGTTCTCCATGGCCTGTCCTGCGTTTCTGGATTTTACACATTTTTCAGATGGCCCTTTTGACTGGGGGGAAGTGAGACTTCACTGTAGTGCAGATTTCCTTTGCAAGCTTGCTTGGTTGGCCAAAAATCGCGTATGCGTTTTTTCCTGAATATATTCCTGGAATATATTCAGGAAAAAACGCATACACCCTTTTTGTCCAAGTGCATCATTGTGGACGTTCTGCCTCTTTTCCTATGCTTTACATGCAATTCCAGTCTACCTCCTGAAATCGGTTTCCTGCAATTCTACCCCGCTTTCATGTCCTCTTGGCAGCCTTACTTCAATATATTTTTGAACGATAGTTGTCATTTTTAACTCTGTAGGTTTGTGAATGACAGTGCCCCTGAGCTCCTTTCTTCAACTCGCTTTCTTGTGAGCTGGTCGCAACACCGCAGGATTGCTTCAGGCCCTAGTGTGGTTCCGGCACGGCACGCTGAGCCTTTGGTTAATTCCTCTTCCTGGTGCGAAATGAGAGTTAAATTTGCCTGTTCAGACACCTCCAGCTAGTCTCTCATTTGTTGTCCCTATTCCTGTTCATCTTCCGCAGAAATTGAAAACTGGGCCAAACACGAGGTTAAAGGCACTGACTCTCCAAGTGGGGAAAGTGTTAGTAGAGCGTCTGGAATGTTGCACCCGAGTACCAGGGGACGAAATCTGAGACACATTTAAACACGTTTCCCGATCACACGGTGGATCGTACTCTGGGTTCCACATGCATGTTTTAGCTGAAGGAAGAGTCCCTTAAACCTGGAGAGTTGAGACCCATGGAATGGGTACCATGCAGTATGACTTCAAAGGGTCTGCATTTGCTCACCGAACCTCACCAATCCTATCACTGCTGCGTTTATGCTGCTGTACAAATGCCTGATTCTCTTTCGGAGACATATAAATCCATAGGTTTTAAGATTCTTCCTAGTCATGTATATTCTTAGGCGTTTAATATGGGGTGTGGAGTCCACTTCGTTGAGGAAGGAGTAGCTCTTGTCTATTACATAGTTGGCTTATGGAACGGTATCTGTGCTCATTTCAATCTCTGGTTTTATGCCGCACCCCAACTCACCTTTCCCCTTAAGCAAGCATAAGTTGGTTTTCTACATTTGAGACCCTGTTCTGTTTTGTAATTCAGTTCCTGTGTAGCCAAGTTTACATTCCGTGTATTAGTGATATCTTATGATGTTTCTTTTTCTGTGTGACTTATTTCATGTAGAATCATTGTACCTGAATCCACTCATTATGCTGCTACGGGGCTGATGACATAGATTTCATTGCTGAGTGATATTGCATTGTACGTAAGTACCACAACGTCTTTATCCATTTTTCGCATTCTGCGATATTGAACTTGTACCATAAAAGAGGTTCTTGTAAACAGAGCCGTCCCAAACTTTGGGATGGCTGTGTCTTTTTGATTTTAATTTCACTAAGCTATAGGACCATAAGTGGAAGTGCCCTAGGCTCTGTTGCTTTGTTTTGTAGATGTGTCAGGAAACACCATACACTTCTCCAGAGTGGCTGTTGGCAATTTACATCCCGCCCATCAGCATAACAAGGCTCCCAGTTCTCCATGGCCTGTCCTGCCTTTCTGGATTTTACACTTTTTTCAGATGGCCCTTTTGACCAGGGGGCAGTGAGACTTCATTGTAGTGCAGATTTCCTTTGCAAGCTTGCTTGCTTGGACAAAAAGTGCGTATGTGTTTTTCCTGAATATATTCAGGAAAAAACGCATACACCCTTTTTGTCCAAGTGCATCATTGTGGACGTTCTGCCTCTTTTCCTATGCTTTAAATGCAATTGCAGTCTACCTCCTGAAATCGGTTTCCTGCAATTCTGCCCCACTTTCAAGTCCTCTTGGCAGCCTTACTTCAATATATTGTTGGACGATAGCTGTCATTTATAACTCTGCAGGTTTGTGAATTATGGTGCCCCTGAGCTCCTTTCTTCAACTCGCTTTCTTGTGAGCTGGCCTCAACACCGCAGGATTGCTTCAGGCCCTAGTGTGGTTCCGGCACGGCACGCTGAGCCTTTGGTTAATTCCTCTCCCTGGTGGCAAATGAGAGTTAAATTTGCCCGTCCAGACACCTCCAGCTAGTCTCTCATTGGTTCTCCCTATTACTGTTCATCTTCCCCAGAAATTGCAAACTGGGCCAAACAGGAGGTTAAAGGCACTGACTCTCCAAGTGGGGAGAGTGTTAGTAAAGCGTCTGGAATGTTGCACCGGAGAACCAGGGGATGAAAACTGAGACACATTTGAACACGTTTCCCGATCACACGGTGGATCATACTCTGGGTTCCACATGCATGTTTTAGCTGAAGGAAGAATCCCTTAAACCTGAAGAGTTAAGACCCATGGAATGGGTACCATGCAATATGACTTCAAAGGGTCTGCATTTGCTCACTGAACCTCACCAATCCTATCACTGCTGCGTTTATACCGCTGTACACACGCTTGATTCTCTTTCAGAGACATAGAAATACATAGGTTTTAAGATCTTACTAGTCAGGTATATACTTAGGCGTTTAATATGGGGTGTTGAGTCCACTTCGTTGAGGAAGGAGTAGCTCTTGTCTATTACATATTTGGCTTATGGAACGGTATCTGGGCTAATTTCAATCTCTGGTTTTATGCAGCACCCCAACTCACCTTTCCCCTTAAGCAAGCATAAGTTGGTTTTCTACATTTGAGTCCCTGTTCTGTTTTGTAATTCAGTTCCTGTGTAGCCAAGTTTACATTCCGTGTATTAGTGATATCTTATGATGTTTCTTTTTCTCTGTGACTTATTTCACTTAGAATCATCGTACCTGAATCCACTCATTATGCTGCAATGGGCCTGATGACATAGATTACATTGCTGAGTGATATTGCATTGTACGTAAGTACCACAAGTTATTTATCCATTTTTTGCTTTCTGTGATATTGAACTTGTAGCGTAAACGAGGTTCTTGTAAACAGAGCCATCCCAAATTTTGGGTTGGCTGTATCTTTTTGATTTTAATTTCCCTAAGATATAGGACCATAAGAGGAAGGGCACTAGGCTCTGTTGCTTTGTTTTTTAGATGTTTCAGGAAACACCATACACTTCTCCAGAGTGGCTGTTGGCAATTTACATCACGCCCATCACTGTAACAAGGCTCCCAGTTCTCCATGGCCTGTCCTGCCTTTCTGGATTTTACACTTTTTTCAGATGGCCCTTTTGAACAGGGGGAAGTGAGACTTCATTTTAGTGCAGATTTCCTTTGCAAGCTTGCTTGGTTGGCCAAAAAGTGCGTATGCGTTTTTTTCTGAATATATTCAGGAAAAAACGCAAATGCCCTTTTTGTCCAAGTGCATCATTGTGGACGTTCTGCCTCTTTTCCTATGCTTTAAATGCAATTCCAGTCACCTCCTGAAATCGGTTTCCTGCAATTCTGCCCCGCTTTCGAGTCCTCTTGGCAGCCTCACTTCAATATATTTTTGGACGATAGCTGTCATTTATAACTCTGCAGGTTTGTGAATGACAGTGCCCCTGAGCTCCTTTCATCAACTAGCTTTCTTCTGAGCTGGCAGCAACACCGCAGGATTGCTTCAGGCCCTAGTGTGGTTCTGGCACGGCACGCAGAGCCGTTGGTTAATTCCTCTTCCTGGTGGGAAATGAGAGTTAAATTTGACCGTCCAGACACTTCCAGCTAGTCTCTCATTGGTTCTCCCTATTGCTATTCATCTTCTGCAGAAATTGCAAACTGGGCCAAACAGGATTTTAAAGGCACTGACTCTCCAAGTAGGGAGAGTGTTAATAAAGCGTCTGGAATGTTGCACCCGAGTACCAGGGGACGAAAACTGAGACACATTTGAACACGTTTCCCGATCACACGGTGGATCATACTCTGGGTTCCACATGCATGTTTTAGCTGAAGGAAGAATCCCTTAAACCTGAAGAGTTGAGATCCATGGAATGGTTACCATGCAATATGATTTCAAAGGGTCTGCATTTGCTCACTGAACCTCACAAATCCTATCAATGCTGCGTTTATACGGCTGTACACACGCTTGATTCTCTTTCGGAGACATATAAATCCATAGGTTTTAAGATTCTTACTAGTCAGGTATATTCTTAGGTGTTTAATATGGGGTGTTGTGTCCACTTCGTTGAGCAAGGAGTAGCTCTTGTCTATTACATATTTGGCTTATGGAATGCTATCTGTGCTAATTTCAATCTCTGGTTTTATGCAGCACCCCAACTCACCTTTCCTCTTAAGCAAGCATAAGTTGGTTTTCTTCATTTGAGACCCTGTTCTGTTTTGTAATTCAGTTCCTGTGTAGCCAAGTTTACGTGCCGTGTATTAGTGATATCTTATGATATTTCTTTTTCTGTGTGACTTATTTCACTTAGAATCATCGTACCTGAATCCACTCATTATGCTGCTATGGGCCTGATGACATAGATTTCATTGCTGACTGATTTGCATTGTACGTAAATACCACAACCTCTTTATCCATTTTTCGCTTTCTGTGATATTGAACTTGTACCGTAACCGAGGTTCTTGTAAACAGAGCCATCCCAAACTTTGGGGTGCCTGTGTCTTTTTGATTTTAATTTCCCTAAGCTATAGGACCATAAGTGGAAGTGCCATAGGCTCTGTTGCTTTGTTTTGTAGATGTTTCAGGAAACACCATACACTTCTCCAGAGTGGCTGTTGGCAATTTACATCCCGCCCATCAGCATATCAAGGCTCCCAGTTCTCCATGGCCTGTCCTGCCTTTCTGGATTTTACAATTTTTTCAGATGGCCCTTTTGACCGGGGGGGCGGTGAGACTTCATTGTAGTGCAGATTTCCTTTGCAAGCTTGCTTGGTTGGACAAAAAGGCGTATGCGTTTTTTCCTGAATATTTTCAGGAAAAAACGCATACGCACTTTTTGGCCAAGTGCATCACTGTGGACGTTCTGCCTCTTTTCCTATGCTTTACATGCAATTCCAGTCTACCTCCTGAAATCGGTTTCCTGCAATTCTGCCCCACTTTCAAGTCCTCTTGGCAGCCTTACTTCAATATATTTTTGGATGATAGCTGTCATTTATAACTCTGCAGGTTTGTGAATGACAGTGCCCCTGAGCTCCTTTCTTCAACTCGCTTTCTTGTGAGCTGGCCGCAACATCGCAGGATTGCTTCAGGCCCTAGTGTGGTTCCGGCACGGCACGCTGAATCTTTGTTTAACTCCTCTTCCTGGTGGGAAATCAGAGTTAAATTTGCCCGTCCAGACACCTCCAGCTAGTCTCTCATTGGTTCTCCCTATTCCTGTTCATCTTCCGCAGAAATTGCAAACTGGGCAAACAGGAGTTTAAAGGCACTGACTCTCCAAGTGGGGAGAGTGTTAGTAAAGCGTCTGGAATGTTGCACCTGAGTACCTGGCGACGAAAACTGAGACACATTTGAACACGTTTCCCGGTCACACGGCGGATCATACGCTGGGTTCCACATGCATGTTTTAGCTGAAGGAAGAATCCCTTAAACCTGGAGAGTTGAGACCCATGGAATGGGTACCATGCAATATGACTTCAAAGGGTCTGCATTTGCTCACCGAACCTCACCAATCCTATCACTGCTGCGTTTATGCCGCTGTACACACGCTTGATTCTCTTTGGAGCCATATAAATCCAAAGGTTTCAAGATTCTTACTAGTCAGGTATATTCTTAGGCGTTTAATATGGGGTGTTGTGTGCACTTCGTTGAGCAAGGAGTAGTTCTTCTCTATTACATATATGGCTTATGGAACGGTATCTGTGCTAATTTCAATCTCTGGTTTCATGCACCGCCCAAACTCACCTTTCCCCTTAAGCAAGCATAAGTTGGTTTTCTACATTTGAGCCACTGTTCTGTTTTGTAATTCGGTTCCTGTGTAGCCAAGGTTACATTCCCTGTATTAGTGATATCTTCTGATGTTTCTTTTTCTGTGTGACTTATTTCACTTAGAATCATTGTACCTGAATCCACTCATTATGCTGCTACAGGCCTCATGACATAGATTTCATTGCTGAGTGATATTGCATTGTACGTAAGTACCACAACTTCTTTATCCATTTTTCGCTTTCTGTGATATTGAACTCGTACCATAAACGAGGTTCTTGTAAACAGAGCCATCCCAAACTTTGGGGTGGCTGTGTCTTTTTGATTTTAATTTCCCTAAGCTATAGGACCATAAGTGGAAGTGCCCTAGGCTCTGTTGCTTTGTTTTTTAGATGTTTCAGGAAACACCATACACTTCTCCAGAGGGGCTGTTGGCAATTTACATCCCACCCATCAGCATAACAAGGCTCCCAGGTCTCCATGGCCTGTCCTGACTTTCTGGATTTTACACTTGTTTCAGATGGCCCTTTTGACCGGGGGGCAGTGAGACTTCATTGTAGTGCAGATTTCCTTTGCAAGCTTGCATGGTTGGCCAAGAAGGGCATATGCGTTTTTTCCTGAATATATTCAGGAAAAAACGCATATGCCCTTTTTGGCCAAGTGCATCATTGTGGACGTTCTGCCTCTTTCCCTATGCTTTACATGCAATTCCAGTCTACCTCCTGAAATCGGTTTCCTGCAATTCTGCCCCGCTTTCAAGTCCTCTTGGCAGCATTACTTCAATATATTTTTGGACGATATCTGTCATTTATAACTCTGCAGGTTTGTGAATTACAGTGCCCCTGAGCTCCTTTCTTCAACTCGCTTTCTTGTGAGCTGGCCACAACACCGCAGGATTGCTTCAGGCACTAGTGTGGTTCCGGCATGGCACGCAGAGCCTTTGGTTAATTCCTCTTCCTGGTGGGAAATGAGAGTTAAATTTGCCCGTCCAGACACCTCCAGCTAGTCTCTCATTGGCTCTCCCTATTCCTGTTAATCTTCCGCAGAAATTGCAAACTGGGCCAAACAGGAGGTTAAAGGCAGTGACTCTCCAAGTGGAGAGAGTGTTAGTAAAGCGTCTGGAATGTTGCCCCCGAGTACCAGGGGACGAAAACTGAGACACATTTGAACACATTTCCCGATCACACGGTGGATCATACTCTGGGTTCCACATGCATGTTTTAGCTGAAGGAAGAATCCCTTAAACCTGGAGAGTTGAGACCCATGGAATGGGTACCATGCAATATGACTTCAAAGGGTCTGCATTTGCTCACCGAACCTCACCAATCCTATCACTGCTGCGTTTATGCTGCTGTACACACGCTTGATTCTCTTTCGGAGACATATAAATCCATAGGTTTTAAGATTCTTACTAGTCAGGTATATACTTAGGCATTTAATATGGGGTGTTGAGTGCACTTCGTTGAGCAAGGAGTAGCTCTTGTCTATTACATATTTGGCTTATGGAACGGTATCTGTGCTAATTTCAATCTCTGGTTTTATGCAGCACCCCAACTCACCATTCCCCTTAAGCAAGCATAAGTTGGTTTTCTACATTTGAGACCCTGTTCTGTTTTGTAATTCAGTTCCTGTGTAGCCAAGTTTACATTCCGTGTAGTAGTGATATCTTATGATGTTTCTTTTTCTGTGTGACTTATTTCACTTAGAATCATCGTACCTGAATCCACTCATTATGCTGCTACGGGCCTGATGACATAGATTTCATTGCTGAGTGATATTGCATTGTACGTAAGTACCAGAACTTCTTTACCCATTTTTCGCTTTCTGCGATATTGAACTTGTACTGTAAACAAGGTTCTGGTAAACAGAGCCTCCACAAACTTTGGGGTGGCTGTGTCTTTTTGATTTTAATTTCCCTAAGCTTTAGGACCATAAGTGGAAGTGCCCTAGGCTCTGTTGCTTTGCTTTTAGATGTTTCAGGAAACACCATACACTTCTCCTGAGTGGCTGTTGGCAATTTACATCCAGCCCATCAGCATAACAAGGCTCCCAGTTCTCCATGGCCTGTCCTGCCTTTCTGGATTTTACACTTTTTTCAGATGGCCCTTTTGACTGGGGGGAAGTGAGACTTCATTTTAGTGCAGATATCCTTTGCAAGCTTGCTAGGTTGGCCAAAAAGGGCGTATGCGTCTTTTCCTGAATATATTCAGGAAAAACCCATACGCCCTTTTTGGCCAAGTGCATTACTGTGGAAGTTCTGCCTCTTTTCCTATGATTTACATGCAATTCCAGTCTACCTCCTGAAATCGGTTTCCTGCAATTCTGCCCCGCTTTCAAGTCCTCTTGGCAGCGTTACTTCAATATATTTTTGGACGATAGCTGTCATTTATGACTCTGCAGGTTTGTGAATGACAGTGCCCCTGAGCTCCTTTCTTCAACTCGCTTTCTTGTGAGCGGGCCGCAACACCGCAGGATTGCTTCAGGCCCTAGTGTGTTTCCGGCACGGCACGCTGAGCCTTTGGTTAATTCCTCTTCCTGGTGGTAAATGAGAGTTAAATTTGCCCGTCCAGACACCTCCAGCTAGTCTCTCATTGGTTCTCCCTATTCCTGTTCATTTTCCGCAGAAATTGCAAACTGGGAAAAACAGGAGGTTAAAGGCACTGACTCTCCAAGAGGGGAGAGTGTTAGTAAAGCGTCTGGAATGTTGCACCCGAGTACCAGGGGACGAAAACTGAGACACATTTGAACACACTTCCTGATCACATGGTGGATCATACTCTGGGTTTCACATGCATGTTTTAGCTGAAGGAAGAATCCCTTAAACCTGGAGAGTTGAAACCCATGGAATGGGTACCATGCAATATGACTTCAATGGGTCTGCATTTGCTCACCGAACCTCACCAATCCTGTCACTGCTGCGTTTATGCCGCTGTACACATGCTTGATTCTCTTTCGGGGACATATAAATCCATAGGTTTTAAGATTCTTACTAGTCAGGTATATGCTTAGGCGTTTAATATGGCGTGTTGAGTCCACTTCGTTGAGCAAGGAGTAGCTCTTGTCTATTACATATTTGGCTTATGGAATGGTATCTGTGCTAATTTCAATGTCTGGTTTTATGCAGCACCCCAACTCACCTTTCCCCTTAAGCAAGCATAAGTTGGTTTTCTACATTTGAGACCCTGTTCTGTTTTGTAATTCAGTTCCTGTGTAGCCACGTTTACATTCTGTGTATTAGTGATATCTTACGATGTTTCATTTTCTGTGTGACATATTCAACTTAGAATCATCGTACCTGAATCCACTCATTATGCTGCTACGGGCCTGATGACATAGATTTCATTGCTGAGTGATATTGCATTGTACGTAAGTACCACAACGTCTTTATCCATTTTTCGCTTTCTGCGATATTGAACTTGTACCGTAAACGAGGTTCTTGTAAACAGAGCCGTCCCAAACTTTGGGGTGGCTGTGTCTTTTTTATTTTAATTTCCCTAAGCTATAGGACCATAAGTGGAAGTGCCCTAGGCTCTGTTGTTTTGTTGTTTAGATGTTTCAGGAAACACCATACACTTCTCCAGAGTGGCTGTTGGCAATTTACATCCCGCCCATCAGCATAACAAGGCTCCCAGTTCTCCATGGCCTGTCCTGCCTTTCTGGATTTTACACTTTTTTCAGATGGCCCTTTTGACTGGGGGGAAGTGAGACTTCATTTTAGTGCAGATTTCCTTTGCAAGCTTGCTTGGTTGGCCAAAAGGTGCGTATGCGTTTTTTCCTGAATATATTCAGGAAAAAATGCATAAGACCTTTTTGGCCAAGTGCATCATTGTGGAAGTTCTGTCTCTTTTCCTATGCTTTACATGCAACTCCAGCCTAACTCCTGAAATCGGTTTCCTGCAATTCTGCCCCACTTTCAAGTCCTCTTGGCAGCCTTACTTCAATATATTTTTGGACGATAGCTGTGATTTATAACTCTGCAGGTTTGTGAATTACAGTGCCCCTGAGCTCCTTTCTTCAACTCACTTTCTTGTGAGCTGGCCGCAACACCGCAGGATTGCTTCAGGCCCTAGTGCGGTTCTGGCATGGCATGCTGAGCCTTTGGTTAATTCCTCTTCCTGGTTGGAAATGAGAGTTAAATTTGCCCGTCCAGACACCTCCAGCTAGTCTCTCATTGGTTCTCCCTATTCCTGTTCATTTTCCGCAGAAAGTGCAAACTGGGCCAAACAGGAGGTTAAAGGCACTGACTCTCCAAGTGGGGAGAGTGTTAGTAAAGCGTCTGGAATGTTGCACCCGAGTACCAGGGGAGGAAATCTGAGACACCTTTGAACACGTTTCCCGATCACACGGTGGATCATACTCTGGGTTCCACATGCATGTTTTAGCTGAAGGAAGAATCCCTTAAACCTGGAGAGTTGAGACCCATGGAATGGGTACCATGCAATATGACTTCAAAGGGTCTGCATTTGCTCACCAAACCTCACCAATCCTATCACTGCTGCGTTTATGCCGCTGTACACATGCTTGATTCTCTTTCCGAGACATATAAATCCATAGGTTTTAATATTCTTACTAGTCAGTTATATTCTTAGGCGTTTAAAATGGGGTGTTGAGTCCACTTCGTTGAGCATGGAGTAGCTCTTGCTATTATATATTTGGCTTATGGAACGGTATCTGTGCTAATTTCAATCTCTGGTTTTATGCAGCACCCCAACTCACCTTTCCCCTTAAGCAAGCATAAGTTGGTTTTCTACAATTGAGACCCTGTTCTGTTTTGTAATTCAGTTCCTGTGTAGCCAAGATTGCATTCTGTGTATTAGTGATATCTTATGATGTTTCTTTTTCTGTGTGACTTATTTCAGTTAGAATCATCTTACCTGTATTCACTCATTATGCTGCTATGGGCCTGATGACACAGATTTCATTGCTGAGTGATATTGCATTGTATGTAAGTACCACAACTTCTTTATCCATTTTTCGCTTTCTGTGATATTGAACTTGTACCGTAAATGAGGTTCTTGTAAACAGAGCCGTCCCAAACTTTGGGGTGGCTGTGTCTTTTTGATTTTAATTTCCCTAAGCTATAGGACCATAAGTGGAAGTGCCCTAGGCTCTGTTGCTTTGTTTTTTAGATGTTTCAGGAAACACCATACACTTCTCCAGAGTGGCTGTTGGAAATTTACATCCCGCCCATCAGCATAACAAGGCTCCCAGTTCTCCATGGCCTGTCCTGCCTTTCTGGATTTTACACATTTTTCAGATGGCCCTTTTGACCGGGGGGCAGTGAGACTTCATTGTAGTGCAGATTTCATTTGCAAGCCTGCTTGGTTGGTCAAAAAGAGCGTATGAGTTTTTTCCTGAGGAAAAAACACATACGTCCTTTTTGGCCAAGTGCATCATTGTGGACATTCTGCCTCTTTTCCTATGCTTTACATGCAATTCCAGTCTACCTCCTGAAATCAGTTTCCTGCAATTCTGCCCCGCTTTCAAGATCTCTTGGCAGCCTTACTTCAATATATTTTTGGACGATAGCTGTCATTTATAACTCTGCAGGTTTGTGAATGACAGTGCCCCTGAGCTCCTTTCCTCAACTCGCTTTCTTGTGAGCTGGCCGCAACACTGCAGGATTGCTTCAGGCCCTAGTGTGGTTCCGCCACGGCACGCTGAGCCTTTGTTTAATTCCTCTTCCTGGTGGGAAATGAGAGTTAAATTTGCCCGTCCAGACACCTCCAGCTAGTCTCTCATTGGCTCTCCCTATTCCTGTTCATCTTATGCAGAATTTGCAAACTGGGCCAAACAGGTGTTTAAAGGCACTGACTCTCCAAGTGGGGAGAGTGTTAGTTAAGAGTCTGGAATGTTGCACCCGAGTACCTGGGGACGAAAACTGAGAAACATTTGAACACGTTTCCCGATCACACGGCGGATCATATACTGGGTTCCACATGCATGTTTTAGCTGAAGGAAGAATCCCTTAAACCTGGAGAGTTGAGACCCATGGAGTGGGTACCATGCAATATGACTTCAAAGGGTCTGCATTTGCTCACCGAACCTCACCAATCCTATCACTGCTGCGTTTATGCCGCTGTACACACGCTTGATTCTCTTTCGGAATCATATAAATCCATAGGTTTTAAGATTCTTACTAGTCAGGTATATTCTTAGGCGTTTAATATGGGGTGTTGAGTCCACTTCGTTGAGCAAGGAGTAGCTCTTCTCTATTACATATTTGGCTTATGGAACGGTATCTGTGCTAATTTCAATCTCTGGTTTTATGCAGCACCCCAACTCACCTTTCCCCTTAAGCAAGCATAAGTTGGTTTTCTACATTTGAGACCCTGTTCTGTTTTGTAATTCAGTTCCTGTGTAGCCAAGTTTACATTCCGTGTAGTAGTGATATCTTATGATGTTTCTTTTTCTGTGTGACTTATTTCACTTAGAATCATCGTACCTGATTCCACTCATTATGCTGCTATGGGCGTGATGACATAGATTTCATTGCTGAGTGATATTGCATTGTACGTAAGTACCACAACTTCTTTATCCATTTTTCGCTCTGCGATATTGAACTTGTACCGTAAAAGAGGTTCTTGTAAACAGTGCCATCCCAACTTTGGGGTGGCTGTGTCTTTTTGATTTTAATTTCCCTAAATTATAGGACCATAAGTGGAAGTACCCTAGGCTCTGTTGTTTTGTTTTTTAGATGTTTCAGGAAACACCATACACTTCTTCAGAGTGGCTGTTGACAATTTACATCCCGCCCATCAGCATAACAAGGCTCCCAGTTCTCCATGGCCTGTCCTGCCTTTCTGGATTTTACACTTTTTTCAGATGGCCCTTTTGACCGGGGGGAGTGAGACTACATTGTAGTGCCGATTTCCTTTCCAAGCTTGCTTGGTTGGCCAAAAAGGGCGTATGCGTTTTTTCCTGAATATATTCAGGAAAAAACGCATACGCCCTTTTTGGCCAAGTGCATCATTGTGGACGTTCTGCCTCTTTTCCTATGCTTTACATGCAATTCCAGTCTACCTCCTGAAATCAGTTTCCTGCAATTCTACCCCGCTTTCAACTCCTCTTGGCAGCCTTACTTCAATATATTTTTGGACGATAGCTGTGATTTATAACTCTGCAGGTTTGGGAATTACAGTGCCCCTGAGCTCTTTTCTTCAACTCGCTTTCTTGTGAGCTGTCCGCAACACCGCAGGATTGCTTCAGGCACTAGTGTTGTTCTGGAATGGCACGCTGAGCCTGTGGTTAATTCCTCTTCCTGGTGGGAAAGGAGAGTTAAATTTGCCCGTCCAGACACCTCCAGCTAGTCTCTCATTGGTTCTCCCTATTCCTGTTCATCTTCCGCAGAAATTGCAAACTGGGCCAAACAGGAGGTTAAAGGCACTGACTCTCCAAGTGGGGAGAGTGTTACTAAAGCGTCTGGAATGTTGCACCCGAGTACCAGGGGACGAAAACTGAGACACATTTGAACACGTTTCCCGATCACACGGTGGATCATACTCTGGGTTCCACATGCATGTTTTAGCTGAAGGAAGAATCCCTTAAACCTGGAGAGTTGAGACCCATGGAATGGGTACCATGCAATATGTCTTCAAAGGGTCTGCATTTGCTCACCGAACCTCACCAATCCTATCATTGCTGCATTTATGCCGCTGTACACACGCTTGATTCTCTTTCGGAGACATATAAATCCATAGGTTTTAAGATTCTTACTAGTCAGGTATATTCTTAGGCGTTTAATATGGCGGCTTGAGTCCACTTCGTTCAGCAAGGAGTAGCTCTTGTCTATTACACATTTGGCTTATGGAACGGTATCTGTGCTAATTTCAATCTCTGGTTTTATGCCGCACCTCAACTCCCCTTCCCCCTTAAGCAAGCATAAGTTGGTTTTCTACTTTTGAGACCCTGTTCTGTTTTGTAATTCAGTTCCTGTGTAGCCAAGTTTACATTCCGTGTATTAGTGATATCTTATGTTGTTTCTTTTTCTGTGTGACTTATTTCACTTAGAATTATCGTACCTGAATCCACTCATTTATGCTTCTATGGGCCTGATGACATAGATTTCATTGCTGAGTGATATTGCATTGTACGTAAGTACCACAATGTCTTTATCCATTTTTTGCTTTCTGCCATATTGAAGTTGTACCGTAAACGAGGTTCTTGTAAACAGAGCCGTCCCAAACTTTCGGGTGGCTGTGTCTTTTTGATTTTAATTTCCCTAAGCTATAGGACCATAAGTGGAAGTGCCCTAGGCTGTGTTGCTTTGTTTTTTAGATGTTTCAGGAAACACCATACACTTCTCCAGAGTGGCTGTTGGCAACTTACATCCTGCCCATCAGCCATAACAAGGCTCCCAGTTCTCCATGGCCTGTCCTGCCTTTCTGGATTTTACACTTTTTTCAGATGACCCTTTTGAGCGGGGGGCAGTGAGACTTCATTGTAGTGCAGATTTCCTTTGCAAGTTTGCTAGGTTGGCCAAAAAGGGCGTATGTGTCTTTTCCTGAATATATTCAGGAAAAACCCATACGCCCTTTTTGGCCAAGTGCATTACTGTGGAAGTTCTGCCTCTTTTCCTATGATTTACATGCAATTCCAGTCTACCTCCTGAAATCGGTTTCCTGCAATTCTGCCCCGCTTTCAAGTCCTCTTGGCAGCGTTACTTCAATATATTTTTGGACGATAGCTGTCATTTATAACTCTGCAGGTTTGTGAATGACAGTGCCCCTGAGCTCCTTTCTTCAACTCGCTTTCTTGTGAGCGGGCCGCAACACCGCAGGATTGCTTCAGGCCCTAGTGTGGCTCCGGCACGGCACCCTGAGCCTTTGGTTAATTCCTCTTCCTGGTGGGAAATGAGAGTTAAATTTGCCCGTCCAGACACCTCCAGCTAGTCTCTCATTGGTTCTCCCTATTCCTGTTCATTTTCCGCAGAAATTGCAAACTGGGCCAAACAGGAGGTTAAAGGCACTGACTCTCCAAGTGGGGAGAGTGTTAGTAAAGCATCTGGAATTTTGCACCTGAGTACCTGGGGACGAAAACTGAGAAACATTTGAACATGTTTCCCGATCACACGGCGTATCATATGCTGGGTTCCACATGCATGTTTTAGCTGAAGGAAGAATCCCTTAAACCTGGAGAGTTGAGACCCATGGAATGGGTACCATGCAATATGACTTCAAAGGGTCTGCATTTGCTCACCGAACCTCACCAATCCTATCACTGCTGCGTTTATGCTGCTGTACACACGCTTGATTCTCTTTCGGAATCATATAAATCCATAGGTTTTAAGATTCTTACTAGTCAGGTATATTCTTAGGCGTTTAATATGGGGTGTTGAGTCCACTTCGTTGAGCAAGGAGTAGCTCTTCTCTATTACATATTTGGCTTATGGAAAGGTATCTGTGCTAATTTCAATCTCTGGTTTTATGCAGCACCCCAACTCACCTTTCCCCTTAAGCAAGCATAAGTTGGTTTTCTACATTTGAGACCCTGTTCTGTTTTGTAATTCAGTTCCTGTGTAGCCAAGTTTACATTCCGTGTATTAGTGATATCTTATGATGTTTCTTTTTCTGTGTGACTTATTTCACTTAGAATCATTGTACCTGAATCCACTCATTATGCTGCTATGGGCCTGATGACATAGATTTCATTGCTGAGTGATATTGCATTCTACGTAAGTACCACAACTTCTTTATCCATCTTTCGCTTTCTGCGATATTGCACTTGTACCGTAAACGAGGTTCTTGTAAACAGAGCCGTCCCAAATTTGGGGTGGCTGTGTCTTTTAGATTTTAATTTCCCTAAGCTATAGGACCATAAGTGGAAGTGCCCTAGGCTTTGTTGCTTTGTTTCTTAGATGTTTCAGGAAACACCATACACTTCTCCAGAGTGGCTGTTGGCAACATGCATCTCGCCCATCAGCATAACAAGGCTCCCAGTTCCCCGTGGCCTGTCCTGCTTTTCTGGATTTTACACTTTTTTCAGATGGCCCTTTTGTCTGGGGGGAAGTGAGACTTCATTGTAGTGCAGATTTCCTTTGAAGCTTGCTTGGTTGGCCAAAAAGTGCGTATGCGTTTTTTCCTGAATATATTCAGGAAAAAACGCATATACACTTTTTGGTAAAGTGCATCATTGTGGACGTTCTGCCTCTTTTCCTATGCTTTACATGCAATTCCAGTCTACCTCCTGAAATCGGTTTCCTGCAATTCTGCCCCGCTTTCAAGTCCTCTTGGCAGCCTTACTTCAATATATTTTTGGACGATAGCTGTCGTTTATAACTCTGCAGGTTTGTGAATTACAGTTCCCCAGAGCTCCTTTCTTCAACTCGCTTACTTGTGAGCTGGCTGCAACACTGCAGGATTGCCTCAGGCCCTAGTGTGGTTCCTGCACGGCACGCTGAGCTTTTGGTTAATTCCTCTTCCTGGTGGGAAATGTGAGTTAAATTTGCACGTCCAGATACCTCCAGCTAGTCTCTCATTGGTTATCCCTATTTCTGTTCATCTTCCACAGAAATTGCAAACTGGGCCAAACAGGAGGTTAAAGGCACTGACTGTCCAAGTGGGGAGAGTGTTAGAAAAGCATCTGTAATGTTGCACCCGAGTACCAGGGGACGAAAACTGAGAGACATTTGAACACGTTTTCTGATCACACGGTGGATCATACTCTGGGTTCCACATGCATGTTTTAGCTGAAGGAAGAATCCCTTAAACCTGGAGAGTTGAGACCCATGGAAAGGGTGCCATGCAATATGACTTCAGAGGGTCTGCATTTGCTCACGGAACCTCACCAATCCTATCACTGCTGCGTTTATGATGCTGTACACACGTTTGATTCTCTTTCGGAGACATATAAATCCATAGGTTTTAAGATTCTTACTCGTCTGGTATATGCTTAGGCGCTTAATATGGGGTGTTGAGTCCACTTCGTTGAGCAAGGAGTAGGTCTTGTCTATTACATATTTGGCTTATGGAACGGTATCTGTGCTAATTTCAATCTTTGGTTTTATGCAGCACCCCAACTCACCTTTCCCCTTAAGCAAGCATAAGTTGGTTTTTTACATTTGAGACCCTGTTCTGTTTTGTAATTCAGTTCCTGTGTAGCCAAGTTTACATTCCGTGTAGTAGTGATATCTTATGATGTTTCTTTTTCTGTGTGACTTATTTCACTTAGAATCATCGTACCTGATTCCACTCATTATGCTGCTATGGGCGTGATGACATAGATTTCATTGCTGAGTGATATTGCATTGTACGTAAGTACCACAACTTCTTTATCCATTTTTCGCTCTGCGATATTGAACTTGTACCGTAAAAGAGGTTCTTGTAAACAGTGCCATCCCAACTTTGGGGTGGCTGTGTCTTTTTGATTTTAATTTCCCTAAATTACAGGACCATAAGTGGAAGTACCCTAGGCTCTGTTGTTTTGTTTTTTAGATGTTTCAGGAAACACCATACACTTCTTCAGAGTGGCTGTTGACAATTTACATCCCGCCCATCAGCATAACAAGGCTCCCAGTTCTCCATGGCCTGTCCTGCCTTTCTGGATTTTACACTTTTTTCAGATGGCCCTTTTGACCGGGGGGAGTGAGACTACATTGTAGTGCCGATTTCCTTTGCAAGCTTGCTTGGTTGGCCAAAAAGGGCGTATGCGTTTTTTCCTGAATATATTCAGGAAAAAACGCATACGCCCTTTTTGGCCAAGTGCATCATTGTGGACGTTCTGCCTCTTTTCCTATGCTTTACATGCAATTCCAGTCTACCTCCTGAAATCAGTTTCCTGCAATTCTACCCCGCTTTCAACTCCTCTTGGCAGCCTTACTTCAATATATTTTTGGACGATAGCTGTGATTTATAACTCTGCAGGTTTGGGAATTACAGTGCCCCTGAGTTCTTTTCTTCAACTCGCTTTCTTGTGAGCTGTCCGCAACACCGCAGGATTGCTTCAGGCACTAGTGTTGTTCTGGAATGGCATGCTGAGCCTGTGGTTAATTCCTCTTCCTGGTGGGAAAGGAGAGTTAAATTTGCCCGTCCAGACACCTCCAGCTAGTCTCTCATTGGTTCTCCCTATTCCTGTTCATCTTCCGCAGAAATTGCAAACTGGGCCAAACAGGAGGTTAAAGGCACTGACTCTCCAAGTGGGGAGAGTGTTACTAAAGCGTCTGGAATGTTGCAACCAAGGACCAGGCGACAACAACTGAGACACATTTGAACACGTTTCCCGATCACATGGTGGATCATACTCTGGGTTCCACATGCATGTTTTAGCTGAAGGAAGAATCCCTTAAACCTGGAGAGTTGAGACCCATGGAATGGGTACCATGCAATATGTCTTCAAAGGGTCTGCATTTGCTCACCGAACCTCACCAATCCTATCATTGCTGCATTTATGCCGCTGTACACACGCTTGATTCTCTTTCGGAGACATATAAATCCATAGGTTTTAAGATTCTTACTAGTCAGGTATATTCTTAGACGTTTAATATGGCGGCTTGAGTCCACTTCGTTCAGCAAGGAGTAGCTCTTGTCTATTACACATTTGGCTTATGGAACGGTATCTGTGCTAATTTCAATCTCTGGTTTTATGCCGCACCCCAACTCCCCTTCCCCCTTAAGCAAGCATAAGTTGGTTTTCTACTTTTGAGACCCTGTTCTGTTTTGTAATTCAGTTCCTGTGAGGCCAAGTTTACATTCCGTGTATTAGTGATATCTTATGTTGTTTCTTTTTCTGTGTGACTTATTTCACTTAGAATCATCGTACCTGAATCCACTCATTTATGCTTCTATGGGCCTGATGACATAGATTTTATTGCTGAGTGATATTGCATTGTACGTAAGTACCACAATGTCTTTATCCATTTTTTGCTTTCTGCCATATTGAACTTGTACCGTAAACGAGGTTCTTGTAAACAGAGCCGTCCCAAACTTTCGGGTGGCTGTGTCTTTTTGATTTTAATTTCCCTAAGCTATAGGACCATAAGTGGAAGTGCCCTAGGCTGTGTTGCTTTGTCTTTTAGATGTTTCAGGAAACACCATACACTTCTCCAGAGTGGCTGTTGGCAACTTACATCCTGCCCATCAGCATAACAAGGCTCCCAGTTCTCCATGGCCTGTCCTGCCTTTCTGGATTTTACACTTTTTTCAGATGGCCCTTTTGAGCGGGGGGCAGTGAGACTTCATTGTAGTGCAGATTTCCTTTGCAAGCTTGCTAGGTTGGCCAAAAAGGGCGTATGTGTCTTTTCCTGAATATATTCAGGAAAAACCCATACGCCCTTTTTGGCCAAGTGCATTACTCTGGAAGTTCTGCCTCTTTTCCTATGATTTACATGCAATTCCAGTCTACCTCCTGAAATCGGTTTCCTGCAATTCTGCCCCGCTTTCAAGTCCTCTTGGCAGCGTTACTTCAATATATTTTTGGACGATAGCTGTCATTTATAACTCTGCAGGTTTGTGAATGACAGTGCCCCTGAGCTCCTTTCTTCAACTCGCTTTCTTGTGAGCGGGCCGCAACACCGCAGGATTGCTTCAGGCCCTAGTGTGGCTCCGGCACGGCACCCTGAGCCTTTGGTTAATTCCTCTTCCTGGTGGGAAATGAGAGTTAAATTTGCCCGTCCAGACACCTCCAGCTAGTCTCTCATTGGTTCTCCCTATTCCTGTTCATTTTCCGCAGAAATTGCAAACTGGGCCAAACAGGAGGTTAAAGGCACTGACTCTCCAAGTGGGGAGAGTGTTAATAAAGCGTCTGGAATGTTGTGCCCATGTACCAGGGGACGAAAACTGAGATACATTTGAACACGTTTCCCGAACACACGGTGGATCATACTCTGGGTTCCACATGCATGTTTTAGCTGAAGGAAGAATCCCTTAAACCTGGAGAGTTGAGACCCATGGAATGGGTACCATGCAATATGACTTCAAAGGGTCTGCATTTGCTCACCGAACCTCACCAATCCTATCACTGCTGCGTTTATGCCGCTGTACACACGCTTGATTCTCTTTCACAATCATATAAATCCATAGGTTTTAAGATTCTTACTAGTCAGGTATATTCTTAGGCGTTTAATATGGGGTGTTGAGTCCACTTCGTTGAGCAAGGAGTAGCTCTTCTCTATTACATATTTGGCTTATGGAAAGGTATCTGTGCTAATTTCAATCTCTGGTTTTATGCAGCACCCCAACTCACCTTTCCCCTTAAGCAAGCATAAGTTGGTTTTCTACATTTGAGACCCTGTTCTGTTTTGTAATTCAGTTCCTGTGTAGCCAAGTTTACATTCCGTGTATTAGTGATATCTTATGATGTTTCTTTTTCTGTGTGACTTATTTCGCTTAGAATCATTGTACCTGAATCCACTCATTATGCTGCTATGGGCCTGATGACATAGATTTCATTGCTGAGTGATATTGCATTCTACGTAAGTACCACAACTTCTTTATCCATCTTTCGCTTTCTGCGATATTGCACTTGTACCGTAAACGAGGTTCTTGTAAACAGAGCCGTCCCAAATTTGGGGTGGCTGTGTCTTTTAGATTTTAATTTCCCTAAGCTATAGGACCATAAGTGGAAGTGCCCTAGGCTTTGTTGCTTTGTTTCTTAGATGTTTCAGGAAACACCATACACTTCTCCAGAGTGGCTGTTGGCAACATGCATCTCGCCCATCAGCATAACAAGGCTCCCAGTTCCCCGTGGCCTGTCCTGCTTTTCTGGATTTTACACTTTTTTCAGATGGCCCTTTTGTCTGGGGGGAAGTGAGACTTCATTGTAGTGCAGATTTCCTTTGAAGCTTGCTTGGTTGGCCAAAAAGTGCGTATGCGTTTTTTCCTGAATATATTCAGGAAAAAACGCATATACACTTTTTGGCAAAGTGCATCATTGTGGACGTTCTGCCTCTTTTCCTATGCTTTACATGCAATTCCAGTCTACCTCCTGAAATCGGTTTCCTGCAATTCTGCCCCGCTTTCAAGTCCTCTTGGCAGCCTTACTTCAATATATTTTTGGACGATAGCTGTCGTTTATAACTCTGCAGGTTTGTGAATTACAGTTCCCCAGAGCTCCTTTCTTCAACTCGCTTACTTGTGAGCTGGCTGCAACACTGCAGGATTGCCTCAGGCCCTAGTGTGGTTCCTGCACGGCACACTGAGCTTTTGGTTAATTCCTCTTCCTGGTGGGAAATGTGAGTTAAATTTGCACGTCCAGATACCTCCAGCTAGTCTCTCATTGGTTATCCCTATTTCTGTTCATCTTCCACAGAAATTGCAAACTGGGCCAAACAGGAGGTTAAAGGCACTGACTGTCCAAGTGGGGAGAGTGTTAGAAAAGCATCTGTAATGTTGCACCCGAGTACCAGGGGACGAAAACTGAGAGACATTTGAACACGTTTTCCGATCACACGGTGGATCATACTCTGGGTTCCACATGCATGTTTTAGCTGAAGGAAGAATCCCTTAAACCTGGAGAGTTGAGACCCATGGAAAGGGTGCCATGCAATATGACTTCAGAGGGTCTGCATTTGCTCACGGAACCTCACCAATCCTATCACTGCTGCGTTTATGACACTGTACACACGTTTGATTCTCTTTCGGAGACATATAAATCCATAGGTTTTAAGATTCTTACTCGTCTGGTATATGCTTAGGCGCTTAATATGGGGTGTTGAGTCCACTTCGTTGAGCAAGGAGTAGGTCTTGTCTATTACATATTTGGCTTATGGAACGGTATCTGTGCTAATTTCAATCTTTGGTTTTATGCAGCACCCCAACTCACCTTTCCCCTTAAGCAAGCATAAGTTGGTTTTTTACATTTGAGACCCTGTTCTGTTTTGTAATTCAGTTCCTGTGTAGCCAAGTTTACATTCCGTGTAGTAGTGATATCTTATGATGTTTCTTTTTCTGTGTGACTTATTTCACTTAGAATCATCGTACCTGATTCCACTCATTATGCTGCTATGGGCGTGATGACATAGATTTCATTGCTGAGTGATATTGCATTGTACGTAAGTACCACAACTTCTTTATCCATTTTTCGCTCTGCGATATTGAACTTGTACCGTAAAAGAGGTTCTTGTAAACAGTGCCATCCCAACTTTGGGGTGGCTGTGTCTTTTTGATTTTAATTTCCCTAAATTATAGGACCATAAGTGGAAGTACCCTAGGCTCTGTTGTTTTGTTTTTTAGATGTTTCAGGAAACACCATACACTTCTTCAGAGTGGCTGTTGACAATTTACATCCCGCCCATCAGCATAACAAGGCTCCCAGTTCTCCATGGCCTGTCCTGCCTTTCTGGATTTTACACTTTTTTCAGATGGCCCTTTTGACCGGGGGGAGTGAGACTACATTGTAGTGCCGATTTCCTTTGCAAGCTTGCTTGGTTGGCCAAAAAGGGCGTATGCGTTTTTTCCTGAATATATTCAGGAAAAAACGCATACGCCCTTTTTGGCCAAGTGCATCATTGTGGACGTTCTGCCTCTTTTCCTATGCTTTACATGCAATTCCAGTCTACCTCCTGAAATCAGTTTCCTGCAATTCTACCCCGCTTTCAACTCCTCTTGGCAGCCTTACTTCAATATATTTTTGGACGATAGCTGTGATTTATAACTCTGCAGGTTTGGGAATTACATTGCCCCTGAGTTCTTTTCTTCAACTCGCTTTCTTGTGAGCTGTCCGCAACACCGCAGGATTGCTTCAGGCACTAGTGTTGTTCTGGAATGGCATGCTGAGCCTGTGGTTAATTCCTCTTCCTGGTGGGAAAGGAGAGTTAAATTTGCCCGTCCAGACACCTCCAGCTAGTCTCTCATTGGTTCTCCCTATTCCTGTTCATCTTCCGCAGAAATTGCAAACTGGGCCAAACAGGAGGTTAAAGGCACTGACTCTCCAAGTGGGGAGAGTGTTACTAAAGCGTCTGGAATGTTGCAACCAAGGACCAGGCGACAACAACTGAGACACATTGAACACGTTTCCCGATCACATGGTGGATCATACTCTGGGTTCCACATGCATGTTTTAGCTGAAGGAAGAATCCCTTAAACCTGGAGAGTTGAGACCCATGGAATGGGTACCATGCAATATGTCTTCAAAGGGTCTGCATTTGCTCACCGAACCTCACCAATCCTATCATTGCTGCATTTATGCCGCTGTACACACGCTTGATTCTCTTTCGGAGACATATAAATCCATAGGTTTTAAGATTCTTACTAGTCAGGTATATTCTTAGACGTTTAATATGGCGGCTTGAGTCCACTTCGTTCAGCAAGGAGTAGCTCTTGTCTATTACACATTTGGCTTATGGAACGGTATCTGTGCTAATTTCAATCTCTGGTTTTATGCCGCACCCCAACTCCCCTTCCCCCTTAAGCAAGCATAAGTTGGTTTTCTACTTTTGAGACCCTGTTCTGTTTTGTAATTCAGTTCCTGTGAGGCCAAGTTTACATTCCGTGTATTAGTGATATCTTATGTTGTTTCTTTTTCTGTGTGACTTATTTCACTTAGAATCATCGTACCTGAATCCACTCATTTATGCTTCTATGGGCCTGATGACATAGATTTTATTGCTGAGTGATATTGCATTGTACGTAAGTACCACAATGTCTTTATCCATTTTTTGCTTTCTGCCATATTGAACTTGTACCGTAAACGAGGTTCTTGTAAACAGAGCCGTCCCAAACTTTCGGGTGGCTGTGTCTTTTTGATTTTAATTTCCCTAAGCTATAGGACCATAAGTGGAAGTGCCCTAGGCTGTGTTGCTTTGTCTTTTAGATGTTTCAGGAAACACCATACACTTCTCCAGAGTGGCTGTTGGCAACTTACATCCTGCCCATCAGCATAACAAGGCTCCCAGTTCTCCATGGCCTGTCCTGCCTTTCTGGATTTTACACTTTTTTCAGATGGCCCTTTTGAGCGGGGGGCAGTGAGACTTCATTGTAGTGCAGATTTCCTTTGCAAGCTTGCTAGGTTGGCCAAAAAGGGCGTATGTGTCTTTTCCTGAATATATTCAGGAAAAACCCATACGCCCTTTTTGACCAAGTGCATTACTCTGGAAGTTCTGCCTCTTTTCCTATGATTTACATGCAATTCCAGTCTACCTCCTGAAATCGGTTTCCTGCAATTCTGCCCCGCTTTCAAGTCCTCTTGGCAGCGTTACTTCAATATATTTTTGGACGATAGCTGTCATTTATAACTCTGCAGGTTTGTGAATGACAGTGCCCCTGAGCTCCTTTCTTCAACTCGCTTTCTTGTGAGCGGGCCGCAACACCGCAGGATTGCTTCAGGCCCTAGTGTGGCTCCGGCACGGCACCCTGAGCCTTTGGTTAATTCCTCTTCCTGGTGGGAAATGAGAGTTAAATTTGCCCGTCCAGACACCTCCAGCTAGTCTCTCATTGGTTCTCCCTATTCCTGTTCATTTTCCGCAGAAATTGCAAACTGGGCCAAACAGGAGGTTAAAGGCACTGACTCTCCAAGTGGGGAGAGTGTTAATAAAGCGTCTGGAATGTTGTGCCCATGTACCAGGGGACGAAAACTGAGATACATTTGAACACGTTTCCCGAACACACGGTGGATCATACTCTGGGTTCCACATGCATGTTTTAGCTGAAGGAAGAATCCCTTAAACCTGGAGAGTTGAGACCCATGGAATGGGTACCATGCAATATGACTTCAAAGGGTCTGCATTTGCTCACCGAACCTCACCAATCCTATCACTGCTGCGTTTATGCCGCTGTACACACGCTTGATTCTCTTTCGCAATCATATAAATCCATAGGTTTTAAGATTCTTACTAGTCAGGTATATTCTTAGGCGTTTAATATGGGGTGTTGAGTCCACTTCGTTGAGCAAGGAGTAGCTCTTCTCTATTACATAGTTGGCTTATGGAAAGGTATCTGTGCTAATTTCAATCTCTGGTTTTATGCAGCACCCCAACTCACCTTTCCCCTTAAGCAAGCATAAGTTGGTTTTCTACATTTGAGACCCTGTTCTGTTTTGTAATTCAGTTCCTGTGTAGCCAAGTTTACATTCCGTGTATTAGTGATATCTTATGATGTTTCTTTTTCTGTGTGACTTATTTCGCT
Source organism: Orcinus orca (assembly GCF_937001465.1). Classification (NCBI taxonomy): domain Eukaryota; kingdom Metazoa; phylum Chordata; class Mammalia; order Artiodactyla; family Delphinidae; genus Orcinus; species Orcinus orca. The sequence goes on from NC_064559.1 coordinate 68,444,760, forward strand.
TAGAATCATTGTACCTGAATCCACTCATTATGCTGCTATGGGCCTGATGACATAGATTTCATTGCTGAGTGATATTGCATTCTACGTAAGTACCACAACTTCTTTATCCATCTTTCGCTTTCTGCGATATTGCACTTGTACCGTAAACGAGGTTCTTGTAAACAGAGCCGTCCCAAATTTGGGGTGGCTGTGTCTTTTAGATTTTAATTTCCCTAAGCTATAGGACCATAAGTGGAAGTGCCCTAGGCTTTGTTGCTTTGTTTCTTAGATGTTTCAGGAAACACCATACACTTCTCCAGAGTGGCTGTTGGCAACATGCATCTCGCCCATCAGCATAACAAGGCTCCCAGTTCCCCGTGGCCTGTCCTGCTTTTCTGGATTTTACACTTTTTTCAGATGGCCCTTTTGTCTGGGGGGAAGTGAGACTTCATTGTAGTGCAGATTTCCTTTGAAGCTTGCTTGGTTGGCCAAAAAGTGCGTATGCGTTTTTTCCTGAATATATTCAGGAAAAAACGCATATACACTTTTTGGCAAAGTGCATCATTGTGGACGTTCTGCCTCTTTTCCTATGCTTTACATGCAATTCCAGTCTACCTCCTGAAATCGGTTTCCTGCAATTCTGCCCCGCTTTCAAGTCCTCTTGGCAGCCTTACTTCAATATATTTTTGGACGATAGCTGTCGTTTATAACTCTGCAGGTTTGTGAATTACAGTTCCCCAGAGCTCCTTTCTTCAACTCGCTTACTTGTGAGCTGGCTGCAACACTGCAGGATTGCCTCAGGCCCTAGTGTGGTTCCTGCACGGCACACTGAGCTTTTGGTTAATTCCTCTTCCTGGTGGGAAATGTGAGTTAAATTTGCACGTCCACATACCTCCAGCTAGTCTCTCATTGGTTATCCCTATTTCTGTTCATCTTCCACAGAAATTGCAAACTGGGCCAAACAGGAGGTTAAAGGCACTGACTGTCCAAGTGGGGAGAGTGTTAGAAAAGCATCTGTAATGTTGCACCCGAGTACCAGGGGACGAAAACTGAGAGACATTTGAACACGTTTTCCGATCACACGGTGGATCATACTCTGGGTTCCACATGCATGTTTTAGCTGAAGGAAGAATCCCTTAAACCTGGAGAGTTGAGACCCATGGAAAGGGTGCCATGCAATATGACTTCAGAGGGTCTGCATTTGCTCACGGAACCTCACCAATCCTATCACTGCTGCGTTTATGACGCTGTACACACGTTTGATTCTCTTTCGGAGACATATAAATCCATAGGTTTTAAGATTCTTACTCATCTGGTATATGCTTAGGCGCTTAATATGGGGTGTTGAGTCCACTTCGTTGAGCAAGGAGTAGGTCTTGTCTATTACATATTTGGCTTATGGAACGGTATCTGTGCTAATTTCAATCTTTGGTTTTATGCAGCACCCCAACTCACCTTTCCCCTTAAGCAAGCATAAGTTGGTTTTTTACATTTGAGACCCTGTTCTGTTTTGTAATTCAGTTCCTGTGTAGCCAAGTTTACATTCCGTGTAGTAGTGATATCTTATGATGTTTCTTTTTCTGTGTGACTTATTTCACTTAGAATCATCGTACCTGATTCCACTCATTATGCTGCTATGGGCGTGATGACATAGATTTCATTGCTGAGTGATATTGCATTGTACGTAAGTACCACAACTTCTTTATCCATTTTTCGCTCTGCGATATTGAACTTGTACCGTAAAAGAGGTTCTTGTAAACAGTGCCATCCCAACTTTGGGGTGGCTGTGTCTTTTTGATTTTAATTTCCCTAAATTATAGGACCATAAGTGGAAGTACCCTAGGCTCTGTTGTTTTGTTTTTTAGATGTTTCAGGAAACACCATACACTTCTTCAGAGTGGCTGTTGACAATTTACATCCCGCCCATCAGCATAACAAGGCTCCCAGTTCTCCATGGCCTGTCCTGCCTTTCTGGATTTTACACTTTTTTCAGATGGCCCTTTTGACCGGGGGGAGTGAGACTACATTGTAGTGCCGATTTCCTTTGCAAGCTTGCTTGGTTGGCCAAAAAGGGCGTATGCGTTTTTTCCTGAATATATTCAGGAAAAAACGCATACGCCCTTTTTGGCCAAGTGCATCATTGTGGACGTTCTGCCTCTTTTCCTATGCTTTACATGCAATTCCAGTCTACCTCCTGAAATCAGTTTCCTGCAATTCTACCCCGCTTTCAACTCCTCTTGGCAGCCTTACTTCAATATATTTTTGGACGATAGCTGTGATTTATAACTCTGCAGGTTTGGGAATTACAGTGCCCCTGAGTTCTTTTCTTCAACTCGCTTTCTTGTGAGCTGTCCGCAACACCGCAGGATTGCTTCAGGCACTAGTGTTGTTCTGGAATGGCATGCTGAGCCTGTGGTTAATTCCTCTTCCTGGTGGGAAAGGAGAGTTAAATTTGCCCGTCCAGACACCTCCAGCTAGTCTCTCATTGGTTCTCCCTATTCCTGTTCATCTTCCACAGTAATTGCAAACTGGGCCAAACAGGAGGTTAAATGCCCTGACTCTCCAAGTGGGGAGAGTGTTAGTAAAACATCTGGAATGTTGCACCCGAGTACCAGAGGACGAAAACTGAGACACATTTGAACACATTTCCCGATCACGCGGTGGATCATACTCTGGGTTCCACATGCATGTTTTCGCTGAAGGAAGAATCCCTTAAACCTGGAGAGTTGAGACCCATGGAATGGGCACCATGCAATATAACTTCAAAGGGTCTGCATTTGCTCAGCAAACCTCACCAATCTTATCACTGGTGCATATATGTCGCTGTACACACGCTTGATTCTCTTTCGGAATCATATAAATCCATAGGTTTTAAGATTCTTACTAGTCAGGTATATTCTTAGGCGTTTAATATGGGGTGTTGAGTCCACTTCGTTGAGCAAGGAGTAGCTCTTGTCTATTACATATTTGGCTTACGGAACGGTATCTGTGCTAATTTCAATCTTTGGTTATATGCAGCACCCCAACTCACATTTCCCCTTAAGCAAGCATAAGTTGGTTTTCTGCATTTGAGACCCTGTTCTGTTTTGTAATTCAGTTCCTGTGTAGCCAAGTTTACATTCCGTGTATTAGTGATATCTTATGATGTTTCTTTTTCTGTGTGACTTATTTCACGTAGAATCATCGTACCTGAATCCAATCATTATACTGCTATGGGCCTGATGACATAGATTTCATTGCTGAGTGATATTGCATTGTACGTACGTACCACAACTTCTTTATCCATTTTTCGCTTTCTGTGATATTGCACTTGTACCGTAAACGAGGTTCTTGTAAACAGAGCTCTCCCAAACTTTGGGGTGGCTGTGTCTTTTTGATTTTAATTTCCCTAAGCTATAGGACCATAAGTGGAAGTGCCCTAGGCTCCGTTGCTTTGTTTTTTAGATGTTTCAGGAAACACCATACACTTCGCCAGATTGGCTGTTGGAAATTTACATCCCGCCCTTCAGCATAACAAGGCTCCCAGTTCTCCATGGCCTGTCCTGCCTTTCTGGATTTTACACTTTTTTCAGATGGTCCTTTTGACCGGGGGGCAGTGAGACTTCATTGTAGTGCAGATTTCCTTTGCAAGCTTGCTTGGTTGGCCAAAAAGGGCGTATGCGTTTTTTCCTGAATATATTCAGGAAAAAACGCATACGCCCTTTTTGGCCAAGTGCATCATTGTAGACGTTCTGCCTCTTTTCCTATGCTTTACATGCAATTCCAATCTACTTCCTGAAATCGGTCTCCTGCAATTCTGCCCCGCTTTCAAGTCCTCTTGGCAGCCTTACTTCAATATACTTTTGGACGATAGCTGTCATTTACAACTCTGCAGGTTTGTGAATTACAGTGCCCCTGAGCTCATTTCTTCAACTTGCTTTCTTGTTATCTGGCCGCAACACCGCAGGATTGCTTCAGGCCCTAGTGTGGTTCCGGCATGGCACGCTGAGCCTTTGGTTAATTCCTCTTCCTGGTGGGAAATGAGAGTTAGATTTGCCCGTCCAGACACCTCCAGCTAGTCTCTCATTGGTTCTCCCTATTCCTGTTCATCTTATGCAGAAATTGCAAACTGGGCCAAACAGGAGTTTAAAGGCACTGACTCTCCAAGTGAGAAGAGTGATAGTAAAGCGTCTGGAATGTTGCGCCCGTGTACCAGGGGACAAAAACTGAGACACATTTGATCACGTTTCCCGAACACATGGTGGATCATACTCTGGGTTCCACATGCATGTTTTAGCTGAAGGAAGAATCCCTTAAACCTGGAGAGTTGAGACCCATGGAATGGGTACCATGCAATATGACTTCAAAGTGTCTGCATTTGCTCACCAAACCTCACCAATCCTATCACTGCTGCGTTTATGCCACAGTACACGTGCTTGATTCTCTTTTGGAGACATATAAATCCATAGGTTTTAAGATTCTTATTAGTCAGGTATATTCTTAGGCGTTTAATATGGGGTGTTGTGTCCACTTCGTTGAGCAAGGAGTAGCTCTTGTCTATTACATATTTGGCTTATGGAACGGTATCTGTGCTAATTTCAATCTCTGGTTTTATGCAGCACCCCAACTCACCTTTCACCTTAAGGAAGCTTAAGTTGGTTTTCTACATTTGAGACCCTGTTCGGTTTTGTAATTCAGTTCCTGTGTAGCCAAGTTTACATTCCCTGTAGTAGTGATATCTTATGATGTTTCTTTTTCTGTGTGACTTATTTCACTTAGAATCATCGTACCTGAATCCACTCATTATGCTGCTACGGGCCTGATGACATAGATTTCATTGCTGAGTGATATTGCATTGTACGTAAGTACCACAACTTCTTTATCCATTTTTCGCTTTCTGTGATATTGAACTTGTACCGTAAACGAGGTTCTTGTAAACAGAGCCGTCCCAAACTTTGGGGTGGCTGTGTCTTTTTGATTTTAATTTCCCTAAGCTATAGGACCATAAGTGGATGTGCCCTAAGCTCTGTTGCTTTCTTTCTTAGATGTTTCAGGAAACACCATACAGTTCTCCAGAATGGCTGTTGGCAATTCACATCCCGCCCATCAGCATAACAAGGCTCCCAGTTCTCCATGGCCTGTCCTGCCTTTCTGGATTTTACACTTTTTTCAGATGGCCCTTTTGACCAGGGGGGCAGTGAGACTTCATTGTAGTGTAGATTTCCTTGGCAAGCTTGCTTGGTTGGCCAAAAAGGGCGTATGCGTTTTTTCCTGAATATATTCAGGAAAAAACGCATATGCACTTTTTGGCCAAGTGCATCATTCTGGACGTTCTGCCTCTTTTCCTATGCTTTACATGCAATTCCAGTCTACCTCCTAAAATCGGTTTCCTGCAATTCTGCCCCGCTTTCAAGTCCTCTTGGCAGCCTTACTTCAATATATTTTTGGACGATAGCTGTCATTTATAACTCTGCAGGTTTGGGAATTACAGTGCCCCTGAGCTCCTTTCTTCAACTCGCTTTCTTGTGACCTGTCCGCAACACCGCAGGATTGCTTCAGGCCCTAGAGTTGTTCCGGAATGGCACGTTGAGCCTTTGGTTAATTCCTCTTCCTGGTGGGAAATGAGAGTTAAATTTGCCCGTCCAGACACCTCCAGCTAGTCTCTCATTGGTTCTCCCTATTCCTGTTCATCTTCCACAGAAATTGCAAACTGGGCCAAACAGGAGGTTAAAGGCACTGACTCTCCAAGTGGGGAGAGTGTTAGTAAAGCGTCTGGAATGTTGCACCCGAGTACCAGAGGACGAAAACTGAGACACATTTGAACACGTTTCCCGATCACACGGTGGATCATACTCTGGGTTCCACATGCATGTTTTAGCTGAAGGAAGAATCCCTTAAACCTGGAGAGTTGAGACCCATGGAATGGGTACCATGCAATATGACTTCAAAGGGTCTGCATTTGCTCAGCGAACCTCACCAATCCTATCACTGCTGCATTTATGCCGCTGTACACACGCTTGATTCTCTTTCGGAGACATATAAATCCATAGGTTTTAAGATTTTTACTAGTCAGTTATATTCTTAGGCATTTAATATGGGGTGTTGAGTCCACTTCGTTGAGCAAGGAGTAGCTCTTGTCTATTACATATTTGGCTTATGGAACGGTATCTGTGCTAATTTCAATCTCTGGTTTTATGCAGCACCCCAACTCACCTTTCCCCTTAAGCAAGCAGAACTTGGTTTTCTACATTTGAGACCCTGTTCTGTTTTGTAATTCCGTTCCTGTGTAGCCAAGTTTACATTCCGTGTAGTAGTGATATCTTATGATGTTTCTTATTCTCTGTGATTTATTTCACTTAGAATCATTGTACCTGAATCCACTCATTATGCTGCTATGGGCCTGATGACATAGATTTCATTGCTGAGTGATATTGTATTGTACGTAAGTACCACAACTTCTTTATCCATTTTTCGCTTTCTGTGATATGGAACTTGTACCGTAAACGAGGTTCTTGTAAACAGAGCTGTCCCAAATTTTGGGGTGGCTGTGTCTTTTTGATTTTAATTTCCCTAAGCTATAGGACCATAAGTGGAAGTGCCCTAGGCTCTGTTGCTTTGTTTTGTAGATGTTTCAGGAAACACCATACACTTCTCCAGAGTGGCTGTTGGCAATTTACATCCCGCTCATCAGCATAACAAGGCTTCCAGTTCTCCATGGCCTGTCCTGCCTCTGGATTTTACACTTTTTTCAGATGGCCCTTTTGACCGGGGGGCAGTGAGACTTCATTGTAGTGCAGATTTCCTTTGCAAGCTTGCTTGGTTTGTCAAAAAGTGCGTATGCGTTTTTTCCTGAATATATTCAGGTAAAAACGCATATGCACTTTTTGGCCAATTGCATCATTGTGGACGTTCTGCCTCTTTTCCTATGCTTTACATGCAATTCCCGTCTACCTCCTGAAATCGGTTTCCTGCAATTCTGCCCCGCTTTCAACTCCTCTTGGCAGCCTTACTTCAATATATTTTTGGACGATAGCTGTCATTTATAACTCTGCAGGTTTGTGAATTACAGTGCTCCTGAGCTCCTTTCTTCAACTCGCTTTCTTGTGAGCTGGCCGCAACACCGCAGGATTGCTTTATGTCCTACTGTGGTTCCGACATGGCACGCTGAGCCTTTGGTTAATTCCTCTTCTTGGTGGGAAATGAGAGTTAAATTTGCCCGTCCAGACACCTCCAGCTAGTCTCTCATTGGTTCTCCCTATTCCTGTTCATCTTCCGCAGAAATTGCAAACTGGGCCAAACAGGATTTTAAATGCCCTGACTCTCCAAGTGGGGAGAGTGTTAGTAAAGCGTCTGGAATGTTGCACCCGAGTACCAGGGGACGAAAACTGAGACACATTTGAACACGTTTCCCGATCACACGGTGGATCATACTCTGGGTTCCACATGCATGTTTTAGCTGAAGGAAGAACCCATTAAACCTGGAGAGTTGAGACCCACGGAATGGGTACCATGCAATATGACTTCAAAGGGTCTGCATTTGCTCAACGAACCTCACCAATCCTATCACTTCTGCGTTTATGCCGCTGTACACACTCCTGATTCTCTTTCGGAGACATATAAATCCATAGGTTTTAAGATTCTTACTAGTCAGGTATATTCTTAGGCGTTTAATATGGGGTGTTGAGTCCACTTCGTTGAGCAAGGAGTAGCTCTTGTCTATTATATATTTAGCTTATGGAACGGTATCTGTGCTAATTTTAATCTCTGGTTTTATGCAGCACCCCAACTCACCTTTCCCCTTAAGCAAGCATAAGTTGGTTTTCTACATTTGAGACCCTGTTCTGTTTTGTAATTCAGTTCCTGTGTAGCCAAGTTTACATTCCGTGTATTAGTGATATCTTATGATGTTTCTTTTTCTGTGTGACTTATTTCACTTAGTATCATCATACCTGAATCCACTCATTATGCTGCTGTGGGCCTGATGACATAGATTTCATTGCTGAGTGATATTGTATTGTACGTAAGTACCACAACTTCTTTATCCATTTTTCGCTTTCTGCGATATTGAACTTGTACAGTAAATGAGGTTCTTGTAAACAGAGCCGTCCCAAACTTTGGGGTGGCTGTGTCTTTTTGATTTTAATTTCCCTAAGCTATAGGACCATAAGTGGAAGTGCCCTAGGCTCTGTTGCTTTGTTTTTTAGATGTTTCAGGAAACACCATACACTTCTCCAGAGTGGCTGTTGGCAATTTACATCCCTCCCATCAGCATAACAAGGCTCCCTGTTCTCCATGGCCTGTCCTGCGTTTCTGGATTTTACACATTTTTCAGATGGCCCTTTTGAACAGGGGGAAGTGAGACTTCATTTTAGTGCAGATTTCCTTTGCAAGCTTGCTTGGTTGGCCAAAAATCGCGTATGCGTTTTTTCCTGAATATATTCCTGGAATATATTCAGGAAAAAACGCAAATGCCCTTTTTGTCCAAGTGCATCATTGTGGACGTTCTGCCTCTTTTCCTATGCTTTAAATGCAATTCCAGTCACCTCCTGAAATCGGTTTCCTGCAATTCTGCCCCGCTTTCGAGTCCTCTTGGCAGCCTCACTTCAATATATTTTTGGACGATAGCTGTCATTTATAACTCTGCAGGTTTGTGAATGACAGTGACCCTGAGCTCCTTTCATCAACTAGCTTTCTTCTGAGCTGGCAGCAACACCGCAGGATTGCTTCAGGCCCTAGTGTGGTTCTGGCACGGCACGCAGAGCCGTTGGTTAATTCCTCTTCCTGGTGGGAAATGAGAGTTAAATTTGACCGTCCAGACACTTCCAGCTAGTCTCTCATTGGTTCTCCCTATTGCTGTTCATCTTCTGCAGAAATTGCAAACTGGGCCAAACAGGATTTTAAAGGCACTGACTCTCCAAGTAGGGAGAGTGTTAATAAAGCGTCTGGAATGTTGCACCCGAGTACCAGGGGACGAAAACTGAGACACATTTGAACACGTTTCCCGATCACACGGTGGATCATACTCTGGGTTCCACATGCATGTTTTAGCTGAAGGAAGAATCCCTTAAACCTGAAGAGTTGAGATCCATGGAATGGTTACCATGCAATATGATTTCAAAGGGTCTGCATTTGCTCACTGAACCTCACAAATCCTATCAATGCTGCGTTTATACGGCTGTACACACGCTTGATTCTCTTTCGGAGACATATAAATCCATAGGTTTTAAGATTCTTACTAGTCAGGTATATTCTTAGGTGTTTAATATGGGGTGTTGTGTCCACTTCATTGAGCAAGGAGTAGCTCTTGTCTATTACATATTTGGCTTATGGAATGCTATCTGTGCTAATTTCAATCTCTGGTTTTATGCAGCACCCCAACTCACCTTTCCTCTTAAGCAAGCATAAGTTGGTTTTCTTCATTTGAGACCCTGTTCTGTTTTGTAATTCAGTTCCTGTGTAGCCAAGTTTACATTCCGTGTATTAGTGATATCTTATGATGTTTCTTTTTCTGTGTGATTTATTTCACTTAGAATCATCGTACCTGAATCCACTCATTATGCTGTTACGGGCGTGATGACATAGATTTCATTGCTGAGTGATATTGTATTGTACGTAAGTACCACAAATTCTTTATCCATTTTTCGCTTTCTGCGATATTGAACTTGTACCGTAAACGAGGTTCTTGTGAACAGAGCCATCCCAAACTTTGGGGTGGCTGTGTCTTTTTGATTTTAATTTCCCTAAGCTATAGGACCATAAGTGGAAGTGCCCTAGGCTCTGTTGCTTTGTTTTTTAGATGTTTCAGGAAACACCATACACTTCTCCAGAGTGGCTGTTGGCAGTTTACATACCACCCATCAGCATAACAAGGCTCCCAGTTCTCCATGGCCTGTCCTGCCTTTCTGGATTTTATACTTTTTTCAGATGGCCCCTTTGACTAGGGTGAAGTGAGACTTCATTGTAATGCAGATTTCCTTTGCAAGCTTGCTTGGTTGGGCAAAAAGTGCATATGCATTTTTTCCTGAATATATTCAGGAAAAAAGGCATACGCCCTTTTTGTCCAAGTGCATCATTGTGGACGTTCTGGCTCTTTTCCTATGCTTTAAATGCAGTTCCAGTCTACCTCCTGAAATTGGTTTCCTGCAATTCTGCCCCGTATTCAAGTCCTCTTGGCAGCCTTACTTCAATATATTTTTGGACGATAGCTGTCATTTATGGCTCTGCAGATTTGTGAATTACAGTGTCCCTGAGCTCCTTTCTTCAACTCTCTTTCTTGTTAGCTGGCCGAAATACCACTGGATTGCTTCAGACCCTAGTGTGGTTCCTGTATGGCATGCTGCGCCTTTGGTTAATTCCTCTTCCTGGTGGGAAATGAGAGTTAAATTTGCCCGTCCAGACACCTCCAGCTAGTCTCTCATTGGTTCTCCCTATTCCTGTTCATCTTACGTAGAAATTGCAAACTGGGCCAAACAGGAGGTTAAAGGCACAGACTCTCCAAGTGGGGAGAGTGTTATTAAAGTGACTGGAATGTTGCACCTGAGTACCAGGGGAGGAAAACTGAGACACATTTGAACACGTTTCCCGATCACACGGTGGATCATACTCTGGGTTCCACATGCATGTTTTAGCTGAAGGAAGAATCCCTTAAACCTGGAGAGTTGAGACCCATGGAATGGGCATAATGCAATATGACTTCAAAGGGTATTCATTTGCTCACCGAACCTCAACAATCCTATCACCGCTGCGTTTATGCCGCTGTACAAACCTTTGATTCTCTTTCGGAGACATATAAATCCATAGGTTTTAAGATTCTTACTAGTCAGGTATATTCTTAGGTGTTTAATATATGGTGTTGAGCCCACTTCGTTGAGCAAGGAGTAGCTCTTGTCTATTACATATTTGGCTTATGGAACGGTATCTGTGCTAATTTCAATCTCTGGTTTTATGCAGCACCCCAACTCACCTTTCTCCTTAAGCAAGCATAAGTTGGTTTTCTACATATGAGACCCTGTTCTGTTTTGTAATTCAGTTCCTGTGTAGCGAAGTTTACATTCCGTGTAGTAGTGATATCTTATGATGTTTCTTTTTCTGTGTGACTTATTTCACTTAGAATCATCATACCTGAATCCACTCATTATGCTGCTATGGGCCTGATGACATAGATTTCATTGCTGAGTGATATTGCATTGTACGTAAGTAGCACAACTTCTTTATCCATTTTTCGCTTTCTGCGATATTGAACTTGTACCGAAAACGAGGTTCTTGTAAACAGAGCCATCCCAAACTTTGAGGTGGCTGTGTCTTTTTGATTTTAATTTCCCTAAGCTATAGGACCATAAGTGGAAGTGCCCTAGGCTCTGCTGCTTTGTTTTTTAGATGTTTCAGGAAACACCATACACTTCTCCAGAGTGCCTGTTGGCAATTTACATCCCGCCCATCAGCATAACAAGGCTCCCAGTTCTCCATGGCCTGTCCTGCCTTTCTGGATTTTACACTTTTTTCAGATGGCCCTTTTGACCGGGGGGCAGTGAGACTTCATTGTAGTGCAGATTTCCTTTGCAAGCTTGCTTGGTTGGCCAAAAAGGGCATATGCGTTTTTTCCTGAATATATTCAGGAAAAAACGCATACGCTCTTTTAGGCCAAGTGCATCATTGTGGACGTTCTGCCTCTTTTCCTATGCTTTACATGCAATTCCAGTCTACCTCCTGAAATCGGTTTCCCGCAATTCTGCCCCGCTTTCAAGTCCTCTTGGCAGCCTTACTTCAATATATTTTTGGACGATAGCTGTCATTTATAACTCTGCAAGTTTGTGAATGACAGTGCCCCTGAGCTCCTTTCTTCAACTCGCTTTCTTGTGAGCTGGCCGCAACACCGCAGGATTGCTTCAGGCCCTAGTGTGGTTCCGGCATGGCACGCTGAGCCTTTGCTTAATTCCTCTTCCTGGTGGGAAATGAGAGTTAAATTTGCCCGTCCAGACACCTCCAGCTAGTCTCTCATTGGTTCTCCCTATTCCTGTTCATCTTACGCAGAAATTGCGAACTGGGCCAAACAGGAGTTTAAAGGCACTGACTTTCCAAGTGGGGAGAGTGTTAGTATAGCGTCTGGAATGTTGCACCTGAGTACCAGGGGAGGATAACTGAGACACATTTGAACACGTTTCCCGATCACACGGTGGATCATACTCTGGGTTCCACATGCATGTTTTAGCTGAAGGAAGAATCTCTTAAACCTGGAGAGTTGAGACCCATGGAATGGGTACCATGCAATATGACTTCAAAGGGTCTGCATTTGCTCACCAAACCACACCAATCCTATCACTGCTGCGTTTATGCCACTGTACACACGCTTGATTCTCTTTCGGAGACATATAAATCCATAGGTTTTAAGATTCTTACTAGTCAGGTATATTCTTAGGCGTTTAATATGGGGTGTTGAGTCCACTTCGTTGAGCAAGGAGTAGCTCTTGTCTATTACATATTTGGCTTATGGAACAGAATCTGTGCTAATTTCAATCTCTGGTTTTATGCAGCACCCCAACTCACTTTTCCCCTTAAGCAAGCATAAGTTGGTTTTCTACATTTGAGACACTGTTCTGTTTTGTAATTCAGTTCCTGTGTAGCCAAGTTTGCATTCCGTGTATTAGTGATATCTTATGATGTTTCTTTTTCTGTGTGACTTATTTCACTTAGAATCATCGTACCTGTACCCACTCATTATGCTGCTACGGGCCTGATGACATAGATTTCATTGCTGATTGATATTGCATTGTACGTAAGTACCACAACTTCTTTATCCATTTTTCGCTTTCTGTGATATTGAACTTGTACCGTAAACAAGGTTCTTGTAAACACAGCCGTCCCAAACTTTGGGGTGGCTGTGTCTTTTTGATTTTAATTTCCCTAAGCTATAGGACCATAAGGGGAAGTGCCCTAGGCTCTGTTGCTTTGTTTTTTAGATGTTTCCGGAAACACCATACGCTTCTCCAGAGTGGCTGTTGGCAATTTACATCCCGCCCATCAAAATAACAAGGCTCCCAGTTCTCCATGGCCTGTCCTGCCTTTCTGGATTTTACACATTTTTCAGACGGCCCTTTTGACCGGGGGGCAGTGAGACTTCATTGTAGTGCAGATTTCCTTTGCAAGCTTGCTTGGTTGGCCAAAAAGGGCGTATCAGTTTTTTCCTGAGGAAAAAACGCATACGTCCTTTTTGGCCAAGTGCATCATTGTGGACGTTCTGCCTCTTTTCCTATGCTTTACATGCAACTCCAATCTACCTCCTGAAATCGGTTTCCTGCAATTCTGCCCCGCTTTCAAGAACTCTTGGCAGCCTTACTTCAATATATTTTTGGACGATAACTGTCATTTATAACTGTGCAGGTTTGTGAATTACAGTGCCCCTGAGCTCCTTTCTTCAACTCACTTTCTTGTGAGCTGGCCGCAACACCGCAGGATTGCTTCAGGCCCTAGTGTGGTTCTGGCATGGCACGCTGAGCCTTTGGTTAATTCCTCTTCCTGGTGGGAAATGGGAGTTAAATTTGCCCGTCCAGACACCTCCAGCTACTCTCTCATTGGTTCTCCCTATTCCTGTTCATTTTCCGCAGAATTTGCAAACTGGGCCAAACAGGAGGTTAAAGGCACTGACTCTCCAAGTGGGGAGAGTGTTAGTAAAGCGTCTGGAATGTTGCACCCGAGTACCAGGGGATGAAAACTGAGACACATTTGAACACGTTTCCCGATCACACGGTGGATCATACTCTGGGTTCCACATGCATGTTTTAGCTGAAGGAAGAATCCCTTAAACCTGGAGAGTTGAGACCCATGGAAGGGGTACCATGCAATATGAGTTCAAAGGGTCTGCATTTGCTCACAGAACCTCACCAATCCTATCACTGCTGCGTTTATGCCGCTGTACACACGCTTGATTCTCTTTCGGAGACATATAAATCCATAGGTTTTAAGATTCTTACTAGTCAGGTATATTCTTAAGCGTTTAATATGGGGTGTTGAGTCCAGTTCGTTGAGCAAGGAGTAGCTCTTGTCTATTACATATTTGGCTTATGGAACGGTATCTGTGCTAATATCAATCTCTGGTTTTATGCAGCACTCCAACTCACCCTTCCCCTGAAGCAAGCATAAGTTGGTTTTCTATAATTTAGACCCTGTTCTGTTTTGTAATTCAGTTCCTCTGTAGCCATGTTTGCAGTCCGTGTATTAGTGATATCTTATGATGTTTCTTTTTCTGTGTGACTTATTTCACTTAGAATCATCGTACCTGTATCCACTCATTATGCTGCTACGGGCATGATGACATAGATTTCATTGCTGAGTGATATTGCATTGTACGTAAGTACCACATCTTCTTTATCCATTTTTCGATTTCTGTGATATTGAACTTGTACCGTAAACGAGGTTCTTGTAAACAGAGCCGTCCCAAACTTTGGGGTGGCTGTGTCTTTTTTATTTTAATCTCCCTACGCTGTAGGACCATAAGTGGAAGTGCCCTAGGCTCTGTTGCTTTGTTTTTTAGATGTTTCAGGAAACACCATACACTTCTCCAGAGTGGCTCTTGGCAATTTACATCCCGCCCATCAGCATAACAATGCTCCCAGTTCTCCATGGCCTGTCCTGCCTTTCTGGATTTTACACTTTTTTAAGATGGCCCTTTTGACCGGGGGGCAGTGAAACTTCATTGTAGTTCAGATTTCCTTTGCAAGCTTGCTTGGTTGGCCAAAAAGAGCGTATGCGTTTTTTCCTGAATATATTCAGGAAAAAACGCATACGCTCTTTTTGGCCAAGTGCATCATTGTGGACGTTCTGCCTCTTTTCCTATGCTTTACATGCAATTCCAGTCTACCTCCTGAAATCAGTTTCCTGCTATTCTGCCCCGCTTTCAAGTCCTCTTGGCAGCCTTACTTCAATATATTTTTGCACGATAGCTGTCATTTATAACTCTGCAGGTTTGTGAATGACAGTGCCCCTGAGCTCTGTTCTTCAACTCGCTTTCTTGTGAGCTGGCCGCAACACCGCAGGATTGCTTCAGGCCCTAGTGTGGTTGCGGCACGGCATGCTGAGCCTTTGGTTAATTCCTCTTCCTGGTGGGAAATGAGAGTTAAATTTGCCCGTCCAGACACCTCCAGCTAGTCTCTCATTGGTTCTCCCTATTCCTGTTCATCTTCCGCAGAAATTTCAAACTGGGCCAAACAGGAGTTTAAAGGCACTGACTCTCCAAGTGGGGAGAGTGTTAGTAAAGCGTCTGGAATGTTGCACCCGAGTACCAGGGGACGAAAACTGAGACACATTTGAACACGTTTCCTGAACACACGGTGGATCATACTCTGGGTTCCACATGCATGTTTTACCTGAAGGAAGAATCCCTTAAACGTGGAGAGTTGAGACTCATGGAATGGGTACCATGCAATATGACTTCAAAGGGTCTGCATTTGGTCACCGAACCTCACCAATCCTATCACTGCTGCGCTTATGCCGCTGTACACATGCTTGATTCTCTTTCAGAGACATATAAATCCATAGGTTTTAAGATTCTTACTAGTCAGGTATATCCTTAGGCGTTTAATATGGGGTGTTGAGTCCACTTCGTTGAGCAAGGAGTAGCTCTTGTCTATTACATATTTGGCTTATGGAACGGTATCTGTGCTAATTTCAATCTCTGGTTTTATGCAGCACCCCAACTCACCTTTCCCCTTAAACAAGCATAAATTGGTTTTCTACATTTGAGACCCTGTTTGTTTTGTTATTCAGTTCCTGTGTAGCCAAGTTTACATTCCGTGTAGTAGTGATATCTTATGATGTTTCTTTTTCTGTGTGACTTATTTCACTTAGAATCATTGTACCTGAATCCACTCATTATACTGCTACGGGCCTGATGACATAGATTTCATTGCTGAGTGATATTGCATTGTACGTAAGTACCAAAACGTCTTTATCCATTTTTCGCTTTCTGCGATATTGAACTTGTACCATCAAAGAGGTTCTTATAAACAGAGCCGTCCCAAACTTTGGGATGGCTGTGTCTTTTTGATTTTAATTTCACTAAGTTATAGGACCATAAGTGGAAGTGCCCTAAGCTCTGTTGCTTTGTTTTTTAGATGTTTCAGGAAACACCATACACTTCTCCAGAGTGGCTGTTGGCAATTTACATCCCGCCCATCAGCATAACAAGGCTCCCATTTATCCATGGCCTGTCCTGCCTTTCTGGATTTTACACTTTTTTCAGATGGCCCTTTTGACCAGGGGGCAGTGAGACTTTATTGTAGTGCAGATTTCCCTTGCAAGCTTGCTTGGTTGGCCTAAAAGGTCGTATGCGTTTTTTCCTGAATATATTCAGGAAAAAACGCCTACGCCCTTTTTGGCCAAGTGCATCATTGTGGACGTTCTGCCTCTTTTCCTATGCTTTACATGCAATTCCAGTCTACCTCCTGAAATCGGTTTCCTGCAATTCGGCCCCGCTTTCAAGTCCTCTTGGCAGCCTTACTTCAATATATTTTTGGACCATAGCTGTTATTTATAACTCTGCAGTTTTGTGAATTACAGTGCCCCTGAGCTCCTTTCTTCAACTCGCTTTCTTGTGAGCTGGCCGCAACACCGGAGGATTGCTTCAGGCCCTAGTGTGGTTCCGGCATGGCACGCTGAGCCTTTGGTTAACTCCTCTTCCTGATGGGAAATGAGAGTTAAATTTGCCCGTCCAGACACCTCCAACTAGTCTCTCATTGGTTCTCCCTATTCCTGTTCATCTTCCGCAGAAATTGCAAACTGGGCCAAACAGGAGATTAAAGGCACTGACTCTCCAAGTGGGGAGAGTGTTAGTAAAGCGTCTGGAATGTTGCACCCGAGTACCAGGGGACAAATACTGAGACACATTTGAACACGTTTCCCTATCACACGGTGGATCATACTCTGGGTTCCACATGCATGTTTTAGCTGAAGGAAGAATCCCTAAAACCTGGAGAGTTGAGACCCATGGAATGGGTACCATGCAATATGACTTCAAAGGGTCTGCATTTGCTCAGCGAACCTCACCAATCCTATCACTGTTGCGTTTATGCCGCTGTACACACACTTGATTCTCTTTCGGAGACATATAAATCCATAGGTTTTAAGATTCTTACTAGTCAGGTATATCCCTAGGCATTTAATATGAGGTATGGAGTCCACTTCGTAGAGCAAGGAGTAGCTCTTTTCTATTACATATTTGGCTTATGGAACGGTATCTGTGCTAATTTCAATGTGTGGTTTTATGCAGCACCCCAACTCACCTTTCCCCTTAAGCAAGCATAAGTTGGTTTTCTACATTTGAGACCCTGTTCTGTTTTGTAATTCAGTTCCTGTGTAGCCCAGTTTACATTCCGTGTAGTAGTGATAACTTATGATGTTTCTTTTTCTCAGTGACGTATTTCACTTAGCATCATCGTACCTGAATCCACTCATTATGCTGCTACGGGCCTGATGACATAGATTTCATTGCTGAGAGATATTAGTTTGTACGTAAGTACCACAACTTCTTTATCCATTTTTCGCTTTCTGCGATATTGAACTTGTACTGTAAAAGAGGTTCTGGTAAACAGAGCAGTCCCAAACTTTGAGGTGGCTGTGTCTTTTTGATTTTAATTTCCCTAAGCTATAGGACCATAAGTGGAAGTGCCCTAGGCTCTGTTGCTTTGTTTTTTAGATGTTTCAGGACACACCATACACTTCTCCAGAGTGGCTGTTGGCAATTTACATCCCGCCCATCAGCATAACAAGGCTCCCAGTTCTCCATGGCCTGTCCTGCCTTTCTGGATTTTACACTTTTTTCAGATGGCCCTTTTGACCGGGGGGCAGTTAGACTTCATTGTAGTGCAGATTTCCTTTGCAAGCTTGCTTGGTTGGCCAAAAAGGGCGTATGCGTTTTTTCCTGAATATATTCAGGAAAAAACGCAAAAGCCCTTTTTGGCCAAGTGCATCATTGTGGACGTTCTTCCTCTTTTACTATGCTTTACATGCAATTCCATTCTACCTTCTGAAATCGGTTTCCTGCAATTCTGCCCCGCTTTCAAGTCCTCTTGGCAGCCTTACTTCAATATATTTTGGGACGATAGCTGTCATTTATATCTCTGCAGGTTTGTGAATGAGAGTGCCCCTGAGCTCCTTTCTTCAACTCGCTTTCTTGTGAGCTGTCCGCAACACCGCAGGATTGCTTCAGGCCCTAGTGTGGTTCTGGCACGGCACGCTGAGCCTTTGGTTAATTCCTCTTCCTGGTGGGAAATGAGAGTTAAATTTGCCCGTCCAGACACCTCCAGCTACTCTCTCATTGGTTCTCCCTATTCCTGTTCATTTTCTTCAGAAATTGCAAACTGGGCCAAACAGGAGTTTGAAGGCACTGACTCTCCAAGTGGGGAGAGTGTTAGTAAAGCGTCTGGAATGTTGCACCCGAGTACCAGGGGACGAAAACTGAGACACATTTGAACACGTTTCCCGATCACACTGTGGTTCATACTCTGGGTTCCACATGCCTCTTTTAGCTGAAGGAAGAATCCCTTAAACCTGGAGAGTTGAGACCCATGGAATTGGCACCATGCAATATGACTTCAAAGGGTCTGCATTTGCTCACCAAACCTCACCAATCTTATCACGGCTGCGCTTATGCCGCTGTACACATGCCTGATTCTCTTTCGGAGACATATAAATCCATAGGTTTTAAGATTCTTACTAGTCAGGTATATTCTTAGGCGTTTAATATTTGGTGTTGAGACCATTTCGTTGAGCAAGGAGTAACTCTTGTCTATTACATATTTGGCTTACAGAACGGTATCTGTGCTCATTTCAATCTCTGGTTTTATGCAGCACCCCAACTCACCTTTCTCCTTAAGCAAGCATAAGTTGGTTTTCTACATTTGAGACCGTGTTCTGATTTGTAATTCAGTTCCTGTGCAGCCAAGTTTACATTCCGTGTATTAGTGATATCTTATGATGTTTCTTTTTCTCTGTGACTTATTTCACTTTGAATCGTCGTACCTGAATTCACTCATTATGCTGCTACGGGCCTGATGACATAGATTTCATTGCTGAGTGATATTGCATTGTACGTAAGTACCACAAGTTCTTTATCCATTTTTCGCTTTATGTGATATTGAACTTGTACTGTAAACGAGATTCTTGTAAACAGAGCCGTCCCAAACTTTGGGATGGCTATGTCTTTTTGAATTTAATTTCCGTAAGCTATAGTACCATAAGTGGAAGTGCCCTAGGTTCTGTTGCTTTGTTTTTTAGATGTTTCAGGAAACACCATACACTTCTCCAGAGTGGCTGTTGGCAATTTACATCCCGCCCATCAGCATAACAAGGCTCCCAGTTCTCCATGGCCTGTCCTGCCTTTCTGGATTTTTCACTTTTTTCAGATGGCCCTTTTGACCGGGGGGCAGTGAGACTTCATTGTAGTGCAGATTTCCTTTGCAAGGTTGCTTGGTTGGCCAAAAAGGGCGTATGCGTTTTTTCCTGAATATATTCAGGAAAAAACGCATACGCCCTTTTTGTCCAAGTGCATCATTGTGGACGTTCTGCCTCTTTTCCTATGCTTTACATGCAATTCCAGTCTACCTCCTGATATCGGTTTCCTGCAATTCTGTCCCACTTTCAAGTCCTCTTGCAGCCTTACTTCAGTATATTTTTGGATGATAGCTGTCATTTATAACTCTGCAGCTTTGTGAATTACAGTGCCCCAGAGCTCCTTTCTTCAACTCGCTTTCTTGTGAGCTGGCCGCAAAACCGCAGGATTGCTTCAGGCTCTAGTGTGATTCCGGCATGGCACACTGAGCCTTTGGTTAATTCCTCTTCCTGGTGGGAAATGAGAGTTAAATTTGCCCGTCCTGACACCACCAGCTAGCCTCTCATTGTTTCTCCCTATTCCTGTTCATTTTCCGCAGAAATTGCAAACTGGGCCAAACAGGAGGTTAAAGGCACTGACTCTCCAAGTGGGGAGAGTGTTAGTAAAGCATCTGGAATGCTGCACCCGAGTTCCAGGGGACGAAATCTGAGACACATTTGAACACGTTTCCCAATCACACGGTGGATCATACTCTGGGTTCCACATGCATGTTTTAGCTGAAGGAAGAATCCCTTAAACCTGGAGAGATGAGACCCATGGAATGGGTACCATGCAATATGACTTCAAAGGGTCTGCATTTGCTCACCGAACCTCACCAATCCTATCACTGCTGTGCTTATGCCACTGTACACACGCTTGATTCTCTTTCGGAGACATATAAATCCATAGGTTTTAAGATTCTTACTAGTCAGTTATATTCTTAGTCGTTTACTATGGGGTGTTGAGTCCATTTCGTTGAGCAAGGAGTAGCTCTTGTCTATTACATATTTGGTTTATGGAACGCTATCTGTGCTCATTTCAATCTCTGGTTTTATGCAGCGGCCGAACTCACCTTTCGCCTTAAGCAAGCATAAGTTGGTTTTCTACATTTGAGACCGTGTTCTGTTTTGTAATTCAGTTCCTGTGTAGCCAAGTTTACATTCCGTGTAGTAGTGATATCTTATGATGTTTCTTTTTCTGTGTGACTTATTTCACTTAGAATCATCGTACCTGAATCCACTCATTATGCTGCTATGGGCCTGATGACATAGATTTCATTGCTGAGTAATATTGCATTGTACGTAAGTACCACAATTTCTTTATCCATTTTTCGCTTTCTGCGATATTGAACTTGTACCGTAAATGAGGTTCTTGTAAACCGAGCCGGCCCAAACTTTGGGGTGGCTGTGTCTTTTTGATTTTAATTTCCCTAAGCTATAGGACCATAAGTGGAAGTGCCCTAGGCTCTGTTGCTTTGTTTTTTAGATGTTTCAGGAAACACCATACACTTCTCCAGAGTGCCTGTTGGCAATTTACATCCCGCCCATCAGCATAACAAGGCTCCAGTTCTCCATGGCCTGTCCTGCCTTTCTGGATTTTATACTTTTTTCAGATGGCCCTTTTGACCGGGGGGCAGTGAGACTTCATTGTAGTGCAGATTTCCTTTGCCAGCTTGCTTGGTTGACCAAAAAGTGCGTATGCGTTTTTTCCTGAGGAAAAAACGCATACGCCCTTTTTGGCCAAGTGCATCATTGTGGACGTTCTGCCTCTTTTCCTATGCTTTACATGCAATTCCAGTGTACCTCCTGAAATCGGTTTCCTGCAATTCTGCCCCGCTTTCAAGTCCTCTTGGCAGCCTTACTTCAATATATTTTTGGACGATAGCTGTCATTTATAAATCTGCAGGTTTGTGAATGACAGTGCCCCTGAGCTCCTTTCTTCAACTTGCTTTCTTGTGAGCTGGCCGCAACACCGCAGGATTGCTTCAGGCCCTAGTGTGGTTCTGGCATGGCACACTGAGCCTTTGGTTAATTCCTCTTCATGGTGGGAAATGAGAGTTAAATTTACCTGTCCAGACACCTCCAGCTACTGTCTCAAGGGTTCTCCCTATTCCTGTTCATTTTCCACGGAAAGGGCAAACTGGGCCAAACAAGAGGTTAAAGGCACTGACTCTCCAAGTGGGGAGAGTGTTAGTTAAGCGTCTGGAATGCTGCACCCGAGTTCCAGGGGAGGAGAACTGAGACACATTTGAATACGTTTCCCAATCACACGGTGGATCATACTCTGGGTTCCACATGCATGTTTTAGCTGAAGGAAGAATCCCTTAAACCTGATTAGTTGAGACCCATGGAATGGGTACCATGCAATATGACTTCAAAGGGTCTGCATTTGCTCGCCGAACCTCTCCAATCCTCTCACTGCTGCGTTAATGCTGCTGTACACACGCTTGATTCTCTTTCAGAGACATATAAACCCATAGGTTTTAAGATTCTTACTAGTCAGGTATATTCTTAGGCGTTTAATATGGGGTGTTGAGTCCACTTCGCTGAGCAAGGAGTAGCTCTTGTCTATTACATATTTGGCTTATGGAATGGCATCTGTGCTAATTTCAATCTCTGGTTTTATGCAGCCCCCCAACTCACCTTTCCCCTTAAGCAAGCATAAGTTGGTTTTCTACATTTGAGACCCTGTTTTGTTTTGTAATTCAGTTCCTGTGTAGCCAAGTTTACATTCCGTGTATTAGTGATATCTTATGATGTTTCTTTTTCTGTGTGACTTAGTTCACTTAGAATCATCATACCTGAATCCACTCATTATGCTGTTACGGGTCTTATGACATAGATTTCATTGCTGAGTGATATTGAATTGTACGTAAGTACCACAAGTTCTTTATCCATTTTTCGCTTTCTGTGATATTGAACTTGTACCATAAACGAGGTTCTTGTAAACAGAGCCGTCCCAAATTTTGGGGTGGCAGTGTCTTTTTGATTTTAATTTCCCTAAGCTATAGGACCATAAGTGGATGTGCCCTAGGCTCTGTTGCTTTGTTTTTTAAATGTTTCAGGAAACACCATACACTTCTCCAGAGTGGCTGTTGGCAATATACATCCCACCCATGAGCATAACAAGGCTCCCAGTTCTCCATGGCCTGTCTTGCCTTTCTGGATTTTACACTTTTTGCAGATGGCCCTTTTGACCGGGTGGCAGTGAGACTTCATTGTAGTGCAGATTTCCTTTGCAAGCTTGCTTGGTTGGCCAAAAAGGGCGTATGCGTTTTTTCGTGAATATATTCAGGAAAAAACACATACGCCCTTTTTGGCCAAGTACATCATTGTGGACGTTCTGCCTCTTTTCCTATGCTTTACATACAATTCCAGTCTACCTCCTGAAATCGGTTTCCTGCAATTCTGCCCCGCGTTCAAGTCCTCTTGGCAGCCTTACTTCAATATATTTTTGGACGATAGCTGTCATTTATAACTCTGCAGGTTTGTGAATTACAGTGCCCCTGAGCTCCTTTCTTCAACTCGCTTTCTTGTGAGCTGGCCGCAACACCGCAGGATTGCTTCAGGCCCTAGCGTGGTTCCAGCATTGCACTCTGAGCATTTGGTTAATTCCTCTTCCTGTTGGGAAATGAGAGTTAAATTTGCCCGTCTAGACACCTCCAGCTAGTCTGTCATCGGTTCTCCCTATTCCTGTTCATTTTCTGTAGAAATTGCAAAGTCTGCCAAACAGGAGGTTAAAGGCACTGACTCTCCAAGTGGGGAGAGTGTTAGTAAAGCATCTGGAATGTTGCACCCGAGTACCAGGGGACGAAAACTGAGACACATTTGAACACGTTTCCCGATCACACGGTGGATCATACTCTGGGTTCCACATGCATGTTTTAGCTGAAGGAAGAATCCCTTAAACCTGGAGAGTTGAGACCCATTCAATTCGCACCATGCAATATGACTTCAAAGGGTCTGCATTTGCTCACCGAACCTCACCAATCCTATCACTGCTGCGTTTATACCGCTGTACACATACTTGATTCTCTTTCGGAGACATATAAATCTGTAGGTTTTAATATTCTTACTAGTCAGGTATATTCTTAGGCGTTTAATATGTGGTGTTGAGTCCATTTCGTTGAGCAAGGAGTAGCTCTTGTCTATTACATATTTTGCTTACGGAATGGTATCTGTGCTCATTTCAATCTCTGGTTTTATGCAGCGCCCCAACTCACCTTTCTCCTTAAGCAAGCATAAGTTGGTTTTCTACATTTGAGACCCTGTTCTGTTTTGTAATTCAGTTCCTGTGTAGCCAAGTTTACATTCCGTGTATTAGTGATATCTTATGATGTTTCTTTTTCTGAGTGACTTATTTCACTTTGAATCATCGTACCTGAATCCACTCATTATGCTGCTACGGGCCTGATGACATAGATTTCATTGCTGAGTGATATTGCATTGTACGTAAGTACCACAAGTTCTTTATCCATTTTTCGCTTTATGTGATATTGAACTTGTACCGTAAACGAGATTCTTGTAAACAGAGCCGTCCCAAACTTTGGGGTGGCTGTGTCTTTCTGATTTTAATTTCCGTAAGCTATAGGACCATAAGTTGAAGTGCCCTAGGCTCTGTTGCTTTGTTTTTTGGATGTTTCAGGAAACACCATACACTTCTCCAGAGTGGCTGTTGGCAATTTACATCCCGCCCTTCAGCATAACAAGGCTCCCAGTTCTCCATGGCCTGTCTTGCCTTTCTGGATTTTACACTTTTTTCAGATGGCCCTTTTGACCGTGGGGCATTGAGACTTCATTGTAGTGCAGATTTCCTTTGCAAGCTTGCTTGGTTGGCCAAAAAGTGCGTATGCGTTTTTTCCTGAATATAATCAGGAAAAAACGCATACGCCCTTTTTGGCCAAGTGCATCATTGTGGACGTTCTGCCTCTTTTCCTATGCTTTACATGCAATTCCAGTCTACCTCCTGATATTGGTTTCCTGCAATTCTGCCCCACTTTCAGGTCCTCTTGGCAGCCTTACTTCAATATATTTTTGGATGATAGCTGTCATTTATAACTCTGCAGCTTTGTGAATTACAGTGCCCTTGAGCTCCTTTCTTCAACTCGCTTTATTGTGACTGGCCACAACACTGCAGGATTTCTTCAGGCCCTATTGTGGTTCCGGCATGGCACACTGAGCCTTTGGTTAATTCCTTTTACTGGTGGGAAATGAGAGTTAAATTTGCCCGTCCAGACACCTCCAGCTAGTCTCTCATGGGTTCTCCCTATTCCTGTTCATTTTCCGCAGAAATTGCAAACTGGGCCAAACAGGAGGTTAAAGGCACTGACTCTCCACGTGGGGAGAGTTTTAGTAAAGCGTCTGGAATGTTGCACCAGAGTACCAGGGGACGAAAACTGAGACACATTTGAACACGTTTCCCGATCACACGGTGGATCATACTCTGGGTTCCACATGCATGTTTTAGCTGAAGGAAGAATCCCTTAAACCTGGAGAGTTGAGACCCATGGAATGGGTACCATGCAATATGACTTCAAAGGGTCTGCATTTGCTCACCGAACCTCACCAATCCTATCACTGCTGCATTTATGCCGCTGTAAACACGCTTGATTCTCTTTCGGAGACATATAAATCCATAGGTTTTAAGATTCTTACTAGTCAGGTATATTGTTAGGCGTTTCATATGGGGTGTTGAGTCCATTTCGTTGAGCAAGGAGTTGCTCTTGTCTATTACATATTTGGCTTATGGAACGGTATCTGTGCTAATTTCAATCTCTGGTTTTATGCAGCACCCCAACTCACCTTTCCCCTTAAGCAAGCATAAATTGGTTTTCTACATTTGAGACCCTGTTCTGTTTTGTAATTCAGTTCCTGTGTAGCCAAGTTTACATTCCTTGTAGTAGTGATATCTTATGATGTTTCTTTTTCTGTGTGACTTATTTCACTTAGAATCATCGTACCTGAATCCACTCATTATGCTGCTACGGGCCTGATGACATAGATTTCATTGCTGAGTCATATTGCATTGTACGTAAGTACCACAAATTCTTTATCCATTTATCGCTTTCTGTGATATTGAACTTGTACCGTAAACGAGGTTCTTGTAAACAGAGCCGTCCCAAATTTTGGGGTGGCTGTGTCTTTTTTATTTTAATTTCCGTAAGCTATAGGACCATAAGTGGAGTGCCCTAGGCTCTGTTGCTTTGTTTTTTGATGTTTCAGGAAACACCATACACTTCTCCAGAGTGGCTGTTGGCAATTTACATCCCGCCCATCAGCATAACAAGGCTCCCAGTTCTCCATGGCGTGTCCTGCCTTACTGGATTTTACACTTTTTTTAGATGGCCCTTTTGACCGGGGGGAAGTGAGACTTCATTGTAGTGCAGATTTCCTTTGCAAGCTTGCTTGGTTGGCCAAAAAGGGCGTATGAGTTTTTTCCTGAATATATTCAGGAAAAAACGCATACGCCCTTTTTGGCCAAGTGCATCATTGTTGACGTTCTGCCTCTTTTCCTATGCTTTACATGCAATTCCTGTCTACCTCCTGAAATCGGTTTCCTGCAATTCTGCCCCGCTTTCAAGTCCTGTTGGCAGCCTTACTTCAATATATTTTTGGACGATAGCTGTCATTTATAACTCTGCAGGTTGGTGAATTACGGTGCCCCTGAGCTCCTTTCTTCAACTCGCTTTCTTGTGAGCTAGCCGCAACACCGCAGGATTGCTTCAGCCCCTAGTGTTGTTCCGGCACAGCATGCTGAGCCGTTGGTTAATTCCTCTTCCTGGTGGGAAATGAGAGTTAAATTTACCCGTCCAGACACCTCCAGCTAGTCTCTCATGGGTTCTCCCTATTCCTGTTCATTTCCCGCAGAAATTGCAAACTGTTCCAAACAGGAGGTTAAAGGCACTGAGTCTCCAAGTGGGGAGAGTTTTAGTAAAGCGTCTGGAATGTTGCACCCGAGTACCAGGGGATGAAAACTGAGACACATTTGAACACGTTTCCCGGTCACAAGGTGGATCATACTCTGGGTTCCACATGCATGTTTTAGCTGAAGGAAGAATCCCTTAAACCTGGAGAGTTGAGACCCATGGAATGGGTACCATGCAATATGACTTCAAAGGGTCTGCATTTGCTCACCGAACCTCACCAATCCTACCACTGTTGCGCTTATGCCGCTGTACACATGCTTGATTCTCTTTCGGAGACATATAAATCCATAGGTTTTAAGATTCTTACTAGTCAGGTATATTCTTAGGCGTTTAGTATGGCGTCTTCAGTCCACTTCGTTGAGCAAGGAGTAGCTGTTGTCTATTACATATTTGGCTTATGAACGGTATCTGTGCCAATTTCAATCTCTGGTTTCATGCAGCACCCCAACTCACCATTCCCCTTAAGCAAGCATATGTTGGTTTTCTACATTGGAGACACTGTTCTGTTTTGTAATTCAGTTCCTGTGTAGCCAAGTTTACATTCTGTGTAGTAGTGATATCTTATGATGTTTCTTTTTCTCTGTGACTTACTTCACTTAGAATCATCGTATCTGAATCCACTCATTAGGCTGCTACGGGCCTGATGACATAGATTTCATTGCTGAGTGATATTGCATTCTACGTATGTACCACAATTTCTTTATCCATTCTTCGCTTTCTGCGATATTGAACTTGTACCATAAAAGAGTTTCTTGTCAACAGAGCCATCCCAAACATTGGGGTGGCTGTGTCTTTTTGATTTTAATTTCCCTAAGCTATAGGACTATAAGTGGAAGTGCCCTAGGCTCTGTTGCTTTGTATTTTAGATGTTTCAGGAAACACCATACACTTCTCCAGAGTGGCTGTTGGCAATTTACATCCCACCCTTCAGCATAAAAAGGCTCCTAGTTCTCCATGGCCTGTCCTGCCTTTCTGGATTGTACACTTTTTTCAGATGGCCCTTTTGACCAGGAGGAAGTGAAACTTCATTGTAGTGCAGATTTCCTTTGCAAGCTTGCTTGGTTGGCCAAATAGGGCGTATGCGTATTTTCCTGAATATATTCAGGAAAAAATGCATACGCACTTTTTGGCCAAGTGCATCATTGTGGACTTTCTGCCTCTTTTCCTATCCTTTATATGCAATTCCACTCTACCTCCTGAAATCGGTTTCCTGCAATTCTGCCCCACTTTGAAGTCCTCTTGGCAGCCTTACTTCAATATATTGTTGGACGATAGCTGTCATTTATAACTCTGTAGTTTTGTGAATTACAGTTCTCCTGAGCTCCTTTCTTCAACTCGCTTTCTTGTGAGCTGGCCGCAACACCGCAGGATTGCTTCAGGCCCTAGTGTGGTTCCGACATGGCACGCTGAGCTGTTGGTTAATTCCTCTTCCTGGTGGGAAATGAGAGTTAAATTTGCCCGTCCGGACACCTCCAGCTAGTCTCTCATTGGTTCTCCCTATTCCTGTACATCTTCCGCAGAAATTGCAAACTGGGCCAAACAGGAGGTTAAAGGCACTGACTCTCCAAGTGGGGAGAGTGTTAGTAAAGCCTCTGGAATGTTGCACCCGAGTACCAGGGGACGAAAACTGAGACACATTTGAACACGTTTCCCTATCACACGGTGTATCATACTCTGGGTTCCACATGCATGTTTTAGCTGAAGGAAGAATCCCTTAAACCTGGAGAGTTGAGACTCATGGAATGAGTACCATGCAATATGTCTTCAAAGGGTCTGCATTTGCTCACCGAACCTCACCAATCCTATCACTGATGCATTTATGGCACTGTACACATGCTTGATTCTCTTTCAGAGACATATAAATTCATAGGTTTTAAGATTCTCAGTAGTCAGGAATATTCTTAGGCGTTTAATATGGGGTGTTGAGTCAATTTCGTTGAGCAAGGAGTAGCTCTAGTCTATTACATATTTCTCTTATGGAACGGTATCTGTGCTAATTTCAATCTCTGGTTTTATGCAGCACCCCAGCTCACCTTTCCCCTTAAGCAAGCATAAGTTGGTTTTCTACATTTGAGACCCTGTTCTGTTTTGTAATTCAGTTCCTGTGTAGCCAACTTTACATTCCGTGTAGTGGTGATATCTTATGATGTTTCTTTTTCTGTGTGACTTATTTCACTTAGAATCATCGTAACTGAATCCACTCATTTTTCTTCTAAGGGCCTGATGACATAGATTTCATTGCTGAGTGATATTGCATTGTACGTAAGTACCACAACTTCTTTATCCATTTTTCGCTTTCTGCGATATTGAACTTGTACCATAAACGAGTTTCTTGTTAACAGAGCCATCCCAAACTTTGGGGTGGCTGTGTCTTTTTGATTTTAATTTCCCTAAGCTATAGGACCATAAGTGGAAGTGGCTTAGGCTTTGTTGCTTTGTATTTTAGATGTTTCAGGAAACACCATACACTTCTCCAGAGTGGCTGTTGGCAATTTACATCCCGCCCTTCAGCATAAAAAGGCTCCTAGTTCTCCATGGCCTGTCCTGCCTTTCTGGATTGTACACTTTTTTCAGATGGCCGTTTTGACCAGGAGGAAGTGAGACTTCATTGTAGTGCACATTTCCTTTGCAAGCTTGCTTGGTTGGCCAAAAAGGGCGTATGCGTATTTTCCTGAATATATTCAGGAAAAAATGCATACGCCCTTTTTGGCCAAGTGCATCATTGTGGACTTTCTGCCTCTTTTCCTATGCTTTATATGCAATTCCACTCTACCTCCTGAAATCGGTTTCCTGCAATTCTGCCCCACTTTGAAGTCCTCTTGGCAGCCTTACTTCAATATATTTTTAGACGATAGCTGTCATTTATAACTCTGCAGGTTGGTGAATTACGGTGCCCCTGAGTTCCTTTCTTCAACTCGCTTTCTTGTGTGCTGGCCGCAACACCGCAGCATTGCTTCAGACCCTAGTGTGGATCCGGCATGGCACGCAGTGCCTTTGGTTAATTCCTCTTCCTGTTGGGAAATGAGAGATAAATTTGCCGGTCCAGACAACTCCAGCTAGTCTCTCATTGGTTCTCCCTATTCCTGTTCATCTTACGCAGAAATTGCAAACTGGGCCAAACAGGAGGTTAACGGCACTGACGCTCCAAGTGGGGAGAGTGTTAGTAAAGCGTCTGGAATGTTGCACCCGAGTACCAGGGGACGAAAACTGAGACACATTTGAACACGTTTCCCGATCACACGGTGGATCATACTCTGGCTTCCACATGCATGTTTTAGCTGAAGGAAGAATCCCTTAAACCTGGAGAGTTGAGACCCATGGAATGGGTACCATGCAATATGATTTCAACGGGTCTGCATTTGCTCACCAAACCTCACCAATCCTATCACTGCTGCATTAATGTCGCTGTACACATGCTTGATTCTCTTCCGGAGACATATAAATCCATAGGTTTTAAGATTCTTACTAGTCAGGTATATTCTTAGGTGTTTAATATGGGGTGTTGGATCCACTTCATTGAGCAAGGAGTTGCTCTTGTCTATTATATATTTGGCTTATGGAACGGTATCTGTGCTAATTTCAATCTCTGGTTTTATGCAGCACCCCAACTCACCTTTTGCCTTAAGCAAGCATAAGTTGGTTTTCTGAATTTGAGACCCTGTTCTGTTTTGTAATTCAGTTCCTGTGTAGCCAAGTTTACATTCCGTGTAGTAGTGATATCTTATGATGTTTCTTTTTCTGTGTGACTTATTTCACTTAGAATCATCGTACCTGAATCCACTCATTATGCTGCTACGGGCCTGATGACATAGATTTCATTGCTGAGTGATATTGCATTCTACGTAAGTACCACAATGTCTTTATCCATTTTTCGCTTTCTGCGATATTGAACTTGTACCGTAAATGAGGTTCTTGTAAACAGAGCCGTCCCAAACTTTGGGGTGGCTGTGTCTTTTTGATTTTAATTTCCCTAAGCTATAGGACCATAAGTGGAAGTATCCTATTCTCTGTTGCTTTGTTTTTAAGATGTTTCAGGAAACACCATACACTTCTCCAGAGTGGCTGTTGGCAATTTACATCCCGCCCATCAGCATAACAAGGCTCCCAGTTCTGCATGGCCTGTACTGCCTTTCTGGATTTTACAATTTTTTCAGATGGCCCTTTTGACTGGGGGGGAAGTGAGACTTCATTGTAGTGCAGATTTCCTTTGCAAGCTTGCTGCGTTGGCCAAAAAGGGCGTATGCGTTTTTTCCTGAATATATTCAGGAAAAAACGCATACGCCCTTTTTGGCCATGTGCATCATTGTGGACGTTCTGCCTCTTTTCCTATGCTTTACATGCAATTCCAGTCTACCTCCTGAAATCGGATTCCTGCAATTCTGCCCTGCTTTCAAGTCCTCTTGGCAGCCTTACTTCAATATATTTTTGGACGATAGCTCTAATTTATAACTCTGCAGGTTTGTGAATGACAGTGACCCTGAGCTCCTTTCTTCAACTCGCTTTCATGTGATCTGTCCGCAACAACGCAGCATTGCTTTAGGCCCTAGTGTGGTTCCGGCATGGCACACTGAGCCTTTGGTTAATTCCTCTTCCTGGTGGGAAATGAGAGTTAAATTTGCCCGTCCAGACACCTCCAGCTAGTCTCTCATTGGTTCTCCCTATTCCTGTTCATCTACCGCAGAAATTGCAAACTGGGCCTAACAGGAGGTTAAAGGCACTGACTCTCCAAGTAGGGAGAGTGTTAGTAAAGCGTCTGGAATGTTGCACCTGAGTACCAGGGGATGAAAACTGAGACACATTTGAACACGTTTCCCGATCACATGGTGGATCACACTCTGGGTTCCACATGCATGTTTTAGCTGAAGGAAGAATCCCTTAAACCTGGAGAGTTGAGACCCATGGAATGGGTACCATGCAATATGACTTCAAAGGGTCTGCATTTGCTCGCCGAACCTCGCCAATCCTATCACTGCTGCGTTTATGCCACTGTACACACGCTTGATTCTCTTTCGGAGACATAAAAATCCATAGGTTTTAAGATTCTTACTAGTCAGGTATATTCTTAGGCGTTTAATACGGGGTGTTGAGGCCACTTCGTTGAGCAAGGAGTAGCTCTTGTCTATTACATATTTGGCTTATGGAACGGTATCTGTGCTAATTTCAATCTCTGGTTTTATGCAGCACCCCAACTCAACTTTCGTCTTAAGCAAGCATAAGTTGGTTTTCTGAATTTGAGACCCTGTTCTGTTTTGTAATTCAGTTCCTGTGTAGCCAAGTTTACATTCCGTGTAGTAGTGATATCTTATGATGTTTCGTTTTCTGTGTGTCTTATTTCATTTAGAATCATCGTACCTGAATCCACTCATTATGCTGCTACGGACCTGATGACATAGATTTCATTGCTGAGTGATATTGCATTGTATGTAAGTACCAAAACTTCTTTATCCATTTTTCGTTTTCTGTGATATTGAACTTGTACCGTAAACGAGGTTCTTGTAAACAGAGCCGTCCCAAACTTTGGGTTGGCTGTGTCTTTTTGATTTTAATTTCCCTAAGCTATAGGACCAGAAGTGGAAGTGCCCTAGGCTCTGTTGCTTTGTTTTTTAGATGTTTCAGGAAACACCATACACTTCTCCAGAGTGGCTGTTGGCAATTTACATCCCGCCCATCAGCATAAAAAGGCTCCCCGTTCTCCATGGCCTGTTCTGACTTTCTGGATTTTACACTTTTTTTCAGATTGCCCTTTTGAACGGGGGGCAGTGAGACTTCATTGTAGTGCAGATTTCCTTTGCAAGCTTGCTTGGTTGGCCAAAAAGGGCGTATGCGTTTTTTCCTGAATATATTCAGGAAAAAACGCATACGCCCTTTTTGGCCAAGTGCATGATTGTGGACGTTCTGCCTCTTTTCCTATGCTTTACATGCAATTCCAGTCTACCTCCTGAAATCAGTTTCCTGCAATTCTGCGCCACTTTCAAGTCCTCTTGGCAGCCTTACTTCAATATATTTTTGGACGATAGCTGTCATTTATAACTCTGCAGGTTTCTGAATTACAGTGCCCCTGAGCTCCTTTCTTCAACTCGCTTTCTTGTGAGCTGGCCGCAACACCGCAGGATTGCTTCAGGCCCTAGTGTGGTTCCGGCACGGCACGCTGTGCCTTTGGTTAATTCCTCTTCCTGGTGGGAAATGAGAGTTAAATTTGCCCGTCCAGACACCTCCAGCTAGTCTCTCATTGGTTCCCCCTATTCCTGTTCATTTTCCGCAGAAATTGCAAACTGGGCCAAACAGGAGGTTAAAGGCACTGACTCTCCAAGTGGGGAGAGTGTTAGTAAAGCGTCTGGAATGTTGCACCCGAGTACCAGGGGACGAAAACTGAGACACATTTGAACACGTTTCCCTATCACACGGTGGATCATACTCTGGGTTCCACATGCATGTTTTAGCTGAAGGAAGAATCCCTTAAACCTGGAGAGTTGAGACCCATGGAAAGAGTACCATGCAGTATGACTTCAAAGGGTCTGCATTTGCTCTCCGAACCTCACCAATCCTATCACTGCTGCGTTTATGCTGCTGTACACACGCTTGATTCTCTTTCGGAGACATATAAATCCATAGGTTTTAAGATTCTTACTAGTCAGGTATATTCTTAGGCGTTTAATATGGGGTGTTGAGTCCACTTCGTTGAGCAAGGAGTAGCTCTTGTTTATTATATATTTGGCTTATGGAATGGTATCTGTGCTAATTTCAATCTCTGGTTTTATGCAACACCCCAACTCACCTTTCCCCTTAAGCAAGCATAAGTTGGTTTTCTACATTTCAGACCCTGTTCTGTTTTTTTATTCAGTTCCTGTGTAGCCAAGTTTACATTCGGTGTAGTAGTGATATTATGATGTTTCTTTCTCTGTGTGACTTATTTCACTTAGAATCATCGTACGTGAATCCACTCATTATGATGCTACGGGCCTGATGACATAGATTTCATTGTTGAGTGATATTGCATTCTACGTAAGTACCAAAACTTCTTTTTCCATTTTTCTCTTTCTGTGATATTGAAATTGTACCGTAAATGAGGTTCTTGTAAACAGAGCCGTCCCAAACTTTGGGGTGGCTGTGTCTTTTTGATTTTAATTTCCCTAAGTTATAGGACCATAAGTGGAAGTGCCCTAGGCTCTGTTGCTTTGTTTTTTAGATATTTCAGGAAACACCATATACTTCTCCAGAGTGGCTTTTGGCAAATTACATCCCGCCCATCAGCATAACAAGGCTCCCAGTTCTCCATGGCCTGTCCTGCCTTTCTGGATTTTACACATTTTTCAGCTGGCCATTTTGACCAGGGGGCAGTGAGACTTCATTGTAGTGCAGATTTCCTTTGCAAGCTTGCTTGGTTGGCCAAAAAGGGCGTATGCGTTTTTTCCTGAATATATTCCTGAATATATTCAGGAAAAAACGCATACGCCCTTTTTGGCCAAGTGCATCATTGTGGACGTTCTGCCTCTTTTCCTATGCTTTACATGCAATTCCAGTCTACCTCCTGAAATCGGTTTCCTGCAATTCTGCCCCGCTTGCAAGTCCTCTTGGCAGCCTTACTTCAATATATTTTTTGACGATACCTGTCATTTATAACTCTGCAGGTTTGTGAATGACAGTGACCCTGAGCTCCTTTCTTCAACTCCTTTCTTGTGAGCTGGCCGCAACACCGCAGGATTGCTTCAGGCCCTAGTGTGGTTCCGGCACGTCACGCTGAGCCTTTGGTTAATTCCTCTTCCTGGTGGGAAATGACAGTTAAATTTGCCCGTCCAGACACCTCCAGCTAGTCTTTCATCGGTTCTCCCTATTCCTGATCATTTTGGGCAGGAATTGCAAACTGGGCCAAACAGGAGGTTAAAGGCACTGACTCTCCAAGTGGGGAGAGTTTTAGTAAAGCGTCTGGAATGTTGCACCCGAGTACCAGGGGACGAAAACTGAGACACATTTGAACACGTTTCCCTATCACACTGTGGATCATACTCTGGGTTCCATATGCATGTTTTAGCTGAAGGCAGAATCCCTTAAACCTGGAGAGTTGAGACTCATGGAATGAATACCATGCAATATGATTTCAGAGGGTCTGCATTTGCTTACCGAACCTCACCAATCCTATCACTGCTGCATTTATGCCACTGTACACATGCTTGATTCTCTTTCGGAGACATATAAATCCATAGGTTTTAAGATACTTAGTAGTCAAGAATATTCTTAGGCGTTTAATATGAGGTGTTTTGTCAATTTCGTTGAGCAAGGAGTAGCTCTTGTCTATTACATATTTGGCTTATGGAACCGTATATGTGCTATTTTCAATCTCTGGTTTTATGCAGCACCCCAACTCACCTTTCCCCTTAAGCAAGCATAAGTTGGTTTTCTACATTTGAGACCCTGTTCTGTTTTGTAATTCAGTTCCTGTGTAGCCAAGCTTACATTCCGTGTAGTAGTGATATTTATGATGTTTCTTTTTCTGTGTGACTTATTTCACTTAGAATCATAGTACCTGAATCCACTCATTTTGCTGCTACGGGCCTGATGACATAGATTTCATTGCTGAGTGATATTGCATTGTACGTAAGTACCACAATTTCTTTTTCCATTCTTCGCTTTCTGCGATATTGAACTTGTACCATAAACGAGTTTCTTGTCAACAGAGCCATCCCAAACATTGGGGTGGCTGTGTCTTTTTGATTTTAATTTCCCTAAGCTATAGGACCATAAGTGGAAGTGCCCTAGGCTCTGTTGCTTTGTATTTTAGATGTTTCAGTTAACACCATACAGTTCTCCAGAGTGGCTGTTGGCAATTTACATCCCGCCCATCAGCATAAAAAGGCTCCCAGTTCTCCATGGCCTGTGCAGCCTTTCTGGATTTTACACTTTTTTCACATGGCCCTTTTGACCGGGTGGATGTGAAACTTCATTGTAGTGCAGATTTCCTTTGCAAGCTTGCTTGGTTGGCCAAAAAGGGCGTATGCGTTTTTTCCTGAATATATTCAGGAAAAAATGCATACACCCTTTTCGGCCAAGTGCATCATTGTGGACGTTCTGCCTCTTTTCCTAAGCTTTATATGCAATTCCAGTCTACCTCCTGAAATCGGTTTCCTGCAATTCTGTCCCACTCTGAAGTCCTCTTGGCAGCCTTACTTCAATATATTTTTGGACGATAGCTGTCATTTATTACTCTGCAGTTTTGTGAATTACAGTGCCCCTGAGCTCCTTTCTTCAACTCGCTTTCTTCTGAGCAGGCCGCAATACCTCAGGATTGCTTCAGGCACTAGTGTGGTTCCGACATGGCACGCTGAGCCGTTGGTTAATTCCTCTTCCTGGTGGGAAATGAGAGTTAAATTTGCCCTTCCAGACACCTCCAGCTAGTCTCTCATTGGTTCTCCCTATTCCTGTTCATCTTCCGCAGAAATTGCAAACTGGGCCAAAGAGGAGGTTAAAGGCACTGACTCTCCAAGTGGGGAGAGTGTTAGTAAAACGTCTGGAATGTTGCACCCGAGTACCAGGGGACGAAAACTGAGACACATTTGAACACGTTTCCCGATCACACGGTGGATCATACTCTGGGTTCCACATGCATGTTTTAGCTGAAGGAAGAATCCCTTAAACCTGGAGAGTTGAGACCCATGGAATGGGTACCATGCAATATGACTTCAGAGGGTCTGCAGTTGCTTACCGAACCTCAACAATCCTATCACTGCTGCGTTTATGCCGCTGTACACACGCTTGATTCTCTTTCGGAAACATATAAATCCATAGGTTTTAAGATTCTTACTAGTCAGGTATATTCTTAGGCGTTTAATATGGGGTGTTGAGTCCACTTCGTTGAGCAAGGAGTAACTCTTGTCTATTATATATTTGGCTTATGGAACGGTATCTGTGCTAATTTCAATCTCTTGTTTTATGCAGCACCCCAACTCACCTTTCCCCTTAAGCAAGCATATGTTGGTTTTCTACATTGGAGACACTGTTCTGTTTTGTAATTCAGTTCCTGTGTAGCCAAGTTTACATTCTGTGTAGTAGTGATATCTTATGATGTTTCTTTTTCTCTGTGACTTATTTCACTTAGAATCATCGTACCTGTATCCACTCATTATGCTGCTACGTGCCTGATGACATAGATTTCATTGCTGAGTGATATTGCATTGTACGTAAGTACCACAACTTCTTTTTCCATTTTTCACTTTCTGTGATATTGAAATTGTACCCTAAATGAGGTTCTTGTAAACAGAGCCGTCCCAAACTTTGGGGTGGCTGTGTCTTTTTGATTTTAATTTCCCTAAGCTATAGGACCATAAGTGGAAGTGCCCTAGGCTCTGTTGCTTTGTTTTTTAGATGTTTCAGGAAACACCATACACTTCTCCAGAGTGGCTGTTGGCAATTTACATCCCGCCCATCAGCATAAAAAGGCTCCCAGTTCTCCATGGCCTGTCCTGCCTTTCTGGATTTTACACTTTTTTCAGATGGCCCTTTTGACCAGGGGGCAGTGAGACTTCATTGTAGTGCAGATTTCCTTTGCAAGCTTGCTTGGTTGGCCAAAAAGGGCGTATGCGTTTTTTCCTGAATATATTCCTGAATATATTCAGGAAAAAACGCATACGCCCTTTTTGGCCAAGTGCATCATTGAGGACGTTCTGCCTCTTTTCCTATGCTTTACTTGCAATTCCAGTCTACCTCCTGAAATCGGTTTCCTGCAATTCTGCCCCGCTTTCAAGTCCGCTTGGTAGCCTTACTTCAATATATTTTTGGACAATAGCTGTCATTTATAACTCTGCAGGTTTGTGAATTACAGTGACCCTGAGCTCCGTTCTTCAACTCCCTTTCTTGTGAGCTGGCCGCAACACCGCAGGATTGCTTCAGGCCCTAGTGTGGTTCCGGCATGGCACGCTGAGCCTTTGGATAATTCCTCTTCCTGGTGGGAAATGAGAGTTAAATTTGTCCGTCCAGACACCTCCAGGTAGTCTCTCATTGGTTCTCCCTATTCCTGTTCATTTTCCGCAGAAATTGCAAACTGGGCCAAACAGGAGGTTAAAGGCACTGACTCTCCAAGTGAGGAGAGTGTTATTAAAGCGTCTGGAATGTTGCAGCCGAGTACCAGGGGATGAAAACTGAGACACATTTGAACACGTTTCCCGATCACATGGTGGATCATACAC
Source organism: Orcinus orca (assembly GCF_937001465.1). Taxonomy (NCBI): domain Eukaryota; kingdom Metazoa; phylum Chordata; class Mammalia; order Artiodactyla; family Delphinidae; genus Orcinus; species Orcinus orca. The sequence continues at coordinate 68,482,180 of NC_064559.1, forward strand.
TGGGTTCCACATGCATGTTTTAGCTGAAGGAAGAATCCCTTAAACCTGGAGAGTTGAGACCCATGGAATGGGTACCATGCAATAGGACTTCAAAGGGTCTGCATTTGCTCACCGAACCTCACCAATCCTATCACTGCTGCGTTTATGCCGCTATACATACACTTGATTCTCTTTCAGAGACATATAAATCCATAAGTTTTAAGATTCTTACAAGTCAGGTATATTCTTAGGCGTTTAATATGGGGTGTTGACTCCACTTCGTTGAGCAAGGAGTAGCTCTTGTCTATTACATATTTGGCTTATGGAATGGTATCTGTGCCAATTTCAATCTCTGGTTTCATGCAGAATCCCAACTCACCATTCCCCTTAAGCAAGCATATGTTGGTTTTCTACATTGGAGACACTGTTCTGTTTTGTAATTCAGTTCCTGTGTAGCCAAGTTTACATTCCGTGTATTAGTGATATCTTATGATGTTTCTTTTTCTGTGTGACTTATTTCACTTAGAATCATCGTACCTGAATCCACTCATTATGCTGCTACGGGCCTGATAACATAGGTTTCATTGCTGAGTGATATTGCATTGTACGTAAGTACCACAAATTCTTTATCCATTTTTCGCTTTCTGTGATATTGAACTTGTACCGTAAACGAGGTTCTTGTAAACAGAGCCGTCCCAAACTTTGGGGTGGCTGTGTCTTTTTGATTTTAATTTCCCTAAGCTATAGGACCATAAGTGGAAGTGCCCTAGGCTCTGTTGCTTTGTTTTTAAGCTGTTTCAGGAAACACCATACACTTGTCCAGAGTGGCTGTTGGCAATTCACATCCCGCCCATGAGCATAACAAGGCTCCCAGTTCTCCATGGCCTGCCCTGCCTTTCTGGACTTTACACTTTTTTCAAATGGACCTTTTGACCGTGGGGCAGTGAGACTTCATTGTAGTGCAGATTTCCTTTGCAAACTTGCTTCCTTGGCCAAAAAGGGCGTATGCGTTTTTTCCTGAATATATTCCTGAATATATTCAGGAAAAAACGCATACGCCCTTTTTGGCCAAGTGCCTCATTGTGGACGTTCTGCCTCTTTTCCTATGCTTTACATGCAATTCCAGTCTACCTCCTGAAATCGGTTTCCTGCAATTCTGCCCCGCTTGCAAGTACTCTTGGCAGCCTTACTTCAATATACTTTTGGAGGATAGCTGTCATTTATAACTCTGCAGGTTTGTGAATGACAGTGCCCCTGAGCTCCTTTCTTCAACTCGCTTTCTTGTGAGCTGGCCGCAACACCGCAGGATTGCTTCAGGCCCTAGTGTGGTTCCGGCCCGGCACGCTGAGCCTTTGGTTAATTCCTCTTCCTGGTGGGAAATGAGAGTTAAATTTGCCCGTCCAGACACCTACAGCTAGTGTCTCATTGGTTCTCCCTATTCCTGTTCATCTTACGCAGAAATTGCAAACTGGGCCAAACAGGAGGTTAAACGCACTGACTCTCCAAGTGGGGAGAGTGTTAGTAAAGCATCTGGAATGTTGCACCCGAGGACCAGGGGACGAAAACTGAGACACATTTGAACACGTTCCCCGATCACACTGTGGATCATACTCTGGGTTCCACATGCACGTTTTAGCTGAAGGAAGAATCCCTTAAACCTGGAGAGTTGAGACCCATGGAATGGGTACCATGCAATATGACTTCAAAGGGTCTGCATTTGCTCACCGATCCTAACCAGTCCTATTACTGCTGCGTTTATGCCACTGTACACACGCTTGATTCTCTTTCGGGGACATATAAATCCATAGGTTTTAAGATTCTTACTAGTCAGGTATATTCTTAGGCGTTTAATATGCGGTGTTGAGTCCACTTCGTTGAGCAAGGAGTAGCTCTTGTCTATTATATATTTGGCTTATGGAACGGTATCTGTGCTAATTTCAATCTCTGGTTTTATGCAGCACCCCAACTCACCTTTCCCCTTAAGCAAGAATAAGTTGGTTTTCTACTTTTGAGACCCTGTTCTGTTTTGTAATTCAGTTCCTGTGTAGCCAAGTTTACATTCCGTGTAGTAGTGATATTATGATGTTTCTTTTTCTGTGTGACTTATTTCACTTAGAATCATCGTACCTGTATCCACTCATTATGCTGCTACGTGCCTGATGACATAGATTTCATTGCTGAGTGATATTGCATTGTACGTAAGTACCACAACTTCTTTTTCCATTTTTCGTTTTCTGTGATATTGAACTTGTACCGTAAACGAGCTTCTTGTAAACAGAGCCGTCCCAAACTTTGGGGTGGCTGTGTCTTTTTGATTTTAATTTCCCTAAGCTATAGGACCATTAGTGGAAGTGCCCTAGGCTCTGTTGCTTTGTTTTTTAGATGTTTCAGGAAACACCATACACTTCTCCAGAGTGGCTGCTGGCAATTTACATCCCGCCCATCAGCATGACAAGGCTCCCAGTTCTCCATGGCCTGTCCTGCCTTTCTGGATTTTACACTTTTTTCAGATGGCCCTTTTGACCGGGGGAAAGTGAGACTTCATTGTAGTGCAGATTTCCTTTGCAATCTTGCTTGATTGGCCAAAAAGGGCGTATGCGTTTTTTCCTGAATATATTCAGGAAAACACGCATACGCCCTTTTTGGCCAAGTGCATCATTGTGGACGTTCTGCCTCTTTTCCTATGCTTTACATGCAATTCCAGTCTACCTCCTGAAATCGGTTTCCTGCAATTCTGCCCCGCTTTCAAGTCCTCTTGGCCGCCTTACTTCAATATATTTTTGGACGATAGCTGTCATTTATAACTCTGCAGGTTTGTGAATGACAGTGCCCCTGAGCTCCTTTCTTCAACTCGCTTTCTTGTGAGGTGGCCGCAACACCGCAGGATTGCTTCAGCCCCTAGTGTTGTTCCGGCACAGCATGCTGAGCCTTTGGTTAATTCCTCTTCCTGGTGGGAAATGAGAGTTAAATTTGCCCGTCCAGACACCTCCAGCTAGTCTCTCATTGGTTCTCCCTATTCTTGTTCATCTTCCGCAGAAACTGCAAACTGTTCCAAAGAGGAGGTTAAAGGCACTGACTCTCCAAGTGGGGAGAGTGTTAGTAAAGCCTCTGGAATGTTGCACCCGAGTACCAGGGGACGAAAACTGAGACACATTTGAACACGTTTCCCGATCACACGGTGGATCATACTCTGGGTTCCACATGCATCTTTTAGCTGAAGGAAGAATCCCTTAAACCTGGAGAGTTGAGACCCATGGAATGGGTACCATGCAATATGACTTCAAAGGGTCTGCATTTGCTCACCAAACCTCACCAATCCTATCACTGCTGCGTTTATGCCGCTGTACACACGCTTGATTCTCTTTCGGAGACATATAAATCCATAGGTTTTAAGATTCTTACTAGTCAGGTATATTCTTAGGCGTTTAATATGGGGTGTTGAGGCCACTTCGTTGAGCAAGGAGTAGCTCTTGTCTATTATATATTTGGCTTATGGAACGGTATCTGTGCTAATTTCAATCTCTGGTTTTATGCAGCACCCCAACTCACCTTTCCCCTTAAGCAAGCATAAGTTGGTTTTCTACATTTGAGACCCTGTTCTGTTTTGTAATTCAGTTCCTGTGTAGCCAAGTTTACATTCCGTGTAGTAGTGATATCTTTTGATGTTTCTTTTTCTGTGTGACTTATTTCACTTAGAATCATCGTACCTGAATCCACTCATTATGCTGCTACGGGCCTGATGACATAGATTTCATTGCTGAGTGATATTGCATTGTACGTAAATACCACACCTTCTTTATCCATATTTCGCTTTCTGCGATATTGAACTTGTACCGTAAACGAGGTTGTTGTAAACAGAGCCATCCCAAACTTTGGGGTGGCTGTGTCTTTTTGATTTCAATTTCCCTAAGCTATAGGACAATAAGTGGAAGTGCCCTAGGCTCTGTTACCTTGTTTTTTAGATGTTTCAGGAAACACCATACACTTCTCCAGAGTGGCTGTTGGCAATTTACATCCCGCCCATCAGCATAACAAGGCTCTAGTTCTCCATGGCCTGTCCTGCCTTTCTGGATTTTACACTTTTTTCAGATGGCCCTTTTGACCGGGGGGAAGTGAGACTTCATTGTAGTGCAGATTTCCTTTGCAACCTTGCTTGGTTGGCCAAAAAGGGCGTATGTGTTTTTTCCTGAATATATTCAGGAAAAAACGCATACGCCCTTTTTGGCCAAGTGCATCATTGTGGACGTTCTGCCTCTTTTCCTATGTTTTAAATGCAATTTGAGTCTACTTCCTGAAATCGGTTTCCTGCAATTCTGCCCCGCTTTCAAGTCCTGTTGGCAGCCTTACTTCAATATATTTTTGGACGATAGCTGTCATTTATGACTCTGCAGGTTTGTGAATTACAGTGCCCCTGAGCTCCTTTCTTCAACTCGCTTTCTTGTGAGGTGGCCGCAACACCGCATGATTGCTTCAGGCCCTAGTGTGGTTCCGACACGGCATGCTGAGCCTTTGGTTAATTTCTCTTCCTGGTGGGAAATGAGAGTTAAATTTACCCGTCCAGACACCTCCAGCTAGTCTCTCATGGGTTCTCCCTATTCCTGTTCATTTCCCGCAGAAATTGCAAACTGGGCCAAACAGGAGGTTTAAGGCACTGACTCTCCAAGTGGGGAGAGTGTTAATAAACGTCTGGAATGTTGCACCCGAGTACCAGGGGACGACAACTGAGACACATTTGAACACGTTTCCCGATCACACGGTGGATCATACGCTGGGTTCCACATGCATGTTTTAGCTGAAGGAAGAATCCCTTAAACCTGGAGAGTTGAGACCCATGGAATGGGTACCATGCAATATGACATCAAAGGGTCTGCATTTGCTTACTGAACCTCACCATTCCTATAACTGCTGCGTTTATGCTGCTGTACACACGCTTGATTCTCTTTCGGAGACATATAAATCCATAGGTTTTAAGATTCTTACTAGTCAGGTATATTCTTAGGCGTTCAATATGGAGTGTTGAGTCCACTCGTTGAGCAAGGAGTAGCTCTTGTCTATTACATATTTGGGTTATGGAATGGTAACTGTCTTAATTTCAATCTCTGGTTTTATGCAGCACCCCAACTCACCTTTCCCCTTAAGCAAGCATAAGTTGGTTTTCTACATTTGAGACCCTGTTCTCTTTTGTAATTCAGTTCCTGTGTAGCCAAGTTTACATTCCGTGTAGTAGTGATATCTTATGATGTTTCTTTTTCTGTGTGACTTATTTCACTTAGAATCATCGTACCTGAATCCACTCATTATGCTGCTACGGGCCTGATGACATAGATTTCATTGCTGAGTGATATTGCATTGTACGTAAGTACCACAACTTCTTTATCCATTTTTCGCTTTCTGTGATATTGAACTTGTACCGTAAACGAGGTTCTTGTAAACACAGCCGTCCCAAACTTTGGGGTGGCTGTGTCTTTTTGATTTTAATTTCCCTAAGCTATAGGACCATAAGTGGAAGTGCCCTAGGCTCTGTTGCTTTGTTTTTTGGATATTTCAGGAAACACCATACACTTCTCCAGAGTGGCTGTTGGCAATTTACATCGCGCCCATCAGCATTAAAAGGCTCCCAGTTCCCCATGGCCTGTCCCACCTTTCTGGATTTTACACTTTTTTCAGATGGACCTTTTGACCAGGGGGGAAGAGAGACTTCATTGTAGTGCAGATTTCCCTTGCAAGCTTACTTGGTTGGCCAAAAAGGGCGTATGCGTTTTTTCCTGAATATATTCAGGAAAAAACAAATACGCCATTTTTGGCCAAGTGCATCATTGTGGACGTTCTGCCTCTTTTCCTATGCTTTACATGCAATTATAATCTATCTCCTGAAATCGGTATCCTGCCATTCTGCCCCGCTTTCAAGTCCTCTTGGCAGCCTTACTTCAATATATTTTTGGACGATAGCTGTCATTTATAACTCTGCAGGTGTGTGAATGAGAGTGCCCCTGAGCTCCTTTCTTCAACTCGCTTTCTTGTCAGCTGGCCGCAACACCGCAGGATTGATTCAGGCCCTAGTGTAGTTCCGGCACGGCACGCTGCGCCTTTGGTTAATTCCTCTTCCTTGTGGGAAATGAGAGTTAAATTTGCCCGTCCAGACACCTCCAGCTAGTCTCTCATTGGTTCTCCCTATTCCTGTTCATCTTACGCAGAAATTGCAAAATGGGCCAAACAGGAGGTTAAAGGCACTGACTCTCCAAGTGGGGAGAGTGTTAGTAAAGCGTCTGGAATGTTGCACCCGAGTACCAGGGGACGAAAACTGAGACATATTTGAACACGTTTCCCTATCACACGGTGGATCATACTCTGGGTTCCACATGCATGTTTTAGCTGAAGGAAGAATCCCTTAAACCTGGAGAGTTGAGACCCATGGAATGGGTACCATGCAATATGACTTCAAAGGGTCTGCATTTGCTCAACGAACCTCACCAATCCTATCACTGCTGCATTTATGCCACTGTACACACGCTTGATTCTCTTTCGGAGACATATAAATCCATAGGTTTTAAGATTCTTACTAGTCTGGTATATTCTTAGGCGTTTAATATGGGGTGTTGAGTCTACTTCGTTGAGCAAGGAGTAGCTCTTGTCTATTACATATTTGGCTTATGGAATGGTATCTGTGCTTATTTCAATCTCTAGTTTTATGCAGCACCCCAACTCACCTTTCCCCTTAAGCAAGCATAAGTTGGTTGTCTACATTTGAGACCCTGTTCTGTTTTGTAATTCAGTTCCTGTGTAGCCCAGTTTACATTCCGTGTATTAGTGATATCTTATGATGTTTCTTTTTCTGTGTGACTTATTTCACTTAGAATCATCATACCTGAATCCACTCATTATGCTGCTACGGGCCTGATGACATAGATTTCATTGCTGAGTGATATTGCATTGTACGTAAGTACCACAACTTCTTTATCCATTTTTCGCTTTCTGTGATATTGAACTTGTACCGTAAACGAGGTTCTTGTAAACACAGCCGGCCCAAACTTTGGGGTGGCTGTGTCTTTTTGATTTTAATTTCCCTAAGCTATAGGACCATAAGTGGAAGTGCCCTAGGCTCTGTTGCTTTGTTTTTTGGATGTTTCAGGAAACACCATACACTTCTCCAGAGTGGCTGTTTGTAATTTACATCCCGGCCATCAGCATAACAAGGCTCCCAGTTCTCCATGGCCTGTCCTGCCTTTCTGGATTTTACACTTTTTTCAGATGGCCCATTTGACCGGGGGCAGTGAGACTTCATTGTAGTGCAGATTTCCTTTGCAAGCTTGCTTGGTTGGCCAAAAAGGGCGTATGCGTTTTTTCCTGAATATATTCAGGAAAAAACGCATACGCCATTTTTGGCCAAGTGCATCATTGTGGACGTTCTGCCTCTTTTCCTATGCTTTACATGCAATTCCAGTCTACCTCCTGAAATCGGTTTCCTGCAATTCTGTCCCGCTTTCAAGTCCTCTTGACAGCCTTACTTCAATATAATTTTGGACGATAGCTGTCATGTATAACTCTGCAGGTTTGTGAATTACAGTGCCCCTGAGCTCCTTTCTTCAACTCGTTTTTTTGTGAGCTGGTCGCAACACCGCAGGATTGCTTCAGGCCCTAGTGTGGTTCCGGCATGGCATGCTGAGCCTTTGGTTAATTCCTCTTCCTGGTGGGAAATGAGAGTTAAATTTGCCCGTCCGGACACCTCCAGCTAGTCTCTCATTGGTTCTCCCTATTCCTGTTCATTTTCCGCAGAAATTGCAAACTGGGCCAAACAGGAGGTTAAAGGCACGGACTCTCCAAGTGAGGAGAGTGTTAGTAAAGCGTCTGGAATGTTGCACCCGAGTACCAGGGGATGAAAACTGAGACACATTTGAACACGTTTCCCGATCACACAGTGGATCATACTCTGGGTTCCACATGCATGTTTTAGCTGAAGGAAGAATCCCTTAAACCTGGAGAGTTGAGACCCATGGAATGGGTACCATGCAATATGACTTCAAAGGGTCTGCATTTGCTCAACGAACCTCACCAATCCTATCACTGCTGCATTTATGCCGCTGTACACACGCTTGATTCTCTTTCGGAGACATATAAATCCATAGGTTTTAAGATTCTTACTAGTCTGGTATATTCTTAGGCGTTTAATATGGGGTGTTGAGTCCACTTCGTTGAGCAAGGAGTAGCTCTTGTCTATTACATATTTGGCTTATGGAATGGTATCTGTGCTAATTTCAATCTGTAGTTTTATGCAGCACCCCAACTCACCTTTCCCCTTAAGCAAGCATAAGTTGGTTTTCTACATTTGAGACCCTGTTCTGTTTTGTAATTCAGTTCCTGTGTAGCCCAGTTTACATTCCGTGTATTAGTGATATCTTATGATGTTTCTTTTTCTGTGTGACTTATTTCACTTAGAATCATCATACCTGAATCCACTCATTATGATGCTACGGGCCTGATGACATAGATTTCATTGCTGAGTGATATTGCATTGTACGTAAGTACCACAACTTCTTTATCCATTTTTCGCTTTCTGTGATATTGAACTTGTACCGTAAACAAGGTTCTTGTAAACAGAGCCGTCCCAAACTTTGGGGTGGCTGTGTCTTTTTGATTTTAATTTCCCTAAGCTATAGGACCATAAGTGGAAGTGCCCTAGGCTCTGTTGCTTTGTTTTTTGGATGTTTCAGGAAACACCATACACTTCTCCAGAGTGGCTGTTGGCAATTTACATCCCGGCCATCAGCATAACAAGGCTCCCAGTTCTCCATGGCCTGTCCTGCCTTTCTGGATTTTACACTTTTTTCAGATGGCCCATTTGACCGGGGGCAGTGAGACTTCATTGTAGTGCAGATTTCCTTTGCAAGCTTGCTTGGTTGGCCAAAAAGTGCGTATGCGTTTTTTCCTGAATATATTCAGGAAAAAACGCATACGCCATTTTTGGCCAAGTGCATCATTGTGGACGTTCTGCCTCTTTTCCTATGCTTTACATGCAATTCCAGTCTACCTCCTGAAATCGGTTTCCTGCAATTCTGTCCCGCTTTCAAGTCCTCTTGACAGCCTTACTTCGATATAATTTTGGACGATAGCTGTCATGTATAACTCTGCAGGTTTGTGAATTACAGTGCCCCTGAGCTCCTATCTTCAACTCGTTTTCTTGTGAGCTGGTCGCAACACCGCAGGATTGCTTCAGGCCCTAGTGTGGTTCCGGCATGGCACGCTGAGCCTTTGGTTAATTCCTCTTCCTGGTGGGAAATGAGAGTTAAATTTGCCCGTCCGGACACCTCCAGCTAGTCTCTCATTGGTTCTCCCTATTCCTGTTCATTTTCCGCAGAAATTGCAAACTGGGCCAAACAGGATGTTAAAGGCACGGACTCTCCAAGTGAGGAGAGTGTTAGTAAAGCGTCTGGAATGTTGCACCCGAGTACCAGGGGATGAAAACTGAGACACATTTGAACACGTTTCCCGATCACACAGTGGATCATACTCTGGGTTCCACATGCATGTTTTAGCTGAAGGAAGAATCCCTTAAACCTGGAGAGTTGAGACCCATGGAATGGGTACCATGCAATATGACTTCAAAGGGTCTGCATTTGCTCACCGAACCTCACCAATCCTATCACTGCTGCGTTTTTGCCGCTGTACACACGCTTGATTCTCTTTCGGAGACATATAAATCCATAGGTTTTAAGATTCTTACTAGTCACGTATATACTTAGGCGTTCAATATGGAGTGTTGAGTCCACTCGTTGAGCAAGGAGTAGCTCTTGTCTATTACATATTTGGGTTATGGAACGGTAACTGTCCTAATTTCAATCTCTGGTTTTATGCAGCACCCCAACTCACCTTTCCCCTTAAGCAAGCATAAGTTGGTTATTCTACATTTGAGACCCTGTTCTGTTTTGTAATTCAGTTCCTGTGTAGCCAAGTTTACATTCCGTGTTTTAGTGATATCTTATGATGTTTCTTTTTCTGTGTGACTTATTTCACTTAGAATCATTGTACCTGAATCCACTCATTATGCTACTATGGGCCTGATGACATAGATTTCATTGCTGAGTGATATTGCATTGTACGTAAGTACCACAACTTCTTTATCCATTTTTTGCTTTCTGCGATATTGAACTTGTACCGTAAACGAGGTTCTTGTAAACAGAGCCGTCCCAAACTTTGGGGTGGCTGTGTCTTTTTGATTTTAATTTCCCTAAGTTATAGGACCATAAGTGGAAGTGCCCTTGGCTCTGTTGCTTTGTTTTTTAGATGTTTCAGGAAACACCATACACTTCTCCAGAGTGGCTGTTGGCAATTTACATTCCGCCCATCAGCATAATAAGGCTCCCAGTTCTCCATGGCCTGTCCTGACTTTCTGCATTTTACACTTTGTTCAGATGGCTCTTCTGACCGGGGGGCAGTGAGACTTCATTTTAGTGCAGATATCCTTTGCAAGCTTGCTTGGTTGGCCAAAAAGTGCGTATGCTTTTTTCCTGAATATATTCAGGAAAAAACGCATACGCCCTTTTTGGCCAAATGCATCATTGTGGACGTTTTGCCTCTTTTCCTATGCTTTATATGCAATTCCAGTCTACCTCCTGAAATCGGTTTCCTGCAATTCTGCCCCGCTTTCAAGTCCTCTTGGCAGCCTTACTTCAATATATTTTTGGACGATAGCTGTCATTTATAACTCTGCAGGTTTGTGAATTACAGTGCCCCTGAGCTCCTTTCTTCAACTTGCTTTCTTGTGAGCTGGCCGCAACACTGCAGGATTGCTTCAGGCCCTAGTGTGGTTCGGCACGGCACGCTGAGCCTTTGGTTAATTCCTCTTCCTGGTGGGAAATGAGAGTTAAATTTGCCCGTCCAGACACCTCCAGCTAGTCTCTCATTGGTTCTCCCTATTCCTGTTCATTTTCCGCAGAAATTGCAAACTGGGCCAAACAGGAGGTTAAAGGCACTGACTCTCCAAGTGGGCAGAGTATTATTAAATCATCTGGAATGTTGCACCCGAGTACCAGGGGACGAAAACTGAGACACATTTGAAGACGTTTCCCAATCACATGGTGGATCATACTCTGGGTTCCACATGCATGTTTTAGCTGAAGGAAGAATCCTTTAAACCTGGAGAGTTGAGACCCATGGAATGGGTACCATGCAATATGACTTCAAAGGGTCTGCATTTGCTCACCGAACCTCTCCAGTCCTATCACTGCTGCGTTTATGCCGCTGTACACACGCTTGATTCTCTTTTGGAGACATATAAATCCATAGGTTTTTTTTTTTTAACATCTTTATTGGGGTATAATTGCTTTACAATGATGTGTTAGTTTCTGCTTTATAACAAAGTGAATCAGTTATACATATAAATATGTTCCCATATCTCTTCCCTCTTGCGTCTCCCTCCCTCCCACACTCCCTATCCCACCCCTCCAGGCTGTCACAAAGCACCAAGCCAATATCCCTCTGCCTTGTGGCTGCTTCCCACTAGCTATCTACCTTACTACGTTTGTTAGTGTGTATATGTCCATGACTCTCTCTCGCCCCGTCACAGCTCACCCTTCCCCCTCCCCATAACCTCAAGTCCGTTCTCTAGGAGGTCTGCGTCTTTATTCCTGCCTTACCCCTAGGTTCTTCATGACATTTTTTTTCTTAAATTCCATATATATGTGTTAGCATACGGTATTTGTCTTTTTCTTTCTGACTTACTTCACTGTGTATGACAGACTCTAGGTCTACCCACCTCATTACAAATAGCTCAATTTCATTTCTTTTTATGGCTGAGTAATATTCCATTGTATATATGTGCCACATCTTCTTTATCCATTCATCCGATGATGGGCACTTAGGTTGTTTCCATCTCCGGGCTATTGTAAATAGAGCTGCGATGAACATTTTGGTACATGACTCTTTTTGAATTTCGGTTTTCTCAGGGTATATGCCCAGTAGTGGGATTGCTGGGTCATATGGTAGTTCTATTTGTAGTTTTTTAAGGAACCTCCATACTGTTCTCCATAGTGGCTGAACCAATTCACATTCCCACCAGCAGTGCAAGAGGGTTCCCTTTTCTCCACACCCTCTCCAACATTCATTGTTTCTAGATTTTTTGATGATGGCCATTCTGACTGGTGTGAGATGATATCTCATTGTAGTTTTGATTTGCATTTCTCTAATGATTAATGATATTGAGCATTCTTTCATGTGTTTGTTGGCAGACTGTATATCTTCTTTGGAGAAATGTCTATTTAGGTCTTCTGCCCATTTTTGGATTGGGTTGTTTGTTTTTTTGTTATTGAGCTGTATGAGCTGCTTGTAAATTTTGGAGATTAATCCTTTGTCGGTTGCTTCATTTGCAAATATTTTCTCCCATTCTGAGGGTTGTCTTTTGGTCTTGTTTATGGTTTCCTTTGCTGTGCAAAAGCTTTGAAGTTTCATTAGGTCCCATTTGTTTATTTCTGTTTTTATTTCCATTACTCTAGGAGGTGGGTCAGAAAGAATCTTGCTGTGATTTATGTCATAGAGTGTTCTGCCTATGTTTTCCTCTAAGAGTTTGATAGTTTCTGGCCTTATATTTAGGTCTTGAATCCATTTTGAGCTTATTTTTGTGTATGGTGTTAGGGAGTGATCTAATCTCATACTTTTACATGTACCTGTCCAGTTTTCCCAGCACCACTTATTGAAGAGGCTGTCCTTTCTCCACTGTACATTCCTGCCACCTTTATCAAAGATAAGGTGTCCATATGTGCATGGGTTTATCTCTGAGCTTTGTATCCTGTTCCATTGATCTATCTTTCTGTTTTTGTGCCAGTACCATACCGTCTTGATAACTGTAGCTTTGTAGTATAGTCTGAAGTCAGGGAGCCTGATTCCTCCAGTTCCTTTTTTTGTTCTCAAGATTGCTTTGGCTATTTGGGGTCTTTTGTGTTTCCATACAAATTGCGAAATTTTTTGTTCTAGTTCTGTGAAAAATGCCAGTGGTAGTTTGATAGGGATTGCATTGAATCTATAGATTGCTTTGGGTAGTAGAGTCATTTTCACAATGTTGATTCTTCCAATCCAAGAACATGGTATATGTCTCCATCTATTTGTATCATCTTTAATTTCTTTCATCAGTGTCTTATAATTTTCTGCATACAGGTCTTTTGTCTCCTTAGGTAGGTTTATTCCTAGATATTTTATTCTTTTTGTTGCAATGGTAAATGGGAGTGTTTTCTTGATTTCACTTTCAGATTTTTCATCATTAGTATATAGGAATGCCAGAGATTTCTGTGCATTAATTTTGTATCCTGCCACTTTACCAAATTCATTGATTAGCTCTAGTAGTTTTCTGGTAGCATCTTTAGGATTCTCTATGTATAGGATCATGTCATCTGCAAACAGTGACAGCTTTACTTCTTCTTTTCCGATTTGGATTCCTTTTATTTCCTTCTCTTCTCTGATTGCTGTGGCTAAAGCTTCCAAAACTATGTTGAATAAGAGTGGTGAGAGTGCGCACCCTTGTCTTGTTCCTGATCTTAGTGGAAATGCTTTCAGTTTTTCCCCATTGAGGATGATGTTTGCTGTGGGCTTGTCATATATGGCCTTTATTATGTTGAGGAAAGTTCCCTCTATGCCTACTTTCTGCAGGGTTTTTATCATAAATGGGTGTTGAATTTTGTCAAAAGCTTTCTCTGCATCTATTGAGATGATCATATGGTTTTTCTCCTTCAATTTGTTAATATGGTTTATCACGTTGATAGATTTGCGTATATTGAAGAATCCTTGCATTCCTGGAATAAACCCCACTTGATCATGGTGTATGATCCTTTTAATGTGCTGTTGGATTCTGTTTGCTAGTATTTTGTTGAGGATTTTTGCATCTATGTTCATCAGTGATATTGGCCTGTAGTTTTCTTTCTTTGTTACATCCTTGCCTGGTTTTGGTATCAAGGTGATGGTGGCCTCATAGAAGGAGTTAGGGAGTGGTCCTCCCTCTGCTATATTTTGCAAGAGTTTGAGAAGGATAGGTGTTAGCTCTTCTCTAAATGTTTGATAGAATTCGCCTGTGAAGCCATCTGGTCCTGGGCTTTTCTTTGTTGGAAGATTTTTAATCACAGTTTCAATTTCAGTGCTTGTGATTGGTCTGTTCATATTTTCTATTTCTTCCTGATTCAGTCTTGGCAGGTTGTGCATTTCTAAGAATTTGTCCATTTCTTCCAGATTGTCCATTTTATTGGCATAGAGTTGCTTGTAGTAATCTCTCATGATCTCTTTTATCTCTGCAGTGTCAGTTGTTACCTCTCCTTTTTCATTTCTAATTCTATTGATTTGAGTCTTCTCCCTTTTTTTCTTGATGAGTCTGGCTAGTGGTTTATCTATTTTGTTTATCTTCTCAAAGAACCAGCTTTTAGTTTTATTGATCTTTGCTATTGTTTCCTTCATTTCTTTTTCATTTATTTCTGATCTGATTTTTATGATTTCTTTCCTTCTGCTAGCTTTGGGGTTTTTTTGTTCTTCTTTCTCTAATTGCTTGAGGTGCAAGGTTAGGTTGTTTATTCTAGATGTTTCCTGCTTCTTAAGGTGGGCTTGTATTGCTATAAACTTCCCCCTTAGAACTGCTTTTGCTGCATCCCACAGGTTTTGGGTCGTTGTGTCTCCATTGTCATTTGTTTCTAGGTATTTTTTGATTTCCTCTTTGATTTCTTCAGTGATCTCTTCATTATTAAGTAGTGTATTGTTTAGCCTCCATGTGTTTGTATTTTTTACAGATCTTTTCCTGTAATTGATGTCTAGACTCATGGCGTTGTGGTCAGAAAAGATACTTGATACAATTTCAATTTTCTTAAATTTACCAAGGCTTGATTTGTGACCTAAGATATGATCTATCCTGGAGAATGTTCCATGAGCACTTGAGAAAAATGTGTATTCTGTTGTTTTTGGATGGAGTGTCCTATAAATATCAATTAAGTCCATCTTGTTTAATGTATCATTTAAAGCTTGTGTTTCCTTATTTATTTTCATTTTGGATGATCTGTCCATGGGTGAAAGTGGGGTGTTTAAGTCCCCTACTATGAATGTGTTACTGTCGATTTCCCCTTTTATGGCTGTTAGTATTTGCCTTATGTATTGAGGTGCTCCTATGTTGGGTGCATAAATATTTACGATTGTTATATCTTCTTCTTGGATCGATCCCTTGATCATTATGTAGTGTCCTTCTTTGTCTCTTTTAATAGTCCTTATTTTAAAGTCTATTTTGTCTGATATGAGAATTGCTACTCCAGCTTTCTTTTGGTTTCCATTTGCATGTAATATCTTTTTCCATCCCCTTACTTTCAGTCTGTATGTGTCTCTAGGTCTGAAGTGGGTCTCTTGTAGACAGCATATATAAGGGTCTTGTTTTTGTATCCATTCAGCTAATCTGTGTCTTTTGGTGGGAGCATTTAGTCCATTTACATTTAAGGTAATTATCGATATGTATGTTCCTATTCCCATTTTCTAAATTGTTTTGGGTTCGTTATTATAGGTCTTTTCCTTCTCTTGTGTTTCTTGCCTAGAGAAGATCCTTTAGCATTTGTTGTAAAGCTGGTTTGGTGGTGCTGAACTCTCTCAGCTTTTGCTTGTCTGTAAAGGTTTTAATTTCTCCATCAAATCTGAATGAGATCCTTGCTGGGTAGAGTAGTCTTGGCTGCAGGTTTTTCTCCTTCATCACTTTCAGTATGTCCTGCCACTCCCTTCTGGCTTGTAGGGTTTCTGCTGAGAGATCAGCTGTTAACCTTATGGGGATTCCCTTATGTGTTATTTGTTGTTTTTCCCTTGCTGCTTTTAATATGCTTTCTTTGTATTTAATTTTTGACAGTTTGATTAATATGTGTCTTGGCGTATTTCTCCTAGTATTTATCCTGTATGGGACTCTCTGTGCTTCCTGGACTTGATTAACTATTTCCTTTCCCATATTAGGGAAGTTTTCAACTATAATCTCTTCAAATATTTTCTCAGTCCCTTTCTTTTTCTCTTCTTCTTCTGGAACCCCTATAATTCGAATGTTGGTGCGTTTAATGTTGTCCCAGAGGTCTCTGAGACTGTCCTCAGTTCTTTTCATTCTTTTTTCTTTATTCTGCTCTGCAGTAGTTATTTCCACTATTTTATCTTCCAGGTCACTTATCCGTTCTTCTGCCTCAGTTATTCTGCTATTGATCCCATCTAGAGTATTTTTAATTTCATTTATTGTGTTGTTCATCGTTGCTTGTTTCATCTTTAGTTCTTCTAGGTCCTTGTTAACTGATTCTTGCATTTTGTCCATTCTATTGTCCATTCTATCTCCAAGATTTCGGATCAACCTTACTATCATTATTCTGAATGCTTTTTCAGGTAGACTGCCTATTTCCTCTTCATTTGTTAGGTCTGGTGCATTTTTATCTTGCTCCTTTATCTGCTGTGTGTTTTTCTGTTTTCTCATTTTGCTTATCTTACTGTGTTTGGGGTCTCCTTTTTGCAGGCTGCAGGTTCGTAGTTCCTCCTGTTTTTGATGTCTGTCTCCAGTGGCTAAGGTTGGTTCAATGGGTTGTGTAGGCTTCCTGGTGGAGGGGACTAGTGCCTGTGTTGTGGTGGATGAGGCTGGATCTTGTCTCTCTAGTGGGCAGGTTCACGTCTGGTGGTGTGTTTTGGGGTGTCTGTGGCCTTATTATGATTTTAGACTGCCTCTCTGCTAATGGGTGGGGTTGTGTTCCTGTCTTGCTAGTTGTTTGGCACAGGTTGTCCAGTACTGTGGCTTGCTGGTCGTTGAGTGAAGCTGGGTGCTGGTGTTAAGATGGAGGTCTCTGGGAGATTTTCGCCGTTTGATATTTTGTGGAGCTGGGAGGTCTCTTGTGGACCAGTGTCCTGAAGTTGGCTCTCCAACCTCAGAGGCAGAGCCCTGACTCCTGGCTGGAGCACCAAGAGCCTTTCATCCACACGGCTCAGAATAAAAGGGAGAAAAAGTAGAGGGAATTAGTAGAAGTATGAGGAAAGAAAGAAGGAAAGGAGGGAAGGAAGGAGGGAAGGAAGGAAGGAAGGAAGGAAGAAAGAAAGAAAGAAGCAACGAAGGAAGGAAGGCAAGAAGGAACGAAAGGAGGGAGGGAGGGAGGGAGGAAGGAAGGAAGGAAGGAGGGAAAGAAGGAAAAACAGAAAGAAAGAAGATACAGTAAAAATAAAATAAAGTATAATAAAGTTATTGAATTAAAAAATTCTTATTTAGGAAAAAAAAAAGGGACGGATAGAACCTTAGGACAAATGTTGGAAGCAAAGCTATACAGACAAAATCTTACACAGAAGCGTACACATACACCCTCACTAAAAGAGGTAAAGGGGGAAAAATCATAAATCTTGCTGTCAGAGACCACCTCCTCAATTTGGGATGATTCATTGTCTAAAGGAGGGAAGGAAGGAAGGAAAGAAAGAAAGAAAAAGAAAGGACGAAGGTAAAGTATAATAACGTTCTTAAAATTAAAATTGATTATTAAGAAAAAAATTTTAAGAAAAAACCATGAAGGGATAGAACCCTAGGACAAATGGTGGAAGCAAGACTATACAGACAAGATCTCACACAGAAGCATACACATACACATTCACAAAAAGAGGAATAGGGAAAAAAATCATAGATCTTGCTCCCAAAGTCCACCTCCTTAATTTGGGATGATTGGCTGTCTATTCATGTATTCCACAGATGCAGGGTACATCAAGTTGATTGTGGAGCTTTAATCCGCTGCTTCTGAGGCTGCTGGGAGAGATTTCCCTTTCTCTTCTTTGTTCTCACAGCTCACAGGGGCTCAGCTTTGGATTTGGCCCTGCCTCTGCGTGTAGGTCGCTGGAGGGCGTCTGTTTTTTGCTCAGACAGGACGGGGTTAAAGGAGCCGCTGATTCGGGGGTTCTGGCGTACTGAGGCTGGCGGGGAGGGAGGGGCATGGAATGCGGGGCGGGCCTGCGGCGGCAAAGTCTGGCGTGACCCTGCACCAGCCCGAGGCCCGCCGTGCGCTCTCCCGGGGAAGTCGTCCCCGGATCCCGGGAACCCGGCAGTGGCGGGCTGCACAGGCTCCGCGGAAGAGGGGCGTGGAGAGCGACCTGCGCTCGCACACGGGCCCCTTGGTGGTGGCAGCAGCAGCCCCAACGTCTCCCGCCCGCCTCTGAGGTCCGCGCCTCCAGCTGTGGCTTGTGCCCGTCTCTGGAGTCCGCACCCTCAGCCGCGGCTCGCGCCCTTCTCTGGGGTCCGCGCTTTCAGCCGCGGCTCACGCCCGTCTCTGGGGTCCGTGCTTTCAGCCGCGGCTCGTGCCCGTCTCTGGGGTCCGCGCTTTCAGCCACGGCTCGCGCCCGTCTCTGGGGTCCGCGCTTTCAGCCGCGGCTCGCGCCCGTCTCTGGAGTTCCTTTAAGCAGCATTCTTAAACCCCTCTCCTCAAGCACCAGGAAACAAAGAGGGAAGAAAAAGTCTCTTACCTCTTCGGCAGGTGCAGAGTTTTCCCCGGACTCCCTCCCAGCTAGCTGTGGTGCACTAACCCCTTCAGGCTATGTTCAAGCCGCCAACCCCAGTCCTCTCCCTGCGCTCCGTCCGAAACCGAAACCCGAGCCTCAGAGCCTCAGCTCGCAGACCCCGCCCGCCCCGGCGGGTGAGCAGACAAGCCTCTTGGGCTGGTGAGTCCCGGTCAGCACCGATCCTCTGTGCGGGAATCTCCCCGATTTGCCCTCCTCACCCGTTGCTGTGCACTCCTCCGCAGGTTTGAAGCTCCCCCCTCGCCTCCCGCAGTCTCCGCCCGCGAAGGGGCTTCCTAGTGTGTGGAAACTTTTCCTCCTTCACAGCTCCCTCCCACTGGTGCAGGTGCCGTCCCTATCCTTTTGTCTCTGTTTATTCTTTTTTCTTTTGCCCTACCCAGGTACGTGGGGAGTTTCTTGCCTTTTGGGAGGTCTGAGGTCTTCTGCCAGCCTTCAGTAGGTGATCTGTAGGAGTTGTTCCACGTGTAGATGTATTTCTGGTGTATCTGTGGGGAGGAAGGTGATCTCCGCATCTTACTCTTCCGCCATCTTCCTGCTCCTGGATCAATCCATAGGTTTTAAGATTCTTACTAGTCAGGTATATTCTTAGGCGTTCAATATGGGGTGTTGAGTCCACTTCGTTGAGCAACGAGTAGCTCTTGTCTATTACATATTTGGCTTATGGAACGGTATCTGTGCTAATTTCTATCTCTGGTTTTATGCAGTACCCCAACTCACCTTTCCCCTTAAGCAAGCATAAGTTGGTTTTCTACATTTGAGACCCTGTTCTGTTTTGTAATTCAGTTCCTGTGTAGCCAAGTTTACATTCCGTGTAGTAGTGATATCTTATGATGTTTCTTTTTCTGTGTGACTTATTTCACTTAGAATCATCATACCTGAATCCACTCATTATGCTGCTACGGGCCTGATGACATAGATTTCATTGCTGAGTGATATTGCATTGTACGTAAGTACCACAACTTCTTTATCCATTTTCCGCTTTCTGTGATATTGAACTTGTACCGTAAACGAGGTTCTTGTAAACAGAGCCGTCCCAAACTTTCGGGTGGCTGTGTCTTTTCGATTTTAATTTCCCTAAGCTATAGGACCATAAGTGGAAGTACCCTAGGCTCTGTTGCTTTGTTTTTTAGATGTTTCAGGAAACACCATACACTTCTCCAGAGTGGCTGTTGGCAATTTACATCCCGCCCAGCAGCATAACAAGGCTCCCAGTTCTCCATGGCCTTTCCTGCCTTTCTGGATTTTATACTTTATTCAGATGGCCCTTTTGACCGGGGGGCAGTGAGACTTAATTGTAGTGCAGATTTCCTTTGCAAGCTTGCTTGGTTGGCCAAAAAGGGCGTATGCGTTTTTTCCTGAATATATTCAGGAAAAAACACATATGCCCTTTTTGGCCAAGTGCATCATTGTGGACGTTCTGCCTCTTTTCCTATGCTTTACATGCAATTCCAGTCTACCTCCTGAAATCGGTTTCCTGCAATTCTGCCCCGCTTTCAAGTCCTCTTGGCAGCCTTACTTCAATATATTTTTGGATGATAGCTGTCATTTATAACTCTGCAGGTTTGTGAATGACAGTGCCCCTGAGCTCCTTTCTTCAACTCGCTTTCTTGTGAGCTGGCCGCAACACTGCAGGATTGCTTCAGGCCCTAGTGTGGTTCCGGCACGGCACGCTGAGCCTTTGGTTAATTCTTCTTCCTGGTGGGAAGTGAGAGTTAAATTTGCCCGTCTGGACACCTCCAGCTAGTCTCTCATGTGTTCTCCCTATTCCTCTTCATTTTCCGCAGAAATTGCAAACTGGGCCTAACAGGAGGTTAAAAGCACTGACTCTCCAAGTGGGGAGAGTGTTAGTAAAGCGTCTGGAATGTTGTACCCGAGTACCAGGGGACGAAAACTGAGACACATTTGAGCACGTTTCCCGATCACACGGTGGATCGTACTCTGGGGTCCACATGCATGGTTTAGCTGAAGGAAGAATCCCTTAAACCTGGAGAGTTGAGACCCATGGAATGGGTACCATGCAATATGACTTCAAAGGGTCTGCATTTGCTCACCGAACCTCTCCAATCCTATCACTGCTACGTTTATTCCGCTGTACACACGCTTGATTCTCTTTCGGAGACATAGAAATCCATAGGTTTTAAGATTCTTACTAGTCAGGTATATTCTTAGGCGTTTAATATGGGGTGTTGAGTCCACTTCATTCAGCAAGGAGTAGCTCTTGTCTATTACATATTTGGCTTATGGAATGGTATCTGTGCTAATTTCAATCTCTGGTTTTATGCAGCACCGCAACTCACCTTTCCCCTTAAGCAAGCATAAGTTGGTTTTCTACATTTGAGACCCTGTTCTGTTTTATAATTCAGTTCCTGTGTAGCCAAGTTTCCATTCCGTGTATTAGTGATATCTTACGATGTTTCTTTTTCTCTGTGACTTATTTCACTTAGAATCATCGTACCTGAATCCACTCATTATGCTGCTACGGGCCTGATGACATAGATTTCATTGCTGAGTGATATTGCATTGTACGTAAGTACCACAACTTCTTTATCCATTTTTCGCTTTCTGCGATATTGAACTTGTACCGTAAACGAGGTTCTTGTAAACAGAGCTGTCCCAAACTTTGGGGTGGCTGTGTCTTTTTGATTTTAATTGCCCTAAGCTATAGGACCATAAGTGGAAGTGCCCTAGGCTCTGTTGCTTTGTTTTTTAGATGTTTCAGGAAACACCATACACTTCTCCAGAGTGGCTGTTGGCAATTTCCATCCCACCCAGCAGCATAAAAAGGCTCCCAGTTCTCCATGGCCTGTCCTGCCTTTCTGGATTTTACACTTTTTTCAGATGGCCCTTTTGACCGGGGGGAAGTGAGACTTCATTGTAGTGCAGATTTCCTTTGCAAGCTTGCTTGGTTGGCCAAGGAAGAAACGCATACGCCCTTTTGCCCAAGTGCATCATTGTGGACGTTCTGCCTCTTTTCCTATGCTTTACATGCAATTCCAGTCTACCTCCTGAAATCGGTTTCCTGCAATTCTACCCCGCTTTCAAGTCCTCTTGGCAGCCTTACTTCAATATATTTTTGGACGATAGCTGTCATTTTTACCTCTGCAGGTGTGTGAATGAGAGTGCCCCTGAGCTCCTTTCTTCAACTCGCTTTCTTGTGAACTGGCCACAACACCACAGGATTGATTCAGGCCCTAGTGTAGTTCTGGCACGGCACGCTGAGCCTTTGTTTAATTCGTCTTCCTTGTGGGAAATGAGAGTTAAATTTGCCCGTCTAGACACCTCCAGCTAGTCTCTCACTGGTTCTCCCTATTCCTGTTCATCTTACGCAGAAATTGCAAACTGGGCCAAACAGGAGGTTAAAGGCACTGACTCTCCAAGTGGGGAGAGTGTTAGTAAAGCGTCTGGAATGTTGCACCCGAGTACCAGGGGAGGAAAACTGAGACACATTTGAACACGTTTCCCGATCACACGGTGGATCATACTCTGGGTTCCACATGCATGTTTTAGCTGAAGGAAGAATCCCTTAAACTTGGAGAGTTGAGAACCATGGAATGGGTACCATGCAATATGACTTCAAAGGGTCTGCATTTGCTCACCGAACCTCACCAATCCTCTCACTGCTGCGTTTATGCTGCTGTACACACGCTTGATTCACTTTCGGAGACGTATAAATCCATAGGTTTTAAGATTCTTACTAGTCAGGTATATTCTTAGGCGTTTAATATGGGGTGTTGAGTTCACTTCGTTGAGCAAGGAGTAGCTCTTGTTATTACATATTTGGCTTATGGAATGGTATCTGTGCTAATTTCAATCTCTGGTTTTATGCAGCACCCCAACTCACCTTTCCCCTTAAGCAAGCATAAGTTGGTTTTCTACATTTGAGACACTGTTCTGTTTTGTAATTCAGTTCCTGTGTAGCCCAGTTTACATTCCGTGTATTAGAGATATCTTATGATGTTTCTTTTTCTGTGTGACTTATTTCACTTAGAATCATCGTACCTGAATCCACTCATTATGCTGCTACGGGCCTGATGACATAGATTTCATTGCTGAGTGATATTGCACTGTACGTAAGTACCAAACTTCTTTATCTATTTTTCGCTGTCTGTGATATTGAACTTGTACTGTAAACGAGGTTCTTGTAAACAGAGCTGTCCCAATCTTTAGGGTGGCTGTGTCTTTTTGATTTTAATTTGCCTAAGCTATAGGACCATAAGTGGAAGTGCCCTATGCTCCGTTGCTTTGTTTTCTAGATGTTTCAGGAAACACCATACACTTCTCCAGAGTGGCTGTTGGCAATTTACATCCCACCCATCAGCATAACAAGGCTCCCAGTTCTCCATGGCCTGTCCTGCCTTTCTGGATTTTACACATTTTTCAGATGCCCCTTTTCACCGGGGGGCAGTGAGACTTCATTGTAGTGCAGATTTCCTTTGCAAGCTTGCTTGGTGGTCCAAAAAGGGCGTATGTGCTTTTTCCTGAATATATTCAGGAAAAAAAGCATACGCCCTTTTTGGCCAAGTGCACCATTGTGGACGTTCTGCCTATTTTCCTATGCTTTAAATGCAATTCCAGTCTACCTCCTGAAATCGGTTTCCTGCAATTCTGCCCCGCTTTCAAGTCCTCTTGGCAGCGTTACTTCAATATATTTTTGGACGATAGCTGTCATTTATAACTCTGCAGGTTTGTGAATTACAGTGCCCCTGAGCTCCTTTCTTCAACTCGCTTTCTTGGGCGCTGGCCGCAACACCGCAGGATTGCTTCTGGCCCTAGTGTGGTTCCGGCATGGCACGCTGAGCCTTTGGTTAATTCCTCTTCCTGGTGGGAAATGAGAGTTAAATTTTCCCGTCCAGACACCTCCAGCTAGTCTCTCATAGTTTCTCCCTATTCCTGTTCATTTTCCGCAGAAATTGCAAACTGGGCCAAACAGGAGGTTAAAGGCACTGACTCTCCAAGTGGGGAGAGTGTTAGTAAAGCGTCTGGAATGTTGCGCCCGAGTACCAGGGGACGAAAACTGAGACACATTTGAACACGTTTCTCGATCACACGGTGGATCATACTCTGGGTTCCACATGCATGTTTTAGCTGAAGGAAGAATCCTTTAAACCTGGAGAGTTGAGAACCATGGAATGGGTACCATGCATTATGACTTCAAAGGGTCTGCATTTGCTCACCGAACCTCACCAATCCTATCAATGCTGCATTTATGCCGCTGTACACACGCTTCATTCTCTTTCGGAGACATATAAATCCATAGGTTTTAAGATTCTTACTAGTCAGATATATTCTTAGGCGTTTAATATGGGGTGTCGAGTCCACATCGTTGAGCAAGGAGTAGCTCTTGTCTATTACATATTTGGCTTATGGAACGGTATCTGTGCTAATTTCAATCTCTGGTTTTATGCAGCACCCCAACTCACCTTTCCCCTTAAGCAAGCATAAGTTGGTTTTCTACATTTGAGACCCTGTTCTGTTTTGGAATTCAGTTCCTGTGTAGCCACGTTTACGTTCCGTGTAGTAGTGATATCTTATGATGTTTCTTTTTCTGTGTGACTTATTTCACTTAGAATCATCGTACCTGAATCCACTCATTATGCTGCTACGGGCCTGATGACATAGATTTCATTGCTGAGTGATACTGCATTGGACTTAAGTACCACAACTTCTTTATCCATTTTTCGCTTTCTGTGATATTGAACTTGTACCGTAAACGAGGTTCTTGTAAACAGAGCCGGCCCAAAATTTGGCGTGGCTGTGTCTTTTTGATTTTAATTTCCCTAAGCTATAGGACCATAAGTGGAAGTGCTCTAGGCTCTGTTGCTTTGTTTTTTGGATATTTCAGGAAACACCATACACTTCTCCAGAGTGGCTGTTGGCAATTTACATCGCGCCCATCAGCATTAAAAGGCACCCAGTTCCCCATGGCCTGTCCCACCTTTCTGGATTTTACACTTTTTTCAGATGGACCTTTTGACCGGGGGGGAAGAGAGACTTCATTGTAGTGCAGATTTCCCTTGCAAGCTTGCTTGGTTGGCCAAAAAGGGCGTATGCGTTTTTTCCTGAAT
This sequence comes from Orcinus orca, assembly GCF_937001465.1. Lineage (NCBI taxonomy): Eukaryota > Metazoa > Chordata > Mammalia > Artiodactyla > Delphinidae > Orcinus > Orcinus orca. The sequence continues at coordinate 68,506,728 of NC_064559.1, forward strand.
ATATTCAGGAAAAAACAAATACGCCATTTTTGGCCAAGTGCATCATTGTGGACGTTCTGCCTCTTTTCCTATGCTTTACATGCAATTATAATCTATCTCCTGAAATCGGTATCCTGCCATTCTGCCCCGCTTTCAAGTCCTCTTGGCAGCCTTACTTCAATATATTTTTGGACGATAGCTGTCATTTATAACTCTGCAGGTGTGTGAATGAGAGTGCCCCTGAGCTCCTTTCTTCAACTCGCTTTCTTGTCAGCTGGCCGCAACACCGCAGGATTGATTCAGGCCCTAGTGTAGTTCCGGCACGGCACGCTGCGCCTTTGGTTAATTCCTCTTCCTTGTGGGAAATGAGAGTTAAATTTGCCCGTCCAGACACCTCCAGCTAGTCTCTCATTGGTTCTCCCTATTCCTGTTCATCTTACGCAGAAATTGCAAACTGGGCCAAACAGGAGGTTAAAGGCACTGACTCTCCAAGAGGGGAGAGTGTTAGTAAAGGGTCTGGAATGTTGCACCCGAGTACCAGGGGACGAAAACTGAGACATATTTGAACACGTTTCCCTATCACACGGTGGATCATACTCTGGGTTCCACATGCATGTTCTAGCTGAAGGAAGAATCCCTTAAACCTGGAGAGTTGAGACCCATTGAATGGGTACCATGCAATATGACTTCAAAGGGTCTGCATTTGCTCAACGAACCTCACCAATCCTATCACTGCTGCATTTATGCCGCTGTACACACGCTTGATTCTCTTTCGGAGACATATAAATCCATAGGTTTTAAGATTCTTACTAGTCTGGTATATTCTTAGGCGTTTAATATGGGGTGTTGAGTCCACTTCGTTGAGCAAGGAGTAGCTCTTGTCTATTACATATTTGGCTTATGGAATGGTATCTATGCTAATTTCAATCTCTAGTTTTATGCAGCACCCCAACTCACCTTTCCCCTTAAGCAAGCATAAGTTGGTTTTCTACATTTGAGACCCTGTTCTGTTTTGTAATTCAGTTCCTGTGTAGCCCAGTTTACATTCCGTGTATTAGTGATATCTTATGATGTTTCTTTTTCTGTGTGACTTATTTCACTTAGAATCATCATACCTGAATCCACTCATTATGCTGCTACGGGCCTGATGACATAGATTTCATTGCTGAGTGATATTGCATTGTACGTAAGTACCACAACTTCTTTATCCATTTTTCGCTTTCTGTGATATTGAACTTGTACCGTAAACGAGGTTCTTGTAAACACAGCCGGCCCAAACTTTGGGGTGGCTGTGTCTTTTTGATTTTAATTTCCCTAAGCTATAGGACCATAAGTGGAAGTGCCCTAGGCTCTGTTGCTTTGTTTTTTGGATGTTTCAGGAAACACCATACACTTCTCCAGAGTGGCTGTTGGCAATTTACATCCCGGCCATCAGCATAACAAGGCTCCCAGTTCTCCATGGCCTGTCCTGCCTTTCTGGATTTTACACTTTTTTCAGATGGCCCATTTGACCGGGGGCAGTGAGACTTCATTGTAGTGCAGATTTCCTTTGCAAGCTTGCTTGGTTGGCCAAAAAGGGCGTATGCGTTTTTTCCTGAATATATTCAGGAAAAAACGCATACGCCATTTTTGGCCAAGTGCATCATTGTGGACGTTCTGCCTCTTTTCCTATGCTTTACATGCAATTCCAGTCTACCTCCTGAAATCGGTTTCCTGCAATTCTGTCCCGCTTTCAAGTCCTCTTGACAGCCTTACTTCGATATAATTTTGGACGATAGCTGTCATGTATAACTCTGCAGGTTTGTGAATTACAGTGCCCCTGAGCTCCTTTCTTCAACTCGTTTTCTTGTGAGCTGGTCGCAACACCGCAGGATTGCTTCAGGCCCTAGTGTGGTTCCAGCATGGCACACTGAGCCTTTGGTTAATTCCTCTTCCTGGTGGGAAATGAGAGTTAAATTTGCCCGTCCGGACACCTCCAGCTAGTCTCTCATTGGTTCTCCCTATTCCTGTTCATTTTCCGCAGAAATTGCAAACTGGGCCAAACAGGAGGTTAAAGGCATGGACTCTCCAAGTGAGGAGAGTGTTAGTAAAGCGTCTGGAATGTTGCACCCGAGTACCAGGGGATGAAAACTGAGACACATTTGAACACGTTTCCCGATCACACAGTGGATCATACTCTGGGTTCCACATGCATGTTTTAGCTGAAGGAAGAATCCCTTAAACCTGGAGAGTTGAGACCCATGGAATGGGTACCATGCAATATGACTTCAAAGGGTCTGCATTTGCTCACCGAACCTCACCAATCCTATCACTGCTGCTCTTATGCCGCTGTACACATGCTTGATTCTCTTTCGGAGACATATAAATCCATAGGTTTTAAGATTATTACTAGTCAGGTATATTCTTAGGCGTTTAATATGGAGTGTTGAGTCCACTCGTTGAGCAAGGAGTAGCTCTTGTCTACTACATCTTTGGCTTATGGAACGGTAACTGTGCTAATTTCAATCTCTGGTTTTATGCAGCACCCCAACTCACCTTTCCCCTTAAGCAAGCATAAGTTGGTTTTCTACATTTGAGACCCTGTTCTGTTTTGTAATTCAGTGCCTGTGTAGCCAAGTTTACATTCCGTGTATTAGTGATATCTTATGATGTTTCTTTTTCTGTGTGACTTATTTCACGTAGAATCATCGTACCTGAATCCACTCATTATGCTGCTACGGGCCTGATGACATAGATTTCATTGCTGATTGATATTGCATTGGACGTAAGAACTACAACGTCTTTATCCATTTTTCGCTTTCTGCGATATTGAACTTGTACCGTAAACGAGGTTCTTGTAAACAGAGCCGTCCCAAACTTTGGGGTGGCTGTGTCTTTTTGATTTTAATTTCCCTAAGCTATAGGACCATAAGTGGAAGTGCCCTAGGCTCTGTTGCTTTGTTTTGTAGATGTTTCAGGAAACACCATACACTTCTCCAGAGAGGCTGTTGGCAATTTACATCCCGCCCATCAGCATAACAAGGCTCCCAGTTCTCCATGGCCTGTCCTGCGTTTCTGGATTTTACACATTTTTCAGATGGCCCTTTTGACTGGGGGGAAGTGAGACTTCATTGTAGTGCAGATTTCCTTTGCAAGCTTGCTTGGTTGGCCCAAAAGTGCCTATGCGTTTTTTCCTGAATATATTCCTGGAATATATTCAGGAAAAAACGCATACGCCGTTTTTGGCCAAGTGCATCACTGTGGACGTTCTGCCTCTTTTCCTATGGTTTACATGCAATTCCAGTCTACCTCCTGAAATCGGTTTCCTGCAATTCTACCCCGCTTTCAAGTCCTCTTGGCAGCCTTACTTCAATATATTTTTGGACGATAGTTGTCATTTTTAACTCTGCAGGTTTGTGAATGACAGTGCCCCTGAGCTCCTTTCTTCAACTCGCTTTCTTGTGAGCTTTTCGCAACACCGCAGGATTGCTTCAGGCCCTAGTGTGGTTCCGGCATGGCACACTGAGCCTTTGTTTAATTCCTCTTCCTGGTTGGAAATGAGAGTTAAATTTGCCTGTTAAGACACCTCCAGCTAGTCTCTCATTGGTTCTCCGTATTCCTGTTCATCTTCCGCAGAAATTGCAAACTGGGCCAAACACGAGGTTAAAGGCACTGACTCTCCAAGTGGGGAGAGTGTTAGTAGAGCATCTGGAATGTTGCACCCGAGTACCAGGGAACGAAAACTGAGACACATTTGAACACGTTTCCCGATCGCACAGTGGATCATACTCTGGGTTCCACATGCATGTTTTAGCTGAAGGAAGAATCCCTTAAACCTGGAGAGTTGAGACCCATGGAATGGGTACCATGCAATATGACTTCAAAGGGTCTGCATTTGCTCACCGAACCTCACCAATCCTATCACTGCTGCGTTTATGCCGCTGTACACACGCTTGATTCTCTTTCGGAGACATATAAATCCATAAGTTTTAAGATTCTTACTTGTCAGGTATATTCTTAGGCGTTTAATATGTGGTGTTGTGTCCACTTCGTTGAGCAAGGAGTAGCTCTTGTCTATTACGTAGTTGGCTCTTGGAACGGTATCTGTGCTAATTTCAATCTCTGGTTTTATGCAGCACCCCAACTCACCTTTCCCCTTAAGCAAGCATAAGTTGGTTATTCTACATTTGAGACCCTGTTCTGTTTTGTAATTCAGTTCCTGTGTAGCCAAGTTTACATTCCGTGTTTTAGTGATATCTTATGATGTTTCTTTTTCTGTGTGTCTTATTTCACTTAGAATCATCGTACCTGAATCCACTCATTATGCTACTATGGGCCTGATGACATAGATTTCATTGCTGAGTGATATTGCATTGTACGTAAGTACCACAACTTCTTTATCCATTTTTCGCTTTCTGCGATATTGAACTTGTACCGTAAACGAGGTTCTTGTAAACAGAGCCGTCCCAAACTTTGGGGTGGCTGTGTCTTTTTGATTTTAATTTCCCTAAGTTATAGGACCATAAGTGGAAGTGCCCTTGGCTCTGTTGCTTTGTTTTTTAGATGTTTCAGGAAACACCATACACTTCTCCAGAGTGGCTGTTGGCAATTTACATCCTGCCCATCAGCATAACAAGGCTCCCAGTTCTCCATGGCCTGTCCTGCCTTTCTGGATTTTACACTTATTTCAGATGGCCTTTTTGACTGGGGGGAAGTGAGACATCATTTTAGTGCAGATATCCTTTTCAAGCTTGCTTGGTTGGCCAAAAAGGGCGTATGCTTTTTTTCCTGAATATATTCAGGAAAAAACGCATACGCCCTTTTTGGCCAAGTGCATCATTGTGGACCTTCTGCCTCTTTTCCTATGCTTTACATGCAATTCCAGTCTACCTCCTGAAATCGGTTTCCTGTAATTCTGCCCCGCTTTCAAGTCCTCTTGGCAGCCTTACTTCAATATATTTTTGGACGATAGCTGTCATTTATAACTCTGCAGGTTTGTTAATTACAGTGCCCCTGAGCTCCTTTCTTCAACTCGCTTTCTTGTGAGCAGGCCGCAACACCACAGGATTGCTTCAGGCCCTAGTGTGGTTCCGGCACGGCATGCTGAGCCTTTGGTTAATTTCTCTTCCTGGTGGGAAATGAGAGTTAAAGTTGCCTGTCCAGACACCTCCAGCTAGTCTCTCATTGGCTCTCCCTATTCCTGTTCATTTTCCGCAGAAATTGCAAACTGGGCCAAACAGGAGGTTAAAGGCACTGACTCTCCAAGTGGGGAGAGTGTTAGTAAAGCGTCTGGAATGTTGCGCCCGAGTACCAGGGGACGAAACCTGACACACGTTTGAACACGTTTCTCGATCACACGGTGGATCATACTCTGGGTTCCACATGCATGTTTTAGCTGAAGGAAGAATCCTTTAAACCTGGAGAGTTGAGAACCATGGAATGGGTACCATGCAATATGACTTCAAAGGGTCTGCATTTGCTCACCAATCCTCTCCAGTCCTATCACTGCTGCGTTTATGGCACTGTACACACGCTTGATTCTCTTTCGGAGACATATAAATCCATAGGTTTTTTTTTTTTAACATCTTTATTGGGGTATAATTGCTTTACAATGATGTGTTAGTTTCTGCTTTATAACAAAGTGAATCAGTTATACATATACATATTTCCCATATCTCTTCCCTCTTGCGTCTCCCTCCCTCCCACCCTCCGTATCCCACCCCTCCAGGCTGTCACAAAGCACCAAGCCAATATCCCTCTGCCATGCGGCTGCTTCCCACTAGCTATCTACCTTACTACGTTTGTTAGTGTGTATATGTCCATGACTCTCTCTCGCCCCGTCACAGCTCACCCTTCCCCCTCCCCATAACCTCAAGTCGGTTCTCTAGGAGGTCTGTGTCTTTATTCCTGCCTTACCCCTAGGTTCTTCATGACATTTTTTTTTCTTAAATTCCATATATATGTGTTAGCATACGGTATTTGTCTTTTTCTTTCTGACTTACTTCACTGTGTATGACAGACTCTAGGTCTATCCACCTCATTACAAATAGCTCAATTTCATTTCTTTTTATGGCTGAGTAATATTCCATTGTATATATGTGCCACATCTTCTTTATCCATTCATCCGATGATGGGCACTTAGGTTGTTTCCATCTCCGGGCTATTGTAAATAGAGCTGCGATGAACATTTTGGTACATGACTCTTTTTGAATTTCGGTTTTCTCAGGGTATATGCCCAGTAGTGGGATTGCTGGGTCATATGGTAGTTCTATTTGTAGTTTTTTAAGGAACCTCCATACTGTTCTCCATAGTGGCTGAACCAATTCACATTCCCACCAGCAGTGCAAGAGGTTTCCCTTTTCTCCACACCCTCTCCAGCATTTATTGTTTCTAGATTTTTTGATGATGGCCATTCTGACTGGTGTGAGATGATATCTCATTGTAGTTTTGATTTGCATTTTTCTAATGATTAATGATATTGAGCATTCTTTCATGTGTTTGTTGGCAGACTGTATATCTTCTTTGGAGAAATGTCTATTTAGGTCTTCTGCCCATTTTTGGATTGGGTTGTTTGTTTTTTTGTTATTGAGCTGCATGTGCTGCTTGTAAATTTTGGAGATTAATCCTTTGTCGGTTGCTTCATTTGCAAATATTTTCTCCCATTCTGAGGGTTGTCTTTTGGTCTTGTTTATGGTTTCCTTTGCTGTGCAAAAGCTTTGAAGTTTCATTAGGTCCCATTTGTTTATTTCTGTTTTTATTTCCATTACTCTAGGAGGTGGGTCAGAAAGAATCTTGCTGTGATTTATGTCATAGAGTGTTCTGCCTATGTTTTCCTCTAAGAGTTTGATAGTTTCTGGCCTTATATTTAGGTTTTGAATCCATTTTGAGCTTATTTTTGTGTATGGTGTTAGGGAGTGATCTAATCTCATACTTTTACATGTACCTGTCCAGTTTTCCCAGCACCACTTATTGAAGAGGCTGTCCTTTCTCCACTGTACATTCCTGCCACCTTTATCAAAGATAAGGTGTCCATATGTGCATGGGTTTATCTCTGGGCTTTCTATCCTGTTCCATTGATCTATCTTTCTGTTTTTGTGCCAGTACCATACCGTCTTGATAACTGTAGCTTTGTAGTATAGTCTGAAGTCAGGGAGCCTGATTCCTCCAGTTCCTTTTTTTGTTCTCAAGATTGCTTTGGCTATTTGGGGTCTTTTGTGTTTCCATACAAATTGCGAAATTTTTTGTTCTAGTTCTGTGAAAAATGCCAGTGGTAGTTTGATAGGGATTGCATTGAATCTATAGATTGCTTTGGGTAGTAGAGTCATTTTCACAATGTTGATTCTTCCAATCCAAGAACATGGTATATGTCTCCATCTATTTGTATCATCTTTAATTTCTTTCATCAGTGTCTTATAATTTTCTGCATACAGGTCTTTTGTCTCCTTAGGTAGGTTTATTCCTAGATATTTTATTCTTTTTGTTGCAATGGTAAATGGGAGTGTTTTCTTGATTTCACTTTCAGATTTTTCATCATTAGTATATAGGAATGCCAGAGATTTCTGTGCATTAATTTTGTATCCTGCCACTTTACCAAATTCATTGATTAGCTCTAGTAGTTTTCTGGTAGCATCTTTAGGATTCTCTATGTATAGGATCATGTCATCTGCAAACAGTGACAGCTTTACTTCTTCTTTTCCGATTTGGATTCCTTTTATTTCCTTCTCTTCTCTGATTGCTGTGGCTAAAACTTCCAAAACTATGTTGAATAAGAGTGGTGAGAGTGGGCACCCTTGTCTTGTTCCTGATCTTAGTGGAAATGCTTTCAGTTTTTCCCCATTGAGGATGATGTTTGCTGTGGGCTTGTCGTATATGGCCTTTATTATGTTGAGGAAAGTTCCCTCTATGCCTACTTTCTGCAGGGTTTTTATCATAAATGGGTGTTGAATTTTGTCAAAAGCTTTCTCTGCATCTATTGAGATGATCATATGGTTTTTCTCCTTCAATTTGTTAATATGGTTTATCACATTGATAGATTTGCGTATATTGAAGAATCCTTGCATTCCTGGAATAAACCCCACTTGATCATGGTGTATGATCCTTTTAATGTGCTGTTGGATTCTGTTTGCTAGTATTTTGTTGAGGATTTTTGCATCTATGTTCATCAGTGATATTGGTCTGTAGTTTTCTTTCTTTGTTACATCCTTGCCTGGTTTTGGTATCAAGGTGATGGTGGCCTCGTAGAAGGAGTTTGGGAGTGTTCCTCCCTCTGCTATATTTTGGAAGAGTTTGAGAAGGATAGGTGTTAGCTCTTCTCTAAATGTTTGATAGAATTCGCCTGTGAAGCCATCTGGTCCTGGGCTTTTCTTTGTTGGAAGATTTTTAATCACAGTTTCAATTTCAGTGCTTGTGATTGGTCTGTTCATATTTTCTATTTCTTCCTGATTCAGTCTTGGCAGGTTGTGCATTTCTAAGAATTTGTCCATTTCTTCCAGATTGTCCATTTTATTGGCATAGAGTTGCTTGTAGTAATCTCTCATGATCTCTTTTATCTCTGCAGTGTCAGTTGTTACCTCTCCTTTTTCATTTCTAATTCTATTGATTTGAGTCTTCTCCCTTTTTTTCTTGATGAGTCTGGCTAGTGGTTTATCAATTTTGTTTATCTTCTCAAAGAACCAGCTTTTAGTTTTATTGATCTTTGCTATTGTTTCCTTCATTTCTTTTTCATTTATTTCTGATCTGATTTTTATGATTTCTTTCCTTCTGCTAGCTTTGGGTTTGTTTTGTTCTTCTTTCTCTAATTGCTTGAGGTGCAAGGTTAGGTTGTTTATTCTAGATGTTTCCTGCTTCTTAAGGTGGGCTTGTATTGCTATAAACTTCCCCCTTAGAACTGCTTTTGCTGCATCCCACAGGTTTTGGGTCGTTGTGTCTCCATTGTCATTTGTTTCTAGGTATTTTTTGATTTCCTCTTTGATTTCTTCAGTGATCTCTTCATTATTAAGTAGTGTATTGTTTAGCCTCCATGTGTTTGTATTTTTTACAGATCTTTTCCTGTAATTGATATCTAGTCTCATGGCGTTGTGGTCAGAAAAGATACTTGATACAATTTCAATTTTCTTAAATTTACCAAGGCTTGATTTGTGACCCAAGATATGATCTATCCTGGAGAATGTTCCATGAGCACTTGAGAAAAATGTGTATTCTGTTGTTTTTGGATGGAGTGTCCTATAAATATCAATTAAGTCCATCTTGTTTAATGTATCATTTAAAGCTTGTGTTTCCTTATTTATTTTCATTTTGGATGATCTGTCCATGGGTGAAAGTGGGGTGTTTAAGTCCCCTACTATGAATGTGTTACTGTCGATTTCCCCTTTTATGGCTGTTAGTATTTGCCTTATGTATTGAGGTGCTCCTATGTTGGGTGCATAAATATTTACGATTGTTATATCTTCTTCTTGGATCGATCCCTTGATCATTATGTAGTGTCCTTCTTTGTCTCTTTTAATAGTCCTTATTTTAAAGTCTATTTTGTCTGATATGAGAATTGCTACTCCAGCTTTCTTTTGGTTTCCATTTGCATGGAATATCTTTTTCCATCCCCTTACTTTCAGTCTGTATGTGTCTCTAGGTCTGAAGTGGGTCTCTTGTAGACAGCATATATAAGGGTCTTGTTTTTGTATCCATTCAGCTAATCTGTGTCTTTTGGTGGGAGCATTTAGTCCATTTACATTTAAGGTAATTATCGATATGTATGTTCCTATTCCCATTTTCTAAATTGTTTTGGGTTCGTTATTATAGGTCTTTTCCTTCTCTTGTGTTTCTTGCCTAGAGAAGATCCTTTAGCATTTGTTGTAAAGCTGGTTTGGTGGTGCTGAACTCTCTCAGCTTTTGCTTGTCTGTAAAGGTTTTAATTTCTCCATCAAATCTGAATGAGATCCTTGCTGGGTAGAGTAGTCTTGGCTGCAGGTTTTTCTCCTTCATCACTTTCAGTATGTCCTGCCACTCCCTTCTGGCTTGTAGGGTTTCTGCTGAGAGATCAGCTGTTAACCTTATGGGGATTCCCTTATGTGTTATTTGTTGTTTTTCCCTTGCTGCTTTTAATATGCTTTCTTTGTATTTAATTTTTGACAGTTTGATTAATATGTGTCTTGGTGTATTTCTCCTAGTATTTATCCTGTATGGGACTCTCTGTGCTTCCTGGACTTGATTAACTATTTCCTTTCCCATATTAGGGAAGTTTTCAACTATAATCTCTTCAAATATTTTCTCAGTCCCTTTCTTTTTCTCTTCTTCTTCTGGAACCCCTATAATTCGAATGTTGGTGCGTTTAATGTTGTCCCAGAGGTCTCTGAGACTGTCCTCAGTTCTTTTCATTCTTTTTTCTTTATTCTGCTCTGCAGTAGTTATTTCCACTATTTTATCTTCCAGGTCACTTATCCGTTCTTCTGCCTCAGTTATTCTGCTATTGATCCCATCTAGAGTATTTTTAATTTCATTTATTGTGTTGTTCATCGTTGCTTGTTTCATCTTTAGTTCTTCTAGGTCCTTGTTAACTGATTCTTGCATTTTGTCCATTCTATTGTCCATTCTATCTCCAAGATTTCGGATCAACCTTACTATCATTATTCTGAATGCTTTTTCAGGTAGACTGCCTATTTCCTCTTCATTTGTTAGGTCTGGTGCATTTTTATCTTGCTCCTTTATCTGCTGTGTGTTTTTCTGTTTTCTCATTTTGCTTATCTTACTGTGTTTGGGGTCTCCTTTTTGCAGGCTGCAGGTTCGTAGTTCCTCCTGTTTTTGATGTCTGTCTCCAGTGGCTAAGGTTGGTTCAATGGGTTGTGTAGGCTTCCTGGTGGAGGGGACTAGTGCCTGTGTTGTGGTGGATGAGGCTGGATCTTGTCTCTCTAGTGGGCAGGTTCACGTCTGGTGGTGTGTTTTGGGGTGTCTGTGGCCTTATTATGATTTTAGACTGCCTCTCTGCTAATGGGTGGGGTTGTGTTCCTGTCTTGCTAGTTGTTTGGCACAGGTTGTCCAGTACTGTGGCTTGCTGGTCGTTGAGTGAAGCTGGGTGCTGGTGTTAAGATGGAGGTCTCTGGGAGATTTTCGCCGTTTGATATTTTGTGGAGCTGGGAGGTCTCTTGTGGACCAGTGTCCTGAAGTTGGCTCTCCAACCTCAGAGGCAGAGCCCTGACTCCTGGCTGGAGCACCAAGAGCCTTTCATCCACACGGCTCAGAATAAAAGGGAGAAAAAGTAGAGGGAATTAGTAGAAGTATGAGGAAAGAAAGAAGGAAAGGAGGGAAGGAAGGAGGGAAGGAAGGAAGGAAGGAAGGAAGAAAGAAAGAAAGAAGCAACGAAGGAAGGAAGGCAAGAAGGAACGAAAGGAGGGAGGGAGGGAGGGAGGAAGGAAGGAAGGAAGGAGGGAAAGAAGGAAAAACAGAAAGAAAGAAGATACAGTAAAAATAAAATAAAGTATAATAAAGTTATTGAATTAAAAAATTCTTATTTAGGAAAAAAAAAAGGGACGGATAGAACCTTAGGACAAATGTTGGAAGCAAAGCTATACAGACAAAATCTTACACAGAAGCGTACACATACACCCTCACTAAAAGAGGTAAAGGGGGAAAAATCATAAATCTTGCTGTCAGAGACCACCTCCTCAATTTGGGATGATTCATTGTCTAAAGGAGGGAAGGAAGGAAGGAAAGAAAGAAAGAAAAAGAAAGGACGAAGGTAAAGTATAATAACGTTCTTAAAATTAAAATTGATTATTAAGAAAAAAATTTTAAGAAAAAACCATGAAGGGATAGAACCCTAGGACAAATGGTGGAAGCAAGACTATACAGACAAGATCTCACACAGAAGCATACACATACACATTCACAAAAAGAGGAATAGGGAAAAAAATCATAGATCTTGCTCCCAAAGTCCACCTCCTTAATTTGGGATGATTGGCTGTCTATTCATGTATTCCACAGATGCAGGGTACATCAAGTTGATTGTGGAGCTTTAATCCGCTGCTTCTGAGGCTGCTGGGAGAGATTTCCCTTTCTCTTCTTTGTTCTCACAGCTCACAGGGGCTCAGCTTTGGATTTGGCCCTGCCTCTGCGTGTAGGTCGCTGGAGGGCGTCTGTTTTTTGCTCAGACAGGACGGGGTTAAAGGAGCCGCTGATTCGGGGGTTCTGGCGTACTGAGGCTGGCGGGGAGGGAGGGGCATGGAATGCGGGGCGGGCCTGCGGCGGCAAAGTCTGGCGTGACCCTGCACCAGCCCGAGGCCCGCCGTGCGCTCTCCCGGGGAAGTCGTCCCCGGATCCCGGGAACCCGGCAGTGGCGGGCTGCACAGGCTCCGCGGAAGAGGGGCGTGGAGAGCGACCTGCGCTCGCACACGGGCCCCTTGGTGGCGGCAGCAGCAGCCCCAACGTCTCCCGCCCGCCTCTGAGGTCCGCGCCTCCAGCTGCGGCTTGTGCCCGTCTCTGGAGTCCGCGCCCTCAGCCGCGGCTCACGCCCTTCTCTGGGGTCCGCGCTTTCAGCCGCGGCTCACGCCCGTCTCTGGGGTCCGTGCTTTCAGCCGCGGCTCGTGCCCGTCTCTGGGGTCCGCGCTTTCAGCCACGGCTCGCGCCCGTCTCTGGGGTCCGCGCTTTCAGCCGCGGCTCGCGCCCGTCTCTGGAGTTCCTTTAAGCAGCATTCTTAAACCCCTCTCCTCAAGCACCAGGAAACAAAGAGGGAAGAAAAAGTCTCTTACCTCTTCGGCAGGTGCAGAGTTTTCCCCGGACTCCCTCCCAGCTAGCTGTGGTGCACTAACCCCTTCAGGCTATGTTCAAGCCGCCAACCCCAGTCCTCTCCCTGTGCTCCGTCCGAAACCGAAACCCGAGCCTCAGAGCCTCAGCTCGCAGACCCCGCCCGCCCCGGCGGGTGAGCAGACAAGCCTCTTGGGCTGGTGAGTCCCGGTCAGCACCGATCCTCTGTGCGGGAATCTCCCCGATTTGCCCTCCGCACCCGTTGCTGTGCACTCCTCTGCAGGTTTGAAGCTCCCCCCCCGCCTCCCGCAGTCTCCGCCCGCGAAGGGGCTTCCTAGTGTGTGGAAACTTTTCCTCCTTCACAGCTCCCTCCCACTGGTGCAGGTGCCGTCCCTATCCTTTTGTCTCTGTTTATTCTTTTTTCTTTTGCCCTACCCAGGTACGTGGGGAGTTTCTTGCCTTTTGGGAGGTCTGAGGTCTTCTGCCAGCCTTCAGTAGGTGATCTGTAGGAGTTGTTCCACGTGTAGATGTATTTCTGGTGTATCTGTGGGGAGGAAGGTGATCTCCGCATCTTACTCTTCCGCCATCTTCCTGCTCCTGGATCAATCCATAGGTTTTAAGATTCTTACTAGTCAGGTATATTCTTAGGCGTTCAATATGGGGTGTTGAGTCCACTTCGTTGAGCAAGGAGTAGCTCTTGTCTATTACATATTTGGCTTATGGAACGGTATCTGTGCTAATTTCTATCTCTGGTTTTATGCAGTACCCCAACTCACCTTTCCCCTTAAGCAAGCATAAGTTGGTTTTCTACATTTGAGAACCTGTTCTGTTTTGTAATTCAGTTCCTGTGTAGCCAAGTTTACATTCCGTGTAGTAGTGATATCTTATGATGTTTCTTTTTCTGTGTGACTTATTTCACTTAGAATAATCGTAACTGAATCCACTCATTATGCTGCTACGGGCCTGATGACATAGATTTCATTGCTGAGTGATATTGCATTGTACGTAAGTACCACAACTTCTTTATCCATTTTTCGCTTTCTGTGATATTGAACTTGTACCGTAAACGAGGTTCTTGTAAACAGAGCCGTCCCAAACTTTCGGGTGGCTGTGTCTTTTCGATTTTAATTTCCCTAAGCTATAGGACCATAAGTGGAAGTGCCCTAGCCTCTGTTGCTTTGTTTTTTGGATGTTTCAGGAAACACCATACACTTCTCCAGAGTGGCTGTTGGCAATTTACATCCCGCCCATCAGCATAACAAGGCTCCCAGTTCTCCATGGCCTATCCTGCCTTTCTTGATTTTACACTTTGTTCAGATGGCCCATTTGACCGGGGGCAGTGAGACTTCATTGTAGTGCAGATTTCCTTTGCAAGCTTGCTTGGTTGGCCAAAAAGCACGTATGCGTTTTTTCCTGAATATATTCAGGAAAAAACGCATACGCACTTTTTGGCCAAGTGCATCATTGTGGACGTTCTGCCTCTTTTCCTATGCTTTACATGCAATTCCAGTCTACCTCCTGAAATCGGTTTCCTGCCATTCTGCCCCACTTTCAAGTCCTCTTTGCAGCCTTACTTCAATATATTTTTGGACGATAGCTGTCATTTATAACTCTGCAGGTTTGTGAATTACAGTGCCCCTGAGCTCCTTTCTTCAACTCGCTGTCTTGTGAGCAGGCCGCAACACCGCAGGATTGCTTCAGGCCCTAGTGTGGTTCCGGCATGGCACGCTGAGCCTTTGGTTAATTCCTCTTCCTGGTGGGAAATGAGAGTTAAATTTGCCCGTCCAGACACCTCCAGCTAGTCTCTCATTGGTTCTCCCTATTCCTTTTCATTTTCCGCAGAAATTGCAAACTGGGCCAAACAGGAGGTTAAAGGCACTGACTCTCCAAGTGGGGAGAGTGTTAGTAAAGCGTCTGGAATGTTGCAACCGAGGACCAGGCGAAAAAAACTGAGACACATTTGAACACGTTTCTCGATCACACGGTGGATCATACTCTGGGTTCCACATGCATGTTTTAGCTGAAGGAAGAATCCCTTAAACCTGGAGAGTTGAGACCCATGGAATGGGTACCATGCAATATGACTTCAAAGGGTCTGCATTTGCTCACCGAACCTCACCAATCCTATCACAGCTGCTCTTATGCCACTGTACACATGCTTGATTCTCTTTCGGAGACATATAAATCCATAGGTTTTAAGATTATTACTAGTCAGGTATATTCTTAGGCGTTTAATATGGAGTGTTGAGTCCACTCGTTGAGCAAGGAGTAGCTCTTGTCTACTACATATTTGGCTTATGGAACGGTAACTGTGCTAATTTCAATCTCTGGTTTTATGCAGCACCCCAACTCACCTTTCCCCTTAAGCAAGCATAAGTTGGTTTTCTACATTTGAGACCCTGTTCTGTTTTGTAATTCAGTGACTGTGTAGCCAAGTTTACATTCCGTGTATTAGTGATATCTTATGATGTTTCTTTTTCTGTGTGACTTATTTCACGTAGAATCATCGTACCTGAATCCACTCATTATGCTGCTACGGGCCTGATGACATAGATTTCATTGCTGATTGATATTGCATTGGACGTAAGAACTACAACGTCTTTATCCATTTTTCGCTTTCTGCGATATTGAACTTGTACCGTAAACGAGGTTCTTGTAAACAGAGCCGTCCCAAACTTTGGGGTGGCTGTGTCTTTTTGATTTTAATTTCCCTAAGCTATAGGACCATAAGTGGAAGTGCCCTTGGCTCTGTTGCTTTGTTTTGTAGATGTTTCAGGAAACACCATACACTTCTCCAGAGAGGCTGTTGGCAATTTACATCCCGCCCATCAGCATAACAAGGCTCCCAGTTCTCCATGGCCTGTCCTGCGTTTCTGGATTTTACACATTTTTCAGATGGCCCTTTTGACTGGGGGGAAGTGAGACTTCATTGTAGTGCAGATTTCCTTTGCAAGCTTGCTTGGTTGGCCCAAAAGTGCCTATGCGTTTTTTCCTGAATATATTCCTGGAATATATTCAGGAAAAAACGCATACGCCGTTTTTGGCCAAGTGCATCACTGTGGACGTTCTGCCTCTTTTCCTATGCTTTACATGCAATTCCAGTCTACCTCCTGAAATCGGTTTCCTGCAATTCTGCCCCGCTTTCAAGTCCTCTTGGCAGCCTTACTTCAATATATTTTTGGACGATAGCTGTCATTTATAACTCTGCAGGTTTGTGAATTACAGTGCCCCTGAGCTCCTTTCTTCAACTCGCTTTCTTGTGAGCTGGTCGCAACACCGCAGGATTGCTTCAGGCCCTAGTGTGGTTCCGGCATGGCACACTGAGCCTTTGTTTAATTCCTCTTCCTGGTGGGAAATGAGAGTTAAATTTGCCGGTCCGGACACCTCCAGCTAGTCTCTCATTGGTTCTCCCTATTCCTGTTCATCTTCCGCAGAAATTGCAAACTGGGCCAAACACGAGGTTAAAGGCACTGACTCTCCAAGTGGGGAGAGTGTTAGTAGAGCATCTGGAATGTTGCACCCGAGTACCAGGGAACGAAAACTGAGACACATTTGAACACGTTTCCCGATCGCACGGTGGATCATACTCTGGGTTCCACATGCATGTTTTAGCTGAAGGAAGAATCCCTTAAACCTGGAGAGTTGAGACCCATGGAATGGGTACCATGCAATATGACTTCAAAGGGTCTGCATTTGCTCACCGAACGTCACCAATCCTATCACTGCTGCGTTTATGCCGCTGTACACACGCTTGATTCTCTTTCGGTGACATATAAATCCATAGGTTTTAAGATTCTTACTAGTCAGGTATATTCTTAGGTGTTCAATATGGAGTGTTGAGTCCACTCGTTGAGCAAGGAGTAGCTCTTGTCTATTACATATTTGGGTTATGGAATGGTAACTGTCCTAATTTCAATCTGTGGTTTTATGCAGCACCCCAACTCACCTTTCCCCTTAAGCAAGCATAAGTTGGTTTTCTACATTTGAGACCCTGTTCTGTTTTGTAATTCAGTTCCTGTGTAGCCAAGTTTACATTCCGTGTATTAGAGATATCTTATGATGTTTCTTTTTCTGTGTGACTTATTTCACTTAGAATCATCGTACCTGAATCCACTCATTATGCTGCTACGGGCCTGATTACAGAGATTTCATTGCTGAGTGATATTGCATTGTACGTAAGTACCACAACTTCTTTATCCATTTTTCGCTTTCTGTGATATTGAACTTGTACCGTAAATGAGGTTCTTGTAAACAGAGCCGTCCCAAACTTTGGGGTGGCTGTGTCTTTTTGATTTTAATTTCCCTAAGCTATAGGACCATAAGTGGAAGTGCCCTAGCCTCTGTTGCTTTGTTTTTTGGATGTTTCAGAAAACACCATACACTTCTCCAGAGTGGCTGTTGGCAATTTACATCCCGCCCATCAGCATAACAAGGCTCCCAGTTCTCCATGGCCTATCCTGCCTTTCTTGATTTTACACTTTGTTCAGATGGCCCATTTGACCGGGGGCAGTGAGACTTCATTGTAGTGCAGATTTCCTTTGCAAGCTTGCTTGGTTGGCCAAAAAGCACGTATGCGTTTTTTCCTGAATATATTCAGGAAAAAACGCATACGCACTTTTTGGCCAAGTGCATCATTGTGGACGTTCTGCCTCTTTTCCTATGCTTTACATGCAATTCCAGTCTACCTCCTGAAATCGGTTTCCTGCCATTCTGCCCCGCTTTCAAGTCCTCTTTGCAGCCTTACTTCAATATATTTTTGGACGATAGCTGTCATTTATAACTCTGCAGGTTTGTGAATTACAGTGCCCCTGAGCTCCTTTCTTCAACTCGCTGTCTTGTGAGCAGGCCGCAACACCGCAGGATTCTTCAGGCCCTAGTGTGGTTCCGGCATGGCACGCTGAGCCTTTGGTTAATTCCTCTTCCTGGTGGGAAATGAGAGTTAAATTTGCCCGTCCAGACACCTCCAGCTAGTCTCTCATTGGTTCTCCCTATTCCTTTTCATTTTCCGCAGAAATTGCAAACTGGGCCAAACAGGAGGTTAAAGGCACTGACTCTCCAAGTGGGGAGAGTGTTAGTAAAGCGTCTGGAATGTTGCAACCGAGGACCAGGCGAAAAAAACTGAGACACATTTGAACACGTTTCCCGATCACACGGTGGATCATACTCTGGGTTCCACATGCATGTTTTAGCTGAAGGAAGAATCCCTTAAACCTGGAGAGTTGAGACCCATGGAATGGGTACCATGCAATATGACTTCAAAGGGTCTGCATTTGCTCACCGAACCTCACCAATCCTATCACAGCTGCTCTTATGCCACTGTACACATGCTTGATTCTCTTTCGGAGACATATAAATCCATAGGTTTTAAGATTATTACTAGTCAGGTATATTCTTAGGCGTTTAATATGGAGTGTTGAGTCCACTCGTTGAGCAAGGAGTAGCTCTTGTCTACTACATATTTGGCTTATGGAACGGTAACTGTGCTAATTTCAATCTCTGGTTTTATGCAGCACCCCAACTCACCTTTCCCCTTAAGCAAGCATAAGTTGGTTTTCTACATTTGAGACCCTGTTCTGTTTTGTAATTCAGTGACTGTGTAGCCAAGTTTACATTCCGTGTATTAGTGATATCTTATGATGTTTCTTTTTCTGTGTGACTTATTTCACGTAGAATCATCGTACCTGAATCCACTCATTATGCTGCTACGGGCCTGATGACATAGATTTCATTGCTGATTGATATTGCATTGGACGTAAGAACTACAACGTCTTTATCCATTTTTCGCTTTCTGCGATATTGAACTTGTACCGTAAACGAGGTTCTTGTAAACAGAGCCGTCCCAAACTTTGGGGTGGCTGTGTCTTTTTGATTTTAATTTCCCTAAGCTATAGGACCATAAGTGGAAGTGCCCTTGGCTCTGTTGCTTTGTTTTGTAGATGTTTCAGGAAACACCATACACTTCTCCAGAGAGGCTGTTGGCAATTTACATCCCGCCCATCAGCATAACAAGGCTCCCAGTTCTCCATGGCCTGTCCTGCGTTTCTGGATTTTACACATTTTTCAGATGGCCCTTTTGACTGGGGGGAAGTGAGACTTCATTGTAGTGCAGATTTCCTTTGCAAGCTTGCTTGGTTGGCCCAAAAGTGCCTATGCGTTTTTTCCTGAATATATTCCTGGAATATATTCAGGAAAAAACGCATACGCCGTTTTTGGCCAAGTGCATCACTGTGGACGTTCTGCCTCTTTTCCTATGCTTTACATGCAATTCCAGTCTACCTCCTGAAATCGGTTTCCTGCAATTCTGCCCCGCTTTCAAGTCCTCTTGGCAGCCTTACTTCAATATATTTTTGGACGATAGCTGTCATTTATAACTCTGCAGGTTTGTGAATTACAGTGCCCCTGAGCTCCTTTCTTCAACTCGCTTTCTTGTGAGCTGGTCGCAACACCGCAGGATTGCTTCAGGCCCTAGTGTGGTTCCGGCATGGCACACTGAGCCTTTGTTTAATTCCTCTTCCTGGTGGGAAATGATAGTTAAATTTGCCGGTCCGGACACCTCCAGCTAGTCTCTCATTGGTTCTCCCTATTCCTGTTCATCTTCCGCAGAAATTGCAAACTGGGCCAAACACGAGGTTAAAGGCACTGACTCTCCAAGTGGGGAGAGTGTTAGTAGAGCATCTGGAATGTTGCACCCGAGTACCAGGGAACGAAAACTGAGACACATTTGAACACGTTTCCCGATCGCACGGTGGATCATACTCTGGGTTCCACATGCATGTTTTAGCTGAAGGAAGAATCCCTTAAACCTGGAGAGTTGAGACCCATGGAATGGGTACCATGCAATATGACTTCAAAGGGTCTGCATTTGCTCACCGAACCTCACCAATCCTATCACTGCTGCATTTATGCCGCTGTACACACGCTTGATTCTCTTTCAGATACATATAAATACATAGGTTTTAAGATTCTTACTTGTCAGGTATATTCTTAGGCGTTTAATATGTGGTGTTGTGTCCACTTCGTTGAGCAAGGAGTAGCTCTTGTCTATTACGTAGTTGGCTCTTGGAACGGTATCTGTGCTAATATCAATCTCTGGTTTTATGCAGCACCCCAACTCACCTTTCCCCTTAAGCAAGCATAAGTTGGTTATTCTACATTTGAGACCCTGTTCTGTTTTGTAATTCAGTTCCTGTGTAGCCAAGTTTACATTCCGTGTTTTAGTGATATCTTATGATGTTTCTTTTTCTGTGTGACTTATTTCATTTAGAATCATCGTACCTGAATCCACTCATTATGCTACTATGGGCCTGATGACATAGATTTCATTGCTGAGTGATATTGCATTGTACGTAAGTACCACAACTTCTTTATCCATTTTTCGCTTTCTGCGATATTGAACTTGTACCATAAACGAGGTTCTTGTAAACAGAGCCGTCCCAAACTTTGGGGTGGCTGTGTCTTTTTGATTTTAATTTCCCTAAGTTATAGGACCATAAGTGGAAGTGCCCTTGGCTCTGTTGCTTTGTTTTTTAGATGTTTCAGGAAACACCATACACTTCTCCAGAGTGGCTGTTGGCAATTTACATCCCGCCCATCAGCATAACAAGGCTCCCAGTTCTCCATGGCCTGTCCTGCCTTTCTGGATTTTACACTTATTTCAGATGGCCCTTTTGACTGGGGGGAAGTGAGACATCATTTTAGTGCAGATATCCTTTTCAAGCTTGCTTGGTTGGCCAAAAAGGGCGTATGCTTTTTTTCCTGAATATATTCAGGAAAAAACGCATACACCCTTTTTGGCCAAGTGCATCATTGTGGACGTTCTGCCTCTTTTCCTATGCTTTACATGCAATTGCAGTCTACCTCCTGAAATCGGTTTCCTGTAATTCTGCCCCGCTTTCAAGTCCTCTTGGCAGCCTTACTTCAATATATTTTTGGACGATAGCTGTCATTTATAACTCTGCAGGTTTGTTAATTACAGTGCCCCTGAGCTCCTTTCTTCAACTCGCTTTCTTGTGAGCAGGCCGCAACACCACAGGATTGCTTCAGGCCCTAGTGTGGTTCCGGCACGGCATGCTGAGCCTTTGGTTAATTTCTCTTCCTGGTGGGAAATGAGAGTTAAAGTTGCCTGTCCAGACACCTCCAGCTAGTCTCTCATTGGCTCTCCCTATTCCTGTTCATTTTCCGCAGAAATTGCAAACTGGGCCAAACAGGAGGTTAAAGGCACTGACTCTCCAAGTGGGGAGAGTGTTAGTAAAGCGTCTGGAATGTTGCGCCCGAGTACCAGGGGACGAAACCTGACACACGTTTGAACACGTTTCTCGATCACACGGTGGATCATACTCTGGGTTCCACATGCATGTTTTAGCTGAAGGAAGAATCCTTTAAACCTGGAGAGTTGAGAACCATGGAATGGGTACCATGCAATATGACTTCAAAGGGTCTGCATTTGCTCACCAATCCTCTCCAGTCCTATCACTGCTGCGTTTATGGCACTGTACACACGCTTGATTCTCTTTCGGAGACATATAAATCCATAGGTTTTTTTTTTTTAACATCTTTATTGGGGTATAATTGCTTTACAATGATGTGTTAGTTTCTGCTTTATAACAAAGTGAATCAGTTATACATATACATATTTCCCATATCTCTTCCCTCTTGCGTCTCCCTCCCTCCCACCCTCCGTATCCCACCCCTCCAGGCTGTCACAAAGCACCAAGCCAATATCCCTCTGCCATGCGGCTGCTTCCCACTAGCTATCTACCTTACTACGTTTGTTAGTGTGTATATGTCCATGACTCTCTCTCGCCCCGTCACAGCTCACCCTTCCCCCTCCCCATAACCTCAAGTCGGTTCTCTAGGAGGTCTGTGTCTTTATTCCTGCCTTACCCCTAGGTTCTTCATGACATTTTTTTTTCTTAAATTCCATATATATGTGTTAGCATACAGTATTTGTCTTTTTCTTTCTGACTTACTTCACTGTGTATGACAGACTCTAGGTCTATCCACCTCATTACAAATAGCTCAATTTCATTTCTTTTTATGGCTGAGTAATATTCCATTGTATATATGTGCCACATCTTCTTTATCCATTCATCCGATGATGGGCACTTAGGTTGTTTCCATCTCCGGGCTATTGTAAATAGAGCTGCGATGAACATTTTGGTACATGACTCTTTTTGAATTTCGGTTTTCTCAGGGTATATGCCCAGTAGTGGGATTGCTGGGTCATATGGTAGTTCTATTTGTAGTTTTTTAAGGAACCTCCATACTGTTCTCCATAGTGGCTGAACCAATTCACATTCCCACCAGCAGTGCAAGAGGTTTCCCTTTTCTCCACACCCTCTCCAGCATTTATTGTTTCTAGATTTTTTGATGATGGCCATTCTGACTGGTGTGAGATGATATCTCATTGTAGTTTTGATTTGCATTTTTCTAATGATTAATGATATTGAGCATTCTTTCATGTGTTTGTTGGCAGACTGTATATCTTCTTTGGAGAAATGTCTATTTAGGTCTTCTGCCCATTTTTGGATTGGGTTGTTTGTTTTTTTGTTATTGAGCTGCATGAGCTGCTTGTAAATTTTGGAGATTAATCCTTTGTCGGTTGCTTCATTTGCAAATATTTTCTCCCATTCTGAGGGTTGTCTTTTGGTCTTGTTTATGGTTTCCTTTGCTGTGCAAAAGCTTTGAAGTTTCATTAGGTCCCATTTGTTTATTTCTGTTTTTATTTCCATTACTCTAGGAGGTGGGTCAGAAAGAATCTTGCTGTGATTTATGTCATAGAGTGTTCTGCCTATGTTTTCCTCTAAGAGTTTGATAGTTTCTGGCCTTATATTTAGGTTTTGAATCCATTTTGAGCTTATTTTTGTGTATGGTGTTAGGGAGTGATCTAATCTCATACTTTTACATGTACCTGTCCAGTTTTCCCAGCACCACTTATTGAAGAGGCTGTCCTTTCTCCACTGTACATTCCTGCCACCTTTATCAAAGATAAGGTGTCCATATGTGCATGGGTTTATCTCTGGGCTTTCTATCCTGTTCCATTGATCTATCTTTCTGTTTTTGTGCCAGTACCATACCGTCTTGATAACTGTAGCTTTGTAGTATAGTCTGAAGTCAGGGAGCCTGATTCCTCCAGTTCCTTTTTTTGTTCTCAAGATTGCTTTGGCTATTTGGGGTCTTTTGTGTTTCCATACAAATTGCAAAATTTTTTGTTCTAGTTCTGTGAAAAATGCCAGTGGTAGTTTGATAGGGATTGCATTGAATCTATAGATTGCTTTGGGTAGTAGAGTCATTTTCACAATGTTGATTCTTCCAATCCAAGAACATGGTATATGTCTCCATCTATTTGTATCATCTTTAATTTCTTTCATCAGTGTCTTATAATTTTCTGCATACAGGTCTTTTGTCTCCTTAGGTAGGTTTATTCCTAGATATTTTATTCTTTTTGTTGCAATGGTAAATGGGAGTGTTTTCTTGATTTCACTTTCAGATTTTTCATCATTAGTATATAGGAATGCCAGAGATTTCTGTGCATTAATTTTGTATCCTGCCACTTTACCAAATTCATTGATTAGCTCTAGTAGTTTTCTGGTAGCATCTTTAGGATTCTCTATGTATAGGATCATGTCATCTGCAAACAGTGACAGCTTTACTTCTTCTTTTCCGATTTGGATTCCTTTTATTTCCTTCTCTTCTCTGATTGCTGTGGCTAAAACTTCCAAAACTATGTTGAATAAGAGTGGTGAGAGTGGGCACCCTTGTCTTGTTCCTGATCTTAGTGGAAATGCTTTCAGTTTTTCCCCATTGAGGATGATGTTTGCTGTGGGCTTGTCGTATATGGCCTTTATTATGTTGAGGAAAGTTCCCTCTATGCCTACTTTCTGCAGGGTTTTTATCATAAATGGGTGTTGAATTTTGTCAAAAGCTTTCTCTGCATCTATTGAGATGATCATATGGTTTTTCTCCTTCAATTTGTTAATATGGTTTATCACATTGATAGATTTGCGTATATTGAAGAATCCTTGCATTCCTGGAATAAACCCCACTTGATCATGGTGTATGATCCTTTTAATGTGCTGTTGGATTCTGTTTGCTAGTATTTTGTTGAGGATTTTTGCATCTATGTTCATCAGTGATATTGGCCTGTAGTTTTCTTTCTTTGTTACATCCTTGCCTGGTTTTGGTATCAAGGTGATGGTGGCCTCGTAGAAGGAGTTTGGGAGTGTTCCTCCCTCTGCTATATTTTGGAAGAGTTTGAGAAGGATAGGTGTTAGCTCTTCTCTAAATGTTTGATAGAATTCGCCTGTGAAGCCATCTGGTCCTGGGCTTTTCTTTGTTGGAAGATTTTTAATCACAGTTTCAATTTCAGTGCTTGTGATTGGTCTGTTCATATTTTCTATTTCTTCCTGATTCAGTCTTGGCAGGTTGTGCATTTCTAAGAATTTGTCCATTTCTTCCAGATTGTCCATTTTATTGGCATAGAGTTGCTTGTAGTAATCTCTCATGATCTCTTTTATCTCTGCAGTGTCAGTTGTTACCTCTCCTTTTTCATTTCTAATTCTATTGATTTGAGTCTTCTCCCTTTTTTTCTTGATGAGTCTGGCTAGTGGTTTATCAATTTTGTTTATCTTCTCAAAGAACCAGCTTTTAGTTTTATTGATCTTTGCTATTGTTTCCTTCATTTCTTTTTCATTTATTTCTGATCTGATTTTTATGATTTCTTTCCTTCTGCTAGCTTTGGGTTTTTTTTGTTCTTCTTTCTCTAATTGCTTGAGGTGCAAGGTTAGGTTGTTTATTCTAGATGTTTCCTGCTTCTTAAGGTGGGCTTGTATTGCTATAAACTTCCCCCTTAGAACTGCTTTTGCTGCATCCCACAGGTTTTGGGTCGTTGTGTCTCCATTGTCATTTGTTTCTAGGTATTTTTTGATTTCCTCTTTGATTTCTTCAGTGATCACTTCATTATTAAGTAGTGTATTGTTTAGCCTCCATGTGTTTGTATTTTTTACAGATCTTTTCCTGTAATTGATATCTAGTCTCATGGCGTTGTGGTCAGAAAAGATACTTGATACAATTTCAATTTTCTTAAATTTACCAAGGCTTGATTTGTGACCCAAGATATGATCTATCCTGGAGAATGTTCCATGAGCACTTGAGAAAAATGTGTATTCTGTTGTTTTTGGATGGAGTGTCCTATAAATATCAATTAAGTCCATCTTGTTTAATGTATCATTTAAAGCTTGTGTTTCCTTATTTATTTTCATTTTGGATGATCTGTCCATGGGTGAAAGTGGGGTGTTTAAGTCCCCTACTATGAATGTGTTACTGTCGATTTCCCCTTTTATGGCTGTTAGTATTTGCCTTATGTATTGAGGTGCTCCTATGTTGGGTGCATAAATATTTACGATTGTTATATCTTCTTCTTGGATCGATCCCTTGATCATTATGTAGTGTCCTTCTTTGTCTCTTTTAATAGTCCTTATTTTAAAGTCTATTTTGTCTGATATGAGAATTGCTACTCCAGCTTTCTTTTGGTTTCCATTTGCATGGAATATCTTTTTCCATCCCCTTACTTTCAGTCTGTATGTGTCTCTAGGTCTGAAGTGGGTCTCTTGTAGACAGCATATATAAGGGTCTTGTTTTTGTATCCATTCAGCTAATCTGTGTCTTTTGGTGGGAGCATTTAGTCCATTTACATTTAAGGTAATTATCGATATGTATGTTCCTATTCCCATTTTCTAAATTGTTTTGGGTTCGTTATTATAGGTCTTTTCCTTCTCTTGTGTTTCTTGCCTAGAGAAGATCCTTTAGCATTTGTTGTAAAGCTGGTTTGGTGGTGCTGAACTCTCTCAGCTTTTGCTTGTCTGTAAAGGTTTTAATTTCTCCATCAAATCTGAATGAGATCCTTGCTGGGTAGAGTAGTCTTGGCTGCAGGTTTTTCTCCTTCATCACTTTCAGTATGTCCTGCCACTCCCTTCTGGCTTGTAGGGTTTCTGCTGAGAGATCAGCTGTTAACCTTATGGGGATTCCCTTATGTGTTATTTGTTGTTTTTCCCTTGCTGCTTTTAATATGCTTTCTTTGTATTTAATTTTTGACAGTTTGATTAATATGTGTCTTGGTGTATTTCTCCTAGTATTTATCCTGTATGGGACTCTCTGTGCTTCCTGGACTTGATTAACTATTTCCTTTCCCATATTAGGGAAGTTTTCAACTATAATCTCTTCAAATATTTTCTCAGTCCCTTTCTTTTTCTCTTCTTCTTCTGGAACCCCTATAATTCGAATGTTGGTGCGTTTAATGTTGTCCCAGAGGTCTCTGAGACTGTCCTCAGTTCTTTTCATTCTTTTTTCTTTATTCTGCTCTGCAGTAGTTATTTCCACTATTTTATCTTCCAGGTCACTTATCCGTTCTTCTGCCTCAGTTATTCTGCTATTGATCCCATCTAGAGTATTTTTAATTTCATTTATTGTGTTGTTCATCGTTGCTTGTTTCATCTTTAGTTCTTCTAGGTCCTTGTTAACTGATTCTTGCATTTTGTCCATTCTATTGTCCATTCTATCTCCAAGATTTCGGATCAACCTTACTATCATTATTCTGAATGCTTTTTCAGGTAGACTGCCTATTTCCTCTTCATTTGTTAGGTCTGGTGCATTTTTATCTTGCTCCTTTATCTGCTGTGTGTTTTTCTGTTTTCTCATTTTGCTTATCTTACTGTGTTTGGGGTCTCCTTTTTGCAGGCTGCAGGTTCGTAGTTCCTCCTGTTTTTGATGTCTGTCTCCAGTGGCTAAGGTTGGTTCAATGGGTTGTGTAGGCTTCCTGGTGGAGGGGACTAGTGCCTGTGTTGTGGTGGATGAGGCTGGATCTTGTCTCTCTAGTGGGCAGGTTCACGTCTGGTGGTGTGTTTTGGGGTGTCTGTGGCCTTATTATGATTTTAGACTGCCTCTCTGCTAATGGGTGGGGTTGTGTTCCTGTCTTGCTAGTTGTTTGGCACAGGTTGTCCAGTACTGTGGCTTGCTGGTCGTTGAGTGAAGCTGGGTGCTGGTGTTAAGATGGAGGTCTCTGGGAGATTTTCGCCGTTTGATATTTTGTGGAGCTGGGAGGTCTCTTGTGGACCAGTGTCCTGAAGTTGGCTCTCCAACCTCAGAGGCAGAGCCCTGACTCCTGGCTGGAGCACCAAGAGCCTTTCATCCACACGGCTCAGAATAAAAGGGAGAAAAAGTAGAGGGAATTAGTAGAAGTATGAGGAAAGAAAGAAGGAAAGGAGGGAAGGAAGGAGGGAAGGAAGGAAGGAAGGAAGGAAGAAAGAAAGAAAGAAGCAACGAAGGAAGGAAGGCAAGAAGGAACGAAAGGAGGGAGGGAGGGAGGGAGGAAGGAAGGAAGGAAGGAGGGAAAGAAGGAAAAACAGAAAGAAAGAAGATACAGTAAAAATAAAATAAAGTATAATAAAGTTATTGAATTAAAAAATTCTTATTTAGGAAAAAAAAAAGGGACGGATAGAACCTTAGGACAAATGTTGGAAGCAAAGCTATACAGACAAAATCTTACACAGAAGCGTACACATACACCCTCACTAAAAGAGGTAAAGGGGGAAAAATCATAAATCTTGCTGTCAGAGACCACCTCCTCAATTTGGGATGATTCATTGTCTAAAGGAGGGAAGGAAGGAAGGAAAGAAAGAAAGAA
Source organism: Orcinus orca (assembly GCF_937001465.1). Taxonomy (NCBI): domain Eukaryota; kingdom Metazoa; phylum Chordata; class Mammalia; order Artiodactyla; family Delphinidae; genus Orcinus; species Orcinus orca. The sequence continues at coordinate 68,534,098 of NC_064559.1, forward strand.
AAAGAAAGGACGAAGGTAAAGTATAATAACGTTCTTAAAATTAAAATTGATTATTAAGAAAAAAATTTTAAGAAAAAACCATGAAGGGATAGAACCCTAGGACAAATGGTGGAAGCAAGACTATACAGACAAGATCTCACACAGAAGCATACACATACACATTCACAAAAAGAGGAATAGGGAAAAAAATCATAGATCTTGCTCCCAAAGTCCACCTCCTTAATTTGGGATGATTGGCTGTCTATTCATGTATTCCACAGATGCAGGGTACATCAAGTTGATTGTGGAGCTTTAATCCACTGCTTCTGAGGCTGCTGGGAGAGATTTCCCTTTCTCTTCTTTGTTCTCACAGCTCACAGGGGCTCAGCTTTGGATTTGGCCCTGCCTCTGCGTGTAGGTCGCTGGAGGGCGTCTGTTTTTTGCTCAGACAGGACGGGGTTAAAGGAGCCGCTGATTCGGGGGTTCTGGCGTACTGAGGCTGGCGGGGAGGGAGGGGCATGGAATGCGGGGCGGGCCTGCGGCGGCAAAGTCTGGCGTGACCCTGCACCAGCCCGAGGCCCGCCGTGCGCTCTCCCGGGGAAGTCGTCCCCGGATCCCGGGAACCCGGCAGTGGCGGGCTGCACAGGCTCCGCGGAAGAGGGGCGTGGAGAGCGACCTGCGCTCGCACACGGGCCCCTTGGTGGCGGCAGCAGCAGCCCCAACGTCTCCCGCCCGCCTCTGAGGTCCGTGCCTCCAGCTGCGGCTTGTGCCCGTCTCTGGAGTCCGCGCCCTCAGCCGCGGCTCACGCCCTTCTCTGGGGTCCGCGCTTTCAGCCGCGGCTCACGCCCGTCTCTGGGGTCCGTGCTTTCAGCCGCGGCTCGTGCCCGTCTCTGGGGTCCGCGCTTTCAGCCACGGCTCGCGCCCGTCTCTGGGGTCCGCGCTTTCAGCCGCGGCTCGCGCCCGTCTCTGGAGTTCCTTTAAGCAGCATTCTTAAACCCCTCTCCTCAAGCACCAGGAAACAAAGAGGGAAGAAAAAGTCTCTTACCTCTTCGGCAGGTGCAGAGTTTTCCCCGGACTCCCTCCCAGCTAGCTGTGGTGCACTAACCCCTTCAGGCTATGTTCAAGCCGCCAACCCCAGTCCTCTCCCTGTGCTCCGTCCGAAACCGAAACCCGAGCCTCAGAGCCTCAGCTCGCAGACCCCGCCCGCCCCGGCGGGTGAGCAGACAAGCCTCTTGGGCTGGTGAGTCCCGGTCAGCACCGATCCTCTGTGCGGGAATCTCCCCGATTTGCCCTCCGCACCCGTTGCTGTGCACTCCTCTGCAGGTTTGAAGCTCCCCCCCCGCCTCCCGCAGTCTCCGCCCGCGAAGGGGCTTCCTAGTGTGTGGAAACTTTTCCTCCTTCACAGCTCCCTCCCACTGGTGCAGGTGCCGTCCCTATCCTTTTGTCTCTGTTTATTCTTTTTTCTTTTGCCCTACCCAGGTACGTGGGGAGTTTCTTGCCTTTTGGGAGGTCTGAGGTCTTCTGCCAGCCTTCAGTAGGTGATCTGTAGGAGTTGTTCCACGTGTAGATGTATTTCTGGTGTATCTGTGGGGAGGAAGGTGATCTCCGCATCTTACTCTTCCGCCATCTTCCTGCTCCTGGATCAATCCATAGGTTTTAAGATTCTTACTAGTCAGGTATATTCTTAGGCGTTCAATATGGGGTGTTGAGTCCACTTCGTTGAGCAAGGAGTAGCTCTTGTCTATTACATATTTGGCTTATGGAACGGTATCTGTGCTAATTTCTATCTCTGGTTTTATGCAGTACCCCAACTCACCTTTCCCCTTAAGCAAGCATAAGTTGGTTTTCTACATTTGAGAACCTGTTCTGTTTTGTAATTCAGTTCCTGTGTAGCCAAGTTTACATTCCGTGTAGTAGTGATATCTTATGATGTTTCTTTTTCTGTGTGACTTATTTCACTTAGAATAATCGTAACTGAATCCACTCATTATGCTGCTACGGGCCTGATGACATAGATTTCATTGCTGAGTGATATTGCATTGTACGTAAGTACCACAACTTCTTTATCCATTTTTCGCTTTCTGTGATATTGAACTTGTACCGTAAACGAGGTTCTTGTAAACAGAGCCGTCCCAAACTTTCGGGTGGCTGTGTCTTTTCGATTTTAATTTCCCTAAGCTATAGGACCATAAGTGGAAGTGCCCTAGGCTCTGTTGCTTTGTTTTTTGGATGTTTCAGGAAACACCATACACTTCTCCAGAGTGGCTGTTGGCAATTTACATCCCGGCCATCAGCATAACAAGGCTCCCAGTTCTCCATGGCCTGTCCTGCCTTTCTGGATTTTACACTTTTTTCAGATGGCCCATTTGACCGGGGGCAGTAAGACTTCATTGTAGTGCAGATTTCCTTTGCAAGCTTGCTTGGTTGGCCAAAAAGGGCGTATGCGTTTTTTCCTGAATATATTCAGGAAAAAACGCATACGCCCTTTTTGGCCAAGTGCATCATTGTGGACGTTCTGCCTCTTTTCCTATGCTTTACATGCAATTCCAGTCTACCTCCTGAAATCGGTTTCCTGTAATTCTGTCCCGCTTTCAAGTCCTCTTGACAGCCTTACTTCGATATAATTTTGGACGATAGCTGTCATTTATAACTCTGCAGGTTTGTGAATTACAGTGCCCCTGAGCTCCTTTCTTCAACTCGCTTTCTTGTGAGCTGGTTGCAACACCGCAGGATTGCTTCAGGCCCTAGTGTGGTTCCGGCATGGCACGCTGAGCCTTTGGTTAATTCCTCTTCCTGGTGGGAAATGAGAGTTAAATTTGCCCGTCCGGACACCTCCAGCTAGTCTCTCATTGGTTCTCCCTATTCCTGTTCATTTTCCGCAGAAATTGCAAACTGGGCCAAACAGGAGGTTAAAGGCACGGACTCTCCAAGTGAGGAGAGTGTTAGTAAAGCGTCTGGAATTTTGCACCCGAGTACCAGGGGATGAAAACTGAGACACATTTGAACACGTTTCCCGATCACACAGTGGATCATACTCTGGGTTCCACATGCATGTTTTAGCTGAAGGAAGAATCCCTTAAACCTGGAGAGTTGAGACCCATGGAATGGGTACCATGCAATATGACTTCAAAGGGTCTGCATTTGCTCACCGAACCTCACCAATCCTATCACTGCTGCATTTATGCCGCTGTACACACGCTTGATTCTCTTTCGGTGACATATAAATCCATAGGTTTTAAGATTCTTACTAGTCAGGTATATTCTTAGGCGTTCAATATGGAGTGTTGAGTCCACTCGTTGAGCAAGGAGTAGCTCTTGTCTATTACATATTTGGGTTATGGAATGGTAACTGTCCTAATTTCAATCTGTGGTTTTATGCAGCACCCCAACTCACCTTTCCCCTTAAGCAAGCATAAGTTGGTTTTCTACATTTGAGACCCTGTTCTGTTTTGTAATTCAGTTCCTGTGTAGCCAAGTTTACATTCCGTGTATTAGAGATATCTTATGATGTTTCTTTTTCTGTGTGACTTATTTCACTTAGAATCATCGTACCTGAATCCACTCATTATGCTGCTACGGGCCTGATTACAGAGATTTCATTGCTGAGTGATATTGCATTGTACGTAAGTACCACAACTTCTTTATCCATTTTTCGCTTTCTGTGATATTGAACTTGTACCGTAAATGAGGTTCTTGTAAACAGAGCCGTCCCAAACTTTGGGGTGGCTGTGTCTTTTTGATTTTAATTTCCCTAAGCTATAGGACCATAAGTGGAAGTGCCCTAGCCTCTGTTGCTTTGTTTTTTGGATGTTTCAGGAAACACCATACACTTCTCCAGAGTGGCTGTTGGCAATTTACATCCCGCCCATCAGCATAACAAGGCTCCCAGTTCTCCATGGCCTATCCTGCCTTTCTTGATTTTACACTTTGTTCAGATGGCCCATTTGACCGGGGGCAGTGAGACTTCATTGTAGTGCAGATTTCCTTTGCAAGCTTGCTTGGTTGGCCAAAAAGCACGTATGCGTTTTTTCCTGAATATATTCAGGAAAAAACGCATACGCACTTTTTGGCCAAGTGCATCATTGTGGACGTTCTGCCTCTTTTCCTATGCTTTACATGCAATTCCAGTCTACCTCCTGAAATCGGTTTCCTGCCATTCTGCCCCACTTTCAAGTCCTCTTTGCAGCCTTACTTCAATATATTTTTGGACGATAGCTGTCATTTATAACTCTGCAGGTTTGTGAATTACAGTGCCCCTGAGCTCCTTTCTTCAACTCGCTGTCTTGTGAGCAGGCCGCAACACCGCAGGATTGCTTCAGGCCCTAGTGTGGTTCCGGCATGGCACGCTGAGCCTTTGGTTAATTCCTCTTCCTGGTGGGAAATGAGAGTTAAATTTGCCCGTCCAGACACCTCCAGCTAGTCTCTCATTGGTTCTCCCTATTCCTTTTCATTTTCCGCAGAAATTGCAAACTGGGCCAAACAGGAGGTTAAAGGCACTGACTCTCCAAGTGGGGAGAGTGTTAGTAAAGCGTCTGGAATGTTGCAACCGAGGACCAGGCGAAAAAAACTGAGACACATTTGAACACGTTTCCCGATCACACGGTGGATCATACTCTGGGTTCCACATGCATGTTTTAGCTGAAGGAAGAATCCCTTAAACCTGGAGAGTTGAGACCCATGGAATGGGTACCATGCAATATGACTTCAAAGGGTCTGCATTTGCTCACCGAACCTCACCAATCCTATCACAGCTGCTCTTATGCCACTGTACACATGCTTGATTCTCTTTCGGAGACATATAAATCCATAGGTTTTAAGATTATTACTAGTCAGGTATATTCTTAGGCGTTTAATATGGAGTGTTGAGTCCACTCGTTGAGCAAGGAGTAGCTCTTGTCTACTACATATTTGGCTTATGGAACGGTAACTGTGCTAATTTCAATCTCTGGTTTTATGCAGCACCCCAACTCACCTTTCCCCTTAAGCAAGCATAAGTTGGTTTTCTACATTTGAGACCCTGTTCTGTTTTGTAATTCAGTGACTGTGTAGCCAAGTTTACATTCCGTGTATTAGTGATATCTTATGATGTTTCTTTTTCTGTGTGACTTATTTCACGTAGAATCATCGTACCTGAATCCACTCATTATGCTGCTACGGGCCTGATGACATAGATTTCATTGCTGATTGATATTGCATTGGACGTAAGAACTACAACGTCTTTATCCATTTTTCGCTTTCTGCGATATTGAACTTGTACCGTAAACGAGGTTCTTGTAAACAGAGCCGTCCCAAACTTTGGGGTGGCTGTGTCTTTTTGATTTTAATTTCCCTAAGCTATAGGACCATAAGTGGAAGTGCCCTTGGCTCTGTTGCTTTGTTTTGTAGATGTTTCAGGAAACACCATACACTTCTCCAGAGAGGCTGTTGGCAATTTACATCCCGCCCATCAGCATAACAAGGCTCCCAGTTCTCCATGGCCTGTCCTGCGTTTCTGGATTTTACACATTTTTCAGATGGCCCTTTTGACTGGGGGGAAGTGAGACTTCATTGTAGTGCAGATTTCCTTTGCAAGCTTGCTTGGTTGGCCCAAAAGTGCCTATGCGTTTTTTCCTGAATATATTCCTGGAATATATTCAGGAAAAAACGCATACGCCGTTTTTGGCCAAGTGCATCACTGTGGACGTTCTGCCTCTTTTCCTATGCTTTACATGCAATTCCAGTCTACCTCCTGAAATCGGTTTCCTGCAATTCTGCCCCGCTTTCAAGTCCTCTTGGCAGCCTTACTTCAATATATTTTTGGACGATAGCTGTCATTTATAACTCTGCAGGTTTGTGAATTACAGTGCCCCTGAGCTCCTTTCTTCAACTCGCTTTCTTGTGAGCTGGTCGCAACACCGCAGGATTGCTTCAGGCCCTAGTGTGGTTCCGGCATGGCACACTGAGCCTTTGTTTAATTCCTCTTCCTGGTGGGAAATGAGAGTTAAATTTGCCGGTCCGGACACCTCCAGCTAGTCTCTCATTGGTTCTCCCTATTCCTGTTCATCTTCCGCAGAAATTGCAAACTGGGCCAAACACGAGGTTAAAGGCACTGACTCTCCAAGTGGGGAGAGTGTTAGTAGAGCATCTGGAATGTTGCACCCGAGTACCAGGGAACGAAAACTGAGACACATTTGAACACGTTTCCCGATCGCACGGTGGATCATACTCTGGGTTCCACATGCATGTTTTAGCTGAAGGAAGAATCCCTTAAACCTGGAGAGTTGAGACCCATGGAATGGGTACCATGCAATATGACTTCAAAGGGTCTGCATTTGCTCACCGAACGTCACCAATCCTATCACTGCTGCGTTTATGCCGCTGTACACACGCTTGATTCTCTTTCGGTGACATATAAATCCATAGGTTTTAAGATTCTTACTAGTCAGGTATATTCTTAGGTGTTCAATATGGAGTGTTGAGTCCACTCGTTGAGCAAGGAGTAGCTCTTGTCTATTACATATTTGGGTTATGGAATGGTAACTGTCCTAATTTCAATCTGTGGTTTTATGCAGCACCCCAACTCACCTTTCCCCTTAAGCAAGCATAAGTTGGTTTTCTACATTTGAGACCCTGTTCTGTTTTGTAATTCAGTTCCTGTGTAGCCAAGTTTACATTCCGTGTATTAGAGATATCTTATGATGTTTCTTTTTCTGTGTGACTTATTTCACTTAGAATCATCGTACCTGAATCCACTCATTATGCTGCTACGGGCCTGATTACAGAGATTTCATTGCTGAGTGATATTGCATTGTACGTAAGTACCACAACTTCTTTATCCATTTTTCGCTTTCTGTGATATTGAACTTGTACCGTAAATGAGGTTCTTGTAAACAGAGCCGTCCCAAACTTTGGGGTGGCTGTGTCTTTTTGATTTTAATTTCCCTAAGCTATAGGACCATAAGTGGAAGTGCCCTAGCCTCTGTTGCTTTGTTTTTTGGATGTTTCAGAAAACACCATACACTTCTCCAGAGTGGCTGTTGGCAATTTACATCCCGCCCATCAGCATAACAAGGCTCCCAGTTCTCCATGGCCTATCCTGCCTTTCTTGATTTTACACTTTGTTCAGATGGCCCATTTGACCGGGGGCAGTGAGACTTCATTGTAGTGCAGATTTCCTTTGCAAGCTTGCTTGGTTGGCCAAAAAGCACGTATGCGTTTTTTCCTGAATATATTCAGGAAAAAACGCATACGCACTTTTTGGCCAAGTGCATCATTGTGGACGTTCTGCCTCTTTTCCTATGCTTTACATGCAATTCCAGTCTACCTCCTGAAATCGGTTTCCTGCCATTCTGCCCCGCTTTCAAGTCCTCTTTGCAGCCTTACTTCAATATATTTTTGGACGATAGCTGTCATTTATAACTCTGCAGGTTTGTGAATTACAGTGCCCCTGAGCTCCTTTCTTCAACTCGCTGTCTTGTGAGCAGGCCGCAACACCGCAGGATTCTTCAGGCCCTAGTGTGGTTCCGGCATGGCACGCTGAGCCTTTGGTTAATTCCTCTTCCTGGTGGGAAATGAGAGTTAAATTTGCCCGTCCAGACACCTCCAGCTAGTCTCTCATTGGTTCTCCCTATTCCTTTTCATTTTCCGCAGAAATTGCAAACTGGGCCAAACAGGAGGTTAAAGGCACTGACTCTCCAAGTGGGGAGAGTGTTAGTAAAGCGTCTGGAATGTTGCAACCGAGGACCAGGCGAAAAAAACTGAGACACATTTGAACACGTTTCCCGATCACACGGTGGATCATACTCTGGGTTCCACATGCATGTTTTAGCTGAAGGAAGAATCCCTTAAACCTGGAGAGTTGAGACCCATGGAATGGGTACCATGCAATATGACTTCAAAGGGTCTGCATTTGCTCACCGAACCTCACCAATCCTATCACAGCTGCTCTTATGCCACTGTACACATGCTTGATTCTCTTTCGGAGACATATAAATCCATAGGTTTTAAGATTATTACTAGTCAGGTATATTCTTAGGCGTTTAATATGGAGTGTTGAGTCCACTCGTTGAGCAAGGAGTAGCTCTTGTCTACTACATATTTGGCTTATGGAACGGTAACTGTGCTAATTTCAATCTCTGGTTTTATGCAGCACCCCAACTCACCTTTCCCCTTAAGCAAGCATAAGTTGGTTTTCTACATTTGAGACCCTGTTCTGTTTTGTAATTCAGTGACTGTGTAGCCAAGTTTACATTCCGTGTATTAGTGATATCTTATGATGTTTCTTTTTCTGTGTGACTTATTTCACGTAGAATCATCGTACCTGAATCCACTCATTATGCTGCTACGGGCCTGATGACATAGATTTCATTGCTGATTGATATTGCATTGGACGTAAGAACTACAACGTCTTTATCCATTTTTCGCTTTCTGCGATATTGAACTTGTACCGTAAACGAGGTTCTTGTAAACAGAGCCGTCCCAAACTTTGGGGTGGCTGTGTCTTTTTGATTTTAATTTCCCTAAGCTATAGGACCATAAGTGGAAGTGCCCTTGGCTCTGTTGCTTTGTTTTGTAGATGTTTCAGGAAACACCATACACTTCTCCAGAGAGGCTGTTGGCAATTTACATCCCGCCCATCAGCATAACAAGGCTCCCAGTTCTCCATGGCCTGTCCTGCGTTTCTGGATTTTACACATTTTTCAGATGGCCCTTTTGACTGGGGGGAAGTGAGACTTCATTGTAGTGCAGATTTCCTTTGCAAGCTTGCTTGGTTGGCCCAAAAGTGCCTATGCGTTTTTTCCTGAATATATTCCTGGAATATATTCAGGAAAAAACGCATACGCCGTTTTTGGCCAAGTGCATCACTGTGGACGTTCTGCCTCTTTTCCTATGCTTTACATGCAATTCCAGTCTACCTCCTGAAATCGGTTTCCTGCAATTCTGCCCCGCTTTCAAGTCCTCTTGGCAGCCTTACTTCAATATATTTTTGGACGATAGCTGTCATTTATAACTCTGCAGGTTTGTGAATTACAGTGCCCCTGAGCTCCTTTCTTCAACTCGCTTTCTTGTGAGCTGGTCGCAACACCGCAGGATTGCTTCAGGCCCTAGTGTGGTTCCGGCATGGCACACTGAGCCTTTGTTTAATTCCTCTTCCTGGTGGGAAATGATAGTTAAATTTGCCGGTCCGGACACCTCCAGCTAGTCTCTCATTGGTTCTCCCTATTCCTGTTCATCTTCCGCAGAAATTGCAAACTGGGCCAAACACGAGGTTAAAGGCACTGACTCTCCAAGTGGGGAGAGTGTTAGTAGAGCATCTGGAATGTTGCACCCGAGTACCAGGGAACGAAAACTGAGACACATTTGAACACGTTTCCCGATCGCACGGTGGATCATACTCTGGGTTCCACATGCATGTTTTAGCTGAAGGAAGAATCCCTTAAACCTGGAGAGTTGAGACCCATGGAATGGGTACCATGCAATATGACTTCAAAGGGTCTGCATTTGCTCACCGAACCTCACCAATCCTATCACTGCTGCATTTATGCCGCTGTACACACGCTTGATTCTCTTTCAGATACATATAAATACATAGGTTTTAAGATTCTTACTTGTCAGGTATATTCTTAGGCGTTTAATATGTGGTGTTGTGTCCACTTCGTTGAGCAAGGAGTAGCTCTTGTCTATTACTTAGTTGGCTCTTGGAACGGTATCTGTGCTAATATCAATCTCTGGTTTTATGCAGCACCCCAACTCACCTTTCCCCTTAAGCAAGCATAAGTTGGTTATTCTACATTTGAGACCCTGTTCTGTTTTGTAATTCAGTTCCTGTGTAGCCAAGTTTACATTCCGTGTTTTAGTGATATCTTATGATGTTTCTTTTTCTGTGTGACTTATTTCATTTAGAATCATCGTACCTGAATCCACTCATTATGCTACTATGGGCCTGATGACATAGATTTCATTGCTGAGTGATATTGCATTGTACGTAAGTACCACAACTTCTTTATCCATTTTTCGCTTTCTGCGATATTGAACTTGTACCATAAACGAGGTTCTTGTAAACAGAGCCGTCCCAAACTTTGGGGTGGCTGTGTCTTTTTGATTTTAATTTCCCTAAGTTATAGGACCATAAGTGGAAGTGCCCTTGGCTCTGTTGCTTTGTTTTTTAGATGTTTCAGGAAACACCATACACTTCTCCAGAGTGGCTGTTGGCAATTTACATCCCGCCCATCAGCATAACAAGGCTCCCAGTTCTCCATGGCCTGTCCTGCCTTTCTGGATTTTACACTTATTTCAGATGGCCCTTTTGACTGGGGGGAAGTGAGACATCATTTTAGTGCAGATATCCTTTTCAAGCTTGCTTGGTTGGCCAAAAAGGGCGTATGCTTTTTTTCCTGAATATATTCAGGAAAAAACGCATACACCCTTTTTGGCCAAGTGCATCATTGTGGACGTTCTGCCTCTTTTCCTATGCTTTACATGCAATTGCAGTCTACCTCCTGAAATCGGTTTCCTGTAATTCTGCCCCGCTTTCAAGTCCTCTTGGCAGCCTTACTTCAATATATTTTTGGACGATAGCTGTCATTTATAACTCTGCAGGTTTGTTAATTACAGTGCCCCTGAGCTCCTTTCTTCAACTCGCTTTCTTGTGAGCAGGCCGCAACACCACAGGATTGCTTCAGGCCCTAGTGTGGTTCCGGCACGGCATGCTGAGCCTTTGGTTAATTTCTCTTCCTGGTGGGAAATGAGAGTTAAAGTTGCCTGTCCAGACACCTCCAGCTAGTCTCTCATTGGCTCTCCCTATTCCTGTTCATTTTCCGCAGAAATTGCAAACTGGGCCAAACAGGAGGTTAAAGGCACTGACTCTCCAAGTGGGGAGAGTGTTAGTAAAGCGTCTGGAATGTTGCGCCCGAGTACCAGGGGACGAAACCTGACACACGTTTGAACACGTTTCTCGATCACACGGTGGATCATACTCTGGGTTCCACATGCATGTTTTAGCTGAAGGAAGAATCCTTTAAACCTGGAGAGTTGAGAACCATGGAATGGGTACCATGCAATATGACTTCAAAGGGTCTGCATTTGCTCACCAATCCTCTCCAGTCCTATCACTGCTGCGTTTATGGCACTGTACACACGCTTGATTCTCTTTCGGAGACATATAAATCCATAGGTTTTTTTTTTTTAACATCTTTATTGGGGTATAATTGCTTTACAATGATGTGTTAGTTTCTGCTTTATAACAAAGTGAATCAGTTATACATATACATATTTCCCATATCTCTTCCCTCTTGCGTCTCCCTCCCTCCCACCCTCCGTATCCCACCCCTCCAGGCTGTCACAAAGCACCAAGCCAATATCCCTCTGCCATGCGGCTGCTTCCCACTAGCTATCTACCTTACTACGTTTGTTAGTGTGTATATGTCCATGACTCTCTCTCGCCCCGTCACAGCTCACCCTTCCCCCTCCCCATAACCTCAAGTCGGTTCTCTAGGAGGTCTGTGTCTTTATTCCTGCCTTACCCCTAGGTTCTTCATGACATTTTTTTTTCTTAAATTCCATATATATGTGTTAGCATACAGTATTTGTCTTTTTCTTTCTGACTTACTTCACTGTGTATGACAGACTCTAGGTCTATCCACCTCATTACAAATAGCTCAATTTCATTTCTTTTTATGGCTGAGTAATATTCCATTGTATATATGTGCCACATCTTCTTTATCCATTCATCCGATGATGGGCACTTAGGTTGTTTCCATCTCCGGGCTATTGTAAATAGAGCTGCGATGAACATTTTGGTACATGACTCTTTTTGAATTTCGGTTTTCTCAGGGTATATGACCAGTAGTGGGATTGCTGGGTCATATGGTAGTTCTATTTGTAGTTTTTTAAGGAACCTCCATACTGTTCTCCATAGTGGCTGAACCAATTCACATTCCCACCAGCAGTGCAAGAGGTTTCCCTTTTCTCCACACCCTCTCCAGCATTTATTGTTTCTAGATTTTTTGATGATGGCCATTCTGACTGGTGTGAGATGATATCTCATTGTAGTTTTGATTTGCATTTTTCTAATGATTAATGATATTGAGCATTCTTTCATGTGTTTGTTGGCAGACTGTATATCTTCTTTGGAGAAATGTCTATTTAGGTCTTCTGCCCATTTTTGGATTGGGTTGTTTGTTTTTTTGTTATTGAGCTGCATGAGCTGCTTGTAAATTTTGGAGATTAATCCTTTGTCGGTTGCTTCATTTGCAAATATTTTCTCCCATTCTGAGGGTTGTCTTTTGGTCTTGTTTATGGTTTCCTTTGCTGTGCAAAAGCTTTGAAGTTTCATTAGGTCCCATTTGTTTATTTCTGTTTTTATTTCCATTACTCTAGGAGGTGGGTCAGAAAGAATCTTGCTGTGATTTATGTCATAGAGTGTTCTGCCTATGTTTTCCTCTAAGAGTTTGATAGTTTCTGGCCTTATATTTAGGTTTTGAATCCATTTTGAGCTTATTTTTGTGTATGGTGTTAGGGAGTGATCTAATCTCATACTTTTACATGTACCTGTCCAGTTTTTCCAGCACCACTTATTGAAGAGGCTGTCCTTTCTCCACTGTACATTCCTGCCACCTTTATCAAAGATAAGGTGTCCATATGTGCATGGGTTTATCTCTGGGCTTTCTATCCTGTTCCATTGATCTATCTTTCTGTTTTTGTGCCAGTACCATACCGTCTTGATAACTGTAGCTTTGTAGTATAGTCTGAAGTCAGGGAGCCTGATTCCTCCAGTTCCTTTTTTTGTTCTCAAGATTGCTTTGGCTATTTGGGGTCTTTTGTGTTTCCATACAAATTGCGAAATTTTTTGTTCTAGTTCTGTGAAAAATGCCAGTGGTAGTTTGATAGGGATTGCATTGAATCTATAGATTGCTTTGGGTAGTAGAGTCATTTTCACAATGTTGATTCTTCCAATCCAAGAACATGGTATATGTCTCCATCTATTTGTATCATCTTTAATTTCTTTCATCAGTGTCTTATAATTTTCTGCATACAGGTCTTTTGTCTCCTTAGGTAGGTTTATTCCTAGATATTTTATTCTTTTTGTTGCAATGGTAAATGGGAGTGTTTTCTTGATTTCACTTTCAGATTTTTCATCATTAGTATATAGGAATGCCAGAGATTTCTGTGCATTAATTTTGTATCCTGCCACTTTACCAAATTCATTGATTAGCTCTAGTAGTTTTCTGGTAGCATCTTTAGGATTCTCTATGTATAGGATCATGTCATCTGCAAACAGTGACAGCTTTACTTCTTCTTTTCCGATTTGGATTCCTTTTATTTCCTTCTCTTCTCTGATTGCTGTGGCTAAAACTTCCAAAACTATGTTGAATAAGAGTGGTGAGAGTGGGCACCCTTGTCTTGTTCCTGATCTTAGTGGAAATGCTTTCAGTTTTTCCCCATTGAGGATGATGTTTGCTGTGGGCTTGTCGTATATGGCCTTTATTATGTTGAGGAAAGTTCCCTCTATGCCTACTTTCTGCAGGGTTTTTATCATAAATGGGTGTTGAATTTTGTCAAAAGCTTTCTCTGCATCTATTGAGATGATCATATGGTTTTTCTCCTTCAATTTGTTAATATGGTTTATCACATTGATAGATTTGCGTATATTGAAGAATCCTTGCATTCCTGGAATAAACCCCACTTGATCATGGTGTATGATCCTTTTAATGTGCTGTTGGATTCTGTTTGCTAGTATTTTGTTGAGGATTTTTGCATCTATGTTCATCAGTGATATTGGCCTGTAGTTTTCTTTCTTTGTTACATCCTTGCCTGGTTTTGGTATCAAGGTGATGGTGGCCTCGTAGAAGGAGTTTGGGAGTGTTCCTCCCTCTGCTATATTTTGGAAGAGTTTGAGAAGGATAGGTGTTAGCTCTTCTCTAAATGTTTGATAGAATTCGCCTGTGAAGCCATCTGGTCCTGGGCTTTTCTTTGTTGGAAGATTTTTAATCACAGTTTCAATTTCAGTGCTTGTGATTGGTCTGTTCATATTTTCTATTTCTTCCTGATTCAGTCTTGGCAGGTTGTGCATTTCTAAGAATTTGTCCATTTCTTCCAGATTGTCCATTTTATTGGCATAGAGTTGCTTGTAGTAATCTCTCATGATCTCTTTTATCTCTGCAGTGTCAGTTGTTACCTCTCCTTTTTCATTTCTAATTCTATTGATTTGAGTCTTCTCCCTTTTTTTCTTGATGAGTCTGGCTAGTGGTTTATCAATTTTGTTTATCTTCTCAAAGAACCAGCTTTTAGTTTTATTGATCTTTGCTATTGTTTCCTTCATTTCTTTTTCATTTATTTCTGATCTGATTTTTATGATTTCTTTCCTTCTGCTAGCTTTGGGTTTTTTTTGTTCTTCTTTCTCTAATTGCTTGAGGTGCAAGGTTAGGTTGTTTATTCTAGATGTTTCCTGCTTCTTAAGGTGGGCTTGTATTGCTATAAACTTCCCCCTTAGAACTGCTTTTGCTGCATCCCACAGGTTTTGGGTCGTTGTGTCTCCATTGTCATTTGTTTCTAGGTATTTTTTGATTTCCTCTTTGATTTCTTCAGTGATCACTTCATTATTAAGTAGTGTATTGTTTAGCCTCCATGTGTTTGTATTTTTTACAGATCTTTTCCTGTAATTGATATCTAGTCTCATGGCGTTGTGGTCAGAAAAGATACTTGATACAATTTCAATTTTCTTAAATTTACCAAGGCTTGATTTGTGACCCAAGATATGATCTATCCTGGAGAATGTTCCATGAGCACTTGAGAAAAATGTGTATTCTGTTGTTTTTGGATGGAGTGTCCTATAAATATCAATTAAGTCCATCTTGTTTAATGTATCATTTAAAGCTTGTGTTTCCTTATTTATTTTCATTTTGGATGATCTGTCCATGGGTGAAAGTGGGGTGTTTAAGTCCCCTACTATGAATGTGTTACTGTCGATTTCCCCTTTTATGGCTGTTAGTATTTGCCTTATGTATTGAGGTGCTCCTATGTTGGGTGCATAAATATTTACGATTGTTATATCTTCTTCTTGGATCGATCCCTTGATCATTATGTAGTGTCCTTCTTTGTCTCTTTTAATAGTCCTTATTTTAAAGTCTATTTTGTCTGATATGAGAATTGCTACTCCAGCTTTCTTTTGGTTTCCATTTGCATGGAATATCTTTTTCCATCCCCTTACTTTCAGTCTGTATGTGTCTCTAGGTCTGAAGTGGGTCTCTTGTAGACAGCATATATAAGGGTCTTGTTTTTGTATCCATTCAGCTAATCTGTGTCTTTTGGTGGGAGCATTTAGTCCATTTACATTTAAGGTAATTATCGATATGTATGTTCCTATTCCCATTTTCTAAATTGTTTTGGGTTCGTTATTATAGGTCTTTTCCTTCTCTTGTGTTTCTTGCCTAGAGAAGATCCTTTAGCATTTGTTGTAAAGCTGGTTTGGTGGTGCTGAACTCTCTCAGCTTTTGCTTGTCTGTAAAGGTTTTAATTTCTCCATCAAATCTGAATGAGATCCTTGCTGGGTAGAGTAGTCTTGGCTGCAGGTTTTTCTCCTTCATCACTTTCAGTATGTCCTGCCACTCCCTTCTGGCTTGTAGGGTTTCTGCTGAGAGATCAGCTGTTAACCTTATGGGGATTCCCTTATGTGTTATTTGTTGTTTTTCCCTTGCTGCTTTTAATATGCTTTCTTTGTATTTAATTTTTGACAGTTTGATTAATATGTGTCTTGGTGTATTTCTCCTAGTATTTATCCTGTATGGGACTCTCTGTGCTTCCTGGACTTGATTAACTATTTCCTTTCCCATATTAGGGAAGTTTTCAACTATAATCTCTTCAAATATTTTCTCAGTCCCTTTCTTTTTCTCTTCTTCTTCTGGAACCCCTATAATTCGAATGTTGGTGCGTTTAATGTTGTCCCAGAGGTCTCTGAGACTGTCCTCAGTTCTTTTCATTCTTTTTTCTTTATTCTGCTCTGCAGTAGTTATTTCCACTATTTTATCTTCCAGGTCACTTATCCGTTCTTCTGCCTCAGTTATTCTGCTATTGATCCCATCTAGAGTATTTTTAATTTCATTTATTGTGTTGTTCATCGTTGCTTGTTTCATCTTTAGTTCTTCTAGGTCCTTGTTAACTGATTCTTGCATTTTGTCCATTCTATTGTCCATTCTATCTCCAAGATTTCGGATCAACCTTACTATCATTATTCTGAATGCTTTTTCAGGTAGACTGCCTATTTCCTCTTCATTTGTTAGGTCTGGTGCATTTTTATCTTGCTCCTTTATCTGCTGTGTGTTTTTCTGTTTTCTCATTTTGCTTATCTTACTGTGTTTGGGGTCTCCTTTTTGCAGGCTGCAGGTTCGTAGTTCCTCCTGTTTTTGATGTCTGTCTCCAGTGGCTAAGGTTGGTTCAATGGGTTGTGTAGGCTTCCTGGTGGAGGGGACTAGTGCCTGTGTTGTGGTGGATGAGGCTGGATCTTGTCTCTCTAGTGGGCAGGTTCACGTCTGGTGGTGTGTTTTGGGGTGTCTGTGGCCTTATTATGATTTTAGACTGCCTCTCTGCTAATGGGTGGGGTTGTGTTCCTGTCTTGCTAGTTGTTTGGCACAGGTTGTCCAGTACTGTGGCTTGCTGGTCGTTGAGTGAAGCTGGGTGCTGGTGTTAAGATGGAGGTCTCTGGGAGATTTTCGCCGTTTGATATTTTGTGGAGCTGGGAGGTCTCTTGTGGACCAGTGTCCTGAAGTTGGCTCTCCAACCTCAGAGGCAGAGCCCTGACTCCTGGCTGGAGCACCAAGAGCCTTTCATCCACACGGCTCAGAATAAAAGGGAGAAAAAGTAGAGGGAATTAGTAGAAGTATGAGGAAAGAAAGAAGGAAAGGAGGGAAGGAAGGAGGGAAGGAAGGAAGGAAGGAAGGAAGAAAGAAAGAAAGAAGCAACGAAGGAAGGAAGGCAAGAAGGAACGAAAGGAGGGAGGGAGGGAGGGAGGAAGGAAGGAAGGAAGGAGGGAAAGAAGGAAAAACAGAAAGAAAGAAGATACAGTAAAAATAAAATAAAGTATAATAAAGTTATTGAATTAAAAAATTCTTATTTAGGAAAAAAAAAAGGGACGGATAGAACCTTAGGACAAATGTTGGAAGCAAAGCTATACAGACAAAATCTTACACAGAAGCGTACACATACACCCTCACTAAAAGAGGTAAAGGGGGAAAAATCATAAATCTTGCTGTCAGAGACCACCTCCTCAATTTGGGATGATTCATTGTCTAAAGGAGGGAAGGAAGGAAGGAAAGAAAGAAAGAAAAAGAAAGGACGAAGGTAAAGTATAATAACGTTCTTAAAATTAAAATTGATTATTAAGAAAAAAATTTTAAGAAAAAACCATGAAGGGATAGAACCCTAGGACAAATGGTGGAAGCAAGACTATACAGACAAGATCTCACACAGAAGCATACACATACACATTCACAAAAAGAGGAATAGGGAAAAAAATCATAGATCTTGCTCCCAAAGTCCACCTCCTTAATTTGGGATGATTGGCTGTCTATTCATGTATTCCACAGATGCAGGGTACATCAAGTTGATTGTGGAGCTTTAATCCGCTGCTTCTGAGGCTGCTGGGAGAGATTTCCCTTTCTCTTCTTTGTTCTCACAGCTCACAGGGGCTCAGCTTTGGATTTGGCCCTGCCTCTGCGTGTAGGTCGCTGGAGGGCGTCTGTTTTTTGCTCAGACAGGACGGGGTTAAAGGAGCCGCTGATTCGGGGGTTCTGGCGTACTGAGGCTGGCGGGGAGGGAGGGGCATGGAATGCGGGGCGGGCCTGTGGCGGCAAAGTCTGGCGTGACCCTGCACCAGCCCGAGGCCCGCCGTGCGCTCTCCCGGGGAAGTCGTCCCCGGATCCCGGGAACCCGGCAGTGGCGGGCTGCACAGGCTCCGCGGAAGAGGGGCGTGGAGAGCGACCTGCGCTCGCACACAGGCCCCATGGTGGCGGCAGCAGCAGCCCCAAAGTCTCCCGCCCTCCTCTGGGGTCCGCGCCTCCAGCTGCGGCTTGTGCCCGTCTCTGGAGTCCGCACCCTCAGCCGCGGCTCGCGCCCATCTCTGGGGTCCGCGCCCTCAGCCGCGGCTCGCGCCCGTCTCTGGGGTCCGCGCTTTCAGCCGCGGCTCGTGCCCATCTCTGGGGTCCACGCTTTCAGCCGCGGCTCGCGCCCGTCTCTGGAGTTCCTTTAAGCAGCATTCTTAAACCCCTCTCCTCAAGCACCAGGAAACAAAGAGGGAAGAAAAAGTCTCTTACGTCTTCGGCAGGTGCAGACTTTTCCCCGGACTCCCTCCCGGCTACCTGTGGTGCACTAACCCCTTCAGGCTATGTTCAAGCCGCCAACCCCAGTCCTCTACCTGTGCTCCGTCCGAAACCGAAACCCGAGCCTCAGAGCCTCAGCTCGCAGCCCCGCCCGCCCCAGCGGGTGAGCAGACAAGCCTCTCGGGCTGGTGAGTCCCGGTCGGCACCAATCCTCTGTGTGGGAATCTCCCCGATTTGCCCTCTGCACCCATTGCTGTGCACTCCTCCGCAGGTTCGAAGCTCTGCCCTCCGCCTCCCGCAGTCTCCGCCCACGAAGGGGCTTCCTAGTGTGTGGAAACTTTTCCTCCTTCACAGCTCCCTCCCACTGGTGCAGGTGCCGTCCCTATCCTTTTGTCTCTGTTTATTCTTTATTTCTTTTGCCCTACCCAGGTACGCGGGGAGTTTCTTGCCTTTTGGGAGGTCTGAGGTCTTCTGCCAGCCTTCAGTAGGTGATCTGTAGGAGTTGTTCCACGTGTAGATGTATTTCTGGTGTATCTGTGGGGAGGAAGGTGATCTCCACATCTTACTCTTCCACCATCTTCCTGCTCCTGGATCAATCCATAGGTTTTAAGATTCTTACTAGTCAGGTATATTCTTAGGCATTTAATATGGGGTGTAGAGTCCACTTCATTGAGCAAGGAGTAGCTCTTGTCTATTACATATTTGGCTTATGGAACAGTATCTGTGCTAATTTCAATCTCTGGTTTTATGCAGCACCCCAACTCACCTTTCCCCTTAAGCAAGCATAAGTTGGTTTTCTACATTTGAGACACTGTTCTCTTTTGTAATTCAGTTCCTGTGTAGCCAAGTTTACATTCCGTGTATTAATGATATCTTGTGATGTTTCTTTTTCTGTGTGACTTATTTCACTTAGAATCATCGTACCTGAATCCACTCATTATGCTGCTACGGGCCTGATGACATAGATTTCATTGCTGAGTGATATTGCATTGTACGTAAGTACCACAACTTCTTTATCCATTTTTCGCTTTCTGTGATATTGAGCTTGTACCATAAACGAGGTTCTTGTAAACAGAGCCGTCCCAAACTTTGGGGTGGCTGCGTGTTTTTGATTTTAATTTCCCTAAGCTATAGGACCATAAGTGGGAGTGCCCTAGGCTCTGTTGCTTTGTTTTTTAGATGTTTCAGGAAACTCCATACACTTCTCCCCAGTGGCTGTTGGCAGTTTACATCCCGCCCATCAGCATAACAAGGCTCACAGTTCTCCATGGCCTGTCCTGCATTTCTGGATTTTACACTTTTTCAGATGGCCCTTTTGACCAGCGAGAAGTGAGACTTCATTGTAGTGCAGATTTCGTTTGCAAGCTTGCTTGGTTGGCCAAAAAGGGCGTATGCGTTTTTTCCTGAATATATTCAGGAAAAAACGCTTACGCCCTTTTTGGCCAAGTGCATCATTGTCGACGTTCTGACTCTTCTCCTATGCTTTAAATGCAATTCCAGTGTACCTCCTGAAATCGGTTTCCTGCAATTCTGCCCCGCTTTCAAGTCCTCTTGGCAGCCTTACTTCAGTATATTTTTGGACGATAGCTGTCATTTATAACTCTGCAGGTTTGTGAATGACAGTGCCCCTGAGCTCCTTTCTTCAACTCGCTTTCTTGTGAGCTGGCCGCAACACCGCAGGATTGCTTCAGGCCCTAATCTGGTTCCGGCACGGCACGCTGAGCCTTTGGTTAATTCCTGTTCCTGGTAGGAAATGAGAGTTAAATTTGCCCTTCAGACACCTCCAGCTAGTCTCTCATTGGTTCTCCCTATTCCTGTTCATATTCCGTAGAAATTGCAAACTGGGCCAAACAGGAGGTTAAAGGCACTGTCTCTCCAAGTCGGGAGAGTGTTAGTAAAGCGTCTGGAATGTTGCACCCGAGTACCAGGGGACGAAAACTGAGACACATTTGAACACATTTCCCGATCACATGGTGGATAATACTCTGGGTTCCACATGCATGTTTTAGCTGAAGGAAGAATCCCTTCATCCTGGAGAGTTGAGACCCATGGAATGGGTACCATGCAATATGACTTCAAGGGTCTGCATTTGCTCACCGAATCTCACCTATCCTATGAGCCCTATGTGTCCAGCCTTATGTGTCACCTAGCTCTAGGTTTAGATGTTGTAAATCCAGGTTGCATCACAAGCCCTGTATGAATTACTTAAGTATTGCTCTCTATTTCACTGTCATTGTGTTTTGTTTAAGAAATTTATTGTTATTATGGAATTTAGCTGATTTTCACTGCTGCGTTTATGCCACTGTAGACACGCTTGATTCTCTTACGGAGATATATAAATCCATTGGTTTTATGATTCTTACTAGTCAGGTATATTCCCAGGCGTTGAATATGGGGTGTTGAGTCCATTTCGTTGAGCAAGGAGTAGCTCTTGTCTATTATATATTTGACTTATGGAACAGTATCTGTGCTCATTTCAATCTCTGGTTTTATGAGGAACCCCAACTCACCTTTCCCCTTAGCAAGCATAAGTTGGTTTTCTAAATTTGAGACCCTGTTTTGTTTTGTAATTCAGTTCCTGTGTAGCCAAGTTTACATTTCGTGTATTAGTAATATCTTATGATGTTTCTTTTTCTGTGTGACTTATTTCAATTAGAATCATCATACCTGAATCCACTCATTATGCTGCTACGGTCCTGATGACATAGATTTCATTGCGGAGTGATATTGCATTGTACGTAAGTACCACAAATTCTTTATCCATTTTTCGCTTTCTGCGATATTGAACTTGTACCGTAAACGAGGTTCTTGTAAACAGAGCTATCCCAATCTTGGGGTGGCTGTGTCTTTTTGATTTTAATTTCCCTAAGCTATAGGACCATAAGTGGAAGTGCCCTAGGCTCTGTTGCTTTGTTTTTTAGATGTTTCAGGAAACACCATACACTTCCCCAGAGTTGCTGTTGGCAATTTACATCCTGCCCATCGGCATAAGAAGGCTCCCAGTTCTCCATGTCCTGTCCTGCCTTTCTGGATTTTACACTTTTATCAGATGGCCCTTTTGACCGGGGGGAAGTGAGACTTCATTGTAGTGCAGATTCTGTTTGCAAGCTTGCTTGGTTGGCCAAAAAGGGCGTATGCGTTTTTTCCTGAATATATTCAGGAAAAAACGCATACGCCCTTTTTGGCCAAGTGCATCATTGTGGATGTTCTGCCTCTTTTCCTATGCTTTACATGCAATTCGAGTCTACCTCCTGAAATCGGTTTCCTGCAATTCTGCCCCGCTTTCAAGTCCTCTTGGCAGCCTTACTTCAGTATATTTTTGGACGATAGCTGTCATTTATAACTCTGCAGGTTTGTGAATGACAGTGCCCCTGAGCTCCTTTCTTCAACTCGCTTTCTTGTGAGCTGGCCACAACACCGCAGGATTGCTTCAGGCACTAGTGTGGTTCCGGCACGGCATGCTGAGCCTTTGGTTTATTCCTATTCCTGGTAGGAAATGAGAGTTAAATTTGCCCATCAGACACCTCCAGCTAGTCTCTCATTGGTTCTCCCTATTCCTGTTCATCTTACGCAGAAATTGCAAAATGGGCCAAACAGGAGGTTAAAGGCACTGACTCTCCAAGTCGGGAGAGTGTTAGTAAAGCGTGTGGAATGTTTCACCCGAGTACCATGGGATGAGAACTGAGACATATTGGAACACGTCTCCCGATCACACGGTTGATCATACTCTGGGTTCCACATGCATGTTTTAGCTGAAGGAAGAATCCCTTAAACCTGGAGAGTTGAGACGCGTGGAATGGGTACCATGCAATATGACTTCAAAGGGTCTTCATTTGCTCACCGAACCTCTCCAATCGTATCACTGCTGCGTTTATGCCCCTGTACACACGCTTGATTCTCTTTCAGAGACATAGCAATCCATAGGTTTTAATATACTTACTAATCAGGTACATTCTTAGGCGTTTAATATAGGGTGTTGAATCCATCTCGTTGAGCAAGGAGTAGCTCTTGTATATTACATATTTCGCTTAAGGAACTTTATTTGTGCTCATTTCAATCTCTGGTTTTATGCAGCACCCCAACTCACCTTTCCCCTTAAGCAAGCATAAGTTGGTTTTCTACATTTGAGACCCTGTTCTGTTTTGTAATCCAGTTCCTGTGTAGCCAAGTTTACATTCCGTGTATTAGTGATATCTTATGATGTTTCTTTTTCTGTGTGACTTATTTCAGTTAGAATCATCATACCTGAATCCACTCATTATGCTGCTACGGGCCTGATGACATAGATTTCACTGCTGAGTGATATTGCATTGTACGTAAGTACCACAACTTCTTTATCCATTTTTCACTTTCTGCGATATTGAACTTGTCCGGTAAACGAGGTTCTTGTAAACAGAGCCGTCCCAAACTTTAGGGTCACTGTGTCTTTTTGATTTTAATTTCCCTAAGCTATAGGACCATAAGTGGAAGTGCCCTAGGCTCTGTTGCTTTGTTTTTTGGATTTTTCAGGAAACACCATACACTTCTCCAGAGTGGCTGTTGGCAATTTACATCCCGCCCATCAGCATAACAAGGCTCCCAGTTCTCCATGGCCTGTCCTACCTTTCTGGATTTTACAATTTTTTCAGATGGCCCTTTTGACCGGGGGGCAGTGAGACTTCTTTGTAGTGCAGATTTCCATTGCAAACTTGCTTGGTTGGCCAAAAATGGCGTATGCGTTCTTTCCTGAATATATTCAGGAACAAACTCATACGCCCTTTTTTGCCAAGTGCATCATTGTGGACGTTCTGCCTCTTTTCCTATGCTTTACTTTCAATTCCAGTCTACCTCCTGAAATCGGTTTCCTGCAATTCTGCCCCGCTTTCAAGTCCTCTTGGCAGCCTTACTTCAATATATTTTTGGACGATAGCTGTCATTTATAACTCTGCAGGTTTGTGGATGACAGTGCCCCTGAGCACCTTTCTTCAACTCGCTTTCTTGTGAGCTGGCCGCAACACCGCAGGATTGCTTCAGGCCCTAGTGTGGTTCCGGCATGGCACGCTGAGCCTTTGGTTAATTCCTCTTCCTGGTGGGAAATGAGAGTTAAATTGGCCAGTCCAGACACCTCCAGATAGTCTCACATTGGTTCTCCCTATTCCTGTTCATTTTCCGCAGAAATTGCAAACTGGGCCAAACAGGAGGTTAAAGGCACTGACTCTCCAAGTGGGGAGAGTGTTAGTAAAGCGTCTGGAAAGTTGCACCTGAGTATCAGGGGACGAAAACTGAGACACATTTGAACACGTTTCCCGATCACATGGTGGATCATACTGTGGGTTCCACATGCATGTTTTAGCTGAAGGAAGAATCCCTTCAACCTGGAGAGTTGAGACCCATGGAATGGGTACCATGCAATATGACTTCAAAGGGTCTGCATTTGCTCACCGAACCTCACCAATCCTATCACTGCTGCGTTTATGCTGCTGTACACACGCTTGATTCTCTTTCGGAGACATATAAATCCATAGGTTTTAAGATTTTTACCAGTCAGGTATATTCTTAGGCGTTTAATATGGGGTGTTGAGTCCACTTCGTTGAGCAAGGAGTAGCTCTTGTCTATTACATATTTGGCTTATGGTACGGTATCTGTGCTAATTTCAATCTCTGGTTTTATGCAGCACCCCAACTCACCTTTCCCCTTAAGCAAGCATAAGTTGGTTTTCTACATTTGAGACCCTGTTCTGTTTTGTAATTCAGTTCCTGTGTAGCCAAGTTTAGATTCCATGTATTAGTGGTATCTTATGATGTTTCTTTTTCTGTGTGATTTATTTCACTTAGAATCATCGTACCTGAATCCACTCATTATGCTGCTACGGGCCTGATGACATAGATTTCATTGCTGAGTGATATTGCATTGTACGTAAGTACCACAACTTCTTTATACATTTTTCGCTTTCTGCGATATTAAACTTGTACCATAAACGAGGTTCTGGTAAACAGAGCCGTCCCAAACTTTGGGGTGGCTGTGTCTTTTTGATTTTAATTTGCCTAAGCTATAGGACCATAAGTGGAAGTGCCCTAGGCTCTCTTGCTTTGTTTTTTAGATGTTTAGGAAACACCATACACTTCTCCAGAGTGGCTGTTGGCAATTTACATCCTGCCCATCAGCATAACAAGGCTCCCAGTTCTCCATGGCCTGTCCTGCCTTTCTGGATTTTACACTTTTTTCACATGGCCCTTTTGAACGGGTGGCAGTGAGACTTCATTGTAGTGCAGATTTCCTTTGCAAGCTTGCTTGGTTGGCCAAAAAGGGCGTATGCGTTTTTTCCTGAATATATTCAGGAAAAAACGCATACGCCCTTTTTGGCCGAGTGCATCATTGTGGACGTTCTGCCTCTTTTCCTATGCTTTACATGCAATTCCAGTCTACCTCCTGAAATTGGTTTCCTGCAATTCTGCCCCGCTTTCAAGTCCTCTTGGCAGCCTTACTTCAATATATTTTTGGACGATAGCTGTCATTTATAAGTCTGCAGGTTTGTGAATTACAGTGCCCCTGAGCTCCTTTCTTCAACTCGCTTTCTTGTGAGCTGGCCGCAACACCGCAGGATTGCTTCAGGCCCTAGTGTGGTTCCGGGACGGCACGCTGAGCCTTTGGTTACTTCCTCTTCCTGGTGGGAAATGAGAGTTAAATTTGCCCGTCCAGACACCTCCAGCTAGTCTCTCATTGCTTCTCCCTTTTCCTGTTCATTTTCCGCAGAAATTGCAATCTGGGCCAAAAAGGAAGTTAAAGGCAGTGACTCTCCAAGTGGGGAGAGTTTTAGTAAAGCGTCTGGAATGTTGCACCCAAGTACCAGGGGAGGAAAACTGAGACACATTTGAACACGTTTCCCGATCACACGGTGGATCATACTCTGGGTTCCACATGCATGTTTTAGCTGAAGGAAGAATCCCTTAAACCTGGAGAGTTGAGACCCATGGAATGGGTACCATGCAATATGACTTCAAAGGGTCTGCATTTGCTCACCGAACCTCACCAATCCTATCACTGCTGCATTTATGCCGCTGTACACACGCTTGATTCTCTTTCAGAGACATATAAATACATAGGTTTTAAGATTCTTACTAGTCAGGTATATTCTAAGGCGTTTAATATGGGGTGTTGAGTCCACTTCGTTGAGCAAGGAGTAGCTCTTGTCTACTACATATTTGGCTTATGGAACGGTATCTGTGCTAATTTCAATCTCTGGTTTTATGCAGCACCCCAACTCACCTTTCCCCTTAAGCAAGCATAAGTTGGTTTTCTACATTTGAGACCCTGTTCTGTTTTGTAATTCAGTTCCTGTGTAGCCAAGTTTACACTCCGTATAGTAGTGATATCTTATGATGTTTCTTTTCCTGTGTGACTTATTTCATTTAGAATCATCGTACCTGAATCCACTCATTATGCTGCTACTGGCCTGATGACATAGATTTCATTGCTGAGTGATATTGCATTGTACGTAAGTACCACAACTTCTTTATCCATTTTCCCTTTCTGTGATATTGAACTTGTACCGTAAAGAAGGTTCTTGTAAACAGAGCCGTCCCAAACTTTGGGGTGGCTGTGTCTTTTTGATTTTAATTTCCCTAAGCTATAGGACCATAAGTGGAAGTGCCCTAGGCTCTGTTCCTTTGTTTTTTAGATGTTTCAGGAAACACCATACACTTCTCCAGAGTGGCTGTTGGCAATTTACATCCCACCCATCAGCATAACAAGGCTCCCAGTTCTCCATGGCCTGTCCTGTCTTTCTGGATTTTACACATTTTTCAGATGGCCCTTTTGACCGGGGGGCAGTGAGACTTCATTGTAGTGCAGATTTCCTTTGCAAGCTTGCTTGGTTGGCCAAAAAGGGTGTATGCGTTTTTTCCTGAATATATTCAGGAAAAAACGCATACGCCCTTTTTGGCCAAGTGCATCATTGTGGACGTTCTGCCTCTTTTCCTATGCTTTACATGCAATTCCAGTCTACCTCCTGAAATCGGTTTCCTGCAATTCTGTCCCGCTTTCAAGTCCTCTTGGCAGCCTTACTTCAATATATTTTTGGACGATAGCTGTCATTTATAACTCTGCAGGTTTGTGAATTACAGTGCCCCTGAGCTCCTTTCTTCAACTCGCTTTCTTGTGAGCTGGCCGCAACACCGCAGGATTGCTTCAGTCCCTAGTGTGATTCCGGCATGGCACGCTGAGCCTTTGGTTAATTCCTCTTCCTGGTGGGAAATGAGAGTTAAATTTGCCTGTCCAGACACCACCAGCTAGTCTCTCATTGGTTCTCCCTATTCCTGTTCATCTTCCACAGTAATTGCAAACTGGGCCAAACAGGAGGTTAAATGCCCTGACTCTCCAAGTGGGGAGAGTGTTAGTAAAGCGTCTGGAATGTTGCACCCGAGTACCAGGGGAGGAAAACTGAGACACATTTGAACACGTTTCCCAATCACACGGTGGATCATACTCTGGGTTCCACATGCATGTTTTAGCTGAAGGAAGAATCCCTTAAACCTGGAGAGTTGAGACCCATGGAATGGGTACCATGCAATATGACTTCAAAGGGTCTGCTTTTGCTCACCGAACCTCACCAATCCTATCACTGCTGCATTTATGCCGCTGTACACACGCTTGATTCTCTTTCAGAGACATATAAATACATAGGTTTTAAGATTCTTACTAGTCAGGTATATTCTAAGGCGTTTAATATGGGGTGTTGAGTCCACTTCGTTGAGCAAGGAGTAGCTCTTGTCTACTACATATTTGGCTTATGGAACGGTATCTGTGCTAATTTCAATCTCTGGTTTTATGCAGCACCCCAACTCACCTTTCCCCTTAAGCAAGCATAAGTTGGTTTTCTACATTTGAGACCCTGTTCTGTTTTGTAATTCAGTTCCTGTGTAGCCAAGTTTACACTCCGTATAGTAGTGATATCTTATGATGTTTCTTTTCCTGTGTGACTTATTTCATTTAGAATCATCGTACCTGAATCCACTCATTATGCTGCTACTGGCCTGATGACATAGATTTCATTGCTGAGTGATATTGCATTGTACGTAAGTACCACAACTTCTTTATCCATTTTCCCTTTCTGTGATATTGAACTTGTACCGTAAAGAAGGTTCTTGTAAACAGAGCCGTCCCAAACTTTGGGGTGGCTGTGTCTTTTTGATTTTAATTTCCCTAAGCTATAGGACCATAAGTGGAAGTGCCCTAGGCTCTGTTCCTTTGTTTTTTAGATGTTTCAGGAAACACCATACACTTCTCCAGAGTGGCTGTTGGCAATTTACATCCCACCCATCAGCATAACAAGGCTCCCAGTTCTCCATGGCCTGTCCTGTCTTTCTGGATTTTACACATTTTTCAGATGGCCCTTTTGACCGGGGGGCAGTGAGACTTCATTGTAGTGCAGATTTCCTTTGCAAGCTTGCTTGGTTGGCCAAAAAGGGCGTATGCGTTTTTTCCTGAATATATTCAGGAAAAAACGCATACGCCCTTTTTGGCCAAGTGCATCATTGTGGACGTTCTGCCTCTTTTCCTATGCTTTACATGCAATTCCAGTCTACCTCCTGAAATCGGTTTCCTGCAATTCTGTCCCGCTTTCAAGTCCTCTTGGCAGCCTTACTTCAATATATTTTTGGACGATAGCTGTCATTTATAACTCTGCAGGTTTGTGAATTACAGTGCCCCTGAGCTCCTTTCTTCAACTCGCTTTCTTGTGAGCTGGCCGCAACACCGCAGGATTGCTTCAGTCCCTAGTGTGATTCCGGCATGGCACGCTGAGCCTTTGGTTAATTCCTCTTCCTGGTGGGAAATGAGAGTTAAATTTGCCTGTCCAGACACCACCAGCTAGTGTCTCATTGGTTCTCCCTATTCCTGTTCATCTTCCACAGTAATTGCAAACTGGGCCAAACAGGAGGTTAAATGCCCTGACTCTCCAAGTGGGGAGAGTGTTAGTAAAGCGTCTGGAATGTTGCACCCGAGTACCAGGGGAGGAAAACTGAGACACATTTGAACACGTTTCCCAATCACACGGTGGATCATACTCTGGGTTCCACATGCATGTTTTAGCTGAAGGAAGAATCCCTTAAACCTGGAGAGTTGAGACCCATGGAATGGGTACCATGCAATATGACTTCAAAGGGTCTGCTTTTGCTCACCGAACCTCACCAATCCTATCACTGCTGCATTTATGCCGCTGTACACACGCTTGATTCTCTTTCAGAGACATATAAATACATAGGTTTTAAGATTCTTACTAGTCAGGTATATTCTAAGGCGTTTAATATGGGGTGTTGAGTCCACTTCGTTGAGCAAGGAGTAGCTCTTGTCTATTACATATTTGGCTTATGGAATGGTATCTGTGCTAATTTCAATCTCTGGTTTTATGCAGCACCCCAACTCACCTTTCCCCTTAAGCAAGCATAAGTTGGTTTTCTACATTTGAGACCCTGTTCTGTTTTGTAATTCAGTTCCTGTGTAGCCAAGTTTACACTCCGTATAGTAGTGATATCTTATGATGTTTCTTTTCCTGTGTGACTTATTTCATTTAGAATCATCGTACCTGAATCCACTCATTATGCTGCTACTGGCCTGATGACATAGATTTCATTGCTGAGTGATATTGCATTGTACGTAAGTACCACAACTTCTTTATCCATTTTCCCTTTCTGTGATATTGAACTTGTACCGTAAAGGAGGTTCTTGTAAACAGAGCCGTCCCAAACTTTGGGGTGGCTGTGTCTTTTTGATTTTAATTTCCCTAAGCTATAGGACCATAAGTGGAAGTGCCCTAGGCTCTGTTCCTTTGTTTTTTAGATGTTTCAGGAAACACCATACACTTCTCCAGAGTGGCTGTTGGCAATTTACATCCCACCCATCAGCATAACAAGGCTCCCAGTTCTCCATGGCCTGTCCTGTCTTTCTGGATTTTACACATTTTTCAGATGGCCCTTTTGACCGGGGGGCAGTGAGACTTCATTGTAGTGCAGATTTCCTTTGCAAGCTTGCTTGGTTGGCCAAAAAGGGCGTATGCGTTTTTTCCTGAATATATTCAGGAAAAAACGCATACGCCCTTTTTGGCCAAGTGCATCATTGTGGACGTTCTGCCTCTTTTCCTATGCTTTACATGCAATTCCAGTCTACCTCCTGAAATCGGTTTCCTGCAATTCTGTCCCGCTTTCAAGTCCTCTTGGCAGCCTTACTTCAATATATTTTTGGACGATAGCTGTCATTTATAACTCTGCAGGTTTGTGAATTACAGTGCCCCTCAGCTCCTTTCTTCAACTCGCTTTCTTGTGAGCTGGCCGCAACACCGCAGGATTGCTTCCGTCCCTAGTGTGGTTCCGGCATGGCACGCTGAGCCTTTGGTTAATTCCTCTTCCTGGTGGGAAATGAGAGTTAAATTTGCCTGTCCAGACACCACCAGCTAGTCTCTCATTGGTTCTCCCTATTCCTGTTCATCTTCCGCAGTAATTGCAAACTGGGCCAAACAGGAGGTTAAATGCCCTGACTCTCCAAGTGGGGAGAGTGTTAGTAAAGCGTCTGGAATGTTGCACCCGAGTACCAGGGGAGGAAAACTGAGACACATTTGAACACGTTTCCCAATCACACGGTGGATCATACTCTGGGTTCCACATGCATGTTTTAGCTGAAGGAAGAATCCCTTAAACCTGGAGAGTTGAGACCCATGGAATGGGTACCATGCAATATGACTTCAAAGGGTCTGCATTTGCTCACCGAACCTCAACAATCCTATCACTGCTGCATTTATGCCGCTGTACACACGCTTGATTCTCTTTCGGAAACATATAAATACATAGGTTTTAAGATTCTTACTAGTCAGGTATATTCTAAGGCGTTTAATATGGGGTGTTGAGTCCACTTCGTTGAGCAAGGAGTAGCTCTTGTCTATTACATATTTGGCTTATGGAATGGTATCTGTGCTAATTTCAATCTCTGGTTTTATGCAGCACCCCAACTCACCTTTCCCCTTAAGCAAGCATAAGTTGGTTTTCTACATTTGAGACCCTGTTCTGTTTTGTAATTCAGTTCCTGTGTAGCCAAGTTTACATTCCGTGTAGTAGTGATATCTTATGATGTTTATTTTCCTGTGTGACTTATTTCATTTAGGATCATCGTACCTGAATCCACTCATTATGCTGCTATGGGCCTGATGACATAGATTTCATTGCTGAGTGATATTGCATTGTACGTAAGTACCACAACTTCTTTATCCATTTTCCCTTTCTGTGATATTGAACTTGTACCATAAACGAGGTTTTTGTAAACAGAGCCTTCCCAAACGTTGGGGTGGCTGTGTCTTTTTGATTTTAATTTCCCTAAGCTATAGGACCATAAGTGGAAGTGCCCTAGGCTCTGTTCCTTTGTTTTTTAGATGTTTCAGGAAACACCATACACTTCTCCAGAGTGGCTGTTGGCAATTTACATCCCACCCATCAGCATAACAAGGCTCCCAGTTCTCCATGGCCTGTCCTGTCTTTCTGGATTTTACACATTTTTCAGATGGCCCTTTTGACCGGGGGGCAGTGAGACTTCATTGTAGTGCAGATTTCCTTTGCAAGCTTGCTTGGTTGGCCAAAAAGGGCGTATGCGTTTTTTCCTGAATATATTCAGGAAAAAACGCATACGCCCTTTTTGGCCAAGTGCATCATTGTGGACGTTCTGCCTCTTTTCCTATGCTTTACATGCAATTCCAGTCTACCTCCTGAAATCGGTTTCCTGCAATTCTGTCCCGCTTTCAAGTCCTCTTGGCAGCCTTACTTCAATATATTTTTGGACGATAGCTGTCATTTATAACTCTGCAGGTTTGTGAATTACAGTGCCCCTCAGCTCCTTTCTTCAACTCGCTTTCTTGTGAGCTGGCCACAACACCGCAGCATTGCTTCAGTCCCTAGTGTGGTTCCGGCATGGCACGCTGAGCCTTTGGTTAATTCCTCTTCCTGGTGGGAAATGAGAGTTAAATTTGCCTGTCCAGACACCACCAGCTAGTCTCTCATTGGTTCTCCCTATTCCTGTTCATCTTCTGCAGTAATTGCAAACTGGGCCAAACAGGAGGTTAAATGTCCTGACTCTCCAAGTGGGGAGAGTGTTAGTAAAGCGTCTGGAATGTTGCACCCGAGTACCAGGGGAGGAAAACTGAGACACATTTGAACACGTTTCCCAATCACACGGTGGATCATACTCTGGGTTCCACATGCATGTTTTAGCTGAAGGAAGAATCCCTTAAACCTGGAGAGTTGAGACCCATGGAATGGGTACCATGCAATATGACTTCAAAGGGTCTGCATTTGCTCACCGAACCTCACCAATCCTATCACTGCTGCATTTATGCCGCTGTACACACGCTTGATTCTCTTTCAGAGACATATAAATACATAGGTTTTAAGATTCTTACTAGTCAGGTATATTCTAAGGCGTTTAATATGGGGTGTTGAGTCCACTTCGTTGAGCAAGGAGTAGCTCTTGTCTATTACATATTTGGCTTATGGAATGGTATCTGTGCTAATTTCAATCTCTGGTTTTATGCAGCACCCCAACTCACCTTTCCCCTTAAGCAAGCATAAGTTGGTTTTCTACATTTGAGACCCTGTTCTGTTTTGTAATTCAGTTCCTGTGTAGCCAAGTTTACACTCCGTATAGTAGTGATATCTTATGATGTTTCTTTTCCTGTGTGACTTATTTCACTTAGAAACATCGTACCTGAATCCACTCATTATGCTGCTATGGGCCTGATGACATAGATTTCATTGCTGAGTGATATTGCATTGTACGTAAGTACCACAACTTCTTTATCCATTTTCCCTTTCTGTGATATTGAACTTGTACCATAAACGAGGTTCTTGTAAACAGAGCCTTCCCAAACGTTGGGGTGGCTGTGTCTTTTTGATTTTAATTTCCCTAAGCTATAGGACCATAAGTGGAAGTGCCCTAGGCTCTGTTCCTTTGTTTTTTAGATGTTTCAGGAAACACCATACACTTCTCCAGAGTGGCTGTTGGCAATTTACATCCCGCCCATCAGCATAACAAGGCTCCCAGTTCTCCATGGCCTGTCCTGTCTTTCTGGATTTTACACTTTTTTCAGATGGCCCTTTTGACCGGGGGGCAGTGAGACTTCATTGTAGTGCAGATTTCCTTTGCAAGCTTGCTTGGTTTATCAAAAAGTGCGTATGATTTTTTCCTGAATATATTCAGGTAAAAACGCATATGCCCTTTTTGCCAAGTGCATCATTGTGGACGTTCTGCCTCTTTTCCTATGCTTTACATGCAATTCGAGTCTACCTCCTGAAATCGGTTTCCTGCAATTCTGCCCCGCTTTCAAGTCCTCTTGGCAGCCTTACTTCAATATATTTTTGGACGATAGCTGTCATTTATAAGTCTGCAGGTTTGTGAATTACAGTGCCCCTGAGCTCCTTTCTTCAACTCGCTTTCTTGTGAGCTGGCCGCAACACCGCAGGATTGCTTCAGGCCCTAGTGTGGTTCCGGGACGGCACGCTGAGCCTTTGGTTACTTCCTCTTCCTGGTGGGAAATGAGAGTTAAATTTGCCCGTCCAGACACCTCCAGCTAGTCTCTCATTGCTTCTCCCTTTTCCTGTTCATCTTCCGCAGAAATTGCAATCTGGGCCAAACAGGAAGTTAAAGGCAGTGACTCTCCAAGTGGGGAGAGTTTTAGTAAAGCATCTGGAATGTTGCACCCAAGTACCAGGGGAGGAAAACTGAGACACATTTGAACACGTTTCCCGATCACACGGTGGATCATACTCTGGGTTCCACATGCATGTTTTAGCTGAAGGAAGAATCCCTTAAACCTGGAGAGTTGAGACCCATGGAATGGGTACCATGCAATATGACTTCAAAGGGTCTGCATTTGCTCACCGAACCTCACCAATCCTATCACTGCTGCATTTATGCCGCTGTACACACGCTTGATTCTCTTTCAGAGACATATAAATACATAGGTTTTAAGATTCTTACTAGTCAGGTATATTCTAAGGCGTTTAATATGGGGTGTTGAGTCCACTTCGTTGAGCAAGGAGTAGCTCTTGTCTATTACATATTTGGCTAATGGAATGGTATCTGTGCTAATTTCAATCTCTGGTTTTATGCAGCACCCCAACTCACCTTTCCCCTTAAGCAAGCATAAGTTGGTTTTCTACATTTGAGACCCTGTTCTGTTTTGTAATTCAGTTCCTGTGTAGCCAAGTTTACACTCCGTATAGTAGTGATATCTTATGATGTTTCTTATTCTCTGTGATTTATTTCACTTAGAATCATCGTACCTGAATCCACTCATTATGCTGCTACTGGCCTGATGACATAGATTTCATTGCTGAGTGATATTGCATTGTACGTAAGTACCACAACTTCTTTATCCATTTTCCCTTTCTGTGATATTGAACTTGTACCGTAAACGAGGTTTTTGTAAACAGAGCCGTCCCAAACTTTGGGGTGGCTGTGTCTTTTTGATTTTAATTTCCCTAAGCTATAGGACCATAAGTGGAAGTGCCCTAGGTTCTGTTCCTTTGTTTTTTAGATGTTTCAGGAAACACCATACACTTCTCCAGAGTGGCTGTTGGCAATTTACATCCCACCCATCAGCATAACAAGGCTCCCAGTTCTCCATGGCCTGTCCTGTCTTTCTGGATTTTACACATTTTTCAGATGGCCCTTTTGACCGGGGGGCAGTGAGACTTCATTGTAGTGCAGATTTCCTTTGCAAGCTTGCTTGGTTGGCCAAAAAGGGCGTATGCGTTTTTTCCTGAATATATTCAGGAAAAAACGCATACGCCCTTTTTGGCCAAGTGCATCATTGTGGACCTTCTGCCTCTTTTCCTATGCTTTACATGCAATTCCAGTCTACCTCCTGAAATCGGTTTCCTGCAATTCTGTCCCGCTTTCAAGTCCTCTTGGCAGCCTTACTTCAATATATTTTTGGACGATAGCTGTCATTTATAACTCTGCAGGTTTGTGAATTACAGTGCCCCTCAGCTCCTTTCTTCAACTCGCTTTCTTGTGAGCTGGCCACAACACCGCAGCATTGCTTCAGTCCCTAGTGTGGTTCCGGCATGGCACGCTGAGCCTTTGGTTAATTCCTCTTCCTGGTGGGAAATGAGAGTTAAATTTGCCTGTCCAGACACCACCAGCTAGTCTCTCATTGGTTCTCCCTATTCCTGTTCATCTTCTGCAGAAATTGCAAACTGGGCCAAACAGGAGGTTAAATGTCCTGACTCTCCAAGTGGGGAGAGTGTTAGTAAAGCGTCTGGAATGTTGCACCCGAGTACCAGGGGAGGAAAACTGAGACACATTTGAACACGTTTCCCAATCACACGGTGGATCATACTCTGGGTTCCACATGCATGTTTTAGCTGAAGGAAGAATCCCTTAAACCTGGAGAGTTGAGACCCATGGAATGGGTACCATGCAATATGACTTCAAAGGGTCTGCATTTGCTCACCGAACCTCACCAATCCTATCACTGCTGCATTTATGCCGCTGTACACACGCTTGATTCTCTTTCAGATACATATAAATACATAGGTTTTAAGATTCTTACTAGTCAGGTATATTCTAAGGCGTTTAATATGGGGTGTTGAGTCCACTTCGTTGAGCAGGAGTAGCTCTTGTCTATTACATATTTGGCTTATGGAATGGTATCTGTGCTAATTTCAATCTCTGGTTTTATGCAGCACCCCAACTCACCTTTCCCCTTAAGCAAGCATAAGTTGGTTTTCTACATTTGAGACCCTGTTCTGTTTTGTAATTCAGTTCCTGTGTAGCCAAGTTTACACTCCGTATAGTAGTGATATCTTATGATGTTTCTTTTCCTGTGTGACTTATTTCATTTAGAATCATCGTACCTGAATCCACTCATTATGCTGCTACTGGCCTGATGACATAGATTTCATTGCTGAGTGATATTGCATTGTACGTAAGTACCACAACTTCTTTATCCATTTTCCGTTTCTGTGATATTGAACTTGTACCGTAAAGGAGGTTCTTGTAAACACAGCCGTCCCAAACTTTGGGGTGGCTGTGTCTTTTTGATTTTAATTTCCCTAAGCTATAGGACCATAAGTGGAAGTGCCCTAGGCTCTGTTCCTTTGTTTTTTAGATGTTTCAGGAAACACCATACACTTCTCCAGAGTGGCTGTTGGCAATTTACATCCCACCCATCAGCATAACAAGGCTCCCAGTTCTCCATGGCCTGTCCTGTCTTTCTGGATTTTACACATTTTTCAGATGGCCCTTTTGACCGGGGGGCAGTGAGACTTCATTGTAGTGCAGATTTCCTTTGCAAGCTTGCTTGGTTGGCCAAAAAGGGCGTATGCGTTTTTTCCTGAATATATTCAGGAAAAAACGCATACGCCCTTTTTGGCCAAGTGCATCATTGTGGACCTTCTGCCTCTTTTCCTATGCTTTACATGCAATTCCAGTCTACCTCCTGAAATCGGTTTCCTGCAATTCTGTCCCGCTTTCAAGTCCTCTTGGCAGCCTTACTTCAATATATTTTTGGACGATAGCTGTCATTTATAACTCTGCAGGTTTGTGAATTACAGTGCCCCTCAGCTCCTTTCTTCAACTCGCTTTCTTGTGAGCTGGCCACAACACCGCAGCATTGCTTCAGTCCCTAGTGTGGTTCCGGCATGGCACGCTGAGCCTTTGGTTAATTCCTCTTCCTGGTGGGAAATGAGAGTTAAATTTGCCTGTCCAGACACCACCAGCTAGTCTCTCATTGGTTCTCCCTATTCCTGTTCATCTTCTGCAGAAATTGCAAACTGGGCCAAACAGGAGGTTAAATGTCCTGACTCTCCAAGTGGGGAGAGTGTTAGTAAAGCGTCTGGAATGTTGCACCCGAGTACCAGGGGAGGAAAACTGAGACACATTTGAACACGTTTCCCAATCACACGGTGGATCATACTCTGGGTTCCACATGCATGTTTTAGCTGAAGGAAGAATCCCTTAAACCTGGAGAGTTGAGACCCATGGAATGGGTACCATGCAATATGACTTCAAAGGGTCTGCATTTGCTCACCGAACCTCACCAATCCTATCACTGCTGCATTTATGCCGCTGTACACACGCTTGATTCTCTTTCAGATACATATAAATACATAGGTTTTAAGATTCTTACTAGTCAGGTATATTCTAAGGCGTTTAATATGGGGTGTTGAGTCCACTTCGTTGAGCAGGAGTAGCTCTTGTCTATTACATATTTGGCTTATGGAATGGTATCTGTGCTAATTTCAATCTCTGGTTTTATGCAGCACCCCAACTCACCTTTCCCCTTAAGCAAGCATAAGTTGGTTTTCTACATTTGAGACCCTGTTCTGTTTTGTAATTCAGTTCCTGTGTAGCCAAGTTTACACTCCGTATAGTAGTGATATCTTATGATGTTTCTTTTCCTGTGTGACTTATTTCATTTAGAATCATCGTACCTGAATCCACTCATTATGCTGCTACTGGCCTGATGACATAGATTTCATTGCTGAGTGATATTGCATTGTACGTAAGTACCACAACTTCTTTATCCATTTTCCGTTTCTGTGATATTGAACTTGTACCGTAAAGGAGGTTCTTGTAAACACAGCCGTCCCAAACTTTGGGGTGGCTGTGTCTTTTTGATTTTAATTTCCCTAAGCTATAGGACCATAAGTGGAAGTGCCCTAGGCTCTGTTCCTTTGTTTTTTAGATGTTTCAGGAAACACCATACACTTCTCCAGAGTGGCTGTTGGCAATTTACATCCCACCCATCAGCATAACAAGGCTCCCAGTTCTCCATGGCCTGTCCTGTCTTTCTGGATTTTACACATTTTTCAGATGGCCCTTTTGACCGGGGGGCAGTGAGACTTCATTGTAGTGCAGATTTCCTTTGCAAGCTTGCTTGGTTGGCCAAAAAGGGCGTATGCGTTTTTTCCTGAATATATTCAGGAAAAAACTCATACGCCCTTTTTGGCCAAGTGCATCATTGTGGACGTTCTGCCTCTTTTCCTATGCTTTACATGCAATTCCAGTCTACCTCCTGAAATCGGTTTCCTGCAATTCTGTCCCGCTTTCAAGTCCTCTTGGCAGCCTTACTTCAATATATTTTTGGACGATAGCTGTCATTTATAACTCTGCAGGTTTGTGAATTACAGTGCCCCTCAGCTCCTTTCTTCAACTCGCTTTCTTGTGAGCTGGCCGCAACACCGCAGGATTGCTTCAGTCCCTAGTGTGGTTCCGGCATGGCACGCTGAGCCTTTGGTTAATTCCTCTTCCTGGTGGGAAATGAGAGTTAAATTTGCCTGTCCAGACACCACCAGCTAGTCTCTCATTGGTTCTCCCTATTCCTGTTCATCTTCCGCAGTAATTGCAAACTGGGCCAAACAGGAGGTTAAATGCCCTGACTCTCCAAGTGGGGAGAGTGTTAGTAAAGCGTCTGGAATGTTGCACCCGAGTACCAGGGGAGGAAAACTGAGACACATTTGAACACGTTTCCCAATCACACGGTGGATCATACTCTGGGTTCCACATGCATGTTTTAGCTGAAGGAAGAATCCCTTAAACCTGGAGAGTTGAGACGCATGGAATGGGTACCATGCAATATGACTTCAAAGGGTCTGCATTTGCTCACCGAACCTCACCAATCCTATCACTGCTGCATTTATGCCGCTGTACACACGCTTGATTCTCTTTCAGATACATATAAATACATAGGTTTTAAGATTCTTACTAGTCAGGTATATTCTAAGGCGTTTAATATGGGGTGTTGAGTCCACTTCGTTGAGCAAGGAGTAGCTCTTGTCTATTACATATTTGGCTTATGGAATGGTATCTGTGCTAATTTCAATCTCTGGTTTTATGCAGCACCCCAACTCACCTTTCCCGTTAAGCAAGCATAAGTTGGTTTTCTACATTTGAGACCCTGTTCTGTTTTGTAATTCAGTTCCTGTGTAGCCAAGTTTACATTCCGTGTAGTAGTGATATCTTATGATGTTTCTTATTCTCTGTGATTTATTTCACTTAGAAACATCGTACCTGAATCCACTCATTATGCTGCTATGGGCCTGATGACATAGATTTCATTGCTGAGTGATATTGCATTGTACGTAAGTACCACAACTTCTTTATCCATTTTCCCTTTCTGTGATATTGAACTTGTACCATAAACGAGGTTCTTGTAAACAGAGCCTTCCCAAACGTTGGGGTGGCTGTGTCTTTTTGATTTTAATTTCCCTAAGCTATAGGACCATAAGTGGAAGTGCCCTAGGCTCTGTTCCTTTGTTTTTTAGATGTTTCAGGAAACACCATACACTTCTCCAGAGTGGCTGTTGGCAATTTACATCCCGCCCATCAGCATAACAAGGCTCCCAGTTCTCCATGGCCTGTCCTGTCTTTCTGGATTTTACACTTTTTTCAGATGGCCCTTTTGACCGGGGGGCAGTGAGACTTCATTGTAGTGCAGATTTCCTTTGCAAGCTTGCTTGGTTTATCAAAAAGTGCGTATGATTTTTTCCTGAATATATTCAGGTAAAAACGCATATGCCCTTTTTGCCAAGTGCATCATTGTGGACGTTCTGCCTCTTTTCCTATGCTTTACATGCAATTCCAGTCTACCTCCTGAAATCGGTTTCCTGCAATTCTGCCCCGCTTTCAAGTCCTCTTGGCAGCCTTACTTCAATATATTTTTGGACGATAGCTGTCATTTATAAGTCTGCAGGTTTGTGAATTACAGTGCCCCTGAGCTCCTTTCTTCAACTCGCTTTCTTGTGAGCTGGCCGCAACACCGCAGGATTGCTTCAGGCCCTAGTGTGGTTCCGGGACGGCACGCTGAGCCTTTGGTTACTTCCTCTTCCTGGTGGGAAATGAGAGTTAAATTTGCCCGTCCAGACACCTCCAGCTAGTCTCTCATTGCTTCTCCCTTTTCCTGTTCATTTTCCGCAGAAATTGCAATCTGGGCCAAACAGGAAGTTAAAGGCAGTGACTCTCCAAGTGGGGAGAGTTTTAGTAAAGCGTCTGGAATGTTGCACCCAAGTACCAGGGGAGGAAAACTGAGACACATTTGAACACGTTTCCCGATCACACGGTGGATCATACTCTGGGTTCCACATGCATGTTTTAGCTGAAGGAAGAATCCCTTAAACCTGGAGAGTTGAGACCCATGGAATGGGTACCATGCAATATGACTTCAAAGGGTCTGCATTTGCTCACCGAACCTCACCAATCCTATCACTGCTGCATTTATGCCGCTGTACACACGCTTGATTCTCTTTCAGAGACATATAAATACATAGGTTTTAAGATTCTTACTAGTCAGGTATATTCTAAGGCGTTTAATATGGGGTGTTGAGTCCACTTCGTTGAGCAAGGAGTAGCTCTTGTCTACTACATATTTGGCTTATGGAACGGTATCTGTGCTAATTTCAATCTCTGGTTTTATGCAGCACCCCAACTCACCTTTCCCCTTAAGCAA
This sequence comes from Orcinus orca, assembly GCF_937001465.1. Classification (NCBI taxonomy): domain Eukaryota; kingdom Metazoa; phylum Chordata; class Mammalia; order Artiodactyla; family Delphinidae; genus Orcinus; species Orcinus orca. Next base: position 68,573,834 of record NC_064559.1, read on the forward strand.
GCATAAGTTGGTTTTCTACATTTGAGACCCTGTTCTGTTTTGTAATTCAGTTCCTGTGTAGCCAAGTTTACACTCCGTATAGTAGTGATATCTTATGATGTTTCTTTTCCTGTGTGACTTATTTCATTTAGAATCATCGTACCTGAATCCACTCATTATGCTGCTACTGGCCTGATGACATAGATTTCATTGCTGAGTGATATTGCATTGTACGTAAGTACCACAACTTCTTTATCCATTTTCCCTTTCTGTGATATTGAACTTGTACCGTAAAGAAGGTTCTTGTAAACAGAGCCGTCCCAAACTTTGGGGTGGCTGTGTCTTTTTGATTTTAATTTCCCTAAGCTATAGGACCATAAGTGGAAGTGCCCTAGGCTCTGTTCCTTTGTTTTTTAGATGTTTCAGGAAACACCATACACTTCTCCAGAGTGGCTGTTGGCAATTTACATCCCACCCATCAGCATAACAAGGCTCCCAGTTCTCCATGGCCTGTCCTGTCTTTCTGGATTTTACACATTTTTCAGATGGCCCTTTTGACCGGGGGGCAGTGAGACTTCATTGTAGTGCAGATTTCCTTTGCAAGCTTGCTTGGTTGGCCAAAAAGGGCGTATGCGTTTTTTCCTGAATATATTCAGGAAAAAACGCATACGCCCTTTTTGGCCAAGTGCATCATTGTGGACGTTCTGCCTCTTTTCCTATGCTTTACATGCAATTCCAGTCTACCTCCTGAAATCGGTTTCCTGCAATTCTGTCCCGCTTTCAAGTCCTCTTGGCAGCCTTACTTCAATATATTTTTGGACGATAGCTGTCATTTATAACTCTGCAGGTTTGTGAATTACAGTGCCCCTGAGCTCCTTTCTTCAACTCGCTTTCTTGTGAGCTGGCCGCAACACCGCAGGATTGCTTCAGTCCCTAGTGTGATTCCGGCATGGCACGCTGAGCCTTTGGTTAATTCCTCTTCCTGGTGGGAAATGAGAGTTAAATTTGCCTGTCCAGACACCACCAGCTAGTCTCTCATTGGTTCTCCCTATTCCTGTTCATCTTCCACAGTAATTGCAAACTGGGCCAAACAGGAGGTTAAATGCCCTGACTCTCCAAGTGGGGAGAGTGTTAGTAAAGCGTCTGGAATGTTGCACCCGAGTACCAGGGGAGGAAAACTGAGACACATTTGAACACGTTTCCCAATCACACGGTGGATCATACTCTGGGTTCCACATGCATGTTTTAGCTGAAGGAAGAATCCCTTAAACCTGGAGAGTTGAGACCCATGGAATGGGTACCATGCAATATGACTTCAAAGGGTCTGCTTTTGCTCACCGAACCTCACCAATCCTATCACTGCTGCATTTATGCCGCTGTACACACGCTTGATTCTCTTTCAGAGACATATAAATACATAGGTTTTAAGATTCTTACTAGTCAGGTATATTCTAAGGCGTTTAATATGGGGTGTTGAGTCCACTTCGTTGAGCAAGGAGTAGCTCTTGTCTACTACATATTTGGCTTATGGAACGGTATCTGTGCTAATTTCAATCTCTGGTTTTATGCAGCACCCCAACTCACCTTTCCCCTTAAGCAAGCATAAGTTGGTTTTCTACATTTGAGACCCTGTTCTGTTTTGTAATTCAGTTCCTGTGTAGCCAAGTTTACACTCCGTATAGTAGTGATATCTTATGATGTTTCTTTTCCTGTGTGACTTATTTCATTTAGAATCATCGTACCTGAATCCACTCATTATGCTGCTACTGGCCTGATGACATAGATTTCATTGCTGAGTGATATTGCATTGTACGTAAGTACCACAACTTCTTTATCCATTTTCCCTTTCTGTGATATTGAACTTGTACCGTAAAGAAGGTTCTTGTAAACAGAGCCGTCCCAAACTTTGGGGTGGCTGTGTCTTTTTGATTTTAATTTCCCTAAGCTATAGGACCATAAGTGGAAGTGACCTAGGCTCTGTTCCTTTGTTTTTTAGATGTTTCAGGAAACACCATACACTTCTCCAGAGTGGCTGTTGGCAATTTACATCCCACCCATCAGCATAACAAGGCTCCCAGTTCTCCATGGCCTGTCCTGTCTTTCTGGATTTTACACATTTTTCAGATGGCCCTTTTGACCGGGGGGCAGTGAGACTTCATTGTAGTGCAGATTTCCTTTGCAAGCTTGCTTGGTTGGCCAAAAAGGGCGTATGCGTTTTTTCCTGAATATATTCAGGAAAAAACGCATACGCCCTTTTTGGCCAAGTGCATCATTGTGGACGTTCTGCCTCTTTTCCTATGCTTTACATGCAATTCCAGTCTACCTCCTGAAATCGGTTTCCTGCAATTCTGTCCCGCTTTCAAGTCCTCTTGGCAGCCTTACTTCAATATATTTTTGGACGATAGCTGTCATTTATAACTCTGCAGGTTTGTGAATTACAGTGCCCCTCAGCTCCTTTCTTCAACTCGCTTTCTTGTGAGCTGGCCGCAACACCGCAGGATTGCTTCCGTCCCTAGTGTGGTTCCGGCATGGCACGCTGAGCCTTTGGTTAATTCCTCTTCCTGGTGGGAAATGAGAGTTAAATTTGCCTGTCCAGACACCACCAGCTAGTCTCTCATTGGTTCTCCCTATTCCTGTTCATCTTCCGCAGTAATTGCAAACTGGGCCAAACAGGAGGTTAAATGCCCTGACTCTCCAAGTGGGGAGAGTGTTAGTAAAGCGTCTGGAATGTTGCACCCGAGTACCAGGGGAGGAAAACTGAGACACATTTGAACACGTTTCCCAATCACACGGTGGATCATACTCTGGGTTCCACATGCATGTTTTAGCTGAAGGAAGAATCCCTTAAACCTGGAGAGTTGAGACCCATGGAATGGGTACCATGCAATATGACTTCAAAGGGTCTGCATTTGCTCACCGAACCTCAACAATCCTATCACTGCTGCATTTATGCCGCTGTACACATGCTTGATTCTCTTTCAGAGACATATAAATACATAGGTTTTAAGATTCTTACTAGTCAGGTATATTCTAAGGCGTTTAATATGGGGTGTTGAGTCCACTTCGTTGAGCAAGGAGTAGCTCTTGTCTATTACATATTTGGCTTATGGAATGGTATCTGTGCTAATTTCAATCTCTGGTTTTATGCAGCACCCCAACTCACCTTTCCCCTTAAGCAAGCATAAGTTGGTTTTCTACATTTGAGACCCTGTTCTGTTTTGTAATTCAATTCCTGTGTAGCCAAGTTTACATTCCGTGTAGTAGTGATATCTTATGATGTTTATTTTCCTGTGTGACTTATTTCATTTAGGATCATCGTACCTGAATCCACTCATTATGCTGCTATGGGCCTGATGACATAGATTTCATTGCTGAGTGATATTGCATTGTACGTAAGTACCACAACTTCTTTATCCATTTTCCCTTTCTGTGATATTGAACTTGTACCATAAACGAGGTTTTTGTAAACAGAGCCTTCCCAAACGTTGGGGTGGCTGTGTCTTTTTTATTTTAATTTCCCTAAGCTATAGGACCATAAGTGGAAGTGCCCTAGGCTCTGTTCCTTTGTTTTTTAGATGTTTCAGGAAACACCATACACTTCTCCAGAGTGGCTGTTGGCAATTTACATCCCACCCATCAGCATAACAAGGCTCCCAGTTCTCCATGGCCTGTCCTGTCTTTCTGGATTTTACACATTTTTCAGATGGCCCTTTTGACCGGGGGGCAGTGAGACTTCATTGTAGTGCAGATTTCCTTTGCAAGCTTGCTTGGTTGGCCAAAAAGGGCGTATGCGTTTTTTCCTGAATATATTCAGGAAAAAACGCATACGCCCTTTTTGGCCAAGTGCATCATTGTGGACGTTCTGCCTCTTTTCCTATGCTTTACATGCAATTCCAGTCTACCTCCTGAAATCGGTTTCGTGCAATTCTGTCCCGCTTTCAAGTCCTCTTGGCAGCCTTACTTCAATATATTTTTGGACGATAGCTGTCATTTATAACTCTGCAGGTTTGTGAATTACAGTGCCCCTCAGCTCCTTTCTTCAACTCGCTTTCTTGTGAGCTGGCCACAACACCGCAGCATTGCTTCAGTCCCTAGTGTGGTTCCGGCATGGCACGCTGAGCCTTTGGTTAATTCCTCTTCCTGGTGGGAAATGAGAGTTAAATTTGCCTGTCCAGACACCACCAGCTAGTCTCTCATTGGTTCTCCCTATTCCTGTTCATCTTCTGCAGTAATTGCAAACTGGGCCAAACAGGAGGTTAAATGCCCTGACTCTCCAAGTGGGGAGAGTGTTAGTAAAGTGTCTGGAATGTTGCACCCGAGTACCAGGGGAGGAAAACTGAGACACATTTGAACACGTTTCCCAATCACACGGTGGATCATACTCTGGGTTCCACATGCATGTTTTAGCTGAAGGAAGAATCCCTTAAACCTGGAGAGTTGAGACCCATGGAATGGGTACCATGCAATATGACTTCAAAGGGTCTGCATTTGCTCACCGAACCTCACCAATCCTATCACTGCTGCATTTATGCCGCTGTACACACGCTTGATTCTCTTTCAGAGACATATAAATACATAGGTTTTAAGATTCTTACTAGTCAGGTATATTCTAAGGCGTTTAATATGGGGTGTTGAGTCCACTTCGTTGAGCAAGGAGTAGCTCTTGTCTATTACATATTTGGCTTATGGAATGGTATCTGTGCTAATTTCAATCTCTGGTTTTATGCAGCACCCCAACTCACCTTTCCCCTTAAGCAAGCATAAGTTGGTTTTCTACATTTGAGACCCTGTTCTGTTTTGTAATTCAGTTCCTGTGTAGCCAAGTTTACACTCCGTATAGTAGTGATATCTTATGATGTTTCTTTTCCTGTGTGACTTATTTCACTTAGAAACATCGTACCTGAATCCACTCATTATGCTGCTATGGGCCTGATGACATAGATTTCATTGCTGAGTGATATTGCATTGTACGTAAGTACCACAACTTCTTTATCCATTTTCCCTTTCTGTGATATTGAACTTGTACCATAAACGAGGTTCTTGTAAACAGAGCCTTCCCAAACGTTGGGGTGGCTGTGTCTTTTTGATTTTAATTTCCCTAAGCTATAGGACCATAAGTGGAAGTGCCCTAGGCTCTGTTCCTTTGTTTTTTAGATGTTTCAGGAAACACCATACACTTCTCCAGAGTGGCTGTTGGCAATTTACATCCCGCCCATCAGCATAACAAGGCTCCCAGTTCTCCATGGCCTGTCCTGTCTTTCTGGATTTTACACTTTTTTCAGATGGCCCTTTTGACCGGGGGGCAGTGAGACTTCATTGTAGTGCAGATTTCCTTTGCAAGCTTGCTTGGTTTATCAAAAAGTGCGTATGATTTTTTCCTGAATATATTCAGGTAAAAACGCATATGCCCTTTTTGCCAAGTGCATCATTGTGGACGTTCTGCCTCTTTTCCTATGCTTTACATGCAATTCGAGTCTACCTCCTGAAATTGGTTTCCTGCAATTCTGCCCCGCTTTCAAGTCCTCTTGGCAGCCTTACTTCAATATATTTTTGGACGATAGCTGTCATTTATAAGTCTGCAGGTTTGTGAATTACAGTGCCCCTGAGCTCCTTTCTTCAACTCGCTTTCTTGTGAGCTGGCCGCAACACCGCAGGATTGCTTCAGGCCCTAGTGTGGTTCCGGGACGGCACGCTGAGCCTTTGGTTACTTCCTCTTCCTGGTGGGAAATGAGAGTTAAATTTGCCCGTCCAGACACCTCCAGCTAGTCTCTCATTGCTTCTCCCTTTTCCTGTTCATTTTCCGCAGAAATTGCAATCTGGGCCAAACAGGAAGTTAAAGGCAGTGACTCTCCAAGTGGGGAGAGTTTTAGTAAAGCGTCTGGAATGTTGCACCCAAGTACCAGGGGAGGAAAACTGAGACACATTTGAACACGTTTCCCGATCACACGGTGGATCATACTCTGGGTTCCACATGCATGTTTTAGCTGAAGGAAGAATCCCTTAAACCTGGAGAGTTGAGACCCATGGAATGGGTACCATGCAATATGACTTCAAAGGGTCTGCATTTGCTCACCGAACCTCACCAATCCTATCACTGCTGCATTTATGCCGCTGTACACACGCTTGATTCTCTTTCAGAGACATATAAATACATAGGTTTTAAGATTCTTACTAGTCAGGTATATTCTAAGGCGTTTAATATGGGGTGTTGAGTCCACTTCGTTGAGCAAGGAGTAGCTCTTGTCTATTACATATTTGGCTTATGGAATGGTATCTGTGCTAATTTCAATCTCTGGTTTTATGCAGCACCCCAACTCACCTTTCCCCTTAAGCAAGCATAAGTTGGTTTTAAACATTTGAGACCCTGTTCTGTTTTGTAATTCAGTTCCTGTGTAGCCAAGTTTACACTCCGTATAGTAGTGATATCTTATGATGTTTCTTTTCCTGTGTGACTTATTTCATTTAGAATCATCGTACCTGAATCCACTCATTATGCTGCTACTGGCCTGATGACATAGATTTCATTGCTGAGTGATATTGCATTGTACGTAAGTACCACAACTTCTTTATCCATTTTCCCTTTCTGTGATATTGAACTTGTACCGTAAAGGAGGTTCTTGTAAACAGAGCCGTCCCAAACTTTGGGGTGGCTGTGTCTTTTTGATTTTAATTTCCCTAAGCTATAGGACCATAAGTGGAAGTGCCCTAGGCTCTGTTCCTTTGTTTTTTAGATGTTTCAGGAAACACCATACACTTCTCCAGAGTGGCTGTTGGCAATTTACATCCCACCCATCAGCATAACAAGGCTCCCAGTTCTCCATGGCCTGTCCTGTCTTTCTGGATTTTACACATTTTTCAGATGGCCCTTTTGACCGGGGGGCAGTGAGACTTCATTGTAGTGCAGATTTCCTTTGCAAGCTTGCTTGGTTGGCCAAAAAGGGCGTATGCGTTTTTTCCTGAATATATTCAGGAAAAAACGCATACGCCCTTTTTGGCCAAGTGCATCATTGTGGACGTTCTGCCTCTTTTCCTATGCTTTACATGCAATTCCAGTCTACCTCCTGAAATCGGTTTCCTGCAATTCTGTCCCGCTTTCAAGTCCTCTTGGCAGCCTTACTTCAATATATTTTTGGACGATAGCTGTCATTTTAACTCTGCAGGTTTGTGAATTACAGTGCCCCTCAGCTCCTTTCTTCAACTCGCTTTCTTGTGAGCTGGCCGCAACACCGCAGGATTGCTTCAGTCCCTAGTGTGGTTCCGGCATGGCACGCTGAGCCTTTGGTTAATTCCTCTTCCTGGTGGGAAATGAGAGTTAAATTTGCCTGTCCAGACACCACCAGCTAGTCTCTCATTGGTTCTCCCTATTCCTGTTCATCTTCCGCAGTAATTGCAAACTGGGCCAAACAGGAGGTTAAATGCCCTGACTCTCCAAGTGGGGAGAGTGTTAGTAAAGCGTCTGGAATGTTGCACCCGAGTACCAGGGGAGGAAAACTGAGACACATTTGAACACGTTTCCCAATCACACGGTGGATCATACTCTGGGTTCCACATGCATGTTTTAGCTGAAGGAAGAATCCCTTAAACCTGGAGAGTTGAGACCCATGGAATGGGTACCATGCAATATGACTTCAAAGGGTCTGCATTTGCTCACCAAACCTCACCAATCCTATCACTGCTGCATTTATGCCGCTGTACACACGCTTGATTCTCTTTCAGATACATATAAATACATAGGTTTTAAGATTCTTACTAGTCAGGTATATTCTAAGGCGTTTAATATGGGGTGTTGAGTCCACTTCGTTGAGCAAGGAGTAGCTCTTGTCTATTACATATTTGGCTAATGGAATGGTATCTGTGCTAATTTCAATCTCTGGTTTTATGCAGCACCCCAACTCACCTTTCCCCTTAAGCAAGCATAAGTTGGTTTTCTACATTTGAGACCCTGTTCTGTTTTGTAATTCAGTTCCTGTGTAGCCAAGTTTACATTCCGTGTAGTAGTGATATCTTATGATGTTTCTTATTCTCTGTGATTTATTTCACTTAGAAACATCGTACCTGAATCCACTCATTATGCTGCTATGGGCCTGATGACATAGATTTCATTGCTGAGTGATATTGCATTGTACGTAAGTACCACAACTTCTTTATCCATTTTCCCTTTCTGTGATATTGAACTTGTACCATAAACGAGGTTTTTGTAAACAGAGCCTTCCCAAACGTTGGGGTGGCTGTGTCTTTTTGATTTTAATTTCCCTAAGCTATAGGACCATAAGTTGAAGTGCCCTAGGCTCTGTTCCTTTGTTTTTTAGATGTTTCAGGAAACACCATACACTTCTCCAGAGTGGCTGTTGGCAATTTACATCCCACCCATCAGCATAACAAGGCTCCCAGTTCTCCATGGCCTGTCCTGTCTTTCTGGATTTTACACATTTTTCAGATGGCCCTTTTGACCGGGGGGCAGTGAGACTTCATTGTAGTGCAGATTTCCTTTGCAAGCTTGCTTGGTTGGCCAAAAAGGGCGTATGCGTTTTTTCCTGAATATATTCAGGAAAAAACGCATACGCCCTTTTTGGCCAAGTGCATCATTGTGGACCTTCTGCCTCTTTTCCTATGCTTTACATGCAATTCCAGTCTACCTCCTGAAATCGGTTTCCTGCAATTCTGTCCCGCTTTCAAGTCCTCTTGGCAGCCTTACTTCAATATATTTTTGGACGATAGCTGTCATTTATAACTCTGCAGGTTTGTGAATTACAGTGCCCCTCAGCTCCTTTCTTCAACTCGCTTTCTTGTGAGCTGGCCACAACACCGCAGCATTGCTTCAGTCCCTAGTGTGGTTCCGGCATGGCACGCTGAGCCTTTGGTTAATTCCTCTTCCTGGTGGGAAATGAGAGTTAAATTTGCCTGTCCAGACACCACCAGCTAGTCTCTCATTGGTTCTCCCTATTCCTGTTCATCTTCTGCAGAAATTGCAAACTGGGCCAAACAGGAGGTTAAATGTCCTGACTCTCCAAGTGGGGAGAGTGTTAGTAAAGCGTCTGGAATGTTGCACCCGAGTACCAGGGGAGGAAAACTGAGACACATTTGAACACGTTTCCCAATCACACGGTGGATCATACTCTGGGTTCCACATGCATGTTTTAGCTGAAGGAAGAATCCCTTAAACCTGGAGAGTTGAGACCCATGGAATGGGTACCATGCAATATGACTTCAAAGGGTCTGCATTTGCTCACCGAACCTCACCAATCCTATCACTGCTGCATTTATGCCGCTGTACACACGCTTGATTCTCTTTCAGATACATATAAATACATAGGTTTTAAGATTCTTACTAGTCAGGTATATTCTAAGGCGTTTAATATGGGGTGTTGAGTCCACTTCGTTGAGCAGGAGTAGCTCTTGTCTATTACATATTTGGCTTATGGAATGGTATCTGTGCTAATTTCAATCTCTGGTTTTATGCAGCACCCCAACTCACCTTTCCCCTTAAGCAAGCATAAGTTGGTTTTCTACATTTGAGACCCTGTTCTGTTTTGTAATTCAGTTCCTGTGTAGCCAAGTTTACACTCCGTATAGTAGTGATATCTTATGATGTTTCTTTTCCTGTGTGACTTATTTCATTTAGAATCATCGTACCTGAATCCACTCATTATGCTGCTACTGGCCTGATGACATAGATTTCATTGCTGAGTGATATTGCATTGTACGTAAGTACCACAACTTCTTTATCCATTTTCCGTTTCTGTGATATTGAACTTGTACCGTAAAGGAGGTTCTTGTAAACACAGCCGTCCCAAACTTTGGGGTGGCTGTGTCTTTTTGATTTTAATTTCCCTAAGCTATAGGACCATAAGTGGAAGTGCCCTAGGCTCTGTTCCTTTGTTTTTTAGATGTTTCAGGAAACACCATACACTTCTCCAGAGTGGCTGTTGGCAATTTACATTCCGCCCATCAGCATAACAAGGCTCCCAGTTCTCCATGGCCTGTCCTGTCTTTCTGGATTTTACACATTTTTCAGATGGCCCTTTTGACCGGGGGGCAGTGAGACTTCATTGTAGTGCAGATTTCCTTTGCAAGCTTGCTTGGTTGGCCAAAAAGGGCGTATGCGTTTTTTCCTGAATATATTCAGGAAAAAACGCATACGCCCTTTTTGGCCAAGTGCATCATTGTGGACGTTCTGCCTCTTTTCCTATGCTTTACATGCAATTCCAGTCTACCTCCTGAAATCGGTTTCCTGCAATTCTGTCCCGCTTTCAAGTCCTCTTGGCAGCCTTACTTCAATATATTTTTGGACGATAGCTGTCATTTATAACTCTGCAGGTTTGTGAATTACAGTGCCCCTCAGCTCCTTTCTTCAACTCGCTTTCTTGTGAGCTGGCCACAACACCGCAGCATTGCTTCAGTCCCTAGTGTGGTTCCGGCATGGCACGCTGAGCCTTTGGTTAATTCCTCTTCCTGGTGGGAAATGAGAGTTAAATTTGCCTGTCCAGACACCACCAGCTAGTCTCTCATTGGTTCTCCCTATTCCTGTTCATCTTCCGCAGTAATTGCAAACTGGGCCAAACAGGAGGTTAAATGCCCTGACTCTCCAAGTGGGGAGAGTGTTAGTAAAGCGTCTGGAATGTTGCACCCGAGTACCAGGGGAGGAAAACTGAGACACATTTGAACACGTTTCCCAATCACACGGTGGATCATACTCTGGGTTCCACATGCATGTTTTAGCTGAAGGAAGAATCCCTTAAACCTGGAGAGTTGAGACCCATGGAATGGGTACCATGCAATATGACTTCAAAGGGTCTGCATTTGCTCACCGAACCTCACCAATCCTATCACTGCTGCATTTATGCCGCTGTACACACGCTTGATTCTCTTTCAGATACATATAAATACATAGGTTTTAAGATTCTTACTAGTCAGGTATATTCTAAGGCGTTTAATATGGGGTGTTGAGTCCACTTCGTTGAGCAAGGAGTAGCTCTTGTCTATTACATATTTGGCTTATGGAATGGTATCTGTGCTAATTTCAATCTCTGGTTTTATGCAGCACCCCAACTCACCTTTCCCGTTAAGCAAGCATAAGTTGGTTTTCTACATTTGAGACCCTGTTCTGTTTTGTAATTCAGTTCCTGTGTAGCCAAGTTTACATTCCGTGTAGTAGTGATATCTTATGATGTTTCTTATTCTCTGTGATTTATTTCACTTAGAAACATCGTACCTGAATCCACTCATTATGCTGCTATGGGCCTGATGACATAGATTTCATTGCTGAGTGATATTGCATTGTACGTAAGTACCACAACTTCTTTATCCATTTTCCCTTTCTGTGATATTGAACTTGTACCATAAACGAGGTTCTTGTAAACAGAGCCTTCCCAAACGTTGGGGTGGCTGTGTCTTTTTGATTTTAATTTCCCTAAGCTATAGGACCATAAGTGGAAGTGCCCTAGGCTCTGTTCCTTAGTTTTTTAGATGTTTCAGGAAACACCATACACTTCTCCAGAGTGGCTGTTGGCAATTTACATCCCGCCCATCAGCATAACAAGGCTCCCAGTTCTCCATGGCCTGTCCTGTCTTTCTGGATTTTACACTTTTTTCAGATGGCCCTTTTGACCGGGGGGCAGTGAGACTTCATTGTAGTGCAGATTTCCTTTGCAAGCTTGCTTGGTTGGCCAAAAAGGGCGTATGCGTTTTTTCCTGAATATATTCAGGAAAAAACGCATACGCCCTTTTTGGCCAAGTGCATCATTGTGGACGTTCTGCCTCTTTTCCTATGCTTTACATGCAATTGCAGTCTACCTCCTGAAATCGGTTTCCTGCAATTCTGCCCCGCTTTCAAGTCCTCTTGGCAGCCTTACTTCAATATATTTTTGGACGATAGCTGTCATTTATAAGTCTGCAGGTTTGTGAATTACAGTGCCCCTGAGCTCCTTTCTTCAACTCGCTTTCCTGTGAGCTCGCCGCAACACCGCAGGATTGCTTCAGGCCCTAGTGTGGTTCCGGGACGGCACGCTGAGCCTTTGGTTAATTCCTCTTCCTGGTGGGAAATGAGAGTTAAATATGCCCATCCAGACACCTCCAGCTAGTCTCTCATTGGTTCTCCCTTTTCCTGTTCATTTTACGCAGAAATTGCAATCTGGGCCAAACAGGAAGTTAAAGGCAGTGACTCTCCAAGTGGGGAGAGTTTTAGTAAAGCGTCTGGAATGTTGCACCCGAGTACCAGGGGAGGAAAACTGAGACACATTTGAACACGTTTCCCGATCACACGGTGGATCATACTCTGGGTTCCACATGCATGTTTTAGCTGAAGGAAGAATCCCTTAAACCTGGAGAGTTGAGACCCATGGAATGGGTACCATGCAATATGACTTCAAAGGGTCTGCATTTGCTCACCGAACCTCACCAATCCTATCACTGCTGCATTTATGCCGCTGTACACACGCTTGATTCTCTTTCGGAAACATATAAATACATAGGTTTTAAGATTCTTACTAGTCAGGTATATTCTTAGGCGTTAATATGGGGTGTTTAGTCCACTTCGTTGAGCAAGGAGTAGCTCTTGTCTATTACATATTTGGCTTATGGAACGGTATCTGTGCTAATTTCAATCTCTGGTTTTATGCAGCACCCCAACTCACCTTTCCCCTTAAGCAAGCATAAGTTGGTTTTCTACATTTGAGACCCTGTTCTGTTTTGTAATTCAGTTCCTGTGTAGCCAAGTTTACATTCCGTGTAGTAGTGATATCTTATGATGTTTCTTTTCCTGTGTGACTTATTTCATTTAGAATCATCGTACCTGAATCCACTCATTATGCTGCTACTGGCCTGATGACATAGATTTCATTGCTGAGTGATATTGCATTGTACGTATGTACCACAACTTCTTTATCCATTTTCCCTTTCTGTGATATTGAACTTGTACCGTAAACGAGGTTTTTGTAAACAGAGCCTTCCCAAAAGTTGGGGTGGCTGTGTCTTTTTGATTTTAATTTCCCTAAGCTATAGGACCATAAGTGGAAGTGCCCTAGGCTCTGTTCCTTTGTTTTTTAGATGTTTCAGGAAACACCATACACTTCTCCAGAGTGGCTGTTGGCAATTTACATCCCGCCCATCAGCATAACAAGGCTCCCAGTTCTCCATGGCCTGTCCTGTCTTTCTGGATTTTACACTTTTTTCAGATGGCCCTTTTGACCGGGGGGCAGTGAGACTTCATTGTAGTGCAGATTTCCTTTGCAAGCTTGCTTGGTTGGCCAAAAAGGGCGTATGCGTTTTTTCCTGAATATATTCAGGAAAAAACACATACGCCCTTTTTGGCCAAGTGCATCATTGTGGACGTTCTGCCTCTTTTCCTATGCTTTACATGCAATTCCAGTCTACCTCCTGAAATCGGTTTCCTGCAATTCTGCCCCGCTTTCAAGTCGTCTTGGCAGCCTTACTTCAATATATTTTTGGACGATAGCTGTCATTTATAACTCTGCAGGTTTGTGAATTACAGTGCCCCTGAGCTCCTTTCTTCAACTCGCTTTCTTCTGAGCTGGCCGCAACACCGCAGGATTGCTTCAGGCCCTAGTGTGGTTCCGGCATGGCACGCTGAGCCTTTGGTTAATTCCTCTTCCTGGTGGGAAATGAGAGTTAAATTTGCCTGTCCAGACACCACCAGCTAGTCTCTCATTGGTTCTCCCTATTCCTGTTCATCTTCCGTAGAAATTGCAAACTGGGCCAAACAGGAGGTTAAATGCCCTGACTCTCCAAGTGGGGAGAGTGTTAGTAAAGTGTCTGAAATGTTGCACCCGAGTACCAGCGGAGGAAAACTGAGACACATTTGAACACGTTTCCCGATCACACGGTGGATCATACTCTGGGTTCCACATGCATGTTTTAGCTGAAGGAAGAATCCCTTAAACCTGGAGAGTTGAGACCCATGGAATGGGTACCATGCAATATGACTTCAAAGGGTCTGCATTTGCTCACCGAACCTCACCAGTCCTATCACTGCTGCATTTATGCCGCTGTACACATGCTTGATTCTCTTTCGGAGACATATAAATACATAGGTTTTAAGATTCTTACTAGTCAGGTATATTCTTAGGCGTTTAATATGGGGTGTTGAGTCCACTTCGTTGAGCAAGGAGTAGCTCTTGTCTATTACATATTTGGCTTATGGAACGGTATCTGTGCTAATTTCAATCTCTGGTTTTATACAGCACCCCAACTCACCTTTCCCCTTAAGCAAATATAAGTTGGTTTTCTACATTTGAGACCCTGTTCTGTTTTGTAATTCAGTTCCTGTGTAGCCAGGTTTACACTCCGTGTAGTAGTGATATCTTATGATGTTTCTTTTCCTGTGTGACTTATTTCATTTAGAATCATCGTACCTGAATCCACTCATTATGCTGCTACTGGCCTGATGACATAGATTTCATTGCTGAGTGATATTGCATTGTACGTAAGTACCACAACTTCTTTATCCATTTTTCATTTTCTGTGATATTGAACTTGTACCGAAAACGAGGTTCTTGTAAACAGAGCTGTCCCAAACTTTGGGGTGGCTGTGTCTTTTTGATTTTAATTTCCCTAAGCTATAGGACCATAAGTGGAAGTGCCCTAGGCTCTGTTCCTTTGTTTTTTAGATGTTTCAGGAAACACCATACACTTCTCCAGAGTGGCTGTTGGCAGTTTACATTCCGCCCATCAGCATAACAAGGCTCCCAGTTCTCCATGGCCTGTCCTGTCTTTCTGGATTTTACACTTTTTTCAGATGGCCCTTTTGACCGGGGGGCAGTGAGACTTCATTGTAGTGCAGATTTCCTTTGCAAGCTTGCTTGGTTGGCCAAAAAGGGCGTATGCGTTTTTTCCTGAATATATTCAGGAAAAAACGCATACGCCCTTTTTGGCCAAGTGCATCATTGTGGACGTTCTGCCTCTTTTCCTATGCTTTACATGCAATTCCAGTCTACCTCCTGAAATCGGTTTCCTGCAATTCTGTCCCGCTTTCAAGTCCTCTTGGCAGCCTTACTTCAATATATTTTTGGACGATAGCTGTCATTTATATCTCTGCAGGTTTGTGAATTACAGTGCCCCTGAGCTCCTTTCTTCAACTCGCTTTCTTGTGAGCTGGCCGCAACACCGCAGGATTGCTTCCGTCCCTAGTGTGGTTCTGGCATGGCACGCTGAGCCTTTGGTTAATTCCTCTTCCTGGTGGGAAATGAGAGTTAAATTTGCCTGTCCAGACACCACCAGCTAGTCTCTCATTGGTTCTCCCTATTCCTGTTCATTTTCCGCAGTAATTGCAAACTGGGCCAAACAGGAGGTTAAATGCCCTGACTCTCCAAGTGGGGAGAGTGTTAGTAAAGCGTCTGGAATGTTGCACCCGAGTACCAGGGGAGGAAAACTGAGACACATTTGAACACGTTTCCCGATCACACGGTGGATCATACTCTGGGTTCCACATGCATGTTTTAGCTGAAGGAAGAATCCCTTAAACCTGGAGAGTTGAGACCCATGGAATGGGTACCATGCAATATGACTTCAAAGGGTCTGCATTTGCTCACTGAACCTCACCAATCCTATCACTGCTGCATTTATGCCGCTGTACACACGCTTGATTCTCTTTCGGAGACATATAAATACATAGGTTTTAAGATTCTTACTAGTCAGGTATATTCTAAGGCGTTTAATATGGGGTGTTGAGTCCACTTCGTTGAGCAAGGAGTAGCTCTTGTCTATTACATATTTGGCTTATGGAATGGTATCTGTGCTAATTTCAATCTCTGGTTTTATGCAGCACCCCAACTCACCTTTCCCCTTAAGCAAATATAAGTTGGTTTTCTACATTTGAGACCCTGTTCTGTTTTGTAATTCAGTTCCTGTGTAGCCAAGTTTACACTCCGTGTAGTAGTGATATCTTATGAATTTTCTTTTCCTGTGTGACTTATTTCATTTAGAATCATCGTACCTGAATCCACTCATTATGCTGCTACTGGCCTGATGACATAGATTTCATTGCTGAGTGATATTGCATTGTACGTAAGTACCACAACTTCTTTATCCATTTTTCACTTTCTGTGATATTGAACTTGTACCGTAAACGAGGTTCTTGTAAACAGAGCCGTCCCAAACTTTGGGGTGGCTGTGTCTTTTTGATTTTAATTTCCCTAAGCTATAGGACCATAAGTGGAAGTGCCCTAGGCTCTGTTCCTTTGTTTTTTAGATGTTTCAGGAAACACCATACACTTCTCCACAGTGGCTGTTGGCAATTTACATCCCGCCCATCAGCATAACAAGGCTCCCAGTTCTCCATGGCCTGTCCTGTCTTTCTGGATTTTACACTTTTTTCAGATGGCCCTTTTGACCGCGGGGCAGTGAGACTTCATTGTAGTGCAGATTTCCTTTGCAAGCTTGCTTGGTTGACCAAAAAGGGCGTATGCGTTTTTTCCTGAATATATTCAGGAAAAAACGCATACGCCCTTTTTGGCCAAGTGCATCATTGTGGACGTTCTGCCTCTTTTCCTATGCTTTACATGCAATTCCAGTCTACCTCCTGAAATCGGTTTCCTGCAATTCTGTCCCGCTTTCAAGTCCTCTTGGCAGCCTTACTTCAATATATTTTTGGACGATAGCTGTCATTTATATCTCTGCAGGTTTGTGAATTACAGTGCCCCTGAGCTCCTTTCTTCAACTCGCTTTCTTGTGAGCTGGCCGCAACACCGCAGGATTGCTTCAGTCCCTAGTGTGGTTCCGGCATGGCACGCTGAGCCTTTGGTTAATTCCTCTTCCTGGTGGGAAATGAGAGTTAAATTTGCCTGTCCAGACACCACCAGCTAGTCTCTCATTGGTTCTCCCTATTCCTGTTCATTTTCCGCAGTAATTGCAAACTGGGCCAAACAGGAGGTTAAATGCCCTGACTCTCCAAGTGGAGAGAGTGTTAGTAAAGCGTCTGGAATGTTACACCCGAGTACCAGGGGAGGAAAACTGAGACACATTTGAACACGTTTCCCGATCACACGGTGGATCATACTCTGGGTTCCACATGCATGTTTTAGCTGAAGGAAGAATCCCTTAAACCTGGAGAGTTGAGACCCATGGAATGGGTACCATGCAATATGACTTCAAAGGGTCTGCATTTGCTCACCGAACCTCACCAATCCTATCACTGCTGCATTTATGCCGCTGTACACACGCTTGATTCTCTTTCGGAGACATATAAATCCATAGGTTTTAAGATTCTTACTAGTCAGGTATATTCTAAGGCGTTTAATATGGGGTGTTGAGTCCACTTCGTTGAGCAAGGAGTAGCTCTTGTCTATTACATATTTGGCTTATGGAACGGTATCTGTGCTAATTTCAATCTCTGGTTTTATGCAGCACCCCAACTCACCTTTCCCCTTAAGCAAATATAAGTTGGTTTTCTACATTTGAGACCCTGTTCTGTTTTGTAATTCAGTTCCTGTGTAGCCAAGTTTACACTCCGTGTAGTAGTGATATCTTATGATGTTTCTTTTCCTGTGTGACTTATTTCATTTAGAATCATCGTACCTGAATCCACTCATTATGCTACTACTGGCCTGATGACATAGATTTCATTGCTGAGTGATATTGCATTGTACGTAAGTACCACAACTTCTTTATCCATTTTTTGCTTTCTGTGATACTGAACTTGTACCATAAACGAGGTTCTTGTAAACAGAGCCTTCCCAAACGTTGGGGTGGCTGTGTCTTTTTGATTTTAATTTCCCTAAGCTATAGGACCATAAGTTGAAGTGCCCTAGGCTCTGTTCCTTTGTTTTTTAGATGTTTCAGGAAACACCATACACTTCTCCAGAGTGGCTATTGCAATTTACATCCCACCCATCAGCATAACAAGGCTCCCAGTTCTCCATGGCCTGTCCTGTCTTTCTGGATTTTACACTTTTTTCAGATGGCCCTTTTGACCGGGGGGCAGTGAGACTTCATTGTAGTGCAGATTTCCTTTGCAAGCTTGCTTGGTTTGTCAAAAAGTGCGTATGATTTTTTCCTGAATATATTCAGGAAAAAACGCATACGCCCTTTTTGGCCAAGTGCATCATTGTGGACGTTCTGCCTCTTTTCCTATGCTTTACATGCAATTCCAGTCTACCTCCTGAAATCGGTTTCCTGCAATTCTGCCCCGCTTTCAAGTCCTCTTGGCAGCCTTACTTCAATATATTTTTGGACGATAGCTGTCATTTATAACTCTGCATATTTGTGAATTACAGTGCCCCTGAGCTCCTTTCTTCAACTCGCTTTCTTCTGAGCTGGCCGCAACACCGCAGGATTGCTTCAGGCCCTAGTGTGGTTCCCGGACGGCACGCTGAGCCTTTGGTTAATTCCTCTTCCTGGTGGGAAATGAGAGTTAAATTTGCCCATCCAGACACCTCCAGCTAGTCTCTCATTGGTTCTCCCTTTTCCTGTTCATTTTCCGCAGAAATTGCAATCTGGGCCAAACAGGAAGTTAAAGGCAGTGACTCTCCAAGTGGGGAGAGTTTTAGTAAAGCGTCTGGAATGTTGCACCCGAGTACCAGGGGAGGAAAACTGAGACACATTTGAACACGTTTCCCGATCACACGGTGGATCATACTCTGGGTTCCACATGCATGTTTTAGCTGAAGGAAGAATCCCTTAAACCTGGAGAGTTGAGACCCATGGAATGGGTACCATGCAATATGACTTCAAAGGGTCTGCATTTGCTCACCGAACCTCACCAATCCTACCACTGCTGCGTTTTTGCCGCTGTACACATGCTTCATTCTCTTTCGGAGACATATAAATCCATAGGTTTTAAGATTCTTACTAGTCAGGTATATTCTTAGGCATTTAATATGGGGTGTTGAGTCCACTTCGTTGAGCAAGGAGTAGCTCTTGTCTATTACATATTTGGCTTATGGAACGGTATCTGTGCTAATTTCAATCTCTGGTTTTATGCAGCACCCCAACTCACCTTTCCCCTTAAGCAAATATAAGTTGGTTTTCTACATTTGAGACCCTGTTCTGTTTTGTAATTCAGTTCCTGTGTAGCCAAGTTTACACTCCGTATAGTAGTGATATCTTATGATGTTTCTTTTCCTGTGTGACTTATTTCATTTAGAATCATCGTACCTGAATCCACTCATTATGCTGCTACTGGCCTGATGACATAGATTTCATTGCTGAGTGATATTGCATTGTACGTAAGTACCACAACTTCTTTATCCATTTTTCACTTTCTGTGATATTGAACTTGTACCGTAAAGGAGGTTCTTGTAAACAGAGCCGTCCCAAACTTTGGGGTGGCTGTGTCTTTTTGATTTTAATTTCCCTAAGCTATAGGACCATAAGTGGAAGTGCCCTAGGCTCTGTTCCTTTGTTTTTTAGATGTTTCAGGAAACACCATACACTTCTCCAGAGTGGCTGTTGGCAATTTACATCCCACCCATCAGCATAACAAGGCTCCCAGTTCTCCATGGCCTGTCCTGTCTTTCTGGATTTTACACTTTTTTCAGATGTCCCTTTTGACCGGGGGGCAGTGAGACTTCATTGTAGTGCAGATTTCCTTTGCAAGCTTGCTTGGTTTATCAAAAAGTGCGTATGATTTTTTCCTGAATATATTCAGGTAAAAACGCATATGCCCTTTTTGCCAAGTGCATCATTGTGGACGTTCTGCCTCTTTTCCTATGCTTTACATGCAATTCCAGTCTACCTCCTGAAATTGGTTTCCTGCAATTCTGCCCCGCTTTCAAGTCCTCTTGGCAGCCTTACTTCAATATATTTTTGGTCGATAGCTGTCATTTATAAGTCTGCAGGTTTGTGAATTACAGTGACCCTGAGATCCTTTCTTCAACTCGCTTTCTTGTGAGCTGGCCGCAACACCGCAGGATTGCTTCAGGCCCTAGTGTGGTTCCGGGACGGCACGCTGAGCCTTTGGTTAATTCCTCTTCCTGGTGGGAAATGAGAGTTAAATTTGCCCGTCCAGACACCTCCAGCTAGTCTCTCATTGCTTCTCCCTTTTCCTGTTCATTTTCCGCAGAAATTGCAATCTGGGCCAAACAGGAAGTTAAAGGCAGTGACTCTCCAAGTGGGGAGAGTTTTAGTAAAGCGTCTGGAATGTTGCACCCGAGTACCAGGGGAGGAAAACTGAGACACATTTGAACACGTTTCCCGATCACACGGTGGATCATACTCTGGGTTCCACATGCATGTTTTAGCTGAAGGAAGAATCCCTTAAACCTGGAGAGTTGAGACCCATGGAATGGGTACCATGCAATATGACTTCAAAGGGTCTGCATTTGCTCACCGAACCTCACCAATCCTATCACTGCTGCATTTATGCCGCTGTACACACGCTTGATTCTCTTTCGGAAACATATAAATACATAGGTTTTAAGATTCTTACTAGTCAGGTATATTCTTAGGCGTTTAATATGGGGTGTTGAGTCCACTTCGTTGAGCAAGGAGTAGCTCTTGTCTATTACATATTTGGCTTATGGAACGGTATCTGTGCTAATTTCAATCTCTGGTTTTATGCAGCACCCCAACTCACCTTTCCCCTTAAGCAAGCATAAGTTGGTTTTCTACATTTGAGACCCTGTTCTGTTTTGTAATTCAGTTCCTGTGTAGCCAAGTTTACATTCCGTGTAGTAGTGATATCTTATGAATTTTCTTTTCCTGTGTGACTTATTTCATTTAGAATCATCGTACCTGAATCCACTCATTATGCTGCTATGGGCCTGATGACATAGATTTCATTGCTGAGTGATATTGCATTGTAGGTAAGTACCACAACTTCTTTATCCATTTTCCTTTTCTGTGATATTGAACTTGTACCATAAACGAGGTTCTTGTAAACAGAGCCTTCCCAAACGTTGGGGTGGCTGTGTCTTTTTTATTTTAATTTCCCTAAGCTATAGGACCATAAGTTGAAGTGCCCTAGGCTCTGTTCCTTTGTTTTTTAGATGTTTCAGGAAACACCATACACTTCTCCAGAGTGGCTATTGCAATTTACATCCCGCCCATCAGCATAACAAGGCTCCCAGTTGTCCATGGCCTGTCCTGTCTTTCTGGATTTTACACTTTTTTCAGATGTCCCTTTTGACCGGGGGGCAGTGAGACTTCATTGTAGTGCAGATTTCCTTTGCAAGCTTGCTTGGTTTATCAAAAAGTGCGTATGATTTTTTCCTGAATATATTCAGGTAAAAACGCATATGCCCTTTTTGCCAAGTGCATCATTGTGGACGTTCTGCCTCTTTTCCTATGCTTTACATGCAATTCCAGTCTACCTCCTGAAATTGGTTTCCTGCAATTCTGCCCCGCTTTCAAGTCCTCTTGGCAGCCTTACTTCAATATATTTTTGGTCGATAGCTGTCATTTATAAGTCTGCAGGTTTGTGAATTACAGTGACCCTGAGATCCTTTCTTCAACTCGCTTTCTTGTGAGCTGGCCGCAACACCGCAGGATTGCTTCAGGCCCTAGTGTGGTTCCGGGACGGCACGCTGAGCCTTTGGTTAATTCCTCTTCCTGGTGGGAAATGAGAGTTAAATTTGCCCGTCCAGACACCTCCAGCTAGTCTCTCATTGCTTCTCCCTTTTCCTGTTCATTTTCCGCAGAAATTGCAATCTGGGCCAAACAGGAAGTTAAAGGCAGTGACTCTCCAAGTGGGGAGAGTTTTAGTAAAGCGTCTGGAATGTTGCACCCGAGTACCAGGGGAGGAAAACTGAGACACATTTGAACACGTTTCCCGATCACACGGTGGATCATACTCTGGGTTCCACATGCATGTTTTAGCTGAAGGAAGAATCCCTTAAACCTGGAGAGTTGAGACCCATGGAATGGGTACCATGCAATATGACTTCAAAGGGTCTGCATTTGCTCACCGAACCTCACCAATCCTATCACTGCTGCATTTATGCCGCTGTACACACGCTTGATTCTCTTTCGGAAACATATAAATACATAGGTTTTAAGATTCTTACTAGTCAGGTATATTCTTAGGCGTTTAATATGGGGTGTTGAGTCCACTTCGTTGAGCAAGGAGTAGCTCTTGTCTATTACATATTTGGCTTATGGAACGGTATCTGTGCTAATTTCAATCTCTGGTTTTATGCAGCACCCCAACTCACCTTTCCCCTTAAGCAAGCATAAGTTGGTTTTCTACATTTGAGACCCTGTTCTGTTTTGTAATTCAGTTCCTGTGTAGCCAAGTTTACATTCCGTGTAGTAGTGATATCTTATGAATTTTCTTTTCCTGTGTGACTTATTTCATTTAGAATCATCGTACCTGAATCCACTCATTATGCTGCTATGGGCCTGATGACATAGATTTAATTGCTGAGTGATATTGCATTGTAGGTAAGTACCACAACTTCTTTATCCATTTTCCTTTTCTGTGATATTGAACTTGTACCATAAACGAGGTTCTTGTAAACAGAGCCTTCCCAAACGTTGGGGTGGCTGTGTCTTTTTTATTTTAATTTCCCTAAGCTATAGGACCATAAGTTGAAGTGCCCTAGGCTCTGTTCCTTTGTTTTTTAGATGTTTCAGGAAACACCATACACTTCTCCAGAGTGGCTATTGCAATTTACATCCCGCCCATCAGCATAACAAGGCTCCCAGTTGTCCATGGCCTGTCCTGTCTTTCTGGATTTTACACTTTTTTCAGATGTCCCTTTTGACCGGGGGGCAGTGAGACTTCATTGTAGTGCAGATTTCCTTTGCAAGCTTGCTTGGTTTATCAAAAAGTGCGTATGATTTTTTCCTGAATATATTCAGGTAAAAACGCATATGCCCTTTTTGCCAAGTGCATCATTGTGGACGTTCTGCCTCTTTTCCTATGCTTTACATGCAATTCCAGTCTACCTCCTGAAATTGGTTTCCTGCAATTCTGCCGCGCTTTCAAGTCCTCTTGGCAGCCTTACTTCAATATATTTTTGGGCGATAGCTGTCATTTATAAGTCTGCAGGTTTGTGAATTACAGTGACCCTGAGCTCCTTTCTTCAACTCGCTTTCTTGTGAGCTGGCCGCAACACCGCAGGATTGCTTCAGGCCCTAGTGTGGTTCCGGGACGGCACGCTGAGCCTTTGGTTAATTCCTCTTCCTGGTGGGAAATGAGAGTTAAATTTGCCCGTCCAGACACCTCCAGCTAGTCTCTCATTGCTTCTCCCTTTTCCTGTTCATTTTCCGCAGAAATTGCAATCTGGGCCAATCAGAAAGTTAAAGGCAGTGACTCTCCAAGTGGGGAGAGTTTTAGTAAAGCGTCTGGAATGTTGCACCCGAGTACCAGGGGAGGAAAACTGAGACACATTTGAACACGTTTCCCGATCACACGGTGGATCATACTCTGGGTTCCACATGCATGTTTTAGCTGAAGGAAGAATCCCTTAAACCTGGAGAGTTGAGACCCATGGAATGGGTACCATGCAATATGACTTCAAAGGGTCTGCATTTGCTCACCGAACCTCACCAATCCTATCACTGCTGCATTTATGCCGCTGTACACACGCTTGATTCTCTTTCAGATACATATAAATACATAGGTTTTAAGATTCTTACTAGTCAGGTATATTCTTAGGCGTTTAATATGGGGTGTTGAGTCCACTTCATTGAGCAAGGAGTAGCTCTTGTCTATTACATATTTGGCTTATGGAACGGTATCTGTGCTAATTTCAATCTCTGGTTTTATGCAGCACCCCAACTCACCTTTCCCCTTAAGCAAGCATAAGTTGGTTTTCTACATTTGAGACCCTGTTCTGTTTTGTAATTCAGTTCCTGTGTAGCCAAGTTTACATTCCGTGTAGTAGTGATATCTTATGAATTTTCTTTTCCTGTGTGACTTATTTCATTTAGAATCATCGTAGCTGAATCCACTCATTATGCTGCTACTGGCCTGATGACATAGATTTCATTGCTGAGTGATATTGCATTGTACGTATGTACCACAACTTCTTTATCCATTTTCCCTTTCTGTGATATTGAACTTGTACCGTAAACGAGGTTTTTGTAAACAGAGCCTTCCCAAACGTTGGGGTGGCTGTGTCTTTTTGATTTTAATTTCCCTAAGCTATAGGACCATAAGTTGAAGTGCCCTAGGCTCTGTTCCTTTGTTTTTTAGATGTTTCAGGAAACACCATACACTTCTCCAGAGTGGCTGTTGGCAATTTACATCCCTCCCATCAGCATAACAAGGCTCCCAGTTCTCCATGGCCTGTCCTGTCTTTCTGGATTTTACACTTTTTTCAGATGGCCCTTTTGACCGGGGGGCAGTGAGACTTCATTGTAGTGCAGATTTCCTTTGCAAGCTTGCTTGGTTGGCCAAAAAGGGCGTATGCGTTTTTTCCTGAATATATTCAGGAAAAAACGCATACGCCCTTTTTGGCCAAGTGCATCATTGTGGACGTTCTGCCTCTTTTCCTATGCTTTACATGCAATTCCAGTCTACCTCCTGAAATCGGTTTCCTGCAATTCTGCCCTGCTTTCAAGTCCTCTTGGCAGCCTTACTTCAATATATTTTTGGACGATAGCTGTCATTTATAAGTCTGCAGGTTTGTGAATTACAGTGCCCCTGAGCTCTATTCTTCAACTCGCTTTCTTGTGAGCTGGCCGCAACACCGCAGGATTGCTTCAGGCCCTAGTGTGGTTCCGGGACGGCACGCTGAGCCTTTGGTTAATTCCTCTTCCTGGTGGGAAATGAGAGTTAAATTTGCCTGTCCAGACACCACCAGCTAGTCTCTCATTGGTTCTCCCTATTCCTGTTCATCTTCCGCAGTAATTGCAAACTGGGCCAAACAGGAGGTTAAATGCCCTGACTCTCCAAGTGGGGAGAGTGTTAGTAAAGCGTCTGGAATGTTGCACCCGAGTACCAGGGGAGGAAAACTGAGACACATTTGAACACGTTTCCCGATCACACGGTGGATCATACTCTGGGTTCCACATGCATGTTTTAGCTGAAGGAAGAATCCCTTAAACCTGGAGAGTTGAGACCCATGGAAAGGGTACCATGCAATATGACTTCAAAGGGTCTGCATTTGCTCACCGAACCTCACCAATCCTATCACTGCTGCATTTATGCCGCTGTACACACGCTTGATTCTCTTTCAGAGACATATAAATACATAGGTTTTAAGATTCTTACTAGTCAGGTATATTCTAAGGCGTTTAATATGGGGTGTTGAGTCCACTTCGTTGAGCAAGGAGTAGCTCTTGTCTATTACATATTTGGCTTATGGAATGGTATCTGTGCTAATTTCAATCTCTGGTTTTATGCAGCACCCCAACTCACCTTTCCCCTTAAGCAAGCATAAGTTGATTTTCTACATTTGAGACCCTGTTCTGTTTTGTAATTCAGTTCCTGTGTAGCCAAGTTTACATTCCGTGTAGTAGTGATATCTTATGATGTTTCTTATTCTCTGTGATTTATTTCACTTAGAAACATCGTACCTGAATCCACTCATTATGCTGCTATGGGCCTGATGACATAGATTTCATTGCTGAGTGATATTGCATTGTACGTAAGTACCACAACTTCTTTATCCATTTTCCCTTTCTGTGATATTGAACTTGTACCATAAACGAGGTTCTTGTAAACAGAGCCTTCCCAAACGTTGGGGTGGCTGTGTCTTTTTGATTTTAATTTCCCTAAGCTATAGGACCATAAGTTGAAGTGCCCTAGGCTCTGTTCCTTTGTTTTTTAGATGTTTCAGGAAACACCATACACTTCTCCAGAGTGGCTATTGCAATTTACATCCCGCCCATCAGCATAACAAGGCTCCCAGTTCTCCATGGCCTGTCCTGTCTTTCTGGATTTTACACTTTTTTCAGATGGCCCTTTTGACCGGGGGGCAGTGAGACTTCATTGTAGTGCAGATTTCCTTTGCAAGCTTGCTTGGTTTGTCAAAAACTGCGTATGATT
This sequence comes from Orcinus orca, assembly GCF_937001465.1. NCBI lineage: Eukaryota > Metazoa > Chordata > Mammalia > Artiodactyla > Delphinidae > Orcinus > Orcinus orca. The sequence goes on from NC_064559.1 coordinate 68,599,701, forward strand.
TTTTCCTGAATATATTCAGGTAAAAACGCATATGCCCTTTTTGCCAAGTGCATCATTGTGGACGTTCTGCCTCTTTTCCTATGCTTTACATGCAATTCCAGTCTACCTCCTGAAATCGGTTTCCTGCAATTCTGTCCCGCTTTCAAGTCCTCTTGGCAGCCTTACTTCAATATATTTTTGGACGATAGCTGTCATTTATAAGTCTGCAGGTTTGTGAATTACAGTGCCCCTGAGCTCCTTTCTTCAACTCGCTTTCTTGTGAGCTGGCCGCAACACCGCAGGATTGCTTCAGGCCCTAGTGTGGTTCCGGGACGGCACGCTGAGCCTTTGGTTAATTCCTCTTCCTGGTGGGAAATGAAAGTTAAATTTGCCCATCCAGACACCTCCAGCTAGTCTCTCATTGGTTCTCCCTTTTCCTGTTCATTTTCCGCAGAAATTGCAATCTGGGCCAAACAGGAAGTTAAAGGCAGTGACTCTCCAAGTGGGGAGAGTTTTAGTAAAGCGTCTGGAATGTTGCACCCGAGTACCAGGGGAGGAAAACTGAGACACATTTGAACACGTTTCCCGATCACACGGTGGATCATACGCTGGGTTCCACATGCATGTTTTAGCTGAAGGAAGAATCCCTTAAACCTGGAGAGTTGAGACCCATGGAATGGGTACCATGCAATATGACTTCAAAGGGTCTGCATTTGCTCACCGAACCTCACCAATCCTATCACTGCTGCATTTATGCCGCTGTACACACGCTTGATTCTCTTTCGGAGACATATAAATACATAGGTTTTAAGATTCTTACTAGTCAGGTATATTCTTAGGCGTTTAATATGGGGTGTTGAGTCCACTTCGTTGAGCAAGGAGTAGCTCTTGTCTATTACATATTTGGCTTATGGAACGGTATCTGTGCTAATTTCAATCTCTGGTTTTATGCAGCACCCTAACTCACCTTTCCCCTTAAGCAAATATAAGTTGGTTTTCTACATTTGAGACCCTGTTCTGTTTTGTAATTCAGTTCCTGTGTAGCCAAGTTTACACTCCGTATAGTAGTGATATCTTATGATGTTTCTTTTCCTGTGTGACTTATTTCATTTAGAATCATCGTACCTGAATCCACTCATTATGCTGCTACTGGCCTGATGACATAGATTTCATTGCTGAGTGATATTGCATTGTACGTAAGTACCACAACTTCTTTATCCATTTTTCACTTTCTGTGATATTGAACTTGTACCGTAAAGGAGATTCTTGTAAACAGAGACGTCCCAAACTTTGGGGTGGCTGTGTCTTTTTGATTTTAATTTCCCTAAGCTATAGGACCATAAGTTGAAGTGCCCTAGGCTCTGTTCCTTTGTTTTTTAGATGTTTCAGGAAACACCATACACTTCTCCAGAGTGGCTATTGCAATTTACATCCCGCCCATCAGCATAACAAGGCTCCCAGTTCTCCATGGCCTGTCCTGCCTTTCTGGATTTTACACTTTTTTCAGATGGCCCTTTTGACCGGGGGGCAGTGAGACTTCATTGTAGTGCAGATTTCCTTTGCAAGCTTGCTTGGTTTGTCAAAAAGTGCGTATGATTTTTTCCTGAATATATTCAGGTAAAAACGCATATGCCCTTTTTGCCAAGTGCATCATTGTGGACGTTCTGCCTCTTTTCCTATGCTTTACATGCAATTCCAGTCTACCTCCTGAAATTGGTTTCCTGCAATTCTGCCCCACTTTCAAGTCCTCTTGGCAGCCTTACTTCAATATATTTTTGGACGATAGCTGTCATTTATAAGTCTGCAGGTTTGTGAATTACAGTGCCCCTGAGCTCCTTTCTTCAACTCGCTTTCTTGTGAGCTGGCCGCAACACCGCAGGATTGCTTCAGGCCCTAGTGTGGTTCCGGGACGGCACGCTGAGCCTTTGGTTAATTCCTCTTCCTGGTGGGAAATGAGAGTTAAATTTGCCCGTCCAGACACCTCCAGCTAGTCTCTCATTGCTTCTCCCTTTTCCTGTTCATTTTCCGCAGAAATTGCAATCTGGGCCAAACAGGAAGTTAAAGGCAGTGACTCTCCAAGTGGGGAGAGTTTTAGTAAAGCGTCTGGAATGTTGCACCCGAGTACCAGGGGAGGAAAACTGAGACACATTTGAACACGTTTCCCGATCACACGGTGGATCATACTCTGGGTTCCACATGCATGTTTTAGCTGAAGGAAGAATCCCTTAAACCTGGAGAGTTGAGACCCATGGAATGGGTACCATGCAATATGACTTCAAAGGGTCTGCATTTGCTCACCGAACCTCACCAATCCTATCACTGCTGCATTTATGCCGCTATACACACGCTTGATTCTCTTTCGGAAACATATAAATACATAGGTTTTAAGATTCTTACTAGTCAGGTATATTCTTAGGCGTTTAATATGGGGTGTTGAGTCCACTTCGTTGAGCAAGGAGTAGCTCTTGTCTATTACATATTTGGCTTATGGAACGGTATCTGTGCTAATTTCAATCTCTGGTTTTATGCAGCACCCCAACTCACCTTTCCCCTTAAGCAAGCATAAGTTGGTTTTCTACATTTGAGACCCTGTTCTGTTTTGTAATTCAGTTCCTGTGTAGCCAAGTTTACATTCCGTGTAGTAGTGATATCTTATGAATTTTCTTTTCCTGTGTGACTTATTTCATTTAGAATCATCGTACCTGAATCCACTCATTATGCTGCTACTGGCCTGATGACATAGATTTCATTGCTGAGTGATATTGCATTGTACGTATGTACCACAACTTCTTTATCCATTTTCCCTTTCTGTGATATTGAACTTGTACCGTAAACGAGGTTTTTGTAAACAGAGCCTTCCCAAACGTTGGGGTGGCTGTGTCTTTTTTATTTTAATTTCCCTAAGCTATAGGACCATAAGTGGAAGTGCCCTAGGCTCTGTTCCTTTGTTTTTTAGATGTTTCAGGAAACACCATACACTTCTCCAGAGTGGCTGTTGGCAATTTACATCCCGCCCATCAGCATAACAAGGCTCCCAGTTCTCCATGGCCTGTCCTGTCTTTCTGGATTTTACACTTTTTTCAGATGGCCCTTTTGACCGGGGGGCAGTGAGACTTCATTGTAGTGCAGATTTCCTTTGCAAGCTTGCTTGGTTGGCCAAAAAGGGCGTATGCGTTTTTTCCTGAATATATTCAGGAAAAAACGCATACGCCCTTTTTGGCCAAGTGCATCATTGTGGACGTTCTGCCTCTTTTCCTATGCTTTACATGCAATTCCAGTCTACCTCCTGAAATCGGTTTCCTGCAATTCTGTCCCGCTTTCAAGTCCTCTTGGCAGCCTTACTTCAATATATTTTTGGACGATAGCTGTCATTTATATCTCTGCAGGTTTGTGAATTACAGTGCCCCTGAGCTCCTTTCTTCAACTCGCTTTCTTGTGAGCTGGCCGCAACACCGCAGGATTGCTTCAGTCCCTAGTGTGGTTCCGGCATGGCACGCTGAGCCTTTGGTTAATTCCTCTTCCTGGTGGGAAATGAGAGTTAAATTTGCCTGTCCAGACACCACCAGCTAGTCTCTCATTGGTTCTCCCTATTCCTGTTCATTTTCCGCAGTAATTTCAAACTGGGCCAAAGAGGAGGTTAAAGGCACTGACTCTCCAAGTGGGGAGAGTGTTAGTAAAGCGTCTGGAATGTTGCACCCGAGTACCAGGGGACGAAAACTGAGACACATTTGAACACGTTTCCCGATCACACGGTGGATCATACTCTGGGTTCCACATGCATGTTTTAGCTGAAGGAAGAATCCCTTAAACCTGGAGAGTTGAGACCCATGGAATGGGTACCATGCAATATGACTTCAAAGGGTCTGCATTTGCTCACCGAACCTCACCAATCCTATCACTGCTGCATTTATGCCGCTGTACACACGCTTGATTCTCTTTCGGAGACATATAAATACATAGGTTTTAAGATTCTTACTAGTCAGGTATATTCTAAGGCGTTTAATATGGGGTGTTGAGTCCACTTCGTTGAGCAAGGAGTAGCTCTTGTCTATTACATATTTGGCTTATGGAACGGTATCTGTGCTAATTTCAATCTCTGGTTTTATGCAGCACCCCAACTCCCCTTTCCCCTTAAGCAAGCATAAGTTTTTTTTCTACATTTGAGACCCTGATCTGTTTTGTAATTCAGTTCCTGTGTAGCCAAGATTACATTCTGTGTAGTAGTGATATCTTACAATGTTTCTTTTTCTGTGTGAATTATTTCACTTAGAATCATTGTACCTGAATCCACTCATTATGCTGCTACGGGCCTGATGACATAGATTTCATTGCTGAGTCATATTACATTGTACGTAAGTACCACAACGTCTTTATTCATTTTTCGCTTTCTGTGATATTGAACTTGTACCGTAAACGTGGTTGTTGTAAACACAGCCGTCCCAAACTTTGGGTTGGCTGTGTCTTTTTGATTTTAATTTCCCAAACTATAGGACTATAAGTGGAAGTGCCCTAGGCTCTGTTGCTTTGTGTTTTATATATCTCAGGAAACACCATACACTTCTCCAGAGTGGCTGTTGGCAATTTACATCCCGCCCATCAGCATAACAAGGCTCCCAGTTCTCCATGGCCTGTCCTGCCTTTCTGGATTTTACACTTTTTTCAGATGGCCCTTTTGACCGGGGGGCAGTGAGACTTCATTGTAGTGCAGATTTCCTTTGCAAGCTTGCTTGATTGGCCAAAAAGTGCGTATGCGTTTTTTCCTAAATATATTCAGGAAAAAACGTATACGCCCTTTTTGGCCAAGTGCATCATTGTGGACGTTCTGCCTCTTTTCCTATGCTTTACATGCAATTCCAGTCTACCTCCTGAAATCGGTTTCCTGCATTTCTGCCCCGCTTTCAAGTCCTCTTGGCAGCCTTACTTCAATATATGTTTGGACGATACCTGTCATTTATAACTCTGCAGGTTTGTGAATTACAGTGCCCCTGAGCTCCTTTCTTCACCTCGCTTTCCTGTGAGCTGGCAGCACACCGCAGGATTGCTTCAGGCCCTAATGTGGTTCTGGCATGGCACGCTGAGCCTTTGTTTAATTCCTCTTCCTGGTGGGAAATGAGAGTTAAATTTGCCCGTCCAGACACCTCCAGCTAGTCTCTCATGGGTTCTCCATATTCCTGTTCATTTTCCGCAGAAATTGCAAACTGGGCCAAACAGGAGGTTAAAGGCACTGACTCTCCAAGTGGGGAGGGTGTTAGTAAAGCGTCTGGAATGTTGCACCCGAGTACCAGGGGACGAAAACTGCGACACCTTTCAACACGTTTCCCGATAACACGGTGGATCATACTCTGGTTTCCACATGCGTGTTTTAGCTGAAGGAAGAATCCCTTAAACCTGGAGAGTTGAGACCGATGGAATGGGTACCATGCAACATGAATTCAAAGGGTCTGCATTTGCTCACCGATCCTCACCAATCCTATCAGTGCTGCGTTTATGCCGCTGTACACACGCTTGATTCTCTTTCGGAGACATATAAATCCATAGGTTTTAAGATTCTTACTAGTCAGGTATGTTGTTAGGCATTTAATATGGGGTGTTGAGTCCACTTCGTTGAGCAAGGAGTAGCTCTTGTCTATTACATATTTGGCTTATGGAAAGGTATCTGTGTTAATTTCAATCTCTGGTTTTATGCAGCACCCCAACTCACCTTTCCCCTTAAGCAAGCATAAGTTGGTTTTCTACATTTGAGACCCTGTTCTCTTTTGTAATTCAGTTCCTGTGTAGCCCAGTTTACATTCCGTGTATTAGTGAAATCTTATGATGTTTCTTTTTCTGTGTGACTTATTTCACTTAGAATCATCGTACCTGAATCCAGTCATTATGCTGCTACGGGCCTGATGACATAGATTTCATTGCCGAGTGATATTGCATTGTACGTAAGTACCACAACTTCTTTATCCATTTTTCGCTTTCTATGATATTGAACTTGTACCGTAAACGAGGTTATTGTAAACAGAGCCGGCCCAAACTTTGGGGTGGCTGTGTCTTTTTGATTTTAATTTCCCTAAGCTATAGGACTATAAGTGGAAGTGCCCTAGGCTCTGTTGCTTTGTTTTTTAGATGTTTCAGGAAACACCATACACTTCTCCAGAGTGGCTGTTGGCAATTTACATCCCGTCCTTCAGCATAACAAGGCTCCCAGTTCTCCATGCCCTGTCCTGCCTTTCTGGAGTTTACACTTTTTTCAGATGGCCCTTTTGACCGGGGGGCAGTGAGACTTCATTGTAGTGCAGATTTCCTTTGCAAGCTTGCTTGGTTGGCCAAAAAGTGCGTATGCGTTTTTTCCTAAATATATTCAGGAAAAAACGTATACGCAATTTTTGGCCAAGTGCATCATTGTGGACGTTCTGCCTCTTTTCCTGTGCTTTACATGCAACTCCAGTCTACCTCCTGAAATCGGTTTCCTGCAATTCTGCCCCGCTTTCAAGTCCTCTTGGCAGCCTTACTTCAATATATGTTTGGACGATAGCTGTCATTTATAACTCTGCAGGTTTGTGAATTACAGTGCCCCTGAGCTCCTTTCTTCACCTCGCTTTCCTGTGAGCTGGCAGCACACCGCAGGATTGCTTCAGGCCCTAATGTGGTTCTGGCATGGCACGCTGAGCCTTTGGTTAATTCCTCTTCCTGGTGGGAAATGAGAGTTAAATTTGCCCGTCCAGACACCTCCAGCTAGTCTGTCATGGGTTCTCCATATTCCTGTTCATTTTCCGCAGAAATTGCAAACTGGGCCAAACAGGAGGTTAAAGGCACTGACTCTCCAAGTGGGGAGGGTGTTAGTAAAGCGTCTGGAATGTTGCACCCGAGTACCAGGGGACGAACACTGAGACACCTTTGAACACGTTTCCCGATAACACGGTGGATCATACTCTGGTTTCCACATGCGTGTTTTAGCTGAAGGAAGAATCCCTTAAACCTGGAGAGTTGAGACCGATGGAATGGGTACCATGCAACATGACTTCAAAGGGTCTGCATTTGCTCACCGATCCTCACCAATCCTATCAGTGCTGCGTTTATGCCGCTGTACACATGCTTGATTCTCTTTCGGAGACATATAAATCCATAGGTTTTAAGATTCTTACTAGTCAGGTATGTTGTTAGGCGTTTAATATGGGATGTTGAGTCCACTTCGTTGAGCAAGGAGTAGCTCTTGTCTATTACATATTTGGCTTATGGAAAGGTATCTGTGTTAATTTCAATCTCTGGTTTTATGCAGCACCCCAACTCACCTTTCCCCTTAAGCAAGCAAAGTTGGTTTTCTACATTTGAGACCCTGTTCTCTTTTGTAATTCAGTTCCTGTGTAGCCCAGTTTACATTCCGTGTATTAGTGAAATCTTATGATGTTTCTTTTTCTGTGTGACTTATTTCACTTAGAATCATCGTACCTGAATCCAGTCATTATGCTGCTACGGGCCTGATGACATAGATTTCATTGCCGAGTGATATTGTATTGTACGTAAGTACCACAACTTCTTTATCCATTTTTCGCTTTCTATGATATTGAACTTGTACCGTAAACGAGGTTCTTGTAAACAGAGCCTTCCCAAACTTTGGGGTGGCTGTGTCTTTTTGATTTTAATTTCCCAAAGCTATAGGACCATAAGTGCAAGTGTCTTAGGCTCTGTTGCTTTGTGTTTTAGATGTTTCAGGAAACACCATACACTTCTCCAGAGTGGCTGTTGGCAATTTACATCCCGCCCATCAGCATAACAAGGCTCTAATTTCTCCATGGCCTGTCCTTCCTTTCCGGATTTTACACTTTTTTCAGATGGCCCTTTTGACCTTGGGGCAGTGAGACTTCATTGTAGTGCAGATTTCCTTTGCAAGCTTGCTTGGTTGGCCAAAAAGGGCGTATGCGTTTTTTCCTGAATATATTCAGGAAAAAACGCATACGCCCTTTCTGGCCAAGTGCATCATTGTGGACGTTCTGCCTCTTTTCCTATGCTTTACATGCAATTCCAGTCTACCTCCTGAAATCGGTTTCCTGCAATTCTGCCCCGCATTCAAGTCCTCTTGGCAGACTTACTTCAGTATATTTTTGGACGATAGCTGTCATTTTTAACTCTACAGTTTTGTGAATTACAGTGCCCCTGAGCTCCTTTCTTCAACTCGTTTTCTTGTGAGCTGGCCGCAACACCGCAGGATTGCTTCAGGCCCTAGTGTGGTCCCGGTATGGCACGCTGAGCCTTTGGTTAATTCCTCTTCCTGGTGGGAAATGAGAGTTAAATTTGCCCGTCCAGACACCTCCAGCTAGTCTCTCATTGGTTCTCCCTATTCCTGTTCATTTTCCGCAGAAATTGCAAACTGGGCCAAACAGGAGGTTAAAGGCACTGACTCTCCAAGTGGGGAGAGTGTTAGTAAAGCGTCTGAAATGTTGCACCCGAGTACCAGGGGACGAAAACTGAGACACATTTGAACACGTTTCCCGATCACACGGTGGATCATACTCTGGGTTCCACATGCATGTTTTAGCTGAAGGAAGAATCCCTTAAAACTGGAGAGTTGAGACCCATGGAATGGGTACCATGCAATATGACTTCAAAGGGTCTGCATTTGCTCACCGAACCTCACCAATCCTATCACTGCTGCATTTATGCCGCTGTACACATGCTTGATTCTCTTTCGGAGACATATAAATCCATAGGTTTTAAGATTCTTACTAGTCACGTATATTCTTAGGCATTTAATATGGGGTGTTGAGTCCACCTCGTTGAGCAAGGAGTAGCTCTTGTCTATTACATGTTCGGCTTATGGAATGGTATCTGTGCTAATTTCAATCTCTGGTTTTATGCAGCACCCCAACTCACCTTTCCCCTTAAGCAAGCATAAGTTGGTTTTCTACATTTGAGACCCTGTTCTGTTTTGTAATTCAGTTCCTGTGTAGCCATGTTTACATTCCGTGTAGTCGTGATATCTTATGATGTTTCTTTTTCTGTGTGACTTATTTCACTTAGAATCATCGTACCTGAATCCACTCATTATGCTGCTATGGGCCTGATGACATAGATTTCATTGCTGAGTGATATTGCATTGTACGTAAGTACCACACCTTCTTTATCCATTTTTCGCTTTCTGTGATATTGACCTTGTACCGTAAAGGAGGTTCTTGTAAACAGAGCCGTCCCAAACTTTGGGGTGGCTGTGTATTTTTGATTTTAATTTCCCTAAGCTATAGGAACATAAGTGGAAGTGCCCTAGGCTCTGTTGCTTTGTTTTTTAGATATTTCAGGAAACACCATACACTTTTCCAGAGTGGCTGTTGGCAATTTACATCCCGCCCATCAGCATAAAAAGGCTCCCAGTTCTCCATGGCCCTGCATGCCTTTCTGGATTGTACACTTTTTTCAGATGGCGCTTTTGACTAGGGGGAAGTGAGACTTCATTGTAGTGCAGATTTCCTTTGCATGCTTGCTTCCTTGGCCAAAAAGGGCGTATGTGTTTTTTCCTGAATATATTCAGGAAAAAACGCATACGCCCTTTTTGGCCAAGTGCATCATTGTGGACGTTCTGCCTCTTTTCCTATGCTTGAAGTGCAATTCCAGTCTACCTTCTGAAATCGGTTTCCTGCAATTCTGCCCCGCTTTCAAGTCCTCTTGGCAACCTTACTTCAATATATTTTTGGACGATAGCTGTCATTTATAACTCTGCAGGTTTGTGAATTACAGTGCCCCTGAGCTCCTTTCTTCAACGCGCTTTCTTGTGAGCTGGCCACAACACCACAGGATTGCTTCAGTCCCTAGTGTGGTTCCGGCATGGCACGCTGAGCCCTCGGTTAATTCCTCTTCCTGGTGGGAAATGAGAGTTAAATTTGCCCGTCCAGACACCTCCAGCTAGTCTCTCATTGGTTCTCCCTATTGCTGTTCATCTTCCGCAGAAATTGCAAACTGGGCCAAAAAGGAAGTTAAAGGCAATGACTCTCCAAGTGGAGAGAGTGTGAGTAAAGCGTCTGGTATGTTGAACCCGAGTACCAGGGGACGAAAACTGAGACACATTTGAAGACGTTTCCTGATCACATGGTGGATCATACTCTGGGTTCCACATGCATGTTTTAGCTGAAGGAAGAATCCCTTAAACCTGGAGAGTTGAGACCCATGGAATGGGTACCATGCAATATGATTTCAAAAGTTCTGCATACTCACCGAACCTCACCAATCCTATCACTGCTGCGTTTCTGCCGCTGTACACACGCTTGATTCTCTTTCGGAGACATATAAATCCATAGGTTTTAAGATTCTTATTAGTCAGGTATATTCTTAGGCATTTATTATGGGGCGTTCGGTCCACTTTGTTGAGCAAGGAGTAGCTCTTGTCTATTACATTATTGGCTTATGGAACGGTATCTGTGCTAATTTCAATCTCTGGTTTTATGCAGCACCCCAACTCACCTTTCCCCTTAAGCAAGCATAAGTTGGTTTTCTACATTTGAGACCCTGTTCTGTTTTGTAATTCAGTTCCTGTGTAGCCATGTTTACATTCCATGTATTAGTGATATCTTATGATATTTCTTTTTCTGTGTGACTTATTTCACTTAGAATCATCATACCTGAATCCACTCATTATGCTTCTACGGGCCTGATGATATAGATTTCATTGCTGAGTGATATTGCATTGTATGTAGGTACCACAACTTCTTTATCCATTTTTCGCTTTCTGCGATATTGAACTTCTACCGTAAACGAGGTTCTTGTAAACAGAGCCGTCCCAAACTTTGGGGTGGCTGTTTCTTTTTTATTTTAATTTCCCTAAGCTATAGGACCATAAGTGGAAGTGCCCTAGGCTCTGTTGCTTTGTTTTTTAGATGTTTCAGGAAACACCATACACTTCTCCAGAGTGGCTGTTGGCAATTTACATCCCGCCCATCAGCATAACAAGTCTCCCTGGTCTCCATGGCCTGTCCTGCCTTTCTGGATTTTACACTAATTTCAGATGGCCCTTTTGACCGGGGGAAAGTGAGACTTCATTGTAGTGCAGATTTCCTTTGCAAGCTTGCTCGGGTGGCCAGAAAGTGCGTATGCGTTTTTTCCTGAATATATTCAGGAAAAAACGCATATGCACTTTTTGGCCTAGTGCATCATTGTCGACGTTCTGAGTCTTTTCATATGTTTTCAATGCAATTCCAGTCTACCTCCTGAAATCGGTTTCCTGCAATTCTGCCTTGTTATCAGTGCCTCTTCATAGCCTTACCTCAATATACTTTTGGAAAATAGTTGGCCTTTATAACTCTGCAGGTTTTTGAATTGCAGTGGCCCTTAGCTCCATTTTTCAGCTCTTATTTTTGTGATCTTGCCTCGTATCTATAGGATTTCTTCAGGCCCTATTCTTCTTCTGTGGTGCCTTGCTTTGCCTTTCATTAATTCTTCTTCCTGATGTGAAATTAGAGTGACATGTGCCCATTGAAACTGCTACAGCTATTTTCTCACTGGTTTCCCCTATTCCCATTCATCCTCCGCTCTAACTGCAGACTGTGCGATACCGGAACTTAAAGGCATTGACTCTCCATGTGGGGATGTTGTTAGTAAAGTGGCTGGAATGTTGATCCGGAGCCCCAGGAGAGGAAAATGAGGTGCATTTTAGAAACCTTTCCCGATCATATGGTATACCATCTGCTGGATTTCCCATGCATGGTTTAGCTGTAGGAAGATTCCCTTCAACCTGGAGTGTCGGGACCCTTGGAATGAGTAGCATGAAGTATTGCATTAAACTTTCGGCAGTTGCTCACCAAAGCTCACCAATCCTCTCAGCCCCAAGTGTCCAGCCTTATGTCTTATCCAGCTGTGGGTTTATATGTGGTCATTCCAGGTTGCATCACAGCCCCTGAGCGAATTTTGTAAGAATTTTTCTCTCTTTCATTGTTTCTGCGTTTTGGTTTTAAAATTTATTTCTATAATGGGGTTTAGCTCATTTTCACTGCTGTGTTTGTGCCGCTCTGCACACACTTGATTCCCTTATGGAGATATATCAATACATGTGTTTTAAGATTCTTATTACTCAGATATATTTCTCTGTGGTGTATAGGGTGTGTTGAGGTCAGTTCATTGAGCAAGGTGTAGATCTTGTCTCATACCTATTTGGTTTATTGAACGGTATCTGTGCTAATTTCAAACTCTGGTTTTATGCATTACCCCACCTCTCCTTTCCCCTTAAGCTGACATAAGTGTGTTTTCTAAATGTGAGACACTGTTGTGTTTTGTAATTCATTTTTTGTGCAGCCATATTTATCCTCCCTCTATAAGTGATATCTTATGATATGTTTCTTTTTCTGTTTGACTTATTTCAAGTAGTATTATCGGACCTAAATCCACTCTTTATCCTTCTACTAGCCTTATTACATTGATTTCATGGTGAAGAGATATTCCATTGTACGTAAGTACCACATTTTCTTTATCCATTGTTCTCTTTCCTGGGATATTTAAGGTGTACTGAAGTTGAGGTTCTTGTAAACAGAGTAGCCCTAAACTGTGGTGTGCTTGTGTCTTGTTGATTTTTAGACTTCCCTAGATATACTTCCGTGATTGGAAGTGCCCTATGCTCTGTAGCTCTGTTTTTTAGATGATTTAGGAACCACCATACACTTCTCCAGAGTGGCCTTCGGCAGTTAACTCACTGTCCATCAGCGTATAAAGGCTCCCTGTTCTCCATGGCCTGTCCTGCATTTCTGGTTTTTACAATTTTTTCGGATGGCCCTTGTGACCAGTGGGAAATGAGACTTCTTTGTTGTGCACATTTGCATTGCTTGCTTGCTTGGTTGCCCATAAAGTGCGTATGCGTTTTTTCCTGGATATATTCAGGAAAAAACGCATACTCCCTTTTGGGCCAACTGCATCATTGTCGAAATTCTGCCGCTTTTCATGTGCTTTAAAGACGAGTCCAATCTATCTCTTGAAATCTGTTTCTTGCAATTCTGTCTTGCATTCAGATCCTCTTCTTTGCCTTACCTCAACATATTTTTGGACGTTAGTTTTCATTTATAACTCTGCAGGTTTGTGAATTGCAGTGACCCTGAGCTCCATTTTTTAAGTTGCTCTTTTGTGAGCTGGCCTCAAAGCCGCAGGATTGCTTCAGGCCCTATTTTGGCTCCGGCGAGGCGGGCTGAGCCTTTTTTTAATTCTTATTCTTAATGGGAAATTAGAGTGACATGTGCCCGTCCAAACCCCTACAACTATTCTCTCATTGGTTCCCCCTCTTCCCGTTCATCCTCCTCACAATTTGCAAAATGTGTGAAACAGAAGTTTAAATGTGCTGATTCTCTAAGTGGGGAGATTCTAAGTAACGTGGCTGGAATGATGAACAGGAGCACCAGGAGAGGATAAATGAGGTGCATTTTAGACACATCTCCCGATCACATGGTGTACAGTCCTCTGGGTTTTCCATGCATGTTTTAGCTGTAGGAAGATTCCCTGAACCTGCAGATTTGGGACCCATTGAATGGGTACCAGGTAGTATTACTTTAAAGGGTGTGCATTTCCTCACCCAACCTCACATTTCTCTTGGCGTGAACAGTTTCCAGCCTTATGTCTCATCCTGCTGTGGGTCTAGATGTGTTCAATCCATGTTGCATCACCGTCCCTGAGGAAAAGTTGTAAGAGGTTTTCCCTGTCTCTCTGTCGTTTATTTTTTTCAATTTATTACTATATTGGTTACAGCTGATTTTCAAAGCTCTGTTTCTTGCCGCTGTACATCCACTTGATTCACGTACAGAGAGACATCAATAAATTCTTTTTCAGATTCTTACCAGTCATATATATTCTTTTCCGGTGACTTGAGTGTGCTGAGTGCAGTTCTTTTAGCTACCGTGTAGGCCTTGTTGATTATCAGTTTGGTATTTGGAATGGTATCTTTGCTAATTTCAACCTCCTGGATGATGCCTCACCCCTCCCCACCTTTCCCGTTTAGCAGCCTTACGCGTGTTTTCTACATATTTGACTATGTTTTTGTTTTGTAATTTATTGCATGTGTAGCCATTTTGGATTCCACCTTTAAGTGATACCTTATGATATGTGTCTTTTTTTTTTTGAATTATGTCACTTAGAATGATCATACGTAACTCCTCCGGAGTTGTTACAACTGGCCATATTTCATTGATTTCCAGGCTGAGTAATATTCCACTCTACATAAGTACCACATCTCTTTCCATTTTTTCCCTCCAGAGACATTTAAGTTATATCCTAGTCGAGGATCTTTTAAACAGAGAGGCAGTAAACATTGGGGTGCCTGTGTCCTCTCGATTTTTGTTTTTCCCAAGATATACGCCCATGAGTGCAAGTGCCCTATGCTCTGTGGCTCATTTTTTAGATGCTTTAGTAAACACAATACACTTCTCCAGAATGGCCGTTGGCAATATACATTTCCACTATAAGCCTCACAGGGCTCCCTCTTCTCCTTGCCCTGTCCTGCATTTCTGGTGTTTACACTTTATGAGGATGGCTCTTCTGACTGATGTGAAGTGATATCTTTTGTAGTATTGATTTCCAGTGCCCACCTGTTTGGTTGGCTAAAAAAGTGTATGCCCTTTTCTTGAATATATACAGAAAAAAACGCATACAGCCTTTTTGGCCAACTGCAATGTTGGCAATGTTCAGCCCCTTTTCTTGTGCTTAATGGCGAGTCCTTTCTACCTCCTCAAATCCCTTTCCTGCCATTCTCCCTTGCTTACCAATCCTTTTCTCTGACTTTCCTCAAGACATTTTTCAGTGATAGATATTTTCAACTCTGCAGTTTCGTGAATTTTACTGCCCCTGAGTTCCATTGTTCAACTTGTGTTTATGGGAACTGGCCACAAAGCAGTGGGATTTCCTCAAGCCCTATACTGTTTCCATGGGCAACCCTAGCCTTTGGTCAATTCGTCTTCCTGATTGGAAATTAGAGTGACATGTGCCTGTCTGAACACCTAGGACTTGTCTGTCATTGTTCCTCATCCTTCCGCTTCATCCTCTGGACAAATTCCAAACTGTACACAACAGGATGTTGACAGTGCTGACATCTCCAAGTGGGAAGACTGTTAGTAAAGACGCTGGAGGGGTGAACCCGAGCACCAGGAGATGAGGAGATGAGATGCCTTTTCCAAACTCTTCCCGATCAGACGGTATACCATCCTCTGGGTGTGACAGACATGTTTTAGCAGTAGGAAGAGTCCCATTCATGTAAGGAGAACACCAGGGCTTTTTCAAAATCAGTGTCTCCCCGAAACCCAAACTGGGGAATTTTTTAAGCTATGGCTACACATATGTTCATTAAGGGCCTTGGGAAGTAGGCAGAGTCCAAACTTTAGATGATTGAAGTCTTCAGGGTCAGAAGCACTCACCACCGGCTTCCCTTAGGTTACACTTTAACTGTCATTGATAGATGATGTCAATAAAAATATCTATTCTTTTTCCGATTATTTCCCCTTATAGGTTATTGCAAAATATTGAGTGTAGTTCCCTGTGCTATACAGTAGTTCCTTGTTGATGATCTATTTTATACATAGCAGTGTGTATGTGTTAATTCCAAACTGTTAATTTATCCCTCCTCCCACCTTTCCCCTTTGGTAATAATAAATTATAAGGTTTTATACTTCTCAGAAATGGGGGAGCTGAAAGAGAGGTATCATTTTCATTGGAAAAGCATTTAAAACAAGATTGAAGCTTTAACCAAGATTATTAGATGTACATCCTTGGAAAGAAATCACTTCATTTCTCTAATATTGACCTGACAAATAAGACAAACCTTTTCACTGAACTTGCTTATAATAAAGTGATGGAAATATCAAATGGAAGTGTTAGGAACGTCTTATTTTACCCGAGCCTTATAAACTGTTCTATGTTAACTACAGTTTGGCTCACACATCTGTTCATTGAAGTTACAATAGTCTCAATTTCTGTTACTGATCCTCCAGAGTGGACCCCAACAAGTGTCCCCCTGCTCAGTGTCATTGGGGCCAACAGATCGAGACTGAGTTTGGTTCCCAAGCAAAGGAAACTTTATATTTTGATCAGAGAATGGAGAGGTGAGAGCATACACTACTGCGTGGGCTGTGGGCTGGGCTGCTGTGTAGAGATCCTGTCAGAGTCAGTGGGAGGGAGGGGGCGGAGCTCTCGAGGGCCGGGTTGGCTGCAGCTCAGGCTCTATATCTCGGAGTCTGCACTGGGCCCCAGGAGCTGAGGTGTCGACCCAGCCATTCTGCACTAGGAAATCTGGTCTGAAGTGCCGGGTGTGGAACCTCTGCATGCGGGACCCTAAGAGCACGTGAAATTAGACAAAGCACAAAGGATAAAAAAGGTCAGACTTGACTTTATTGCCCAGATTCTATTTTTATCTCCCAGGGATTTTTAATGGGCTTTGCTGGGGACAAACCCCTCCTCTGCCTTTTGTCCCGTTCCTCATTCTTGGAGTGCTGAGGGTGCAGACCCTTCTTCTGTAACTGCTGAGTGCTGAGTTGGGAGCCCTCATACCAGGGGACGAGGGTCAGAACTTCTCCCCAGCAGCCTCCAGGTGACGTTGATTGGCCCCAGAACCCCTGCCTCCCTGCTCGTCCGCCTGAGCACCAGCATTGGAAGTGTTATAGATTCTAACGACCTTTAAGGGTCCAGGAAAGAGATGTGCAGAGACGCTGTGGGGGCCGGTTTCACCCCGCCCCACATTTGTTCGGCCACCGTAGGCTGACCGTTTCTGCCAGCCTAGATGCTCTGACCAGTAGTCTGCTCTTTCTTCAATTAGGCCCCTGAATTAACGTAAAAACAGCACCAGGTGTCAGAGCCCTGCCCGCTCAACTCCCAGACAGTCCAGGGTCAGTGGTGATCAAGGACCATGATGGCCACTGAGTCAACAGCCTTTTGAAGTAAACAGGAGTCCAGCCGGTCTTATTGGCCACCATCATCACGGTGTCTGTAGGCTTTTCTATGGTGACAGTGTGATATACGGTTCCCCCGCCAAGATTATTAGCTCCCCTCCGGGTGCAGTAAGTCCTGCAAGCAGTAGTCTACTCCTTCGGGACACACTATTGTTGTTTTATGAGAGAAACTCCAGGTCAAGTGATGTTCACACGAGTCGTCATGGTGCCCTGTTGCTCCCGGTTATCTCTCTGGATGTTGGAGTTGGAGGGCCTCCTCACTCGAGGTCGGTGTGCCCACGGAGCGAACCCTGCAACTTCAGGGCATGGTTGGTGATTAGGATCACCACGTGGGGTCCTTTTCCCTTAGGAGGGAGGTGGCCTTTTGGGCTGCTGATTTCCAGGTTTTTAGATACCGCCAGTATCTTGGCCAGATGTGGCAGTGGGCCAAGCCCCTTGGTGACTGTAGTTTATCCTACCTGGATGGCATTCTTGCGTTGTTCCATTTCAAGTGGTCCCAGTTTTTGCACTAATTCTCCAATGGCGATTCACCTTTCACCGGGAATGGAAAGGTCAAAGGGTTTAGCTCAATTAGGGAGTTCCAGGGCAAGGGTCTGAATTGACTGCTCTTTCCATTCTTGAAAGGCCACTTCTGGATTCTGTTCAAAAGGATCATCATCTTTTCCTTTCAGTGTTTCATATAGAGGCCCAGCTAGTAGACTGTAGTTAGGGATCCAGAAGCAGCAAACCCTGGCCTCCCCAGGAACCCCTAAGCTGTCTTCTAGTTTTAGAAAGGGGTAAGGCTGAAAATGGTTTCTTCCCTTTCCTGGGATGGGCTTCTCTGACCTTGTGTGAGAATGAAGCCCAGGCAGGTCACCGCAGTCTGTGATATTTGAGCTTTTTCTTGGACAACTTCTATCCTTTATTGGCTTGGTAGTTCAGAGGCCTCCTTAGTAGGGCTGGCGATCAGAATGTCATCTGCATATTGAAGGAGGGTTTCCTTTTCCAGAGGTAGAACATTTCGGTCTTTAGCTAAGCTTTCCCCAAAGATGGTGTGGGAATTTTTGAACCCTTGGGGCAAGACGGCCCGGAAGTATTGTTTTAGTTGTATGTTGAGTCCTGCCACACACAAGCCAAAATTTCTTGTGACTCTGGGACTAATGGAATACAAAAGAAGGCATCATTGAAGACTAATACAGAATACCATGTCCTGGTGGTTGGTAGAATGACCAGCAGGGTGTAGGAATCAGGAGCAACTGGAGGTATATCCTCGGTGGCTTCACTGACTGTCCTGACATCCTTTACCAGGTCCCCAGCAGCCCATGGGGCTCTCGTGGTCAGGCCAATCCCAGGATATGGAGCTCTCCTGGGCAGGTACCCCACCCCCAACCCAGCCCACGGGGCTCTCATGGTCAGGCCCCTCCCAGGATACAGAGCTACCCTTGCAGGTACTGTGGCAGGGCTGAGCACACAGGAACCGTACACATAGCCCTCATTGAAGAGCACCCCCAGCTCACCTGTCGCTCAGAGCTGACACAGAGCACCTCAGAGCAGGACTTGAACTAACAAACAGCAGCTCCGACAGGTCTGTGACCCTGGGCATCACTCTGTGTGGCCTCCCTCCACCTGGTCTTCCAGAGACTTCCACTGCACCCAGGGCACCAGGCCTCTGTCTCCAACCACCACCCACCCCCTCCTCTCCCTGACTCCTGGGTTCCTCTCATTAGGAGAGGGTTTTCTTGAAGTTGTCTCCCACTCATGGGCCAGATAAAATGATTAGAAAACAAGCCAAAGCTGCAGCCCCTTGTCTATCCTGACTCTCAGGAGCCCACACCTGTTCCTTGGACCTGGCCGGTTCAGCAAGTTCCATTTTCTGCAACTGTGAGCCCCTGAGGGGTGATGATTGGCTGACCTGGGCAGCCTTACCGTGCCGGCCAGCCCTCCCCAGGTGTGCCTGGGTTGAGATCAATATAAATACCACTCCAGGCAGCAAGAGCCCCTGCAGCTGTGCCTGACGCCATTTTCTCTGCCCTGTCAGCAGTCTCGGGGCTGGGCTGGTGGGAGGGAGTGAGAGGCCATGGCTTTGTGGGTGGCCCAGTGTGAGTGGGGCTCTGCTGGACTTTCTGCAGCAGTTGCCAGGCTGCCACCTGCTAAAGAAGAGGATGTGTCACCCATACCTGCTGCTGGAATTTCTCCCTGGGCAGAGGTGAGGAAGGAAAAAAGCAGTGGGGGCAGGGACAGGACGGGTATCTCAGGCAGGGAAATGGAAATCTTCCAGAAGAGCACCCAGGGCCAGGACCATCCTGGCTGGCCTGCAGGCACCAAGTCAGCTGGCATGCTGTCACTCGTGTGGCTCCATGGCCCTTCCTCTAGGCTTTCAAGTCCTTGTATATATTCAGGTGTTTTACCTGGGAAGGGTGGGAACAGTTCAGCAGCAACTGGCCTGGGGCTCAGCTCACGTTTACTCACAGATGCCTCGGCACGGTGCCCCAGCTTTGCAATGAGGACGCTTGTTGTGTGGGCGCTGCTGGCTGAATGGAAGACGATTCCCCACCACTGACCAACTTCAGAATTGTTTACAACTGGAGCAAGTGCCCTGACACGGTTTTCCTCTGAGTAACTGGTGGGTTCTGTTTTTTTTTTTTTCTCTTTTTCGTTTTTGGTTCAAGGTAGATTTTATTCCTCTTTTTTGTATTTACAGATATAAGCATGGAAATAATTTATTCATATAAATACATGTATGTGAAGGGAATAATTGTTTTTTCTGTTTTATTTTTTAAATTTTATTTCTTTTTAATTTTGAATTTTATTTTATATTTTTATACAGCAGGTTCTTATTGGTTATCTATTTTATACATATAAATGTTTACATGCCAATCCCAATCTCTCAACTCCTCCCACCACCACCCCCCCAAGAGCTTTCCCCCCTTGTTGTCCATACGATTGTTGTCTACATCTGTTGCTCTATTTATGCCTTGCAAAACGGTTAATCTGTACAGTTTTTCTAGGTTCCACATATATGCATGAATATACAAGATTTGTTTTTCTCTTTCTGACTTACTTCACTCTGTATGACAGTCTCTAGATCCATCGACGTCTCTACAAATGACCCAATTTCATTCCTTTCATGGCTTAGTAATATTCCATTTTATATATGTACCACATCTTTATGCATTCGTCTGTCTGTGGGCATTTAGGTTGCTTCCATTACCTCGATATTGTAAATAGTGATGCAATGAACATTGCGTTGAATGTCTCTTTTTGATTTATGGTTTTGTCTGGGTATATGTCCAGTACTGGGATTGCTGTATCATATGGTAATTCTATTATTAGTTTCTTAAGAAACTCCATATTGTTCTCCATAGTGACTGTATCAATTTATATTCCCAACAATAGTGGAAGAGGGTTCCTTTTCTCCACACCCTTTCCAGCATTTGTTGTTTGTAGATTTTCAGATGATGCCCATTCTAACAGGTGTGAGGTGATACCTCATTGTTGAGTCCATTTCGTTGAGCAAGGGGTAGGTCTTGCCTATTACATATTTGGCTTATGGAACGGTATCTGTGCTAATTTCAAACTCTGGTTTTATGCAGCACCCCAACTCACCTTTCCCCTTAAGCAAGCATAAGTTGGTTTTCTAAACTTGAGACCCTGTTCTGTTTTGTAATTCAGTTCATGTGTAGCCAAGTTTACATTCCGTGCATTAGTGATACCTTATGATGTTTCTTTTTCTGTGTGACTTATTTCACTTAGAATCATCGTGCCTCAATCCACTCATTATGCTGGTACAGGCCTGGTGACACAGATTTCATTGCTGAGTGGTATTCTGTTGTACGTAAGTACCGCAACTTCTTTATCAATTATTTGTTCTCTGGGATATTTAACTTGTACTGTAGAAGAGGTTCCTGTAAACAGAGCCGTCCCAAATTTTGGGGTGGCTGTGTCTTTTTGATTTTAATTTCCCTAAGCTATAGGACCATAAGTGGAAATGCCCTAGACTCTGTTGCTTTGTTTTTCAGATGTAACAGGAAACACCATACACTTCTCCAGAGTGGCTGTTGGCAATTTACATCCCGCCCATCAGCATAACAAGGCTCCTTTTTCCCCATGGCCTGTCTTGCCTTTCTGGATTTTACACTTTTCTCAGATGGCCCTTTAGACCGGGGGAAAGTGACACTTCATAGTAGTTCGGATATCCATTGCAAGCTTGCTTAGTTTGCCAAAAAGGGCGTATGTGTTTCTTCCTGAATATATTCAGGAACAAACTCATACGCCCTTTTTTGCCAAGTGCATCATTACGGATGTTCTGCCTCTTTTCCTATGCTTTACATGCAATTCCAGTCTACCTCCTGAAATCGGTTTCCTGAAATTCTTCCCCGCTTTCAAGTCCTCTTCACAGCCTTACTTCAATATATTTTTGGACGTTATCTGTCATTTATAACTCTGCAGGTTTGTGAATTACAGTGCCCCTGAGCTCCTTTCTTCAACTCGCTTTCTTGTGAGTTGGCCGCAAACCCGCAAGACTGCTTCAGGCCCTAATCTGCTTCTGGCAGGGCACGCTGAGCCTTTGGTTAATTCCTCTTCCTGGTAGGAAATGAGTGTTAAATATGCCCGTCCAGACACCTACCTCACTCTCAACCCCTTGGTGATGTGGGTCCTCTGGTTTGTGGCCACCTTTGCTGGGTTCCTCACCTTTCGATGATGTGGCCCCACTAGTGTGAGGACACTCCTGCCTGGTTCTCATCCACGAGGTTATGTGGACCCCCTGGTGAGAGTCTGTTCCTGGCTGTGTTCCTCATCCTTCTGTGAGGGAGACCCTCTGCTGATAGGTCACTCCTGCATGGCTGGCACACATTGCCTTGGTGAAGTCAGCCGTGTGGTGGCAGTTGGAGCGTGCTGGGAATCTCCTCCCCCCGGTGATGAGGGCCCTCTTGCGTCAGGCCCTAACTGTTAGGCTCACCAACTTTTCTTAATGAGCCCAATGATGCTTTGGCACTCCTCTTAGGATCCCATCTCCATGGGGATGTGGGTCTTCTGCTCTGAGGTCCCAAAGGCTGTGTTGTTCACATTTTCATGATGTGGGCTCTCTGGTGTTAGTTCACAGAGGCCTGGATCCCATAGCCTCTGTGCTCTTGGCCGCCTGCTGGGAGGTTCCAACTGCTGGATTCCTCACTTTTTTAATTTTCTGGGCTCTCTGTTGTGAGGATCCTCCTGCCTGCCTCACTCCCAGCCCCTTCGTGATGTGTGTCGTCTGGTTTGAGGCCACATGTGCTGGGTTCCTCACCTTTCGATGATGTGGGACCAATGGTCTTAGGAGACTCCTGCCTGGTTCACATCCCCTTGGTGATGTGGGCCCTCTGTTGAGAGTCTGATCCTGGCTGGGTTCCTCACCCATCTGTGAGGTGGGCCGTCTGCTCTGAGGTCACTCCTGCCTGGCTTGCTCACCTCACCTTGTGGACATGAGCCCTCTGGTGGCACTTGGAGCCTGCTGGGAGCCTCCTCCCCTTGGTGATGAGGGCCCTCTGGCGTCAGGCCCTAACTGCTGGGCTCCCCACATTTTGTGATGTGCGCCCAGTGGTGCGAGGACACTCCAGCCAGGTTCACATCCCCATTGGGATGTGGGCCTTCTGCTCTGAGGTCCCAACGCCTGGGTTGCTCACAGTTTCATGATGTGGGCTCTCTGGTGTTAGTTCACTCCTGCCTGCATCCCATAGCTTCTGTGCTCTCGGCCGCCTGCTGGGAGGTTCCAACTGCTGGATTCCTCACCTTTCTTATTCTTTGGGCCCTCTGTTTTTAGGCTACTCCTGCCTGCCTCACTCCCATTCCCTTTGTGATATGTGTCCTCTGATTTGAGGCCACATGTGCTGGGTTCCGCACCTTTTGATGATGTGGCCCCACTGGAGGGAAGACAGTCCTGACTGGTTCCCATCCCCTTGCTGATGTGGACCCTCAGGTGAGAGTCTGATCCTGGCTGGGTTCCTCACCCTTCTGTGAGGTGGGCCCTCTGCTGTGAGGTCAATCATGCCTGTCTGGCACATGTCACCTTGGCGACGTGGGCCCTCTGGTGGCAGTTGGAGTGTGCTGGGATCCTCCTCCCCTCGGTGATGAGGGCCCTCTTGCCTTAGGCCATAACTGCTGGGCTCCCCACATTTTCTGATGTGCGCCAAGTGAGTGAGGACACTCTTGCCAGCTTCCCATCCCCATGGGGATATGGGCCTTCTGCTCTGAGGTCAAAACGGCTGGCTTGCTCACAGTACCATGATGTGGGCCCTCTGCTGTGAGTTCACTCTGGCAAGGATCCCTTATCATCGGTGCTCTGAGCCGCCTGCTGGGAGGTTCCAACTGCTGGATTCCTCAACTTTTTTATTCTATGTGCCCTCTGTTGTAAGGCTCCTCCTGCCTGCCTCACTGCCAGCCCCTTGGTGATGACTGTCCTATGGCTTGAGGCCACATGTGCTGCGTTCCTCACCTTTCGATGATGTGGCCCCACTCGTGTGAGGACACTCCTGCCTGGTTCCCATCCCCTTGGTGAGGTGGGCCCTCTGGCGAGAGTCTAATCCTGGCTGGGTTCCTCAACGTTCTGTGAGGTAGGCCTTCTGCTGTGAGGTCACTCCTGCCTGGCTGGCACACGTCACCTTGGAGACATGAGCCCTCTGGTGGCAGTTGGAGCGTGCAGGGTGCCTCCTCCTTTTGGCGATGACGGCCCTCTGGCGTCAGGCCCTAAATGGTGGGCTCCCCATATTTTCTGATGTGCGCCCAGTGGTGCGAGGACACTCCAGCCAGGTTCCCATTCCCATGGGGATGTGGGCCTTCTGCGCTGAGGTCCCAACGCCTGGGTTGCTCACAGTTTTATGATGTGGGCCCTCTGCTGTGAGTTCACTGTGGCCTGGATCCCATAGCCTCGGTGTTCTGGGCCGCCTGCTGGAAGGTCTAAATGCTGGAATCCTCATGTTTTTTATATTATGTGCCCTGTGTTGTGAGGCTACTCCTGCCTGCCTCACTCCAAGGCCCTTGGTGATGTGGGTCCTCTGGTTTGAGGACACATGTGCTGGGTTCCTCACCTTAAGATGATGAGGCCCCACTGGTGTGAGGATAATCCTAACTGGTTCCCATCCCCTTTGTGATGTGGGCCCTCTGGTGAGAGTCTGATCCTGGCTGGGTTCCTCACCCATCTGTGAGGTGGGCCCTCTACTATCAGGTAACTCTTGCCTGGCTTGCTCACCTCGCCTTGTTGACATGAGCCCTCTGGTGGCACTTGGACCCTGCTGGGAGCCTCCTCACCTCTGTGATGAGGGCCCTCTGACGTCAGGCCCTAACTGCTGGGCTCCCCAACTTTTCTTAGTGAGCCCAGTGATGCTCGGACACTCCTCTTAGGTTCCCATCTCCACGGGGATGTGGGCCTTCTGTTCTGAGGTTCCAACAGCTGGGTTGATCACAATTTCATGATGTGGGCTCTCTGGTGTTAGTTCACTGTGGCCTGGATCCCATAGCCTCTGTGCTCTTGGCCGCCTGCTGGGAGGTTCCAACTACTCGATTCCTCAACTTTTGTATTCTATGGGTCCTGTGTTGTGATGCTCCTCCTGCCTGCCTCACTCGCAACCCCTTTGTGATGTGGGTCTTTTGGTTTGAGGCCACATGTGCTGGGTTCCGCAACTTTCAATGATGTGGCCCCCCTGGTGTGAGGACACTCCTGCCTGGTTCCCATCCCCTTGGTGATGTGGGCCTTCTGGTGACAGTCTTATCCTGGCTGGGTTCCTCACTCTTCTGTGAGGTAGGCCCTCTGCTGTGAGGTCAATCCTGCCTGACTTGCACACATCACCTTGGCGACGTGGGCCCTCTGTTGGCACATGGAACCTGCTGGGAGCCTCCTGCCCTCGGTGATGACGGCCCTCTAGCATCAGGCCCTAACTGCTGGGCTCCCCACGTTTTCTGATGTGAGCCCAGTGATGCCAGGACACTCCTGTCAGGTTCCCATCCCCATGGGGATGTGGGCTTTCTGCTCTGAGGTCCCAACGCCTGGGTTGCTCACAGTTTCATGATGTGGGCTCTCTGGTGTTAGTTCACTCCTGCCTGCATCCCATAGCTTCTGTGCTCTCGGCTGCCTGCTGGGAGGTTCCAAATCCTGGATTCCTCACCTTTTTTATTCTTTGGGCCCTCTGTTTTTAGACTACTCCTACCTGCCTCACTCCCATCCCCTTTGTGATGTATGTCCTCTGATATGAGGCCACATGTGCTGGGTTCCTCACCTTTCGATGATGTGGCCCCACTGGTGGGAGGACAGTCCTGACTGGTTCCCATCCCCTTGGTGTTGTGAGCTCTCTGGCGAGAGTCTCATCCTGCCTCGGTTCCTCACCCTTCTGTGAGATAGGCCCTCTGCTGTGAGGTCACTACTGCCTGGCTGGCGCATGCCACCTTGTAGACGTGGGCCCTCTGTTGGCAGTTGGAGCCTGCTGGGAGTCTCCTCCCCTCAGTTATGAGGGCCCCCTGGCGTCAGGCCCTAACTGCTGGGCTCCTAACATTTTCTGATATGTGCTAAGTGGTGCGAAGCCACTCCTGCCAGGTTCCCATCCCAATGGGGTTGTGGGCCTTCTGTTCTGAGGTTCCAACAGCTGGGCTGCTCACAGGTTCATGATGTGGGCCTTCTGCTGTGAGTTCACTGCGGCCTGGATCCCATAGCCTCGGTGCTCTGGGCCACTTGCTGGGAGGTTCCAACTGCTGGATTCCTCAACTTTTATATTCTATGGACCCTGTGTTGTGAGGCCGGTCCTGCCAGCCTCATTCCGAACCCCTTGGTGATGTGGTTCCTGTGGTTTGAGGCTACATGTGCTGGGATCCTCACCTTTCGATGATGTTGTCCCACTGGTGTGGGGACACTCCTGCCTGGTTCCCATCCCCTTGGTGATGTGGGCCCTCTGGTGAGAGTCTGATCCTGGCTGTGTTCCTCACCCTTCTGTGAGGTGGGCCCTCTGCTGTGAGGTCACTCCTGCCGGGCTGGCACACATCGCCTTGGCGACGTTGGCCCTCTGGTGACAGCTGGAGCCTGCTGGGAGCCTCCTCCTCTCGGTGATGAGTGCCCTCTAGCGTCAGGCCCTAACTTCTGAGCACCCCACGTTTTCTGATGTGAGCCCAGTGATGCCAGGACACTCCTGTCATGTTCCCATCACCATGGGGATGTGGGTCTTCTGCTCTGAGGTCCCAATGTCTGGGTTGCTCACAGTTTCATGATGTGGGCTGTCTGGTGTTAGTTCACTCCAGCCTGGATCCCCTAGCCTCTGTGTTCTTGGCCACCTGCTGGGAGGTTCCAACTGCTGGATTCCTCACCTTTTTTATTTTTGGGCCCTCTGTTATGAGGCTCCTCCTGCCTGCCTCACTCCCAGTCCCTTGGTGAGGGGTGTCCTATGGTTTGAAGCCACATGTTCTGGGTTCCTCACCTTTAGATGATGTGGCCCTACTCATGTGAGGACACTCCTGCCTGGTTCCAATCCATTTGGTGATGTGGGCCCTCTGGTGCGAGTCTGATCCTCACTGGGTTCGTCACACTTCTCTGAGGTGGGCCCTCTGCTGTGAGGTCATTCGTGCCTGGTTGGCACACATCGCCTTGGCGACGTCAGCCCTCTGGTGGAATTTGGAGCCTGCTGGGAGCCTCCTTCCCTTGGTGATGAGGGTTCTCTGGCGTCAGGCCCTAACTGCTGGTCGCCCAAAATTTTCTGATACGTTCTCAGTGGTGCGAGGACACTCCTACCAGATTTCCATCCCCATGGGGATGTGGGCCTCCTGCTCTGAGGTCCCAATGGCTGGGTTGCTCAGTTTCATGACATGGGCCCTCTTCTGTGAGTTCACTGTGGCCTGGATCCCATAGCCTCGGTGCTCTGGGCCGCCTGCTGGGAGGTTCCAACTGCTGGATTCCTCACTTTTTTATTCTATGGGCCCAGTGTTGTGAGGCTACTCCTTCCTGCCTCACTCCGAGGCCCTTGGTGATGTGGGTCCTCTGGTTTGAGGACACATGTGCTGAGTACCTCACCTTTCGATGATGTGGCCCCACTGGTGTGAAGACACTCCTGCCTGGTTCCCATCCCCTTGGTGATGTGGGCCCTCTGGTGAGAGTCTGATGTTGGCTGGGTTTCTCACCCTTCTGTGAGGTGGGACCTCTGCTGTGAGGTAACTCCTGCCTGGCTCGCTCACGTTGCCTTGGCAACGTGAGCCCTCAGGTGGCATTTGGAGCCTGCTGGGAATCTCCTCCCCTCAGTTATGAGAGCTCTGGATAAAACACATATGCCCTTTTTTGCCAAGTGCATTATTTTCCAAGTTATGTCTCTTTTCCTATGCTTTAAGAGCGACTCCCGTGTACCTCCTGAAATCGGTTTCCAGCAACTCTGCCCCGCATTCAAGTCCTCTTCGCAGCCTTACTACAGTATGATTTTGGATGATAGCTGTCATTTATAACTCCGGAGATTTGTGAATTACAGTGCCCCTCAGCTCCTTTCTTCAACTCGCTTTCTTGTGAGCTGGCCGCAAAACCAAGGATCTCTTCAGGCCCTAATCTAGTTCCAGGACGGCACGTGGAGCCTTTGGTTCATTCGTCTTCCTGATGGGAAATGAGAGTTAAATTTGCCCGTCCACACACCTACAGATAGTCACCCATTGCTTCTCCTTATTCCTGTTCATCTTCCGAAGAAATTGCAAACTGGGCCAAACAGGAGGTTAAAGGCACTGACTCTCCAAGTGGGGAGAGTGTTAGTAAAGCGTCTGGAAAGTTGCACCGAGTAGCAGGGGACGAAAAATGAGATACATTTGAACACGTTTCCCGATCACACGGTGGATCATACTCTGGGTTCCACATGCATGTTTTAGCTGAAGGAAGAATCCCTTACACCGGGATAGTTGGAACCCATGGAATGCGTACCATGCAATATGACTTCAAAGGGTCTGCATTTGCTCACCAAACCTCACCAATCCTATCACTGCTGCGTTTATGCCATTGTACAAACACTTAATTCTCTTTTGGAGACATATAAATCCATAGGTTTTAAGATTCTTACAAGTCAGGTATATTCTCAGGCGTTTAATATGGGGTGTTGAGTCCACTTCATTGAGCAAGGAGTAGCTCTTGTCTATTACATATTTGGCTTACGGAATGGTATCTGTGCTAATTTCAATCTCTGGTTTTATGCAGCACACCAACTCACCTTTCCCCTTAAGCAAGCATAAGTTGGTTTTCTACATTTGAGACCCTGTTCTGTTTTGTAATTCAGTTCCTGTGTAGCCAAGTTTACATTCCGTGTAGTAGTGATATCTTATGATGTTTCTTTTTCTGTGTGACTTATTTCACTTAGAATCATCGTACCTGAATCCACTCATTATGCTGCTACGGGCCTGATGACATAGATTTCATTGCTGAGTGATATTGCATTGTACGTAAGTACCACAACTTCTTTATCCATTTTTCACTTTCTGTGATATTGAACTTGTACTGTAAATGAGGTTCTTGTAAACAGAGCCGTCCCAAACATTGGGGTGGCTGTGTCTTTTTGATTTTAATTTCCCTAAGCTATAGGACTATAAGTGGAAGTGCCCTAGGCTCTGTTGCTTTGTTTTTTAGATGTTTCAGGAAACACCATACACTTCTCCAGAGTGGCTGTTGGCAATTTACATCCCGCCCATCAGCATAACAAGGCTCCCAGTTCTCCATGGCCTGTCCTGCCTTTCTGGATTTTACACTTTTTTCAGATGGCCCTTTTGACCGGGGGGCAGTGAGACTTCATTGTAGGGCAGATTTCCTTTGCAAGCTTGCTTGGTTGGCCAAAAAGTGCGTATGCGTTTTTTCCTGAATATATTGAGGAAAAAACGCATACGCCCTTTTTGGCCAAGTGCATCATTGTGGACGTTCTGCCTCTTTTCCTATGCTTTACATGCAATTCCAGTCTACCTCCTCAAATCAGTTTCCTACAATTCTGCCCCACATTCAACTCCTCTTGGCAGCCTTATTTCAATATATTTTTGGACGATAGCTGTCATTTATAACGCTGCATGTTTGTGAATCACAGTGCCCCTGAGCTCCTTTCTTAAACTCGCTTTCTTGTGAGCTGGCCGCAACACCGCAGGATTGCTTCAGGCCCTAGTGTGTTTCCGGCACGGCACGCTGAGCCTTTGCTTAATTCCTCTTCCTGGTGGGAAATGAGAGTTAAATTTGCCCGTCCAGACACCTCCAGCTAGTCTCTCATTGGTTCTCTCTATTCCTGTTCATCTTACGCAGAGATTGCAAACTGGGCCAAACAGGAGTTTAAAGGCACTGACTCTCCAAGTGGGGAGAGTGTTAGTAAAGCGTCTGGAATGTTGCACCCGAGTACCTGGAGGCGAAAACTGAGACACATTTGAACACGTTTCCCGATCACACGGCGGATCATACGCTGGGTTCCACATGCATGTTTTAGCTGAAGGAAGAATCCCTTAAACCTGGAGAGTTGAGACCCATGGAATGGGTACCATGCAATATGACTTCAAAGGGTCTGCATTTGCTCACCGCACCTCAACAATCCTATCACTGCTGCGTTTATGCCGCTGTACACACGCTTGATTCTCTTTCGGAGACATAGAAATCCATAGGTTTTAAGATTCTTACTAGTCAGGTATATTCTTAGGCGTTTAATATGGGGTGTTGTGTCAACTTCGTAGAGCAAGGTGTAGCTCTTGTCTATTACATATTAGGCTTATGGAACGGTATCTGTGCTAATTTCAATCTCTGGTTTTATGCAGCACCCCAACTTACCTTTCCCCTTAAGCAAGCATAAGTTGGTTTTCTACGTTTGAGACCCTGTTCTGTTTTGTAATTCAGTTCCTGTGTAGCCAAGTTTACATTCCGTGTATTAGTGATATCTTATGATGTTTCTCTTCTGTGTGACTTATTTCACTTAGAATCATCGTACCTGAATCCACTCATTCTGCTGCTACGGGCCTGATGACATAGATTTCATTGCTGAGTGATATTGCATTGTACGTAACTACCACAAGTTCTTTATCCATTTCTCCCTTTCTGCGATATTGAACTTGTACCGTAAACGAGGTTCTTGTAAACAGAGCCGTCCCAAACTTTGGGGTGGCTGTTTCTTTTTGATTTTAATTTCCCTAAGCTATAGGACCCTAAGTGGATGTGCCCTAGGCTCTGTTGCTTTGTTTCTTAGATGTTTCAGGAAACACCATACACTTCTCCAGAGTGGCTGTTGGCAATTTACATCCCGCCCATCAGCATAACAAGGCTCCCAGTTCTCCATGGCCTGTCCTGCCTCTGGATTTTACACTTTTTTCAGATGGGCCTTTTGACTGGGGGGAAGTGAGACTTCATTATAGTGTAGATTTCCTTTGCAAGCTTGCTTGGTTTGTCAAAAAGTGCGTATGAGTTTTTGCCTGAATATATTCATGTAAAAACGCATATGCCCTTTTTGCCCAAGTGCATCATTGTGGACGTTCTGCCTCTTTTCTTATGCTTTAAATGCAATACCAATCTACCTCGTGAAATCGGTTTCCTGCAATTCTGCCCCACTTTCAAGTCCTCTTGGCAGCCTTATTTCAATATATTTTTGGACAATAGCTGTCATTTATAACTCTGCAGGTTTGTGAATTACAGTGCCCCTGAGCTCCTTTCTTCAACTCGCTTTCTTGTGAGCTGGCCGCAACACCGCAGGACTGCTTCAGGCCCTAGTGTGGTTCCAGCATGGCACGCTGAGCCTTTGGTTAATTCCTCTTCCTGGTGGGATATGAGAGTTAAATTTGCCCGTCCAGACACCTCCAGCTAGTCTCTCATTGGTTCTCCCTATTCCTGTTCATTTTCCGCAGAAATTGCAAACTGAGCCAAACAGGAAGTTAAAGGCACTGACTCTCCAAGTGGGGAGAGTGTTAGTAAAGCGTCTGGAATGTTGCACCCGAGTACCAGGGGACGAAAACTGAGACACATTTGAACACGTTTCCCGATCACACGGTGGATCATACTCTGGGTACCACATGCATGTTTTAGCTGAAAGAAGAATCCCTTAAACCTGGAGAGTTGAGACCCATGGAATGGGTACCATGCAATATGACTTCAAAGGGTCTGCATTTGCTCACCGAACCTCACCAATCCTATCACTGCTGCGTTTATGCCACTGTACACAAGCTTGATTCTCTTTTGGAGACATATAAATCCATAGGTTTTAAGATTCTTACTAGTCAGGTGTATTCTTAGGTGTTTAATATGGGGTGTTGAGTCCACTTCGTTGAGCAAGGTGTAGCTCTTGTCTATTACATATTTGGCTTATGGAATGGTATCTGTGCTAATTTCAATCTCTGGTTTTATGCAGCACCCCAACTCACCTTTCCCCTTAAGCAAGCATAAGTTGGTTTTCTACATTTGAGACCCTGTTCTGTTTTGTAATTCAGTTCCTCTGTAGCCAAGTTTACATTCCGTATAGTAGTGATATCTTATGATGTTTCTTTTTCTGTGTGATTTATTTCACTTAGAATCATCATACCTGAATCCACTCATTATACTGCTATGGACCTGATGACATAGATTTCATTGCTCAGTGATATTGCATTGTACGTAAGTGCCACCACTTCTTTATCCATTTTTCGCTTTCTGTGATATTGAACTTGTACCGTAAACGAAGTTCTTGTAAACAGAGCCGTCCCAAACTTTAGGGTGGCTGTGTCTTTTTGATTTTAATTTCCCTAAGCTATAGGACCATAAGTGGAAGTGCGCTAGGCTCTGTTGCTTTGTTTTTAGATGTTTCAGGAAACACCATACACTTCTCCAGAGTGGCTGTTGGCAATTTACATCCCGCCCATCAGCATAACAAGGCTCCCAGTTCTCCATGGCCTGTCCTGCCTTTCTGGATATTACACTTTTTTCAGATGGACCTTTTGACCGGGGGAAGTGAGACTTCATTGTAGTGCAGATTTCCTTTGCAAACTTGCTTGGTTGGCCAAAAAGGGCGTAGGCGTTTTTCCTGAATATATTCAGGAATAAACGCATATGCCCTTTTTAGCCAAGTCCATCATTGTGGACGTTCTGCCTCTTTTCCTATGCTTTACATGCAATTCCAGTCTACCTCCTGAAATCGGTTTCCTGCAATTCTTCCCCACTTTCAAGTCCTCTTGGCAGCCTTACTTCAATATATTTTTGGACGATAGCTGTCATTTAAACTCTGCAGGTTTGTGAATTACAGTGGCCCTGAGCTCCTTTCTTCAACTCGCTTTCTTGTGAGCTGGCCGCAACACCGCAGGATTGCTTCAGGCCCTAGTGTGGTTCCCGCACGGCACGCTGAGCCTTTGGTTAATTCATCTTCCTGGTGGGAAAGGAGAGTTAAATTTGTCTATCCAGACACCTCCAGCTAGTCTCTCATTATTTCTCCCTATTCCTGTTCATCTTCCGCAGAAATTGCAAACTGGGCCATACAGGAGGTTAAAGGCACTGACTCTCCAAGTGGGGAGAGTGTTCATAAAGCGTCTGGAATGTTGCACCCGAGTACCAGGGGACGAAAACTGAGACACATTTGAACACGTTTGCCAATCACACGGTGGATCATACGCTGGGTCACACATGCATGTTTTAGCTGAAGGAAGAATCCCGTAAACCTGGAGAGTTGAGACCCATGGAATGGGTACCATGCAATATGACTTCAAAGGGTCTGCATTTGCTCACCGAACCTTACCAATCCTATCACTGCTGCGTTTATGCCACTGTACACATGCTTGATTCTCTTTCGGAGACATACAAGTCCATAGGTTTTAAGATTCTTACTAGTCAGGTATATTCTTAGGCGTTTAATATGTTGTGTTGTGTCCACTTCGTTGAGCAAGGAGTAGCTCTTGTCTATTACATATTTGGCTTATGGAACGGTATCTGTGCTAATTTCAATCTCTGGTTTTATGCAGCACCCCAACTCACCTTTCCCCTTAAGCAAGCATAAGTTGGTTTTCTACATTTCAGACCCTGTTCTGTTTTGTAATTCAGTTCCTGTGTAGCCAAGTTTACATTCCGTGTAGTAGTGATATCTTATGATGTTTCTTTTTTTGTGTGACTTATTTCACTTAGAATCATCGAACCTGAATCCACTCATTATGCTGCTACGGGCCTGATGACATAGATTTCATTGCTGAGTGATATGCATTGTATGTAATTACCACAATTTCTTTATCCATTTTTCGCTTTCTGTGATATTGAACTTGTACCATAAATGAGGTTCTTGTAAACAGAGCCGTCCCAAACTTTGGGGTGGCTGTGTCTTTTTGATTTTAATTTCCCTAAGCTATAGGACCATAAGTGGAAGTGACCTAGGCTGTGTTGCTTTGTTTTTTAGATGTTTCAGGAAACAGCATACACTTCTCCAGAGTGACTGTTGGCAATTTACATCCCGCCCATCAGCATAACAAGGCTCCCAGATCTCCATGGCCTGTCCTGCCTTTCTGGATTTTACACTTTTTTCAGGTGGCCCTTTTGACCGGGGGGCAGTGAGAGTTCATTGTAGTGCAGATTTCCTTTGCAAGCTTGCTTGGTTGGCCAAAAAGGGCGTATGCGGTTTTTCCTGAATATACTCAGGAAAAAACGCATACGCCCTTTTTGGCCAAGTGCATCATTGTGGACGTTCTGCCTCTTTTCCTATGCTTTACATGCAATTCCAGTCTACCTCCTGAAATCAGTTTCCTGCAATTCTGCCCCGCTTTCAAGTCCTCTTGGCAGCCTTACTTCAATATATTTATGGACGATAGCTGTCATTTATAACTCTGCAGGTTTGTGAATGACAGTGCCCCTGAGCTCCTTCCTTCAACTCGCTTTCTTGTGAGCTGGCTGTAACACAGCAGTATTGCTTCAGGCCCTAGTGTAGTTCCGGCACGGCATGCTGAGCCTTTGGTTAATTTATCTTCCTGGTGGGAAATGAGAGTTAAATTTGCCCATGCAGACACTTCCAGCTAGTCTCTCATTGGTTCTCCCTATTCCTGTTCATCTTCCGCAGAAATTGCAAACTGGGCCAAACAGGAGGTTAAAGGCACTGACTCTCCAAGTGGGGAGAGTGTTAGTAAAGCGTCTGGAATGTTGCACCCGAGTACCAGGGGTCGAAAACTGAGACACATTTGAACACGCTTCCCGATCACACGGTGGATCATACTCTGGGTTCCACATGCATGTTTTAGCTGAAGGAAGAATCCCTTAAACCTGGAGAGTTGAGAACCATGGAATGGGTACCATGCAATATGACTTCAAAGGGTCTGCATTTGCTCACCGAACCTCACCAATCCTATTACTGCTGCGTTTATGCCGCTGTACACACGCTTGATTCACTTTTGGAGACATATAAATCCATAGGTTTTAAGAATCTTACTAGTCAGGTATATTCTTAGGCGTTTAATATGGTGTCTTGAGTCCACTTCGTTGAGCAAGGAGTACCTCAGGTCTGTTACATATTTGGCTTATAGAACGGAATCTGTGCCAATTTCAATCTCTGGTTTCATGCAGCACCCCAACTCACCATTCCCCTTAAGCAAGCATAAGTTGGTTTTCTACATTTGAGACCCTGTTCTGTTTTGTAATTCAGTTCCTGGGTAGCCAAGTTTACATTCCGTGTAGTAGTGATATCTTATGATGTTTCTTTTTCTGTGTGACTTATTTCACTTAGAATTATCGTACGTGAATCCACTCATTATGCTGCTATGGGCCTGATGACATAGATTTCATTGCTGAGTGATATTGCATTGTACGTAAGTGCCACAACTTCTTTATCCATTTTTCGCTTTCTGCAATATTGAACTTGTCCCATAAACGAGGTTCTTGTAAACAGAGATGCCCAAACTTTTGGGTGGCTGTGTCTTTTTGATTTTAATTTCCCTAAGTTATGGGACCATAAGTGAAAGTGCCCTAGGCTCTGTTGCTTTGTTTTTTAGATGTTTCAGGAAACACCATACACTTCTCCAGAGTGGCTGTTGGCAATTTACATCCTGCCCATCAGCAAAACAAGGCTCCCAGTTCTCCATGGCCTGTCCTGCCTTTCTGGATTTTACACTTTTTTCAGATGGCCCTTTTGACCGGGAGGCAGTGAGACTTCATTGTAGTGCAGATTTCCTTTGCAAGCTTGCTTGGTTGGCCAAAAAGTTCGTATGTGTTTTTTCCTGAATATATTCGGGAAAAAACGCATACGCCCTTTTTGGTCAAGTGAATCATTGTGGACGTTCTGCATCATTTCCTATGCTTACATGCAATTCCAGTCTACCTCCTGAAATCGGTTTCCTGCAATTCTGCCCCGTTTTCAAGTCCTCTTGGCAGCCTTACTTCAATATATTTTTGGACGATAGCTGTCATTTATAACTCTGTAGGTTTGTGAATTACAGTGCCCCTGAGCTCCTTTCTTCAAGTCGCTTTCTTGTGAGCTGCCCGCCACACCGCAGGATTGCCTCAGGCCCTAGTGTGGTTCCGGCATGGCACGCTGAGCCTTTGGTTAATATCTCTACCTGGTGGGAAATGAGAGTTAAATTTGCCCGTCCAGACACCTCCAGCTCATCTCTCATTGGTTCTCCCTATTTCTGTTCATTTTCCACAGAAATTGCAAACTGGGCCAAACAGGAGGTTAAAGGCACTGAGTCTCCAAGTGGGGAGAGTGTTAGTAAAGCGTCTGGAATGTTGCACCCGAGTACCAGGGGACGAAAACTGAGACACATTTGAACACGTTTCCTGATCACACGGTGGATCATACTCTGGGTTCCACATGCATGTTTTAGCTGAAGGAAGAATCCCTTAAACCTGGAGAGTTGAGACCCATGGAATGGGTACCATGCAATATGACTTCAAAGGGTCTGCATTTGCTCACCGAACCTCACCAATCCTATCACTGCTGCGTTTATGCCACTGTACACACGCTTGATTGTGTTTCGGAGACATATAAATTCATAGGTTTTAAGATTCTTACTAGTCAGGTATATTCTTAGGCGTTTAATATGGGGTGTTGAGTCCACTTCGTAGAGCAAGGAGTAGCTCTTGTCTATTACATATTTGGCTTATGGAACGGTATCTGTGCTAATTTCAATCTGTGGTTTTATGCAGCACCCCAACTCACCTTTCCCCTTAAGCAAGCATAAGTTGGTTTTCTACTTTTGAGACCCTGTTCTGTTTTGTAATTCAGTTCCTGTGTAGCCAAGTTTACATTCCATGTAGTAGTGATATCTTATGATGTTTCTTTTTCTGTGTGACTTATTTCACTTAGAATCATCGTACCTGAATCCACTCATTATGCTGCTTCGGGCCTGATGACATAGATTTCATTGCTGAGTGATATTGCATTGTACGTAAGTACCACAACTTCTTTATCCATTTTTCGCTTTCTGCGATATTGAACTTGTACCATAAAAGAGGTTTTTGTAAACAGAGCCGTTCCAAACTTTGGGGTGGCTGTGTCTTTTTGATTTTAATTTCCCTAAGCTATAGGACCATAAGTGGAAGTGCCCTAGGCTCTGTTGCTTTGTTTTGTAGAATTTTCAGGAAACACCATACACTTCTCCAGAGTGGCTGTTGGCAATTTACATCCCGCCCATCAGCATAACAAGGCTCCCAGTTCTCCATGGCGTGTCCTGCCTTTCTGGATTTTACACTTTTTTCAGATGGCCCTTTTGACCGGGGGGCAGTGAGACTTCATTGTAGTGCAGATTTCCTTTGCAAGCTTGCTTGGTTGGCCAAAAAGGGCGTATGCGTTTTTTCCTGAATATATTCAGGAAAAAACGCATATGCCATTTTTGGCCAAATGCATCATTGTGGACGTTCTGCCTCTTTTCCTATGCTTTACATGCAATTCCAGTCTACCTCCTGAAATCGGTTTCCTGCAATTCTGCCCCGCTTTCAAGTCCTCTTGGCAGCCTTACTTCAATATATTTTTGGACGATAGCTGTCATTTATAACTCTGCAGGTTTGTGAATGACAGTGCCCCTGAACTCCTTTCTTCAACTCGCTTTCTTGTGAGCTGGCCGCAACACCTCAGGATTGCTTCAGGCCCTAGTGTGTTTCTGGCATGGCATATTTCAGTGATAGATATTTTCAACTCTGCAGTTTTGTGAATTTTACTGCCCCTGAGTTCCATTGTTCAACTTGTGTTTATGGGAACTGGCCACAAAGCAGTGGGATTTCCTCAAGCCCTATACTGTTTCCATGGGCAACCCTAGCCTTTGGTCAATTCGTCTTCCTGATTGGAAATTAGAGTGACATGTGCCTGTCTGAACACCTAGGACTTGTCTCTCATTGTTCCTCATCCTTCCGCTTCATCCTCTGGACAAATTCCAAACTGTACGCAACAGGATGTTGACAGTGCTGACATCTCCAAGTGGGGAGACTGTTAGTAAAGACGCTGGAGGGGTGAACCCGAGCACCAGGAGATGAGGAGATGAGATGTCTTTTCCAAACTCTTCCCGATCAGATGGTATACCATCCTCTGGATGTGACAGACATGTTTTAGCAGTAGGAAGAGTCCCATTCATGTAAGGAGAACACCAGGGCTTTTTCAAAATCAGTGTCTCCCCGAAACCCAAACTGGGGAGTTTTTTAAGCTACGGCTACACATATGTTCATTAAGGGCCTTGGGAAGTAGGCAGAGTCCAAACTTTAGATGATTGAAGTCTTCAGGGTCAGAAGCACTCACCACCGGCTTCCCTTAGGTTACACTTTAACTGTCATTGATTGATGATGTCAATAAAAATATCTATTCTTTTTCCGATTATTTCCCCTTATAGGTTATTGCGAAATATTGAGTGTAGTTCCCTGTGCTATACAGTAGTTCCTTGTTGATGATCTATTTTATACATAGCAGTGTGTATGTGTTAATTCCAAACTGTTAATTTATCCCTCCTCCCACCTTTCCCCTTTGATAATAATAAATTATAAGATTTTATACTTCTCAGAAATGGGGGAGCTGAAAGAGAGGTATCATTTTCAATGGAAAAGCATTTAAAACAAGATTGAAGCTTTAACCAAGATTATTAGATGTACATCCTTGGAAAGAAATCACTTCATTTCTCTAATATTGACCTGACAAATAAGACAAACCTTTTCACTGAACTTGCTTATAATAAAGTGATGGAAATATCAAATGGAAGTGTTAGAAACATCTTATTTTACCCGAGCCTTATAAACTGTTCTATGTTAACTACAGTTTGGCTCACACATCTGTTCATTGAAGTTACAATAGTCTCAATTTCTGTTACTGATCCTCCAGAGTGGACCCCAACAAGTGACCCCCTGCCCAGTGTCATTGGGGCCAACAGATCGAGACTGAGTTTGGTTCCCAAGCAAAGGAAACTTTATATTTTGATCAGAGAATGGAGAGGTGAGAGCATGCACTACCCCGTGGGCTGTGGGCTGGGCTGCTGTGTAGAGATCCTGTCAGAGTCAGTGGGAGGGAGGGGGCGGAGCTCTGGAGGGCCGGGTTGGCTGCAGCTCAGGCTCTATATCTCGGAGTCTGCACTGGGCCCCAGGAGCTGAGGTGTCGACCCAGCCATTCTGCACTAGGAAATCTGGTCTGAAGTGCCAGGTGTGGAACCTCTGCATGCGGGACCCTAGGAGCACGTGAAATTAGACAAAGCACAAAGGATAAAAAAGGTCAGACTTGACTTTATTGCCCAGATTCTATTTTTATCTCCCAGGGATTTTTAATGGGCTTTGCTGGGGACAAACCCCTCCTCTGCCTTTTGTCCCGTTCCTCATTCTTGGAGTGCTGAGGGTGCAGACCTTTCTTCTGTAACTGCTGAGTGCTGAGTTGGGAGCCCTCATACCAGGGGACGAGGGTCAGAACTTCTCCCCAGCAGCCTCCAGGTGACGTTGATTGGCCCCAGGACCCCTGCCTCCCTGCTCGTCCGCCTGAGCACCAGCATTGGAAGTGTTATAGATTCTAATGACCTTTAAGGGTCCAGGAAAGAGATGTGCAGAGACGCTGTGGGGGCCGATTTCACCCCGCCCCACATTTGTTCGGCCACCTTAGGCTGACCTTTTCTGCCAGCCTAGATGCTCTGACCAGTAGTCTGCTCTTTCTTCAATTAGGCCCCTGAATTAACGTAAAAACAGCACCAGGTGTCAGAGCCCTGCCCGCTCAACTCCCAGACAGTCCAGGGTCAGTGGTGATCAAGGACCATGATGGCCACTGAGTCAACAGCCTTTTGAAGTAAACAGGAGTCCAGCCGGTCTTATTGGCCACCATCATCACAGTGTCTGTAGGCTTTTCTATGGTGACAGTGTGATATACAGTTCCCCCGCCAAGATTATTAGCAGTAAGTCCTGCAAGCAGTAGTCTACTCCTTCGGGACACACTATTGATGTTTTATGAGAGAAACTCCAGGTCAAGTGATGTTCACACGAGTCGTCATGGTGCCCTGTTGCCCCCGGTTATCTCTCTGGATGTTGGAGTTGGAGGGCCTCCTCACTCGAGGTCGGTGTGCCCACGGAGCGAACCCTGCAACTTCAGGGCATGGTTGGTGATTAGGATCACCACGTGGGGTCCTTTCCCCTTAGGAGGGAGGTGGCCTTTTGGGCTGCTGATTTCCAGGTTTTTAGATACCGCCAGTAT
The DNA here is from genome assembly GCF_937001465.1 of Orcinus orca. NCBI lineage: Eukaryota > Metazoa > Chordata > Mammalia > Artiodactyla > Delphinidae > Orcinus > Orcinus orca. Next base: position 68,639,101 of record NC_064559.1, read on the forward strand.
CTTGGCCAGATGTGGCAGTGGGCCAAGCCCTTTGGTGACTGTAGTTTATCCTACCTGGATGGCATTCTTGCATTGTTCCATTTCAAGTGGTCCCAGTTTTTGCACTAATTCTCCAATGGCGATTCACCTTTCACCAGGAATGGAAAGGTCAAAGGGTTTAGCTCAATTAGGGAGTTCCAGGGCAAGGGTCTGAATTGACTGCTCTTTCCATTCTTGAAAGGCCACTTCTGGATTCTGTTCAAAAGGATCATCATCTTTTCCTTTCAGTGTTTCATATAGAGGCCCAGCTAGTAGACTGTAGTTAGGGATCCAGAAGCAGCAAACCCTGGCCTCCCCAGGAACCCCTAAGCTGTCTTCTAGTTTTAGAAAGGGGTAAGGCTGCAAATGGTTTCTTCCCTTTCCTGGGATGGGCTTCTCTGACCTTGTGTGAGAATGAAGCCCAGGCAGGTCACCTCAGTCTGTGATATTTGAGCTTTTTCTTGGACAACTTCTATCCTTTATTGGCTTGGTAGTTCAGAGGCCTCCTTAGTAGGGCTGGCGATCAGAATGTCATCTGCATATTGAAGGAGGGTTTCCTTTTCCAGAGGTAGAACATTTCGGTCTTTAGCTAAGCTTTCCCCAAAGATGGTGTGGGAATTTTTGAACCCTTGGGGCAAGACGGCCCGGAAGTATTGTTTTAGTTGTATGTTGAGTCCTGCCACACACAAGCCAAAATTTCTTGTGACTCTGGGACTAATGGAATACAAAAGAAGGCATCATTGAAGACTAATACAGAATACCATGTCCTGGTGGTTGGTAGAATGACCAGCAGGGTGTAGGAATCAGGAGCACCTGGAGGTATATCCTCGGTGGCTTCACTGACTGTCCTGACATCCTTTACCAGGTCCCCAGCAGCCCATGGGGCTCTCGTGGTCAGGCCAATCCCAGGATATGGAGCTCTCCTGGGCAGGTACCCCACCCCCAACCCAGCCCACGGGGCTCTCATGGTCAGGCCCCTCCCAGGATACAGAGCTACCCTTGCAGGTACCGTGGCAGGGCTGGGCACACAGGAACCGTACACATAGCCCTCATTGAAGAGCACCCCCAGCTCACCTGTCGCTCAGAGCTGACACAGAGCACCTCAGAGCAGGACTTGAACTAACAAACAGCAGCTCCGACAGGTCTGTGACCCTGGGCATCACTCTGTGTGGCCTCCCTCCACCTGGTCTTCCAGAGACTTCCACTGCACCCAGGGCACCAGGCCTCTGTCTCCAACCACCACCCACCCCCTCCTCTCCCTGACTCCTGGGTTCCTCTCATTAGGAGAGGGTTTTCTTGAAGTTGTCTCCCACTCATGGGCCAGATAAAATGATTAGAAAACAAGCCAAAGCTGCAGCCCCTTGTCTATCCTGACTCTCAGGAGCCCACACCTGTTCCTTGGACCTGGCCGGTTCAGCAAGTTCCATTTTCTGCAACTGTGAGCCCCTGAGGGGTGATGATTGGCTGACCTGGGCAGCCTTACCGTGCCGGCCAGCCCTCCCCAGGTGTGCCTGGGTTGAGATCAATATAAATACCACTCCAGGCAGCAAGAGCCCCTGCAGCTGTGCCTGACGCCATTTTCTCTGCCCTGTCAGCAGTCTCGGGGCTGGGCTGGTGGGAGGGAGTGAGAGGTCACGGCTTTGTGGGTGGCCCAGTGTGAGTGGGGCTCTGCTGGACTTTCTGCAGCAGTTGCCAGGCTGCCACCTGCTAAAGAAGAGGATGTGTCACCCATACCTGCTGCTGGAATTTCTCCCTGGGCAGAGGTGAGGAAGGAAAAAAGCAGTGGGGGCAGGGACAGGACGGGTATCTCAGGCAGGGCAATGGAAATCTTCCAGAAGAGCACCCAGGGCCAGGACCATCCTGGCTGGCCTGCAGGCACCAAGTCAGCTGGCATGCTGTCACTCGTGTGGCTCCATGGCCCTTCCTCTAGGCTTTCAAGTCCTTGTATATATTCAGGTGTTTTACCTGGGAAGGGTGGGAACAGTTCAGCAGCAACTGGCCTGGGGCTCAGCTCACGTTTACTCACAGATGCCTCGGCACGGTGCCCCAGCTTTGCAATGAGGACGCTTGTTGTGTGGGCGCTGCTGGCTGAATGGGAGACGATTCCCCACCACTGACCAACTTCAGAATTGTTTACAACTGGAGCAAGTGCCCTGATACGGTTTTCCTCTGAGTAACTGGTGGGTTCTGTTTTTTTTTTTTTCTCTTTTTCGTTTTTGGTTCAAGGTAGATTTTATTCCTCTTTTTTGTATTTACAGATATAAGCATGGAAATAATTTATTCATATAAATACATGTATGTGAAGGGAATAATTGTTTTTTCTGTTTTATTTTTTAAATTTTATTTCTTTTTAATTTTGAATTTTATTTTATATTTTTATACAGCAAGTTCTTATTGGTTATCTATTTTATACATATAAATGTTTACATGCCAATCCCAATCTCTCAACTCCTCCCACCACCACCCCCCCAAGAGCTTTCCCCCCTTGTTGTCCATACGATTGTTGTCTACATCTGTTGCTCTATTTATGCCTTGCAAAACGGTTAATCTGTACAGTTTTTCTAGGTTCCACATATATGCATGAATATACAAGATTTGTTTTTCTCTTTCTGACTTACTTCACTCTGTATGACAGTCTCTAGATCCATCGACGTCTCTACAAATGACCCAATTTCATTCCTTTCATGGCTTAGTAATATTCCATTTTATATATGTACCACATCTTTATGCATTCGTCTGTCTGTGGGCATTTAGGTTGCTTCCATTACCTCGATATTGTAAATAGTGATGCAATGAACATTGCGTTGAATGTCTCTTTTTGATTTATGGTTTTGTCTGGGTATATGTCCAGTACTGGGATTGCTGTATCATATGGTAATTCTATTATTAGTTTCTTAAGAAACTCCATATTGTTCTCCATAGTGACTGTATCAATTTATATTCCCAACAATAGTGGAAGAGGGTTCCTTTTCTCCACACCCTTTCCAGCATTTGTTGTTTGTAGATTTTCAGATGATGCCCATTCTAACAGGTGTGAGGTGATACCTCATTGTTGAGTCCATTTCGTTGAGCAAGGGGTAGGTCTTGTCTATTACATATTTGGCTTATGGAACGGTATCTGTGCTAATTTCAAACTCTGGTTTTATGCAGCACCCCAACTCACCTTTCCCCTTAAGCAAGCATAAGTTGGTTTTCTAAACTTGAGACCCTGTTCTGTTTTGTAATTCAGTTCATGTGTAGCCAAGTTTACATTCCGTGCATTAGTGATACCTTATGATGTTTCTTTTTCTGTGTGACTTATTTCACTTAGAATCATCGTGCCTCAATCCACTCATTATGCTGGTACAGGCCTGGTGACACAGATTTCATTGCTGAGTGGTATTCTGTTGTACGTAAGTACCGCAACTTCTTTATCAATTATTTGTTCTCTGGGATATTTAACTTGTACTGTAGAAGAGGTTCCTGTAAACAGAGCCGTCCCAAATTTTGGGGTGGCTGTGTCTTTTTGATTTTAATTTCCCTAAGCTATAGGACCATAAGTGGAAATGCCCTAGACTCTGTTGCTTTGTTTTTCAGATGTATCAGGAAACACCATACACTTCTCCAGAGTGGCTGATGGCAATTTACATCCCGCCCATCAGCATAACAAGGCTCCTTTTTCCCCATGGCCTGTCTTGCCTTTCTGGATTTTACACTTTTCTCAGATGGCCCTTTAGACCGGGGGAAAGTGACACTTCATAGTAGTTCGGATATCCATTGCAAGCTTGCTTAGTTTGCCAAAAAGGGCGTATGTGTTTCTTCCTGAATATATTCAGAAACAAACTCATACGCCCTTTTTTGCCAAGTGCATCATTACGGATGTTCTGCCTCTTTTCCTATGCTTTACATGCAATTCCAGTCTACCTCCTGAAATCGGTTTCCTGAAATTCTGCCCCGCTTTCAAGTCCTCTTCGCAGCCTTACTTCAATATATTTTTGGACGTTATCTGTCATTTATAACTCTGCAGGTTTGTGAATTACAGGGCCCCTGAGCTCCTTTCTTCAACTCGCTTTCTTGTGAGCTGGCCGCAAACCCGCAAGACTGCTTCAGGCCCTAATCTGCTTCTGGCAGGGCACGCTGAGCCTTTGGTTAATTCCTCTTCCTGGTAGGAAATGAGTGTTAAATATGCCCGTCCAGACACCTACCTCACTCTCAACCCCTTGGTGATGTGGGTCCTCTGGTTTGTGGCCACCTTTGCTGGGTTCCTCACCTTTCGATGATGTGGCCCCACTAGTGTGAGGACACTCATGCCTTGTTCTCATCCACGAGGTTATGTGGACCCCCTGGTGAGAGTCTGTTCCTGGCTGTGTTCCTCACCCTTCTGTGAGGGATACCCTCTGCTGATAGGTCACTCCTGCATGGCTGGCACACATTGCCTTGGTGAAGTCAGCCATGTGGTGGCAGTTGGAGCGTGCTGGGAATCTCCTCCCCCCGGTGATGAGGGCCCTCTTGCGTCAGGCCCTAACTGTTGGGCTCACCAACTTTTCTTAATGAGCCCAATGATGCTTTGGCACTCCTCTTAGGATCCCATCTCCATGGGGATGTGGGTCTTCTGCTCTGAGGTCCCAAAGGCTGTGTTGTTCACATTTTCATGATGTGGGCTCTCTGGTGTTAGTTCACAGAGGCCTGGATCCCATAGCCTCTGTGCTCTTGGCCGCCTGCTGGGAGGTTCCAACTGCTGGATTCCTCACTTTTTTAATTTTTTGGGCTCTCTGTTGTGAGGATCCTCCTGCCTGCCTCACTCCCAGCCCCTTCGTGATGTGTGTCGTCTGGTTTGAGGCCACATGTGCTGGGTTCCTCACCTTTCAATGATGTGGGACCAATGGTCTTAGGAGACTCTTGCCTGGTTCACATCCCCTTGGTGATATGGGCCCTCTGTTGAGAGTCTGATCCTGGCTGGGTTCCTCACCCATCTGTGAGGTGGGCCGTCTGCTGTGAGGTCACTCCTGCCTGGCTTGCTCACCTCGCCTTGTGGACATGAGCCCTCTGGTGGCACTTGGAGCCTGCTGGGAGCCTCCTCCCCTTGGTGATGAGGGCCCTCTGGCGTCAGGCCCTAACTGCTGGGCTCCCCACATTTTGTGATGTGCGCCCAGTGGTGCGAGGACACTCCAGCCAGGTTCACATCCCCATTGGGATGTGGGCCTTCTGCTCTGAGGTCCCAACGCCTGGGTTGCTCACAGTTTCATGATGTGGGCTCTCTGCTGTTAGTTCACTCCTGCCTGCATCCCATAGCTTCTGTGCTCTCGGCCGCCTGCTGGGAGGTTCCAACTTCTGGATTCCTCAACTTTCTTATTCTTTGGGCCCTCTGTTTTTAGGCTACTCCTGCCTGCCTCACTCCCATTCCCTTTGTGATATGTGTCCTCTGATTTGAGGTCACATGTGCTGGGTTCCGCACCTTTTGATGATGTGGCCCCACTGGAGGGAAGACAGTCCTGACTGGTTCCCATCCCCTTGCTGATGTGGACCCTCAGGTGAGAGTCTGATCCTGGCTGGGTTCCTCACCCTTCTGTGAGGTGGGCCCTCTGCTGTGAGGTCAATCATGCCTGTCTGGCACACGTCACCTTGGCGACGTGGGCCCTCTGGTGGCAGTTGGAGTGTGCTGGGATCCTCCTCCCCTCGGTGATGAGGGCCCTCTTGCCTTAGGCCATAACTGCTGGGCTCCCCACATTTTCTGATGTGCGCCAAGTGAGTGAGGACACTCTTGCCAGCTTCCCATCCCCATGGGGATATGGGCCTTCTGCTCTGAGGTCAAAACGGCTGGCTTGCTCACAGTACCATGATGTGGGCCCTCTGCTGTGAGTTCACTCCGGCAAGGATCCCTTATCATCGGTGCTCTGAGCCGCCTGCTGGGAGGTTCCAACTGCTGGATTCCTCAACTTTTTTATTCTATGTGCCCTCTGTTGTGAGGCTCCTCCTGCCTGCCTCACTGCCAGCCCCTTGGTGATGACTGTCCTATGGCTTGAGGCCACATGTGCTGCGTTCCTCACCTTTCGATGATGTGGCCCCACTCGTGTGAGGACACTCCTGCCTGGTTCCCATCCCCTTGGTGAGGTGGGCCCTCTGGCGAGAGTCTAATCCTGGCTGGGTTCCTCAACGTTCTGTGAGGTAGACCTTCTGCTGTGAGGTCACTCCTGCCTGGCTGGCACACGTCACCTTGGAGACATGAGCCCTCTGGTGGCAGTTGGAGCGTGCAGGGTGCCTCCTCCTTTTGGTGATGACGGCCCTCTGGCGTCAGGCCCTAAATGGTGGGATCCCCATATTTTCTGATGTGCGCCCAGTGGTGCGAGGACACTCCAGCCAGGTTCCCATTCCCATGGGGATGTGGGCCTTCTGCGCTGAGGTCCCAACGCCTGGGTTGCTCACAGTTTTATGATGTGGGCCCTCTGCTGTGAGTTCACTGCGGCCTGGATCCCATAGCCTCGGTGTTCTGGGCCGCCTGCTGGAAGGTCTAAATGCTGGAATCCTCATGTTTTTTATATTATGTGCCCTGTGTTGTGAGGCTACTCCTGCCTGCCTCACTCCAAGGCCCTTGGTGATGTGGGTCCTCTGGTTTGAGGACACATGTGCTGGGTTCCTCACCTTAAGATGATGAGGCCCCACTGGTGTGAGGATAATCCTAACTGGTTCCCATCCCCTTTGTGATGTGGGCCCTCTGGTGAGAGTCTGATCCTGGCTGGGTTCCTCACCCATCTGTGAGGTGGGCCCTCTACTATCAGGTAACTCTTGCCTGGCTTGCTCACCTCGCCTTGTTGACATGAGCCCTCTGGTGGCACTTGGACCCTGCTGGGAGCCTCCTCACCTCTGTGATGAGGGCCCTCTGACGTCAGGCCCTAACTGCTGGGCTCCCCAACTTTTCTTAGTGAGCCCAGTGATGCTCAGACACTCCTCTTAGGTTCCCATCTCCACGGGGATGTGGGCCTTCTGTTCTGAGGTTCCAACAGCTGGGTTGATCACAATTTCATGATGTGGGCTCTCTGGTGTTAGTTCACTGTGGCCTGGATCCCATAGCCTCTGTGCTCTGGGCCGCCTGCTGGGAGGTTCCAACTACTCGATTCCTCAACTTTTGTATTCTATGGGTCCTGTGTTGTGATGCTCCTCCTGCCTGCCTCACTCGCAACCCCTTTGTGATGTGGGTCTTTTGGTTTGAGGCCACATGTGCTGGGTTCCGCAACTTTCAATGATGTGGCCCCCCTGGTGTGAGGACACTCCTGCCTGGTTCCCATCCCCTTGGTGATGTGGGCCTTCTGGTGACAGTCTTATCCTGGCTGGGTTCCTCACTCTTCTGTGAGGTAGGCCCTCTGCTGTGAGGTCAATCCTGCCTGACTTGCACACATCACCTTGGCGACGTGGGCCCTCTGTTGGCACATGGAACCTGCTGGGAGCCTCCTGCCCTCGGTGATGACGGCCCTCTAGCATCAGGCCCTAACTGCTGGGCTCCCCACGTTTTCTGATGTGAGCCCAGTGATGGCAGGACACTCCTGTCAGGTTCCCATCCCCATGGGGATGTGGGCTTTCTGCTCTGAGGTCCCAACGCCTGGGTTGCTCACAGTTTCATGATGTGGGCTCTCTGGTGTTAGTTCACTCCTGCCTGCATCCCATAGCTTCTGTGCTCTCGGCTGCTTGCTGGGAGGTTCCAACTGCTGGATTCCTCACCTTTTTTATTCTTTGGGCCCTCTGTTTTTAGACTACTCCTACCTGCCTCACTCCCATCCCCTTTGTGATGTATGTCCTCTGATATGAGGCCACATGTGCTGGGTTCCTCACCTTTCGATGATGTGGCCCCACTGGTGGGAGGACAGTTCTGACTGGTTCCCATCCCCTTGGTGTTGTGAGCTCTCTGGCAAGAGTCTCATCCTGCCTCGGTTCCTCACCCTTCTGTGAGATAGGCCCTCTGCTGTGAGGTCACTACTGCCTGGCTGGCGCATGCCACCTTGTAGACGTGGGCCCTCTGTTGGCAGTTGGAACCTGCTGGGAGTCTCCTCCCCTCAGTTATGAGGGCCCCCTGGCGTCAGGCCCTAACTGCTGGGCTCCTAACATTTTCTGATATGTGCTAAGTGGTGCGAAGCCACTCCTGCCAGGTTCCCATCCGAATGGGGATGTGGGCCTTCTGTTCTGAGGTTCCAACGGCTGGGCTGCTCACAGGTTCATGATGTGGGCCTTCTGCTGTGAGTTCACTGCGGCCTGGATCCCATAGCCTCGGTGCTCTCGGCCACTTGCTGGGAGGTTCCAACTGCTGGATTCCTCAACTTTTATATTCTATGGACCCTGTGTTGTGAGGCCGGTCCTGCCAGCCTCATTCCGAACCCCTTGGTGATGTGGTTCCTGTGGTTTGAGGCTACATGTGCTGGGATCCTCACCTTTCGATGATGTTGTCCCACTGGTGTGGGGACACTCCTGCCTGGTTCCCATCCCCTTGGTGATGTGGGCCTTCTGGTGAGAGTCTGATCCTGGCTGTGTTCCTCACCCTTCTGTGAGGTGGGCCCTCTGCTGTGAGGTCACTCCTGCCGGGCTGGCACACATCGCCTTGGCGACGTTGGCCCTCTGGTGACAGCTGGAGCCTGCTGGGAGCCTCCTCCTCTCGGTGATGAGTGCCCTCTAGCGTCAGGCCCTAACTTCTGAGCACCCCACGTTTTCTGATGTGAGCCCAGTGATGCCAGGACACTCCTGTCATGTTCCCATCACCATGGGGATGTGGGTCTTCTGCTCTGAGGTCCCAATGTCTGGGTTGCTCACAGTTTCATGATGTGGGCTGTCTGGTGTTAGTTCACTCCGGCCTGGATCCCTAGCCTCTGCGTTCTTGGCTACCTGCTGGGAGGTTCCAACTGCTGGATTCCTCACCTTTTTTATTTTTGGGCCCTCTGTTATGAGGCTCCTCCTGCCTGCCTCACTCCCAGTCCCTTGGTGAGGGGTGTCCTATGGTTTGAAGCCACATGTTCTGGGTTCCTCACCTTTAGATGATGTGGCCCTACTCATGTGAGGACACTCCTGCCTGGTTCCAATCCATTTGGTGATGTGGGCCCTCTGGTGCGAGTCTGATCCTCACTGGGTTCGTCACACTTCTCTGAGGTGGGCCCTCTGCTGTGAGGTCATTCGTGCCTGGTTGGCACACATCGCCTTGGCGACGTCAGCCCTCTGGTGGAAGTTGGAGCCTGCTGGGAGCCTCCTTCCCTTGGTGATGAGGGTCCTCTGGCGTCAGGCCCTAACTGCTGGTCGCCCAAAATTTTCTGATACGTTCTCAGTGGTGCGAGGACACTCCTACCAGATTTCCATCCCCATGGTGATGTGGGCCTCCTGCTCTGAGGTCCCAATGGCTGGGTTGCTCAGTTTCATGACATGGGCCCTCTTCTGTGAGTTCACTGTGGCCTGGATCCCATAGCCTCGGTGCTCTGGGCCGCCTGCTGGGAGGTTCCAAATGCTGGATTCCTCACTTTTTTATTCTATGGGCCCAGTGTTGTGAGGCTACTCCTGCCTGCCTCACTCCGAGGCCCTTGGTGATGTGGGTCCTCTGGTTTGAGGACACATGTGCTGAGTACCTCACCTTTCGATGATGTGGCCCCACTGGTGTGAAGACACTCCTGCCTGGTTCCCATCCCCTTGGTGATGTGGGCCCTCTGGTGAGAGTCTGATGTTGGCTGGGTTTCTCACCCTTCTGTGAGGTGGGACCTCTGCTGTGAGGTAACTCCTGCCTGGCTCGCTCACGTTGCCTTGGCAACGTGAGCCCTCAGGTGGCAGTTGGAGCCTGCTGGGAATCTCCTCCCCTCAGTTATGAGAGCTCTGGATAAAACACATATGCCCTTTTTTGCCAAGTGCATTATTTCCCAAGTTCTGTCTCTTTTCCTATGCTTTAAGAGCGACTCCCGTGTACCTTCTGAAATCGGTTTCCAGCAACTCTGCCCCGCATTCAAGTCCTCTTCGCAGCCTTACTACAGTATAATTTTGGATGATAGCTGTCATTTATAACTCCGGAGGTTTGTGAATTACAGTGCCCCTCAGCTCCTTTCTTCAACTCGCTTTCTTGGGAGCTGGCCGCAAAACCAAGGATCTCTTCAGGCCCTAATCTAGTTCCAGCACGGCACGTGGAGCCTTTGGTTCATTCGTCTTCCTGGTGGGAAATGAGACTTAAATTTGCCCGTCCACACACCTACAGATAGTGACCCATTGCTTCTCCTTATTCCTGTTCATCTTCCGAAGAAATTGCAAACTGGGCCAAACAGGAGGTTAAAGGCACTGACTCTCCAAGTGGGGAGAGTGTTAGTAAAGCGTCTGGAAAGTTGCACCGAGTAGCAGGGGACGAAAAATGAGATACATTTGAACACGTTTCCCGATCACACGGTGGATCATACTCAGGGTTCCACATGCATGTTTTAGCTGAAGGAAGAATCCCTTACACCGGGATAGTTGGGACCCATGGAATGCGTACCATGCAATATGACTTCAAAGGGTCTGCATTTGCTCACCAAACCTCACCAATCCTATCACTGCTGCGTTTATGCCGTTGTACACACACTTAATTCTCTTTTGGAGACATATAAATCCATAGGTTTTAAGATTCTTACAAGTCAGGTATATTCTTAGGCGTTTAATATGGGTTCTAGAGTCCACTTCGTTGAGCAAGGAGTACTCTTGTCTATTACATATTTGGCTTATGGAACGGTATCTGTGCTAATTTCAATCTTTGGTTTTATGCAGCACCCCAACTCACCTTTCCCCTTAAGCAAGCATAAGTTGGTTTTCTACATTTGAGACCCTGTTCTGTTTTGTAATTCAGGTCCTGTTTAGCCAAGTTTATATTCTGTGTAGTAGTGATATCTTATGATGTTTCTTTTTCTGTGTGATTTATTTCACTTAGAATCATCGTACCTGAATCTACTCATTATGCTGCTACGGGCGTGATGACATAGATTTCATTGCTGAGTGATATTGCATTGTACATAAGTACCACAACTTCTTTATCCATTTTTCGCTTTCTGCGATATTGAACTTGTACCCTAAACGAGGTTCTTGTAAACAGAGCTGACCCAAAATTTGGGGTGGCTTTGTCTTTTTGATTTTAATTTCCCTAAGCTATAGGACCATAAGTGGAAGTGCCCTAGGCTCTGTTGCTTTGTTTTTTAGATGTTTCAGGAAACACCGTACACTTCTCCAGAGTGGCTTTTGGCAATTTACATCCCGCCCATCAGCATAACAAGGCGCCCAGTTCTCCATGGCCTGTCCTTCCTTTCTGGATTTTACACTTTTTTCAGATGGACCTTTTGACTGGGGGGAAGTGAGACTTCATTGTAGTGCACATTTCCATTGCAAGCTTGCTTGGTTGGCCAAAAAGTGTGTGTGCCTTTTTTACTGAATATATTCAGGAAAAAACGCATACGCCCTTTTTGGCCAAGTGCATCATTGTGGACGTTCTGCCTCTTTTCCTATGCTTTAAATGCAATTCCAGTCTACCTCCTGAAATCGGTTTCCTGCAATTCTGCCCCACATTCAAGGCCTCTTGGCAGCCTTACTTCAATATATTTTTGGACGATAGCTGTCATTTATAACTCTGCAGGTTTGTGAATTACAGTGCCCCTGAGCTCCTTTCTTCAACTCGCTTTCTTGTGAGCTGGCCGGAACACCGCAGGATTGCTTCAGGCCCTAGTGTGTTTCCGGCTCGGCACGCTGAGCCTTTGGTTAATTCCTCTTCCTGGTGGGAAATGAGAGTTAAATTTGCCCGTCCAGACACCTCCAGCTATTCTCTCATTGGTTCTCCCTATTCCTGTTCATCTTCCGCAGAAATTGCAAACTGGGCCAAACAGGAGGTTAAAATCACTGACTCTCCAAGTGGGGAGAGTGTGAGTAAAGCGTCTGGAATGTTGCGCCCGAGTACCAGGGGACGAAAAATGAGACACATATGAACACGTTTCCCGATCACACGTGGGTCATACTCTGGGATCCACATGCATGTTTTAGCTGAAGGAAGAATCCCTTAAACCTGGAGATTTGAGACCCATGGAATGGGTACTATGCAATATGACTTCAAAGGCTCTGCATTTGCTCACCGAACCTCACCAATCCTATCACTGCTGCGTTTATGCCACTGTCCACACGCTTGATTCTCTTTCGGAGACATATAAATCCATAGGTTTTAAGATTCTTACTAGTCAGGTATATTCTTAGGCGTTTAATATGGGGTGTTGAATCCACTTCATTGAGCAAGGAGTAACTCTTGTCTATTACATATTTGGCTTATGGAACGGTATCTGTGCTATTTTCAATCTCTGGTTTTATGCAGCACCCCAGCTCACCTTTCCCCTTAAGCAAGCATAAGTTGGTTTTCTACATTTGAGACCCTGTTCTGTTTTGTAATTCAGTTCCTGTGTAGCCAAGTTTACATTCCGTGTATTAGTGATATCTTATGATGTTTCTTTTTCTGTGTGACTTCTTTCACTTAGAATCATCGTACCTGAATCCACTCATTATGCTGCTACGGGCCTGATGACATAGATTTCATTGCTGAGTGATATTGCATTGTACGTAAGTGCCACAACGTCTTTATCCATTTTGCACTTTCTGTGATATTGAACTTGTACCGTACACGAGGTTCTTGTAAACACAGCCGGCCAAAATTTTGGGGTGGCTGTGTCTTTTTGATTTTAATTTCCCTAAGCTATAGGACCATAAGTGGAAGTGCCCTAGGCTCTGTTGCTTTGTTTTTTAGATGTTTCAGGAAATACCATACACTTCTCCAGAGTGGCTGTTGGCAATTTACATCCCACCCATCAGCATAACAAGGCTCCCAGTTCTCCATGGCCTGTGCTGCCTTTCTGGATTTTACACTTTTTTCAGATGGCCCTTTTGACTGGAGAGCAGTGAGACTTCATTGTAGTGCAGATTTCCTTTGCGAACTTGCTTGGTTAGCCAAGAAGGGTGTATGCGTTTTTTCCTGAATATATTCAGGAAAAAACGCATACGCCCTTTTTGGCCAAGTGCATCATTGTGGACGTTCTGCCTCTTTTCCTATGCTTAACAGCAATTCCAGTCTGCCTCCTGAAATCGGTTTCCTGCAATTCTGCCTCGCTTTCAAGTCCTCTTGGAAGCCTTACTTCAATATATTTTTGGACGATAGCTGTCATTTATAACTCTGCAGGTTTGTGATTTACAGTGTCCCGAGCTCCTTGCTTCAACTCGCTTTCTTGTGAGCTGGCTGCAACACCGCAAGATTGCTTCAGGCCCTAGTGTGGTTTCGGCATGGCACGCTGAGCCTTTGGTTAATTCCTCTTCCTGGTGGGAAATGAGAGTTAAAGTTGCCCGTCCAGACACCTCCAGCTAGTCTCTCATTGGTTCTCCCTAATCCTGTTCATTTTCCACAGAAATTGAAAACTGGGCCAAACAGGAGGTTAAAGGCACTGACTCTCCAAGTGGGGAGAGTGTTAGTAAAGCGTCTGGAATGTTGCACCCGAGTACCAGGGGAAGAAAACTGAGACACATTTGAACACATTTCCCGATCACACGGTGGATCGTACTCTGGGTTCCACATGCATGTTTTAGCTGAAGGAAGAATCCCTTAAACCTGGAGAGTTGAGACCCATGGAATGGGTACCATGCAATATGACTTCAAAGGGTCTGCATTTGCTCACCGAACCTCACCAATCCTATCACTGCTGCGTTTATACCACTGTACACACGCTTGATTCTCTTTCAGAGACATATAAATCCATAGGTTTTAAGATTCTTACTAGTCAGGTATATTCTTAGGCGTTTAATATGGCGTCTTGGGTCCACTTCGTTGAGCAAGGAGTAGCTCTTGTCTATTACATATTTGGCTTATGGAAAGGTATCTGTGCTAATTTCAATCTCTGGTTTTATGCAGCACCCCAACTCACCTTTCCCCTTAAGCAACCATAAGTTGGTTTTCTGCATTTGAGACCCTGTTCTGTTTTGTAATTCAGTTCCTGTGTAGCCAAGTTTACATTCCATGTAGTAGTGATATCTTATGATGTTTCTTTTTCTCTGTGACTTATTTCACTTAGAATCATTGTACCTGAATCCACTCATTATGCTGCTACGGGCCTGATGACATAGATTTCATTGCTGAGTGATATTGCATTGGACGTAAGTACCACAACTTCTTTATCCATTTTTCGCTTTCTGTGATTTTGAACTTGTACCGTAAACGAGGTTCTTGTCAACAGAGCCGTCCCAAACTTTGGGGTGGCTGTGTCTTTCTGATTTTAATTTCCCTAAGCTATAGGACCAAAAGTGTAAGTGCCCTAGGCTCTGTTGCTTTGTTTTTTAGATGTTTAAGGAAACACCATACACTTCTCCAGAGTGGCTGTTGGCCATTTACATCCGGCCCATCATCATAACAAGGCTCCCAGTTCTCCATGGCCTGTCCTGACTTTCTGGATTTTACACTTTTTTCAGATGGCCCTTTTGACCGGGGGGCAGTGGGACTTCATTGTAGTGCAGATTTCCTTTGCAAGCTTGCTTGGTTGGCCAAAAAGGGCGTATGCATGTTTTGCTGAATATATTCAGGAAAAAACGCATACGCCCTTTTTGGCCAAGTGCATCATTGTGGACGTTCTGCCTCTTTTCCTATGCTTTACATGCAATTCCAGTCTACCTCCTAAAATCGGTTTCCTGCAATTCTGCCCCGCATTAAAGTCCTCTTGGCAACCTTACTTCAATATATTTTTGGACGATAGTTGTCATTTATAACTCTGCAGGTTTGTGAATTACAGTGCCCCTGAGCTCCTTTCTTCAACTCGCTTTCTTGTGAGCTGGCCGCAACTCCGCAGGATTGCTTCAGGCCCTAGTGTGGTTCCGGCACGGCACGCTGAGCCTTTGGTTAATTCCTCTTCCTGGTGGGAATTGAGAGTTAAATTTTCTCTTCCAGACACCTCCAGCTAGTCTCATTGGTTCTCCCTATTCGTGTTCATTTTCCGCAGAAATTGCAAACTGGGCCAAACAGGAGGTTAAATGCCCTGACTCTCCAAGTGGGGAGAGTGTTAGTAAAGTTTTTGGAATGTTGCTTCCGAGTACCAGGGGATGAAAACTGAGACACATTTGAACACGTTTCCCGATCACACGGTGGATCATACTCTGGGTTCCACATGCATGTTTTAGCTGAAGGAAGAATCCCTTAAACCTGGAGAGTTGAGACCCATGGAATGGGTACCATGCAATATGACTTCAAAGGGTCTGCATTTGCTCATGGAACCTCACCAATCCTATCACTGCTGCGTTTATGCCGCTGTCCACACGCTTGATTCTCTTTTGGAGACATATAAATCCATAGGTTTTAAAATTCTTACTAGTCAGGTATATTCTTAGGCGTTTAATATCGGGTGTTGAGTCCACTTCGTTGAGCAAGGAGTAGCTCTGGTCTATTACATATTTGGCTTATGGAACGGTATCTGTGCTAATTTCAATCTCTGGTTTTATGCAGCACCCCAACTCACCTTTCCCCTTAAGCAAGCATAAGTTGGTTTTCTACATTTGAGACCCTGTCCTGTTTTGTAATTCAGTTCCTGTGTAGCCAAGTTTACATTCCGTGTAGTAGTGATATCTTATGATGTTTCTTATTTTCTGTGATTTATTTCACTTAAAATCATCGTACCTGAATCCACTCATTATGCTGCTACGGGCCTGATGACTTAGATTTCATTGCTGAGTGATATTGCATTGTACGTAAGTACCACAACTTCTTTATCCATTTTTCGCTTTCTATGATATTGAACTTGTACCGTAAACGAGGTTCTTGTAAACAGAGCCGGCCCAAACTTTGGGGTGGCTGTGTCTTTTTGATTTTAATTTCCCTAAGCTATAGGACCATAAGTGGAAGTGCCCTAGGCTCTGTTCCTTTGTTTTTTAGATGTTTCAGGAAACACCATACACTTCTCCAGAGTGGCTGTTGGCAATTTACATCCCGCCCATCAGCATAACAAGGCTCCCAGTTCTCCATGGCCTGTCCTGCCTTTCTGGATTTTACACTTTTTTCAGATGGCCCTTTTGACCGGGGGGCAGTGAGACTTCATTGTAGTGCAGATTTCCTTTGCAAGCTTGCTTGGTTGGCCAAAAAGGGCGTATGCGTTTTTTCCTGAATATATTCAGGAAAAAACGCATACACCCTTTATGGCCAAGTGCATCATTGTGGACGTTCTGCCTCTTTTCCTATGCTTTACATGCAATTCCAGTCTACCTCCTGAAATCGGTTTCCTGCAATTCTGCCCCGCTTTCAAGTCCTCTTGGCAGCCTTACTTCAATATATTTTTGGACGATAGCTGTCATTTATAACTCTGCAGGTTTGTGAATGACAGTGCCCCTGAACTCCTTTCTTCAACTCGCTTTCTTCTGAGCTGGCCGCAACACCGCAGGATTGCTTCAGGCCCTAGTGTGGTTCCGGCATGGCACGCTGAGCCTTTGGTTAATTCGTCTTCCTTGTGGGAAATGAGAGTTAAATTTGCCCATCCAGACACCTCCAGCTAGTCTCTCATTGGTTTTCCCTATTCCTGTTCATCTTACGGAGAAAATGCAAACTGGGCCAAACATGATGTTAAAGGCACTGACTCTCCAAGTGGGGAGAGTGTTAGTAAAGCGTCTGGAATGTTGCACCCGAGTACCAGGGGACGAAAACTGAGACACATTTGAACACGTTTCCCGATCACACGGTGGATCATACTCTGGGTTCCACATGCATGTTTTAGCTGAAGGAAGAATCCCTTAAACCTGGAGAGTTGAGACCCATGGAATGGGTACCATGCAATATGACTTCAAAGGGTCTGCATTTGCTCACCGAACCTCAGCAATCCTATCGCTGCTGCGTTTATGCCGCTGTACACACGCTTGATTCTCTTTCGGA
Source organism: Orcinus orca (assembly GCF_937001465.1). Taxonomy (NCBI): domain Eukaryota; kingdom Metazoa; phylum Chordata; class Mammalia; order Artiodactyla; family Delphinidae; genus Orcinus; species Orcinus orca. The sequence continues at coordinate 68,655,995 of NC_064559.1, forward strand.
GACATATAAATCCATAGGTTTTAAGATTGTTACTAGACAGGTATATTCTTAGGCGTGTAATATGGGGTGTTGAGTTCACTTCGTTGAGCAAGGAGTAGCCCTTGTCTGTTACATATTTGGCTTATGGAACGGTATCTGTGCTAATTTCAATCTCTGGTTTTATGCAGCACCCCAACTCACCTTTCCCCTTAAGCAAGCATAAGTTGGTTTTCTACATTTCAGACCCTGTTCTGTTTTGTAATTCAGTTCCTGTGTAGCCAAGTTTACATTCCGTGTATTAGTGATATCTAATGATGTTTCTTTTTCTCTGTGACTTATTTCACTTAGAATCATCATACCTGAATCCACTCATTATGCTGCTACGGGCCTGATGACATACATTTCATTGCTGAGTGATATTGCATTGTACGTAAGTACCACAACTTCTTTATCCATTTTTTGCTTTCTGTGATATTCAACTTGTACCATAAACGAGGTTCTTGTAAACAGAGCCGGCCCAAACTTTGGGGTGGCTGTGTCTTTTTGATTTTAATTTCCCTAAGCTATAGGACCATAAGTGGAAGTGCCCTAGGGTCTGTTGATTTGTTTTTTAGATGTTTCAGGAAACACCATACACTTCTCCAGAGTGGCTGTTGGCAATTTACATCCCGCCCATCAGCAAAACAAGGCTCCAAGTTCTCCATGGCCTGTCCTGCCTTTCTGGATTTTACACTTTTTTCAGATGGCCCTTTAGACCAGGGGGAAATGAGACGTCATTATAGTGCAGATTTCGTTTGCAAGCTTGCTTGGTTGGCCAAAAAGTGTATATGCGTTTCTTCCTGAATATATTCAGGAAAAAACGCATACGCACTTTTTGGCCAAGTGCATCATTGTGGACGTTCTGCCTCTTTTCCTATGCTTTACATGCAATTCCTGTCTACCTCCTGAAATCGGTTTCCTGCAATTCTGCCCCGCTTTCACGTCCTCTTGGCAGCCGTACTTCAATATATTTTTGGACGATAGCTCTCATTTATAACTATGCAGGTTTGTGAATGACAGTGCCCCTTTGCTCCTTTCTTCAACTCGCCTTCTTGTGAGCTGGCCGCAAAACCGCAGGATTGCTTCAGGCCCTAGTGTGGTTCCGGCATGGCACGCTGAGCCTTTGGTTAATTCCTCTTCCTGGTGGGAAATGAGAGTTAAATTTGCACGTTCAGACACCTCCAGCTAGTCTCTCATTGGTTCTCCCTATTCCTGTTCATTTTCCTAAGAAATTGCAAACTGGGCCAAACAGGAGGTTAAAGGCACTGACTCTGCAAGTGGGGAGAGTGTTAGTGAAGCCTCTGGAATGTTGCACCCAAGTACCAGGGGACGAAAACTGAGACACATTTGAACACATTTCCCAATCACACGGTGGATCATACTCTGGGTTCCACATGCATGTTTTAGCTGAAGGTAGAATCCCTTAAACCTGGAGAGTTGAGACCCTTGGAATGGGTACCATGCAATATGACTTCAAAGGGTCTGCATTTGCTCACCGAACCTCACCAATCCTATCACTGCTGTGTTTATGCCGCTGTACACACGCTTGATTCTCTTTCGTAGACATATAAATCCATAGGTTTTAAGATTCTTACTAGTCAGGTATATTCTTAGGCGTTTAATATGTGGTGTTGTGTCCACTTCGTTGAGCAAGGAGTAGCTCTTGTCTATTACATATTTGGCTTATGGAGCGGTATCTGTGCTAATTTCAATCTCTGGTTTTATGCAGCACCCCAACTCACCTTTCCCCTTAAGCAAGCATAAGTTGGTTTTCTACATTTCAGACCCTGTTCTGTTTTGTAATTCAGTTCCTGTGTAGCCAAGTTTACATTCCGTGTATTAGTGATATCTATGATGTTTCTTTTTCTCTGTGACTTATTTCACTTAGAATCATCATACCTGAATCCACTCATTATGCTGCTATGGGCCTGATGACATACATTTCATTGCTGAGTGATATTGCATTGTACGTAAGTACCATAACTTCTTTATCCATTTTTCGCTTTCTGTGATATTGAACGTGTACTGTAAACGAGGTTCTTGTAAACAGAGCCGTCCCAAACTTTGGGGTGGCTGTGTCTTTTTGATTTTAATTTCCCTAAGCTATAGGACCATAAGTGGAAGTGCCCTAGGCTCTCTTGCTTTGTTTCTTAGATGTTTCAGAAAACACCATACACTTCTCCAGAGTGGCTGTTGGCAATTTACATCCCGCCCGTCAGCATAACAAGGCTCCCAGTTCTCCATGGCCTGTCCTGCCTTTCTGGATTTTACACTTTTTTCAGATGGCCCTTTTGACCGGGGGAAGTGAGACTTCATTGTAGTGCAGATTTCCTTTGCAAGCTTGCTTGGTTGGCCAAAAAGTGCGTATGCGTATTTTCCTGAAAATATTCAGGAAAAAACGCATACGCCCTTTTTGACCAAGTGCATCATTTTGGTCGTTCTGCCTCTTTTCCTATGTTTTACATGCAATTCCTGTCTACCTCCTGAAATCGGTTTCCTGCAATTCTGCCCCGCTTTCAAGTCCTCTTGGCAGCCTTACTTCAATATATTTTTGGACGATAGCTGTCATTTATAACTCTGCAGGTTTGTGAATTAGAGTGCCCCTGAGCTCCTTTCTTCAACTCTCTTTCTTGTGAGCTGGCCGCAACACTGCAGGATTGCTTCAGGCCCTAGTGTGGTTCCGGCATGGCACGCTGAGCCTTTGGTTAATTCCTCTTCCTAGTGGGAAATAAGAGTTAAATTTGCCCGTCCAGACACCTCCAGCTAGTCTCTCATTGGTTCTCCCTATTCCTGTTCATTTTCCGCAGAAATTGCAAACTGGGCCAAACAGGAGGTTAAAGGCACTGACTCTCCAAGTGGGGAGAGTGTTAGTGAAGCCTCTGGAATGTTGCACCCGAGTACCAGGGGACGAAAACTGAGACACATTTGAACACGTTTCCCGATCACATGGTGGATCATACTCTGGGTTCCACATGCATGTTTTAGCTGAAGGAAGAATCCCTTAAACCTGGAGAGTTGAGACCCATGGAATGGGTACCATGCAATATGACTTCAAAGGGTCTGCATTTGCTCACCGAACCTCACCAATCCTATCACTGCTGCGTTTATGCCACTGTACACACGCTTGATTCTATTTCGGAGACATATAAATCCATAGGTTGTAAGATTCTTACTAATCACGTATATTCTTAGGCGTTTAATATGGGGTGTTGAGTCCACTTCGTTGAGCAAGGAGTAGCTCTTGTCTATTACATATTTGGCTTATGGAACAGTATCTGTGCTAATTTCAATCTCTGGTTTTATGCAGCACCCCAACTCACCTTTCCCCTTAATCAAGCATAAGTTGGTTTTCTACATTTGAGACCCTGTTCTGTTTTGTAATTCAGTTCCTGTGTAGCCAAGTTTACATTCCGTGTAGTAGTGATATCTTCTGATGTTTCTTTTTCTGTGTGACTTATTTCACTTAGAATCACCGTACCTGAATCCACTCATTATGCTACTATGGGCCTCATGACAGATATCATTGCTGAGTGATATTGCATTGTAGGTAAGTACCACAACTTCTTTATCCATTTTTCGCTTTCTGTGATATTGAACTTGTACCGTACACGAGGTTCTTGTAAACAGAGCCGGCACAAACTTTGGGGTGGCTGTGTCCTTTTGATTTTAATTGCCCTAAGCTATAGGACCATAAGTGGAAGTGCCCTACGCTCTGTTGCTTTGTTTTTTAGATGTTTCAGGAAACACCATTCACTTCTCCAGAGTGGCTGTTGGCAATTTACATCCCGCCCATCAGCATAACAAGGCTCCCAGTTCTCCATGGCCTGTCCTGCCTTTCTGGATTTTACACTTTTTTCAGATGGCCCTTTTGACCAGGGGGAAGTGAGACTTCATTGTAGTGCAGATTTCATTTGCAAGCTTGCTTGGTTGGCCAAAAAGTGTGTATGCGTTTTTTCCTGAATATATTCAGGAAAAGACGCATACGCCCTTTTTGGCCAAGTGCATCATTGTGGACGTTCTGCCTCTTTTCCTATGCTTTACATGCAATTCCAGTCTACCTCCTGAAATCGGTTTCCTGCAATTCTGCCCCGCTTTCAAGTCCTCTTGGCAGCCTTACTTCAATATATTTTTGGACGATAGCTGTCATTTATAACTCTGCAGGTTTGTGAATTAGAGTGCCCCTGAGCTCCTTTCTTCAACTCGCTTTCTTGTGAGCTGGCCGGAACACTGCAGGATTGCTTCAGGCCCTAGTGTGGTTCCAGCATGGCACACTGAGCCTTTGGTTAATTCCTGTTCCTGGTGGGAAATGAGAGTTAAATTTGCCCGTCCAGACACCTCCAGCTAGTCTCTCATTGGTTCTCCCTATTCCTGTTCATCTTACGCAGAAATTGCAAACTGGGCCAAACAGGAGGTTAAAGGCACTGACTCTCCAAGTGGGGAGAGTGTTAGTAAAGCATCTGGAATGTTGCACCCGAGTACCAGAGGACGAAAACTGAGACACATTTGAACACATTTCCCGATCACACGGTGGATCATACTCTGGGTTCCACATGCATGTTTTAGCTGAAGGAAGAATCCCTTAAACGTGGAGAGTTGAGACCCATGGAAAGGGTACCATGCAATATGACTTCAAAGGGTCTGCATTTGCTCACCGAACCTCACCAATGCTATCACTGCTGCGTTTATGCCGCTGTGCACACGCTTGATCTCTTTCGGAGACATATAAATCCATAGGTGTAAGATTCTTACTAGTCAGGTATATTCTTAGGCGTTTAATATGGGGTGTTGTGTCCACTTCGTTGAGCAAGGAGTAGCTCTTGTCTATTAAATATTTGGCTTATGGAACGGTATCTGTGCTAATTTCAATCTCTGGTTTTATGTAGCACCCCAACTCACCTTTCCCCTTAAGCAAGCATAAGTTGGTTTTCTACATTTGAGACCCTGTTCTGTTTTGTAATTCAGTTCCTGTGTAGCCAAGTTTACATTCCATGTAGTAGTGATAACTTATGTTTCTTTTTCTGTGTGACTTATTTCACTTAGAATCATCGTACCTGAATCCACTCATTATGCTGCTATGGGCCTCATGACGTAGATTTCATTGCTGAGTGATATTGCATTGTAGGTAAGTACCACAACTTCTTTATCCATTTTTCGCTTTCTGTGATATTGAACGTGTACTGTAAATGAGGTTCTTGTAAACAGAGCCGGCCCAAAATTTGGGGTGGCTGTGTCTTTTTGATTTTAATTTCCCTAAGCTATAGGACCATAAGTGGAAGTGCCCTAGGCTCTCTTGCTTTGTTTCTTAGATGTTTCAGGAAACACCATACACTTCTCCAGAGTGGCTGTTGGCAATTTACATCCCGCCCGTCAGCATAACAAGGTTCCCAGTTCTCCATGGCCTGTCCAGCCTTTCTGGATTTTACACTTTTTTCAGATGGCCCTTTTGACCGGGGGAAGTGAGACTTCATTGTAGTGCAGATTTCCTTTGCAAGCTTGCTTGGTTGGCCAAAAAGGGCGTATGCGTTTTTTCTTGAATATATTCAGGAAAAAACGCATACGTCCTTTTTGGCCAAGTGCATCATTGTGGTCGTTCTGCCTCTTTTCCTATGTTTTACATGCAATTCCTGTCTACCTCCTGAAATCGGTTTCCTGCAATTCTGCCCCACTTTCAAGTCCTCTTGGCAGCCTTACTTCAATATATTTTTGGACGATAGCTGTCATTTATAACTCTGCAGGTTTGTGAATGACAGTGCCCCTGAGCTCCTTTCTTCAACTCGCTTTCTTGTGAGCTGGCCGCAACACCGCAGGATTGCTTCAGGCCCTAGTGTGGTTCCGGCATGGCACGCTGAGCCTTTGGTTAATTCCTCTTCCTGGTGGGAAATGAGAGTTAAATTTGCCCGTCCAGACACCTCCAGCTAGTCTCTCATTGGTTCTCCCTATTCCTGTTCATTTTCTGCAGAAATTGCAAACTGGGCCAAACAGGAGGTTAAAGGCACTGACTCTCCAAGTGGGGAGAATGTTAGTGAAGCCTCTGGAATGTTGCACCCGAGTACCAGGGGACGAAAACTGAGACACATTTGAACACGTTTCCCGATCACACGGTGGATCATACTCTGGGTTCCACATGCATGTTTTAGCTGAAGGAAGAATCCCTTAAACCTGGAGAGTTGAGACCCATGGAATGGGTACCATGCAATATGACTTCAAAGGGTCTGCATTTGCTCACCGAACCTCACCAATCCTATCACTGCTGCATTTATGCCGCTGTACACACGCTTGATTCTCTTTCGGAGACATATAAATCCATAGGTTTTAAGATTCTTACTAGTCAGGTATATTCTTAGGCCTTTAATATGGGGTGTTGAGTCCACTTCGTTGAGCAAGGAGTAGCTCTTGTCTATTACATATTTGGCTTATGGAGCGGTATCTGTGCTAATTTCAATCTCTGGTTTTATGCAGCACCCCAACTCACCTTTCCCCTTAAGCAAGCATAAGTTGGTTTTCTACATTTCAGACCCTGTTCTGTTTTGTAATTCAGTTCCTGTGTAGCCAAGTTTACATTCCATGTATTAGTGATATCTAATGATGTTTCTTTTTCTCTGTGACTTATTTCACTTATAATCATCGTACCTGAATCCACTCATTATGCTACTACGGGCCTGATGATATAGATTTCATTGCTGAGTGATATTGCATTGTACGTAAGTCCCACAACCTCTTTATCCATTTTTTGCTTTCTGCTATATTGAACTTGTAACGTAAACGAGGTTTTTGTAAACAGAGCCGTCCCAAACTTTGGGGTGGCTGTGTCTTTTTGATTTTAATTTGCCTAAGCTATAGGACCATAAGTGGAAGTGCCCTAGGCTCTCTTGCTTTGTTTCTTAGATGTTTCAGGAAACACCATACACTTCTCCAGAGTGGCTGTTGGCAATTTACATCCCGCCCATCAGCATAACAAGGTTCCCAGTTCTCCATGGCCTGTCCTGCCTTTCTGGATTTTACACTTTTTTCAGATAGCCCTTTTGACCGGGGGAAGTGAGACTTCATTGTAGTGCAGATTTCCTTTGCAAGCTTGCTTGGTTGGCCAAAAAGGGCGTATGCGTTTTTTCTTGAATATATTCAGGAAAAAACGCATACGTCCTTTTTGGCCAAGTGCATCATTGTGGTCGTTCTGCCTCTTTTCCTATGTTTTACATGCAATTCCTGTCTACCTCCTGAAATCGCTTTCCTGCAATTCTGCCCCGCTTTCAAGTCCTCTTGGCAGCCTTACATCAATATATTTTTGGACGATAGCTGTCATTTATAACTCTGCAGGTTTGTGAATGACAGTGCCCCTGAGCTCCTTTCTTCAACTCGCTTTCTTGTGAGCTGGCCGCAACACCGCAGGATTGCTTGAGGCCCTAGTGTGGTTCCGGCATGGCACGCTGAGCCTTTGGTTAATTCCTCTTCCTGGTGGGAAATGAGAGTTAAATTTGCCCATCCAGACACCTCCAGGTAGTCTCTCATTGGTTCTCCCTATTCCTGTTCATTTTCCGCAGAAATTGCAAACTGGGCCAAACAGGAGGTTAAAGGCACTGACTCTCCAAGTGGGGAGAGTGTTAGTGAAGCCTCTGGAATGTTGCACCCGAATACCAGGGGACGAAAACTGAGACACATTTGAACACGTTTCCCGATCACACAGTGGATCATACTCTGGGTTCCACATGCATGTTTTAGCTGAAGGAAGAATCCCTTAAACCTGGAGAGTTGAGACCCATGGAATGGGTACCATGCAATATGACTTCAAAGGGTCTGCATTTGCTCACCGAACCTCACCAATCCTATCACTGCTGCGTTTATGCCGCTGTACACATGCTTGATTCTCTTTCGGAGACATATAAATCCATAGGTTGTAAGATTCTTACTAGTCAGGTATATTCTTAGGCGTTTAATATGGGGTGTTGAGTCCACTTCGTTGAGCAAGGAGTAGCTCTTGTCTATTACATATTTGGCTTATGGAACAGTATGTGTGCTAATTTCAATCTCTGGTTTTATGCAGCACCCCAACTCACCTTTCCCCTTAAGCAAGCATAAGTTGGTTTTCTACATTTGAGACCCTGTTCTGTTTTGTAATTCAGTTCCTGTGTAGCCAAGTTTACATTCTGTGTAGTAGTGATATCTTGTGATGTTTCTTTTTCTGTGTGACTTATTTCACTTAGAATCATCGTACCTGAATCCACTCATTATGCTGCTATGGGCCTCATGACAGATATCATTGCTGAGTGATATTTCATTGTAGGTAAGTACCACAACTTCTTTATCCATTTTTCGCTTTCTGTGATATTGAAGTTGTACCATACACGAGGTTCTTGTAAACAGAGCCGGCACCAACTTGGGGTGGCTGTGTCTTTTTGATTTTAATTGCGCTAAGCTATAGGACCATAAGTGGAAGTGCCCTAGGCTCTGTTGCTTTGTTTTTTAGATGTTTCAGGAAACACCATTCACTTCTCCAGAGTGGCTGTTGGCAATTTACATCCCGCCCATCAGCATAACAAGGCTCCCAGTTCTCCATGGCCTGTCCTGCCTTTCTGGATTTTACACTTTTTTCAGATGGCCCTTTTGACCAGGGGGAAGTGAGACTTCATTGTAGTGCAGATTTCCTTTGCAAGCTTGCTTGGTTGGCCAAAAAGTGTGTATGCGTTTTTTCCTGAATATATTCAGGAAAATACGCATACGCCCTTTTTGGCCAAGTGCATCATTGTGGACGTTCTGCCTCTTTTCCTATGCTTTACATGCAATTCCAGTCTACCTCCTGAAATCGGTTTCCTGCAATTCTGCCCCGCTTTCAAGTCCTCTTGGCAGCCTTACTTCAATATATTTTTGGACGATAGCTGTCATTTATAACTCTGCAGGTTTGTGAATTAGAGTGCCCCTGAGCTCCTTTCTTCAACTCGCTTTCTTGTGAGCTGGCCGGAACACTGCAGGATTGCTTCAGGCCCTAGTGTGGTTCCGGCATGGCACACTGAGCCTTTGGTTAATTCCTGTTCCTGGTGGGAAATGAGAGTTAAATTGGCCCGTCCAGACACCTCCAGCTAGTCTCTCATTGGTTCTCCCTATTCCTGTTCATCTTACGCAGAAATGGCAAACTGGGCCAAACAGGAGGTTAAAGGCACTGACTCTCCAAGTGGGGAGAGTGTTAGTAAAGCATCTGGAATGTTGCACCCGAGTACCAGGGGACGAAAACTGAGACACATTTGAACACATTATCCGAACACACGGTGGATCATACACTGGGTTCCACATGCATGTTTTAGCTGAAGGAAGAATCCCTTAAACCTGGAGAGTTGAGACCCATGGAATGGGTACCATGCAATATGACTTCAAAGGGTCTGCATTTGCTCACCGAACCTCACCAATCCTATCACTGCTGTGTTTATGCCGCCGTACACACGCTTGATTCTCTTTTGGAGACATATAAATCCATAGGTTGTAAGATTCTTACTAGTCAGGTATATTCTTAGGCGTTTAATATGGGGTGTTGAGTCCACTTCGTTGAGCAAGGAGTAGCTCTTGTCTATTACATATTTGGCTTATGGAGCGGTATCTGTGCTAATTTCAATCTCTGGTTTTATGCAGCACCCCAACTCACCTTTCCCCTTAAGCAAGCATAAGTTGGTTTTCTACATTTCAGACCCTGTTCTGTTTTTTAATTCAGTTCCTGTGTAGCCAAGTTTACATTCCGTGTATTAGTGATACCTAATGATGTTTCTTTTTCTCTGTGACTTATTTCACTTAGAATCATCATACCTGAATCCACTCATTATGCTGCTACGGGCCTGATGACATACATTTCATTGCTGAGTGATATTGCATTGTACGTAAGTACCATAACTTCTTTATCCATTTTTCGCTTTCTGTGATATTGAACGTGTACTGTAAACGAGGTTCTTGTAAACAGAGCCATCCCAAAATTTGGGGTGGCTGTGTCTTTTTGATTTTAATTTCCCTAAGCTATAGGACCATAAGTGGAAGTGCCCTAGGCTCTCTTGCTTTGTTTCTTAGATGTTTCAGGAAACACAATACACTTCTCCAGAGTGGCTGTTGGCAATTTACATCCCGCCCGTCAGCATAACAAGGCTCCCAGTTCTCCATGGCCTGTCCTGCCTTTCTGGATTTTACACTTTTTTCAGATGGCCCTTTTGACCGGGGGAAGTGAGACTTCATTGTAGTGCAGATTTCCTTTGCAAGCTTGCTTGGTTGGCCAAAAAGGGCGTATGCGTATTTTCCTGAAAATATTCAGGAAAAAACGCACACGCCCTTTTTGACCAAGTGCATCATTGTGGTCGATTTGCATCTTTTCCTATGTTTTACATGCAATTCCTGTCTACCTCCTGAAATCGGTTTCCTGCAATTCTGCCCCGCTTTCAAGTCCTCTTGGCAGCCTTACTTCAATATATTTTTGGACGATAGCTGTCATTTATAACTCTGCAGGTTTGTGAATTAGAGTGCCCCTGAGCTCCTTTCTTCAACTCGATTTCTTGTGAGCTGGCCGCAACACCGCAGGATTGCTTCAGGCCCTAGAGTGGTTCCGGCATGGCACGCTGAGCCTTTGGTTAATTCCTCTTCCTGGTGGCAAATAAGAGTTAAATTTGCCCGTCCAGACACCTCCAGCTAGTCTCTCATTGGTTCTCCCTATTCCTGTTCATTTTCCGCAGAAATTGCAAACTGGGCCAAACAGGAGGTTAAAGGCACTGACTCTCCAAGTGGGGAGAGTGTTAGTGAAGCCTCTGGAATGTTGCACCCGAGTACCAGGGGACGAAAACTGAGACACATTTGAACACGTTTCCCGATCACATGGTGGATCATACTCTGGGTTCCACATGCATGTTTTAGCTGAAGGAAGAATCCCTTAAACCTGGAGAGTTGAGACCCATGGAATGGGTACCATGCAATATGACTTCAATGGGTCTGCATTTGCTCACTGAACCTCACCAATCCTATCACTGCTGCGTTTATGCCGCTGTACACACGCTTGATTCTCTTTCGGAGACATATAAATCCATAGGTTTTAAGACTCTTACTAGTCAGGTATATTCTTAGGCGTTTAATATGGGGTGTTGAGTCCACTTCGTTGAGCAAGGAGTAGCTCTTGTCTATTACATATTTGGCTTATGGAACAGTATCTGTGCTAATTTCAATCTCTGGTTTTATGCAGCACCCCAACTCACCTTTCCCCTTAAGCAAGCATAAGTTGGTTTTCTACATTTGAGACCCTGTTCTGTTTTGTAATTCAGTTCCTGTGTAGCCAAGTTTATATTCCGTGTAGTAGTGATATCTTGTGATGTTTCTTTTTCTGTGTGACTTATTTCACTTAGAATCATCGTACCTGAATCCACTCATTATGCTACTATGGGCCTCATGACAGATATCATTGCTGAGTGATATTGCATTGTAGGTAAGTACCACAACTTCTTTATCCATTTTTCGCTTTCTGTGATATTGAACTTGTACCATACACGAGGTTCTTGTAAACAGAGCCGGCACAAACTTTGGGGTGCCTGTGTCCTTTTGATTTTAATTGCCCTAAGCTATAGGACCATAAGTGGAAGTGCCCTAGGCTCTGTTGCTTTGTTTTTTAGATGTTTCAGGAAACACCATACACTTCTCCAGAGTGGCTGTTGGCAATTTACATCCCGCCCATCAGCATAACAAGGCTCCCAGTTCTCCATGGCCTGTCCTGCCTTTCTGGATTTTACACTTTTTTCAGATGGCCCTTTTGAGCAGGGGGAAGTGAGACTTCATTGTAGTGCAGATTTCCTTTGCAAGCTTGCTTGGTTGGCCAAAAAGTGCGTATGCGTTTTTTCCTGAATATATTCAGGAAAAGACGCATACGCCCTTTTTGGCCAAGTGCATCATTGTGGACGTTCTGCCTCTTTTCCTATGCTTTACATGCAATTCCGGTCTACCTCCTGAAATCGGTTTCCTGCAATTCTGCCCCGATTTCAAGTCCTCTTGGCAGCCTTACTTCAATATATTTTTGGACGATAGCTGTCATTTATAACTCTGCAGGTTTGTGAATTAGAGTGCCCCTGAGCTCCTTTCTTCAACTCGCTTTCTTGTGAGCTGGCCGGAACACTGCAGGATTGCTTCAGGCCCTAGAGTCGTTCCGGCATGGAACACGGAGCCTTTGGTTAATTCCTCTTCCTGGTGGGAAATGAGAGTTAAATTGGCCCGCCCAGACACCTCCAGCTAGTCTCTCATTGGTTCTCCCTATTCCTGTTCATCTTACGCAGAAATTGCAAACTGGGCCAAACAGGAGGTTAAAGGCACTGACTCTCCAAGTGGGGAGAGTGTTAGTAAAGCATCTGGAATTTTGCACCCGAGTACCAGAGGACGAAAACTGAGACACATTTGAACACATTTCCCGATCACACGGTGGATCATACTCTGGGTTCCACATGCATGTTTTAGCTGAAAGAAGAATCCCTTAAACCTGGAGAGCTGAGACCCATGGAATGGGTACCATGCAATATGACTCCAAAGGGTCTGCATTTGCTCACCGAACCTCACCAATCCTATCACTGCTGCGTTTATGCCGCTGTACACACGCTTGATTCTCTTTCAGAGACATATAAATCCATAGGATGTAAGATTCTTACTAGTCAGGTATATTCTTAGGCGTTTAATATGGGGTGTTGTGTCCACTTCGTTGAGCAAGGAGTAGCTCTTTTCTATTAAATATTTGGCTTATGGAATGGTATCTGTGCTAATTTCAATCTCTGGTTTTATGCAGCACCCCAACTCACCTTTCCCCTTAAGCAAGCATAAGTTGGTTTTCTACATTTGAGACCCTGTTCTGTTTTGTAATTCAGTTCCTGTGTAGCCAAGTTTACATTCCATGTAGTAGTGATAACTTATGTTTCTTTTTCTGTGTGACTTATTTCACTTAGAATCATCGTACCTGAATCCACTCATTATGCTGCTATGGGTCTGATGACATAGATTTCATTGCTGAGTGATATTGCACTGTATGTAAGTACCACAACTTTTTTATCCATTTTTCGCTTTCTGCGATATTGAACTTGTACCGTAAACGAGGTTCTTGTAAACACAACCGTCCCAAACTTTGGGGTGGCTGTGTCTTTTTGATTTTAATTTCCCTAAGCTATAGGACCATAAGCGGAAGTGCCCTAGGCTCTGTTGCTTTGTTTTTTGGATGTTTCAGGAAACACCATACACTTCTCCAGAGTGGCTGTTGGCAATTTACATACCGCCCGTCAGCATAACAAGGCTCCCAGTTCTCCATGGCCTGTCCTGCTTTTCTGGATTTTACACTTTTTTCAGATGGCCCTTTTGACCAGGGGGAAGTGAGACATCATTGTAGTGCAGATTTCTTTGCAAGCTTGCTTGGTGGGCCAAAAAGGGCGTATGCGTTTTTTCCTGAATATATTCAGGAAAAAACGCATACGCACTTTTTGGCCAAGTGCATCATTGTGGACGTTCTGCCTCTTTTCCTATGCTTTACATGCAATTCCAGTCTACCTCCTGAAATCGGTTTCCTGCAATTCTGACCCGCTTTCAAGTCCTGTTGGCAGCCTTACTTCAATATATTTTTCGACGATAGCTGTCATTTATAACTCTGCAGGTTTGTGAATGACAGTGCCCCTGAGCTCCTTTCTTCAACTCGCTTTCTTGTGAGCTGGCCGCAACACCGCAGGATTGCTTCAGGCCCTAGTGTGGTTCCGGCATGGCACGCTGAGCCTTTGGTTAAATCCTCTTCCTGGTGGGAAATGAGAGTTAAATTGGCCCGTCCAGACACCTCCAGCTAGTCTCTCATTGGTTCTCCCAATTCGTGTTCATTTTCCGCAGAAATTGCAAACTGGGGAAAACAGGAGGTTAAAGGCACTGACTCTCCAAGTGGGGAGAGTGTTAGTGAAGCGTCTGGAATGTTGCACCCGAGTACCAGGGGACGAAAACTGAGACACATTTGAACACGTTTCCCGATCACATGGTGTATCATACTCTGGGTTCCACATGCATGTTTTAGCTGAAGGAAGAATCCCTTAAACCTGGAGAGTTGAGACCCATGGAATGGGTACCATGCAATATGACTTCAAAGGGTCTGCATTTGCTCACCGATCCTCACCAATCCTATCACTGCTGCGCTTATGCCGCTGTACACATGCTTGATTCTCTTTCGGAGACATATAAATCCATAGGTTTTAAGATTCTTACTAGTCAGGTATATTCTTAGGTGTTTAATATGGGGTGTTGTGTCCTCTTCGTTGAGCAAGGAGTAGCTCTTGTCTATTACAAATTTGGCTTATGGAACGGTATCTGTGCTAATTTCAATCTCTGGTTTTATGCAGCACCCCAACTATCCTTTCCCCTTAAGCAAGCATAAGTTGGTTTTCTACATTTGAGACCCTGTTCTGTTTTGTAATTCAGTTCCTGTGTAGCCAAGTTTACATTCCGTGTAGTAGTGATATCTTATGATATTTCTTTTTCTCTGTGACTTATTTCTCTTAGAATCATCGTATCTGAATCCACTCTTTATGCTGCTCTGGGCCTGATGACATAGATATCCTTGCTGAGTGATATTGCATTGTACGTAAGTACCACAAGTTCTTTATCCATTTTTCGCTTTCTGTGATATTGAACTTGTACCGTACACGAGGTTCTTGTAAACAGAGCCGGCCCAAACATTGGGGTGGCTGTGTCTTTTTGATTTTAATTTCCCTAAGCTATAGGATCATAAGTGGAAGTGCCCTAGGCTCTGTTGCTTTGTTTTTTAGATGTTTCAGGAAACACCATACACTTCTCCAGAGTGGCTGTTGGCAATTTACATCCCGCCCATCAGCATAACAAGGCTCCCAGTTCTCCATGGCCTGTCCTGCCTTTCTGGATTTTACACTTTTCTCAGATGGCCCTTTTGACCAGGGGGAAGTGAGACTTCATTGTAGTGCAGATTTCCTTTGCAAGCTTGCTTGGTTGGCCAAAAAGTGCGTATGCGTTTTTTCCTGAATATATTCAGGAAAAAACGCATACACCCTTCTTGGCCAAGTGCATCATTGTGGACATTCTGCCTCTTTTCGTATGCTTTACATGCAATTCCAGTCTACCTCCTGAAATCGGTTTCCTGCAATTCTGCCCCGCTTTCAAGTCCTCTTGGCAGCCTTACATCAATATATTTTTGGACGATAGCTGTCATTTATAACTCTGCAGGTTTGTGAATTAGAGTGCCCCTGAGCTCCTTTCTTCAACTCGCTTTCTTGTGAGCTGGCCGGAACACTGCAGGATTGCTTCAGGCCCTAGTGTGGTTCCGGCATGGCACACTGAGCCTTTGGTTAATTCCTCTTCCTGGTGGGAAATGAGAGTTAAATTTGCCCGTCCAGACACCTCCAGCTAGTCTCTCATTGGTTCTCCCTATTCCTGTTCATCTTACGCAGAAATTGCAAACTGGGCCAAACAGGAGGTTAAAGGCACTGACTCTCCAAGTGGGGAGAGTGTTAGTAAAGCATCTGGAAGTTGCACCCGAGTACCAGAGGACGAAAACTGAGACACATTTGAACACATTTCCTGATCACACGGTGGATCATACTCTGGGTTCCACATGCATGTTTTAGCTGAAGGAAGAATCCCTTAAACCTGGAGAGTTGAGACCCATGGAATGGGTACCATGCAATATGACTTCAAAGGGTCTGCATTTGCTCACCAAACCTCACCAATCCTATCACTGCTGCGTTTATGCCACTGTACACACGCTTGATTCTCTTTCGGAGACATATAAATCCATAGGTTGTAAGATTCTTACTAGTCAGGTATATTCTTAGGCGTTTAATATGGGGTGTTGTGTCCACTTCGTTGAGCAAGGAGTAGCTCTTGTCTATTACATATTTGTCTTATGGAGCGGTATCTGTGCTAATTTCAATCTCTGGTTTTATGCAGCACCCCAACTCACCTTTCCCCTTAAGCAAGCATAAGTTGGTTTTCTACATTTGAGACCCTGTTCTGTTTTTTAATTCAGTTCCTGTGTAGCCAAGTTTACATTCCGTGTATTAGTGATATCTAATGATGTTTCTTTTTCTCTGTGACTTATTTCACTTAGAATCATCATACCTGAATCCACTCATTATGCTGCTACGGGCCTGATGGCATACATTTCATTGCTAGTGATATTGCATTGTACGTAAGTACCATAACTTCTTTATCCATTTTTCGCTTTCTGTGATATTGAACGTGTACTGTAAACGAGGTTCTTGTAAACAGAGCCGTCCCAAAATTTGGGGTGGCTGTGTCTTTTTGATTTTAATTTGCCTAAGCTATAGGACCATAAGTGGAAGTGCCCTAGGCTCTCTTGCTTTGTTTCTTAGATGTTTCAGGAAACACCATACACTTCTCCAGAGTGGCTGTTGGCAATTTACATCCCGCCCGTCAGCATAACAAGGCTCCCAGTTCTCCATGGCCTGTCCTGCCTTTCTGGATTTTACACTTTTTTCAGATGGCCCTTTTGACCTGGGGAAGTGAGACTTCATTGTAGTGCAGATTTCATTTGCAAGCTTGCTTGTTTGGCCAAAAAGGGCGTATGCGTTTTTTGTTGAATATATTCAGGAAAAAACGCATACGCCCTTTTTGGCCAAGTGCATCATTGTGGTCGTTCTGCCTCTTTTCCTATGTTTTACATGCAATTCCTGTCTACCTCCTGAAATCGGTTTCCTGCAATTCTGCCCCGCTTTCAAGTCCTCTTGGCAGCCTTACTTCAATATATTTTTGGACGATAGCTGTCATTTATAACTCTGCAGGTTTGTGAATTAGAGTGCCCCTGAGCTCCTTTCTTCAACTCGCTTTCTTGTGAGCTGGCCGCAACACCGCAGGATTGCTTCAGGCCCTAGTGTGGTTCCGGCATGGCACGCTGAGCCTTTGGTTAATTCCTCTTCCTGGTGGGAAATGAGAGTTAAATTTGCCCGTCCAGACACCTCCAGCTAGTCTCTCATTGGTTCTCCCTATTCCTGTTCATCGTACGCAGAAATTGCAAACTGGGCCAAACAGGAGGTTAAAGGCACTGACTCTCCAAGTGGGGAGAGTGTTAGTAAAGCATCTGGAATGTTGCACCCGAGTACCAGAGGACGAAAACTGAGACACATTTGAACACATTTCCCGATCACACGGTGGATCATACTCTGGGTTCCACATGCATGTTTTAGCTGAAGGAAGAATCCCTTAAACCTGGAGAGTTGAGACCCATGGAATGGGTACCATGCAATATGACTTCAAAGGGTCTGCATTTGCTCACCGAACCTCACCAATCCTATCACTGCTGCATTTATGCTGCTGTACACACGCTTGATTCTCTTTCGGAGACATATAAATCCATAGGATGTAAGATTCTTACTAGTCAGGTATATTCTTAGGCGTTTAATATGGGGTGTTGAGTCCACTTCGTTGAGCAAGGAGTAGCTCTTGTCTATTAAATATTTGGCTTATGGAACGGTATCTGTGCTAATTTCAATCTCTGGTTTTATGCAGCACCCCAACTCACCTTTCCCCTTAAGCAAGCATAAGTTGGTTTTCTACATTTGAGACCCTGTTCTGTTTTGTAATTCAGTTCCTGTGTAGCCAAGTTTACATTCCATGTAGTAGTGATAACTTATGTTTCTTTTTCTGTGTGACTTATTTCACTTAGAATTATCGTACCTGAATCCACTCATTATGCTGCTACGGGCCTGATGACATAGATTTCATTGCTGAGTGATATTGCACTGTACGTAAGTACCACAACTTTTTTATCCATTTTTCGCTTTCTGCGATATTGAACTTGTACCGTAAACGAAGTTCTTGTAAACACAGCCGTCCCAAACTTTGTTGTGGCTGTGTCTTTTTGATTTTAATTTCCCTAAGCTATAGGACCATAAGTGGAAGTGCCCTAGGCTCTGTTGCTTTGTTTTTTGGATGTTTCAGGAAACACCATACACTTCTCCAGAGTGGCTGTTGGCAATTTACATCCCGCCCATCAGCATAACAAGGCTCCCAGTTCTCCATGGCCTGTCCTGCCTTTCTGGATTTTACACTTTTTTCAGATGGCCCTTTAGACCAGGGGGAAGTGAGACGTCATTGTAGTGCAGATTTCGTTTGCAAGCTTGCTTGGTTGGCCAAAAAGGGCGTATGAGTTTTTTCCTGATTAGTAAAAAACGTATACGCCCTTTTTGGCCAAGTGCATCATTGTGGACGTTCTGCCTCTTTTCTATGCTTTCCATGCAATTCTAGTCTACCTCCTGAAATCGGTTTCCTGCAATTCTGCCCCGCTTTCAAGTCCTCTTGGCAGCCTTACTTCAATATATTTTTGGACGTTAGCTGTCATTTATAACTCTGCAGGTTTGTGAATGACAGTGCCCCTGAGCTCCTTTCTTCAACTCGCTTTCTTGTGAGCTGGCCGCAACACCGCAGGATTGCTTCAGGCCCTAGTGTGGTTCCGGCATGGCACGCTGAGCCTTTGGTTAATTCCTCTTCCTGGTGGGAAATGAGAGTTAAATTTGCCCGTCCAGACACCTCCAGCTAGTCTCTCATGGGTTCTCCCTATTCCTGTTCATTTTCCGCAGAAATTGCAAACTGGGCCAAACAGGAGGTTAAAGGCAGTGACTCTCCAAGTGGGGTGAGTGTTAGTAAAGCGTCTGCAATTTTGCACCCGAGTACCAGGGGAGGAAAACTGAGACACATTTGAACACATTATCCGAAAACACGGTGGATCATACTCTGGGTTCCACATGCATGTTTTAGCTGAAGGAAGAATCCCTTAAACCTGGAGAGTTGAGACCCATGGAATGGGTACCATGCAATATGACTTCAAAGGGTCTGCATTTGCTCACCGAACCTCACCAATCCTATCACTGCTGCGTTTATGCCGCTGTACACACACTTGATTCTCTTTCGGAGACATATAAATCCATAGGTTGTAAGATTCTTACTAGTCAGGTATATTCTTAGGCGTTTAATATGGGGTGTTGAGTCCACTTTGTTGAGCAAGGTGTAGCTCTGGTCTATTACATATTGGCTTATGGAACAGTATCTGTGCTAATTTCAATCTCTGGTTTTATGCAGCACCCCAACTCACCTTTCCCCTTAAGCAAGCATAAGTTGGTTTTCTACATTTGAGACCCTGTTCTGTTTTGTAATTCAGTTCCTGTGTAGCCAAGTTTACATTCCGTGTAGTAGTGATATCTTATGATGTTTCTTTTTCTGTGTGACTTATTTCACTTAGAATCATCGTACCTGAATCCACTCATTATGCTGCTATGGGCCTCATGACAGATATCATTGCTGAGTGATATTGCATTGTACATAAGGACCACAACTTCTTTATCCATTTTTCGCTTTCTGTGATATTGAACTTGTACCGTACACGAGGTTCTTGTAAACAGAGCCGGCACAAGCTTTGGGGTGGCTGTGTCTTTTTGATTTTAATTTCCCTAAGCTATAGGACCATAAGTGGAAGTGCCCTAGGCTCTGTTGCTTTGTTTTTTAGATGTTTCAGGAAACACCATTCACTTCTCCAGAGTGGCTGTTGGCAATTTACATCCCGCCCATCAGCATAACAAGGCTCCCAGTTCTCTATGGCCTGTCCTGCCTTTCTGGATTTTACACTTTTTTCAGATGGCCCTTTTGACCGGGGGAAGTGAGACTTCATTGTAGTGCAGATTTCCTTTGCAAGCTTGCTTGGTTGGCCAAAAAGTTCGTATGCGTTTTTTCCTGAATATATTCAGGAAAAAACGCATACGCCCTTTTTGGCCAAGTGCATCATTGTGGACGTTCTGCCTCTTTTCCTATGTTTTACATGCAATTCCTGTCTACCTCCTGAAATCGTTTTCCTGCAATTCTGCCCCGCTTTCAAGTCCTCTTGGCAGCCTTACTTCAATATATTTTTGGACGATAGCTGTCATTTATAACTCTGCAGGTTTGTGAATGACAGTGCCCCTGAGCTCCTTTCTTCAACTCGCTTTCTTGTGAGCTGGCCGCAACACCGCAGGATTGCTTCAGGCCCTAGTGTGGTTCCGGCATGGCACGCTGAGCCTTTGGTTAATTCCCCTTCCTGGTGGGAAATGAGAGTTAAATTTGCCCGTCCAGACACCTCCAGCTAGTCTCTCATGGGTTCTCCCTATTCCTGTTCATTGTCCGCAGAAATTGCAAACTGGGCCAAACAGGAGGTTAAAGGCACTGACTCTCCAAGTGGGGAGAGTGTTAGTGAAGCCTCTGGAATGTTGCACCCGAGTACCAGGGGACGAAAACTGAGACACATTTGAACACGTTTCCCGATCACACAGTGGATCATACTCTGGGTTCCACATGCATGTTTTAGCTGAAGGAAGAATCCCTTAAACCTGGAGAGTTGAGACCCATGGAATGGGTACCATGCAATATGACTTCAAAGGGTCTGCATTTGCTCACCGAACCTCACCAATCCTATCACTGCTGCGTTTATGCCGCTGTACACATGCTTGATTCTCTTTCGGAGACATATAAATCCATAGGTTGTAAGATTATTACTAGTCAGGTATATTCTTAGGCGTTTAATATGGGGTGTTGAGTCCACTTCGTTGAGCAAGGAGTAGCTCTTGTCTATTACATATTTGGCTTATGGAACAGTATGTGTGCTAATTTCAATCTCTGGTTTTATGCAGCACCCCAACTCACCTTTCCCCTTAAGCAAGCATAAGTTGGTTTTCTACATTTGAGACCCTGTTCTGTTTTGTAATTCAGTTCCTGTGTAGCCAAGTTTACATTCCGTGTATTAGTGATATCTAATGATGTTTCTTTTTCTCTGTGACTTATTTCACTTAGAATCATCATACCTGAATCCACTCATTATGCTGCTACGGGCCTGATGACATACATTTCATTGCTGAGTGATATTGCATTGTACGTAAGTACCATAACTTCTTTATCCATTTTTCGCTTTCTGTGATATTGAACGTGTACTGTAAATGAGGTTCTTGTAAACAGAGCCGTCCCAAAATTTGGGGTGGCTGTGTCTTTTTGATTTTAATTTCCCTAAGCTATAGGACCATAAGTGGAAGTGCCCTAGGCTCTCTTGCTTTGTTTCTTAGATGTTTCAGGAAACACCATACACTTCTCCAGAGTGGCTGTTGGCAATTTACATCCCGCCCGTCAGCATAACAAGGTTCCCAGTTCTCCATGGCCTGTCCTGCCTTTCTGGATTTTACACTTTTTTCAGATGGCCCTTTTGACCGGGGGAAGTGAGACTTCATTGTAGTGCAGATTTCCTTTGCAAGCTTGCTTGGTTGGCCAAAAAGGGCGTATGCGTTTTTTCTTGAATATATTCAGGAAAAAACGCATACGTCCTTTTTGGCCAAGTGCATCATTGTGGTCGTTCTGCCTTTTTTCCTATGTTTTACATGCAATTCCTGTCTACCTCCTGAAATCGGTTTCCTGCAATTCTGCCCCGCTTTCAAGTCCTCTTGGCAGCCTTACTTCAATATATTTTTGGACGATAGCTGTCATTTATAACTCTGCAGGTTTGTGAATGACAGTGCCCCTGAGCTCCTTTCTTCAACTCGCTTTCTTGTGAGCTGGCCGCAACACCGCAGGATTGCTTCAGGCCCTAGTGTGGTTCCGGCATGGCACGCTGAGCCTTTGGTTAATTCCTCTTCCTGGTGGGAAATGAGAGTTAAATTTGCCCATCCAGACACCTCCAGGTAGTCTCTCATTGGTTCTCCCTATTCCTGTTCATTTTCCGCAGAAATTGCAAACTGGGCCAAACAGGAGGTTAAAGGCACTGACTCTCCAAGTGGGGAGAGTGTTAGTGAAGCCTCTGGAATGTTGCACCCGAGTACCAGGGGACGAAAACTGAGACACATTTGAACACGTTTCCCGATCACACAGTGGATCATACTCTGGGTTCCACATGCATGTTTTAGCTGAAGGAAGAATCCCTTAAACCTGGAGAGTTGAGACCCATGGAATGGGTACCATGCAATATGACTTCAAAGGGTCTGCATTTGCTCACCGAACCTCACCAATCCTATCACTGCTGCGTTTATGCCGCTGTACACATGCTTGATTCTCTTTCGGAGACATATAAATCCATAGGTTGTAAGATTATTACTAGTCAGGTATATTCTTAGGCGTTTAATATGGGGTGTTGAGTCCACTTCGTTGAGCAAGGAGTAGCTCTTGTCTATTACATATTTGGCTTATGGAACAGTATGTGTGCTAATTTCAATCTCTGGTTTTATGCAGCACCCCAACTCACCTTTCCCCTTAAGCAAGCATAAGTTGGTTTTCTACATTTGAGACCCTGTTCTGTTTTGTAATTCAGTTCCTGTGTAGCCAAGTTTACATTCTGTGTAGTAGTGATATCTTGTGATGTTTCTTTTTCTGTGTGACTTATTTCACTTAGAATCATCGTACCTGAATCCACTCATTATGCTGCTATGGTCCTCATGACAGATATCATTGCTGAGTGATATTGCATTGTAGGTAAGTACCACAACTTCTTTATCCATTTTTCGCTTTCTGTGATATTGAACTTGTACCGTACACGAGGTTCTTGTAAACAGAGCCGGCACCAACTTGGGGTGGCTGTGTCTTTTTGATTTTAATTGCCCTAAGCTATAGGACCATAAGTGGAAGTGCCCTAGGCTCTGTTGCTTTGTTTTTTAGATGTTTCAGGAAACACCATTCACTTCTCCAGAGTGGCTGTTGGCAATTTACATCCCGCCCATCAGCATAACAAGGCTCCCAGTTCTCCATGGCCTGTCCTGCCTTTCTGGATTTTACACTTTTTTCAGATGGCCCTTTTGAGCAGGGGGAAGTGAGACTTCATTGTAGTGCAGATTTCCTTTGCAAGCTTGCTTGGTTGGCCAAAAAGTGCCTATGCGTTTTTTCCTGAATATATTCAGGAAAAAACGCATACGCCCTTTTTGGCCAAGTGCATCATTGTGGACGTTCTGCCTCTTTTCCTATGCTTTACATGCAATTCCAGTCTACCTCCTGAAATCGGTTTCCTGCAATTCTGCCCCGCTTTCAAGTCCTCTTGGCAGCCTTACTTCAATATATTTTTGGACGATAGCTGTCATTTATAACTCTGCAGGTTTGTGAATTAGAGTGCCCCTGAGCTCCTTTCTTCAACTCGCTTTCTTGTGAGCTGGCCGGAACACTGCAGGATTGCTTCAGGCCCTAGTGTGGTTCCGGCATGGCACACTGAGCCTTTGGTTAATTCCTGTTCCTGGTGGGAAATGAGAGTTAAATTTGCCCGTCCAGACACCTCCAGCTAGTCTCTCATTGGTTCTCCCTATTCCTGTTCATCTTACACAGAAATTGCAAACTGGGCCAAACAGGAGGTTAAAGGCACTGACTCTCCAAGTGGGGAGAGTGTTAGTAAAGCATCTGGAATGTTGCACCCGAGTACCAGGGGACGAAAACTGAGACACATTTGAACACATTATCCGAACACACGGTGGATCATACTCTGGGTTCCACATGCATGTTTTAGCTGAAGGAAGAATCCCTTAAACCTGGAGAGTTGAGACCCATGGAATGGGTACCATGCAATATGACTTCAAAGGGTCTGCATTTGCTCACCGAACCTCACCAATCCTATCACTGCTGTGTTTATGCCGCTGTACACACGCTTGATTCTCTTTTGGAGACATATAAATCCATAGGTTGTAAGATTCTTACTAGTCAGGTATATTCTTAGGCGTTTAATATGGGGTGTTGTGTCCACTTCGTTGAGCAAGGAGTAGCTCTTGTCTATTACATATTTGGCTTATGGAGCGGTATCTGTGCTAATTTCAATCTCTGGTTTTATGCAGCACCCCAACTCACCTTTCCCCTTAAGCAAGCATAAGTTGGTTTTCTACATTTCAGACCCTGTTCTGTTTTTTAATTCAGTTCCTGTGTAGCCAAGTTTACATTCCGTGTATTAGTGATACCTAATGATGTTTCTTTTTCTCTGTGACTTATTTCACTTAGAATCATCATACCTGAATCCACTCATTATGCTGCTACGGGCCTGAGGACATACATTTCATTGCTGAGTGATATTGCATTGTACGTAAGTACCATAACTTCTTTATCCATTTTTCGCTTTCTGTGATATTGAACGTGTACTGTAAATGAGGTTCTTGTAAACAGAGCCGTCCCAAAATTTGGGGTGGCTGTGTCTTTTTGATTTTAATTTCCCTAAGCTATAGGACCATAAGTGGAAGTGCCCTAGGCTCTCTTGCTTTGTTTCTTAGATGTTTCAGGAAACACCATACACTTCTCCAGAGTGGCTGTTGGCAATTTACATCCCGCCCGTCAGCATAACAAGGCTCCCAGTTCTCCATGGCCTGTCCTGCCTTTCTGGATTTTACACTTTTTTCAGATGGCCCTTTTGACCGGGGGAAGTGAGACTTCACTGTAGTGCAGATTTCCTTTGCAAGCTTGCTTGGTTGGCCAAAAAGGGCGTATGCGTATTTTCCTGAAAATATTCAGGAAAAAACGCACACGCCCTTTTTGACCAAGTGCATCATTGTGGACGATCAGTCTCTTTTCCTATGCTTTACATGCAATTCCAGTCTACCTCCTGAAATCGGTTTCCTGCAATTCTGCCCCGCTTTCAAGTCCTCTTGGCAGCCTTACTTCAATATATTTTTTGACGATAGCTGTCATTTATAACTCTGCAGGTTTGTGAATTAGAGTGCCCCTGAGCTCCTTTCTTCAACTCGCTTTCTTGTGAGCTGGCCGCAACACCGCAGGATTGCTTCAGGCCCTAGTGTGGTTCCGGCATGGCACGCTGAGCCTTTGGTTAATTCCTCTTCCTAGTGGGAAATAAGAGTTAAATTTGCCCGTCCAGACACCTCCAGCTAGTCTCTCATTGGTTCTCCCTATTCCTGTTCATTTTCCGCAGAAATTGCAAACTGGGCCAAACAGGAGGTTAAAGGCACTGACTCTCCAAGTGGGGAGAGTGTTAGTGAAGCCTCTGGAATGTTGCACCCGAGTACCAGGGGACGAAAACTGAGACACATTTGAACACGTTTCCCGATCACATGGTGGATCATACTCTGGGTTCCACATGCATGTTTTAGCTGAAGGAAGAATCCCTTAAACCTGGAGAGTTGAGACCCATGGAATGGGTACCATGCAATATGACTTCAAAGGGTCTGCATTTGCTCACCGAACCTCACCAATCCTATCACTGCTGCGTTTATGCCGCTGTACACACGCTTGATTCTCTTTCGGAGACATATAAATCCATAGGTTGTAAGATTCTTACTAGTCAGGTATATTCTTAGGCGTTTAATATGGGGTGTTGAGTCCACTTCGTTGAGCAAGGAGTAGCTCTTGTCTATTACATATTTGGCTTATGGAACAGTATCTGTGCTAATTTCAATCTCTGGTTTTATGCAGCACCCCAACTCACCTTTCCCCTTAAGCAAGCATAAGTTGGTTTTCTACATTTGAGACCCTGTTCTGTTTTGTAATTCAGTTCCTGTGTAGCCAAGTTTACATTCCGTGTAGTAGTGATATCTTGTGATGTTTCTTTTTCTGTGTGACTTATTTCACTTAGAATCATCGTACCTGAATCCACTCATTATGCTACTATGGGTCTCATGACAGATATCATTGCTGAGTGATATTGCATTGTAGGTAAGTACCACAACTTCTTTATCCATTTTTCGCTTTCTGTGATATTGAACTTGTACCATACACGAGGTTCTTGTAAACAGAGCCGGCACAAACTTTGGGGTGGCTGTGTCCTTTTGATTTTAATTGCCCTAAGCTATAGGACCATAAGTGGAAGTGCCCTAGGCTCTCTTGCTTTGTTTCTTAGATGTTTCAGGAAACACCATACACTTCTCCAGAGTGGCTGTTGGCAATTTACATCCCGCCCGTCAGCATAACAAGGTTCCCAGTTCTCCATGGCCTGTCCTGCCTTTCTGGATTTTACACTTTTTTCAGATGGCCCTTTTGACCGGGGGAAGTGAGACTTCATTGTAGTGCAGATTTCCTTTGCAAGCTTGCTTGGTTGGCCAAAAAGGGCGTATGCGTTTTTTCTTGAATATATTCAGGAAAAAACGCATACGTCCTTTCTGGCCAAGTGCATCATTGTGGTCGTTCTGCCTCTTTTCCTATGTTTTACATGCAATTCCTGTCTACCTCCTGAAATCGGTTTCCTGCAATTCTGCCCCGCTTTCAAGTCCTCTTGGCAGCCTTACTTCAATATATTTTTGGACGATAGCTGTCATTTATAACTCTGCAGGTTTGTGAATGACAGTGCCCCTGAGCTCCTTTCTTCAACTCGCTTTCTTGTGAGCTGGCCGCAACACCGCAGGATTGCTTCAGGCCCTAGTGTGTTTCCGGCATGGCTCGCTGAGCCTTTGGTTAATTCCTCTTCCTGGTGGGAAATGAGAGTTAAATTTGCCCATCCAGACACCTCCAGGTAGTCTCTCATTGGTTCTCCCTATTCCTGTTCATTTTCCGCAGAAATTGCAAACTGGGCCAAACAGGAGGTTAAAGGCACTGACTCTCCAAGTGGGGAGAGTGTTAGTGAAGCCTCTGGAATGTTGCACCCGAGTACCAGGGGACGAAAACTGAGACACATTTGAACACGTTTCCCGATCACACAGTGGATCATACTCTGGGTTCCACATGCATGTTTTAGCTGAAGGAAGAATCCCTTAAACCTGGAGAGTTGAGACCCATGGAATGGGTACCATGCAATATGACTTCAAAGGGTCTGCATTTGCTCACCGAACCTCACCAATCCTATCACTGCTGCGTTTATGCCGCTGTACACATGCTTGATTCTCTTTCGGAGACATATAAATCCATAGGTTGTAAGATTATTACTAGTCAGGTATATTCTTAGGCGTTTAATATGGGGTGTTGAGTCCACTTCGTTGAGCAAGGAGTAGCTCTTGTCTATTACATATTTGGCTTATGGAACAGTATGTGTGCTAATTTCAATCTCTGGTTTTATGCAGCACCCCAACTCACCTTTCCCCTTAAGCAAGCATAAGTTGGTTTTCTACATTTCAGACCCTGTTCTGTTTTGTAATTCAGTTCCTGTGTAGCCAAGTTTACATTCCGTGTATTAGTGATATCTAATGATGTTTCTTTTTCTCTGTGACTTATTTCACTTAGAATCATCATACCTGAATCCACTCATTATGCTGCTACGGGCCTGATGACATACATTTCATTGCTGAGTGATATTGCATTGTACGTAAGTACCATAACTTCTTTATCCATTTTTCGCTTTCTGTGATATTGAACGTGTACTGTAAATGAGGTTCTTGTAAACAGAGCCGTCCCAAAATTTGGGGTGGCTGTGTCTTTTTGATTTTAATTTCCCTAAGCTATAGGACCATAAGTGGAAGTGCCCTAGGCTCTCTTGCTTTGTTTCTTAGATGTTTCAGGAAACACCATACACTTCTCCAGAGTGGCTGTTGGCAATTTACATCCCGCCCGTCAGCATAACAAGGTTCCCAGTTCTCCATGGCCTGTCCTGCCTTTCTGGATTTTACATTTTTTTCAGATGGCCCTTTTGACCGGGGGAAGTGAGACTTCATTGTAGTGCAGATTTCCTTTGCAAGCTTGCTTGGTTGGCCAAAAAGGGCGTATGCGTTTTTTCTTGAATATATTCAGGAAAAAACGCATACGTCCTTTTTGGCCAAGTGCATCATTGTGGTCGTTCTGCCTTTTTTCCTATGTTTTACATGCAATTCCTGTCTACCTCCTGAAATCGGTTTCCTGCAATTCTGCCCCGCTTTCAAGTCCTCTTGGCAGCCTTACTTCAATATATTTTTGGACGATAGCTGTCATTTATAACTCTGCAGGTTTGTGAATGACAGTGCCCCTGAGCTCCTTTCTTCAACTCGCTTTCTTGTGAGCTGGCCGCAACACCGCAGGATTGCTTCAGGCCCTAGTGTGGTTCCGGCATGGCACGCTGAGCCTTTGGTTAATTCCTCTTCCTGGTGGGAAATGAGAGTTAAATTTGCCCATCCAGACACCTCCAGGTAGTCTCTCATTGGTTCTCCCTATTCCTGTTCATTTTCCGCAGAAATTGCAAACTGGGCCAAACAGGAGGTTAAAGGCACTGACTCTCCAAGTGGGGAGAGTGTTAGTGAAGCCTCTGGAATGTTGCACCCGAGTACCAGGGGACGAAAACTGAGACACATTTGAACACGTTTCCCGATCACACAGTGGATCATACTCTGGGTTCCACATGCATGTTTTAGCTGAAGGAAGAATCCCTTAAACCTGGAGAGTTGAGACCCATGGAATGGGTACCATGCAATATGACTTCAAAGGGTCTGCATTTGCTCACCGAACCTCACCAATCCTATCACTGCTGCGTTTATGCCGCTGTACACATGCTTGATTCTCTTTCGGAGACATATAAATCCATAGGTTGTAAGATTATTACTAGTCAGGTATATTCTTAGGCGTTTAATATGGGGTGTTGAGTCCACTTCGTTGAGCAAGGAGTAGCTCTTGTCTATTACATATTTGGCTTATGGAACAGTATGTGTGCTAATTTCAATCTCTGGTTTTATGCAGCACCCCAACTCACCTTTCCCCTTAAGCAAGCATAAGTTGGTTTTCTACATTTGAGACCCTGTTCTGTTTTGTAATTCAGTTCCTGTGTAGCCAAGTTTACATTCTGTGTAGTAGTGATATCTTGTGATGTTTCTTTTTCTGTGTGACTTATTTCACTTAGAATCATCGTACCTGAATCCACTCATTATGCTGCTATGGTCCTCATGACAGATATCATTGCTGAGTGATATTGCATTGTAGGTAAGTACCACAACTTCTTTATCCATTTTTCGCTTTCTGTGATATTGAACTTGTACCGTACACGAGGTTCTTGTAAACAGAGCCGGCACCAACTTGGGGTGGCTGTGTCTTTTTGATTTTAATTGCCCTAAGCTATAGGACCATAAGTGGAAGTGCCCTAGGCTCTGTTGCTTTGTTTTTTAGATGTTTCAGGAAACACCATTCACTTCTCCAGAGTGGCTGTTGGCAATTTACATCCCGCCCATCAGCATAACAAGGCTCCCAGTTCTCCATGGCCTGTCCTGCCTTTCTGGATTTTACACTTTTTTCAGATGGCCCTTTTGAGCAGGGGGAAGTGAGACTTCATTGTAGTGCAGATTTCCTTTGCAAGCTTGCTTGGTTGGCCAAAAAGTGCCTATGCGTTTTTTCCTGAATATATTCAGGAAAAAACGCATACGCCCTTTTTGGCCAAGTGCATCATTGTGGACGTTCTGCCTCTTTTCCTATGCTTTACATGCAATTCCAGTCTACCTCCTGAAATCGGTTTCCTGCAATTCTGCCCCGCTTTCAAGTCCTCTTGGCAGCCTTACTTCAATATATTTTTGGACGATAGCTGTCATTTATAACTCTGCAGGTTTGTGAATTAGAGTGCCCCTGAGCTCCTTTCTTCAACTCGCTTTCTTGTGAGCTGGCCGGAACACTGCAGGATTGCTTCAGGCCCTAGTGTGGTTCCGGCATGGCACACTGAGCCTTTGGTTAATTCCTCTTCCTGGTGGGAAATGAGAGTTAAATTTGCCCGTCCAGACACCTCCAGCTAGTCTCTCATTGGTTCTCCCTATTCCTGTTCATCTTACACAGAAATTGCAAACTGGGCCAAACAGGAGGTTAAAGGCACTGACTCTCCAAGTGGGGAGAGTGTTAGTAAAGCATCTGGAATGTTGCACCCGAGTACCAGGGGACGAAAACTGAGACACATTTGAACACATTATCCGAACACACGGTGGATCATACTCTGGGTTCCACATGCATGTTTTAGCTGAAGGAAGAATCCCTTAAACCTGGAGAGTTGAGACCCATGGAATGGGTACCATGCAATATGACTTCAAAGGGTCTGCATTTGCTCACCGAACCTCACCAATCCTATCACTGCTGTGTTTATGCCGCTGTACACACGCTTGATTCTCTTTTGGAGACATATAAATCCATAGGTTGTAAGATTCTTACTAGTCAGGTATATTCTTAGGCGTTTAATATGGGGTGTTGTGTCCACTTCGTTGAGCAAGGAGTAGCTCTTGTCTATTACATATTTGGCTTATGGAGCGGTATCTGTGCTAATTTCAATCTCTGGTTTTATGCAGCACCCCAACTCACCTTTCCCCTTAAGCAAGCATAAGTTGGTTTTCTACATTTCAGACCCTGTTCTGTTTTTTAATTCAGTTCCTGTGTAGCCAAGTTTACATTCCGTGTATTAGTGATACCTAATGATGTTTCTTTTTCTCTGTGACTTATTTCACTTAGAATCATCATACCTGAATCCACTCATTATGCTGCTACGGGCCTGAGGACATACATTTCATTGCTGAGTGATATTGCATTGTACGTAAGTACCATAACTTCTTTATCCATTTTTCGCTTTCTGTGATATTGAACGTGTACTGTAAATGAGGTTCTTGTAAACAGAGCCGTCCCAAAATTTGGGGTGGCTGTGTCTTTTTGATTTTAATTTCCCTAAGCTATAGGACCATAAGTGGAAGTGCCCTAGGCTCTCTTGCTTTGTTTCTTAGATGTTTCAGGAAACACCATACACTTCTCCAGAGTGGCTGTTGGCAATTTACATCCCGCCCGTCAGCATAACAAGGCTCCCAGTTCTCCATGGCCTGTCCTGCCTTTCTGGATTTTACACTTTTTTCAGATGGCCCTTTTGACCGGGGGAAGTGAGACTTCACTGTAGTGCAGATTTCCTTTGCAAGCTTGCTTGGTTGGCCAAAAAGGGCGTATGCGTATTTTCCTGAAAATATTCAGGAAAAAACGCACACGCCCTTTTTGACCAAGTGCATCATTGTGGACGATCAGTCTCTTTTCCTATGCTTTACATGCAATTCCAGTCTACCTCCTGAAATCGGTTTCCTGCAATTCTGCCCCGCTTTCAAGTCCTCTTGGCAGCCTTACTTCAATATATTTTTTGACGATAGCTGTCATTTATAACTCTGCAGGTTTGTGAATTAGAGTGCCCCTGAGCTCCTTTCTTCAACTCGCTTTCTTGTGAGCTGGCCGCAACACCGCAGGATTGCTTCAGGCCCTAGTGTGGTTCCGGCATGGCACGCTGAGCCTTTGGTTAATTCCTCTTCCTAGTGGGAAATAAGAGTTAAATTTGCCCGTCCAGACACCTCCAGCTAGTCTCTCATTGGTTCTCCCTATTCCTGTTCATTTTCCGCAGAAATTGCAAACTGGGCCAAACAGGAGGTTAAAGGCACTGACTCTCCAAGTGGGGAGAGTGTTAGTGAAGCCTCTGGAATGTTGCACCCGAGTACCAGGGGACGAAAACTG
Source organism: Orcinus orca (assembly GCF_937001465.1). Classification (NCBI taxonomy): domain Eukaryota; kingdom Metazoa; phylum Chordata; class Mammalia; order Artiodactyla; family Delphinidae; genus Orcinus; species Orcinus orca. Next base: position 68,687,321 of record NC_064559.1, read on the forward strand.
AGACACATTTGAACACGTTTCCCGATCACATGGTGGATCATACTCTGGGTTCCACATGCATGTTTTAGCTGAAGGAAGAATCCCTTAAACCTGGAGAGTTGAGACCCATGGAATGGGTACCATGCAATATGACTTCAAAGGGTCTGCATTTGCTCACCGAACCTCACCAATCCTATCACTGCTGCGTTTATGCCGCTGTACACACGCTTGATTCTCTTTCGGAGACATATAAATCCATAGGTTGTAAGATTCTTACTAGTCAGGTATATTCTTAGGCGTTTAATATGGGGTGTTGAGTCCACTTCGTTGAGCAAGGAGTAGCTCTTGTCTATTACATATTTGGCTTATGGAACAGTATCTGTGCTAATTTCAATCTCTGGTTTTATGCAGCACCCCAACTCACCTTTCCCCTTAAGCAAGCATAAGTTGGTTTTCTACATTTGAGACCCTGTTCTGTTTTGTAATTCAGTTCCTGTGTAGCCAAGTTTACATTCCGTGTAGTAGTGATATCTTGTGATGTTTCTTTTTCTGTGTGACTTATTTCACTTAGAATCATCGTACCTGAATCCACTCATTATGCTACTATGGGCCTCATGACAGATATCATTGCTGAGTGATATTGCATTGTAGGTAAGTACCACAACTTCTTTATCCATTTTTCGCTTTCTGTGATATTGAACTTGTACCATACACGAGGTTCTTGTAAACAGAGCCGGCACAAACTTTGGGGTGGCTGTGTCCTTTTGATTTTAATTGCCCTAAGCTATAGGACCATAAGTGGAAGTGCCCTAGGCTCTCTTGCTTTGTTTCTTAGATGTTTCAGGAAACACCATACACTTCTCCAGAGTGGCTGTTGGCAATTTACATCCCGCCCGTCAGCATAACAAGGTTCCCAGTTCTCCATGGCCTGTCCTGCCTTTCTGGATTTTACACTTTTTTCAGATGGCCCTTTTGACCGGGGGAAGTGAGACTTCATTGTAGTGCAGATTTCCTTTGCAAGCTTGCTTGGTTGGCCAAAAAGGGCGTATGCGTTTTTTCTTGAATATATTCAGGAAAAAACGCATACGTCCTTTCTGGCCAAGTGCATCATTGTGGTCGTTCTGCCTCTTTTCCTATGTTTTACATGCAATTCCTGTCTACCTCCTGAAATCGGTTTCCTGCAATTCTGCCCCGCTTTCAAGTCCTCTTGGCAGCCTTACTTCAATATATTTTTGGACGATAGCTGTCATTTATAACTCTGCAGGTTTGTGAATGACAGTGCCCCTGAGCTCCTTTCTTCAACTCGCTTTCTTGTGAGCTGGCCGCAACACCGCAGGATTGCTTCAGGCCCTAGTGTGTTTCCGGCATGGCTCGCTGAGCCTTTGGTTAATTCCTCTTCCTGGTGGGAAATGAGAGTTAAATTTGCCCATCCAGACACCTCCAGGTAGTCTCTCATTGGTTCTCCCTATTCCTGTTCATTTTCCGCAGAAATTGCAAACTGGGCCAAACAGGAGGTTAAAGGCACTGACTCTCCAAGTGGGGAGAGTGTTAGTGAAGCCTCTGGAATGTTGCACCCGAGTACCAGGGGACGAAAACTGAGACACATTTGAACACGATTCCCGATCACACAGTGGATCATACTCTGGGTTCCACATGCATGTTTTAGCTGAAGGAAGAATCCCTTAAACCTGGAGAGTTGAGACCCATGGAATGGGTACCATGCAATATGACTTCAAAGGGTCTGCATTTGCTCACCGAACCTCACCAATCCTATCACTGCTGCGTTTATGCCGCTGTACACATGCTTGATTCTCTTTCGGAGACATATAAATCCATAGGTTGTAAGATTATTACTAGTCAGGTATATTCTTAGGCGTTTAATATGGGGTGTTGAGTCCACTTCGTTGAGCAAGGAGTAGCTCTTGTCTATTACATATTTGGCTTATGGAACAGTATGTGTGCTAATTTCAATCTCTGGTTTTATGCAGCACCCCAACTCACCTTTCCCCTTAAGCAAGCATAAGTTGGTTTTCTATATTTGAGACCCTGTTCTGTTTTGTAATTCAGTTCCTGTGTAGCCAAGTTTACATTCTGTGTAGTAGTGATATCTTGTGATGTTTCTTTTTCTGTGTGACTTATTTCACTTAGAATCATCGTACCTGAATCCACTCATTATGCTGCTATGGGCCTCATGACAGATATCATTGCTGAGTGATATTGCATTGTAGGTAAGTACCACAACTTCTTTATCCATTTTTCGCTTTCTGTGATATTGAACTTGTACCGTACACGAGGTTCTTGTAAACAGAGCCGGCACCAACTTGGGGTGGCTGTGTCTTTTTGATTTTAATTGCCCTAAGCTATAGGACCATAAGTGGAAGTGCCCTAGGCTCTGTTGCTTTGTTTTTTAGATGTTTCAGGAAACACCATTCACTTCTCCAGAGTGGCTGTTGGCAATTTACATCCCGCCCATCAGCATAACAAGGCTCCCAGTTCTCCATGGCCTGTCCTGCCTTTCTGGATTTTACACTTTTTTCAGATGGCCCTTTTGACCAGGGGGAAGTGAGACTTCATTGTAGTGCAGATTTCCTTTGCAAGCTTGCTTGGTTGGCCAAAAAGTGCCTATGCGTTTTTTCCTGAATATATTCAGGAAAAAACGCATACGCCCTTTTTGGCCAAGTGCATCATTGTGTACGTTCTGCCTCTTTTCCTATGCTTTACATTCAATTCCAGTCTACCTCCTGAAATCGGTTTCCTGCAATTCTGCCCCGCTTTCAAGTCCTCTTGGCAGCCTTACTTCAATATATTTTTGGACGATAGCTGTCATTTATAACTCTGCAGGTTTGTGAATTAGAGTGCCCCTGAGCTCCTTTCTTCTACTCGCTTTCTTGTGAGCTGGCCGGAACACTGCAGGATTGCTTCAGGCCCTAGTGTGGTTCCGGCATGGCACACTGAGCCTTTGGTTAATTCCTGTTCCTGGTGGGAAATGAGAGTTAAATTTGCCCGTCCAGACACCTCCAGCTAGTCTCTCATTGGTTCTCCCTATTCCTGTTCATCTTACGCAGAAATTGCAAACTGGGTCAAACAGGAGGTTAAAGGCACTGACTCTCCAAGTGGGGAGAGTGTTAGTAAAGCATCTGGAATGTTGCTCCCGAGTACCAGGGGACGAAAACTGAGACACATTTGAACACATTATCCGAACACACGGTGGATCATACTCTGGGTTCCACATGCATGTTTTAGCTGAAGGAAGAATCCCTTAAACCTGGAGAGTTGAGACCCATGGAATGGGTACCATGCAATATGACTTCAAAGGGTCTGCATTTGCTCACCGAACCTCACCAATCCTATCACTGCTGTGTTTATGCCGCTGTACACACACTTGATTCTCTTTTGGAGACATATAAATCCATAGGTTGTAAGATTCTTACAAGTCACGTATATTCTTAGGCGTTTAATATGGGGTGTTGTGTCCACTTCGTTGAGCAAGGAGTAGCTCTTGTCTATTACATATTTGGCTTATGGAGCGGTATCTGTGCTAATTTCAATCTCTGGTTTTATGCAGCACCCCAACTCACCTTTCCCCTTAAGCAAGCATAAGTTGGTTTTCTACATTTGAGACCCTGTTCTGTTTTTTAATTCAGTTCCTGTGTAGCCAAGTTTACATTCCGTGTATTAGTGATATCTAATGATGTTTCTTTTTCTCTGTGACTTATTTCACTTAGAATCATCATACCTGAATCCACTCATTATGCTGCTACGGGCCTGATGACATACATTTCATTGCTGAGTGATATTGCATTGTACGTAAGTACCATAACTTCTTTATCCATTTTTCGCTTTCTGTGATTTTGAACGTGTACTGTAAACGAGGTTCTTGTAAACAGAGCCGTCCCAAAATTTGGGGTGGCTGTGTCTTTTTGATTTTAATTTCCCTAAGCTATAGGACCATAAGTGGAAGTGCCCTAGGCTCTCTTGCTTTGTTTCTTAGATGTTTCAGGAAACACCATACACTTTTCCAGAGTGGCTGTTGGCAATTTACATCCCGCCCGTCAGCATAACAAGGCTCCCAGTTCTCCATGGCCTGTCCTGCCTTTCTGGATTTTACACTTTTTTCAGATGGCCCTTTTGACCGGGGGAAGTGAGACTTCATTGTAGTGCAGATTTCCTTTGCAAGCTTGCTTGGTTGGCCAAAAAGGGCGTATGCGTATTTTCCTGAAAATATTCAGGAAAAAACGCACACGCCCTTTTTGACCAAGTGCATCATTGTGGACGATCAGTCTCTTTTCCTATGCTTTACATGCAATTCCAGTCTACCTCCTGAAATCGGTTTCCTGCAATTCTGCCCCGCTTTCAAGTCCTCTTGGCAGCCTTACTTCAATATATTTTTGGACGATAGCTGTCATTTATAACTCTGCAGGTTTGTGAATTAGAGTGCCCCTGAGCTCCTTTCTTCAACTCGCTTTCTTGTGAGCTGGCCGCAACACCGCAGGATTGCTTCAGGCCCTAGTGTAGGTCCGGCATGGCACGCTGAGCCTTTGGTTAATTCCTCTTCCTAGTGGGAAATAAGAGTTAAATTTGCCCGTCCAGACACCTCCAGCTAGTCTCTCATTGGTTCTCCCTATTCCTGTTCATTTTCCGCAGAAATTGCAAACTGGGCCAAACAGGAGGTTAAAGGCACTGACTCTCCAAGTGGGGAGAGTGTTAGTGAAGCCTCTGGAATGTTGCACCCGAGTACCAGGGGACGAAAACTGAGACACATTTGAACACGTTTCCCGATCACATGGTGGATCATACTCTGGGTTCCCCATGCATGTTTTAGCTGAAGGAAGAATCCCTTAAACCTGGAGAGTTGAGACCCATGGAATGGGTACCATGCAATATGACTTCAAAGGGTCTGCATTTGCTCACCGAACCTCACCAATCCTATCACTGCTGCGTTTATGCCGCTGTACACACGCTTGATTCTCTTTCGGAGACATATAAATCCATAGGTTGTAAGATTCTTACTAGTCAGGTATATTCTTAGGCGTTTAATATGGGGTGTTGAGTCCACTTCGTTGAGCAAGGAGTAGCTCTTGTCTATTACATATTTGGCTTATGGAACAGTATCTGTGCTAATTTCAATCTCTGGTTTTATGCAGCACCCCAACTCACCTTTCCCCTTAAGCAAGCATAAGTTGGTTTTCTACATTTGAGACCCTGTTCTGTTTCGTAATTCAGTTCCTGTGTAGCCAAGTTTACATTCCGTGTAGTAGTGATATCTTGTGATGTTTCTTTTTCTGTGTGACTTATTTCACTTAGAATCATCGTACCTGAATCCACTCATTATGCTACTATGGGCCTCATGACAGATATCATTGCTGAGTGATATTGCATTGTAGGTAAGTACCACAACTTCTTTATCCATTTTTCGCTTTCTGTGATATTGAACTTGTACCGTACACGAGGTTCTTGTAAACAGAGCCGTCCCAAACTTTGGGGTGGCTGTGTCTTTTTGATTTTAATTTCCCTAAGCTATAGGATCATAAGTGGAAGTGCCCTAGGCTCTGTTGCTTTGTTTTTTAGATGTTTCAGGAAACACCATTCACTTCTCCAGAGTGGCTGTTGGCAATTGACATCCCGCCCATCAGCATAAGAAGGCTCCCAGTTCTCCATGGCCTGTCCTGTCTTTCTGGATTTTACACTTTTCTCAGATGGCCCTTTTGACCAGGGGGAAGTGAGACTTCATTGTAGTGCAGATTTCCTTTGCAAGCTTGCTTGGTTGGCCAAAAAGTGCGTATGCGTTTTTTCCTGAATATATTCAGGAAAAAACGCATACACCCTTCTTGGCCAAGTGCATCATTGTGGTCGTTCTGCCTCTTTTCGTATGCTTTACATGCAATTCCAGTCTACCTCCTGAAATCGGTTTCCTGCAATTCTGCCCCGCTTTCAAGTCCTCTTGGCAGCCTTACATCAATATATTTTTGGACGATAGCTGTCATTTATAACTCTGCAGGTTTGTGAATTAGAGTGCCCCTGAGCTCCTTTCTTCAACTCGCATTCTTGTGAGCTGGCCGGAACACTGCAGGATTGCCTCAGGCCCTAGTGGGGTTCCGGCATGGCACACTGAGCCTTTGGTTAATTCCTCTTCCTGGTGGGAAATGAGAGTTAAATTTGCCCGTCCAGACACCTCCAGCTAGTCTCTCATTGGTTCTCCCTATTCCTGTTCATCTTACGCAGAAATTGCAAACTGGGCCAAACAGGAGGTTAAAGGCACTGACTCTCCAAGTGGGGAGAGTGTTAGTAAAGCATCTGGAATGTTGCACCCGAGTACCAGAGGACGAAAACTGAGACACATTTGAACACATTTCCCGATCACACGGTGGATCATACTCTGGGTTCCACATGCATGTTTTAGCTGAAGGAAGAATCCCTTAAACCTGGAGAGTTGAGACCCATGGAATGGGTACCATGCAATATGACTTCAAAGGGTCTGCATTTGCTCACCAAACCTCACCAATCCTATCACTGCTGCGTTTATGCCGCTGTACACACGCTTGATTCTCTTTCGGAGACATATAAATCCATAGGTTGTAAGATTCTTACTAGTCAGGTATATTCTTAGGCGTTTAATATGGGGTGTTGTGTCCACTTCGTTGAGCAAGGAGTAGCTCTTGTCTATTACATATTTGGCTTATGGAGCGGTATCTGTGCTAATTTCAATCTCTGGTTTTATGCAGCACCCCAACTCACCTTTCCCCTTAAGCAAGCATAAGTTGGTGTTCTACATTTGAGACCCTGTTCTGTTTTTTAATTCAGTTCCTGTGTAGCCAAGTTTACATTCCGTGTATTAGTGATACCTAATGATGTTTCTTTTTCTCTGTGACTTATTTCACTTAGAATCATCATACCTGAATCCACTCATTATGCTGCTACGGGCCTGATGACATACATTTCATTGCTGAGTGATATTGCCTTGTACGTAAGTACCATAACTTCTTTATCCATTTTTCGCTTTCTGTGATATTGAACGTGTACTGTAAACGAGGTTCTTGTAAACAGAGCCGTCCCAAAATTTGGGGTGGCTGTGTCTTTTTGATTTTAATTTCCCTAAGCTATAGGACCATAAGTGGAAGTGCCCTAGGCTCTGTTGCTTTGTTTTTTGGATGTTTCAGGAAACACCATACACTTCTCCAGAGCGGCTGTTGGCAATTTACATCCCGCCCATCAGCATAACAAGGCTCCCAGTTCTCCATGGCCTGTCCTGCTTTTCTGGATTTTACACTTTTTTCAGATGGCCCTTTTGACCAGGGGGAAGTGAGACGTCATTGTAGTGCAGATTTCCTTTGCAAGCTTGCTTGGTTGGCCAAAAAGTGCGTATGAGTTTTTTCCTGATTAGTAAAAAACGTATACGCACTTTTTGGCCAAGTGCATCATTGTGGACGTTCTGCCTCTTTTCCTATGCTTTACATGCAATTCTAGTCTACCTCCTGAAATCGGTTTCCTGCAATTCTGCCCCGCTTTCAAGTCCTCTTGGCAGCCTTACTTCAATATATTTTTGGACGATAGCTGTCATTTATAACTCTGCAGGTTTGTGAATGACAGTGCCCCTGAGCTCCTTTCTTCAACTCGTTTTCTTGTGAGCTTGCCGCAACACCGCAGGATTGTTTCAGGCCCTAGTGTGGTTCCGGCATGGCACGCTGAGCCTTTGGTTAATTCCTCTTCCTGGTGGGAAATGAGAGTTAAATTTGCCCGTCCAGACACCTCCAGCTAGTCTCTCATGGTTTCTCCCTATTCCTGTTCATTTTCCGCAGAAATTGCAAACTGGGCCAAACAGGAGGTTAAAGGCACTGACTCTCCAAGTGGGGAGAGTGTTAGTAAAGCATCTGGAATGTTGCACCCGAGTACCAGGGGACGAAAACTGAGACACATTTGAACACATTATCCGAACACACGGTGGATCATACTCTGGGTTCCACATGCATGTTTTAGCTGAAGGAAGAATCCCTTAAACCTGGAGAGTTGAGACCCATGGAATGGGTACCATGCAATATGACTTCAAAGGGTCTGCATTTGCTCACTGAACCTCACCAGTCCTATCACTGTTGCATTTATGCCGCTGTACACACGCTTGATTCTCTTTCGGAGACATATAAATCCATAGGTTTTAAGATTTTTACTAGTCAGGTATATTCTTAGGCGTTTAATATGGGTTGTTGAGTCCACTTCGTTGAGCAAGGAGTAGCTCTTGTCTATTACATATTTGGCTTATGGAACGGTATCTGTGCTAATTTCAATCTCTGGTTTTATGCAGCACCCCAACTCACCTTTCCCCTTAAGCAAGCATAAGTTGGTTTTCTACATTTAAGACCCTGTTCTGTTTTGTAATTCAGTTCCTGTGTAGCCAAGTTTACATTCCATGTATTAGTGATATCTTATGATGTTTCTTTTTCTGTGTGACTTATTTCACTTAGAATCATCGTACCTGAATCCACTCATTATGCTGCTACGGGCCTGATGACATAGATTTCATTGCTGAGTGATATTGCATTGTACGTAAGTAGCACAACTTCTTTATCCATTTCTTGCTTTCTGCAATATTGAACTTGTACCGTAAACGAGGTTCTTGTAAACAGAGCCGTCCCAAACATTGGGGTGGCTGTGTCTTTTTGATTTTAATTTGCCTAAGCTATAGGACCATAAGTGGAAGTGCCCTAGGCTCTCTTGCTTTGTTTTTTAGATGTTTAGGAAACACCATACACTTCTCCAGAGTGGCTGTTGGCAATTTACATCCCGCCCATCAGCATAACAAGGCTCCCAGTTCTCCATGGCCTGTCCTGCCTTTCTGGATTTTACACTTTTTTCACATGGCCCTTTTGAACGGGGGGCAGTGAGACTTCATTGTAGTGCAGATTTCCTTTGCAAGCTTGCTTGGTGGGCCAAAAAGTGCGTATGCGTTTTTTCCTGAATATATTCAGGAAAAAACGCATACGCCCTTTTTGGCCAAGTGCATCATTGTGGACGTTCTGCCTCTTTTCCTATGCTTTAAATGCAATTCCAGTCTACCTCCTGAAATCGGTTTCCTGCAATTCTGACCCGCTTTCAAGTCCTCTTGGCAGCCTTACTTCAATATATTTTTCGACGATAGCTGTCATTTATAACTCTGCAGGTTTGTGAATTAGAGTGCCCCTGAGCTCCTTTCTTCAATTCGCTTTCTTGTGAGCTGGCCGCAACACCGCAGGATTGCTTCAGGCCCTAGTGTGGTTCCGGCATGGCACACTGAGCCTTTGGTTAATTCCTCTTCCTGGTGGGAAATGAGAGTTAAATTGGCCCGTCCAGACACCTCCAGCTAGTCTCTCATTGGTTCTCCCTATTCCTGTTCATTTTCCACAGAAATTGCAAACTGGGCCAAACAGGAGGTTAAAGGCACTGACTCTCCAAGTGGGGAGAGTGTTAGTGAAGCGTCTGGAATGTTGCACCCGAGTACCAGGGGACGAAAACTGAGACACATTTGAACACGTTTCCCGATCACATGGTGTATCATACTCTGGGTTCCACATGCATGTTTTAGCTGAAGGAAGAATCCCTTAAACCTGGAGAGTTGAGACCCATGGAATGGGTACCATGCAATATGACTTCAAAGGGTCTGCATTTGCTCACCGATCCTCACCAATCCTATCACTGCTGCACTTATGCCGCTGTACACACGCTTGATTCTCTTTCGGAGACATATAAATCCATAGGTTTTAAGATTCTTACTAGTCAGGTATATTCTTAGGTGTTTAATATGGGGTGTTGTGTCCTCTTCGTTGAGCAAGGAGTAGCTCTTGTCTATTACAAATTTGGCTTATGGAACGGTATCTGTGCTAATTTCAATCTCTGGTTTTATGCAGCACCCCAACTCACCTTTCCCCTTAAGCCAGCATAAGTTGGTTTTCTACATTTGAGACCCTGTTCTGTTTTGTAATTCAGTTCCTGTGTAGCCAAGTTTACATTCCGTGTAGTAGTGATATCTTATGATATTTCTTTTTCTCTGTGACTTATTTCTCTTAGAATCATCGTATCTGAATCCACTCATTATGCTGCTATGGGCCTGATGACATAGATATCCTTGCTGAGTGATATTGCATTGTAGGTAAGTACCACAACTTCTTTATCCATTTTTCGCTTTCTGTGATATTGAACTTGTACCGTACACGAGGTTCTTGTAAACAGAGCCGGCACCAACTTGGGGTGGCTGTGTCTTTTTGATTTTAATTGCCCTAAGCTATAGGACCATAAGTGGAAGTGCCCTAGGCTCTGTTGCTTTGTTTTTTAGATGTTTCAGGAAACACCATTCACTTCTCCAGAGTGGCTGTTGGCAATTTACATCCCGCCCATCAGCATAACAAGGCTCCCAGTTCTCCATGGCCTGTCCTGCCTTTCTGGATTTTACACTTTTTTCAGATGGCCCTTTTGACCAGGGGGAAGTGAGACTTCATTGTAGTGCAGATTTCCTTTGCAAGCTTGCTTGGTTGGCCAAAAAGTGCGTATGCGTTTTTTCCTGAATATATTCAGGAAAAAACGCATACGCCCTTTTTGGCCAAGTGCATCATTGTGGACGTTCTGCCTCTTTTCCTATGCTTTACATGCAATTCCAGTCTACCTCCTGAAATCGGTTTCCTGCAATTCTGCCCCGCTTTCAAGTCCTCTTGGCAGCCTTACATCAATATATTTTTGGACGATAGCTGTCATTTATAACTCTGCAGGTTTGTGAATTAGAGTGCCCCTGAGCTCCTTTCTTCAACTCGCATTCTTGTGAGCTGGCCGGAACACTGCAGGATTGCCTCAGGCCCTAGTGTGGTTCCGGCATGGCACACTGAGCCTTTGGTTAATTCCTCTTCCTGGTGGGAAATGAGAGTTAAATTGGCCCGTCCAGACACCTCCAGCTAGTCTCTCATTGGTTCTCCCTATTCCTGTTCATCTTACGCAGAAATTGCAAACTGGGCCAAACAGGAGGTTAAAGGCACTGACTCTCCAAGTGGGGAGAGTGTTAGTAAAGCATCTGGAATGTTGCACCCGAGTACCAGAGGACGAAAACTGAGACACATTTGAACACATTTACCGATCACACGGTGGATCATACTCTGGGTTCCACATGCATGTTTTAGCTGAAGGAAGAATCCCTTAAACCTGGAGAGTTGAGACCCATGGAATGGGTACCATGCAATATGACTTCAAAGGGTCTGCATTTGCTCACCAAACCTCACCAATCCTATCACTGCTGCGTTTATGCCGCTGTACACACGCTTGATTCTCTTTCGGAGACATATAAATCCATAGGTTGTAAGATTCTTACTAGCCAGGTATATTCTTAGGCGTTTAATATGGGGTGTTGTGTCCACTTCGTTGAGCAAGGAGTAGCTCTTGTCTATTACATATTTGGCTTATGGAGCGGTATCTGTGCTAATTTCAATCTCTGGTTTTATGCAGCACCCCAACTCACCTTTCCCCTTAAGCAAGCATAAGTTGGTGTTCTACATTTGAGACCCTGTTCTGTTTTTTAATTCAGTTCCTGTGTAGCCAAGTTTACATTCCGTGTATTAGTGATATCTAATGATGTTTCTTTTTCTCTGTGAATTATTTCACTTAGAATCATCATACCTGAATCCACTCATTATGCTGCTACGGGCCTGATGACATACATTTCATTGCTGAGTGATATTGCATTGTACGTAAGTACCATAACTTCTTTATCCATTTTTCGCTTTCTGTGATATTGAACGTGTACTGTAAACGAGGTTCTTGTAAACAGAGCCGTCCCAAAGTTTGGGGTGGCTGTGTCTTTTTGATTTTAATTTGCCTAAGCTATAGGACCATAAGTGGAAGTGCCCTAGGCTCTCTTGCTTTGTTTCTTAGATGTTTCAGGAAACACCATACACTTCTCCAGAGTGGCTGTTGGCAATCTACATCCCGCCCGTCAGCATAACAAGGCTCCCAGTTCTCCATGGCCTGTCCTGCCTTTCTGGATTTTACACTTTTTTCAGATGGCCCTTTTGACCGGGGGAAGTGAGACTTCATTGTAGTGCAGATTTCCTTTGCAAGCTTGCTTGTTTGGCCAAAAAGGGCGTATGCATTTTTTCTTGCATATATTCAGGAAAAAACGCATACGCCCTTTTTGGCCAAGTGCATCATTGTGGTCGTTCTGCCTCTTTTCCTATGTTTTACATGCAATTCCTGTCTACCTCCTGAAATCGGTTTCCTGCAATTCTGCCCCGCTTTCAAGTCCTCTTGGCAGCCTTACTTCAATATATTTTTGGACGATAGCTGTCATTTATAACTCTGCAGGTTTGTGAATTAGAGTGCCCCTGAGCTCCTTTCTTCAACTCGCTTTCTTGTGAGCTGGCCGCAACAGCGCAGGATTGCTTCAGGCCCTAGTGTGGTTCCGGCATGGCACGCTGAGCCTTTGGTTAATTCCTCTTCCTGGTGGGAAATGAGAGTTAAATTTGCCCGTCCAGACACCTCCAGCTAGTCTCTCATTGGTTCTCCCTATTCCTGTTCATTGTCCGCAGAATTTGCAAACTGGGCCAAACAGGAGGTTAAAGGCACTGACTCTCCAAGTGGGGAGAGTGTTAGTGAAGCCTCTGGAATGTTGCACCCGAGTACCAGGGGACGAAAACTGAGACAAATTTGAACACGTTTCCCGATCACATGGTGGATCATACTCTGGGTTCCCCATGCATGTTTTAGCTGAAGGAAGAATCCCTTAAACCTGGAGAGTTGAGACCCATGGAATGGGTACCATGCAATATGACTTCAAAGGGTCTGCATTTGCTCCCCGAACCTCACCAATCCTATCACTGCTGCGTTTATGCCGCTGTACACACGCTTGATTCTCTTTCAGAGACATATAAATCCATAGGTTGTAAGATTCTTACTAGTCAGGTATATTCTTAGGCGTTTAATATGGGGTGTTGAGTCCACTTCGTTGAGCAAGGAGTAGCTCTTGTCTATTACATATTTGGCTTATGGAACAGTATCTGTGCTAATTTCAATCTCTGGTTTTATGCAGCACCCCAACTCACCTTTCCCCTTAAGCAAGCATAAGTTGGTTTTCTACATTTGAGACTCTGTTCTGTTTTGTAATTCAGTTCCTGTGTAGCCAAGTTTACATTCCGTGTAGTAGTGATATCTAATGATGTTTCTTTTTCTCTGTGACTTATTTCACTTAGAATCATCGTACCTGAATCCACTCATTATGCTGCTATGGGCCTCATGACAGATATCATTGCTGAGTGATATTGCATTGTAGGTAAGTACCACAACTTCTTTATCCATTTTTCGCTTTCTGTGATATTGAACTTGTACCATACACGAGGTTCTTGTAAACAGAGCCGGCACAAACTTCGGGGTGGCTGTGTCCTTTTGATTTTAATTGTCCTAAACTATAGGACCATAAGTGGAAGTGCCCTAGGCTCTGTTGCTTTGTTTTTTAGATGTTTCAGGAAACACCATTCACTTCTCCAGAGTGGCTGTTGGCAATTTACATCCCGCCCATCAGCATAACAAGGCTCCCAGTTCTCCATGGCCTGTCCTGCCTTTCTGGATTTTACACTTTTTTCAGATGGCCCTTTTGACCTGGGGAAGTGAGACTTCATTGTAGTGCAGATTTCCTTTGCAAGCTTGCTTGGTTGGCCAAAAAGTGCGTATGCGTTTTTTCCTGAATATATTCAGGAAAAGACGCATACGCACTTTTTGGCCAAGTGCATCATTGTGGATGTTCTGCCTCTTTTCGTATGCTTTACATGCAATTCCAGTCTACCTCCTGAAATCGGTTTCCTGCAATTCTGCCCCGCTTTCAAGTCCTCTTGGCAGCCTTACTTCAATATATTTTTGGACGATAGCTGTCATTTATAACTCTGCAGGTTTGTGAATTAGAGTGCCCCTGAGCTCCTTTCTTCAACTCGCTTTCTTGTGAGCTGGCCGGAACACTGCAGGATTGCTTCAGGCCCTAGAGTCGTTCCGGCATGGCACACTGAGCCTTTGGTTAATTCCTCTTCCTGGTGGGAAATGAGAGTTAAATTGGCCCGTCCAGACACCTCCAGCTAGTCTCTCATTGGTTCTCCCTATTCCTGTTCATCTTACGCAGAAATTGCAAACTGGGCCAAACAGGAGGTTAAAGGCACTGACTCTCCAAGTGGGGAGAGTGTTAGTAAAGCATCTGGAATGTTGCATCCGAGTACCAGGGGACGAAAACTGAGACACATTTGAACACATTTCCCGATCACACGGTGGATCATACTCTGGGTTCCACATGCATGTTTTAGCTGAAGGAAGAATCCCTTAAATCTGGAGAGTTGAGACCCATGGAATGGGTACCATGCAATATGACTCCAAAGGGTCTGCATTTGCTCACCGAACCTCACCAATCCTATCACTGCTGCGTTTATGCCGCTGTACACACGCTTGATTCTCTTTCAGAGACATATAAATCCATAGGTTGTAAGATTCTTACTAGTCAGGTATATTCTTAGGCGTTTAATATGGGGTGTTGTGTCCACTTCGTTGAGCAAGGAGTAGCTCTTGTCTATTAAATATTTGGCTTATGGAACGGTATCTGTGCTAATTTCAATCTCTGGTTTTATGCAGCACCCCAACTCACCTTTCCCCTTAAGCAAGCATAAGTTGGTTTTCTACATTTGAGACCCTGTTCTGTTTTGTAATTCAGTTCCTGTGTAGCCAAGTTTACATTCCATGTAGTAGTGATAACTTATGTTTCTTTTTCTGTGTGACTTATTTCACTTAGAATCATCGTACCTGAATCCACTCATTATGCTCTTACGGGCCTGATGACATAGATTTCATTGCTGAGTGATATTGCACTGTACGTAAGTACCACAACTTTTTTATCCATTTTTCGCTTTCTGCGATATTGAACTTGTACCGTAAACGAGGTTCTTGCAAACACAGCCGTCCCAAACTTTGGGGTGGCTGTGTCTTTTTGATTTTAATTTCCCTAAGCTATAGGACCATAAGTGGAAGTGCCCTAGGCTCTGTTGCTTTGTTTTTTGGATGTTTCAGGAAACACCATACACTTCTCCAGAGTGGCTGTTGGCAATTTACATCCCGCCCATCAGCATAACAAGGCTCCCAGTTCTCCATGGCCTGTCCTGCTTTTCTGGATTTTACTCTTTTTTCAGATGGCCCTTTTGACCAGGGGGAAGTGAGACGTCATTGTAGTGCAGATTTCCTTTGCAAGCTTGCTTGGTTGGCCAAAAAGAGCGTATGAGTTTTTTCCTGATTAGTAAAAAACGTATACGCACTTTTTGGCCAAGTGCATCATTGTGGACGTTCTGCCTCTTTTCCTATGCTTTACATGCAATTCTAGTCTACCTCCTGAAATCGGTTTCCTGCAATTCTGCCCCGCTTTCAAGTCCTCTTGGCAGCCTTACTTCAATATATTTTTGGACGTTAGCTGTCATTTATAACTCTGCAGGTTTTTGAATGACAGTGCCCCTGAGCTCCTTTCTTCAACTCGCTTTCTTGTGAGCTTGCCGCAACTACGCAGGATTGCTTCAGGCCATAGTGTGGTTCCGGCATGGCACGCTGAGCCTTTGGTTAATTCCTCTTCCTGGTGGGAAATGAGAGTTAAATTTGCCCGTCCAGACACCTCCAGCTAGTCTCTCATGGGTTCTCCCTATTCCTGTTCATTTTCCGCAGAAATTGCAAACTGGGCCAAACAGGAGGTTAAAGGCACTGACTCTCCACGTGGGGAGAGTGTTAGTAAAGCATCTGGAATGTTGCACCCGAGTACCAGGGGACGAAAACTGAGACACATTTGAACACATTATCCGAACACACGGTGGATCATACTCTGGGTTCCACATGCATGTTTTAGCTGAAGGAAGAATCCCTTAAACCTGGAGAGTTGAGACCCATGGAATGGGTACCATGCAATATGACTTCAAAGGGTCTGCATTTGCTCACTGAACCTCACCAGTCCTATCACTGTTGCATTTATGCCGCTGTACACACGCTTGATTCTCTTTCGGAGACATATAAATCCATAGGTTTTAAGATTTTTACTACTCAGGTATATTCTTAGGCGTTTAATATGGGTTGTTGAGTCCACTTCGTTGAGCAAGGAGTAGCTCTTGTCTATTACATATTTGGCTTATGGAGCGGTATCTGTGCTAATTTCAATCTCTGGTTTTATGCAGCAACCCAACTCACCTTTCCCCTTAAGCAAGCATAAGTTGGTTTTCTACATTTAAGACCCTGTTCTGTTTTGTAATTCAGTTCCTGTGTAGCCAAGTTTACATTCCATGTATTAGTGATATCTTATGATGTTTCTTTTTCTGTGTGACTTATTTCACTTAGAATCATCGTACCTGAATCCACTCATTATGCTGCTACGGGCCTGATGACATAGATTTCATTGCTGAGTGATATTGCATTGTACGTAAGTAGCACAACTTCTTTATCCATTTCTTGCTTTCTGCAATATTGAACTTGTACCGTAAACGAGGTTCTTGTAAACAGAGCCGTCCCAAACATTGGGGTGGCTGTGTCTTTTTGATTTTAATTTGCCTAAGCTATAGGACCATAAGTGGAAGTGCCCTAGGCTCTCTTGCTTTGTTTTTTAGATGTTTAGGAAACACCATACACTTCTCCAGAGTGGCTGTTGGCAATTTACATCCCGCCCATCAGCATAACAAGGCTCCCAGTTCTCCATGGCCTGTCCTGCCTTTCTGGATTTTACACTTTTTTCACATGGCCCTTTTGAACGGGGGGCAGTGAGACTTCATTGTAGTGCAGATTTCCTTTGCAAGCTTGCTTGGTGGGCCAAAAAGTGCGTATGCGTTTTTTCCTGAATATATTCAGGAAAAAACGCATACGCCCTTTTTGGCCAAGTGCATCATTGTGGACGTTCTGCCTCTTTTCCTATGGTTTACATGCAATTCCAGTCTACCTCCTGAAATCGGTTTCCTGCAATTCTTCCCCACTTTCAACTACTCTTGGCAGCCATACTTCAATATATTTTTGGACGATAGCTGTCATTTATAACTCTGCAGGTTTGTGAATTAGAGTGCCCCTGAGCTCCTTTCTTCAACTCGCTTTCTTGTGAGCTGGCCGCAACACCGCAGGATTGCTTCAGGCCCTAGTGTGGTTCCGGCATGGCACGCTGAGCCTTTGGTTAATTCCTCTTCCTAGTGGGAAATAAGAGTTAAATTTGCCCATCCAGACACCTCCAGCTAGTCTCTCATTGGTTCTCCCTATTCCTGTTCATTTTCCGCAGAAATTGCAAACTGGGCCAAACAGGAGGTTAAAGGCACTGACTCTCCAAGTGGGGAGAGTGTTAGTGAAGCCTCTGGAATGTTGCACCCGAGTACCAGGGGACGAAAACTGAGACACATTTGAACACGTTTCCCGATCACATGGTGGATCATACTCTGGGTTCCACATGCATGTTTTAGCTGAAGGAAGAATCCCTTAAACCTGGAGAGTTGAGACCCATGGAATGGGTACCATGCAATATGACTTCAAAGGGTCTGCATTTGCTCACCGACCCTCACCAATCCTATCGCTGCTGCGTTTATGCCGCTGTACACACGCTTGATTCTCTTTTGGAGACATATAAATCCATAGGTTGTAAGATTCTTACTAGTCAGGTATATTCTTAGGCGTTTAATATGGGGTGTTGAGTCCACTTCGTTGAGCAAGGAGTAGCTCTTGTCTATTACATATTTGGCTTATGGAACAGTATCTGTGCTAATTTCAATCTCTGGTTTTATGCAGCACCCCAACTCACCTTTCCCCTTAAGCAAGCATAAGTTGGTTTTCTACATTTGAGACCCTGTTCTGTTTTGTAATTCAGTTCCTGTGTAGCCAAGTTTACATTCCGTGTAGTAGTGATATCTTGTGATGTTTCTTTTTCTGTGTGACTTATTTCACTTAGAATCATCGTACCTGAATCCACTCATTATGCTACTATGGGCCTCATGACAGATATCATTGCTGAGTGATATTGCATTGTAGGTAAGTACCACAACTTCTTTATCCATTTTTCGCTTTCTGTGATATTGAACTTGTACCATACACGAGGTTCTTGTAAACAGAGCCGGCACAAACTTTGGGGTGGCTGTGTCCTTTTGATTTTAATTGCCCTAAGCTATAGGACCATAAGTGGAAGTGCCCTAGGCTCTGTTGCTTTGTTTTTTAGATGTTTCAGGAAACACCATACACTTCTCCAGAGTGGCTGCTGGCAATTTACATCCCGCCCATCAGCATAACAAGGCTCCCAGTTCTCCATGGCCTGTCCTGCCTTTCTGGATTTTACACTTTTTTCAGATGGCCCTTTTGACCAGGGGGAAGTGAGACTTCATTGTAGTGCAGATTTCCTTTGCAAGCTTGCTTGGTTGGCCAAAAAGTGCCTATGCGTTTTTTCCTGAATATATTCAGGAAAAGACGCATACGCCCTTTTTGGCCAAGTGCATCATTGTGGACGTTCTGCCTCTTTTCGTATGCTTTACATGCAATTCCAGTCTACCTCCTGAAATCGGTTTCCTGCAATTCTGCCCCGCTTTCAAGTCCTCTTGGCAGCCTTACTTCAATATATTTTTGGACGATAGCTGTCATTTATAACTCTGCAGGTTTGTGAATGACAGTGCCCCTGAGCTCCTTTCTTCAACTCGCTTTCTTGTGAGCTGGCCGGAACACTGCAGGATTGCTTCAGGCCCTAGTGTGGTTCCAGCATGGCACACTGAGCATTTGGTTAATTCCTCTTCCTGGTGGGAAATGAGAGTTAAATTGGCCCGTCCAGACACCTCCAGCTAGTCTCTCATTGGTTCTCCCTATTCCTGTTCATCTTACGCAGAAATTGCAAACTGGGCCAAACAGGAGGTTAAAGGCACTGACTCTCCAAGTGGGGAGAGTGTTAGTAAAGCATCTGGAATGTTGCACCCGAGTACCAGAGGACGAAAACTGAGACACATTTGAACACATTTCCCGATCACACGGTGGATCATACTCTGGGTTCCACATGCATGTTTTAGCTGAAGGAAGAATCCCTTAAACCTGGAGAGTTGAGACCCATGGAATGGGTACCATGCAATATGACTTCAAAGGGTCTGCATTTGCTCACCGAACCTCACCAATCCTATCACTGCTGTGTTTATGCCGCTGTACACACGCTTGATTCTCTTTTGGAGACATATAAATCCATAGGTTGTAAGATTCTTACTAGTCACGTATATTCTTAGGCGTTTAATATGGGGTGTTGTGTCCACTTCTTTGAGCAAGGAGTAGCTCTTGTCTATTACATATTTGGCTTATGGAGCGGTATCTGTGCTAATTTCAATCTCTGGTTTTATGCAGCACCCCAACTCACCTTTCCCCTTAAGCAAGCATAAGTTGGTGTTCTACATTTGAGACCCTGTTCTGTTTTGTAATTCAGTTCCTGTGTAGCCAAGTTTACATTCCGTGTATTAGTGATATCTAATGATGTTTCTTTTTCTGTGTGACTTATTTCACTTAGATTCATCGTACCTGAATCCACTCATTATGCTGCTATGGGCCTCATGACATAGATTTCATTGCTGAGTGATATTGCATTGTAGGTAAGTACCACAACTTCTTTATCCATTTTTCGCTTTCTGTGATATTGAACTTGTACCGTACACGAGGTTCTTGTAAACAGAGCCGGCCCAAAATTTGGGGTGGCTGTGTCTTTTTGATTTTAATTTCCCTAAGCTATAGGATCATAAGTGGAAGTGCCCTAGGCTCTGTTGCTTTGTTTTTTAGATGTTTCAGGAAACACCATTCACTTCTCCAGAGTGGCTGCTGGCAATTTACATCCCGCCCATCAGCATAACAAGGCTCCCAGTTCTCCATGGCCTGTCCTGCCTTTCTGGATTTTACACTTTTTTCAGATGGCCCTTTTGACCAGGGGGAAGTGAGACTTCATTGTAGTGCAGATTTCCTTTGCAAGCTTGCTTGGTTGGCCAAAAAGTGCCTATGCGTTTTTTCCTGAATATATTCAGGAAAAGACGCATACGCCCTTTTTGGCCAAGTGCATCATTGTGGACGTTCTGCCTCTTTTCGTATGCTTTACATGCAATTCCAGTCTACCTCCTGAAATCGGTTTCCTGCAATTCTGCCCCGCTTTCAAGTCCTCTTGGCAGCCTTACTTCAATATATTTTTGGACGATAGCTGTCATTTATAACTCTGCAGGTTTGTGAATGACAGTGCCCCTGAGCTCCTTTCTTCAACTCGCTTTCTTGTGAGCTGGCCGGAACACTGCAGGATTGCTTCAGGCCCTAGTGTGGTTCCGGCATGGCACACTGAGCCTTTGGTTAATTCCTCTTCCTGGTGGGAAATGAGAGTTAAATTTGCCCGTCCAGACACCTCCAGCTAGTCTCTCATTGGTTCTCCCTATTCCTGTTCATCTTACGCAGAAATTGCAAACTGGGCCAAACAGGAGGTTAAAGGCACTGACTCTCCAAGTGGGGAGAGTGTTAGTAAAGCATCTGGAATGTTCCACCCGAGTACCAGAGGACGAAAACTGAGACACATTTGAACACATTATCCGAACACACGGTGGATCATACTCTGGGTTCCACATGCATGTTTTAGCTGAAGGAAGAATCCCTTAAACCTGGAGAGTTGAGACCCATGGAATGGGTACCATGCAATATGACTTCAAAGGGTCTGCATTTGCTCACCGAACCTCACCAATCCTATCACTGCTGTGTTTATGCCGCTGTACACACGCTTGATTCTCTTTTGGAGACATATAAATCCATAGGTTGTAAGATTCTTACTAGTCACGTATATTCTTAGATGTTTAATATGGGGTGTTGTGTCCACTTCGTTGAGCAAGGAGTAGCTCTTGTCTATTACATATTTGGCTTATGGAGCGGTATCTGTGCTAATTTCAATCTCTGGTTTTATGCAGCACCCCAACTCACCTTTCCCCTTAAGCAAGCATAAGTTGGTGTTCTACATTTGAGACCCTGTTCTGTTTTTTAATTCAGTTCCTGTGTAGCCAAGTTTACATTCCGTGTATTAGTGATATCTAATGATGTTTCTTTTTCTCTGTGACTTATTTCACTTAGAATCATCATACCTGAATCCACTCATTATGCTGCTACGGGCCTGATGACATACATTTCATTGCTGAGTGATATTGCATTGTACGTAATTACCATAACTTCTTTATCCATTTTTCGCTTTCTGTGATATTGAATGTGTACTGTAAACGAGGTTCTTGTAAACAGAGCCGTCCCAAAATTTGGGGTGGCTGTGTCTTTTTGATTTTAATTTCCCTAAGCTATAGGACCATAAGTGGAAGTGCCCTAGCCTCTCTTGCTTTGTTTCTTAGATGTTTCAGGAAACACCATACACTTCTCCAGAGTGGCTGTTGGCAATTTACATCCCGCCCGTCAGCATAACAAGGCTCCCAGTTCTCCATGGCCTGTCCTGCCTTTCTGGATTTTACACTTTTTTCAGATGGCCCTTTTGACCGGGGGAAGTGAGACTTCATTGTAGTGCAGATTTCCTTTGCAAGCTTGCTTGGTTGGCCAAAAAGGGCGTATGCGTATTTTCCTGAAAATATTCAGGAAAAAACGCACACGCCCTTTTTGACCAAGTGCATCATTGTGGACGATCAGTCTCTTTTCCTATGCTTTACATGCAATTCCAGTCTACCTCCTGAAATCGGTTTCCTGCAATTCTGCCCCGCTTTCAAGTCCTCTTGGCAGCCTTACTTCAATATATTTTTGGACGATAGCTGTCATTTATAACTCTGCAGGTTTGTGAATTAGAGTGCCCCTGAGCTCCTTTCTTCAACTCGCTTTCTTGTGAGCTGGCCGCAACACCGCAGGATTGCTTCAGGCCCTAGTGTGGTTCCGGCATGGCACGCTGAGCCTTTCGTTAATTCCTCTTCCTAGTGGGAAATAAGAGTTAAATTTGCCCGTCCAGACACCTCCAGCTAGTCTCTCATTGGTTCTCCCTATTCCTGTTCATTTTCCGCAGAAATTGCAAACTGGGCCAAACAGGAGGTTAAAGGCACTGACTCTCCAAGTGGGGAGAGTGTTAGTGAAGCCTCTGGAATGTTGCACCCGAGTACCAGGGGACGAAAACTGAGACACATTTGAACACGTTTCCCGATCACATGGTGGATCATACTCTGGGTTCCACGTGCATGTTTTAGCTGAAGGAAGAATCCCTTAAACCTGGAGAGTTGAGACCCATGGAATGGGTACCATGCAATATGACTTCAAAGGGTCTGCATTTGCTCACCGAACCTCACCAATCCTATCACTGCTGCGTTTATGCCGCTGTACACACGCTTGATTCTCTTTCGGAGACATATAAATACATAGGTTGTAAGATTCTTACTAGTCAGGTATATTCTTAGGCGTTTAATATGGGGTGTTGAGTCCACTTCGTTGAGCAAGGAGTAGCTCTTGTCTATTACATATTTGGCTTATGGAACAGTATCTGTGCTAATTTCAATCTCTGGTTTTATGCAGCACCCCAACTCACCTTTCCCCTTAAGCAAGCATAAGTTGGTTTTCTACATTTGAGACCCTGTTCTGTTTTGTAATTCAGTTCCTGTGTAGCCAAGTTTACATTCCGTGTAGTAGTGATATCTTGTGATGTTTCTTTTTCTGTGTGACTTATTTCACTTAGAATCATCGTACCTGAATCCACTCATTATGCTACTATGGGCCTCATGACAGATATCATTGCTGAGTGATATTGCATTGTAGGTAAGTACCACAACTTCTTTATCCATTTTTCGCTTTCTGTGATATTGAACTTGTACCATACACGAGGTTCTTGTAAACAGAGCCGGCACAAACTTTGGGGTGGCTGTGTCCTTTTGATTTTAATTGCCCTAAGCTATAGGACCATAAGTGGAAGTGCCCTAGGCTCTGTTGCTTTGTTTTTAGATGTTTCAGGAAACACCATACACTTCTCCAGAGTGGCTGTTGGCAATTTACATCCCGCCCATCAGCATAACAAGGCTCCCAGTTCTCCATGGCCTGTCCTGCCTTTCTGGATTTTACACTTTTTTCAGATGGCCCTTTTGACCAGGGGGAAGTGAGACTTCATTGTAGTGCAGATTTCCTTTGCAAGCTTGCTTGGTTGGCCAAAAAGTGCCTATGCGTTTTTTCCTGAATATATTCAGGAAAAGACGCATACGCCCTTTTTGGTCAAGTGCATCATTGTGGACGTTCTGCCTCTTTTCGTATGCTTTACATGCAATTCCAGTCTACCTCCTGAAATCGGTTTCCTGCAATTCTGCCCCGCTTTCAAGTCCTCTTGGCAGCCTTACTTCAATATATTTTTGGACGATAGCTGTCATTTATAACTCTGCAGGTTTGTGAATTAGAGTGCCCCTGAGCTCCTTTCTTCAACTCGCTTTCTTGTGAGCTGGCCGGAACACTGCAGGATTGCTTCAGGCCCTAGTGTGGTTCCAGCATGGCACACTGAGCCTTTGGATAATTCCTCTTCCTGGTGGGAAATGAGAGTTAAATTGGCCCGTCCAGACACCTCCAGCTAGTCTCTCATTGGTTCTCCCTATTCCTGTTCATCTTACGCAGAAATTGCAAACTGGGCCAAACAGGAGGTTAAAGGCACTGACTCTCCAAGTGGGGAGAGTGTTAGTAAAGCATCTGGAATGTTGCACCCGAGTACCAGAGGACGAAAACTGAGACACATTTGAACACATTTCCCGATCACACGGTGGATCATACTCTGGGTTCCACATGCATGTTTTAGCTGAAGGAAGAATCCCTTAAAACTGGAGAGTTGAGACCCATGGAATGGGTACCATGCAATATGACTTCAAAGGGTCTGCATTTGCTCACCGAACCTCACCAATCCTATCACTGCTGCGTTTATGCCGCTGTACACACGCTTGATTCTCTTTCGGAGACATATAAATCTATAGGTTGTAAGATTCTTACTAGTCAGGTATATTCTTAGGCGTTTAATATGGGGTGTTGTGTCCACTTCGTTGAGCAAGGAGTAGCTCTTGTCTATTAAATATTTGGCTTATGGAACGGTATCTGTGCTAATTTCAATCTCTGGTTTTATGTAGCACCCCAACTCACCATTCCCCTTATGCAAGCATATGTTGGTTTTCTACATTTGAGACCCTGTTCTGTTTTGTAATTCAGTTCCTGTGTAGCCAAGTTTACATTCCATGTAATAGTGATAACTTATGTTTCTTTTTCTGTGTGACTTATTTCACTTAGAATCATCGTACCTGAATCCACTCATTATGCTGCTATGGGCCTCATGACATAGATTTCATTGCTGAGTGATATTGCATTGTAGGTAAGTACCACAACTTCTTTATCCATTTTTCGCTTTCTGTGATATTGAACTTGTACCGTACACGAGGTTCTTGTAAACAGAGCCGGCCCAAACTTTGGGGTGGCTGTGTCTTTTTGATTTTAATTTCCCTAAGCTATAGGATCATAAGTGGAAGTGCCCTAGGCTCTGTTGCTTTGTTTTTAGATGTTTCAGGAAACACCATTCACTTCTCCAGAGTGGCTGTTGGCAATTTACATCCCGCCCATCAGCATAACAAGGCTCCCAGTTCTCCATGGCCTGTCCTGCCTTTCTGGATTTTACACTTTTCTCAGATGGCCCTTTTGACCAGGGGGAAGTGAGACTTCATTGTAGTGCAGATTTCCTTTGCAAGCTTGCTTGGTTGGCCAAAAAGTGCCTATGCGTTTTATCCTGAATATATTCAGGAAAAAACGCATACACCCTTCTTGGCCAAGTGCATCATTGTGGACGTTCTGCCTCTTTTCGTATGCTTTACATGCAATTCCAGTCTACCTCCTGAAATCGGTTTCCTGCAATTCTGCCCTGCTTTCAAGTCCTCTTGGCAGCCTTACATCAATATATTTTTGGACGATAGCTGTCATTTATAACTCTGCAGGTTTGTGAATTAGAGTGCCCCTGAGCTCCTTTCTTCAACTCGCATTCTTGTGAGCTGGCCGGAACACTGCAGGATTGCTTCAGGCCCTAGTGTGGTTCCGGCATGGCACACTGAGCCTTTGGTTAATTCCTCTTCCTGGTGGGAAATGAGAGTTAAATTTGCCCGTCCAGACACCTCCAGCTAGTCTCTCATTGGTTCTCCCTATTCCTGTTCATCTTACGCAGAAATTGCAAACTGGGCCAAACAGGAGGTTAAAGGCACTGACTCTCCAAGTGGGGAGAGTGTTAGTAAAGCATCTGGAATGTTGCACCCGAGTACCAGAGGACGAAAACTGAGACACATTTGAACACATTATCCGAACACACGGTGGATCATACTCTGGGTTCCACATGCATGTTTTAGCTGAAGGAAGAATCCCTTAAACCTGGAGAGTTGAGACCCATGGAATGGGTACCATGCAATATGACTTCAAAGGGACTGCATTTGCTCACCGAACCTCACCAATCCTATCACTGCTGTGTTTATGCCGCTGTACACACGCTTGATTCTCTTTTGGAGACATATAAATCCATAGGTTGTAAGATTCTTACTAGTCACGTATATTCTTAGGCGTTTAATATGGGGTGTTGTGTCCACTTCGTTGAGCAAGGAGTAGCTCTTGTCTATTACATATTTGGCTTATGGAGCGGTATCTGTGCTAATTTCAATCTCTGGTTTTATGCAGCACCCCAACTCACCTTTCCCCTTAAGCAAGCATAAGTTGGTGTTCTACATTTGAGACCCTGTTCTGTTTTGTAATTCAGTTCCTGTGTAGCCAAGTTTACATTCCGTGTATTAGTGATATCTAATGATGTTTCTTTTTCTCTGTGACTTATTTCACTTAGAATCATCATACCTGAATCCACTCATTATGCTGCTACGGGCCTGATGACATACATTTCATTGCTGAGTGATATTGCATTGTACGTAAGTACCATAACTTCTTTATCCATTTTTCGCTTTCTGTGATATTGAACGTGTACTGTAAACGAGGTTCTTGTAAACAGAGCCGTCCCAAAATTTGGGGTGGCTGTGTCTTTTTGATTTTAATTTCCCTAAGCTATAGGACCATAAGTGGAAGTGCCCTAGGCTCTCTTGCTTTGTTTCTTAGATGTTTCAGGAAACACCATACACTTCTCCAGAGTGGCTGTTGGCAATTTACATCCCGCCCGTCAGCATAACAAGGCTCCCAGTTCTCCATGGCCTGTCCTGCCTTTCTGGATTTTACACTTTTTTCAGATGGCCCTTTTGACCGGGGGAAGTGAGACTTCATTGTAGTGCAGATTTCCTTTGCAAGCTTGCTTGGTTGGCCAAAAAGGGCGTATGCGTATTTTCCTGAAAATATTCAGGAAAAAACGCACACGCCCTTTTTGACCAATTGCATCATTGTGGACGATCAGTCTCTTTTCCTATGCTTTACATGCAATTCCAGTCTACCTCCTGAAATCGGTTTCCTGCAATTCTGCCCCGCTTTCAAGTCCTCTTGGCAGCCTTACTTCAATATATTTCTGGACGATAGCTGTCATTTATAACTCTGCAGGTTTGTGAATTAGAGTGCCCCTGAGCTCCTTTCTTCAACTCGCTTTCTTGTGAGCTGGCCGCAACACCGCAGGATTGCTTCAGGCCCTAGTGTGGTTCCGGCATGGCACACTGAGCCTTTGGTTAATTCCTCTTCCTGGTGGGAAATGAGAGTTAAATTTGCCCGTCCAGACACCTCCAGCTAGTCACTCATTGGTTCTCCCTATTCCTGTTCATCTTCCGCAGAAATTGCAAACTGGGCCAAACAGGAGGTTAAAGGCACTGACTCTCCAAGTGGGGAGAGTGTTAGTGAAGCCTCTGGAATGTTGCACTCGAGTACCAGGGGACGAAAACTGAGACACATTTGAACACGTTTCCCGAACACACGGTGGATCATACTCTGGGTTCCACATGCATGTTTTAGCTGAAGGAAGAATCTCTTAAACCTGGAGAGTTGAGACCCATGGAATGGGTACCATGCAATATGACTTCAAAGGGTCTGCATTTGCTCACCGAACCTCACCAATCCTATCACTGCTGCGTTTATGCCGCTGTACACACGCTTGATTCTCTTTCGGAGACATATAAATCCATAGGTTGTAAGATTCTTACTAGTCAGGTATATTCTTAGGCGTTTAATATGGGGTGTTGAGTCCACTTCGTTGAGCAAGGAGTAGCTCTTGTCTATTACATATTTGGCTTATGGAACAGTATCTGTGCTAATTTCAATCTCTGGTTTTATGCAGCACCCCAACTCACCTTTCCCCTTAAGCAAGCATAAGTTGGTTTTCTACATTTGAGACCCTGTTCTGTTTTGTAATTCAGTTCCTGTGTAGCCAAGTTTACATTCCGTGTACTAGTGATAACTTATGTTTCTTTTTCTGTGTGACTTTTTTCACTTAGAATCATCGTACCTGAATCCACTCATTATGCTGCTACGGGCCTGATGACATAGATTTCATTGCTGAGTGATATTGCACTGTACGTAAGTACCACAAATTTTTTATCCATTTTTCGCTTTCTGCGATATTGAACTTGTACCGTAAACGAGGTTCTTGTAAACACAGCCGTCCCAAACTTTGGGGTGGCTGTGTCTTTTTGATTTTAATTTCCCTAAGCTATAGGACCATAAGTGGAAGTGCCCTAGGCTCTGTTGCTTTGTTTTTTGGATGTTTCAGGAAACACCATACACTTCTCCAGAGTGGCTGTTGGCAATTTACATCCCGCCCATCAGCATAACAAGGCTCCCAGTTCTCCATGGCCTGTCCTGCCTTTCTGGATTTTACACTTTTTTCAGATGGCCCTTTAGACCAGGGGGAAGTGAGACGTCATTGTAGTGCAGATTTCGTTTGCAAGCTTGCTTGGTTGGCCAAAAACGGCGTATGCGTTTTTTCCTGATTAGTAAAAAACGTATACGCACTTTTTGGCCAAGTGCATCATTGTGGACGTTCTGCCTCTTTTCCTATGCTTTCCATTGAATTCTAGTCTACCTCCTGAAATCGGTTTCCTGCATTTCTGCCCCGCTTTCAAGTCCTCTTGGCAGCCTTACTTCAATATATTTTTCACGTTAGCTGTCATTTATAACTCTGCAGGTTTGTGAATGACAGTGCCCCTGAGCTCCTTTCTTCAACTCGCTTTCTTGTGAGCTGGCCGCAACACCGCAGGATTGCTTCAGGCCCTAGTGTGGTTCCGGCATGGCACGCTGAGCCTTTGGTTAATTCCTCTTCCTGGTGGGAAATGAGAGTTAAATTTGCCCGTCCAGACACCTCCAGCTAGTCTCTCATGGGTTCTCCCTATTCCTGTTCATTTTCCACAGAAATTGCAAACTTGGCCAAACAGAAGGTTAAAGGCAGTGACTCTCCAAGTGGGGAGAGTGTTAGTAAAGCGTCTGGAATGTTGCACCCGAGTACCAGGGGACGAAAACTGAGACACATTTGAACACATTATTCGAAAACACGGTGGATCATACTCTGGGTTCCACATGCATGTTTTAGCTGAAGGAAGAATCCCTTAAACCTGGAGAGTTGAGACCCATGGAATGGGTACCATGCAATATGACTTCAAAGGGTCTGCATTTGCTCACCGACCCTCACCAATCCTATCACTGCTGCGTTTATGCCGCTGTACACACACTTGATTCTCTTTCGGAGACATATAAATCCATAGGTTGTAAGATTCTTACTAGTCAGGTATATTCTTAGGCGTTTAATATGGGGTGTTGAGTCCACTTTGTTGAGCAAGGTGTAGCTCTGGTCTATTACATATTGGCTTATGGAACAGTATCTGTGCTAATTTCAATCTCTGGTTTTATGCAGCACCCCAACTCACCTTTCCCCTTAAGCAAGCATAAGTTGGTTTTCTACATTTGAGACCCTGTTCTGTTTTGTAATTCAGTTCCTGTGTAGCCAAGTTTACATTCCGTGTAGTAGTGATATCTTATGATGTTTCTTTTTCTGTGTGACTTATTTCACTTAGAATCATCGTACCTGAATCCACTCATTATGCTGCTATGGGCCTCATGACAGATATCATTGCTGAGTGATATTGCATTGTAGGTAAGTACCACAACTTCTTTATCCATTTTTCGCTTTCTGTGATATTGAACTTGTACCGTACACGAGGTTCTTGTAAACAGATCCGGCACAAACTTTGGGGTGGCTGTGTCTTTTTGATTTTAATTTCCCTAAGCTATAGGACCATAAGTGGAAGTGCCCTAGGCTCTGTTGCTTTGTTTTTTAGATGTTTCAGGAAACACCATTCACTTCTCCAGAGTGGCTGTTGGCAATTTACATCCCGCCCATCAGTATAACAAGGCTCCCAGTTCTCCATGGCCTTTCCTGCCTTTCTGGATTTTACACTTTTTTCAGATGGCCCTTTTGAGCAGGGGGAAGTGAGACTTCATTGTAGTGCAGATTTCCTTTGCAAGCTTGCTTGGTTGGCCAAAAAGTGCCTATGCGTTTTTTCCTGAATATATTCAGGAAAAAACGCATACGCCCTTTTTGGCCAAGTGCATCATTGTGGACGTTCTGCCTCTTTTCCTATGCTTTACATGCAATTCCAGTCTACCTCCTGAAATCGGTTTCCTGCAATTCTGCCCCGCTTTCAAGTCCTCTTGGCAGCCTTACTTCAATATATTTTTGGACGATAGCTGTCATTTATAACTCTGCAGGTTTGTGAATTAGAGTGCCCCTGAGCTCCTTTCTTCAACTCGCTTTCTTGTGAGCTGGCCGGAACACTGCAGGATTGCTTCAGGCCCTAGTGTGGTTCCGGCATGGCATGCTGAGCCTTTGGTTAATTCCTCTTCCTGGTGGGAAATGAGAGTTAAATTTGCCCGTCCAGACACCTCCAGCTAGTCTCTCATTGGTTCTCCCTATTCCTGTTCATCTTACGCAGAAATTGCAAACTGGGCCAAACAGGAGGTTAAAGGCACTGACTCTCCAAGTGGGGAGAGTGTTAGTAAAGCGTTTGGAATGTTGCACCCGAGTACCAGAGGACGAAAACTGAGACACATTTGAACACATTTTCCGATCACACGGTGGATCATACTCTGCGTTCCACATGCATGTTTTAGCTGAAGGAAGAATCCCTTATACCTGGAGAGTTGAGACCCATGGAATGGGTACCATGCAATATGACTTCAAAGGGCCTGCATTTGCTCACCGAACCTCACCAATCCTATCACTGCTGCGCTAATGCCGCTGTACACATGCTTGATTCTCTTTCAGAGACATATAAATCCATAGGTTTTAAGATTCTTTCTAGTCACGTATATTCTTAGGCGTTTAATATGGGGTGTTGAGTCCACTTCGTTGAGCAAGGAGTAGCTCTTGTGTATTACATATTTGGCTTATGGAACGGTATCTGTGCTAATTTAAATCTCTTTTCATGCAGCACCCCAACTACCCATTCCCCTTAAGCAAGCATATGTTGGTTTTCTACATTGGAGAAACTGTTCTGTTTTGTAATTCAGTTAATGTGTAGCCAAGTTTACATTCCGTGTAGTAGTGATATCTTATGATGTTTCTTTTTCTGTGTGACTTATTTCACTTAGAATCATCGTACCTGAATCCACTCATTATGGTGCTACGGGCCTGATGACATAGATTTCATTGCTGAGTGATATTGCACTGTACGTAAGTACCACAACTTTTTTATCCATTTTTCGCTTTCTGCGATATTGAACTTGTACCGTAAACGAGGTTCTTGTAAACACAGCCGTCCCAAACTTTGGGGTGGCTGTGTCTTTTTGATTTTAATTTCCCTAAGCTATAGGACCATAAGTGGAAGTGCCCTAGGCTCTGTTGCTTTGTTTTTTGGATGTTTCAGGAAACACCATACACTTCTCCAGAGTGGCTGTTGGCAATTTACATCCCGCCCGTCAGCATAACAAGGTTCCCAGTTCTCCATGGCCTGTCCTGCCTTTCTGGATTTTACACTTTTTTCAGATGGCCCTTTTGACCGGGGGAAGTGAGACTTCATTGTAGTGCAGATTTCCTTTGCAAGCTTGCTTGGTTGGCCAAAAAGGGCGTATGAGTTTTTTCCTGAATATATTCAGGAAAAAACGCATACGCCCTTTTTGGCCAAGTGCATCATTGTGGACGTTCTGCCTCTTTTCCTATGTTTTACATGCAATTCCTGTCTCCCTCCTGAAATCGGTTTCCTGCAATTCTGCCCCGCTTTCAAGTCCTCTTGGCAGCCTTACTTCAATATATTTTTGGACGATAGCTGTCATTTATAACTCTGCAGGTTTGTGAATGACACTGCCCCTGAGCTCCTTTCTTCAACTCGCTTTCTTGTGAGCTGGCCGCAACACCGCAGGATTGCTTCAGGCCCTAGTGTGGTTCCGGCATGGCACGCTGAGCCTTTGGTTAATTCCTCTTCCTGGTGGGAAATGAGAGTTAAATTTGCCCATCCAGACACCTCCAGGTGGTCTCTCATTGGTTCTCCCTATTTCTGTTCATTTTCCGCAGAAATTGCAAACTGGGCCAAACAGGAGGTTAAAGGCACTGACTCTCCAAGTGGGGAGAGTGTTAGTGAAGCCTCTGGAATGTTGCACCCGAGTACCAGGGGACGAAAACTGAGACACATTTGAACACGTTTCCCGATCACACAGTGGATCATACTCTGGGTTCCACATGCATGTTTTAGCTGAAGGAAGAATCCCTTAAACCTGGAGAGTTGAGACCCATGGAATGGGTACCATGCAATATGACTTCAAAGGGTCTGCATTTGCTCACCGAACCTCACCAATCCTATCACTGCTGCGTTTATGCTGCTGTACACATGCTTGATTCTCTTTCGGAGACATTTAAATCCATAGGTTGTAAGATTATTACTAGTCAGGTATATTCTTAGGCGTTTAATATGGGGTTTTGAGTCCACTTCGTTGAGCAAGGAGTAGCTCTTGTCTATTACATATTTGGCTTATGGAACAGTATGTGTGCTAATTTCAATCTCTGGTTTTATGGAGCACCCCAACTCACCTTTCCCCTTAAGCAAGCATAAGTTGGTTTTCTACATTTGAGACCCTGTTCTGTTTTGTAATTCAGTTCCTGTGTAGCCAAGTTTACATTCCGTGTATTAGTGATATCTAATGATGTTTCTTTTTCTCTGTGACTTATTTCACTTAGAATCATCATACCTGAATCCACTCATTATGCTGCTACGGGCCTGATGACATACATTTCATTGCTGAGTGATATTGCATTGTACGTAAGTACCATAACTTCTTTATCCATTTTTCGCTTTCTGTGATATTGAACGTGTACTGTAAATGAGGTTCTTGTAAACAGAGCCGTCCCAAAATTTGGGGTGGCTGTGTCTTTTTGATTTTAATTTCCCTAAGCTATAGGACCATAAGTGGAAGTGCCCTACGCTCTCTTGCTTTGTTTCTTAGATGTTTCAGGAAACACCATACACTTCTCCAGAGTGGCTGTTGGCAATTTACATCCCGCCCGTCAGCATAACAAGGCTCCCAGTTCTCCATGGCCTGTCCTGCCTTTCTGGATTTTACACTTTTTTCAGATGGCCCTTTTGACCGGGGGAAGTGAGACTTCATTGTAGTGCAGATTTCCTTTGCAAGCTTGCTTGGTTGGCCAAAAAGGGCGTATGCGTTTTTTCTTGAATATATTCAGGAAAAAACGCATACGTCCTTTTTGGCCAAGTGCATCATTGTGGTCGTTCTGCCTCTTTTCCTATGTTTTACATGCAATTCCTGTCTACCTCCTGAAATCGGTTTCCTGCAATTCTGCCCCGCTTTCAAGTCCTCTTGGCAGCCTGACTTCAATATATTTTTGGACGATAGCTGTCATTTATAACTCTGCAGGTTTGTGAATGACAGTGCCCCTGAGCTCCTTTCTTCAACTCGCTTTCTTGTGAGCTGGCCGCAACACCGCAGGATTGCTTCAGGCCCTAGTGTGGTTCCGGCATGGCACGCTGAGCCTTTGGTTAATTCCTCTTCCTGGTGGGAAATGAGAGTTAAATTTGCCCATCCAGACACCTCCAGCTAGTCTCTCATTGGTTCTCCCTATTCCTGTTCATTTTCCGCAGAAATTGCAAACTGGGACAAACAGGAGGTTAAAGGCACTGACTCTCCAAGTGGGGAGAGTGTTAGTGAAGCCTCTGGAATGTAGCACCCGAGTACCAGGGGACGAAAACTGAGACACATTTGAACACATTTCCCGATCACACAGTGGATCATACTCTGGGTTCCACATGCATGTTTTAGCTGAAGGAAGAATCCCTTAAACCTGGAGAGTTGAGACCCATGGAATGGGTACCATGCAATATGACTTCAAAGGGTCTGCATTTGCTCACCGAACCTCACCAATCCTATCACTGCTGCGTTTATGCCGCTGTACACATGCTTGATTCTCTTTCGGAGACATATAAATCCATAGGTTGTAAGATTATTACTAGTCAGGTATATTCTTAGGCGTTTAATATGGGGTGTTGAGTCCACTTCGTTGAGCAAGGAGTAGCTCTTGTCTATTACATATTTGGCTTATGGAACAGTACGTGTGCTAATTTCAATCTCTGGTTTTATGCAGCACCCCAACTCACCTTTCCCCTTAAGCAAGCATAAGTTTGTTTTCTACATTTGAGACCCTGTTCTGTTTTGTAATTCAGTTCCTGTGTAGACAAGTTTACATTCTGTGTAGTAGTGATATCTTGTGATGTTTCTTTTTCTGTGTGACTTATTTCACTTAGAATCATCGTACCTGAATCCACTCATTATGCTGCTATGGGCCTCATGACAGATATCATTGCTGAGTGATATTGCATTGTAGGTAAGTACCACAACTTCTTTATCCATTTTTCGCTTTCTGTGATATTGAACTTGTACCGTACATGAGGTTCTTGTAAACAGAGCCGGCACCAACTTGGGGTGGCTGTGTCTTTTTGATTTTAATTGCCCTAAGCTATAGGACCATAAGTGGAAGTGCCCTAGGCTCTGTTGCTTTGTTTTTTAGATGTTTCAGGAAACACCATTCACTTCTCCAGAGTGGCTGTTGGCAATTTACATCCCGCCCGTCAGCATAACAAGGCTCCCAGTTCTCCATGGCCTATCCTGCCTTTCTGGATTTTACACTTTTTTCAGATGGCCCTTTTGAGCAGGGGGAAGTGAGACTTCATTGTAGTGCAGATTTCCTTTGCAAGCTTGCTTGGTTGGCCAAAAAGTGCCTATGCGTTTTTTCCTGAATATATTCAGGAAAAAACGCATACGCCCTTTTTGGCCAAGTGCATCATTGTGGACGTTCTGCCTCTTTTCCTATGCTTTACATGCAATTCCAGTCTACCTCCTGAAATCGGTTTCCTGCAATTCTGCCCCGCTTTCAAGTCCTCTTGGCAGCCTTACTTCAATATATTTTTGGACGATAGCTGTCATTTATAACTCTGCAGGTTTGTGAATTAGAGTGCCCCTGAGCTCCTTTCTTCAACTCGCTTTCTTGTGAGCTGGCCGGAACACTGCAGGATTGCTTCAGGCCCTAGTGTGGTTCCGGCATGGCACACTGAGCCTTTGGTTAATTCCTCTTCCTGGTGGGAAATGAGAGTTAAATTTGCCCGTCCAGACACCTCCAGCTAGTCTCTCATTGGTTCTCCCTATTCCTGTTCATCTTACGCAGAAATTGCAAACTGGGCCAAACAGGAGGTTAAAGGCACTGACTCTCCAAGTGGGGAGAGTGTTAGTAAAGCGTTTGGAATGTTGCACCCGAGTACCAGAGGACGAAAACTGAGACACATTTGAACACATTTTCCGATCACACGGTGGATCATACTCTGCGTTCCACATGCATGTTTTAGCTGAAGGAAGAATCCCTTATACCTGGAGAGTTGAGACCCATGGAATGGGTACCATGCAATATGACTTCAAAGGGCCTGCATTTGCTCACCGAACCTCACCAATCCTATCACTGCTGCGCTAATGCCGCTGTACACATGCTTGATTCTCTTTCAGAGACATATAAATCCATAGGTTTTAAGATTCTTTCTAGTCACGTATATTCTTAGGCGTTTAATATGGGGTGTTGAGTCCACTTCGTTGAGCAAGGAGTAGCTCTTGTGTATTACATATTTGGCTTATGGAACGGTATCTGTGCTAATTTAAATCTCTTTTCATGCAGCACCCCAACTACCCATTCCCCTTAAGCAAGCATATGTTGGTTTTCTACATTGGAGAAACTGTTCTGTTTTGTAATTCAGTTAATGTGTAGCCAAGTTTACATTCCGTGTAGTAGTGATATCTTATGATGTTTCTTTTTCTGTGTGACTTATTTCACTTAGAATCATCGTACCTGAATCCACTCATTATGGTGCTACGGGCCTGATGACATAGATTTCATTGCTGAGTGATATTGCACTGTACGTAAGTACCACAACTTTTTTATCCATTTTTCGCTTTCTGCCATATTGAACTTGTACCGTAAACGAGGTTCTTGTAAACACAGCCGTCCCAAACTTTGGGGTGGCTGTGTCTTTTTGATTTTAATTTCCCTAAGCTATAGGACCATAAGTGGAAGTGCCCTAGGCTCTGTTGCTTTGTTTTTTGGATGTTTCAGGAAACACCATACACTTCTCCAGAGTGGCTGTTGGCAATTTACATCCCGCCCGTCAGCATAACAAGGTTCCCAGTTCTCCATGGCCTGTCCTGCCTTTCTGGATTTTACACTTTTTTCAGATGGCCCTTTTGACCGGGGGAAGTGAGACTTCATTGTAGTGCAGATTTCCTTTGCAAGCTTGCTTGGTTGGCCAAAAAGGGCGTATGAGTTTTTTCCTGAATATATTCAGGAAAAAACGCATACGCCCTTTTTGGCCAAGTGCATCATTGTGGACGTTCTGCCTCTTTTCCTATGTTTTACATGCAATTCCTGTCTCCCTCCTGAAATCGGTTTCCTGCAATTCTGCCCCGCTTTCAAGTCCTCTTGGCAGCCTTACTTCAATATATTTTTGGACGATAGCTGTCATTTATAACTCTGCAGGTTTGTGAATGACACTGCCCCTGAGCTCCTTTCTTCAACTCGCTTTCTTGTGAGCTGGCCGCAACACCGCAGGATTGCTTCAGGCCCTAGTGTGGTTCCGGCATGGCACGCTGAGCCTTTGGTTAATTCCTCTTCCTGGTGGGAAATGAGAGTTAAATTTGCCCATCCAGACACCTCCAGGTGGTCTCTCATTGGTTCTCCCTATTTCTGTTCATTTTCCGCAGAAATTGCAAACTGGGCCAAACAGGAGGTTAAAGGCACTGACTCTCCAAGTGGGGAGAGTGTTAGTGAAGCCTCTGGAATGTTGCACCCGAGTACCAGGGGACGAAAACTGAGACACATTTGAACACGTTTCCCGATCACACAGTGGATCATACTCTGGGTTCCACATGCATGTTTTAGCTGAAGGAAGAATCCCTTAAACCTGGAGAGTTGAGACCCATGGAATGGGTACCATGCAATATGACTTCAAAGGGTCTGCATTTGCTCACCGAACCTCACCAATCCTATCACTGCTGCGTTTATGCCGCTGTACACATGCTTGATTCTCTTTCGGAGACATTTAAATCCATAGGTTGTAAGATTATTACTAGTCAGGTATATTCTTAGGCGTTTAATATGGGGTTTTGAGTCCACTTCGTTGAGCAAGGAGTAGCTCTTGTCTATTACATATTTGGCTTATGGAACAGTATGTGTGCTAATTTCAATCTCTGGTTTTATGGAGCACCCCAACTCACCTTTCCCCTTAAGCAAGCATAAGTTGGTTTTCTACATTTGAGACCCTGTTCTGTTTTGTAATTCAGTTCCTGTGTAGCCAAGTTTACATTCCGTGTATTAGTGATATCTAATGATGTTTCTTTTTCTCTGTGACATATTTCACTTAGAATCATCATACCTGAATCCACTCATTATGCTGCTACGGGCCTGATGACATACATTTCATTGCTGAGTGATATTGCATTGTACGTAAGTACCATAACTTCTTTATCCATTTTTCGCTTTCTGTGATATTGAACGTGTACTGTAAATGAGGTTCTTGTAAACAGAGCCGTCCCAAAATTTGGGGTGGCTGTGTCTTTTTGATTTTAATTTCCCTAAGCTATAGGACCATAAGTGGAAGTGCCCTACGCTCTCTTGCTTTGTTTCTTAGATGTTTCAGGAAACACCATACACTTCTCCAGAGTGGCTGTTGGCAATTTACATCCCGCCCGTCAGCATAACAAGGCTCCCAGTTCTCCATGGCCTGTCCTGCCTTTCTGGATTTTACACTTTTTTCAGATGGCCCTTTTGACCGGGGGAAGTGAGACTTCATTGTAGTGCAGATTTCCTTTGCAAGCTTGCTTGGTTGGCCAAAAAGGGCGTATGCGTTTTTTCTTGAATATATTCAGGAAAAAACGCATACGTCCTTTTTGGCCAAGTGCATCATTGTGGTCGTTCTGCCTCTTTTCCTATGTTTTACATGCAATTCCTGTCTACCTCCTGAAATCGGTTTCCTGCAATTCTGCCCCGCTTTCAAGTCCTCTTGGCAGCCTGACTTCAATATATTTTTGGACGATAGCTGTCATTTATAACTCTGCAGGTTTGTGAATGACAGTGCCCCTGAGCTCCTTTCTTCAACTCGCTTTCTTGTGAGCTGGCCGCAACACCGCAGGATTGCTTCAGGCCCTAGTGTGGTTCCGGCATGGCACGCTGAGCCTTTGGTTAATTCCTCTTCCTGGTGGGAAATGAGAGTTAAATTTGCCCATCCAGACACCTCCAGCTAGTCTCTCATTGGTTCTCCCTATTCCTGTTCATTTTCCGCAGAAATTGCAAACTGGGACAAACAGGAGGTTAAAGGCACTGACTCTCCAAGTGGGGAGAGTGTTAGTGAAGCCTCTGGAATGTAGCACCCGAGTACCAGGGGACGAAAACTGAGACACATTTGAACACATTTCCCGATCACACAGTGGATCATACTCTGGGTTCCACATGCATGTTTTAGCTGAAGGAAGAATCCCTTAAACCTGGAGAGTTGAGACCCATGGAATGGGTACCATGCAATATGACTTCAAAGGGTCTGCATTTGCTCACCGAACCTCACCAATCCTATCACTGCTGCGTTTATGCCGCTGTACACATGCTTGATTCTCTTTCGGAGACATATAAATCCATAGGTTGTAAGATTATTACTAGTCAGGTATATTCTTAGGCGTTTAATATGGGGTGTTGAGTCCACTTCGTTGAGCAAGGAGTAGCTCTTGTCTATTACATATTTGGCTTATGGAACAGTACGTGTGCTAATTTCAATCTCTGGTTTTATGCAGCACCCCAACTCACCTTTCCCCTTAAGCAAGCATAAGTTTGTTTTCTACATTTGAGACCCTGTTCTGTTTTGTAATTCAGTTCCTGTGTAGACAAGTTTACATTCTGTGTAGTAGTGATATCTTGTGATGTTTCTTTTTCTGTGTGACTTATTTCACTTAGAATCATCGTACCTGAATCCACTCATTATGCTGCTATGGGCCTCATGACAGATATCATTGCTGAGTGATATTGCATTGTAGGTAAGTACCACAACTTCTTTATCCATTTTTCGCTTTCTGTGATATTGAACTTGTACCGTACATGAGGTTCTTGTAAACAGAGCCGGCACCAACTTGGGGTGGCTGTGTCTTTTTGATTTTAATTGCCCTAAGCTATAGGACCATAAGTGGAAGTGCCCTAGGCTCTGTTGCTTTGTTTTTTAGATGTTTCAGGAAACACCATTCACTTCTCCAGAGTGGCTGTTGGCAATTTACATCCCGCCCATCAGCATAACAAGGCTCCCAGTTCTCCATGGCCTATCCTGCCTTTCTGGATTTTACACTTTTTTCAGATGGCCCTTTTGAGCAGGGGGAAGTGAGACTTCATTGTAGTGCAGATTTCCTTTGCAAGCTTGCTTGGTTGGCCAAAAAGTGCCTATGCGTTTTTTCCTGAATATATTCAGGAAAAAACGCATACGCCCTTTTTGGCCAAGTGCATCATTGTGGACGTTCTGCCTCTTTTCCTATGCTTTACATGCAATTCCAGTCTACCTCCTGAAATCGGTTTCCTGCAATTCTGCCCCGCTTTCAAGTCCTCTTGGCAGCCTTACTTCAATATATTTTTGGACGATAGCTGTCATTTATAACTCTGCAGGTTTGTGAATTAGAGTGCCCCTGAGCTCCTTTCTTCAACTCGCTTTCTTGTGAGCTGGCCGGAACACTGCAGGATTGCTTCAGGCCCTAGTGTGGTTCCGGCATGGCACACTGAGCCTTTGGTTAATTCCTGTTCCTCGTGGGAAATGAGAGTTAAATTTGCCCGTCCAGACACCTCCAGCTAGTCTCTCATTGGTTCTCCCTATTCCTGTTCATCTTACGCAGAAATTGCAAACTGGGCCAAACAGGAGGTTAAAGGCACTGACTCTCCAAGTGGGGAGAGTGTTAGTAAAGCATCTGGAATGTTGCACCCGAGTACCAGGGGACGAAAACTGAGACACATTTGAACACATTATCCGAACACATGGTGGATCATACTCTGGGTTCCACATGCATGTTTTAGCTGAAGGAAGAATCCCTTAAACCTGGAGAGTTGAGACCCATGGAATGGGTACCATGCAATATGACTTCAAAGGGTCTGCATTTGCTCACCGAACCTCACCAATCCTATCACTGCTGTGTTTATGCCGCTGTACACACGCTTGATTCTCTTTTGGAGACATATAAATCCATAGGTTGTAAGATTCTTACTAGTCACGTATATTCTTAGGCGTTTAATATGGGGTGTTGTGTCCACTTCGTTGAGCAAGGAGTAGCTCTTGTCTATTACATATTTGGCTTATGGAGCGGTATCTGTGCTAATTTCAATCTCTGGTTTTATGCAGCACCCCAACTCACCTTTCCCCTTAAGCAAGCATAAGTTGGTTTTCTACATTTCAGACCCTGTTCTGTTTTTTAATTCAGTTCCTGTGTAGCCAAGTTTACATTCCGTGTATTAGTGATATCTAATGATGTTTCTTTTTCTCTGTGACTTATTTCACTTAGAATCATCATACCTGAATCCACTCATTATGCTGCTACGGGCCTGATGACATACATTTCATTGCTGAGTGATATTGCATTGTACGTAAGTACCATAACTTCTTTATCCATTTTTCGCTTTCTGTGATATTGAACGTGTACTGTAAACGAGGTTCTTGTAAACAGAGCCGTCCCAAAATTTGGGGTGGCTGTGTCTTTTTGATTTTAATTTCCCTAAGCTATAGGACCATAAGTGGAAGTGCCCTAGGCTCTCTTGCTTTGTTTCTTAGATGTTTCAGGAAACACCATACACTTCTCCAGAGTGGCTGTTGGCAATTTACATCCCGCCCGTCAGCATAACAAGGCTCCCAGTTCTCCATGGCCTGTCCTGCCTTTCTGGATTTTACACTTTTTTCAGATGGCCCTTTTGACCGGGGGAAGTGAGACTTCATTGTAGTGCAGATTTCCTTTGCAAGCTTGCTTGGTTGGCCAAAAAGGGCGTATGCGTATTTTCCTGAAAATATTCAGGAAAAAACGCACACGCCCTTTTTGACCAAGTGCATCATTGTGGACGATCAGTCTCTTTTCCTATGCTTTACATGAAATTCCAGTCTACCTCCTGAAATCGGTTTCCTGCAATTCTGCCCCGCTTTCAAGTCCTCTTGGCAGCCTTACTTCAATATATTTTTGGACGATAGCTGTCATTTATAACTCTGCAGGTTTGTGAATTAGAGTGCCCCTGAGCTCCTTTCTTCAACTCGCTTTCTTGTGAGCTGGCCGCAACACCGCAGGATTGCTTCAGGCCCTAGTGTGGTTCCGGCATGGCACGCTGAGCCTTTGGTTAATTCCTCTTCCTAGTGGGAAATAAGAGTTAAATTTGCCCGTCCAGACACCTCCAGCTAGTCTCTCATTGGTTCTCCCTATTCCTGTTCATTTTCCGCAGAAATTGCAAACTGGGCCAAACAGGAGGTTAAAGGCACTGACTCTCCAAGTGGGGAGAGTGTTAGTGAAGCCTCTGGAATGTTGCACCCGAGTACCAGGGGACGAAAACTGAGACACATTTGAACACGTTTCCCGATCACATGGTGGATCATACTCTGGGTTCCACATGCATGTTTTAGCTGAAGGAAGAATCCCTTAAACCTGGAGAGTTGAGACCCATGGAATGGGTACCATGCAATATGACTTCAAAGGGTCTGCATTTGCTCACCGAACCTCACCAATCCTATCACTGCTGCGTTTATGCCGCTGTACACACGCTTGATTCTCTTTCGGAGACATATAAATCCATAGGTTGTAAGATTCTTACTAGTCAGGTATATTCTTAGGCGTTTAATATGGGGTGTTGAGTCCACTTCGTTGAGCAAGGAGTAGCTCTTGTCTATTACATATTTGGCTTATGGAACGGAATCTTTGCTAATTTCAATCTCTGGATTTATGCAGCACCCCAACTCACCTTTCCCCTTAAGCAAGCATAAGTTGGTTTTCTACATTTGAGACCCTGTTCTGTTTTGTAGTTCAGTTCCTGTGTAGCCAAGTTTACATTCCGTGTATTAGTGATATCTTATGATGTTTCTTTTTCTGTGTGACTTATTTCACTTAGAATCATCATACCTGAATCCACTCATTATGCTGCTATGGGCCTGATGACATAGATTTCATTGCTGAGTGATATTGCATTGTACATAAGTACCACAACTTCTTCATCCATTTTTCGCTTTCTGCGATATTGTACTTGTACCGTAAACGAGAGTCTTGTAAACAGAGCCATTCCAAACTTTGGGGTGGCTGTGTCTTTTTGATTTTAATTTCCCTATGCTATAAGACCATAAGTGGAAGTGCCCTAGGCTCTGTTCCTTTGTTTTTTAGATGTTTCAAGAAACACCATACACTTCTCCAGAGTGGCTGTTGTCAGTTTACATCCCGCCCATCAGCATAACAAGGCTCCCAGTTCTCCATGGCCTGTCCTGCCTTGCTGGATTTTACACTTTTTTCAGATGGCCCTTTTGACCGGGGGGCAGTGAGACTTCATTGTAGTGCAGATATCCTTTGCAAGCTTGCTTGGTTGGCCAAAAAGTGCGTATGCGTTTTTTCCTGAATATATTCAGGAAAAAACACATACGCCCTTTTTGGCCAAGTGCATCATTGTGGACGTTCTGCCTCTTTTCCTATGCTTTACATGCAATTCCAGTCTACCTCCTGAAATCGGTTTCCTGCAATTCTGCCCTGCTTTCAAGTCCTCTTGGCAGCCTTACTTCAATATATTTTCAGACGATAGCTGTCATTTATAACTGTGCAGGTTTGTGAATGACAGTGCCCCTCAGCTCCTTTCTTCAACTCGCTTCCTTGTGAGCTGGCCGCAACACCGCAGGATTGCTTCAGACTCTAGTGTGGTTCCGGCACGGCACGTTGAGCCTTTGGTTAATTCCTCTTCCTGGTGGGAAATGAGAGTTAAATTTGCCCGTCCAGACACCTCCAGCTAGTCTCTCATGGGTTCTCCCTATTCCTGTTCATTTTCTGCAGAAATTGCAAACTGGGCCAAATAGGAGTTTAAAGGCACTGACTCTCCAAGTGGGGAGAGTGTTAGCAAAGCGTATGGAATGTTGCACCCGAGTACCAGGGGATGAAAACTGAGACACATTTGAA
Source organism: Orcinus orca (assembly GCF_937001465.1). Classification (NCBI taxonomy): domain Eukaryota; kingdom Metazoa; phylum Chordata; class Mammalia; order Artiodactyla; family Delphinidae; genus Orcinus; species Orcinus orca. Next base: position 68,729,924 of record NC_064559.1, read on the forward strand.
CACGTTTCCCTATCACACGGTGGATCATACTCTGGGTCCACATGCTTGTTTTAGCTGAAGGAAGAATCCCTTAAACCTGGAGAGTTGAGACCCATGGAATGGGTATCATGCAATATGACTTCAAAGGGTCTGCATTTGCTCACCGAACCCCACCAATCCTCTCACTGCTGCATTTATGCTGCTATACACACGCTTAATTCTCTTTCGGAGACATTTAAATCCATAGGTTTTAAGATTCTTACAAGTCAGGTATATTCTTAGGCGTTTAATATGGGGTGTTGAGTCCACTTTGTTGAGCAAGGAGTAGCTCTTGTCTATTACATATTTGGCTTATGGAGCGGTATCTGTGCTAATTTCAATCTCTGGTTTTATGCAGCACCCCAACTCACCTTTCCCCTTAAGCAAGCATAAGTTGGTTTTCTACATTTGAGACCCTCTTCTGTTTTGTAATTCAGTTCCTGTGTAGCCAAGTTTTCATTCCGTGTAGTAGTGAAATCTTATGATGTTTCTTTTTCTCTGTGACTTATTTCACTTAGAATCATCGTACCTGAATCCACTCATTATGCTGCTACGGGCCTGATGACATAGATTTCATTGCTGAGTGATATTGCATTGTACGTAAGTACCACAACTTCTTTATCCATTTTTCGCTTTCTGCGATATTTAACTTGTACCTTAAACGAGGTTCTTGTAAACAGAGCCATCCCAAACTTTGGGGTGGCTGTGTCTTTTTGATTTTAATTTCCCTAAGCTATAGGACCATAAGTGGAAGTGCCCTAGGCTCTGTTGCTTTGTTTTTTAGATGTTTCAGGAAACACCATACAGTTCTCCCAAGTGGCTGTTGGCAATTTACATCCCGCCCATCAGCATAACAAGGCTCCCAGTTCTCCATGGCCTGTCCTGCCTTTCTGGATTTTACACTTTTTTCAGATTGCCCTTTTGACTGGGGGGCAGTGAGACTTCATTGTAGTGCAGATTTCCTTTGCAAGCTTGCTTGGTTGGCCAAAAAGTGCCTATGCGTTTTTTCCTGAGGAAAAAACGCATACGCACTTTTTGGCCCAGTGCATCATTGTGGACGTTCTGCCTGTTTTCCTATGCTTTACATGCAATTCCAGTCTACCTCCTGAAATCAGTTTCCTGCAATTCTGCCCCGCTTTCACGTCCTCTTGGCAGCCTTACTTCAATATATTTCTGGACGATAGCTATCATTTATAACTCTGCAGGTTTGTGAATGACAGTGCCCCTGAGCTCCTTTCTTCAACTCGCTTTCTTGTGAGCTGGCCGGAACACTGCAGGATTGCTTCAGGCCCTAGTGTGGTTCTGGCATGCCATGCTGAGCCTTTGGTTAATTCCTCTTCCTGGTGGGAAATGAGAGTTAAATTTGCCCGTCCAGACACCTGCAGCTAGTCTCTCATTTGTTCTCCCTATTCCTGTTCATTTTCCGCAGAAATTGCAAACTGGCCAAACAGGAGGTTAAAGGCAGTGACTCTCCAAGTGGGCAGAGTGTTACTAAAGCCTCTGGAATGTTGCACCGGAGTACCAGGGGACGAAAACTGAGACACATTTGAACACGTTTCCCGATCACACGGTGGATCATACTCTGGGTTCCACATGCATGTTTTAGCTGAAGGAAGAATCCCTTAAACCTGGAGAGTTGAGACCCATGGAATGGGTACCATGCAATATGACTTCAAAGGGTCTGCATTTGCTCACCGAACCTCACCAATCCTAAAACTGCTGCGTTTATGCCGCTGTACACACGCTTGATTCTCTTTCGGAGACATATAAATCCATAGGATTTAAGATTCTTACTAGTCAGGTATATTCTTAGGCGTTTAATATGGGGTGTTGAGTCCACTTCGTTGAGCAAGGAGTAGCTGTTGTCTATTACATATTTGGCTTATGGAATGGTATCTGTGCTAATTTCAATCTCTGGTTTTATGCAGCACCCCAACTCACCTTTCCCCTTAAGCAAGCATACGTTGGTTTTCTACATTTGAGACCCTGTTCTGTTTTGTAATTCAGTTCCTGTGTAGCCAAGTTTACATTCCGTGTAGTAGTGATATCTTACGATGTTTCTTTTTCTGTGTGACTTATTTCTCTTAGAATCATCGTACCTGAATCCACTCATTATGCTGCTACGGGCCTGATGACATAGATTTCATTGCTGAGTGATATTGCATTGTACGTAAGTACCACAACGTCTTTATCCATTTTTCGCTTTCTGCGATATTGAACTTGTACCGTAAACGAGGTTCTTGTAAAAAGAGCCGGCCTAAACTTTGGGGTGGCTGTGTCTTTTTGATTTTAATTTCCCTAAGCTATAGGACCATAAGTGGAAGTGCCCTAGGCTCTGTTGCTTTGTTTTTTAGATGTTTCAGGAAACACCGTACACTTCTCCAGAGTGGCTGTTGGCAATTTACATCCCGCCCATCAGCATAACAAGGCTCCCAGTTCTCCATGGCCTGTCCTGCCTTTCTGGATTTTACACTTTTTTCAGATGGCCCTTTTGACTGGGGGGCAGTGAGACTTCATTGTAGTGCAGATTTCCTTTGCAAGCTTGCTTGGTTGGCCAAAAATGGCGTATGCGTTTTTCCCTGAATACATTCAGGAAAAATCCATACACACTTTTTGGCCAAGTGCATCATTGTGGACGTTCTGCCTCTTTTCCTATGCTTTACATGCAAATCCAGTCTACCTCCTGAAATCGGTTTCCTGCAATTCTGCCCCACTTTCAAGTCCTCTTGGCAGCCTTACTTCAATATATTTTTGGACGATAGCTGTCATTTATAACTCTGCAGTTTTTTGAATGACGGTGCCCCTGAGCTCCTTTCTTCAACTCGCTTTCTGTGAGCTGGCCGCAACACCGCAGGATTGCTTCAGGCCCTAGTGTGGTTCCGGCATCGCACGCTGAGCCTTTGGTTAGTTCCTCTTCCTGGTGGGAAATGAGAGTTAAATTTGCCCGTCCAGACACCTCCAGCTAGTCTCTCATTGGTTCTCCCTATTCCTGTTCATTTTCCGCAGAAATTGCAAACTGGGCCAAACAGGAGGTTAAAGGCACTGACTCTCCAAGTGGGGAGAGTGTTAGTAAAGCGTCTGGAATGTTGCACCCGAGTACCAGGGGACGAAAACTGATACACCTTTGAACACGTTTCCCGATCACACGGTGGATCATACTCTGGGTTCCACATGCATGTTTTAGCTGAAGGAAGATCCCTTAAACCTGGAGAGTTGAGATCCATGGAATGGGTACCATGCAATATGACTTCAAAGGGTCTGCATTTGCTCACCGATCCTCACCAATCCTATTACTGCTTCGTTTATGCTGCTGTACACACGCTTGATTCTCTTTCGGAGACATAGAAATCCATAGGTTTTAAGATTCTTACTAGTCAGGTATATTCTTAGGCGTTTAATATGGGGTGTAGAGTCCACTTCGTTGAGCAAGGAGTAGCTCTTTTTATTATATATTTGGCTTCTGGAACGGTATTTGTGTTAATTTCAATCACTGGTTTTATGCAGCACCCCAACTCACCTTTCCCCTTAAGCAAGCATAAGTTGGTTTTCTACATTTGAGACCCTGTTCTGTTTTGTAATTCAGTTCCTGTGTAGCCAAGTTTTCATTCGGTGTATTAGTCATATCTTATGATGTTTATTTTTCTGTGTGACTTATTTCACTTAGAATCATCGTACCTGAATCCACTCATTATGCTGCTATGGGCCTGATGACATAGATTTCATTGCTGAGTGATATTGCATTGTACGTAAGTACCACAACTTCTTTATCCATATTTCGCTTTCTGCGATATTGAACTTGTACCGTACACGAGGTTCTTGTAAACAGAGCCGTCCCAAAATTTGGGGTGGCTGTGTCTTTTTGATTTTAATTTCCGTAAGCTATAGGACCATAAGTGGAAGTGCCCTAGACTCTGTTGCTTTGTTTTTTAGATGTTTCAGGAAACACCATACACTTCTCCAGATTGGCTGTTGGCAATTAACATCCCGCCCATCAGCATAACAAGGCTCCCAGTTCTCCATGGCCTGTCCTGCCTTTATGGATTTTATGCTTTTTTCAGATGGCCCTTTTGACCGGGGGGCAGTGAGACTTCATTGTAGTGCAGATTTCCTTTGCAAGCTTGCTTGGTTGGCCAAAAAGGGCGTATGTGTTTTTTCCTGAATATATTCAGGAAAAAACGCATACGCCCTTTTTGGCCAAGTGCATCATTGTGGACGTTCTGCCTCTTTTCCTATGCTTTACATGCAATTCCAGTCTACCTCCTGAAATCGGTTTCCTGCAATTCTGCCACGCTTTCAAGTCCTCTTGGCAGCCTTACTTCAATATATTTTTGGACTATAGCTGTCATTTATAACTCTGCAGGTTTGTGAATTACAGTGCCCCTGAGCTCCTTTCTTCAACTTGCTTTCTTGTGAGCTGGCCGCAACATCGCAAGATTGCTTCAGGCCCTACTGTGGTTCCGGCATGGCATGCTGAGCCTTTGGTTAATTCCTCTACCTGGTGGGAAATGAGAGTTAAATTGGCCCGTCCAGACACCTCCAGCTAGTCTCTCATTGGTTCTCCCTATTCCTGTTCATTTTCCGCAGAAATTGCAAACTGGGCCAAACAGGAGGTTAAAGGCACTGACTCTCCAAGTGGGGAGAGTGTTAGTAAAGCGTCTGGAATGTTGCAACCGAGTACCAGGGGATGAAAACTGAGACACATTTGAACACGTTTCCCGATCTCATGGTGGATCATACTCTGGGTTCCACATGCATGTTTTAGCTGAAGGAAGAATCCCTTAAACCTGGAGATTTGAGACCCATGGAATGGGTAGCATGCAATATGACTTCAAAGGGTATGCATTTGCTCACCGAACCTCATCAATCCTATCACTGCTGCATTTATGTCGCTGTACACACGCTTGATTCTCTTTCGGAGACATATAAATCCATAGGTTTTAAGATTCTTACTTGTCAAGTATATTCTTAGGCTTTGAATATGGCGTCTTGAGTCCACTTCGTTGAGCAAGGAATAGCTCTTGTCTTTTACATATTTGGCTTATGGAACTGTATTTGTGCTAATTTCAATCTCTGGTTTTATGCAGCACCCCAACTCACCTTTCCCCTTCAGCAAGCATAAGTTGGTTTTCTACATTTGAGACCCTGTTCTGTTTTGTAATTCAGTTCCTGTGTAGCCAAGTTTACATTCCGTGTAGTAGTGATATCTTATGATGTTTCTTTTTCTGTGTGACTTATTTCACTTAGAATCATTGTACCTGAATCCACTGATTATGCTGCTACAGGCCTGATGACATAAATTTCATTGCTGAGTGATATTGCTTTGTATGTAAGTACCACGACTTCTTTATCCATTTTTCACTTTCTGTGATATTGAACTTGTACCGTAAACGAGGTTCTTGTAAACAGAGCCATCCCAAACTTTGGGGTGGCTGTGTCTTTTTGATTTTAATTTCCCTAAGCTATAGCACCATAAGTGGAAGTGCCCTAAGCTCCGTTGCTTTGTTTCTTAGATGTTTCAGGAAACACCATACACTTCTCCAGAGTGGCTGTTGGCAATTTACATCCCGCCCATCAGCATAACAAGGCTCCCAGTTCTCCATGGCCTGTCTTGCCTTTCTGGATTTTACACTTTTTTCAGATGGCCCTTTTGACCGGGCGGCAGTGAGACTTCATTGTAGTGCAGATTTCCTTTGCAAGCTTGCTTGGTTGGCCAAAAATTGCGTATGCGTTTTTTCCTGAATATATTCGGGAAGAAACGCATACGTCCTTTTTGGCCAAGTGCATCATTGTGGACGTTGTGCCTCTTTTCCTATGCTTTACATGCAATTCCAGTCTACCTCCTGAAATCGGTTTCCTGCAATTCTGCCCCGTTTTCAAGTCCTCTTGGCAGCCTTACTTCAATATATTTTTGGACTATAGCTGTCATTTATAACTCTGCAGGTTTGTGAATTACAGTGCCCCTGAGCTCCTTTCTTCAACTCGCTTTCTTGTGAGCTGTCCGCAACACCGCAGTATTGCTTCAGGCCCTAGTGTTGTTCCGGTATGGCACCCTGAGCCTTTGGTTAATTCCTCTTCCTGGTGGGAAATGAGAGTTAAATTTGCCCGTCCAGACACCTCCAGCTAGTCTCTCATTGGTTCTCCCTATTCCTGTTCATTTTCCGCAGAAATTGCAAACTTGGCCAAACAGGAGGTTAAAGGCACTGACTCTCCAAGTGGGGAGAGTGTTAGTAAAGCGTCTGGAATGTTGCACCCGAGTACCAGGGGACGAAAACTGAGACACATTTGAACACGTTTCCCGATCACACGGTGGATCATACCCTGGGTTCCACGTGCATGTTTTAGCTGAAGGAAGAATCCCTTAAACCTGGAGATTTGAGACCCATGGAATGGGTACCATGCAATATGACTTCAAAGGGTCTGCATTTGCTCACCGATCCTCACCAATCCTATCACTGCTGCGTTTATGCCACTGTACACACGCTTGTTTCTCTTTCGGAGACATATAAATCCATAGGTTTTAAGATTCTTACTAGTCAGGTATATTCTTAGGCGTTTAATATGGGGTGTTGAGTCCACTTCGTAGAGCAAGGAGTAGCTCTTGTGTATTATATATTTGGCTTATGGAACGGTATCTGTGCTAATTTCAATCTCTGGTTTTATGCAGCACCCCAACTCACCTTTCCCCTTAAGCAAGCATAAGTTGGTTTTCTACCTTTGAGACCCTGTTCTGTTTTGTAATTCAGTTCCTGTGTAGCCAAGTTTACATTCCGTGTTTTAGTGATATCTTATGATGTTTCTTTTTCTGTGTGACTTATTTCACTTAGAATCAATGTACCTGAATCCACTCATTATGCTGCTATGGGCCTGATGACATAGATTTCATTGCTGGGTGATATTGCATTGTATGTAAGTACCACAACTTCTTTATCCATTTTTCACTTTCTGTGATATTGAACTTGTACCATAAAAGAGGTTTTTGTAAACAGAGCCGTCCCAAACTTTGGGGTGGCTGTGTCTTTTTGATTTTAATTTCCCTAAGCTATAGGACCATAAGTGGAAGTGCCCTAGGCTCTGTTGCTTTGTTTTTCAGATGTATCAGGAAACACCATACACTTCTCCAGAGTGGCTGTTGGCAATTTACATCCCGCCCATCAGCATAACAAGGCTCCCAGTTCTCCATGGCCTGTCCTGTCTTTCTGGATTTTACACTTTTTTCAGATGGCCCTTTTGACCGGGGGGCAGTGAGACTTCATTGTAGTGCAGATTTCCTTTGCAAGCTTGCTTGGTTGGCCAAAAAGGGCGTATGCGTTTTTTCCTGAATATATTCAGGAAAAAACGCATACGCCCTTTTTGGCCAAGTGCATCATTGTGGACTTTCTGCCTCTTTTCCTATGCTTTACATGCAATTCCAGTCTACCTCCTGAAATCGGTTTCCTGCAATTCTGCCCCGCTTTCAAGTCCTCTTGGCAGCCTTACTTCAATATATTTTTGGACGATAGCTGTCATTTATAACTCTGCAGGTTTGTGAATTACAGTGCCCCTGACCTCCTTTCTTCAACTCGCTTTCTTGTGAGCTGGCCGCAACACCTCAGGATTGCTTCAGGCCCTAGTGTGTTTCCGGCATGGCATTTTTCACTGAAAAATATTTTCAACTCTGCAGTTTCGTGAATTTTACTGCCCCTGAGTTCCATTGTTCAACTTGTGTTTATGGGAACTGGCCACAAAGCAGTGGGATTTCCTCAAGCCCTATACTGTTTCCATGGGCAACCCTAGCCTTTGGTCAATTCGTCTTCCTGATTGGAAATTAGAGTGACATGTGCCTGTCTGAACACCTAGGACTTGTCTCTCATTGTTCCTCATCCTTCCGCTTCATCCTCTGGACAAATTCCAAACTGTACGCAACAGGATGTTGACAGTGCTGACATCTCCAAGTGGGTAGACTGTTAGTAAAGACGCTGGAGGGGTGAACCCGAGCACCAGGAGATGAGGAGATGAGATGTCTTTTCCAAACTCTTCCCGATCAGATGGTATACCATCCTCTGGATGTGACAGACATGTTTTAGCAGTAGGAAGAGTCCCATTCATGTAAGGAGAACACCAGGGCTTTTTCAAAATCAGTGTCTCCCCGAAACCCAAACTGGGGAGTTTTTTAAGCTACGGCTACACATATGTTCATTAAGGGCCTTGGGAAGTAGGCAGAGTCCAAACTTTAGATGATTGAAGTCTTCAGGGTCAGAAGCACTCACCACCGGCTTCCCTTAGGTTACACTTTAACTGTCATTGATTGATGATGTCAATAAAAATATCTATTCTTTTTCCGATTATTTCCCCTTATAGGTTATTGCAAAATATTGAGTGTAGTTCCCTGTGCTATACAGTAGTTCCTTGTTGATGATCTGTTTTATACATAGCAGTGTGTATGTGTTAATTCCAAACTGTTAATTTATCCCTCCTCCCACCTTTCCCCTTTGATAATAATAAATTATAAGATTTTATACTTCTCAGAAATGGGGGAGCTGAAAGAGAGGTATCATTTTCAATGGAAAAGCATTTAAAACAAGATTGAAGCTTTAACCAAGATTATTAGATGTACATCCTTGGAAAGAAATCACTTCATTTCTCTAATATTGACCTGACAAATAAGACAAACCTTTTCACTGAACTTGCTTATAATAAAGTGATGGAAATATCAAATGGAAGTGTTAGAAACATCTTATTTTACCCGAGCCTTATAAACTGTTCTATGTTAACTACAGTTTGGCTCACACATCTGTTCATTGAAGTTACAATAGTCTCAATTTCTGTTACTGATCCTCCAGAGTGGACCCCAACAAGGGTCCCCCTGCCCAGTGTCATTGGGGCCAACAGATCGAGACTGAGTTTGGTTCACAAGCAAAGGAAACTTTATATTTTGATCAGAGAATGGAGAGGTGAGAGCATGCACTACCCCGTGGGCTGTGGGCTGGGCTGCTGTGTAGAGATCCTGTCAGAGTCAGTGGGAGGGAGGGGGCGGAGCTCTGGAGGGCCGGGTTGGCTGCAGCTCAGGCTCTATATCTCGGAGTGTGCACTGGGCCCCAGGAGCTGAAGTGTCGACCCAGCCATTCTGCACTAGGAAATCTGGTCTGAAGTGCCGGGTGTGGAACCTCTGCATGCGGGACCCTAGGAGCACGTGAAATTAGACAAAGCACAAAGGATAAAAAAGGTCAGACTTGACTTTATTGCCCAGATTCTATTTTTATCTCCCAGGGATTTTTAATGGGCTTTGCTGGGGACAAACCCCTCCTCTGCCTTTTGTCCCGTTCCTCATTCTTGGAGTGCTGAGGGTGCAGACCTTTCTTCTGTAACTGCTGAGTGCTGAGTTGGGAGCCCTCATACCAGGGGACGAGGGTCAGAACTTCTCCCCAGCAGCCTCCAGGTGACGTTGATTGGCCCCAGGACCCCTGCCTCCCTGCTCGTCCGCCTGAGCACCAGCATTGGAAGTGTTATAGATTCTAATGACCTTTAAGGGTCCAGGAAAGAGATGTGCAGAGACGCTCTGGGGGCCGATTTCACCCCGCCCCACATTTGTTCGGCCACCTTAGGCTGACCGTTTCTGCCAGCCTAGATGCTCTGACCAGTAGTCTGCTCTTTCTTCAATTAGGCCCCTGAATTAACGTAAAAACAGCACCAGGTGTCAGAGCCCTGCCCGCTCAACTCCCAGACAGTCCAGGGTCAGTGGTGATCAAGGACCATGATGGCCACTGAGTCAACAGCCTTTTGAAGTAAACAGGAGTCCAGCCGGTCTTATTGGCCACCAACATCACGGTGTCTGTAGGCTTTTCTATGGTGACAGTGTGATATACAGTTCCCCCGCCAAGATTATTAGCAGTAAGTCCTGCAAGCAGTAGTCTACTCCTTCGGGACACACTATTGTTGTTTTATGAGAGAAACTCCAGGTCAAGTGATGTTCACACGAGTCGTCATGGTGCCCTGTTGCCCCCGGTTATCTCTCTGGATGTTGGAGTTGGAGGGCCTCCTCACTCGAGGTCGGTGTGCCCACGGAGCGAACCCTGCAACTTCAGGGCATGGTTGGTGATTAGGATCACCACGTGGGGTCCTTTCCCCTTAGGAGGGAGGTGGCCTTTTGGGCTGCTGATTTCCAGGTTTTTAGATACTGCCAGTATCTTGGCCAGATGTGGCAGTGGGCCAAGCCCCTTGGTGACTGTAGTTTATCCTACCTGGATGGCATTCTTGCGTTGTTCCATTTCAAGTGGTCCCAGTTTTTGCACTAATTCTCCAATGGCGATTCACCTTTCACCGGGAATGGAAAGGTCAAAGGGTTTAGCTCAATTAGGGAGTTCCAGGGCAAGGGTCTGAATTGACTGCTCTTTCCATTCTTGAAAGGCCACTTCTGGATTCTGTTCAAAAGGATCATCATCTTTTCCTTTCAGTGTTTCATATAGAGGCCCAGCTAGTAGACTGTAGTTAGGGATCCAGAAGCAGCAAACCCTGGCCTCCCCAGGAACCCCTAAGCTGTCTTCTAGTTTTAGAAAGGGGTAAGGCTGCAAATGGTTTCTTCCCTTTCCTGGGATGGGCTTCTCTGACCTTGTGTGAGAATGAAGCCCAGGCAGGTCACCGCAGTCTGTGATATTTGAGCTTTTTCTTGGACAACTTCTATCCTTTATTGGCTTGGTAGTTCAGAGGCCTCCTTAGTAGGGCTGGCGATCAGAATGTCATCTGCATATTGAAGGAGGGTTTCCTTTTCCAGAGGTAGAACATTTCGGTCTTTAGCTAAGCTTTCCCCAAAGATGGTGTGGGAATTTTTGAACCCTTGGGGCAAGACGGCCCGGAAGTATTGTCTTAGTTGTATGTTGAGTCCTGCCACTCACAAGCCAAAATTTCTTGTGACTCTGGGACTAATGGAATACAAAAGAAGGCATCATTGAAGACTAATAGAGAATACCATGTCCTGGTGGTTGGTAGAATGACCAGCAGGGTGTAGGAATCAGGAGCACCTGGAGGTATATCCTCGGTGGCTTCACTGACTGTCCTGACATCCTTTACCAGGTCCCCAGCAGCCCATGGGGCTCTCGTGGTCAGGCCAATCCCAGGATATGGAGGTCTCTTGGGCAGGTACCCCACCCCCAACCCAGCCCACGGGGCTCTCATGGTCAGGCCCCTCCCAGGATACAGAGCTACCCTTGCAGGTACCATGGCAGGGCTGGGCACACAGGAACCGTACACATAGCCCTCATTGAAGAGCACCCCCAGCTCACCTGTCGCTCAGAGCTGACACAGAGCACCTCAGAGCAGGACTTGAACTAACAAACAGCAGCTCCGACAGGTCTGTGACCCTGGGCATCACTCTGTGTGGCCTCCCTCCACCTGGTCTTCCAGAGACTTCCACTGCACCCAGGGCACCAGGCCTCTGTCTCCAACCACCACCCACCCCCTCCTCTCCCTGACTCCTGGGTTCCTCTCATTAGGAGAGGGTTTTCTTGAAGTTGTCTCCCACTCATGGGCCAGATAAAATGATTAGAAAACAAGCCAAAGCTGCAGCCCCTTGTCTATCCTGACTCTCAGGAGCCCACACCTGTTCCTTGGACCTGGCCGGTTCAGCAAGTTCCATTTTCTGCAACTGTGAGCCCCTGAGGGGTGATGATTGGCTGACCTGGGCAGCCTTACCGTGCCGGCCAGCCCTCCCCAGGCGTGCCTGGGTTGAGATCAATATAAATACCACTCCAGGCAGCAAGAGCCCCTGCAGCTGTGCCTGACGCCATTTTCTCTGCCCTGTCAGCAGTCTCGGGGCTGGGCTGGTGGGAGGGAGTGAGAGGCCACGGCTTTGTGGGTGGCCCAGTGTGAGTGGGGCTCTGCTGGACTTTCTGCAGCAGTTGCCAGGCTGCCACCTGCTAAAGAAGAGGATGTGTCACCCATACCTGCTGCTGGAATTTCTCCCTGAGCAGAGGTGAGGAAGGAAAAAAGCAGTGGGGGCAGGGACAGGACGGGTATCTCAGGCAGGGAAATGGAAATCTTCCAGAAGAGCACCCAGGGCCAGGACCATCCTGGCTGGCCTGCAGGCACCAAGTCAGCTGGCATGCTGTCACTCGTGTGGCTCCATGGCCCTTCCTCTAGGCTTTCAAGTCCTTGTATATATTCAGGTGTTTTACCTGGGAAGGGTGGGAACAGTTCAGCAGCAACTGGCCTGGGGCTCAGCTCACGTTTACTCACAGATGCCTCGGCACGGTGCCCCAGCTTTGCAATGAGGACGCTTGTTGTGTGGGCGCTGCTGGCTGAATGGGAGACGATTCCCCACCACTGACCAACTTCAGAATTGTTTACACTGGAGCAAGTGCCCTGATACGGTTTTCCTCTGAGTAACTGGTGGGTTCTGTTTTTTTTTTTTCTCTTTTTCGTTTTTGGTTCAAGGTAGATTTTATTCCTCTTTTTTGTATTTACAGATATAAACATGGAAATAATTTATTCATATAAATACATGTATGTGAAGGGAATAATTGTTTTTTCTGTTTTATTTTTTAAATTTTATTTCTTTTTAATTTTGAATTTTATTTTATATTTTTATACAGCAGGTTCTTATTGGTTATCTATTTTATACATATAAATGTTTACATGCCAATCCCAATCTCTCAACTCCTCCCACCACCACCCCCCCAAGAGCTTTCCCCCCTTGTTGTCCATACGATTGTTGTCTACATCTGTTGCTCTATTTATGCCTTGCAAAACGGTTAATCTGTACAGTTTTTCTAGGTTCCACATATATGCATGAATATACAAGATTTGTTTTTCTCTTTCTGACTTACTTCACTCTGTATGACAGTCTCTAGATCCATCGACGTCTCTACAAATGACCCAATTTCATTCCTTTCATGGCTTAGTAATATTCCATTTTATATATGTACCACATCTTTATGCATTCGTCTGTCTGTGGGCATTTAGGTTGCTTCCATTACCTCGATATTGTAAATAGTGATGCAATGAACATTGCGTTGAATGTCTCTTTTTGATTTATGGTTTTGTCTGGGTATATGTCCAGTACTGGGATTGCTGTATCATATGGTAATTCTATTATTAGTTTCTTAAGAAACTCCATATTGTTCTCCATAGTGACTGTATCAATTTATATTCCCAACAATAGTGGAAGAGGCTTCCTTTTCTCCACACCATTTCCAGCATTTGTTGTTTGTAGATTTTCAGATGATGCCCATTCTAACAGGTGTGAGGTGATACCTCATTGTTGAGTCCATTTCGTTGAGCAAGGGGTAGGTCTTGTCTATTACATATTTGGCTTATGGAACGGTATCTGTGCTAATTTCAAACTCTGGTTTTATGCAGCACCCCAACTCACCTTTCCCCTTAAGCAAGCATAAGTTGGTTTTCTAAACTTGAGACCCTGTTCTGTTTTGTAATTCAGTTCATGTGTAGCCAAGTTTACATTCCGTGCATTAGTGATACCTTATGATGTTTCTTTTTCTGTGTGACTTATTTCACTTAGAATCATCGTGCCTCAATCCACTCATTATGCTGGTACAGGCCTGGTGACACAGATTTCATTGCTGAGTGGTATTCTGTTGTACGTAAGTACCGCAACTTCTTTATCAATTATTTGTTCTCTGGGATATTTAACTTGTACTGTAGAAGAGGTTCCTGTAAACAGAGCCATCCCAAATTTTGGGGTGGCTGTGTCTTTTTGATTTTAATTTCCCTAAGCTATAGGACCATAAGTGGAAATGCCCTAGACTCTGTTGCTTTGTTTTTCAGATGTATCAGGAAACACCATACACTTCTCCAGAGTGGCTGTTGGCAATTTACATCCCGCCCATCAGCATAACAAGGCTCCTTTTTCCCCATGGCCTGTCTTGCCTTTCTGGATTTTACACTTTTCTCAGATGGCCCTTTAGACCGGGGGAAAGTGACACTTCATAGTAGTTTGGATATCCATTGCAAGCTTGCTTAGTTTGCCAAAAAGGGCGTATGTGTTTCTTCCTGAATATACTCAGGAACAAACTCATACGCCCTTTTTTGCCAAGTGCATCATTGTCGATGTTCTGCCTCTTTTCCTATGCTTTACATGCAATTCCAGTCTACCTCCCGAAATCGGTTTCCTGAAATTCTGCCCCGCTTTCAAGTCCTCTTCGCAGCCTTACTTCAATATATTTTTGGACGTTATCTGTCATTTATAACTCTGCAGGTTTGTGAATTACAGGGCCCCTGAGCTCCTTTCTTCAACTCGCTTTCTTGTGAGCTGGCCGCAAACCCACAAGACTGCTTCAGGCCCTAATCTGCTTCTGGCAGGGCACGCTGAGCCTTTGGTTAATTCCTCTTCCTGGTGGGAAATGAGTGTTAAATATGCCCGTCCAGACACCTACCTCACTCTCAACCCCTTGGTGATGTGGGTCCTCTGGTTTGTGGCCACCTTTGCTGGGTTCCTCACCTTTTGATGATGTGGCCCCACTAGTGTGAGGACACTCCTGCCTGGTTCTCATCCACGTGGTTATGTGGACCCCCTGGTGAGAGTCTGTTCCTGGCTGTGTTCCTCACCCTTCTGTGAGGGAGACCCTCTGCTGATAGGTCACTCCTGCATGGCTGGCACACATTGCCTTGGTGAAGTCAGCCGTGTGGTGGCAGTTGGAGCATGCTGGGAATCTCCTCCCCCCGGTGATGAGGCCCTCTTGCGTCAGGCCCTAACTGTTGGGCTCACCAACTTTTCTTAATGAGCCCAGTGATGCTTTAGCACTCCTCTTAGGATCCCATCTCCATGGGGATGTGGGTCTTCTGCTCTGAGGTCCCAAAGGCTGTGTTGTTCACATTTTCATGATGTGGGCTCTCTGGTGTTAGTTCACAGAGGCCTGGATCCCATAGCCTCTGTGCTCTTGGCCGCCTGCTGGGAGGTTCCAACTGCTGGATTCCTCACTTTTTTAATTTTTTGGGCTCTCTGTTGTGAGGATCCTCCTGCCTGCCTCACTCCCAGCCCCTTCATGATGTGTGTCGTCTGGTTTGAGGCCACATGTGCTGGGTTCCTCACCTTTCGATGATGTGGGACCAATGGTCTTAGGAGACTCCTGCCTGGTTCACATCCCCTTGGTGATGTGGGCCCTCTGTTGAGAGTCTGATCCTGGCTGGGTTCCTCACCCATCTGTGAGGTGGGCCGTCTGCTCTGAGGTCACTCCTCCCTGGCTTGCTCACCTCGCCTTGTGGACATGAGCCCTCTGGTGGCACTTGGAGCCTGCTGGGAGCCTCCTCCCCTTGGTGATGAGGGCCCTCTGGCGTCAGGCCCTAACTGCTGGGCTCCCCACATTTTGTGATGTGCGCCCAGTGGTGCGAGGACACTCCAGCCAGGTTCACATCCCCATTGGGATGTGGGCCTTCTGCTCTGAGGTCCCAACGCCTGGGTTGCTCACAGTTTCATGATGTGGGCTCTCTGCTGTTAGTTCACTCCTGCCCGCATCCCATAACTTCTGTGCTCTCGGCCGCCTGCTGGGAGGTTCCAACTGCTGGATTCCTCAACTTTCTTATTCTTTGGGCCCTCTGTTTTTAGGCTACTCCTGCCTGCCTCACTCCCATTCCCTTTGTGATATGTGTCCTCTGATTTGAGGCCACATGTGCTGGGTTCCGCACCTTTTGATGATGTGGCCCCACTGGAGGGAAGACAGTCCTGACTGGTTCCCATCCCCTTGCTGATGTGGGCCCTCAGGTGAGAGTCTGATCCTGGCTGGGTTCCTCACCCTTCTGTGAGGTGGGCCCTCTGCTGTGAGGTCAATCATGCCTGTCTGGCACACGTCACCTTGGCGACGTGGGCCCTCTGGTGGCAGTTGGAGTGTGCTGGGATCCTCCTCCCTTCGGTGATGAGGGCCCTCTTGCCTTAGGCCATAACTGCTGGGCTCCCCACATTTTCTGATGTGCGCCAAGTGAGTGAGGTCACTCTTGCCAGCTTCCCATCCCCATGGCGATATGGGCCTTCTGCTCTGAGGTCAAAACGGCTGGCTTGCTCACAGTACCATGATGTGGGCCCTCTGCTGTGAGTTCACTCCGGCAAGGATCCCTTATCATCGGTGCTCTGAGCCGCCTGCTGGGAGGTTCCAACTGCTGGATTCCTCAACTTTTTTATTCTATGTGCCCTCTGTTGTGAGGCTCCTCCTGCCTGCCTCACTGCCAGCCCCTTGGTGATGACTGTCCTATGGCTTGAGGCCACATGTGCTGCGTTCCTCACCTTTCGATGATGTGGCCCCACTCGTGTGAGGACACTCCTGCCTGGTTCCCATCCCCTTGGTGAGGTGGGCCCTCTGGCGAGAGTCTAATCCTGGCTGGGTTCCTCAACGTTCTGTGAGGTAGGCCTTCTGCTGTGAGGTCACTCCTGCCTGGCTGGCACACGTCACCTTGGAGACATGAGCCCTCTGGTGGCAGTTGGAGCGTGCAGGGTGCCTCCTCCTTTTGGTGATGACGGCCCTCTGGCGTCAGGCCCTAAATGGTGGGCTCCCCACATTTTCTGATGTGCGCCCAGTGGTGCAAGGACACTCCAGCCAGGTTCCCATTCCCATGGGGATGTGGGCCTTCTGCGCTGAGGTCCCAACGCCTGGGTTGCTCACAGTTTTATGATGTGGGCCCTCTGCTGTGAGTTCACTGTGGCCTGGATCCCATAGCCTCGGTGTTCTGGGCCGCCTGCTGGAAGGTCTAAATGCTGGAATCCTCACGTTTTTTATATTATGTGCCCTGTGTTGTGAGGCTACTCCTGCCTGCCTCACTCCAAGGCCCTTGGTGATGTGGGTCCTCTGGTTTGAGGACACATGTGCTGGGTTCCTCACCTTAAGATGATGAGGCCCCACTGGTGTGAGGATAATCCTGACTGGTTCCCATCCCCTTTGTGATGTGGGCCCTCTGGTGAGAGTCTGATCCTGGCTGGGTTCCTCACCCATCTGTGAGGTGGGCCCTCTACTATCAGGTAACTCTTGCCTGGCTTGCTCACCTCGCCTTGTTGACATGAGCCCTCTGGTGGCACTTGGACCCTGCTGGGAGCCTCCTCACCTCTGTGATGAGGGCCCTCTGACGTCAGGCCCTAACTGCTGGGCTCCCCAACTTTTCTTAGTGAGCCCAGTGATGCTCGGACACTCCTCTTAGGTTCCCATCTCCACGGGGATGTGGGCCTTCTGTTCTGAGGTTCCAACAGCTGGGTTGATCACAATTTCATGATGTGGGCTCTCTGGTGTTAGTTCACTGTGGCCTGGATGCCATAGCCTCTGTGCTCTGGGCCGCCTGCTGGGAGGTTCCAACTTCTCGATTCCTCACCTTTTTTATTTTTGGGCCCTCTGTTATGAGGCTCCTCCTGCCTGCCTCACTCCCAGTCTCTTGGTGAGGGGTGTCCTATGGTTTGAAGCCACATGTTCTGGGTTCCTCACCTTTAGATGATGTGGCCCTACTCATGTGAGGACACTCCTGCCTGGTTCCAATCCATTTGGTGATGTGGGCCCTCTGGTGCGAGTCTGATCCTTACTGGGTTCGTCACACTTCTCTGAGGTGGGCCCTCTGCTGTGAGGTCATTCGTGCCTGGTTGGCACACATCGCCTTGGCGACGTCAGCCCTCTGGTGGCAGTTGGAGCCTGCTGGGAGCCTCCTTCCCTTGGTGATGAGGGTCCTCTGGCGTCAGGCCCTAACTGCTGGTCGCCCAAAATTTTCTGATACGTTCTCAGTGGTGCGAGGACACTCCTACCAGATTTCCATCCCCATGGGGATGTGGGCCTCCTGTTCTGAGGTCCCAATGGCTGGGTTGCTCAGTTTCATGACATGGGCCCTCTTCTGTGAGTTCACTGTGGCCTGGAACCCATAGCCTCGGTGCTCTGGGCCGCCTGCTGGGAGGTTCCAACTGCTGGATTCCTCACTTTTTTATTCTATGGGCCCAGTGTTGTGAGGCTACTCCTGCCTGCCTCACTCCGAGGCCCTTGGTGATGTGGGTCCTCTGGTTTGAGGACACATGTGCTGAGTACCTCACCTTTCGATGATGTGGCCCCACTGGTGTGAAGACACTCCTGCCTGGTTCCCATCCCCTTGGTGATGTGGGCCCTCTGGTGAGAGTCTGATGTTGGCTGGGTTTCTCACCCTTCTGTGAGGTGGGACCTCTGCTGTGAGGTAACTCCTGCCTGGCTCGCTCACGTTGCCTTGGCAACGTGAGCCCTCAGGTGGCAGTTGGAGCCTGCTGGGAATCTCCTCCCCTCAGTTATGAGAGCTCTGGATAAAACACATATGCCCTTTTTTGCCAAGTGCATTATTTTCCAAGTTATGTCTCTTTTCCTATGCTTTAAGAGCGACTCCCGTGTACCTTCTGAAATCGGTTTCCAGCAACTCTGCCCCGCATTCAAGTCCTCTTCGCAGCCTTACTACAGTATAATTTTGGATGATAGCTGTCATTTATAACTCCGGAGGTTTGTGAATTACAGTGCCCCTCAGCTCCTTTCTTCAACTCTCTTTCTTGTGAGCTTGCCGCAAAACCAAGGATCTCTTCAGGCCCTAATCTAGTTCCAGCACGGCACGTGGAGCCTTTGGTTCATTCGTCTTCCTGGTGGGAAATGAGAGTTAAATTTGCCCGTTCACACACCTACAGATAGTCACCCATTGCTTCTCCTTATTCCTGTTCATCTTCCGAAGAAATTGCAAACTGGGCCAAACAGGAGGTTAAAGGCACTGACTCTCCAAGTGGGGAGAGTGTTAGTAAAGCGTCTGGAAAGTTGCACCGAGTAGCAGGGGACGAAAAATGAGATACATTTGAACAGGTTTCCCGATCACACAGTGGATCATACTCTGGGTTCCACATGCATGTTTTAGCTGAAGGAAGAATCCCTTACACCGGGATAGTTGGGACCCATGGAATGCGTACCATGCAATATGACTTCAAAGGGTCTGCATTTGCTCACCAAACCTCACCAATCCTATCACTGCTGCATTTATGCCATTGTACACACACTTAATTCTCTTTTGGAGACATATAAATCCATAGGTTTTAAGATTCTTACAAGTCAGGTATATTCTTAGGCGTTTAATATGGGTTGTAGAGTCCACTTCGTTGAGCAAGGAGTACTCTTGTCTATTACATATTTGGCTTATGGAACGGTATCTGTGGTAATTTCAATCTTTGGTTTTATGCAGCACCCCAACTCACCTTTCCCCTTAAGCAAGGATAAGTTGGTTTTCTACATTTGACACCCTGTTCTGTTTTGTAATTCAGGTCCTGTTTAGCCAAGTTTACATTCCGTGTAGTAGTGATATCTTATGATGTTTCTTTTTCTGTGTGACTTATTTCACTTAGAATCATCGTACCTGAATCCACTCATTATGCTGCTACGGGCCTGATGACATAGATTTCATTGCTGAGTGATATTGCATTGTACGTAAGTACCACAACTTCTTTATCCATTTTTCGCTTTCTGCGATATTGAACTTGTACCGTAAATGAGGTTCTTGTAAACAGAGCCGTCCCAAAATTTGGGGTGGCTTTGTCTTTTTGATTTTAATCCCCTAAGCTATAGGACCATAAGTGGAAGTGCCCTAGGCTCTGTTGCTTTGTTTTTTAGATGTTTCAGGAAACACCATACACTTCTCCAGAGTGGCTTTTGGCAATTTACATCCCGCCCATCAGCATAACAAGGCTCCCAGTTCTCCATGGCCTGTCCTTCCTTTCTGGATTTTACACTTTTTTCAGATGGCCCTTTTGACCGGGGGGAAGTGAGACTTCATAGTAGTGCAGATTTCCATTGCAAGCTTGCTTGATTGGCCAAAAAGTGCTTGTGCCTTTTTACAGAATATATTCAGGAAAAAACGCATACGCCCTTTTTGGCCAAGTGCATCATTCTGGACGTTCTGCCTCTTTTCCTATGCTTTAAATGCAATTCCAGTCTACCTCCTGAAATCGGTTTCCTGCAATTCTGCCCCACATTCAAGTCCTCTTGGCAGCCTTACTTCAATATATTTTTGGACGATAGCTGTCATTTATAACTCTGCAGGTTTGTGAATTACAGTGCCCCTGAGCTCCTTTCTTCAACTCACTTTCTTGTGAGCTGGCCACAACACCGCAGAGTTGCTTCAGGCCCTAGTGTGTTTCCGGCTCGGCACACTGAGCCTTTGGTTAATTCCTCTTCCTGGTGGGAAATGAGAGTTAAATTTGCCCGTCCAGACACCTCCAGCTAGTCTCTCATTGGTTCTCCCTATTCCTGTTCATCTTCCGCAGAAATTGCAAACTGGGCCAAACAGGAGTTTAAAGGCACTGACTCTCCAAGTGGGGAGAGTGTTAGTAAAGCGTCTGGAATATTGCGCCCGAGTACCAGGGGACGAAAACTGAGACACATTTGAACACGTTTCCCGATCACACGTGGATCATACTCTAGGTTCCACATGCATGTTTTAGCTGAAGGAAGAATCCCTTAAACCTGGAGAGTTGAGACCCATGGAATGGGTACCATGCAATATGACTTCAAAGGGTCTGCATTTGCTCACCGAACCTCACCAATCCTATCACTGCTGCGTTTATGCCGCTGTCCACACGCTTGATTCTCTTTCGGAGACATATAAATACATAGGTTTTAAGATTCTTACTAGTCAGGTATATTCTTAGGCGTTTAATATGGGGTGTAGAGTCCACTTCGTTGAGCAAGGAGTAGCTCTTGTCTATTACATATTTGGCTTATGGAACAGTATGTGTGTTAATTTCAATCACTGGTTTTATGCAGCACCCCAACTCACCTTTCCCCTTAAGCAAGCATAAGTTGGATTTCTACATTTGAGACCATGTTCTGTTTTGTAATTCAGTTCCTGTGTAGCCAAGTTTATATTCGGTGTATTAGTCATATCTTATGATGTTCCTTTTTCTCTGTGACTTATTTCACTTAGAATCATCGTACCTGAATCCACTCATTATGCTGCTACGGGCCTGATGACATAGATTTCATTGCTGAGTGATATTGCACTGTACGTAAGTACGACAACTTCTTTATCCATTTTTCGCTTTCTGTGATATTGAACTTTTACTGTAAACGAGGTTCTTGTAAACAGAGCCGTCCCAAATTTTGGGGTGGCTGTGTCTTTTTGATTTTAATTTCCCTAAGCTATAGGACCATAAGTAGAAGTGCCCTAGGCTCTGTTGCTTTGTTTTGTAGATGTTTCAGGAAACACCATACACTTCTCCAGAGTGGCTGTTGGCCATTTACATCCGGCCCATCAGCATAACAAGGCTCCCAGTTCTCCATGGCCTGTCCTGACTTTCTGGATTTTACACTTTTTTCAGATGGCCCTTTTGACAGGGGGGCAGTGAGACTTCATTGTAGTGCAGATTTCCTTTCCAAACTTGCTTGGTTGGCCAAAAAGGGCGTATGCGTTTTTTCCTGAATATATTCAGGAAAAAACGCATACGCCCTTTTTGGCCAAGTGCATCATTGTGGACGTTCTGCCTCTTTTCCTATGCTTTACATGCAATTCCAGTCTACCTCCTGAAATCGGTTTCCTGCAATTCTGCCCCGCTTTCAAGTCCTCTTGGCAGCCTTACTTCAATATATTTTTGGACGATAGCTGTCATTTATAACTCTGCAGGTTTGTGAATTACAGTGCCCCTGAGCTCCTTTCTTCACCTCTCTCTCTTGTGAGCTGGCCGCAACACCGCAGGATTGCTTCAGGCCCTAGTGTGGTTCCGGCATGGCACGCTGAGCCTTTGGTTAATTCCTCTTCCTGGTGGGAAATGAGAGTTAAATTTGCCCGTCCAGACACCTCCAGCTAGTCTCTCATTGGTTCTCCCTATTCCTGTTCATCTTACACAGAAATTGCGAACTGGGCCAAACAGGAGGTAAAAGGCTCTGACTCTCCAAGTGGGGAGAGTGTTAGTAAAGCGTCTGGAATGTTGCACCCGAGTACCAGGGGACGAAAACGGAGACACATTTGAACACGTTTCCCGATCACACGGTGGATCGTACTCTGGGTTCCACATGCATGTTTTAGCTGAAGGAAGAATCCCTTAAACCTGGAGAGTTGAGACCCATGGAATGGGTTCCATGCAATATGACTTCAAAGGGTCTGCATTTGCTCACCGAACCTCACCAGTCCTATCACTGCTGCATTTATGCCGCTGTACACATGCTTGATTCTCTTTCGGAGACATATAAATCCATAGGTTTTAAGGTTATTACTAGTCAGGTATATTCTTAGGCGTTTAATATGACGTCTTGAGTCCACTTCGTTGAGCAAGGAGTAGTTCTTGTCTATTACATATTTGGCTTATGGAACGGTACCTGTGCTAATTGCAATCTCTGGTTTTATGCAGCACCCCAACTCACCTTTCCCCTTAAGCAAGCATACGTTGGTTCTCGACATTTGAGACCCTGTTCTGTTTTGTAATTCAGTTCCTGTGTAGCCAAGTTTACATTCCGTGTAGTAGTGATAACTTGTGATGTTTCTTTTTCTGTGTGACTTATTTCACTTAGAATCATTGTAACTGAATCCACTGATTATCCTGCTATGGGCCTGATGCCATAAATTTCATTGCTGAGTCATATTGCATTGTACATAAGGACCACAACTTCTTTATCCATTTTTCACATTCTGTGATATTGAACTTGAACCGTAAACGAGGTTCTTGTAAACAGAGCCGTCCCAAAATTTGGGGTGGCTGTGTCTTTTTGATTTTAATTTCCCTGAGCTATAGGACCATAAGTGGACGTGCCCTAGGCTCTGTTGCTTTGTTTTGTAGATGTTTCAGGAAACACCATACACTTCTCCAGAGTGGCTGTTGGCAATTTACATCCCGCCCATCAGCATAACAAGGCTCCCAGTTCTCCATGGCCTGTCCTGCCTTTCTGGATTTTACACTTTTTTCAGATGGCCCTTTTGACCGGGGGGCAGTGAGACTTCATTTTAGTGCAGATTTCCTTTGCAAGCTTGCTTGGTTGGCCAAAAAGTGCGTATGCGTGTTTTCCTGAATATATTCAAGAAAAAACGCATACGCACTTTTTGGCCAAGTGCATCATTGTGGACGTTCTGCCTCTTTTCCTATGCTTTACATGCAATTCCAGTCTACCTCCTGAAATCGGTTTCCTGCAATTCTGACCCGCTTTCAAGTCCTCTTGGCAGCCTTACTTCAATATATTTTTCGACGATAGCTGTCATTTATAACTCTGCAGGTTTGTGAATGACAGTGCCCCTGAGCACCTTTCTTCAACTCGCTTTCTTGTGAGCTGGCCACAACACTGCAGGATTGCTTCAGGCCCTAGTGTGGTTCCGGCACGGCACGCTGAGCCTTTGGTTTATTCCTCTTCCTGGGGGGAAATGAGAGTTAAATTTGCCCGTCCAGACCCCTCCAGCTAGTCTCTCATTGGTTCTCCCTATTCCTGTTCATTTTCCACAGAAATTGCAAACTGGGCCAAACAGGAGGTTAAAGGCACGGACTCTCCAAGTGGGGAGAGTGTTAGTAAAGCGTCTGGAATGTTGCACGGGAGTACCAGGGGATGAAAACTGAGACACATTTGAACACGTTTCCCGATCACACGGTGGATCATACTCTGGGATCCACATGCATGTTTTAGCTGAAGGAAGAATCCCTTAAACCTGGAGAGTTGAGATCCATGGAATGGGTACCATGCAATATGACTTCAAAGGGTCTGCATTTGCTCACCGATCCTCACCAATCCTATCACTGCTGCGTTTATGCCGCTGTACACACGCTTGTTTCTCTTTCGGAGACATATAAATTCATAGGTTTTAAGATTCTTACTAGTCAGGTATATTCTTAGGCGTTTAATATGGGGTGTTGAGTCCACTTCGTAGAGCAAGGAGTAGCTCTTGTCTATTACATATTTGGCTTATGGAACGGTATCTGTGCTAATTTCAATCTCTGGTTTTATGCAACACCCCAACTCACCTTTCCCGTTAAGCAAGCATAAGTTGGTTTTCTACCTTTGAGACCCTGTTCTGTTTTGTAATTCAGTTCCTGTGTAGCCAAGTTTACATTCCATGTAGTAGTGATATCTTATGATGTTTCTTTTTCTGTGTGACTTATTTCACTTAGAATCATCGTACCTGAATCCACTCATTATGCTGCTTCGGGCCTGATGACATAGATTTCATTGCTGAGTGATATTGCATTGTACGTAAGTACCACAACTTCTTTATCCATTTTTCGCTTTCCGTGATATTGAACTTGTAACATAAAAGAGGTTTTTGTAAACAGAGCCGTCCCAAACTTTGGGGTGGCTGTGTCTTTTTGATTTTAATTTCCCTAAGCTATAGGACCATAAGTGGAAGTGCCCTAGGCTCTGTTGCTTTGTTTTGTAGAATTTTCAGGAAACACCATACACTTCTCCAGAGTGGCTGTTGGCAATTTACATCCTGCCCATCAGCATAACAAGGCTCCCAGTTCTCCATGGCCTGTCCTGTCTTTCTGGATTTTACACTTTTTTCAGATGGCCCTTTTGACCGGGGGGCAGTGAGACTTCATTGTAGTGCAGATTTCATTTGCAAGCTTGCTTGGTTGGCCAAAAAGGGCGTATGCGTTTTTTCCTGAATATATTCAGGAAAAAACGCATACGCCCTTTTTGGCCAAGTGCATCATTGTGGACGTTCTGCCTCTTTTCCTATGCTTTACATGCAATTCCAGTCTACCTCCTGAAATCGGTTTCCTGCAATTCTGCCCCGCTTTCAAGTCCTCTTGGCAGCCTTACTTCAATATATTTTTGGACGATAGCTGTCATTTATAACTCTGCAGGGTTGTGAATTACAGTGCCCCTGACCTCCTTTCTTCAACTCGCTTTCTTGTGAGCTGGCCGCAACACCGCAGGCTTGCTTCAGTCCCTAGTGTGGTTCCGGCATGGCATGCTGAGCCTTTGGTTAATTCCTCTTCCTGGTGGGAAATGAGAGTTAAATTTGCCCGTCCAGACACCTCCAGCTAGTCTCTCATTGGTTCTCCCTATTCCTGTTCATTTTCCGCAGAAACTGCAAACTGGGCCAAGCAGGAGGTTAAAGGCACTGACTCTCCAAGTGGGGAGAGTGTTAGTAAAGCGTCTGGAATGTTGCACCCGAGTACCAGGGGACGAAAACTGAGACACATTTGAACAGGTTGCCCGATCACATGGTGTATCATACTCTGGGTAACACATGCATGTTTTAGCTGAAGGAAGAATCCCTTAAACCTGGAGAGTTGAGACCCATGGAATGGGTACCATGCAATATGACTTCAAAGGGTCTGCATTTGCTCACCAAACCTCACCAATCCTATCACTGCTGCGTTTATGCCGCTGTACACACGCTTGATTCTCTTTCGGAGACA
This sequence comes from Orcinus orca, assembly GCF_937001465.1. NCBI lineage: Eukaryota > Metazoa > Chordata > Mammalia > Artiodactyla > Delphinidae > Orcinus > Orcinus orca. Next base: position 68,755,224 of record NC_064559.1, read on the forward strand.
TATAAATCCATAGGTTTTAAGATTCTTACTAGTCAGGTATATTCTTAGGCGTTTAGTATGGCGTGTTGAGTCCACTTCGTTGAGCAAGGAGTAGCTCTAGTCTGTTACATATGTGGCTTATGGAATGGTATCTGTGCCAATTTCAATCTCTGGTTTCATGCAGAACCCCAACTCACCATTCCCCTTAAGCAAGCGTAAGTTGGTTTTCTACATTTGAAACCCTGTTCTGTTTTGTAATTCAGTTCCTGTGTAGCCAAGTTTACATTCTGTGTAGTAGTGATATCTTATGCTGTTCCTTTTTCTGTGTGACTTATTTCACTTAGAATCATCATACGTGCATCCACTCATTATGCTGCTATGGGCCTGATGACATAGATTTCATTGCTGAGTGATACTGCATTGTACGTAAGTACCATAACTTCTTTATCCATTTTTCGCTTTCTGTGATATTGAACTTGTACCGTAAACGAGGTTCTTGTAAACAGAGCCGGCCCAAACTTTGGGGTGGCTGTGTCTTTTTGATTTTAATTTCCCTAAGCTATAGGACCATAAGTTGAAGTGCCCTAGGCTCTGTTGCTTTGTTTTTTAAATGTTTCAGGAAACACCATACACTTCTCCAGAGTGGCTGTTGGCAGTTTACATCCCACCCATCAGCATAACAAGGCTCCCAGTTCTCCATGGCCTGTCCTGCCTTTCTGGATTTTACATTTTTTTCAGATGGGCCTTTTGACCGGGGGGCAGTGAGACTTCATTGTAGTGCAGATTTCCTTTGCAAGCTTGTTTGGTTTGTCAAAAAGTGCGTATCAGTTTTTTCCTGAATATATTCAGGTAAAAACTCATATGCCCTTTTTGGTCAAGTGCATCATTGTGGACGTTCTGCCTCTTTTCCTATGCTTTACATGCAATTCCAGTCTACCTCCTGAAATCGGTTTCCTACAATTCTGCCCCGCATTCAAGTCCTCTTGGCAGCCTTACTTCAATATATTTTTGGACGATAGCTGTCATTTATAACTCTGCAGTTTTGTGAATGACAGTGCCCCTGAGCTCCTTTCTTCAACTCGCTTTCTTGTGAGCTGGCCGCAACACCGCAGGCTTGCTTCAGTCCCTAGTGTGGTTCCGGCATGGCACGCTGAGCCTTTGGTTAATTCCTCTTCCTGGTGGGAAATGAGAGTTAAATTTGCCCGTCCAGACACCTCCAGCTAGTCTCTCATTGGTTCTCCCTATTCCTGTTCATTTTCCGCAGGAATTGCAAACTGGGCCAAGCAGGAGGTTAAAGGCACTGACTCTCCAAGTGGGGAGAGTGTTAGTAAAGCGTCTGGAATGTTGTACCCGAGTACCAGGGGACGAAAACTGAGACACATTTGAACAGGTTGCCCGATCACACGGTGGATCATACTCTGGGTAACACATGCATGTTTTAGCTGAAGGAAGAATCCCTTAAACCTGGAGAGTTGGGACCCATGGAATGGGTAGCATGCAATATGACTTCAAAGGGTCTGCATTTGCTCACCGAACCTCAGCAATCCTATCACTGCTGCGCTTATGCCGCTGTACACACGCTTGATTCTCTTTCGGAGACATATAAATCCATAGGTTTTAAGATTCTTACTAGTCAGGTATATTCTTAGGCGTTTAATATGGGGGGTTGAATCCACTTCGTTGAGCAAGGATTAGCTCTTGTCTATTACATATTTGGCTTATGGAACGATATCTGTGCTAATTTCAATCTCTGCTTTTATGCAGCACCCCAACTCACCTTTCCGCTTAAGCAAGCATAAGTTGGTTTTCTACATTTGAGACCCTGTTCTGTTTTGTAATTCTGTTCCTGTGTAGCCAAGTTTGCAGTCCATGTAGTCGTGATATCTTATGATGTTTCTTTTTCTGTGTGACTTATTTCACTTAGAATCATCGTACCTGAATCCACTCATTATGCTGCTACGTGTCTCATGACATAGATTTCATTGCTGAGTGATATTGCATTGTACGTAAGCACCACAACTTCTTTATCCATTTTTCGCTTTCCGTGATATTGAACTTGTACCGTAAACGAGGGTCTTGTGAACAGAGCCATCCCAAACCTTGGGGTGGCTGTGTCTTTTTGATTTGAATTTCCCTAAGCTATAGGACCATTAGTGGACATGCCCTAGGCTCTGTTGCTTTGTTTTGTAGATGTTTCAGGAAACACCATACACTTCTCCAGAGTGGCTGCTGGCAAATAACATCCCGCCCATCAGCATAACAAGGCTCCCAGTTCTCCATGGCCTGTCCTGCCTTTCTGGATTTTACACTTTTTTCAGATGGCCCTTTTGACCAGGGCAAGTGAGACTTCATTGTAGTGCAGATTTCCTTTGCAAGCTTGCTTGGTTGGCCAAAAAGTGCGTATGCGTTTTTTCCTGAATATACTCAAGAAAAAACGCATACGCACTTTTTGGCCAAGTGCATCATTGTGGACGTTCTGCCTCTTTTCCTATGCTTTACATGCAATTCCAGTCTACCTCCTGAAATCGGTTTCCTGCAATTCTGCCCCGCTTTCAAGTCCTCTTGGCAGCCTTACTTCAATATATTTTAGGACGATAGCTGTCATTTATAACTCTGCAGGTTTGTGAATGACAGTGCCCCTGAGCTCCTTTCTTCAACTCGCTTTCTTGTGAGCTGGCCGCAACACCACAGGATTGCTTCAGGCCCTAGTGTGGTTCCGGCATGGCATGCTGAGCCTTTGGTTTATTCCTCTTCCTGTTGGGAAATGAGAGTTAAATTTGCCCGTCCAGACACCTCCAGCTAGTCTCTCATTGGTTCTCCCTATTCCTGTTCATTTTCCGCAGAAATTGCAAACTGGGCCAAACAGGAGGTTAAAGGCACTGACTCTCCAAGTGGGGAGAGTGTTAGTGAAGCGTCTGGAATGTTGCACCCGAGTACCAGGGGACGAAAACTGAGACACATTTGAACACGTTTCCTGATCACACGGTGGATCATACTCTGGGTTCCACATGCATGTTTTAGCTGAAGGAAGAATCCCTTAAACCTGGAGAGTTGAGACCCATGGAATGGGTACCATGCAATATGACTTCAAAGGGTCTGCATTTGCTCACCGATCCTCACCAATCCTATCACTGCTGCGTTTATGCCGCTGTACACACGCTTGATTCTCTTTCGGAGACATATAAATCCATAGGTTTTAAGATTCTTACTAGTCAGGTATATTCTTAGGCGTTTAATATGGGGTGTTGAGTCTACTTCGTTGAGCAAGGAGTAGCTCTTGTCTATTACATATTTGGCTTATGGAACAGTATCTGTGCTAATTTCAATCTCTAGTTTTATGCAGCACCCCAGCTCACCTTTCCCCTTAAGCAAGCATAAGTTGCTTTTCTACATTTGAGACCCTGTTCTGTTTTGTAATTCAGTTCCTGTGTAGCCAAGTTTACATTCCGTGTATTAGTGATATCTTATGATGTTTCTTTTTCTGTGTGACTTATTTCACTTAGAATCATTGTACCTGAATCCACTCATTATGCTGCTACGGGCCTGATGACATAGATTTCATTGCTGAGTGATATTGCACTGTACGTAAGTACCACAACTTTTTTATCCATTTTTCGCCTTCTGCGATATTGAACTTGTACCGTAAACGAGGTTCTTGTAAACAGAGCCGTCCCAAACTTTGGGATGGCTGTGTCTTTTTGATTTTAATTTCCCTAAGCTATAGGACCATAAGTGGAAGTGCCCTAGGCTCTGTTGCTTTGTTTTTTGGATGTTTCAGGAAAAACCATACACTTCTCCAGAGTGGCTGTTGGCAATTTACATCCCGCCCATCAGCATAACAAGGCTCCCAATTCTCCATGGCCTGTCCTGCCTTTCTGGATTTTACACTTTTTTCAGATGACCCTTTTGACCGGGGGGAATTGAGACGTCATTGTAGTGCAGATTTCCTTTGCAAGCTTGCTAGGTTGGCCAAAAAGGGCGTATGCGTTTTTTCCTGAATATATTCAGGAAAAAACGCATACGCCCTTTTTGGCCAAGTGCATCATTGTGGACGTTCTGCCTCTTTTCCTATGCTTTACATGCAATTCCAGTCTACCTCCTGAAATCGGTTTCCTGCAATTCTGACCTGCATTCAAGTCCTCTTGGCAGCCTTACTTCAATATATTTTTGGACGATAGATGTCATTTATAACTCTGCAGGTTTGTGAATGACAGTGTCCCTGAGTTCCTTTCTTCAGCTCGCTTTCTTGTGAGCTGGCCGCAACACCGCTGGATTGCTTCAGGCCCTAGTGTGGTTCCGGCATGGCACACTGAGCCTTTGGTTAATTCCTCTTCCTGGTGGGAAATGAGAGTTAAATTTGCCCGTCCAGATACCTCCAGCTAGTCTCACATTTGTTCTCACTATTCCTGTTCATCTTCCGCAGAAATTGCAAACTGGGCCAAACAGGAGGTTAAAGGCACTGACTCTCCAAGTGGGGAGAGTGTTAGTAAAGCGTCTGGAATGTTGAACCCGAGTACCAGGAGATGAAAACTGATACACATTTGAACACGTTTCCCGATCACACGGTGGATCATACTCTGGGTTCCACATGCATGTTTTATCTGAAGGAAGAATCCCTTAAACCTGGAGAGTTGGGACCCATGGAATGGGTAGCATGCAATATGACTTCAAAGGGTCTGCATTTGCTCACTGAACCTCAGCAATCCTATCACTGCTGCGCTTATGCCGCTGTACACACGCTTGATTCTCTTTCGGAGACATATAAATCCATAGGTTTTAAGATTATTACTAGTCAGGTATATTCTTAGGCGTTTAATATGGGGGGTTGAGTCCACTTCCTTGAGCAAGGATTAGCTCTTGTCTATTACATATTTGGCTTATGGTACGATATCTGTGCTAATTTCAATCTCTGCTTTTATGCAGCACCCCAACTCACCTTTCCGCTTAAGCAAGCATAAGTTGGTTTTCTACATTTGAGACCCTGTTCTGTTTTGTAATTCAGTTCCTGTGTAGCCAAGTTTGCAGTCCATGTAGTCGTGATATCTTATGATGTTTCTTTTTCTGTGTGACTTATTTCACTTAGAATCATCGTACCTGAATCCACTCATTATGCTGCTACGTGTCTCATGACATAGATTTCATTGCTGAGTGATATTGCATTGTACGTAAGCACCACAACTTCTTTATCCATTTTTCGCTTTCCGTGATATTGAACTTGTACCGTAAACGAGGGTCTTGTAAACAGAGCCATCCCAAACTTTTGGGTGGCTGTGTCTTTTTGATTTGAATTTCCCTAAGCTATAGGACCATTAGTGGACATGCCCTAGGCTCTGTTGCTTTGTTTTGTAGATGTTTCAGGAAACACCATACACTTCTCCAGAGTGGCTGCTGGCAAATAACATCCCACCCATCAGCATAACAAGGCTCCCAGTTCTCCATGGCCTGTCCTGCCTTTCTGGATTTTACACTTTTTTCAGATGGCCCTTTTGACCAGGGCAAGTGAGACTTCATTGTAGTGCAGATTTCCTTTGCAAGCTTGCTTGGTTGGCCAAAAAGGGCGTATGCGTTTTTTCCTGAATATACTCAGGAAAAAACGCATACGCACTTTTTGGCCAAGTGCATCATTGTGGACGTTCTGCCTCTTTTCCTATGCTTTACATGCAATTCCAGTCTACCTCCTGAAATCGGTTTCCTGCAATTCTGCCCCGCTTTCAAGTCCTCTTGGCAGCCTTACTTCAATATATTTTAGGACGATAGCTGTCATTTATAACTCTGCAGGTTTGTGAATGACAGTGCCCCTGAGCTCCTTTCTTCAACTCGCTTTCTTGTGAGCTGGCCGCAACACCACAGGATTGCTTCAGGCCCTAGTGTGGTTCCGGCATGGCATGCTGAGCCTTTGGTTTATTCCTCTTCCTGTTGGGAAATGAGAGTTAAATTTGCCCGTCCAGACACCTCCAGCTAGTCTCTCATTGGTTCTCCCTATTCCTGTTCATTTTCCGCAGAAATTGCAAACTGGGCCAAACAGGAGGTTAAAGGCACTGACTCTCCAAGTGGGGAGAGTGTTAGTGAAGCATCTGGAATGTTGCACCCGAGTACCAGGGGAGGAAAACTGAGACACATTTGAACACGTTTCCCGATCACACGGTGGATCATACTCTGGGTTCCACATGCATGTTTTAGCTGAAGGAAGAATCCCTTAAACCTGGAGAGTTGAGACCCATGGAATGGGTACCATGCAATATGACTTCAAAGGGTCTGCATTTGCTCACCGAACCTCACCAATCCTATCACTGCTGCGTTTATGCCGCTGTACACACGCTTGATTCTCTTTCGGAGACATATAAATCCATAGGTTTTAAGATTCTTACTAGTCAGGTATATTCTTAGGCGTTTAATATGGGGTGTTGAGTCTACTTCGTTGAGCAAGGAGTAGCTCTTGTCTATTACATATTTGGCTTATGGAACAGTATCTGTGCTAATTTCAATCTCTAGTTTTATGCAGCACCCCAGCTCACCTTTCCCCTTAAGCAAGCATAAGTTGCTTTTCTACATTTGAGACCCTGTTCTGTTTTGTAATTCAGTTCCTGTGTAGCCAAGTTTACATTCCGTGTATTAGTGATATCTTATGATGTTTCTTTTTCTGTGTGACTTATTTCACTTAGAATCATTGTACCTGAATCCACTCATTATGCTGCTACGGGCCTGATGACATAGATTTCATTGCTGAGTGATATTGCACTGTACGTAAGTACCACAACTTTTTTATCCATTTTTCGCCTTCTGCGATATTGAACTTGTACCGTAAACGAGGTTCTTGTAAACAGAGCCGTCCCAAACTTTGGGATGGCTGTGTCTTTTTGATTTTAATTTCCCTAAGCTATAGGACCATAAGTGGAAGTGCCCTAGGCTCTGTTGCTTTGTTTTTTGGATGTTTCAGGAAACACCATACACTTCTCCAGAGTGACTGTTGGCAATTTACATCCCGCCCATCAGCATAACAAGGCTCCCAGTTCTCCATGGCCTGTCCTGCCTTTCTGGATTTTACACTTTTTTCAGATGACCCTTTTGACCGGGGGGAATTGATACGTCATTGTAGTGCAGATTTCCTTTGCAAGCTTGCTTGGTTGGCCAAAAAGGGCGTATGCGTTTTTTCCTGAGTATATTCAGGAAAAACGCATACGCACTTTTTGGCCAAGTGCATCATTGTGGACTTTCTGCTTCTTTTCCTATGCTTTACATGCAATTCCAGTCTACCTCCTGAAGTCAGTTTCCTGCAATTCTGCCCCGCTTTCAAGTCCTCTTGGCAGCCTTACTTCAATATATTTTTGGACGATAGCTGTCATTTATAACTCTGCAGGTTTGTGAATGACCGTGCCACTGAGCTCCTTTCTTCAACTCGCTTTCTTGTGAGCAGGCCGCAACACAGGAAGGATTGCTTCAGGCCCTAGTGTGGCTCCGGCACGGCACCTGAGCCTTTGGTTAATGCATCTTCCTGGTGGGAAATGAGAGTTAAATTTGCCCGTCCAGACACCTCCAGCTAGTCCTACATTTGTTCTCCCTATTCCTGTTCATCTTCTGCAGAAATTGCAAACTGGGCCAAACAGGAGGTTAAAGGCACTGACTCTCAAGGTGGGGAGAGTGTTTGTAAAGCGTGTGGAATGTTGCACCCGAGTACCAGGGGACGAAAACTGAGACACATTTGAACACATTTCCCGATCACACGGTGGATCATTCTCTGGGTTCCACATGCATGTTTTAGCTGAAGGAAGAATCCCTTAACCCTGGAGAGTTGAGACCCATGGGATGGGTACCATGCAATATGACTTCAAAGGGTCTGCATTTGCTCACCGAACGTCACCAATCCTATCACTGCTGCGTTTATGCCGCTGTACACACACTTGATTCTCGTTCGGGGACATATAAATCCATAGGTTTTAAGATTCTTACTAGTCAGGTATATTCTTAGGCGTTTAATATGGGGTGTTGAGTCCACTTCGCTGAGCAAGGAGTAGCTCTAGTCTATTACATATTTTGCTTATGGAACGGTATCTGTGCCAATTTCAATCTCTTGTTTCATGCAGCACCCCAACTCACTATCTCGTTAAGCAAGAATAAGTTGGTTTTCTACATGTGAGAAACTGTTCTGTTTTGTAATTCAGTTCCTGTGTAGCCAAGTTTACATTGCGTGTATTAGTGATATCTTATGATGTTTCTTTTTCTCTGTGACTTATTTCACTTAGAATCATCGTACCTGAATCCACTCATATGCTGCTACGGGCCTGATGACATAGATTTCATTGCTGAGTGATATTGCATTGTACGAAAGCACCACAACTTCTTTATCCATTTTTTGCTTTCTGCGATATTGAACTTGTACCATAAACGAGGTTCTTGTAAACAGAGCCATCCCAAACTTTGGGGTGGCTGTGAATTTTTGATTTTAATTTCGCTAAGCTATAGGACCATAAGTGGAAGTGCCCTAGGCTCTGTTGCTTTGTTTTTTGGATGTTTCAGGAAACACCATACACTTCTCCAGAGTGGCTGTTGGCAATTTACATCCCGCCCATCAGCATAACAAAGATCCCAGTTCTCCATGGCTTCTCCTGCCTTTCTGGATTTTACACATTTTTCATATGGCCCTTTTGACCGGGGGACAGTGAGACTTCATTGTAGTGCAGATTTCCTTTGCAAGCTTGCTTTATTGCCCAAAAAGTGCGTATGTGTTTCTTCCTGAGTATATTCAGGAAAAACGCATATGCCCTTTTTGGCCAAGTGCATCATTGTGGACTTTCTGCTTCTTTTCCTATGCTTTACATGCAATTCCAGTGTACCTCCTGAAGTCAGTTTCCTGCAATTCTGCCCCGCTTTCAAGTCCTCTTGGCAGCCTTACTTCAATATATTTTTGGACGATAGCTGTCATTTATAACTCTGCAGGTTTGTGAATGACAGTGCCACTGAGCTCCTTTCTTCAACTCGCTTTCTTGTGAGCAGGCCGCAACACCGGAAGGATTGCTTCAGGCCCTAGTGTGGCTCCGGCACGGCACACTGAGCTTTTGGTTAATTCCTCTTCCTGGTGGGAAATGAGAGTTAAATTTGCCCGTCCAGACACCTCCAGCTAGTCTCACGTTTGTTCTCCCTATTCCTGTTCATCTTCTGCAGAAATTGCAAACTGGGCCAAACAGGAGGTTAAAGGCACTGACTCTCAAGGTGGGGAGAGTGTTTGTAAAGCGTGTGGAATGTTGCACCCGAGTACCAGGGGACGAAAACTGAGACACATTTGAACACGTTTCCCGATCACACGGTGGATCATACTCTGGGTTCCACATGCATGTTTTAGCTGAAGGAAGAACCCCTTAAACCTGGAGAGTTGAGACCCATGGAATGGGTACCATGCAATATGACTTCAAAGGGTCTGCATTTGCTCACCGAACGTCACCAATCCTATCACTGCTGCGTTTATGCCGCTGTACACACACTTGATTCCCGTTCGGGGACATATAAATCCATAGGTTTTAAGATTCTTACTAGTCAGGTATATTTTTAGGCGTTTAATATGGGGTGTTGAGTCCACTTCGTTGAGCAAGGAGTAGCTCTAGTCTATTATATATTTGGCTTATGGAACGGTATCTGTGCCAATTTCAATCTCTTGTTTCATGCAGCACCCCAACTCACTATCTCGTTAAGCAAGCATAAGTTGGTTTTCTACATGTGAGACCCTGTTCTGTTTTGTAATTCAGTTCCTGTGTAGCCAAGTTTACATTGCGTGTATTAGTGATATCTTATGATGTTTCTTTTTCTCTGTGACTTATTTCACTTAGAATCATCGTACCTGAATCCACTCATATGCTGCTACGGGCCTGATGACATAGATTTCATTGCTGAGTGATATTGCATTGTACGAAAGCACCACAACTTCTTTATCCATTTTTCGCTTTCTGCGAAATTGAACTTGTACCGTAAACGAGGTTCTTGTAAACAGAGCCGTCCCAAACTTTGGGGTGGCTGTGTCTTTTTGATTTTAATTGCCCTAAGCTATAGAACCATAAGTGGAAGTGCCCTAGGCTCTGTTGCTTTGTTTTTTAGATGTTTCAGGAAACACCATACACTTCTCCAGAGTGGCTGTTGGCAATTTACATCCTGCCCATCAGCATAACAAGGCTCCCAGTTCTCCATGGCCTGTCCTGCCTTTATGGATTTTACACTTTTTTCAGATGGCCCTTTTGACCGGGGGGAAGTGAGACTTCATTTTAGTGCAGATTTCCTTTGCAAGCTTGCTTGGTTGGCCAAAAAGGGCATATGCGTTTTTTCCTGAATATATTCAGGAAAAAACGCATATGCCCTTTTTGGCCAAGTGCATCATTGTGGACGTTCTGCCTCTTTTCCTATGCTTTACATGCAATTCCAGTCTACCTACTGAAATGGGTTTCCTGCAATTCTGCCCTGCTTTCAAGTCCTCTTGGCAGCCTTACTTCAATATATTTTTGGACGATAGCTGTCATTTATAACTCTGCAGGTTTGTGAATTACAGTGCCCCTGAGCTCCTTTCTTCAACTCGCTTTCTTGTGAGCTGGCCGCAACACCGCAGGATTGCTTCAGGCCCTAGTGTTGTTCTGGCACGGCACGCTGAGCCTTTGGTTAATTCCTCTTCCTGGTGGGAAATGAGAGTTAAATTTGCCCGTCCAGACACCTCCAGCTAGTCTCTCATTGGTTCTCCCTATTCCTGATCCTCTTACGCAGAAATTGCAAACTGGGCCAAACAGGAGGTTACAGGCACTGACTCTCCAAGTGGGGAGAGTGTTAGTAAAGCGTCTGGATTGTTGCACCCGAGAACCAGGGGACGAAAACTGAGACACATTTGAACACGTTTCCCGATCACACGGTGGATCATACTCTTTGTTCCACATGCATGTTTTAGCTGAAGGAAGAATCCCTTAAACCTGGAGATTTGAGACCCATGGAATGGGTAGCATGCAATATGACTTCAAAGGTTCTGCATTTGCTCACCGAACCTCACCAATCCTATCACTGCTGCGTTTATGCCGCTGTACACATGCTTGATTCTCTTTCGGAGACATATAAATTCATAGGTTTTAAGATTCTTACTAGTCAGGTATATTGTTAGGCGTTTAATATGGGGTGTTGAGTCCACTTCGTTGAGCAAGGAGTAGCTCTTGTCTATTACATATTTGGCTTATAGAACGGTATCTGTGCTAATTTCAACCTCTGGTTTTAAGCAGCACCCCAACTCACCTTTCACCTTAAGCAAGCATAAGTTGGTTTTCTACATTTGAGCCCCTGTTCTGTTGTGTAATTCAGTTCCTGTGTAGCCAAGTTTATATTCCGTGTAGTAGTGATATCTTATGATAATTCTTTTTCTGTGTGACTTATTTCACTTAGAATCATCGTACCTGAATCCACTCATTATGCTGCTACGGGCCTGATGACATAGATTTCATTGCTGAGTGATATTGCATTGTACGTAAGTACCACAACTTCTTTATCCATTTTTCGCTTTCTGCAATATTGAACTTGTACCGTAAACGAGGTTCTTGTAAACAGAGCCATCCCAAACTTTGGGGTGGCTGTGAATTTTTGATTTTAATTTCGCTAAGCTATAGGACCATAAGTGGAAGTGCCCTAGGCTCTGTTGCTTTGTTTTTCGGATGTTTCAGGAATCACCATACATTTTTCCAGAGTGGCTGTTGGCAATTTACATCCCGCCCATCAGCATAACAAGGATCCCAGTTCTCCATGACCTATCCTGCCTTTCTGGATTTTACACATTTTTCAGATGGCCCTTTTGACCTGGGGAAAGTCAGACTTCATTGTAGTGCAGATTTCCTTTGCAAGCTTGCTTTGTTGCCCAAAAAGGGCGTATGCGTTTTTTCCTGAGTATATTCAGGAAAAACGCATACGCCCTTTTTGGCCAAGTGCATCATTGTGGACTTTCTGCTTCTTTTCCTATGCTTTACATGCAATTCCAGTCTACCTCCTGAAGTCAGTTTCCTGCAATTCTGCCCCGCTTTCAAGTCCTCTTGGCAGCCTTACTTCAATATATTTTTGGACGATAGCTGTCATTTATAACTCTGCAGGTTTGTGAATGACAGTGTCACTGAGCTCCTTTCTTCAACTGGCTTTCTTGTGAGCAGACCGCAACACTGGAAGGATTGCTTCAGGCCCTAGTGTGGCTCCGGCACGGCACCTGAGCCTTTGGTTAATGCATCTTCCTGGTGGGAAAGGAGAGTTAAATTTGCCCGTCCAGACACCTCCAGCTAGTCCTACATTTGTTCTCCCTATTCCTGTTCATCTTCTGCAGAAATTGCAAACTGGGCCAAACAGGAGGTTAAAGGCACTGACTCTCAAGGTGGGGAGAGTGTTTGTAAAGCGTGTGGAATGTTGCACCCGAGTACCAGGGGATGAAAACTGAGACACATTTGAACACGTTTCCCGATCACACGGTGGATCATTCTCTGGGTTCCACATGCATGTTTTAGCTGAAGGAAGAATCCCTTAAACCTGGAGAGTTGAGACCCATGGGATGGGTACCATGCAATATGACTTCAAAGGGTCTGCATTTGCTCACCGAACGTCACCAATCCTATCACTGCTGCGTTTATGCCGCTGTACACACACTTGATTCTCGTTCGGGGACATATAAATCCATAGGTTTTAAGATTCTTACTAGTCAGGTATATTCTTAGGCGTTTAATATGGGGTGTTGAGTCCAATTCGTTGAGCAAGGAGTAGCTCTTGTCTATTATATATTTGGCTTATGGAACGGTATCTGTGCTAATTTCAATCTCTGGTTTTATGTAGCACCCCAACTCACCTTTCCCCTTAAGCAAGCATAAGTTGGTTTTCTACATTTGAGACCCTGTTCTGTTTTGTAATTCAGTTCCTGTGTAGCCAAGTTTACATTCCGTGTAGTAGTGATATCTTATGATGTTTCTTTTTCTGTGTGACTTATTTCACATAGAATCATCGTACCTGAATCCACTCATTATGCTGCTATGGGCCTGATGACATAGATTTCATTGCTGAGTGATATTGCATTGTACGTAAGTACCACAACTTCTTTATCCATTTTTCGCTTTCTGTGATATTGAACTTGTACCGTAAACGAGGTTCTTGTAAACAGAGCCGTCCCAAACTTTGGGGTGGCTGTGTCTTTTTGATTTTAATTTCCCTAAGCTATAGGACCATAAGTGGAAGTGCCCTAGGCTCTGTTGCTTTGTGTTTTAGATGTTTCAGGAAACACCATACACTTCTCCAGAGTGGCTGTTGGCAATTTACATCCTGCCCATCAGCATAACAAGGCTCCCAGTTCTCCATGGCCGGTCCTGCCTTTCTGGATTTTACACTTTTTTTAGATGGCCCTTTTGACTGGTAGGCAGGGAGACTTCATTGTAGTGCAGATTTCCTTTGCAAGCTTGCTTGGTTGGCCAAAAAGGGCGTATGCGTTTATTCCTGAATATATTCAGGAAGAAACGCATACACCCTTTTTGGCCAAGTGCATCATTGCGGACGTTCTGCCTCTTTTCCTATGCTTTACATGCAATTCCAGTCTACCTCCTGAAATCGCTTTCCTGCAATTCTGCCCCGATTTCAAGTCCTCTTGGCAGCCTTACTTTAATATATTTTTGGACGATAGCTGTCATTTATAACTCTGCAGGTTTGTGAATTACAGTGCCCCGAGCTCCTTTCTTCAAGTTACTTTCTTGTGAGCTGGCCGAAACACTGCAGTATTTCTTCAGGCCCTACAGTGGTTCCGGCATGGCACGCTGAGCCTTTGGTTAATTCCTCTTCCTGTTGGGAAATGAGAGTTAAATTTGCCCGTCGAGCCACCTCCAGCTAGTCTCTCATTGGTTCTCCCTATTCCTGTTCATTTTCCGCAGAAATTGCAAACTGGGCCAAACAGGAGGTTAAAGGCACTGACTCTCCAAGTGGGGAGAGTGTTAGTGAAGCGTCTGGAATGTTGCACCCGAGTACCAGGGGAGGAAAACTGAGACACATTTGAACACGTTTCCCGATCACACGGTGGATCATACTCTGGGTTCCACATGCATGTTTTACCTGAAGGAAGAATCCCTTAAACCTGGAGAGTTGAGACCCATGGAATGGGTACCATGCAATATGACTTCAAAGGGTCTGCATTTGCTCACCGAACCTCACCAATCCTATCACTGCTGCGTTTATGCCGCTGTACACACGCTTCATTCTCTTTCGGAGACATATAAATCCATAGGTTTTAAGATTCTTACTAGTCAGGTATATTCTTCGGCGTTTAATATGGGGTGTTGAGTCCACTTCGTTGAGCAAGGAGTAGCTCTTGTCTATTACATATTTGGCTTATGGAACAGTATCTGTGCTAATTTCAATCTCTAGTTTTATGCAGCACCCCAACTCACCTTTCCCCTTAAGCAAGCATAAGTTGCTTTTCTACATTTGAGACCCTGTTCTGTTTTGTAATTCAGTTCCTGTGTAGCCAAGTTTACATTCCGTGTATTAGTGATATCTTATGATGTTTCTTTTTCTGTGTGACTTATTTCACTTAGAATCATCGTACCTGAATCCACTCATTATGCTGCTACGGGCCTGATGACATAGATTTCATTGCTGAGTGATATTGCACTGTACGTAAGTACCACAACTTTTTTATCCATTTTTCGCATTCTGCGATATTGAACTTGTACCGTAAACGAGGTTCTTGTAAACAGAGCCGTCCCAAACTTTGCGGTGGCTGTGTCTTTTTCATTTTAATTTCCCTAAGCTATAGGACCATAAGTGGAAGTGCCATAGGCTCTGTTGCTTTGTTTTTTGGATGTTTCAGGAAACACCATACACTTCTCCAGAGTGACTGTTGGCAATTTACGTCCCGCCCATCAGCATAACAAGGCTCCCAGTTCTCCATGGCCTGTCCTGCCTTTCTGGATTTTACACTTTTTTCAGATGGCCCTTTTGACTGGGGGGCAGTGAGACTTCATTGTAGTGCAGATTTCCTTTGCAAGCTTGCTTGGTTGGCCAAAAAGGGCGTATGCGTTTTTTCCTGAGTATATTCAGGAAAAACGCATACGCACTTTTTGGCCAAGTGCATCATTGTGGACTTTCTGCTTCTTTTCCTATGCTTTACATGCAATTCCAGTCTACCTCCTGAAGTCAGTTTCCTGCAATTCTGCCCCGCTTTCAAGTCCTCTTGGCAGCCTTACTTCAATATATTTTTGGACGATAGCTGTCATTTATAACTCTGCAGGTTTGTGAATGACAGTGCCACTGAGCTCCTTTCTTCAACTCGCTTTCTTGTGAGCAGGCCGCAACACAGGAAGGATTGCTTCAGGCCCTAGTGTGGCTCCGGCACGGCACCTGAGCCTTTGGTTAATGCATCTTCCTGGTGGGAAATGAGAGTTAAATTTGCCCGTCCAGACACCTCCAGCTAGTCCTACATTTGTTCTCCCTATTCCTGTTCATCTTCTGCAGAAATTGCAAACTGGGCCAAACAGGAGGTTAAAGGCACTGACTCTCAAGGTGGGGAGAGTGTTTGTAAAGCGTGTGGAATGTTGCACCCGAGTACCAGGGGACGAAAACTGAGACACATTTGAACACATTTCCCGATCACACGGTGGATCATTCTCTGGGTTCCACATGCATGTTTTAGCTGAAGGAAGAATCCCTTAACCCTGGAGAGTTGAGACCCATGGGATGGGTACCATGCAATATGACTTCAAAGGGTCTGCATTTGCTCACCGAACGTCACCAATCCTATCACTGCTGCGTTTATGCCGCTGTACACACACTTGATTCTCGTTCGGGGACATATAAATCCATAGGTTTTAAGATTCTTACTAGTCAGGTATATTCTTAGGCGTTTAATATGGGGTGTTGAGTCCACTTCGCTGAGCAAGGAGTAGCTCTAGTCTATTACATATTTTGCTTATGGAACGGTATCTGTGCCAATTTCAATCTCTTGTTTCATGCAGCACCCCAACTCACTATCTCGTTAAGCAAGAATAAGTTGGTTTTCTACATGTGAGAAACTGTTCTGTTTTGTAATTCAGTTCCTGTGTAGCCAAGTTTACATTGCGTGTATTAGTGATATCTTATGATGTTTCTTTTTCTCTGTGACTTATTTCACTTAGAATCATCGTACCTGAATCCACTCATATGCTGCTACGGGCCTGATGACATAGATTTCATTGCTGAGTGATATTGCATTGTACGAAAGCACCACAACTTCTTTATCCATTTTTTGCTTTCTGCGATATTGAACTTGTACCATAAACGAGGTTCTTGTAAACAGAGCCATCCCAAACTTTGGGGTGGCTGTGAATTTTTGATTTTAATTTCGCTAAGCTATAGGACCATAAGTGGAAGTGCCCTAGGCTCTGTTGCTTTGTTTTTTGGATGTTTCAGGAAACACCATACACTTCTCCAGAGTGGCTGTTGGCAATTTACATCCCGCCCATCAGCATAACAAGGATCCCAGTTCTCCATGGCCTCTCCTGCCTTTCTGGATTTTACACATTTTTCATATGGCCCTTTTGACCGGGGGACAGTGAGACTTCATTGTAGTGCAGATTTCCTTTGCAAGCTTGCTTTATTGCCCAAAAAGTGCGTATGTGTTTCTTCCTGAGTATATTCAGGAAAAACGCATACGCCCTTTTTGGCCAAGTGCATCATTGTGGACTTTCTGCTTCTTTTCCTATGCTTTACATGCAATTCCAGTGTACCTCCTGAAGTCAGTTTCCTGCAATTCTGCCCCGCTTTCAAGTCCTCTTGGCAGCCTTACTTCAATATATTTTTGGACGATAGCTGTCATTTATAACTCTGCAGGTTTGTGAATGACAGTGCCACTGAGCTCCTTTCTTCAACTCGCTTTCTTGTGAGCAGGCCGCAACACCGGAAGGATTGCTTCAGGCCCTAGTGTGGCTCCGGCACGGCACACTGAGCTTTTGGTTAATTCCTCTTCCTGGTGGGAAATGAGAGTTAAATTTGCCCGTCCAGACACCTCCAGCTAGTCTCACGTTTGTTCTCCCTATTCCTGTTCATCTTCTGCAGAAATTGCAAACTGGGCCAAACAGGAGGTTAAAGGCACTGACTCTCAAGGTGGGGAGAGTGTTTGTAAAGCGTGTGGAATGTTGCACCCGAGTACCAGGGGACGAAAACTGAGACACATTTGAACACGTTTCCCGATCACACGGTGGATCATACTCTGGGTTCCACATGCATGTTTTAGCTGAAGGAAGAACCCCTTAAACCTGGAGAGTTGAGACCCATGGAATGGGTACCATGCAATATGACTTCAAAGGGTCTGCATTTGCTCACCGAACGTCACCAATCCTATCACTGCTGCGTTTATGCCGCTGTACACACACTTGATTCCCGTTCGGGGACATATAAATCCATAGGTTTTAAGATTCTTACTAGTCAGGTATATTTTTAGGCGTTTAATATGGGGTGTTGAGTCCACTTCGTTGAGCAAGGAGTAGCTCTAGTCTATTATATATTTCGCTTATGGAACGGTATCTGTGCCAATTTCAATCTCTTGTTTCATGCAGCACCCCAACTCACTATCTCGTTAAGCAAGATTAAGTTGGTTTTCTACATGTGAGACCCTGTTCTGTTTTGTAATTCAGTTCCTGTGTAGCCAAGTTTACATTGCGTGTATTAGTGATATCTTATGATGTTTCTTTTTCTCTGTGACTTATTTCACTTAGAATCATCGTACCTGAATCCACTCATATGCTGCTACGGGCCTGATGACATAGATTTCATTGCTGAGTGATATTGCATTGTACGAAAGCACCACAACTTCTTTATCCATTTTTCGCTTTCTGCGAAATTGAACTTGTACCGTAAACGAGGTTCTTGTAAACAGAGCCGTCCCAAACTTTGGGGTGGCTGTGTCTTTTTGATTTTAATTGCCCTAATCTATAGAACCATAAGTGGAAGTGCCCTAGGCTCTGTTGCTTTGTTTTTTAGATGTTTCAGGAAACACCATACACTTCTCCAGAGTGGCTGTTGGCAATTTACATCCTGCCCATCAGCATAACAAGGCTCCCAGTTCTCCATGGCCTGTCCTGCCTTTATGGATTTTACACTTTTTTCAGATGGCCCTTTTGACCGGGGGGAAGTGAGACTTCATTTTAGTGCAGATTTCCTTTGCAAGCTTGCTTGGTTGGCCAAAAAGGGCATATGCGTTTTTTCCTGAATATATTCAGGAAAAAACGCATATGCCCTTTTTGGCCAAGTGCATCATTGTGGACGTTCTGCCTCTTTTCCTATGCTTTACATGCAATTCCAGTCTACCTACTGAAATGGGTTTCCTGCAATTCTGCCCTGCTTTCAAGTCCTCTTGGCAGCCTTACTTCAATATATTTTTGGACGATAGCTGTCATTTATAACTCTGCAGGTTTGTGAATTACAGTGCCCCTGAGCTCCTTTCTTCAACTCGCTTTCTTGTGAGCTGGCCGCAACACCGCAGGATTGCTTCAGGCCCTAGTGTTGTTCTGGCACGGCACGCTGAGCCTTTGGTTAATTCCTCTTCCTGGTGGGAAATGAGAGTTAAATTTGCCCGTCCAGACACCTCCAGCTAGTCTCTCATTGGTTCTCCCTATTCCTGATCCTCTTACGCAGAAATTGCAAACTGGGCCAAACAGGAGGTTACAGGCACTGACTCTCCAAGTGGGGAGAGTGTTAGTAAAGCGTCTGGATTGTTGCACCCGAGAACCAGGGGACGAAAACTGAGACACATTTGAACACGTTTCCCGATCACACGGTGGATCATACTCTTTGTTCCACATGCATGTTTTAGCTGAAGGAAGAATCCCTTAAACCTGGAGAGTTGAGACCCATGGAATGGGTACCATGCAATATGACTTCAAAGGTTCTGCATTTGCTCACCGAACCTCACCAATCCTATCACTGCTGCGTTTATGCCGCTGTACACATGCTTGATTCTCTTTCGGAGACATATAAATTCATAGGTTTTAAGATTCTTACTAGTCAGGTATATTGTTAGGCGTTTAATATGGGGTGTTGAGTCCACTTCGTTGAGCAAGGAGTAGCTCTTGTCTATTACATATTTGGCTTATAGAATGGTATCTGTGCTAATTTCAACCTCTGGTTTTAAGCAGCACCCCAACTCACCTTTCACCTTAAGCAAGCATAAGTTGGTTTTCTACATTTGAGCCCCTGTTCTGTTGTGTAATTCAGTTCCTGTGTAGCCAAGTTTATATTCCGTGTAGTAGTGATATCTTATGATAATTCTTTTTCTGTGTGACTTATTTCACTTAGAATCATCGTACCTGAATCCACTCATTATGCTGCTACGGGCCTGATGACATAGATTTCATTGCTGAGTGATATTGCATTGTACGTAAGTACCACAACTTCTTTATCCATTTTTCGCTTTCTGCAATATTGAACTTGTACCGTAAACGAGGTTCTTGTAAACAGAGCCATCCCAAACTTTGGGGTGGCTGTGAATTTTTGATTTTAATTTCGCTAAGCTATAGGACCATAAGTGGAAGTGCCCTAGGCTCTGTTGCTTTGTTTTTCGGATGTTTCAGGAATCACCATACATTTTTCCAGAGTGGCTGTTGGCAATTTACATCCCGCCCATCAGCATAACAAGGATCCCAGTTCTCCATGACCTATCCTGCCTTTCTGGATTTTACACATTTTTCAGATGGCCCTTTTGACCTGGGGAAAGTCAGACTTCATTGTAGTGCAGATTTCCTTTGCAAGCTTGCTTTGTTGCCCAAAAAGGGCGTATGCGTTTTTTCCTGAGTATATTCAGGAAAAACGCATACGCCCTTTTTGGCCAAGTGCATCATTGTGGACTTTCTGCTTCTTTTCCTATGCTTTACATGCAATTCCAGTCTACCTCCTGAAGTCAGTTTCCTGCAATTCTGCCCCGCTTTCAAGTCCTCTTGGCAGCCTTACTTCAATATATTTTTGGACGATAGCTGTCATTTATAACTCTGCAGGTTTGTGAATGACAGTGTCACTGAGCTCCTTTCTTCAACTGGCTTTCTTGTGAGCAGACCGCAACACTGGAAGGATTGCTTCAGGCCCTAGTGTGGCTCCGGCACGGCACCTGAGCCTTTGGTTAATGCATCTTCCTGGTGGGAAAGGAGAGTTAAATTTGCCCGTCCAGACACCTCCAGCTAGTCCTACATTTGTTCTCCCTATTCCTGTTCATCTTCTGCAGAAATTGCAAACTGGGCCAAACAGGAGGTTAAAGGCACTGACTCTCAAGGTGGGGAGAGTGTTTGTAAAGCGTGTGGAATGTTGCACCCGAGTACCAGGGGATGAAAACTGAGACACATTTGAACACGTTTCCCGATCACACGGTGGATCATTCTCTGGGTTCCACATGCATGTTTTAGCTGAAGGAAGAATCCCTTAAACCTGGAGAGTTGAGACCCATGGGATGGGTACCATGCAATATGACTTCAAAGGGTCTGCATTTGCTCACCGAACGTCACCAATCCTATCACTGCTGCGTTTATGCCGCTGTACACACACTTGATTCTCGTTCGGGGACATATAAATCCATAGGTTTTAAGATTCTTACTAGTCAGGTATATTCTTAGGCGTTTAATATGGGGTGTTGAGTCCAATTCGTTGAGCAAGGAGTAGCTCTTGTCTATTATATATTTGGCTTATGGAACAGTATCTGTGCTAATTTCAATCTCTGGTTTTATGTAGCACCCCAACTCACCTTTCCCCTTAAGCAAGCATAAGTTGGTTTTCTACATTTGAGACCCTGTTCTGTTTTGTAATTCAGTTCCTGTGTAGCCAAGTTTACATTCCGTGTAGTAGTGATATCTTATGATGTTTCTTTTTCTGTGTGACTTATTTCACTTAGAATCATCGTACCTGAATCCACTCATTATGCTGCTATGGGCCTGATGACATAGATTTCATTGCTGAGTGATATTGCATTGTACGTAAGTACCACAACTTCTTTATCCATTTTTCGCTTTCTGTGATATTGAACTTGTACCGTAAACGAGGTTCTTGTAAACAGAGCCGTCCCAAACTTTGGGGTGGCTGTGTCTTTTTGATTTTAATTTCCCTAAGCTATAGGACCATAAGTGGAAGTGCCCTAGGCTCTGTTGCTTTGTGTTTTAGATGTTTCAGGAAACACCATACACTTCTCCAGAGTGGCTGTTGGCAATTTACATCCTGCCCATCAGCATAACAAGGCTCCCAGTTCTCCATGGCCTGTCCTGCCTTTCTGGATTTTACACTTTTTTCAGATGGCCCTTTTGACCAGGGCAAGTGAGACTTCATTGTAGTGCAGATTTCCTTTGCAAGCTTGCTTGGTTGGCCAAAAAGGGCGTATGCGTTTTTTCCTGAATATACTCAGGAAAAAACGCATACGCACTTTTTGGCCAAGTGCATCATTGTGGACGTTCTGCCTCTTTTCCTATGCTTTACATGCAATTCCAGTCTACCTCCTGAAATCGGTTTCCTGCAATTCTGCCCCGCTTTCAAGTCCTCTTGGCAGCCTTACTTCAATATATTTTAGGACGATAGCTGTCATTTATAACTCTGCAGGTTTGTGAATGACAGTGCCCCTGAGCTCCTTTCTTCAACTCGCTTTCTTGTGAGCTGGCCGCAACACCACAGGATTGCTTCAGGCCCTAGTGTGGTTCCGGCATGGCATGCTGAGCCTTTGGTTTATTCCTCTTCCTGTTGGGAAATGAGAGTTAAATTTGCCCGTCCAGACACCTCCAGCTAGTCTCTCATTGGTTCTCCCTATTCCTGTTCATTTTCCGCAGAAATTGCAAACTGGGCCAAACAGGACGTTAAAGGCCCTGACTCTCCAAGTGGGGAGAGTGTTAGTGAAGCATCTGGAATGTTGCACCCGAGTACCAGGGGAGGAAAACTGAGACACATTTGAACACGTTTCCCGATCACACGGTGGATCATACTCTGGGTTCCACATGCATGTTTTAGCTGAAGGAAGAATCCCTTAAACCTGGAGAGTTGAGACCCATGGAATGGGTACCATGCAATATGACTTCAAAGGGTCTGCATTTGCTCACCGAACCTAACCAATCCTATCACTGCTGCGTTTATGCCGCTGTACACACGCTTGATTCTCTTTCGGAGACATATAAATCCATAGGTTTTAAGATTCTTACTAGTCAGGTATATTCTTAGGCGTTTAATATGGGGTGTTGAGTCTACTTCGTTGAGCAAGGAGTAGCTCTTGTCTATTACATATTTGGCTTATGGAACAGTATCTGTGCTAATTTCAATCTCTAGTTTTATGCAGCACCCCAACTCACCTTTCCCCTTAAGCAAGCATAAGTTGCTTTTCTACATTTGAGACCCTGTTCTGTTTTGTAATTCAGTTCCTGTGTAGCCAAGTTTACATTCCGTGTATTAGTGATATCTTATGATGTTTCTTTTTCTGTGTGACTTATTTCACTTAGAATCATTGTACCTGAATCCACTCATTATGCTGCTACGGGCCTGATGACATAGATTTCATTGCTGAGTGATATTGCACTGTACGTAAGTACCACAACTTTTTTATCCATTTTTCGCCTTCTGCGATATTGAACTTGTACCGTAAACGAGGTTCTTGTAAACAGAGCCGTCCCAAACTTTGGGATGGCTGTGTCTTTTTGATTTTAATTTCCCTAAGCTATAGGACCATAAGTGGAAGTGCCCTAGGCTCTGTTGCTTTGTTTTTTGGATGTTTCAGGAAAAACCATACACTTCTCCAGAGTGGCTGTTGGCAATTTACATCCCGCCCATCAGCATAACAAGGCTCCCAATTCTCCATGGCCTGTCCTGCCTTTCTGGATTTTACACTTTTTTCAGATGACCCTTTTGACCGGGGGGAATTGATACGTCATTGTAGTGCAGATTTCCTTTGCAAGCTTGCTAGGTTGGCCAAAAAGTGCGTATAAGTTTTTCCCTGATTCAGGAAAAAACGCATACGCCCTTTTTGGCCAAGTGCATCATTGTGGACGTTCTGCCTCTTTTCCTATGCTTTACATGCAATTCCAGTCTACCTCCTGAAATCGGTTTCCTGCAATTCTGACCTGCATTCAAGTCCTCTTGGCAGCCTTACTTCAATATATTTTTAGACGATAGATGTCATTTATAACTCTGCAGGTTTGTGAATGACAGTGCCCCTGAGTTCCTTTCTTCAGCTCGCTTTCTTGTGAGCTGGCCGCAACACTGCTGGATTGCTTCAGGCCCTAGTGTGGTTCCGGCATGGCACACTGAGCCTTTGGTTAATTCCTCTTCCTGGTGGGAAATGAGAGTTAAATTTGCCCGTCCAGATACCTCCAGCTAGTCTCACATTTGTTCTCACTATTCCTGTTCATCTTCCGCAGAAATTGCAAACTGGGCCAAACAGGAGGTTAAAGGCAGTGACTCTCCAAGTGGGGAGAGTGTTAGTAAAGCGTCTGGAATGTTGAACCCGAGTACCAGGAGATGAAAACTGATACACATTTGAACACGTTTACCGATCACACGGTGGATCATACTCTGGGTTCCACATGCATGTTTTAGCTGAAGGAAGAATCCCTTAAACCTGGAGAGTTGGGACCCATGGAATGGGTAGCATGCAATATGACTTCAAAGGGTCTGCATTTGCTCACTGAACCTCAGCAATCCTATCACTGCTGCGCTTATGCCGCTGTACACACGCTTGATTCTCTTTCGGAGACATATAAATCCATAGGTTTTAAGATTATTACTAGTCAGGTATATTCTTAGGCGTTTAATATGGGGGGTTGAGTCCACTTCGTTGAGCAAGGATTAGCTCTTGTCTATTACATATTTGGCTTATGGAACGATATCTGTGCTAATTTCAATCTCTGCTTTTATGCAGCACCCCAACTCACCTTTCCGCTTAAGCAAGCATAAGTTGGTTTTCTACATTTGAGACCCTGTTCTGTTTTGTAATTCAGTTCCTGTGTAGCCAAGTTTGCAGTCCATGTAGTCGTGATATCTTATGATGTTTCTTTTTCTGTGTGACTTATTTCACTTAGAATCATCGTACCTGAATCCACTCATTATGCTGCTACGTGTCTCATGACATAGATTTCATTGCTGAGTGATATTGCATTGTACGTAAGCACCACAACTTCTTTATCCATTTTTCGCTTTCCGTGATATTGAACTTGTACCGTAAACGAGGGTCTTGTAAACAGAGCCATCCCAAACTTTTGGGTGGCTGTGTCTTTTTGATTTGAATTTCCCTAAGCTATAGGACCATTAGTGGACATGCCCTAGGCTCTGTTGCTTTGTTTTGTAGATGTTTCAGGAAACACCATACACTTCTCCAGAGTGGCTGCTGGCAAATAACATCCCACCCATCAGCATAACAAGGCTCCCAGTTCTCCATGGCCTGTCCTGCCTTTCTGGATTTTACACTTTTTTCAGATGGCCCTTTTGACCAGGGCAAGTGAGACTTCATTGTAGTGCAGATTTCCTTTGCAAGCTTGCTTGGTTGGCCAAAAAGGGCGTATGCGTTTTTTCCTGAATATATTCAGGAAAAAACGCATACGCACTTTTTGGCCAAGTGCATCATTGTGGACGTTCTGCCTCTTTTCCTATGCTTTACATGCAATTCCAGTCTACCTCCTGAAATCGGTTTCCTGCAATTCTGCCCCGCTTTCAAGTCCTCTTGGCAGCCTTACTTCAATATATTTTAGGACGATAGCTGTCATTTATAACTCTGCAGGTTTGTGAATGACAGTGCCCCTGAGCTCCTTTCTTCAACTCGCTTTCTTGTGAGCTGGCCGCAACACCAAAGGATTGCTTCAGGCCCTAGTGTGGTTCCGGCATGGCACGCTGAGCCGTTGGTTAATTCCTCTTCCTGTTGGGAAATGAGAGTTAAATTTGCCCGTCCAGACACCTCCAGCTAGTCTCTCATTGGTTCTCCCTATTCCTGTTCATTTTCCGCAGAAATTGCAAACTGGGCCAAACAGGAGGTTAAAGGCACTGACTCTCCAAGTGGGGAGAGTGTTACTGAAGCGTCTGGAATGTTGCACCCGAGTACCAGGGGAGGAAAACTGAGACACATTTGAACACGTTTCCCGATCACACGGTGGATCATACTCTGGGTTCCACATGCATGTTTTAGCTGAAGGAAGAATCCCTTAAACCTGGAGAGTTGAGACCCATGGAATGGGTACCATGCAATATGACTTCAAAGGGTCTGCATTTGCTCACCGAACCTCACCAATCCTATCACTGCTGCGTTTATGCCGCTGTACACACGCTTGATTCTCTTTCGGAGACATATAAATCCATAGGTTTTAAGATTCTTACTAGTCAGGTATATTCTTCGGCGTTTAATATGGGGTGTTGAGTCCACTTCGTTGAGCAAGGAGTAGCTCTTGTCTATTACATATTTGGCTTATGGAACAGTATCTGTGCTAATTTCAATCTCTAGTTTTATGCAGCACCCCAACTCACCTTTCCCCTTAAGCAAGCATAAGTTGCTTTTCTACATTTGAGACCCTGTTCTGTTTTGTAATTCAGTTCCTGTGTAGCCAAGTTTACATTCCGTGTATTAGTGATATCTTATGATGTTTCTTTTTCTGTGTGACTTATTTCACTTAGAATCATCGTACCTGAATCCACTCATTATGCTGCTACGGGCCTGATGACATAGATTTCATTGCTGAGTGATATTGCACTGTACGTAAGTACCACAACTTTTTTATCCATTTTTCGCATTCTGCGATATTGAACTTGTACCGTAAACGAGGTTCTTGTAAACAGAGCCGTCCCAAACTTTGCGGTGGCTGTGTCTTTTTCATTTTAATTTCCCTAAGCTATAGGACCATAAGTGGAAGTGCCATAGGCTCTGTTGCTTTGTTTTTTGGATGTTTCAGGAAACACCATACACTTCTCCAGAGTGACTGTTGGCAATTTACGTCCCGCCCATCAGCATAACAAGGCTCCCAGTTCTCCATGGCCTGTCCTGCCTTTCTGGATTTTACACTTTTTTCAGATGGCCCTTTTGACTGGGGGGCAGTGAGACTTCATTGTAGTGCAGATTTCCTTTGCAAGCTTGCTTGGTTGGCCAAAAAGGGCGTATGCGTTTTTTCCTGAGTATATTCAGGAAAAACGCATACGCACTTTTTGGCCAAGTGCATCATTGTGGACTTTCTGCTTCTTTTCCTATGCTTTACATGCAATTCCAGTCTACCTCCTGAAGTCAGTTTCCTGCAATTCTGCCCCGCTTTCAAGTCCTCTTGGCAGCCTTACTTCAATATATTTTTGGACGATAGCTGTCATTTATAACTCTGCAGGTTTGTGAATGACAGTGCCACTGAGCTCCTTTCTTCAACTCGCTTTCTTGTGAGCAGGCCGCAACACAGGAAGGATTGCTTCAGGCCCTAGTGTGGCTCCGGCACGGCACCTGAGCCTTTGGTTAATGCATCTTCCTGGTGGGAAATGAGAGTTAAATTTGCCCGTCCAGACACCTCCAG
The DNA here is from genome assembly GCF_937001465.1 of Orcinus orca. NCBI lineage: Eukaryota > Metazoa > Chordata > Mammalia > Artiodactyla > Delphinidae > Orcinus > Orcinus orca. The sequence continues at coordinate 68,781,680 of NC_064559.1, forward strand.
CTAGTCCTACATTTGTTCTCCCTATTCCTGTTCATCTTCTGCAGAAATTGCAAACTGGGCCAAACAGGAGGTTAAAGGCACTGACTCTCAAGGTGGGGAGAGTGTTTGTAAAGCGTGTGGAATGTTGCACCCGAGTACCAGGGGACGAAAACTGAGACACATTTGAACACATTTCCCGATCACACGGTGGATCATTCTCTGGGTTCCACATGCATGTTTTAGCTGAAGGAAGAATCCCTTAACCCTGGAGAGTTGAGACCCATGGGATGGGTACCATGCAATATGACTTCAAAGGGTCTGCATTTGCTCACCGAACGTCACCAATCCTATCACTGCTGCATTTATGCCGCTGTACACACACTTGATTCTCGTTCGGGGACATATAAATCCATAGGTTTTAAGATTCTTACTAGTCAGGTATATTCTTAGGCGTTTAATATGGGGTGTTGAGTCCACTTCGCTGAGCAAGGAGTAGCTCTAGTCTATTACATATTTTGCTTATGGAACGGTATCTGTGCCAATTTCAATCTCTTGTTTCATGCAGCACCCCAACTCACTATCTCGTTAAGCAAGAATAAGTTGGTTTTCTACATGTGAGAAACTGTTCTGTTTTGTAATTCAGTTCCTGTGTAGCCAAGTTTACATTGCGTGTATTAGTGATATCTTATGATGTTTCTTTTTCTCTGTGACTTATTTCACTTAGAATCATCGTACCTGAATCCACTCATATGCTGCTACGGGCCTGATGACATAGATTTCATTGCTGAGTGATATTGCATTGTACGAAAGCACCACAACTTCTTTATCCATTTTTTGCTTTCTGCGATATTGAACTTGTACCATAAACGAGGTTCTTGTAAACAGAGCCATCCCAAACTTTGGGGTGGCTGTGAATTTTTGATTTTAATTTCGCTAAGCTATAGGACCATAAGTGGAAGTGCCCTAGGCTCTGTTGCTTTGTTTTTTGGATGTTTCAGGAAACACCATACACTTCTCCAGAGTGGCTGTTGGCAATTTACATCCCGCCCATCAGCATAACAAGGATCCCAGTTCTCCATGGCCTCTCCTGCCTTTCTGGATTTTACACATTTTTCATATGGCCCTTTTGACCGGGGGACAGTGAGACTTCATTGTAGTGCAGATTTCCTTTGCAAGCTTGCTTTATTGCCCAAAAAGTGCGTATGTGTTTCTTCCTGAGTATATTCAGGAAAAACGCATACGCCCTTTTTGGCCAAGTGCATCATTGTGGACTTTCTGCTTCTTTTCCTATGCTTTACATGCAATTCCAGTGTACCTCCTGAAGTCAGTTTCCTGCAATTCTGCCCCGCTTTCAAGTCCTCTTGGCAGCCTTACTTCAATATATTTTTGGACGATAGCTGTCATTTATAACTCTGCAGGTTTGTGAATGACAGTGCCACTGAGCTCCTTTCTTCAACTCGCTTTCTTGTGAGCAGGCCGCAACACCGGAAGGATTGCTTCAGGCCCTAGTGTGGCTCCGGCACGGCACACTGAGCTTTTGGTTAATTCCTCTTCCTGGTGGGAAATGAGAGTTAAATTTGCCCGTCCAGACACCTCCAGCTAGTCTCACGTTTGTTCTCCCTATTCCTGTTCATCTTCTGCAGAAATTGCAAACTGGGCCAAACAGGAGGTTAAAGGCACTGACTCTCAAGGTGGGGAGAGTGTTTGTAAAGCGTGTGGAATGTTGCACCCGAGTACCAGGGGACGAAAACTGAGACACATTTGAACACGTTTCCCGATCACACGGTGGATCATACTCTGGGTTCCACATGCATGTTTTAGCTGAAGGAAGAACCCCTTAAACCTGGAGAGTTGAGACCCATGGAATGGGTACCATGCAATATGACTTCAAAGGGTCTGCATTTGCTCACCGAACGTCACCAATCCTATCACTGCTGCGTTTATGCCGCTGTACACACACTTGATTCCCGTTCGGGGACATATAAATCCATAGGTTTTAAGATTCTTACTAGTCAGGTATATTTTTAGGCGTTTAATATGGGGTGTTGAGTCCACTTCGTTGAGCAAGGAGTAGCTCTAGTCTATTATATATTTGGCTTATGGAACGGTATCTGTGCCAATTTCAATCTCTTGTTTCATGCAGCACCCCAACTCACTATCTCGTTAAGCAAGATTAAGTTGGTTTTCTACATGTGAGACCCTGTTCTGTTTTGTAATTCAGTTCCTGTGTAGCCAAGTTTACATTGCGTGTATTAGTGATATCTTATGATGTTTCTTTTTCTCTGTGACTTATTTCACTTAGAATCATCGTACCTGAATCCACTCATATGCTGCTACGGGCCTGATGACATAGATTTCATTGCTGAGTGATATTGCATTGTACGAAAGCACCACAACTTCTTTTTCCATTTTTCGCTTTCTGCGAAATTGAACTTGTACCGTAAACGAGGTTCTTGTAAACAGAGCCGTCCCAAACTTTGGGGTGGCTGTGTCTTTTTGATTTTAATTGCCCTAAGCTATAGAACCATAAGTGGAAGTGCCCTAGGCTCTGTTGCTTTGTTTTTTAGATGTTTCAGGAAACACCATACACTTCTCCAGAGTGGCTGTTGGCAATTTACATCCTGCCCATCAGCATAACAAGGCTCCCAGTTCTCCATGGCCTGTCCTGCCTTTATGGATTTTACACTTTTTTCAGATGGCCCTTTTGACCGGGGGGAAGTGAGACTTCATTTTAGTGCAGATTTCCTTTGCAAGCTTGCTTGGTTGGCCAAAAAGGGCATATGCGTTTTTTCCTGAATATATTCAGGAAAAAACGCATATGCCCTTTTTGGCCAAGTGCATCATTGTGGACGTTCTGCCTCTTTTCCTATGCTTTACATGCAATTCCAGTCTACCTACTGAAATGGGTTTCCTGCAATTCTGCCCTGCTTTCAAGTCCTCTTGGCAGCCTTACTTCAATATATTTTTGGACGATAGCTGTCATTTATAACTCTGCAGGTTTGTGAATTACAGTGCCCCTGAGCTCCTTTCTTCAACTCGCTTTCTTGTGAGCTGGCCGCAACACCGCAGGATTGCTTCAGGCCCTAGTGTTGTTCTGGCACGGCACGCTGAGCCTTTGGTTAATTCCTCTTCCTGGTGGGAAATGAGAGTTAAATTTGCCCGTCCAGACACCTCCAGCTAGTCTCTCATTGGTTCTCCCTATTCCTGATCCTCTTACGCAGAAATTGCAAACTGGGCCAAACAGGAGGTTACAGGCACTGACTCTCCAAGTGGGGAGAGTGTTAGTAAAGCGTCTGGATTGTTGCACCCGAGAACCAGGGGACGAAAACTGAGACACATTTGAACACGTTTCCCGATCACACGGTGGATCATACTCTTTGTTCCACATGCATGTTTTAGCTGAAGGAAGAATCCCTTAAACCTGGAGAGTTGAGACCCATGGAATGGGTACCATGCAATATGACTTCAAAGGTTCTGCATTTGCTCACCGAACCTCACCAATCCTATCACTGCTGCGTTTATGCCGCTGTACACATGCTTGATTCTCTTTCGGAGACATATAAATTCATAGGTTTTAAGATTCTTACTAGTCAGGTATATTGTTAGGCGTTTAATATGGGGTGTTGAGTCCACTTCGTTGAGCAAGGAGTAGCTCTTGTCTATTACATATTTGGCTTATAGAACGGTATCTGTGCTAATTTCAACCTCTGGTTTTAAGCAGCACCCCAACTCACCTTTCACCTTAAGCAAGCATAAGTTGGTTTTCTACATTTGAGCCCCTGTTCTGTTGTGTAATTCAGTTCCTGTGTAGCCAAGTTTATATTCCGTGTAGTAGTGATATCTTATGATAATTCTTTTTCTGTGTGACTTATTTCACTTAGAATCATCGTACCTGAATCCACTCATTATGCTGCTACGGGCCTGATGACATAGATTTCATTGCTGAGTGATATTGCATTGTACGTAAGTACCACAACTTCTTTATCCATTTTTCGCTTTCTGCAATATTGAACTTGTACCGTAAACGAGGTTCTTGTAAACAGAGCCATCCCAAACTTTGGGGTGGCTGTGAATTTTTGATTTTAATTTCGCTAAGCTATAGGACCATAAGTGGAAGTGCCCTAGGCTCTGTTGCTTTGTTTTTCGGATGTTTCAGGAATCACCATACATTTTTCCAGAGTGGCTGTTGGCAATTTACATCCCGCCCATCAGCATAACAAGGATCCCAGTTCTCCATGACCTATCCTGCCTTTCTGGATTTTACACATTTTTCAGATGGCCCTTTTGACCTGGGGAAAGTCAGACTTCATTGTAGTGCAGATTTCCTTTGCAAGCTTGCTTTGTTGCCCAAAAAGGGCGTATGCGTTTTTTCCTGAGTATATTCAGGAAAAACGCATACGCCCTTTTTGGCCAAGTGCATCATTGTGGACTTTCTGCTTCTTTTCCTATGCTTTACATGCAATTCCAGTCTACCTCCTGAAGTCAGTTTCCTGCAATTCTGCCCCGCTTTCAAGTCCTCTTGGCAGCCTTACTTCAATATATTTTTGGACGATAGCTGTCATTTATAACTCTGCAGGTTTGTGAATGACAGTGTCACTGAGCTCCTTTCTTCAACTGGCTTTCTTGTGAGCAGACCGCAACACTGGAAGGATTGCTTCAGGCCCTAGTGTGGCTCCGGCACGGCACCTGAGCCTTTGGTTAATGCATCTTCCTGGTGGGAAAGGAGAGTTAAATTTGCCCGTCCAGACACCTCCAGCTAGTCCTACATTTGTTCTCCCTATTCCTGTTCATCTTCTGCAGAAATTGCAAACTGGGCCAAACAGGAGGTTAAAGGCACTGACTCTCAAGGTGGGGAGAGTGTTTGTAAAGCGTGTGGAATGTTGCACCCGAGTACCAGGGGATGAAAACTGAGACACATTTGAACACGTTTCCCAATCACACGGTGGATCATTCTCTGGGTTCCACATGCATGTTTTAGCTGAAGGAAGAATCCCTTAAACCTGGAGAGTTGAGACCCATGGGATGGGTACCATGCAATATGACTTCAAAGGGTCTGCATTTGCTCACCGAACGTCACCAATCCTATCACTGCTGCGTTTATGCCGCTGTACACACACTTGATTCTCGTTCGGGGACATATAAATCCATAGGTTTTAAGATTCTTACTAGTCAGGTATATTCTTAGGCGTTTAATATGGGGTGTTGAGTCCAATTCGTTGAGCAAGGAGTAGCTCTTGTCTATTATATATTTGGCTTATGGAACGGTATCTGTGCTAATTTCAATCTCTGGTTTTATGTAGCACCCCAACTCACCTTTCCCCTTAAGCAAGCATAAGTTGGTTTTCTACATTTGAGACCCTGTTCTGTTTTGTAATTCAGTTCCTGTGTAGCCAAGTTTACATTCCGTGTAGTAGTGATATCTTATGATGTTTCTTTTTCTGTGTGACTTATTTCACATAGAATCATCGTACCTGAATCCACTCATTATGCTGCTATGGGCCTGATGACATAGATTTCATTGCTGAGTGATATTGCATTGTACGTAAGTACCACAACTTCTTTATCCATTTTTCGCTTTCTGTGATATTGAACTTGTACCGTAAACGAGGTTCTTGTAAACAGAGCCGTCCCAAACTTTGGGGTGGCTGTGTCTTTTTGATTTTAATTTCCCTAAGCTATAGGACCATAAGTGGAAGTGCCCTAGGCTCTGTTGCTTTGTGTTTTAGATGTTTCAGGAAACACCATACACTTCTCCAGAGTGGCTGTTGGCAATTTACATCCTGCCCATCAGCATAACAAGGCTCCCAGTTCTCCATGGCCGGTCCTGCCTTTCTGGATTTTACACTTTTTTCAGATGGCCCTTTTGACTGGTAGGCAGGGAGACTTCATTGTAGTGCAGATTTCCTTTGCAAGCTTGCTTGGTTGGCCAAAAAGGGCGTATGCGTTTTTTCCTGAATATATTCAGGAAGAAACGCATACACCCTTTTTGGCCAAGTGCATCATTGTGGACGTTCTGCCTCTTTTCCTATGCTTTACATGCAATTCCAGTCTACCTCCTGAAATCGCTTTCCTGCAATTCTGCCCCGCTTTCAAGTCCTCTTGGCAGCCTTACTTCAATATATTTTTGGACGATAGCTGTCATTTATAACTCTGCAGGTTTGTGAATTACAGTGCCCCGAGCTCCTTTCTTCAAGTTACTTTCTTGTGAGCATCCGAAACACTGCAGTATTTCTTCAGGCCCTACAGTGGTTCCGGCATGGCACGCTGAGCCTTTGGTTAATTCCTCTTCCTGTTGGGAAATGAGAGTTAAATTTGCCCGTCGAGCCACCTCCAGCTAGTCTCTCATTGGTTCTCCCTATTCCTGTTCATTTTCCGCAGAAATTGCAAACTGGGCCAAACAGGAGGTTAAAGGCACTGACTCTCCAAGTGGGGAGAGTGTTAGTGAAGCGTCTGGAATGTTGCACCCGAGTACCAGGGGAGGAAAACTGAGACACATTTGAACACGTTTCCCGATCACACGGTGGATCATACTCTGGGTTCCACATGCATGTTTTACCTGAAGGAAGAATCCCTTAAACCTGGAGAGTTGAGACCCATGGAATGGGTACCATGCAATATGACTTCAAAGGGTCTGCATTTGCTCACCGAACCTCACCAATCCTATCACTGCTGCGTTTATGCCGCTGTACACACGCTTGATTCTCTTTCGGAGACATATAAATCCATAGGTTTTAAGATTCTTACTAGTCAGGTATATTCTTCGGCGTTTAATATGGGGTGTTGAGTCCACTTCGTTGAGCAAGGAGTAGCTCTTGTCTATTACATATTTGGCTTATGGAACAGTATCTGTGCTAATTTCAATCTCTAGTTTTATGCAGCACCCCAACTCACCTTTCCCCTTAAGCAAGCATAAGTTGCTTTTCTACATTTGAGACCCTGTTCTGTTTTGTAATTCAGTTCCTGTGTAGCCAAGTTTACATTCCGTGTATTAGTGATATCTTATGATGTTTCTTTTTCTGTGTGACTTATTTCACTTAGAATCATCGTACCTGAATCCACTCATTATGCTGCTACGGGCCTGATGACATAGATTTCATTGCTGAGTGATATTGCACTGTACGTAAGTACCACAACTTTTTTATCCATTTTTCGCATTCTGCGATATTGAACTTGTACCGTAAACGAGGTTCTTGTAAACAGAGCCGTCCCAAACTTTGCGGTGGCTGTGTCTTTTTCATTTTAATTTCCCTAAGCTATAGGACCATAAGTGGAAGTGCCATAGGCTCTGTTGCTTTGTTTTTTGGATGTTTCAGGAAACACCATACACTTCTCCAGAGTGACTGTTGGCAATTTACGTCCCGCCCATCAGCATAACAAGGCTCCCAGTTCTCCATGGCCTGTCCTGCCTTTCTGGATTTTACACTTTTTTCAGATGGCCCTTTTGACTGGGGGGCAGTGAGACTTCATTGTAGTGCAGATTTCCTTTGCAAGCTTGCTTGGTTGGCCAAAAAGGGCGTATGCGTTTTTTCCTGAGTATATTCAGGAAAAACGCATACGCACTTTTTGGCCAAGTGCATCATTGTGGACTTTCTGCTTCTTTTCCTATGCTTTACATGCAATTCCAGTCTACCTCCTGAAGTCAGTTTCCTGCAATTCTGCCCCGCTTTCAAGTCCTCTTGGCAGCCTTACTTCAATATATTTTTGGACGATAGCTGTCATTTATAACTCTGCAGGTTTGTGAATGACAGTGCCACTGAGCTCCTTTCTTCAACTCGCTTTCTTGTGAGCAGGCCGCAACACAGGAAGGATTGCTTCAGGCCCTAGTGTGGCTCCGGCACGGCACCTGAGCCTTTGGTTAATGCATCTTCCTGGTGGGAAATGAGAGTTAAATTTGCCCGTCCAGACACCTCCAGCTAGTCCTACATTTGTTCTCCCTATTCCTGTTCATCTTCTGCAGAAATTGCAAACTGGGCCAAACAGGAGGTTAAAGGCACTGACTCTCAAGGTGGGGAGAGTGTTTGTAAAGCGTGTGGAATGTTGCACCCGAGTACCAGGGGACGAAAACTGAGACACATTTGAACACATTTCCCGATCACACGGTGGATCATTCTCTGGGTTCCACATGCATGTTTTAGCTGAAGGAAGAATCCCTTAACCCTGGAGAGTTGAGACCCATGGGATGGGTACCATGCAATATGACTTCAAAGGGTCTGCATTTGCTCACCGAACGTCACCAATCCTATCACTGCTGCGTTTATGCCGCTGTACACACACTTGATTCTCGTTCGGGGACATATAAATCCATAGGTTTTAAGATTCTTACTAGTCAGGTATATTCTTAGGCGTTTAATATGGGGTGTTGAGTCCACTTCGCTGAGCAAGGAGTAGCTCTAGTCTATTACATATTTTGCTTATGGAACGGTATCTGTGCCAATTTCAATCTCTTGTTTCATGCAGCACCCCAACTCACTATCTCGTTAAGCAAGAATAAGTTGGTTTTCTACATGTGAGAAACTGTTCTGTTTTGTAATTCAGTTCCTGTGTAGCCAAGTTTACATTGCGTGTATTAGTGATATCTTATGATGTTTCTTTTTCTCTGTGACTTATTTCACTTAGAATCATCGTACCTGAATCCACTCATATGCTGCTACGGGCCTGATGACATAGATTTCATTGCTGAGTGATATTGCATTGTACGAAAGCACCACAACTTCTTTATCCATTTTTTGCTTTCTGCGATATTGAACTTGTACCATAAACGAGGTTCTTGTAAACAGAGCCATCCCAAACTTTGGGGTGGCTGTGAATTTTTGATTTTAATTTCGCTAAGCTATAGGACCATAAGTGGAAGTGCCCTAGGCTCTGTTGCTTTGTTTTTTGGATGTTTCAGGAAACACCATACACTTCTCCAGAGTGGCTGTTGGCAATTTACATCCCGCCCATCAGCATAACAAGGATCCCAGTTCTCCATGGCCTCTCCTGCCTTTCTGGATTTTACACATTTTTCATATGGCCCTTTTGACCGGGGGACAGTGAGACTTCATTGTAGTGCAGATTTCCTTTGCAAGCTTGCTTTATTGCCCAAAAAGTGCGTATGTGTTTCTTCCTGAGTATATTCAGGAAAAACGCATACGCCCTTTTTGGCCAAGTGCATCATTGTGGACTTTCTGCTTCTTTTCCTATGCTTTACATGCAATTCCAGTGTACCTCCTGAAGTCAGTTTCCTGCAATTCTGCCCCGCTTTCAAGTCCTCTTGGCAGCCTTACTTCAATATATTTTTGGACGATAGCTGTCATTTATAACTCTGCAGGTTTGTGAATGACAGTGCCACTGAGCTCCTTTCTTCAACTCGCTTTCTTGTGAGCAGGCCGCAACACCGGAAGGATTGCTTCAGGCCCTAGTGTGGCTCCGGCACGGCACACTGAGCTTTTGGTTAATTCCTCTTCCTGGTGGGAAATGAGAGTTAAATTTGCCCGTCCAGACACCTCCAGCTAGTCTCACGTTTGTTCTCCCTATTCCTGTTCATCTTCTGCAGAAATTGCAAACTGGGCCAAACAGGAGGTTAAAGGCACTGACTCTCAAGGTGGGGAGAGTGTTTGTAAAGCGTGTGGAATGTTGCACCCGAGTACCAGGGGACGAAAACTGAGACACATTTGAACACGTTTCCCGATCACACGGTGGATCATACTCTGGGTTCCACATGCATGTTTTAGCTGAAGGAAGAACCCCTTAAACCTGGAGAGTTGAGACCCATGGAATGGGTACCATGCAATATGACTTCAAAGGGTCTGCATTTGCTCACCGAACGTCACCAATCCTATCACTGCTGCGTTTATGCCGCTGTACACACACTTGATTCCCGTTCGGGGACATATAAATCCATAGGTTTTAAGATTCTTACTAGTCAGGTATATTTTTAGGCGTTTAATATGGGGTGTTGAGTCCACTTCGTTGAGCAAGGAGTAGCTCTAGTCTATTATATATTTGGCTTATGGAACGGTATCTGTGCCAATTTCAATCTCTTGTTTCATGCAGCACCCCAACTCACTATCTCGTTAAGCAAGATTAAGTTGGTTTTCTACATGTGAGACCCTGTTCTGTTTTGTAATTCAGTTCCTGTGTAGCCAAGTTTACATTGCGTGTATTAGTGATATCTTATGATGTTTCTTTTTCTCTGTGACTTATTTCACTTAGAATCATCGTACCTGAATCCACTCATATGCTGCTACGGGCCTGATGACATAGATTTCATTGCTGAGTGATATTGCATTGTACGAAAGCACCACAACTTCTTTATCCATTTTTCGCTTTCTGCGAAATTGAACTTGTACCGTAAACGAGGTTCTTGTAAACAGAGCCGTCCCAAACTTTGGGGTGGCTGTGTCTTTTTGATTTTAATTGCCCTAAGCTATAGAACCATAAGTGGAAGTGCCCTAGGCTCTGTTGCTTTGTTTTTTAGATGTTTCAGGAAACACCATACACTTCTCCAGAGTGGCTGTTGGCAATTTACATCCTGCCCATCAGCATAACAAGGCTCCCAGTTCTCCATGGCCTGTCCTGCCTTTATGGATTTTACACTTTTTTCAGATGGCCCTTTTGACCGGGGGGAAGTGAGACTTCATTTTAGTGCAGATTTCCTTTGCAAGCTTGCTTGGTTGGCCAAAAAGGGCATATGCGTTTTTTCCTGAATATATTCAGGAAAAAACGCATATGCCCTTTTTGGCCAAGTGCATCATTGTGGACGTTCTGCCTCTTTTCCTATGCTTTACATGCAATTCCAGTCTACCTACTGAAATGGGTTTCCTGCAATTCTGCCCTGCTTTCAAGTCCTCTTGGCAGCCTTACTTCAATATATTTTTGGACGATAGCTGTCATTTATAACTCTGCAGGTTTGTGAATTACAGTGCCCCTGAGCTCCTTTCTTCAACTCGCTTTCTTGTGAGCTGGCCGCAACACCGCAGGATTGCTTCAGGCCCTAGTGTTGTTCTGGCACGGCACGCTGAGCCTTTGGTTAATTCCTCTTCCTGGTGGGAAATGAGAGTTAAATTTGCCCGTCCAGACACCTCCAGCTAGTCTCTCATTGGTTCTCCCTATTCCTGATCCTCTTACGCAGAAATTGCAAACTGGGCCAAACAGGAGGTTACAGGCACTGACTCTCCAAGTGGGGAGAGTGTTAGTAAAGCGTCTGGATTGTTGCACCCGAGAACCAGGGGACGAAAACTGAGACACATTTGAACACGTTTCCCGATCACACGGTGGATCATACTCTTTGTTCCACATGCATGTTTTAGCTGAAGGAAGAATCCCTTAAACCTGGAGAGTTGAGACCCATGGAATGGGTACCATGCAATATGACTTCAAAGGTTCTGCATTTGCTCACCGAACCTCACCAATCCTATCACTGCTGCGTTTATGCCGCTGTACACATGCTTGATTCTCTTTCGGAGACATATAAATTCATAGGTTTTAAGATTCTTACTAGTCAGGTATATTGTTAGGCGTTTAATATGGGGTGTTGAGTCCACTTCGTTGAGCAAGGAGTAGCTCTTGTCTATTACATATTTGGCTTATAGAACGGTATCTGTGCTAATTTCAACCTCTGGTTTTAAGCAGCACCCCAACTCACCTTTCACCTTAAGCAAGCATAAGTTGGTTTTCTACATTTGAGCCCCTGTTCTGTTGTGTAATTCAGTTCCTGTGTAGCCAAGTTTATATTCCGTGTAGTAGTGATATCTTATGATAATTCTTTTTCTGTGTGACTTATTTCACTTAGAATCATCGTACCTGAATCCACTCATTATGCTGCTACGGGCCTGATGACATAGATTTCATTGCTGAGTGATATTGCATTGTACGTAAGTACCACAACTTCTTTATCCATTTTTCGCTTTCTGCAATATTGAACTTGTACCGTAAACGAGGTTCTTGTAAACAGAGCCATCCCAAACTTTGGGGTGGCTGTGAATTTTTGATTTTAATTTCGCTAAGCTATAGGACCATAAGTGGAAGTGCCCTAGGCTCTGTTGCTTTGTTTTTCGGATGTTTCAGGAATCACCATACATTTTTCCAGAGTGGCTGTTGGCAATTTACATCCCGCCCATCAGCATAACAAGGATCCCAGTTCTCCATGACCTATCCTGCCTTTCTGGATTTTACACATTTTTCAGATGGCCCTTTTGACCTGGGGAAAGTCAGACTTCATTGTAGTGCAGATTTCCTTTGCAAGCTTGCTTTGTTGCCCAAAAAGGGCGTATGCGTTTTTTCCTGAGTATATTCAGGAAAAACGCATACGCCCTTTTTGGCCAAGTGCATCATTGTGGACTTTCTGCTTCTTTTCCTATGCTTTACATGCAATTCCAGTCTACCTCCTGAAGTCAGTTTCCTGCAATTCTGCCCCGCTTTCAAGTCCTCTTGGCAGCCTTACTTCAATATATTTTTGGACGATAGCTGTCATTTATAACTCTGCAGGTTTGTGAATGACAGTGTCACTGAGCTCCTTTCTTCAACTGGCTTTCTTGTGAGCAGACCGCAACACTGGAAGGATTGCTTCAGGCCCTAGTGTGGCTCCGGCACGGCACCTGAGCCTTTGGTTAATGCATCTTCCTGGTGGGAAAGGAGAGTTAAATTTGCCCGTCCAGACACCTCCAGCTAGTCCTACATTTGTTCTCCCTATTCCTGTTCATCTTCTGCAGAAATTGCAAACTGGGCCAAACAGGAGGTTAAAGGCACTGACTCTCAAGGTGGGGAGAGTGTTTGTAAAGCGTGTGGAATGTTGCACCCGAGTACCAGGGGATGAAAACTGAGACACATTGGAACACGTTTCCCGATCACACGGTGGATCATTCTCTGGGTTCCACATGCATGTTTTAGCTGAAGGAAGAATCCCTTAAACCTGGAGAGTTGAGACCCATGGGATGGGTACCATGCAATATGACTTCAAAGGGTCTGCATTTGCTCACCGAACGTCACCAATCCTATCACTGCTGCGTTTATGCCGCTGTACACACACTTGATTCTTGTTCGGGGACATATAAATCCATAGGTTTTAAGATTCTTACTAGTCAGGTATATTCTTAGGCGTTTAATATGGGGTGTTGAGTCCAATTCGTTGAGCAAGGAGTAGCTCTTGTCTATTATATATTTGGCTTATGGAACGGTATCTGTGCTAATTTCAATCTCTGGTTTTATGTAGCACCCCAACTCACCTTTCCCCTTAAGCAAGCATAAGTTGGTTTTCTACATTTGAGACCCTGTTCTGTTTTGTAATTCAGTTCCTGTGTAGCCAAGTTTACATTCCGTGTAGTAGTGATATCTTATGATGTTTCTTTTTCTGTGTGACTTATTTCACATAGAATCATCGTACCTGAATCCACTCATTATGCTGCTATGGGCCTGATGACATAGATTTCATTGCTGAGTGATATTGCATTGTACGTAAGTACCACAACTTCTTTATCCATTTTTCGCTTTCTGTGATATTGAACTTGTACCGTAAACGAGGTTCTTGTAAACAGAGCCGTCCCAAACTTTGGGGTGGCTGTGTCTTTTTGATTTTAATTTCCCTAAGCTATAGGACCATAAGTGGAAGTGCCCTAGGCTCTGTTGCTTTGTGTTTTAGATGTTTCAGGAAACACCATACACTTCTCCAGAGTGGCTGTTGGCAATTTACATCCTGCCCATCAGCATAACAAGGCTCCCAGTTCTCCATGGCCTGTCCTGCCTTTCTGGATTTTACACTTTTTTCAGATGGCCCTTTTGACCAGGGCAAGTGAGACTTCATTGTAGTGCAGATTTCCTTTGCAAGCTTGCTTGGTTGGCCAAAAAGGGCGTATGCGTTTTTTCCTGAATATATTCAGGAAAAAACGCATACGCACTTTTTGGCCAAGTGCATCATTGTGGACGTTCTGCCTCTTTTCCTATGCTTTACATGCAATTCCAGTCTACCTCCTGAAATCGGTTTCCTGCAATTCTGCCCCGCTTTCAAGTCCTCTTGGCAGCCTTACTTCAATATATTTTAGGACGATAGCTGTCATTTATAACTCTGCAGGTTTGTGAATGACAGTGCCCCTGAGCTCCTTTCTTCAACTCGCTTTCTTGTGAGCTGGCCGCAACACCACAGGATTGCTTCAGGCCCTAGTGTGGTTCCGGCATGGCATGCTGAGCCTTTGGTTTATTCCTCTTCCTGTTGGGAAATGAGAGTTAAATTTGCCCGTCCAGACACCTCCAGCTAGTCTCTCATTGGTTCTCCCTATTCCTGTTCATTTTCCGCAGAAATTGCAAACTGGGCCAAACAGGAGGTTAAAGGCCCTGACTCTCCAAGTGGGGAGAGTGTTAGTGAAGCATCTGGAATGTTGCACCCGAGTACCAGGGGAGGAAAACTGAGACACATTTGAACACGTTTCCCGATCACACGGTGGATCATACTCTGGGTTCCACATGCATGTTTTAGCTGAAGGAAGAATCCCTTAAACCTGGAGAGTTGAGACCCATGGAATGGGTACCATGCAATATGACTTCAAAGGGTCTGCATTTGCTCACCGAACCTAACCAATCCTATCACTGCTGCGTTTATGCCGCTGTACACACGCTTGATTCTCTTTCGGAGACATATAAATCCATAGGTTTTAAGATTCTTACTAGTCAGGTATATTCTTAGGCGTTTAATATGGGGTGTTGAGTCTACTTCGTTGAGCAAGGAGTAGCTCTTGTCTATTACATATTTGGCTTATGGAACAGTATCTGTGCTAATTTCAATCTCTAGTTTTATGCAGCACCCCAGCTCACCTTTCCCCTTAAGCAAGCATAAGTTGCTTTTCTACATTTGAGACCCTGTTCTGTTTTGTAATTCAGTTCCTGTGTAGCCAAGTTTACATTCCGTGTATTAGTGATATCTTATGATGTTTCTTTTTCTGTGTGACTTATTTCACTTAGAATCATTGTACCTGAATCCACTCATTATGCTGCTACGGGCCTGATGACATAGATTTCATTGCTGAGTGATATTGCACTGTACGTAAGTACCACAACTTTTTTATCCATTTTTCGCCTTCTGCGATATTGAACTTGTACCGTAAACGAGGTTCTTGTAAACAGAGCCGTCCCAAACTTTGGGATGGCTGTGTCTTTTTGATTTTAATTTCCCTAAGCTATAGGACCATAAGTGGAAGTGCCCTAGGCTCTGTTGCTTTGTTTTTTGGATGTTTCAGGAAAAACCATACACTTCTCCAGAGTGGCTGTTGGCAATTTACATCCCGCCCATCAGCATAACAAGGCTCCCAATTCTCCATGGCCTGTCCTGCCTTTCTGGATTTTACACTTTTTTCAGATGACCCTTTTGACCGGGGGGAATTGATACGTCATTGTAGTGCAGATTTCCTTTGCAAGCTTGCTAGGTTGGCCAAAAAGTGCGTATAAGTTTTTTCCTGATTCAGGAAAAAACGCATACGCCCTTTTTGGCCAAGTGCATCATTGTGGACGTTCTGCCTCTTTTCCTATGCTTTACATGCAATTCCAGTCTACCTCCTGAAATCGGTTTCCTGCAATTCTGACCTGCATTCAAGTCCTCTTGGCAGCCTTACTTCAATATATTTTTAGACGATAGATGTCATTTATAACTCTGCAGGTTTGTGAATGACAGTGCCCCTGAGTTCCTTTCTTCAGCTCGCTTTCTTGTGAGCTGGCCGCAACACTGCTGGATTGCTTCAGGCCCTAGTGTGGTTCCGGCATGGCACACTGAGCCTTTGGTTAATTCCTCTTCCTGGTGGGAAATGAGAGTTAAATTTGCCCGTCCAGATACCTCCAGCTAGTCTCACATTTGTTCTCACTATTCCTGTTCATCTTCCGCAGAAATTGCAAACTGGGCCAAACAGGAGGTTAAAGGCAGTGACTCTCCAAGTGGGGAGAGTGTTAGTAAAGCGTCTGGAATGTTGAACCCGAGTACCAGGAGATGAAAACTGATACACATTTGAACACGTTTACCGATCACACGGTGGATCATACTCTGGGTTCCACATGCATGTTTTAGCTGAAGGAAGAATCCCTTAAACCTGGAGAGTTGGGACCCATGGAATGGGTAGCATGCAATATGACTTCAAAGGGTCTGCATTTGCTCACTGAACCTCAGCAATCCTATCACTGCTGCGCTTATGCCGCTGTACACACGCTTGATTCTCTTTCGGAGACATATAAATCCATAGGTTTTAAGATTATTACTAGTCAGGTATATTCTTAGGCGTTTAATATGGGGGGTTGAGTCCACTTCGTTGAGCAAGGATTAGCTCTTGTCTATTACATATTTGGCTTATGGAACGATATCTGTGCTAATTTCAATCTCTGCTTTTATGCAGCACCCCAACTCACCTTTCCGCTTAAGCAAGCATAAGTTGGTTTTCTACATTTGAGACCCTGTTCTGTTTTGTAATTCAGTTCCTGTGTAGCCAAGTTTGCAGTCCATGTAGTCGTGATATCTTATGATGTTTCTTTTTCTGTGTGACTTATTTCACTTAGAATCATCGTACCTGAATCCACTCATTATGCTGCTACGTGTCTCATGACATAGATTTCATTGCTGAGTGATATTGCATTGTACGTAAGCACCACAACTTCTTTATCCATTTTTCGCTTTCCGTGATATTGAACTTGTACCGTAAACGAGGGTCTTGTAAACAGAGCCATCCCAAACTTTTGGGTGGCTGTGTCTTTTTGATTTGAATTTCCCTAAGCTATAGGACCATTAGTGGACATGCCCTAGGCTCTGTTGCTTTGTTTTGTAGATGTTTCAGGAAACACCATACACTTCTCCAGAGTGGCTGCTGGCAAATAACATCCCACCCATCAGCATAACAAGGCTCCCAGTTCTCCATGGCCTGTCCTGCCTTTCTGGATTTTACACTTTTTTCAGATGGCCCTTTTGACCAGGGCAAGTGAGACTTCATTGTAGTGCAGATTTCCTTTGCAAGCTTGCTTGGTTGGCCAAAAAGGGCGTATGCGTTTTTTCCTGAATATATTCAGGAAAAAACGCATACGCACTTTTTGGCCAAGTGCATCATTGTGGACGTTCTGCCTCTTTTCCTATGCTTTACATGCAATTCCAGTCTACCTCCTGAAATCGGTTTCCTGCAATTCTGCCCCGCTTTCAAGTCCTCTTGGCAGCCTTACTTCAATATATTTTAGGACGATAGCTGTCATTTATAACTCTGCAGGTTTGTGAATGACAGTGCCCCTGAGCTCCTTTCTTCAACTCGCTTTCTTGTGAGCTGGCCGCAACACCAAAGGATTGCTTCAGGCCCTAGTGTGGTTCCGGCATGGCACGCTGAGCCGTTGGTTAATTCCTCTTCCTGTTGGGAAATGAGAGTTAAATTTGCCCGTCCAGACACCTCCAGCTAGTCTCTCATTGGTTCTCCCTATTCCTGTTCATTTTCCGCAGAAATTGCAAACTGGGCCAAACAGGAGGTTAAAGGCACTGACTCTCCAAGTGGGGAGAGTGTTAGTGAAGCGTCTGGAATGTTGCACCCGAGTACCAGGGGAGGAAAACTGAGACACATTTGAACACGTTTCCCGATCACACGGTGGATCATACTCTGGGTTCCACATGCATGTTTTAGCTGAAGGAAGAATCCCTTAAACCTGGAGAGTTGAGACCCATGGAATGGGTACCATGCAATATGACTTCAAAGGGTCTGCATTTGCTCACCGAACCTCACCAATCCTATCACTGCTGCGTTTATGCCGCTGTACACACGCTTGATTCTCTTTCGGAGACATATAAATCCATAGGTTTTAAGATTCTTACTAGTCAGGTATATTCTTCGGCGTTTAATATGGGGTGTTGAGTCCACTTCGTTGAGCAAGGAGTAGCTCTTGTCTATTACATATTTGGCTTATGGAACAGTATCTGTGCTAATTTCAATCTCTAGTTTTATGCAGCACCCCAACTCACCTTTCCCCTTAAGCAAGCATAAGTTGCTTTTCTACATTTGAGACCCTGTTCTGTTTTGTAATTCAGTTCCTGTGTAGCCAAGTTTACATTCCGTGTATTAGTGATATCTTATGATGTTTCTTTTTCTGTGTGACTTATTTCACTTAGAATCATCGTACCTGAATCCACTCATTATGCTGCTACGGGCCTGATGACATAGATTTCATTGCTGAGTGATATTGCACTGTACGTAAGTACCACAACTTTTTTATCCATTTTTCGCATTCTGCGATATTGAACTTGTACCGTAAACGAGGTTCTTGTAAACAGAGCCGTCCCAAACTTTGCGGTGGCTGTGTCTTTTTCATTTTAATTTCCCTAAGCTATAGGACCATAAGTGGAAGTGCCATAGGCTCTGTTGCTTTGTTTTTTGGATGTTTCAGGAAACACCATACACTTCTCCAGAGTGACTGTTGGCAATTTACGTCCCGCCCATCAGCATAACAAGGCTCCCAGTTCTCCATGGCCTGTCCTGCCTTTCTGGATTTTACACTTTTTTCAGATGGCCCTTTTGACTGGGGGGCAGTGAGACTTCATTGTAGTGCAGATTTCCTTTGCAAGCTTGCTTGGTTGGCCAAAAAGGGCGTATGCGTTTTTTCCTGAGTATATTCAGGAAAAACGCATACGCACTTTTTGGCCAAGTGCATCATTGTGGACTTTCTGCTTCTTTTCCTATGCTTTACATGCAATTCCAGTCTACCTCCTGAAGTCAGTTTCCTGCAATTCTGCCCCGCTTTCAAGTCCTCTTGGCAGCCTTACTTCAATATATTTTTGGACGATAGCTGTCATTTATAACTCTGCAGGTTTGTGAATGACAGTGCCACTGAGCTCCTTTCTTCAACTCGCTTTCTTGTGAGCAGGCCGCAACACAGGAAGGATTGCTTCAGGCCCTAGTGTGGCTCCGGCACGGCACCTGAGCCTTTGGTTAATGCATCTTCCTGGTGGGAAATGAGAGTTAAATTTGCCCGTCCAGACACCTCCAGCTAGTCCTACATTTGTTCTCCCTATTCCTGTTCATCTTCTGCAGAAATTGCAAACTGGGCCAAACAGGAGGTTAAAGGCACTGACTCTCAAGGTGGGGAGAGTGTTTGTAAAGCGTGTGGAATGTTGCACCCGAGTACCAGGGGACGAAAACTGAGACACATTTGAACACATTTCCCGATCACACGGTGGATCATTCTCTGGGTTCCACATGCATGTTTTAGCTGAAGGAAGAATCCCTTAACCCTGGAGAGTTGAGACCCATGGGATGGGTACCATGCAATATGACTTCAAAGGGTCTGCATTTGCTCACCGAACGTCACCAATCCTATCACTGCTGCATTTATGCCGCTGTACACACACTTGATTCTCGTTCGGGGACATATAAATCCATAGGTTTTAAGATTCTTACTAGTCAGGTATATTCTTAGGCATTTAATATGGGGTGTTGAGTCCACTTCGCTGAGCAAGGAGTAGCTCTAGTCTATTACATATTTTGCTTATGGAACGGTATCTGTGCCAATTTCAATCTCTTGTTTCATGCAGCACCCCAACTCACTATCTCGTTAAGCAAGAATAAGTTGGTTTTCTACATGTGAGAAACTGTTCTGTTTTGTAATTCAGTTCCTGTGTAGCCAAGTTTACATTGCGTGTATTAGTGATATCTTATGATGTTTCTTTTTCTCTGTGACTTATTTCACTTAGAATCATCGTACCTGAATCCACTCATATGCTGCTACGGGCCTGATGACATAGATTTCATTGCTGAGTGATATTGCATTGTACGAAAGCACCACAACTTCTTTATCCATTTTTTGCTTTCTGCGATATTGAACTTGTACCATAAACGAGGTTCTTGTAAACAGAGCCATCCCAAACTTTGGGGTGGCTGTGAATTTTTGATTTTAATTTCGCTAAGCTATAGGACCATAAGTGGAAGTGCCCTAGGCTCTGTTGCTTTGTTTTTTGGATGCTTCAGGAAACACCATACACTTCTCCAGAGTGGCTGTTGGCAATTTACATCCCGCCCATCAGCATAACAAGGATCCCAGTTCTCCATGGCCTCTCCTGCCTTTCTGGATTTTACACATTTTTCATATGGCCCTTTTGACCGGGGGACAGTGAGACTTCATTGTAGTGCAGATTTCCTTTGCAAGCTTGCTTTATTGCCCAAAAAGTGCGTATGTGTTTCTTCCTGAGTATATTCAGGAAAAACGCATACGCCCTTTTTGGCCAAGTGCATCATTGTGGACTTTCTGCTTCTTTTCCTATGCTTTACATGCAATTCCAGTGTACCTCCTGAAGTCAGTTTCCTGCAATTCTGCCCCGCTTTCAAGTCCTCTTGGCAGCCTTACTTCAATATATTTTTGGACGATAGCTGTCATTTATAACTCTGCAGGTTTGTGAATGACAGTGCCACTGAGCTCCTTTCTTCAACTCGCTTTCTTGTGAGCAGGCCGCAACACCGGAAGGATTGCTTCAGGCCCTAGTGTGGCTCCGGCACGGCACACTGAGCTTTTGGTTAATTCCTCTTCCTGGTGGGAAATGAGAGTTAAATTTGCCCGTCCAGACACCTCCAGCTAGTCTCACGTTTGTTCTCCCTATTCCTGTTCATCTTCTGCAGAAATTGCAAACTGGGCCAAACAGGAGGTTAAAGGCACTGACTCTCAAGGTGGGGAGAGTGTTTGTAAAGCGTGTGGAATGTTGCACCCGAGTACCAGGGGACGAAAACTGAGACACATTTGAACACGTTTCCCGATCACACGGTGGATCATACTCTGGGTTCCACATGCATGTTTTAGCTGAAGGAAGAACCCCTTAAACCTGGAGAGTTGAGACCCATGGAATGGGTACCATGCAATATGACTTCAAAGGGTCTGCATTTGCTCACCGAACGTCACCAATCCTATCACTGCTGCGTTTATGCCGCTGTACACACACTTGATTCTCGTTCGGGGACATATAAATCCATAGGTTTTAAGATTCTTACTAGTCAGGTATATTTTTAGGCGTTTAATATGGGGTGTTGAGTCCACTTCGTTGAGCAAGGAGTAGCTCTAGTCTATTATATATTTCGCTTATGGAACGGTATCTGTGCCAATTTCAATCTCTTGTTTCATGCAGCACCCCAACTCACTATCTCGTTAAGCAAGATTAAGTTGGTTTTCTACATGTGAGACCCTGTTCTGTTTTGTAATTCAGTTCCTGTGTAGCCAAGTTTACATTGCGTGTATTAGTGATATCTTATGATGTTTCTTTTTCTCTGTGACTTATTTCACTTAGAATCATCGTACCTGAATCCACTCATATGCTGCTACGGGCCTGATGACATAGATTTCATTGCTGAGTGATATTGCATTGTACGAAAGCACCACAACTTCTTTATCCATTTTTCGCTTTCTGCGAAATTGAACTTGTACCGTAAACGAGGTTCTTGTAAACAGAGCCGTCCCAAACTTTGGGGTGGCTGTGTCTTTTTGATTTTAATTGCCCTAAGCTATAGAACCATAAGTGGAAGTGCCCTAGGCTCTGTTGCTTTGTTTTTTAGATGTTTCAGGAAACACCATACACTTCTCCAGAGTGGCTGTTGGCAATTTACATCCTGCCCATCAGCATAACAAGGCTCCCAGTTCTCCATGGCCTGTCCTGCCTTTATGGATTTTACACTTTTTTCAGATGGCCCTTTTGACCGGGGGGAAGTGAGACTTCATTTTAGTGCAGATTTCCTTTGCAAGCTTGCTTGGTTGGCCAAAAAGGGCATATGCGTTTTTTCCTGAATATATTCAGGAAAAAACGCATATGCCCTTTTTGGCCAAGTGCATCATTGTGGACGTTCTGCCTCTTTTCCTATGCTTTACATGCAATTCCAGTCTACCTACTGAAATGGGTTTCCTGCAATTCTGCCCTGCTTTCAAGTCCTCTTGGCAGCCTTACTTCAATATATTTTTGGACGATAGCTGTCATTTATAACTCTGCAGGTTTGTGAATTACAGTGCCCCTGAGCTCCTTTCTTCAACTCGCTTTCTTGTGAGCTGGCCGCAACACCGCAGGATTGCTTCAGGCCCTAGTGTTGTTCTGGCACGGCACGCTGAGCCTTTGGTTAATTCCTCTTCCTGGTGGGAAATGAGAGTTAAATTTGCCCGTCCAGACACCTCCAGCTAGTCTCTCATTGGTTCTCCCTATTCCTGATCCTCTTACGCAGAAATTGCAAACTGGGCCAAACAGGAGGTTACAGGCACTGACTCTCCAAGTGGGGAGAGTGTTAGTAAAGCGTCTGGATTGTTGCACCCGAGAACCAGGGGACGAAAACTGAGACACATTTGAACACGTTTCCCGATCACACGGTGGATCATACTCTTTGTTCCACATGCATGTTTTAGCTGAAGGAAGAATCCCTTAAACCTGGAGAGTTGAGACCCATGGAATGGGTACCATGCAATATGACTTCAAAAGTTCTGCATTTGCTCACCGAACCTCACCAATCCTATCACTGCTGCGTTTATGCCGCTGTACACACGCTTGATTCTCTTTCAGAGACATATAAATCCATAGGTTTTAAGATTCTTACTAGTCAGGAATATTCTTATGGCGTTTAATATGGCATCTTGAGTCCACTTCGTTGAGCAAGGAGTAGCTCTTGTCTATTATATATTTGGCTTATGGAACGGTATCTGTGCTAATTTCAATCTCTGGTTTTATGCAGCACCCCAACTCACCTTTCCCCTTAAGCAAGCATAAGTTGGTTTTCTACATTTGAGACCCTGTTCTGTTTTGTAATTCAGTTCCTGTGTAGCCAAGTTTACATTCCGTGTATTAGTGATATCTTATGATGTTTCTTTTTCTGTGTGACTTATTTCACATAGAATCATCGTACCTGAATCCACTCATTATGCTGCTATGGGACTGATGACATAGATTTCATTGCTGAGTGATATTGCATTGTACGTAAGTACCACAACTTCTTTATCCAGTTTTCGCTTTCTGTGATATTGAACTTGTACCATACAGGAGGTTCTTGTAAACAGAGCCGTCCCAAACTTTGGGGTGGCTGTGTCTTTTTGATTTTAATTTCCCTAAGCTATAGGACCATAAGTGGAAGTGCCCTAGGCTCTGTTGCTTTGTTTTTTAGATGTTTCAGGAAACACCATACACTTCTCCAGAGTGGCTGTTGGCAATTTACATCCCGCCCATCAGCATAACAAGGCTCCCAGTTCTCCATGGCCTCTCCTGCCTTTCTGGATTTTACACTTTTTTCAGATGGCCCTTTTGACTGGGGGGCAGTGAGACTTCATTGTAGTGCAGATTTCCTTTGCAAGCTTGCTTGGTTGGCCAAAAAGCACGTATGCGTTTTTTCCTGAATATATTCAGAAAAAAACGCATACGCGCTTTTTGGCCAATTGCATCATTGTGGATGTTCTGCCTCTTTTTCTATGCTTTACATGCAATTCCAGTCTACCTCTTGAAATCAGTTTCCTGCAATTCTGCCCCGCTTTCAAGTCCTCTTGGCAGCCTTACTTGAATATATTTTTGGACGATAGCTGTCATTTATAACTCTGCAGGTTTGTGAATTACAGTGCCCCTGAGCTCCTTTCTTCAACTCGCTTTCTTGTGACCTGGCCGCAAAACCGCAGGATTGCTTCAGGCCTTAGTGTGGTTCCTGCACGGCACACTGAGCCTTTGTTTAATTCCTCTTCCTGGTGGGAAATGAGAGTTAAATTTGCCCGTCCAGACACCTCCAGCTAGTCTCTCATTAGTTCTCCTTATTCCTGTTCTTTTTCCGCAGAAATTGCAAACTGGGCCAAACAGGAGGTTAAAGGCACTGACTCTCCAAGTGGGGAGAGTGTTAGTAAAGCATCTGGAATGTTGCACCCGAGTACCAGGGGACGAAAACTGAGACACATTTGAACACGTTTCCCGATCACATGGTGGATCATACTCTGGGATCCACATGCATGTTTTAGCTGAAGGAAGAATCCCTTAAACTTGGAGAGTTGAGACCCATGGAATGGGTACCATGCAATACAACTTCAAAGGGTCTGCATTTGCTCACCGATCCTCACCAATCCTATCACTGCTGCGTTTATGCCACTGTACACACACTGGATTCTCTTTCGGAGACATATAAATCCATAGGTTTTAAGATTCTTACTAGTCAGGTATATTCTTAGGCGTTTAATATGGGGTGTTGAGTCCACTTTGTTGAGCAAGGAGTAGCTCTGGTCTATTACATATTTGCCTGATGGAATGGTGTCTGTTGTAATTTCAATCTCTGGTTTTATGCAGCACCCCAACTCACCTTTCCCCTTAAGCAAGCATAAGTTGGTTTGCTACATTTGAGACCCTGTTCTGTTTTGTAATTCAGTTCCTGTGTAGCCAAGTTTACATTCCGTGTAGTAGTGATATCTTATGACGTTTCTTTTTCTGTATGACTTATTTCACTTAGAGTCATCGTACCTGAATCCACTCATTATGCTGCTACGGGCCTGATGACATAGATTTCATTGCTGAGTGATATTGCATTGTACGTAAGTACCACAACTTCTTTACCCAGTTTTCACTTTCTGTGATATTGAACTTGTACCGTAAACAAGGTTCTTGTAAACAGAGCCGTCCCAAACTTTGGGGTGGCTGTGTCTTTTTGATTTTAATTTCCCTAAGCTATAAGACCATAAGTGGAAGTGCCAAAGGCTCTGTTGCTGTGTTTTTTAGATGTTTTAGGAATCACCATACACTTCTCCAGAGTGGCTGTTGGCAATTTACATCCCGCCCATCAGCATAACAAGGCTCCCAGTTCTTCATGGCCTGTCCTGCCTTTCTGGATTTTAAACATTTTTCAGATGGCCCTTTTGACCGGGGGGCAGTGAGACTTCATTGTAGTGCAGATTTCCTTTGCAAGCTGCTTGGTTGGCCAAAAAGTGCATATGCGTTTTCTCCTGAATATATTCAGGAAAAAACGCATACGCCCTTTTTGGCCAAGTGCATCATTGTGGACGTTCTGCCTCTTTTCCTGTGCTTTACATGCAATTCCAGTCTACCTCCTGAAATCGGTTTCCTGCAATTCTGTCCCGCTTTCAAGTCCTCTTGGCAGCCTTACTTCAATATATTTTTGGACGATAACTGTCATTTATAACTCTGCAAGTTTGTGAATTACAGTGCCCCTGAGCTCCTTTCTTCAACTCGCTTTCTTGTGAGGTGGCCGCAACACCGCAGGATTGTTTCAGGCCCTAGTGTGGTTCCAGCATGGCACGCTGAGCCTTTCGTGGATTCCTCTTCCTGGTGGGAAATGAGAGTTAAATTTGCCCGTCCAGACACCTCCAGCTAGTATCTCATTGGTTCACCCTATTCCTGTTCATTTTCTGCAGAAATTGCAAACTGGGCCAAAAGGGAGGTTAAAGGCACTGACTCTCCAAGTGGGGAGAGTGTTAGTAAAACGTCTGGAATGTTGCACCCGAGTACCAGGGGACGAAAACTGAGACACATTTGAACACGTTTCCCGATCACGCAGTGGATCATACTCTGGGTTCCACATGCATGTTTTAGCTGAAGGAAGAATCCCTTAAACCTGGAGAGTTGAGACCCATGGAATGGGTACCGTGCAATATGACTTCAAAGGGTCTGCATTTGCTCACTGAACCTCACCAATCCTACCACTGCTGCCTTTATGCCGCTGTACACACACTTGATTCTCTTTCGGAGACATAGAAATCCATAGGTTTTAAGATTCTTACTAGTCAGGTATATTCTTAGGCATTTAATATGGGGTGTTCAGTCCACTTCCTTGAGCAAGGAGTAGCTATTGTCTATTACATATTTGGCTTATGGAACGGTATCTGTGCTAATTTCAATCTCTGGTTTTATGCAGCACCCCAACTCACCTTTCCCCTTAAGCAAGCATAAGTTGGTTTTCTACGTTTGAGACCCTGTTCTGTTTTGTAATTCAGTCCCTGTGTAGCCAAGTTTACATTCCGTGTAGTAGTGATATCTTATGATGTTTCTTTTTCTGTGTGACTTATTTCACTTAGGATCTTCGTACCTGAATCCACTCTTTAGGCTGCTACGGGCCTGATGACATAGATTTCATTGCTGAGTGATATTGCATTGTACGTAAGTACCACAACGTCTTTATCCATTTTTCACATTCTGTGATATTGAACTTGTACCGTAAACGAGGTTCTTGTAAACAAAGCCGTCCCAAACTTTCGGGTGGCTGTGTCTTTTTCATTTTAATTTGCCTAAGCTATAGGACCATAAGTGGAAGTGCCCTAGGCTCTGATGCTTTGTTTTTTAGATGTTTCAGGAAACACCATACACTTCTCCAGAGTGGCTGTTGGCAATTTACATCCCGCCCATCAGCATAACAAGGCTCCCAGTTCTCCATGGCCTGTCCTGCCTTTCTGGATTTTACAGTTTTTTCAGATGGCCCTTTTGACCGGGGGGCAGTGAGACTTCATTGTAGTGCAGATTTCCTTTGCAAGCTTGCTTGGTTGGCCAAAAATGGCGTATGCGTTTTTTCCTGAATATATTCAGGAAAAAACGCATACGCCCTTTCTCGCCAAGTGCATCATTGTGGACGTTCTGCCTCTTTTCCTATGCTTTAAATGCAATTCCAGTCTACCTCCTGAAATCAGTTTCCTGCAATTCTGCCCCACTTTCAAGTCCTCTTGGCAGTCTTACTTCAATATATCTTTGGACGATAGCTGTCATTTATAACTCTGCCGGTTTGTGAATTACAGTGCTCCTGAGCTCCTTTCTTCAACTCGCTTTCTTGTGAGCTGGACGCAACACCGCAGGGTTGCTTCAGGCCCTAGCGTGTTCTGGCTCGGCACGCTGAGCCTTTGGTTAATTCCTCTTCCTGGTGGGAAATGAGAGTTAAATTTGCCCGTCCAGACACCTCCAGCTAGTCTCTCATTGTTTCTCCCTATTCCTGTTCATCTTCCGCAGAAATTGTAAACTGGGCCAAACAGGAGGTTAAAGGCACTGACTCTCCAAGTGGGGAGAGTGTTAGTAAAGCGTCTGGAATGTTGCGCCTGAGTACCAGGGGACGAAAACTGAGACACATTTGAACACGTTTCCCAATCACATCTTGGATCGTACTCTGGGTTCCACATGCATGTTTTAGCTGAAGGAAGAATCCCTTAAACCTGGAGAGTTGAGACCCATGGAATGGGTACCATGCAATATGACTTCAAAGGGTCTGCATTTGCTCACCGAACCTCACCAATCCTATCACTGCTGCGTTTATGCCACTGTACACACGCTTTATTCTCTTTTGGAGACATATAAATCCATAGGTTTTAAGATTCTTACTAGTCAGGTATATTCTTAGGCGTTTAATATGGGGTGTTGAGTCCACTTCGTTGAGCAAGGAGTAGCTCTTGTCTATTATATATTTGGCTTATGGAACGGTATCTGTGCTAATTTCAATCTCTGGTTTTATGCAGCACCCCAACTCACCTTTCCCCTTAAGCAAGCATAAGTTGGTTTTCTACATTTGAGACCCTGTTCTGTTTTGTAATTCAGTTCCTGTGTAGCCAAGTTTACATTCCGTGTAGTAGTGATATCTTATGATGTTTCTTTTTCTGTGTGACTTATTTCACATAGAATCATCGTACCTGAATCCACTCATTATGCTGCTACGGGCCTGATGACATAGATTTCATTGCTGAGTGATATTGCATTGTACGTAAGTACCACAACTTCTTTATCCAGTTTTCGCTTTCTGTGATATTGAACTTGTACCATACAGGAGGTTCTTGTAAACAGAGCCGTCCCAAACTTTGGGGTGGCTGTGTCTTTTTGATTTTAATTTCCCTAAGCTATAGGACCATAAGTGGAAGTGCCCTAGGCTCTGTTGCTTTGTTTTTTAGATGTTTCAGGAAACACCATACACTTCTCCAGAGTGGCTGTTTGCAATTTACATCCCGCCCATCAGCATAACAAGGCTCCCAGTTCTCCATGGCCTCTCCTGCCTTTCTGGATTTTACACTTTTTTCAGATGGCCCTTTTGACTGGGGGGAAGTGAGACTTCATTGTAGTGCAGATTTCCTTTGCAAGATGCTTGGTTGGCCAAAAAGTGCATATGCGTTTTCTCCTGAATATATTCAGGAAAAAACGCATACGCCCTTTTTGGCCAAGTGCATCATTGTGGACGTTCTGCCTCTTTTCCTGTGCTTTACATGCAATTCCAGTCTACCTCCTGAAATCGGTTTCCTGCAATTCTGTCCCGCTTTCAAGTCCTCTTGGCAGCCTTACTTCAATATATTTTTGGACGATAACTGTCATTTATAACTCTGCAAGTTTGTGAATTACAGTGCCCCTGAGCTCCTTTCTTCAACTCGCTTTCTTGTGAGGTGGCCGCAACACCGCAGGATTGTTTCAGGCCCTAGTGTGGTTCCAGCATGGCACGCTGAGCCTTTGGTTCATTCCTCTTCCTGGTGGGAAATGAGAGTTAAATTTGCCTGTCCAGACACCTCCAGCTAGTATCTCATTGGTTCACCCTATTCCTGTTCATTTTCTGCAGAAATTGCAAACTGGGCCAAACGGGAGGTTAAAGGCACTGACTCTCCAAGTGGGGAGAGTGTTAGTAAAGCGTCTGGAATGTTGCACCCGAGTACCAGGTGACGAAAACTGAGACACATTTGAACACGTTTCCCGATCACGCAGTGGATCATACTCTGGGTTCCACATGCATGTTTTAGCTGAAGGAAGAATCCCTTAAACCTGGAGAGTTGAGACCCATGGAATGGGTACCGTGCAATATGACTTCAAAGGGTCTGCATTTGCTCACTGAACCTCACCAATCCTATCACTGCTGCCTTTATGCCGCAGTACACACACTTGATTCTCTTTCGGAGACATAGAAATCCATAGGTTTTAAGATTCTTACTAGTCAGGTATATTCTTAGGCATTTAATATGGGGTGTTCAGTCCACTTCCTTGAGCAAGGAGTAGCTATTGTCTATTACATATTTGGCTTATGAAATGGTATCTGTGCTAATTTCAATCTCTGGTTTTATGCAGCACCCCAACTCACCTTTCCCCTTAAGCAAGCATAAGTTGGTTTTCTACGTTTGAGACCCTGTTCTGTTTTGTAATTCAGTCCCTGTGTAGCCAAGTTTACATTCCGTGTAGTAGTGATATCTTATGATGTTTCTTTTTCTGTGTGGCTTATTTCACTTAGGATCTTCGTACCTGAATCCACTCTTTAGGCTGCTACGGGCCTGATGACATAGATTTCATTGCTGAGTGATATTGCATTGTACGTAAGTACCACAACGTCTTTATCCATTTTTCACTTTCTGTGATATTGAACTTGTACCGTAAACGAGGTTCTTGTAAACAGAACCGTCCCAAACTTTGGGGTGGCTGTGTCTTTTTGATTTTAATTTCCCTAAGCTATAGGACCATAAGTGGAAGTGCCCTAGGCTCTGATGCTTTGTTTTTTAGATGTTTCAGGAAACACCATACACTTCTCCAGAGTGGCTGTTGGCAATTTACATCCCACCCATCAGCATAACAAGGCTCCCAGTTCTCCATGGCCTGTCCTGCCTTTCTGGATTTTACACTTTTTTCAGATGGTCCTTTTGACCAGGGGATAGTGAGACTTCATTGTTGTGCAGATTTCCTTTGCAAGCTTGCTTGGTTGGCCAAAAAGGGGCGTATGCGTTTTTTCCTGAATATATTCAGGAAAAAACGGATACGCCCCTATTTGGCCAAGTGCATCCTTGTGGACGTTCTGCCTCTTTTCCTATGCTTTACATGCAATTCCAGTCTACCTCCTGAAATCGGGCTCCTGCAATTCTGCCCCGTTTCCAAGTCCTCTTGGCAGCCTTACTTCAATATATTTTTGGACGATAGCTGTCATTTATAAATCTGCAGGGTGTGAATGACAGTGCCCCTGAGCTCCTTTCTTCAACTCGCTTTCTTGTGAGCTGGCCGCAACACCGCAGGATTGCTTCAGGCCCTAGTGTGGTTCCGGCATGGCACGCTGAGCCTTTGGTTCATTCCTCTTCCTGGTCAGAAATGAGAGTTAAATTTGCCCGTCCAGACACCTCCAGCTAGTCTCTCATTGGTTCTCCCTGTTCCTGTTCATTTTCCGCAGAAATTGCAAACTGGGCCAAAAAGGAGGTTACAGGCACTGACTCTCCAAGTGGGGAGAGTGTTACTAAAGCATATGGAATGTTGCACCCGAGTACCAGGGGACGAAAACTGAGACACATTTGAACACGTTTCCCGATCACACTGCAGACCATACTCTGGGTTCCCCATGCATGTTTTAGCTGAAGGAAGAATCCCTTAAACCTGGAGAGTTGAGACCCATGGAATGGGTATCATGCAATATGACTTCAAAGGGTCTGCATTTGCTCACTGAACCTCACCAATCCTATCACTGCTGCGTTTATGCTGCTGTACACACGCTTGATTCTCTTTCGGAGACTTATCAATGCATAGGTTTTAAGATTCTTAATAGTCAGGTATATTATTAGGCGTTTAATATGGGGTGTTGAGTCCACTTCGTTGAGCAAGGAGTAGCTCTTGTCTATTACATATTTGGCTTATGGAACGGTATCTGTGCTAATTTCAATCTCTGATTTTATGCAGCACCCCAACTCACCTTTCCCCTTAAGCAAGCATAAGTTGGTTTTCTACATTTGAGACCCTGTTCTGTTTTGTAATTCAGTCCCTGTGTAGCCAAGTTTACATTCCGTGTATTAGTGATATCTTGTGATGTTTCTTTTTCTGTGTGACTTATTTCACTTAGGATCTTCGTACCTGAATCCACTCTTTAGGCTGCTACGGGCCTGATGACATAGATTTCATTGCTGAGTGATATTGCATTGTACGTAAGTACCACAACTTCTTTATCCATTTTTCGCTTTCTGTGATATTGAACTTGTACCGTAACGAGGTTCTTGTAAACAGAGCCGTCCCAAACTTTGGGGTGGCTGTGTCTTTTTGATTTTAATTTCCCTAAGCTATAGGACCATAAGTGGAAGTGCCCTAGGCTCTGATGCTTTGTTTTTTAGATGTTTCAGGAAACACCATACACTTCTCCAGAGTGGCTGTTGGCAATTTACATCCCGCCCATCAGCATAACAAGGCTCCCAGTTCTCCATGGCCTGTCCTGCCTTTCTGGATTTTACACTTTTTTCAGATGGCCCTTTAGACTGGGGGGCAGTGAGACTTCATTGTAGTGCAGATTTCCTTTGCAAGCTTGCTTGGTTGGCCAAAAAGTGCATATGCGTTTTTTCCTAAATATATTCAGGAAAAAATGCATACGCCCTTTTTAGCCAAGTGCGTCATTGTGGACGTTCTGCCTCTTTTCCTATGCTTTACATGCAATTCCAGTCTACCTCCTGAAATCGGTTTCCTGCAATTCTGCCCCGCTTTCAAGTCCTCTTGGCAGCCTTACTTCAATATATTTTTGGACGATAGCTGTGATTTATAACTCTGCAGGTTTGTGAATGACTGTGCCCCTGAGCTCCTTTCTTCAACTCGCTTTCTTGTGAGCTGGCCACAACACCGCAGGATTGCTTCAGGCCCTAGTGTGGTTCCGGCACGGTACACTGAGCTTTTGGCTAATTCCTCTTCCTGGTGGGAAATGAGAGTTAAATTTGCCCGTGCAGACACCTCCAGCTGTCTCTCATTGGTTCTCCATATTGCTGTTCATCTTTCACAGAAATTGCAAACTGGGCCAAACAGGAGGTTAAAGGCACTGACTCTCCAAGTGGGGAGAGTGTTACTAAAGCGTCTGGAATGTTGCACCCGAGTACCACGGGACGAAATCTGAGACACATTTGAAAACGTTTCCCGATCACACGGTGGATCATACTCTGGGTTCCACATGCATGTTTTAGCTGAAGGAAGAATCCCTTAAACCTGGAGAGTTGAGACCCATGGAATGGGTACCATGCAATATGACTTCAAAGGGTCTGCATTTGCTCACCGAACCTCACCAATCCTATCACTGCTGCGTTTATGCCGTTGTACACACGCTTGATTCTCTTTCAGAGACATATAAATCCATAGGTTTTAAGATTCTTACTAGTCAGGTATATTCTTAGGCGTTTAATATGGGGTGTTGAGTCCACTTCGTTGAGCAAGGAGTAGCTCTTGTCTATTACATATTTGGCTTATGGAACGGTATCTGTGCTAATTTCAATCTCTGGCTTTATGCAGCACCCTAACTCACCTTTCCCCTGAAGCAAGCATAAGTTGGTTTTCTACATTTGAGACCCTGTTCTGTTTTGTAATTCAGTTCCTGTGTAGCCAAGTTTACATTCCGTGTAGTAGTGATATCTTATGATGTTTCTTTTTCTGTGTGACTTATTTCTCTTAGAATCATCGTACCTGAATCCACTCATTATGCTGCTACTGGCCTGATGACATAGATTTCATTGCTGAGTGATATTACATTGTACGTAAGTACCACAACTTCTTTATCCATTTTTCGCTTTCTGTGATATTGAACTTGTACCGTAAAAGAGGTTCTTGTAAACAGAGCTGTCCCAAACTTTGGGGTGGCTGTGTCTTTTTGATTTTAATTTCCCTAAGCTATAGGACCATAAGTGGAAGTGCCCTAGGCTCTGTTGCTTTGTTTTGTAGATGTTTCAGGAAACACCATACACTTCTCCAGAGTGGCTGTTGGCAATTTACATCCCGCCCATCAGCATAACAAGGCTCCCAGTTCTCCATGGCCTGTCCTGCCTTTCTGGATTTTACACTTTTTTCAGATGGCCCTTTAGACTGGGGGGCAGTGAGACTTCATTGTAGTGCAGATTTCCTTTGCAAGCTTGCTTGGTTGGCCAAAAAGAGCATATGCGTTTTTTCCTAAATATATTCAGGAAAAAATGCATACGCCCTTTTTAGCCAAGTGCGTCATTGTGGACGTTCTGCCTCTTTTCCTATGCTTTACATGCAATTCCAGTCTACCTCCTGAAATCGGTTTCCTGCAATTCTGCCCCGCTTTCAAGTCCTCTTGGCAGCCTTACTTCAATATATTTTTGGACGATAGCTGTGATTTATAACTCTGCAGGTTTGTGAATGACTGTGCCCCTGAGCTCCTTTCTTCAACTCGCTTTCTTGTGAGCTGGCCACAACACCGCAGGATTGCTTCAGGCCCTAGTGTGGTTCCGGCACGGTACACTGAGCTTTTGGCTAATTCCTCTTCCTGGTGGGAAATGAGAGTTAAATTTGCCCGTGCAGACACCTCCAGCTGTCTCTCATTGGTTCTCCATATTGCTGTTCATCTTTCACAGAAATTGCAAACTGGGCCAAACAGGAGGTTAAAGGCACTGACTCTCCAAGTGGGGAGAGTGTTACTAAAGCGTCTGGAATGTTGCACCCGAGTACCACGGGACGAAATCTGAGACACATTTGAAAACGTTTCCCGATCACACGGTGGATCATACTCTGGGTTCCACATGCATGTTTTAGCTGAAGGAAGAATCCCTTAAACCTGGAGAGTTGAGACCCATGGAATGGGTACCATGCAATATGACTTCAAAGGGTCTGCATTTGCTCACCGAACCTCACCAATCCTATCACTGCTGCGTTTATGCCGTTGTACACACGCTTGATTCTCTTTCAGAGACATATAAATCCATAGGTTTTAAGATTCTTACTAGTCAGGTATATTCTTAGGCGTTTAATATGGGGTGTTGAGTCCACTTCGTTGAGCAAGGAGTAGCTCTTGTCTATTACATATTTGGCTTATGGAACGGTATCTGTGCTAATTTCAATCTCTGGTTTTATGCAGCACCCTAACTCACCTTTCCCCTGAAGCAAGCATAAGTTGGTTTTCTACATTTGAGACCCTGTTCTGTTTTGTAATTCAGTTCCTGTGTAGCCAAGTTTACATTCCGTGTAGTAGTGATATCTTATGATGTTTCTTTTTCTGTGTGACTTATTTCTCTTAGAATCATCGTACCTGAATCCACTCATTATGCTGCTACTGGCCTGATGACATAGATTTCATTGCTGAGTGATATTACATTGTACGTAAGTACCACAACTTCTTTATCCATTTTTCGCTTTCTGTGATATTGAACTTGTACCGTAAAAGAGGTTCTTGTAAACAGAGCTGTCCCAAACTTTGGGGTGGCTGTGTCTTTTTGATTTTAATTTCCCTAAGCTATAGGACCATAAGTGGAAGTGCCCTAGGCTCTGTTGCTTTGTTTTGTAGATGTTTCAGGAAACACCATACACTTCTCCAGAGTGGCTGTTGGCAATTTACATCCCGCCCATCAGCATAACAAGGCTCCCAGTTCTCCATGGCCTGTCCTGCCTTTCTGGATTTTACACTTTTTTCAGATGGCCCTTTTGACCGGGGGGCAGTGAGACTTCATTGTAGTGCAGATTTCCTTTGCAAGCTTGCTTGGTTGGCCAAAAAGAGCGTATGCGTTTTTTCCTGAATATATTCAGGAAAAAACGCATACGCTCTTTTTGGCCAAGTGCATGATTGTCGATGTTCTGAGTCTTTTCATATGTTTTCAATGCAATTCCAGTCTACCTCCTGAAATCGGTTTCGTGCAATTCTGCCTTGCTCTCAGTGCCTCTTCATAGCCTTACCTCAATATACTTTTGGAAAATAGTTGGCCTTCATAACTCTGCAGTTTTTTGAATTGCAGTTGCCCTTAGTTCCATTTTTCAGCTCTTATTTTTGTGATCTTGCCTCATATCCACAGGATTTCTTCAGGCCCTATTCTTCTTCTGGGGTGCCTTGCTCTGCCTTTGGTTAATTCTTCTTCCTGATGTGAAATTAGAGTGACATATGCCCATTGAAACCGCTACAGTTATTTTCTCACTGGTTCCCCCTATTTCCATTCATCCTCTGCACTAACTGCAGACTGTGTGATACCGGAACTTAAAGGCATTGACTCTCCATGTGGAGATGTTGTTAGTAAAGTGGCTGGAATGTTGATCCGGAGCCCCAGGAGAGGAAAATGAGGTGCGTTTTAGAAACCTCTCCCAATCATATGGTATACCATCCACTGGATTTCCCATGCATGGTTTAGCTGTAGGAAGATTCTCTTCAACCTGGAGTGTTGGGACCCTTGGAATGAGTAGCATGAAGTATTGCATTAAACTTTCGGCAGTTGCTCACCAAAGCTCACCAATCCTCTCAGCCCCAAGTGTCCAGCCTTATGTCTTATCCAGCTGTGGGTTTATATGTGGTCATTCCAGGTTGCATCACAGCCCCTGAGCGAATTTTGTAAGAATTTTTCTCTCTTTCATTGTTTCTGCGTTTTGGTTTTAAAATTTATTTCTATAATGGGGTTTAGCTCATTTTCACTGCTGTGTTTGTGCTGCTCTGCACACACTTGATTCCCTTATGGAGATATATCAATACATGGGTTTTAAGATTCTTATTACTCAGATATATTTCTCTGCGGTGTATAGGGTGTGTTGAGGCCAGTTCATTGAGCAAGGTGTAGATCTTGTCTAATACCTATTTGGTTTATTGAACGGTATCTGTGCTAATTTCAAACTCTGGTTTTATGCATCACCCCACCTCTCCTTTCCCCTTAAGCTGACATAAGTGTGTTTTCTAAATGTGAGACACTGTTCTGTTTTGTAATTCATTTTTTGTGCAGCCATATTTATCCTCCCTCTATAAGTGATATCTTATGATATGTTTCTTTTTCTGTTTGACTTATTTCAAGTAGTATTATCGGACCTAAATCCACTCTTTATCCTTCTACTAGCCTTATTACATTGATTTCATGGTGAAGAGATATTCCATTGTACATAAGTACCACATTTTCTTTATCCATTGTTCTCTTTCCTGGGATATTTAAGGTGTACTGAAGTTGAGGTTCTTGTAAACAGAGTAGCCCTAAACTGTGGTGTGCTTGTGTCTTGTTGATTTTTAGACTTCCCTAGGTATACTCCCGTGATTGGAAGTGCCCTATGCTCTGTAGCTCTGTTTTTTAGATGATTTAGGAACCACCATACACTTCTCCAGAGTGGCTCTTGGCAGTTCACACACTGTCCATCAGCGTATAAAGGCTCCCTGTTCTCCATGGCCTGTCCTGCATTTCTGGTTTTTACAATTTTTTCGGATGGCCCTTTTGACCGGTGGGAAATGAGACTTCTTTGTTGTGCACATTTGCATTGCTTGCTTGCTTGGTTGCCCATAAAGTGCGTATGCGTTTTTTCCTGGATATATTCAGGAAAAAACGCATACTCCCTTTTGGGCCAACTGCATCATTGTCGAAATTCTGCCGCTTTTCATGTGCTTTAAAGACGAGTCCAATCTATCTCTTGAAATCTGTTTCTTGCAATTCTGTCTTGCATTCAGATCCTCTTCTTTGCCTTACCTCAACATATTTTTGGACGTTAGTTTTCATTTATAACTCTGCAGGTTTGTGAATTGCAGTGACCCTGAGCTCCATTTTTTAAGTTGCTCTTTTGTGAGCTGGCCTCAAAGCCGCAGGATTGCTTCAGGCCCTATTTTGGCTCCGGCGAGGCGGGCTGAGCCTTTTTTTAATTCTTATTCTTAATGGGAAATTAGAGTGACATGTGCCCGTCCACACCCCTACAACTATTCTCTCATTGGTTCCCCCTCTTCCCGTTCATCCTCGTCACAATTTGCAAAATGTGTGAAACAGAAGTTTAAATGTGCTGATTCTCTAAGTGGGGAGATTCTAAGTAATGTGGCTGGAATGATGAACAGGAGCACCAGGAGAGGATAAATGAGGTGCATTTTAGACACATCTCCTGATCACATGGTGTACAGTCCTCTGGGTTTTCCATGCATGTTTTAGCTGTAGGAAGATGCCTTGAACCTGCAGATTTGGGACCCATTGAATGGGTACCAGGTAGTATTACTTTAAAGGGTGTGCATTTCCTCACCCAACCTCACATTTCTCTTAGCACGAACAGTTTCCAGCCTTATGTCTCATCCTGCTGTGGGTCTAGATGTGTTCAATCCACGTTGCATCACCGTCCCTGAGGAAAAGTTGTAAGAGATTTTCTCTGTCTCTCTGTCGTTTATTTTTTTCAATTTATTACTATATTGGTTACAGCTGATTTTCAAAGCTCTGTTTCTTGCTGCTGTACATCCACTTGATTCACGTACAGAGAGACATCAATAAATTCTTTTTCAGATTCTTACCAGTCATAGATATTCTTTTCCGGTGACTTGAGTGTGCTGAGTGCAGTTCTTTTAGCTACTGTGTAGGCCTTGTTGATTATCAGTTTGGTATTTGGAATGGTATCTTTGCTAATTTCAACCTCCTGGATGATGCCTCACCCCTCCCCACCTTTCCCGTTTAGCAGCCTTATGCGTGTTTTCTACATATTTGACTATGTTTTTGTTTTGTAATTTATTTCATGTGTAGCCATTTTGGATTCCACCTTTAAGTGATATCTTATGATATGTGTCGTTTTCTTTTTGAATTATGTCACTTAGAATGATCATACATAACTCCTCCGGAGTTGTTACAACTGGCCATATTTCATTGATTTCCAGGCTGAGTAATATTCCACTCTACATAAGTACCACATCTCTATCCATTTTTTCCCTCCAGAGACATTTAAGTTATATCCTAGTTGAGGATCTTTTAAACAGAGAGGCAGTAAACATTGGGGTGCCTGTGTCCTCTCGATTTTTGTTTTTCCCAAGATATACGCCCATGAGTGCAAGTGCCCTATGCTCTGTAGCTCATTTTTTAGATGCTTTAGCAAACATAATACACTTCTCCAGAATGGCCGTTGGCAATATACATTTCCACTATAAGCCTCACAGGGCTCCCTCTTCTCCTTGCCCTGTCCTGCATTTCTGGTGTTTACACTTTATGAGGATGGCTCTTCTGACTGATGCGAAGTGATATCTTTTGTAGTATTGATTTCCAGTGCCCACCTGTTTGGTTGGCTAAAAAAGTGTATGCCCTTTTCTTGAATATATACAGAAAAAAACGCATACAGCCTTTTTGGCCAACTGCAATGTTGGCAATGTTCAGCCCCTTTTCTTGTGCTTAATGGCGAGTCCTTTCTACCTCCTCAAATCCCTTTCCTGCCATTCTCCCTTGCTTACCAATCCTTTTCTCTGACTTTCCTCAAGACATTTTTCAGTGATAGATATTTTCAACTCTGCAGTTTCATGAATTTTACTGCCCCTGAGTTCCATTGTTCAACTTGTGTTTATGGGAACTGGCCACAAAGCAGTGGGATTTCCTCAAGCCCTATACTGTTTCCATGGGCAACCCTAGCCTTTGGTCAATTCGTCTTCCTGATTGGAAATTAGAGTGACATGTGCCTGTCTGAACACCTAGGACTTGTCTCTCATTGTTCCTCATCCTTCCGCTTCATCCTCTGGACAAATTCCAAACTGTACGCAACAGGATGTTGACAGTGCTGACATCTCCAAGTGGGGAGACTGTTAGTAAAGACGCTGGAGGGGTGAACCCGAGCACCAGGAGATGAGGAGATGAGATGCCTTTTCCAAACTCTTCCCGATCAGACGGTATACCATCCTCTGGGTGTGACAGACATGTTTTAGCACTAGGAAGAGTCCCATTCATGTAAGGAGAACACCAGGGCTTTTTCAAAATCAGTGTCTCCCCGAAACCCAAACTGGGGAGTTTTTTAAGCTACGGCTACACATATGTTCATTAAGGGCCTTGGGAAGTAGGCAGAGTCCAAACTTTAGATGATTGAAGTCTTCAGGGTCAGAAGCACTCACCACCGGCTTCCCTTAGGTTACACTTTAACTGTCATTGATAGATGATGTTAATAAAAATATCTATTCTTTTTCCGATTATTTCCCCTTATAGGTTATTGCAAAATATTGAGTGTAGTTCCCTGTGCTATACAGTAGTTCCTTGTTGATGATCTATTTTATACATAGCAGTGTGTATGTGTTAATTCCAAACTGTTAATTTATCCCTCCTCCCACCTTTCCCCTTTGATAATAATAAATTATAAGATTTTATACTTCTCAGAAATGGGGGAGCTGAAAGAGAGGTATCATTTTCAATGGAAAAGCATTTAAAACAAGATTGAAGCTTTAACCAAGATTATTAGATGTACATCCTTGGAAATAAATCACTTCATTTCTCTAATATTGACCTGACAAATAAGACAAACCTTTTCACTGAACTTGCTTATAATAAAGTGATGGAAATATCAAGTGGAAGTGTTAGAAACATCTTATTTTACCCGAGCCTTATAAACTGTTCTATGTTAACTACAGTTTGGCTCACACATCTGTTCATTGAAGTTACAATAGTCTCAATTTCTGTTACTGATCCTCCAGAGTGGACCCCAACAAGGGTCCCCCTGCCCAGTGTCATTGGGGCCAACAGATCGAGACTGAGTTTGGTTCACAAGCAAAGGAAACTTTATATTTTGATCAGAGAATGGAGAGGTGAGAGCATGCACTACCCCGTGGGCTGTGGGCTGGGCTGCTGTGTAGAGATCCTGTCAGAGTCAGTGAGAGGGAGGGGGCGGAGCTCTGGAGGGCCGGGTTGGCTGCAGCTCAGGCTCTATATCTCGGAGTCTGCACTGGGCCCCAGGAGCTGAGGTGTCGACCCAGCCATTCTGCACTAGGAAATCTGGTCTGAAGTGCCGGGTGTGGAACCTCTGCATGCGGGACCCTAGGAGCACGTGAAATTAGACAAAGCACAAAGGATAAAAAAGGTCAGACTTGACTTTATTGCCCAGATTCTATTTTTATCTCCCAGGGATTTTTAATGGGCTTTGCTGGGGACAAACCCCTCCTCTGCCTTTTGTCCCGTTCCTCATTCTTGGAGTGCTGAGGGTGCAGACCCTTGTTCTGTAACTGCTGAGTGCTGAGTTGGGAGCCCTCATACCAGGGGACGAGGGTCAAACTTCTCCCCAGCAGCCTCCAGGTGACGTTGATTGGCCCCAGGACCCCTGCCTCCCTGCTCGTCCGCCTGAGCACCAGCATTGGAAGTGTTATAGATTCTAATGACCTTTAAGGGTGCAGGAAAGAGATGTGCAGAGACGCTGTGGGGGCCGATTTCACCCCACCCCACATTTGTTCGGCCACCTTAGGCTGACCGTTTCTGCCAGCCTAGATGCTCTGACCAGTAGTCTGCTCTTTCTTCAATTAGGCCCCTGAATTAATGTAAAAACAGCACCAGGTGTCAGAGCCCTGCCCGCTTAACTCCCAGACAGTCCAGGGTCAGTGGTGATCAAGGACCATGATGGCCACTGAGTCAACAGCCTTTTGAAGTAAACAGGAGTCCAGCCGGTCTTATTGGCCACCATCATCACGGTGTCTGTAGGCTTTTCTATGGTGACAGTGTGATATACAGTTCCCCCGCCAAGATTATTAGCTCCCCTCCGGGTGCAGTAAGTCCTGCAAGCAGTAGTCTACTCCTTCGGGACACACTATTGTTGTTTTATGAGAGAAACTCCAGGACAAGTGATGTTCACACGAGTCGTCATGGTGCCCTGTTGCCCCCGGTTATCTCTCTGGATGTTGGAGTTAGAGGGCCTCCTCACTCGAGGTCGGTGTGCCCACGGAGCAAACCCTGCAACTTCAGGGCATGGTTGGTGATTAGGATCACCACGTGGGGTCCTTTCCCCTTAGGAGGGAGGTGGCCTTTTGGGCTGCTGATTTCCAGGTTTTTAGATACCGCCAGTATCTTGGCCAGATGTGGCAGTGGGCCAAGCCCCTTGGTGACTGTAGTTTATCCTACCTGGATGGCATTCTTGCGTTGTTCCATTTCAAGTGGTCCCAGTTTTTGCACTAATTCTCCAATGGCGATTCACCTTTCACCGGGAATGGAAAGGTCAAAGGGTTTAGCTCAATTAGGGAGTTCCAGGGCAAGGGTCTGAATTGACTGCTCTTTCCATTCTTGAAAGGCCACTTCTGGATTCTGTTCAAAAGGATCATCATCTTTTCCTTTCAGTGTTTCATATAGAGGCCCAGCTAGTAGACTGTAGTTAGGGATCCAGAAGCAGCAAACCCTGGCCTCCCCAGGAACCCCTAAGCTGTCTTCTAGTTTTAGAAAGGGGTAAGGCTACAAATGGTTTCTTCCCTTTCCTGGGATGGGCTTCTCTGACCTTGTGTGAGAATGAAGCCCAGGCAGGTCACCGCAGTCTGTGATATTTGAGCTTTTTCTTGGACAACTTCTATCCTTTATTGGCTTGGTAGTTCAGAGGCCTCCTTAGTAGGGCTGGCGATCAGAATGTCATCTGCATATTGAAGGAGGGTTTCCTTTTCCAGAGAAACAAAGAACTTTTCGGTCTTTAGCTACGCTTTCCCCAAAGATGGTGTGGGAATTTTTGAACCCTTGGGGCAAGACGGCCCAGAAGTATTGTTTTAGTTGTATGTTGAGTCCTGCCACTCACAAGCCAAAATTTCTTGTGACTCTGGGACTAATGGAATACAAAAGAAGGCATCATTGAAGACTAATAGAGAATACCATGTCCTGGTGGTTGGTAGAATGACCAGCAGGGTGTAGGAATCAGGAGCAACTGGAGGTATATCCTCGGTGGTTTCACTGACTGTCCTGACATAATTTACCAGGTCCCCAGCAGCCCATGGGGCTCTCGTGGTCAGGCCAATCCCAGGATATGGAGCTCTCCTGGGCAGGTACCCCACCCCCAACCCAGCCCACGGGGCTCTCATGGTCAGGCCCCTCCCAGGATACAGAGCTACCCTTGCAGGTACCGTGGCAGGGCTGGGCACACAGGAACCATGCACATAGCCCTCATTGAAGAGCACCCCCAGCTCACCTGTCGCTCAGAGCTGACACAGAGCACCTCAGAGCAGGACTTGAACTAACAAACAGCAGCTCCGACAGGTCTGTGACCCTGGGCATCACTCTGTGTGGCCTCCCTCCACCTGGTCTTCCAGAGACTTCCACTGCACCCGGGGCACCAGGCCTCTGTCTCCAACCACCACCCACCCCTCCTCTCCCTGACTCCTGGGTTCCTCTCATTAGGAGAGGGTTTTCTTGAAGTTGTCTCCCACTCATGGGCCAGATAAAATGATTAGAAAACAAGCCAAAGCTGCAGCCCCTTGTCTATCCTGACTCTCAGGAGCCCACACCTGTTCCTTGGACCTGGCCGGTTCAGCAAGTTCCATTTTCTGCAACTGTGAGCCCCTGAGGGGTGATGATTGGCTGACCTGGGCAGCCTTACCATGCCGGCCAGCCCTCCCCAGGTGTGCCTGGGTTGAGATCAATATAAATACCACTCCAGGCAGCAAGAGCCCCTGCAGCTGTGCCTGACGCCATTTTCTCTGCCCTGTCAGCAGTCTCGGGGCTGGGCTGGTGGGAGGGAGTGAGAGGCCACGGCTTTGTGGGTGGCCCAGTGTGAGTGGGGCTCTGCTGGACTTTCTGCAGCAGTTGCCAGGCTGCCACCTGCTAAAGAAGAGGATGTGTCACCCATACCTGCTGCTGGAATTTCTCCCTGGGCAGAGGTGAGGAAGGAAAAAAGCAGTGGGGGCAGGGACAGGACGGGTATCTCAGGCAGGGAAATGGAAATCTTCCAGAAGAGCACCCAGGGCCAGGACCATCCTGGCTGGCCTGCAGGCACCAAGTCAGCTGGCATGCTGTCACTCGTGTGGCTCCATGGCCCTTCCTCTAGGCTTTCAAGTCCTTGTATATATTCAGGTGTTTTACCTGGGAAGGGTGGGAACAGTTCAGCAGCAACTGGCCTGGGGCTCAGCTCACGTTTACTCACAGATGCCTCGGCACGGTGCCCCAGCTTGGCAATGAGGACGCTTGTTGTGTGGGTGCTGCTGGCTGAATGGGAGACGATTCCCCACCACTGACCAACTTCAGAATTGTTTACAACTGGAGCAAGTGCCCTGATACGGTTTTCCTCTGAGTAACTGGTGGGTTCTGTTTTTTTTTTTCTCTTTTTCGTTTTTGGTTCAAGGTAGATTTTATTCCTCTTTTTTGTATTTACAGATATAAGCATGGAAATAATTTATTCATATAAATACATGTATGTGAAGGGAATAATTGTTTTTTCTGTTTTATCTTTTAAATTTTATTTCTTTTTAATTTTGAATTTTATTTTATATTTTTATACAGCAGGTTCTTATTGGTTATCTATTTTATACATATAAATGTTTACATGCCAATCCCAATCTCTCAACTCCTCCCACCACCACCCCCCCAAGAGCTTTCCCCCCTTGTTGTCCATACGATTGTTGTCTACATCTGTTGCTCTATTTATGCCTTGCAAAACGGTTAATCTGTACAGTTTTTCTAGGTTCCACATATATGCATGAATATACAAGATTTGTTTTTCTCTTTCTGACTTACTTCACTCTGTATGACAGTCTCTAGATCCATCGACGTCTCTACAAATGACCCAATTTCATTCCTTTCATGGCTTAGTAATATTCCATTTTATATATGTACCACATCTTTATGCATTCGTCTGTCTGTGGGCATTTAGGTTGCTTCCATTACCTCGATATTGTAAATAGTGATGCAATGATCATTGCGTTGAATGTCTCTTTTTGATTTATGGTTTTGTCTGGGTATATGTCCAGTACTGGGATTGCTGTATCATATGGTAATTCTATTATTAGTTTCTTAAGAAACTCCATATTGTTCTCCATAGTGACTGTATCAATTTATATTCCCAACAATAGTGGAAGAGGCTTCCTTTTCTCCACACCATTTCCAGCATTTGTTGTTTGTAGATTTTCAGATGATGCCCATTCTAACAGGTGTGAGGTGATACCTCATTGTTGAGTCCATTTCGTTGAGCAAGGGGTAGGTCTTGTCTATTACATATTTGGCTTATGGAACGGTATCTGTGCTAATTTCAAACTCTGGTTTTATGCAGCACCCCAACTCACCTTTCCCCTTAAGCAAGCATAAGTTGGTTTTCTAAACTTGAGACCCTGTTCTGTTTTGTAATTCAGTTCATGTGTAGCCAAGTTTACATTCCGTGCATTAGTGATACCTTATGATGTTTCTTTTTCTGTGTGACTTATTTCACTTAGAATCATCGTGCCTCAATCCACTCATTATGCTGGTACAGGCCTGGTGACACAGATTTCATTGCTGAGTGGTATTCTGTTGTACGTAAGTACCGCAACTTCTTTATCAATTATTTGTTCTCTGGGATATTTAACTTGTACTGTAGAAGAGGTTCCTGTAAACAGAGCCATCCCAAATTTTGGGGTGGCTGTGTCTTTTTGATTTTAATTTCCCTAAGCTATAGGACCATAAGTGGAAATGCCCTAGACTCTGTTGCTTTGTTTTTCAGATGTATCAGGAAACACCATACACTTCTCCAGAGTGGCTGTTGGCAATTTACATCCCGCCCATCAGCATAACAAGGCTCCTTTTTCCCCATGGCCTGTCTTGCCTTTCTGGATTTTACACTTTTTTCAGATGGCCCTTTAGACCGGGGGGAAGTGACACTTCATAGTAGTTCGGATTTCCATTGCAAGCTTGCTTGGTTTGCCAAAAAGGGCGTATGTGTTTGTTCCTGAATATATTCAGGAACAAACTCATACGCCCTTTTTTGCCAAGTGCATCATTGTCGATGTTCTGCCTCTTTTCCTATGCTTTAAATGCAAATCCAGTCTACCTCCTGAAATCGGTTTCCTGAAATTCTGCCCCGCTTTCAAGTCCTCTTCGCAGCCTTACTTCAATATATTTTTGGACGTTATCTGTCATTTATAACTCTGCAGGTTTGTGAATGACAGTGCCCCTGAGCTCCTTTCTTCAACTCGCTTTCTTGTGAGCTGGCCGCAAACCCACAAGACTGCTTCAGGCCCTAATCTGCTTCTGGCAGGGCACGCTGAGCCTTTGGTTAATTCCTCTTCCTGGTGGGAAATGAGTGTTAAATATGCCCATCCAGACACCTACCTCACTCTCAAACCCTTGGTGATGTGGGTCCTCTGGTTTGTGGCCACCTTTGCTGGGTTCCTCACGTTTCGATGATGTGGCCCCACTAGTGTGAGGACACTCTTGCCTGGTTCTCATCCACGTGGTTATGTGGACCCCCTGGTGAGAG
Source organism: Orcinus orca (assembly GCF_937001465.1). Lineage (NCBI taxonomy): Eukaryota > Metazoa > Chordata > Mammalia > Artiodactyla > Delphinidae > Orcinus > Orcinus orca. The sequence continues at coordinate 68,826,585 of NC_064559.1, forward strand.
TCTGTTCCTGGCTGTGTTCCTCACCCTTCTGTGAGGGAGACCCTCTGCTGATAGGTCACTCCTGCATGGCTGGCACACATTGCCTTGGTGAAGTCAGCCGTGTGGTGGCAGTTGGAGCGTGCTGGGAATCTCCTCCCACCGGTGATGAGGGCCCTCTTCGGTCAGGCCCTAACTGCTGGACTCACCAACTTTTCTTAGTGAGCCCAGTGATGCTTTGGCACTCCTCTTAGGATCCCATCTCCATGGGGTTGTGGGCCTTCTGCTCTGAGGTCCCAACGGCTGGGTTGTTCACATTTTCATGATGTGGGCTCTCTGGTGTTAGTTCACAGAGGCCTGGATCCCATAGCCTCTGTGCACTTGGCCGCCTGCTGGGAGGTTCCAACTGCTGGATTCCTCACTTTTTTAATTTTTTGGGCCCTCTGTTGTGAGGATCCTCCTGCCTGCCTCACTCCCAGCCCCTTCGTGATGTGTGTCGTCTGGTTTGAGGCCACATGTGCTGGGTTCCTCACCTTTCGATGATGTGGGACCAATGGTCTTAGGAGACTCCTGCCTGGTTCACATCCCCTTGGTGATGTGGGCCCTCTGTTGAGAGTCTGATCCTGGCTGGGTTCCTCACCCATCTGTGAGGTGGGCCGTCTGCTGTGAGGTCACTCCTGCCTGGCTTGCTCACCTCGCCTTGTGGACATGAGCCCTCTGGTGGCACTTGGAGCCTGCTGGGAGCCTCCTCCCCTCGGTGATGAGGGCCCTCTGGCGTCAGGCCCTAACTGCTGGGCTCCCCACATTTTGTGATGTGCGCCCAGTGGTGCGAGGACACTCCAGCCAGGTTCACATCCCCATTGGGATGTGGGCCTTCTGCTCTGAGGTCCCAACGCCTGGGTTGCTCACAGTTTCATGATGTGGGCTCTCTGCTGTTAGTTCACTCCTGCCTGCATCCCATAGCTTCTGTGCTCTCGGCCGCCTGCTGGGAGGTTCCAACTGCTGGATTCCTCACCTTTCTTATTCTTTGGGCCCTCTGTTTTTAGGCTACTGCTGCCTGCCTCACTCCCATTCCCTTTGTGATATGTGTCCTCTGATTTGAGGCCACATGTGCTGGGTTCCGCACCTTTCGATGATGTGGCCCCACTGGAGGGAAGACAGTCCTGACTGGTTCCCATCGCCTTGCAGATGTTGGCCCTCAGGTGAGAGTCTGATCCTGGCTGGGTTCCTCACCCTTCTGTGAGGTGGGCCCTCTGCTGTGAGGTCAATCATGCCTGTCTGGCACACGTCACCTTGGCGACGTGGGCCCTCTGGTGGTAGTTGGAGTGTGCTGGGATCCTCCTCCCCTCGGTGATGAGGGCCCTCTTGCCTTAGGCCATAACTGCTGGGCTCCCCACATTTTCTGATGTGTGCCAAGTGAGTGAGGACACTGTTGCCAGGTTCCCATCCCCATGGGGATATGGGCCTTCTGCTCTGAGGTCAAAACGGCTGGCTTGCTCACAGTACCATGATGTGGGCCCTCTGCTGTGAGTTCACTCTGGCAAGGATCCCTTATCATCGGTGCTCTGAGCCGCCTGCTGGGAGGTTCCAACTGCTGGATTCCTCAACTTTTTTATTCTATGTGCCCTCTGTTGTGAGGCTCCTCCTGCCTGCCTCACTGCCAGCCCCTTGGTGATGACTGTCCTATGGCTTGAGGCCACATGTGCTGCATTCCTCACCTTTCGATGATGTGGCCCCACTCGTGTGAGGACACTCCTGCCTGGTTCCCATCCCCTTGGTGAGGTGGGCCCTCTGGCGAGAGTCTAATCCTGGCTGGGTTCCTCAACGTTCTGTGAGGTAGGCCCTCTGCTGTGAGGTCACTCCTGCCTGGCTGGCACACGTCACCTTGGAGACGTGAGCCCTCTGGTGGCAGTTGGAGCGTGCAGGGTGCCTCCTCCTTTTGGTGATGACGGCCCTCTGGCGTCAGGCCCTAAATTGTGGGCTCCCCACATTTTCTGATGTGTGCCCAGTGGTGCGAGGACACTCCAGCCAGGTTCCCATTCCCATGGGGATGTGGGCCTTCTGCGCTGAGGTCCCAACGCCTGGGTTGCTCACAGTTTTATGATGTGGGCCCTCTGCTGTGAGTTCACTGCGGCCTGGATCCCATAGCCTCGGTGTTCTGGGCCGCCTGCTGGAAGGTCTAAATGCTGGAATCCTCACGTTTTTTATATTATGTGCCCTGTGTTGTGAGGCTACTCCTGCCTGCCTCACTCCAAGGCCCTTGGTGATGTGGGTCCTCTGGTTTGAGGACACATGTGCTGGGTTCCTCACCTTAAGATGATGAGGCCCCACTGGTGTGAGGATAATCCTGACTGGTTCCCATCCCCTTTGTGATGTGGGCCCTCTGGTGAGAGTCTGATCCTGGCTGGGTTCCTCACCCATCTGTGAGGTGGGCCCTCTACTATCAGGTAACTCTTGCCTGGCTTGCTCACCTCGCCTTGTTGACATGAGCCCTCTGGTGGCACTTGGACCCTGCTGGGAGCCTCCTCACCTCTGTGATGAGGGCCCTCTGACGTCAGGCCCTAACTGCTGGGCTCCCCAACTTTTCTTAGTGAGCCCAGTGATGCTCGGACACTCCTCTTAGGTTCCCATCTCCACGGGGATGTGGGCCTTCTGTTCTGAGGTTCCAACAGCTGGGTTGATCACAATTTCATGATGTGGGCTCTCTGGTGTTAGTTCACTGTGGCCTGGATCCCATAGCCTCTGTGCTCTGGGCCGCCTGCTGGGAGGTTCCAACTACTCGATTCCTCAACTTTTGTATTCTATGGGTCCTGTGTTGTGATGCTCCTCCTGCCTGCCTCACTCGCAACCCCTTTGTGATGTGGGTCTTTTGGTTTGAGGCCACATGTGCTGGGTTCCGCAACTTTCAATGATGTGGCCCCACTGGTGTGAGGACACTCCTGCCTGGTTCCCATCCCCTTGGTGATGTGGGCCTTCTGGTGACAGTCTTATCCTGGCTGGGTTCCTCACTCTTCTGTGAGGTAGGCCCTCTGCTGTGAGGTCAATCCTGCCTGACTTGCACACATCACCTTGGCGACGTGGGCCCTCTGTTGGCACATGGAACCTGCTGGGAGCCTCCTGCCCTCGGTGATGACGGCCCTCTAGCATCAGGCCCTAACTGCTGGGCTCCCCACGTTTTCTGATGTGAGCCCAGTGATGCCAGGACACTCCTGTCAGGTTCCCATCCCCATGGGGATGTGGGCTTTCTGCTCTGAGGTCCCAACGCCTGGGTTGCTCACAGTTTCATGATGTGGGCTCTCTGGTGTTAGTTCACTCCTGCCTGCATCCCATAGCTTCTGTGCTCTCGGCTGCTTGCTGGGAGGTTCCAACTGCTGGATTCCTCACCTTTTTTATTCTTTGGGCCCTCTGTTTTTAGACTACTCCTACCTGCCTCACTCCCATCCCCTTTGTGATGTATGTCCTCTGATATGAGGCCACATGTGCTGGGTTCCTCACCTTTCGATGATGTGGCCCCACTGGTGGGAGGACAGTTCTGACTGGTTCCCATCCCCTTGGTGTTGTGAGCTCTCTGGCGAGAGTCTCATCCTGCCTCGGTTCCTCACCCTTCTGTGAGATAGGCCCTCTGCTGTGAGGTCACTACTGCCTGGCTGGCGCATGCCACCTTGTAGACGTGGGCCCTCTGTTGGCAGTTGGAACCTGCTGGGAGTCTCCTCCCCTCAGTTATGAGGGCCCCCTGGCGTCAGGCCCTAACTGCTGGGCTCCTAACATTTTCTGATATGTGCTAAGTGGTGCGAAGCCACTCCTGCCAGGTTCCCATCCCAATGGGGATGTGGGCCTTCTGTTCTGAGGTTCCAACGGCTGGGCTGCTCACAGGTTCATGATGTGGGCCTTCTGCTGTGAGTTCACTGCGGCCTGGATCCCATAGCCTCGGTGCTCTGGGCCACTTGCTGGGAGGTTCCAACTGCTGGATTCCTCAACTTTTATATTCTATGGACCCTGTGTTGTGAGGCCGGTCCTGCCAGCCTCATTCCGAACCCCTTGGTGATGTGGTTCCTGTGGTTTGAGGCTACATGTGCTGGGATCCTCACCTTTCGATGATGTTGTCCCACTGGTGTGGGGACACTCCTGCCTGGTTCCCATCCCCTTGGTGATGTGGGCCCTCTGGTGAGAGTCTGATCCTGGCTGTGTTCCTCACCCTTCTGTGAGGTGGGCCCTCTGCTGTGAGGTCACTCCTGCCGGGCTGGCACACATCGCCTTGGCGACGTTGGCCCTCTGGTGACAGCTGGAGCCTGCTGGGAGCCTCCTCCTCTCGGTGATGAGTGCCCTCTAGCGTCAGGCCCTAACTTCTGAGCACCCCACGTTTTCTGATGTGAGCCCAGTGATGCCAGGACACTCCTGTCATGTTCCCATCACCATGGGGATGTGGGTCTTCTGCTCTGAGGTCCCAATGTCTGGGTTGCTCACAGTTTCATGATGTGGGCTGTCTGGTGTTAGTTCACTCCGGCCTGGATCCCTAGCCTCTGCGTTCTTGGCTACCTGCTGGGAGGTTCCAACTGCTGGATTCCTCACCTTTTTTATTTTTGGGCCCTCTGTTATGAGGCTCCTCCTGCCTGCCTCACTCCCAGTCCCTTGGTGAGGGGTGTCCTATGGTTTGAAGCCACATGTTCTGGGTTCCTCACCTTTAGATGATGTGGCCCTACTCATGTGAGGACACTCCTGCCTGGTTCCAATCCATTTGGTGATGTGGGCCCTCTGGTGCAAGTCTGATCCTCACTGGGTTCGTCACACTTCTCTGAGGTGGGCCCTCTGCTGTGAGGTCATTCGTGCCTGGTTGGCACACATCGCCTTGGCGACGTCAGCCCTCTGGTGGAAGTTGGAGCCTGCTGGGAGCCTCCTTCCCTTGGTGATGAGGGTCCTCTGGCGTCAGGCCCTAACTGCTGGTCGCCCAAAATTTTCTGATACGTTCTCAGTGGTGCGAGGACACTCCTACCAGATTTCCATCCCCATGGGGATGTGGGCCTCCTGCTCTGAGGTCCCAATGGCTGGGTTGCTCAGTTTCATGACATGGGCCCTCTTCTGTGAGTTCACTGTGGCCTGGATCCCATAGCCTCGGTGCTCTGGGCCGCCTGCTGGGAGGTTCCAAATGCTGGATTCCTCACTTTTTTATTCTATGGGCCCAGTGTTGTGAGGCTACTCCTGCCTGCCTCACTCCGAGGCCCTTGGTGATGTGGGTCCTCTGGTTTGAGGACACATGTGCTGAGTACCTCACCTTTCGATGATGTGGCCCCACTGGTGTGAAGACACTCCTGCCTGGTTCCCATCCCCTTGGTGATGTGGGCCCTCTGGTGAGAGTCTGATGTTGGCTGGGTTTCTCACCCTTCTGTGAGGTGGGACCTCTGCTGTGAGGTAACTCCTGCCTGGCTCGCTCACGTTGCCTTGGCAACGTGAGCCCTCAGGTGGCAGTTGGAGCCTGCTGGGAATCTCCTCCCCTCAGTTATGAGAGCTCTGGATAAAACACATATGCCCTTTTTTGCCAAGTGCATTATTTCCCAAGTTCTGTCTCTTTTCCTATGCTTTAAGAGCGACTCCCGTGTACCTTCTGAAATCGGTTTCCAGCAACTCTGCCCCGCATTCAAGTCCTCTTCGCAGCCTTACTACAGTATAATTTTGGATGATAGCTGTCATTTATAACTCCGGAGGTTTGTGAATTACAGTGCCCCTCAGCTCCTTTCTTCAACTCGCTTTCTTGTGAGCTTGCCGCAAAACCAAGGATCTCTTCAGGCCCTAATCTAGTTCCAGCACGGCACGTGGAGCCTTTGGTTCATTCGTCTTCCTGGTGGGAAATGAGACTTAAATTTGCCCGTCCACACACCTACAGATAGTGACCCATTGCTTCTCCTTATTCCTGTTCATCTTCCGAAGAAATTGCAAACTGGGCCAAACAGGAGGTTAAAGGCACTGACTCTCCAAGTGGGGAGAGTGTTAGTAAAGCGTCTGGAAAGTTGCACCGAGTAGCAGGGGACGAAAAATGAGATACATTTGAACACGTTTCCCGATCACACGGTGGATCATACTCAGGGTTCCACATGCATGTTTTAGCTGAAGGAAGAATCCCTTACACCGGGATAGTTGGGACCCATGGAATGCGTACCATGCAATATGACTTCAAAGGGTCTGCATTTGCTCACCAAACCTCACCAATCCTATCACTGCTGCGTTTATGCCGTTGTACACACACTTAATTCTCTTTTGGAGACATATAAATCCATAGGTTTTAAGATTCTTACAAGTCAGGTATATTCTTAGGCGTTTAATATGGGTTCTAGAGTCCACTTCGTTGAGCAAGGAGTACTCTTGTCTATTACATATTTGGCTTATGGAACGGTATCTGTGCTAATTTCAATCTTTGGTTTTATGCAGCACCCCAACTCACCTTTCCCCTTAAGCAAGCATAAGTTGGTTTTCTACATTTGAGACCCTGTTCTGTTTTGTAATTCAGGTCCTGTTTAGCCAAGTTTATATTCTGTGTAGTAGTGATATCTTATGATGTTTCTTTTTCTGTGTGATTTATTTCACTTAGAATCATCGTACCTGAATCTACTCATTATGCTGCTACGGGCGTGATGACATAGATTTCATTGCTGAGTGATATTGCATTGTACATAAGTACCACAACTTCTTTATCCATTTTTCGCTTTCTGCGATATTGAACTTGTACCCTAAACGAGGTTCTTGTAAACAGAGCCGACCCAAAATTTGGGGTGGCTTTGTCTTTTTGATTTTAATTTCCCTAAGCTATAGGACCATAAGTGGAAGTGTCCTAGGCTCTGTTGCTTTGTTTTTTAGATGTTTCAGGAAACACCATACACTTCTCCAGAGTGGCTTTTGGCAATTTACATCCCGCCCATCAGCATAACAAGGCGCCCAGTTCTCCATGGCCTGTCCTTCCTTTCTGGATTTTACACTTTTTTCAGATGGACCTTTTGACTGGGGGGAAGTGAGACTTCATTGTAGTGCACATTTCCATTGCAAGCTTGCTTGGTTGGCCAAAAAGTGTGTGTGCCTTTTTTACTGAATATATTCAGGAAAAAACGCATACGCCCTTTTTGGCCAAGTGCATCATTGTGGACGTTCTGCCTCTTTTCCTATGCTTTAAATGCAATTCCAGTCTACCTCCTGAAATCGGTTTCCTGCAATTCTGCCCCACATTCAAGGCCTCTTGGCAGCCTTACTTCAATATATTTTTGGACGATAGCTGTCATTTATAACTCTGCAGGTTTGTGAATTACAGTGCCCCTGAGCTCCTTTCTTCAACTCGCTTTCTTGTGAGCTGGCCGGAACACCGCAGGATTGCTTCAGGCCCTAGTGTGTTTCCGGCTCGGCACGCTGAGCCTTTGGTTAATTCCTCTTCCTGGTGGGAAATGAGAGTTAAATTTGCCCGTCCAGACACCTCCAGCTATTCTCTCATTGGTTCTCCCTATTCCTGTTCATCTTCCGCAGAAATTGCAAACTGGGCCAAACAGGAGGTTAAAATCACTGACTCTCCAAGTGGGGAGAGTGTGAGTAAAGCGTCTGGAATGTTGCGCCCGAGTACCAGGGGACGAAAACTGAGACACATATGAACACGTTTCCCGATCACACGTGGGTCATACTCTGGGATCCACATGCATGTTTTAGCTGAAGGAAGAATCCCTTAAACCTGGAGATTTGAGACCCATGGAATGGGTACTATGCAATATGACTTCAAAGGCTCTGCATTTGCTCACCGAACCTCACCAATCCTATCACTGCTGCGTTTATGCCGCTGTCCACACGCTTGATTCTCTTTCGGAGACATATAAATCCATAGGTTTTAAGATTCTTACTAGTCAGGTATATTCTTAGGCGTTTAATATGGGGTGTTGAATCCACTTCATTGAACAAGGAGTAACTCTTGTCTATTACATATTTGGCTTATGGAACGGTATCTGTGCTATTTTCAATCTCTGGTTTTATGCAGCACCCCAGCTCACCTTTCCCCTTAAGCAAGCATAAGTTGGTTTTCTACATTTGAGACCCTGTTCTGTTTTGTAATTCAGTTCCTGTGTAGCCAAGTTTACATTCCGTGTATTAGTGATATCTTATGATGTTTCTTTTTCTGTGTGACTTCTTTCACTTAGAATCATCGTACCTGAATCCACTCATTATGCTGCTACGGGCCTGATGACATAGATTTCATTGCTGAGTGATATTGCATTGTACGTAAGTGCCACAACGTCTTTATCCATTTTTCACTTTCTGTGATATTGAACTTGTACCGTACACGAGGTTCTTGTAAACACAGCCGGCCAAAATTTTGGGGTGGCTGTGTCTTTTTGATTTTAATTTCCCTAAGCTATAGGACCATAAGTGGAAGTGCCCTAGGCTCTGTTGCTTTGTTTTTTAGATGTTTCAGGAAATACCATACACTTCTCCAGAGTGGCTGTTGGCAATTTACATCCCACCCATCAGCATAACAAGGCTCCCAGTTCTCCATGGCCTGTGCTGCCTTTCTGGATTTTACACTTTTTTCAGATGGCCCTTTTGACTGGAGAGCAGTGAGACTTCATTGTAGTGCAGATTTCCTTTGCGAACTTGCTTGGTTAGCCAAGAAGGGTGTATGCGTTTTTTCCTGAATATATTCAGGAAAAAACGCATACGCCCTTTTTGGCCAAGTGCATCATTGTGGACGTTCTGCCTCTTTTCCTATGCTTAACAGCAATTCCAGTCTGCCTCCTGAAATCGGTTTCCTGCAATTCTGCCTCGCATTCAAGTCCTCTTGGAAGCCTTACTTCAATATATTTTTGGACGATAGCTGTCATTTATAACTCTGCAGGTTTGTGATTTACAGTGTCCCGAGCTCCTTGCTTAAACTCGCTTTCTTGTGAGCTGGCTGCAACACCGCAAGATTGCTTCAGGCCCTAGTGTGGTTTCGGCATGGCACGCTGAGCCTTTGGTTAATTCCTCTTCCTGGTGGGAAATGAGAGTTAAAGTTGCCCGTCCAGACACCTCCAGCTAGTCTCTCATTGGTTCTCCCTATTCCTGTTCATTTTCCACAGAAATTGAAAACTGGGCCAAACAGGAGGTTAAAGGCACTGACTCTCCAAGAGGGGAGAGTGTTAGTAAAGCGTCTGGAATGTTGCACCCGAGTACCAGGGGAAGAAAACTGAGACACATTTGAACACATTTCCCGATCACACGGTGGATCGTACTCTGGGTTCCACATGCATGTTTTAGCTGAAGGAAGAATCCCTTAAACCTGGAGAGTTGAGACCCATGGAATGGGTACCATGCAATATGACTTCAAAGGGTCTGCATTTGCTCACCGAACCTCACCAATCCTATCACTGCTACATTTATACCACTGTACACACGCTTGATTCTCTTTCAGAGACATATAAATCCATAGGTTTTAAGATTCTTACTAGTCAGGTATATTCTTAGGCGTTTAATATGGCGTCTTGGGTCCACTTCGTTGAGCAAGGAGTAGCTCTTGTCTATTACATATTTGGCTTATGGAAAGGTATCTGTGCTAATTTTAATCTCTGGTTTTATGCAGCACCCCAACTCACCTTTCCCCTTAAGCAACCATAAGTTGGTTTTCTACATTTGAGACCCTGTTCTGTTTTGTAATTCAGTTCCTGTGTAGCCAAGTTTACATTCCATGTAGTAGTGATATCTTATGATGTTTCTTTTTCTCTGTGACTTATTTCACTTAGAATCATTGTACCTGAATCCACTCATTATGCTGCTACGGGCCTGATGACATAGATTTCATTGCTGAGTGATATTGCATTGGACGTAAGTACCACAACTTCTTTATCCATTTTTCGCTTTCTGTGATATTGAACTTGTACCGTAAACGAGGTTCTTGTCAACAGAGCCGTCCCAAACTTTGGGGTGGCTGTGTCTTTCTGATTTTAATTTCCCTAAGCTATAGGACCAAAAGTGTAAGTGCCCTAGGCTCTGTTGCTTTGTTTTTTAGATGTTTAAGGAAACACCATACACTTCTCCAGAGTGGCTGTTGGCCATTTACATCCGGCCCATCATCATAACAAGGCTCCCAGTTCTCCATGGCCTGTCCTGCCTTTCTGGATTTTACACTTTTTTGAGATGGCCCTTTTGACCGGGGGGCAGTGGGACTTCATTGTAGTGCAGATTTCCTTTGCAAGCTTGCTTGGTTGGCCAAAAAGGGCGTATGCATGTTTTGCTGAATATATTCAGGAAAAAACGCATACGCCCTTTTTGGCCAAGTGCATCATTGTGGACGTTCTGCCTCTTTTCCTATGCTTTACATGCAATTCCAGTCTACCTCCTAAAATCGGTTTCCTGCAATTCTGCCCCGCATTAAAGTCCTCTTGGCAACCTTACTTCAATATATTTTTGGACGATAGTTGTCATTTATAACTCTGCAGGTTTGTGAATTACAGTGCCCCTGAGCTCCTTTCTTCAACTCGCTTTCTTGTGAGCTGGCCGCAACTCCGCAGGATTGCTTCAGGCCCTAGTGTGGTTCCGGCACGGCACGCTGAGCCTTTGGTTAATTCCTCTTCCTGGTGGGAAATGAGAGTTAAATTTTCTCTTCCAGACACCTCCAGCTAGTCTCATTGTTTCTCCCTATTCCTGTTCATTTTCCGCAGAAATTGCAAACTGGGCCAAACAGGAGGTTAAATGCCCTGACTCTCCAAGTGGGGAGAGTGTTAGTAAAGTTTTTGGAATGTTGCTTCCGAGTACCAGGGGATGAAAACTGAGACACATTTGAACACGTTTCCCGATCACACGGTGGATCATACTCTGGGTTCCACATGCATGTTTTAGCTGAAGGAAGAATCCCTTAAACCTGGAGAGTTGAGACCCATGGAATGGGTACCATGCAATATGACTTCAAAGGGTCTGCATTTGCTCACCGAACCTCACCAATCCTATCACTGCTGCGTTTATGCCGCTGTCCACACGCTTGATTCTCTTTTGGAGACATATAAATCCATAGGTTTTAAAATTCTTACTAGTCAGGTATATTCTTAGGCGTTTAATATCGGGTGTTGAGTCCACTTCGTTGAGCAAGGAGTAGCTCTGGTCTATTACATATTTGGCTTATGGAATGGTATCTGTGCTAATTTCAATCTCTGGTTTTATGCAGCACCCCAACTCACCTTTCCCCTTAAGCAAGCATAAGTTGGTTTTCTACATTTGAGACCCTGTCCTGTTTTGTAATTCAGTTCCTGTGTAGCCAAGTTTACATTCCGTGTAGTAGTGATATCTTATGATGTTTCTTATTTTCTGTGATTTATTTCACTTAAAATCATCGTACCTGAATCCACTCATTATGCTGCTACGGGCCTGATGACATAGATTTCATTGCTGAGTGATATTGCATTGTACGTAAGTACCACAACTTCTTTATCCATTTTTCGCTTTCTATGATATTGAACGTGTACCGTAAACGAGGTTCTTGTAAACAGAGCCGGCCCAAACTTTGGGGTGGCTGTGTCTTTTTGATTTTAATTTCCCTAAGCTATAGGACCATAAGTGGAAGTGCCCTAGGCTCTGTTCCTTTGTTTTTTAGATGTTTCAGGAAACACCATACACTTCTCCAGAGTGGCTGTTGGCAATTTACATCCCGCCCATCAGCATAACAAGCCTCCCAGTTCTCCATGGCCTGTCCTGTCTTTCTGGATTTTACACTTTTTTCAGATGGCCCTTTTGACCGGGGGGCAGTGAGACTTCATTGTAGTGCAGATTTCCTTTGCAAGCTTGCTTGGTTGGCCAAAAAGGGCGTATGCGTTTTTTCCTGAATATATTCAGGAAAAAACGCATACGCCCTTTATGGCCAAGTGCATCATTGTGGACGTTCTGCCTCTTTTCCTATGCTTTACATGCAATTCCAGTCTACCTCCTGAAATCGGTCTCCTGCAATTCTGCCCCGCTTTCAAGTCCTCTTGGCAGCCTTACTTCAATATATTTTTGGACGATAGCTGTCATTTAACTCTGCAGGTTTGTGAATGACAGTGCCCCTGAACTCCTTTCTTCAACTCGCTTTCTTCTGAGCTGGCCGCAACACCGCAGGATTGCTTCAGGCCCTAGTGTGGTTCCGGCATGGCACGCTGAGCCTTTGGTTAATTCGTCTTCCTTGTGGGAAATGAGAGTTAAATTTGCCCATCCAGACACCTCCAGCTAGTCTCTCATTGGTTTTCCCTATTCCTGTTCATCTTACGGAGAAAATGCAAACTGGGCCAAACATGATGTTAAAGGCACTGACTCTCCAAGTGGGGAGAGTGTTAGTAAAGTGTCTGGAATGTTGCACCCGAGTACCAGGGGACGAAAACTGAGACACATTTGAACACGTTTCCCGATCACACGGTGGATCATACTCTGGGTTCCACATGCATGTTTTAGCTGAAGGAAGAATCCCTTAAACCTGGAGAGTTGAGACCCATGGAATGGGTACCATGCAATATGACTTCAAAGGGTCTGCATTTGCTCACCGAACCTCAGCAATCCTATCGCTGCTGCGTTTATGCCGCTGTACACACGCTTGATTCTCTTTCGGAGACATATACATCCATAGGTTTTAAGATTGTTACTAGACAGGTATATTCTTAGGCGTGTAATATGGGGTGTTGAGTTCACTTCGTTGAGCAAGGAGTAGCCCTTGTCTGTTACATATTTGGCTTATGGAACGGTATCTGTGCTAATTTCAATCTCTGGTTTTATGCAGCACCCCAACTCACCTTTCCCCTTAAGCAAGCATAAGTTGGTTTTCTACATTTCAGACCCTGTTCTGTTTTGTAATTCAGTTCCTGTGTAGCCAAGTTTACATTCCGTGTATTAGTGATATCTAATGATGTTTCTTTTTCTCTGTGACTTATTTCACTTAGAATCATCATACCTGAATCCACTCATTATGCTGCTACGGGCCTGATGACATACATTTCATTGCTGAGTGATATTGCATTGTACGTAAGTACCACAACTTCTTTATCCATTTTTTGCTTTCTGTGATATTCAACTTGTACCATAAACGAGGTTCTTGTAAACAGAGCCGGCCCAAACTTTGGGGTGGCTGTGTCTTTTTGATTTTAATTTCCCTAAGCTATAGGACCATAAGTGGAAGTGCCCTAGGGTCTGTTGATTTGTTTTTTAGATGTTTCAGGAAACACCACACACTTCTCCAGAGTGGCTGTTGGCAATTTACATCCCGCCCATCAGCAAAACAAGGCTCCAAGTTCTCCATGGCCTGTCCTGCCTTTCTGGATTTTACACTTTTTTCAGATGGCCCTTTAGACCAGGGGGAAGTGAGACGTCATTGTAGTGCAGATTTCGTTTGCAAGCTTGCTTGGTTGGCCAAAAAGTGTATATGCGTTTCTTCCTGAATATATTCAGGAAAAAACGCATACGCACTTTTTGGCCAAGTGCATCATTGTGGACGTTCTGCCTCTTTTCCTATGCTTTACATGCAATTCCTGTCTACCTCCTGAAATCGGTTTCCTGCAATTCTGCCCCGCTTTCACGTCCTCTTGGCAGCCGTACTTCAATATATTTTTGGACGATAGCTCTCATTTATAACTATGCAGGTTTGTGAATTAGAGTGCCCCTGAGCTCCTTTCTTCAACTCGCTTTCTTGTGAGCTGGCCGGAACACTGCAGGATTGCTTCAGGCCCTAGTGTGGTTCCAGCATGGCACACTGAGCCTTTGGTTAATTCCTGTTCCTGGTGGGAAATGAGAGTTAAATTTGCCCGTCCAGACACCTCCAGCTAGTCTCTCATTGGTTCTCCCTATTCCTGTTCATCTTACGCAGAAATTGCAAACTGGGCCAAACAGGAGGTTAAAGGCACTGACTCTCCAAGTGGGGAGAGTGTTAGTAAAGCATCTGGAATGTTGCACCCGAGTACCAGAGGACGAAAACTGAGACACATTTGAACACATTATCCGATCACACGGTGGATCATACTCTGGGTTCCACATGCATGTTTTAGCTGAAGGAAGAATCCCTTAAACCTGGAGAGTTGAGACCCATGGAATGGGTACCATGCAATATGACTTCAAAGGGTCTGCATTTGCTCACCGAACCTCACCAATCCTATCACTGCTGCGTTTATGCCGCTGTACACACGCTTGATTCTCTTTCGGAGACATATAAATCCATAGGTTTTAAGATTCTTACTAGTCAGGTATATTCTTAGGCCTTTAATATGGGGTGTTGAGTCCACTTCGTTGAGCAAGGAGTAGCTCTTGTCTATTACATATTTGGCTTATGGAGCGGTATCTGTGCTAATTTCAATCTCTGGTTTTATGCAGCACCCCAACTCACCTTTCCCCTTAAGCAAGCATAAGTTGGTTTTCTACATTTCAGACCCTGTTCTGTTTTGTAATTCAGTTCCTGTGTAGCCAAGTTTACATTCCGTGTATTAGTGATATCTAATGATGTTTCTTTTTCTCTGTGACTTATTTCACTTATAATCATCGTACCTGAATCCACTCATTATGCTACTACGGGCCTGATGATATAGATTTCATTGCTGAGTGATATTGCATTGTACGTAAGTCCCACAACCTCTTTATCCATTTTTCGCTTTCTGCTATATTGAACTTGTAACGTAAACGAGGTTTTTGTAAACAGAGCCGTCCCAAACTTTGGGGTGGCTGTGTCTTTTTGATTTTAATTTGCCTAAGCTATAGGACCATAAGTGGAAGTGCCCTAGGCTCTCTTGCTTTGTTTCTTAGATGTTTCAGGAAACACCATACACTTCTCCAGAGTGGCTGTTGGCAATTTACATCCCGCCCATCAGCATAACAAGGTTCCCAGTTCTCCATGGCCTGTCCTGCCTTTCTGGATTTTACACTTTTTTCAGATGGCCCTTTTGACCGGGGGAAGTGAGACTTCATTGTAGTGCAGATTTCCTTTGCAAGCTTGCTTGGTTGGCCAAAAAGGGCGTATGCGTTTTTTCTTGAATATATTCAGGAAAAAACGCATACGTCCTTTTTGGCCAAGTGCATCATTGTGGTCGTTCTGCCTCTTTTCCTATGTTTTACATGCAATTCCTGTCTACCTCCTGAAATCGCTTTCCTGCAATTCTGCCCCGCTTTCAAGTCCTCTTGGCAGCCTTACATCAATATATTTTTGGACGATAGCTGTCATTTATAACTCTGCAGGTTTGGGAATGACAGTGCCCCTGAGCTCCTTTCTTCAACTCGCTTTCTTGTGAGCTGGCCGCAACACCGCAGGATTGCTTCAGGCCCTAGTGTGGTTCCGGCATGGCACGCTGAGCCTTTGGTTAATTCCTCTTCCTGGTGGGAAATGAGAGTTAAATTTGCCCATCCAGACACCTCCAGGTAGTCTCTCATTGGTTCTCCCTATTCCTGTTCATTTTCCGCAGAAATTGCAAACTGGGCCAAACAGGAGGTTAAAGGCACTGACTCTCCAAGTGGGGAGAGTGTTAGTGAAGCCTCTGGAATGTTGCACCCGAATACCAGGGGACGAAAACTGAGACACATTTGAACACGTTTCCCGATCACACAGTGGATCATACTCTGGGTTCCACATGCATGTTTTAGCTGAAGGAAGAATCCCTTAAACCTGGAGAGTTGAGACCCATGGAATGGGTACCATGCAATATGACTTCAAAGGGTCTGCATTTGCTCACCGAACCTCACCAATCCTATCACTGCTGCGTTTATGCCGCTGTACACATGCTTGATTCTCTTTCGGAGACATATAAATCCATAGGTTGTAAGATTCTTACTAGTCAGGTATATTCTTAGGCGTTTAATATGGGGTGTTGAGTCCACTTCGTTGAGCAAGGAGTAGCTCTTGTCTATTACATATTTGGCTTATGGAACAGTATGTGTGCTAATTTCAATCTCTGGTTTTATGCAGCACCCCAACTCACCTTTCCCCTTAAGCAAGCATAAGTTGGTTTTCTACATTTGAGACCCTGTTCTGTTTTGTAATTCAGTTCCTGTGTAGCCAAGTTTACATTCTGTGTAGTAGTGATATCTTGTGATGTTTCTTTTTCTGTGTGACTTATTTCACTTAGAATCATCGTACCTGAATCCACTCATTATGCTGCTATGGGCCTCATGACAGATATCATTGCTGAGTGATATTTCATTGTAGGTAAGTACCACAACTTCTTTATCCATTTTTCGCTTTCTGTGATATTGAAGTTGTACCATACACGAGGTTCTTGTAAACAGAGCCGGCACCAACTTGGGGTGGCTGTGTCTTTTTGATTTTAATTGCCCTAAGCTATAGGACCATAAGTGGAAGTGCCCTAGGCTCTGTTGCTTTGTTTTTTAGATGTTTCAGGAAACACCATTCACTTCTCCACAGTGGCTGTTGGCAATTTACATCCCGCCCATCAGCATAACAAGGCTCCCAGTTCTCCATGGCCTGTCCTGCCTTTCTGGATTTTACACTTTTTTCAGATGGCTCTTTTGAGCAGGGGGAAGTGAGACTTCATTGTAGTGCAGATTTCCTTTGCAAGCTTGCTTGGTTGGCCAAAAAGTGCCTATGCGTTTTTTCATGAATATATTCAGGAAAAAACGCATACGCCCTTTTTGGTCAAGTGCATCATTGTGGACGTTCTGCCTCTTTTCCTATGCTTTACATGCAATTCCAGTCTACCTCCTGAAATCGGTTTCCTGCAATTCTGCCCCGCTTTCAAGTCCTCTTGGCAGCCTTACTTCAATATATTTTTGGACGATAGCTGTCATTTATAACTCTGCAGGTTTGTGAATTAGAGTGCCCCTGAGCTTCTTTCTTCAACTCGCTTTCTTGTGAGCTGGCCGGAACACTGCAGGATTGCTTCAGGCCCTAGTGTGGTTCCGGCATGGCACACTGAGCCTTTGGTTAATTCCTCTTCCTGGTGGGAAATGAGAGTTAAATTTGCCCGTCCAGACACCTCCAGCTAGTCTCTCATTGGTTCTCCTTATTCCTGTTCATCTTACGCAGAAATTGCAAACTGGGCCAAACAGGAGGTTAAAGGCACTGACTCTCCAAGTGGGGAGAGTGTTAGTAAAGCATCTGGAATGTTGCACCCGAGTACCAGGGGACGAAAACTGAGACATATTTGAACACATTATCCGAACACACGGTGGATCATACTCTGGGTTCCACATGCATGTTTTAGCTGAGGGAAGAATCCCTTAAACCTGGAGAGTTGAGACCCATGGAATGGGTACCATGCAATATGGCTTCAAAGGGTCTGCATTTGCTCACCGAACCTCACCAATCCTATCACTGCTGTGTTTATGCCGCTGTACACACGCTTGATTCTCTTTCGGAGACATATAAATCCATAGGTTGTAAGATTCTTACTAGTCAGGTATATTCTTAGGCGTTTAATATGGGGTGTTGTGTCCACTTCGTTGAGCAAGGAGTAGCTCTTGTCTATTACATATTTGGCTTATGGAGCGGTATCTGTGCTAATTTCAATCTCTGGTTTTATGCAGCACCCCAACTCACCTTTCCCCTTAAGCAAGCATAAGTTGGTTTTCTACATTTCAGACCCTGTTCTGTTTTTTAATTCAGTTCCTGTGTAGCCAAGTTTACATTCCATGTATTAGTGATATCTAATGATGTTTCTTTTACTCTGTGACTTATTTCACTTAGAATCATCATACCTGAATCCACTCATTATGCTGCTACGGGCCTGATGACATACATTTCATTGCAGAGTGATATTGCATTGTACGTAAGTACCATAACTTCTTTATCCATTTTTCGCTTTCTGTGATATTGAACGTGTACTGTAAATGAGGTTCTTGTAAACAGAGCCGTCCCAAAATTTGGGGTGGCTGTGTCTTTTTGATTTTAATTTCCCTAAGCTATAGGACCATAAGTGGAAGTGCCCTAGGCTCTCTTGCTTTGTTTCTTAGATGTTTCAGGAAACACCATACACTTCTCCAGAGTGGCTGTTGGCAATTTACATCCCGCCCGTCAGCATAACAAGGTTCCCAGTTCTCCATGGCCTGTCCAGCCTTTCTGGATTTTACACTTTTTTCAGATGGCCCTTTTGACCGGGGGAAGTGAGACTTCATTGTAGTGCAGATTTCCTTTGTAAGCTTGCTTGTTTGGCCAAAAAGGGCGTATGCGTTTTTTCTTGAATATATTCAGGAAAAAACGCATACGTCCTTTTTGGCCAAGGGCATCATTGTGGTCGTTCTGCCTCTTTTCCTATGTTTTACATGCAATTCCTGTCTACCTCCTGAAATCGCTTTCCTGCAATTCTGCCCCGCTTTCAAGTCCTCTTGGCAGCCTTACTTCAATATATTTTTGGATGATAGCTGTCATTTATAACGCTGCAGGTTTGTGAATGACAGTGCCCCTGAGCTCCTTTCTTCAACTCGCTTTCTTGTGAGCTGGCCGCAACACCGCAGGATTGCTTCAGGCCCTAGTGTGGTTCCGGCATGGCACGCTGAGCCTTTGGTTAATTCCTCTTCCTGGTGGGAAATGAGAGTTAAATTTGCCCGTCCAGACACCTCCAGCTAGTCTCTCATTGGTTCTCCCTATTCCTGTTCATTTTCTGCAGAAATTGCAAACTGGGCCAAACAGGAGGTTAAAGGCACTGACTCTCCAAGTGGGGAGAATGTTAGTGAAGCCTCTGGAATGTTGCACCCGAGTACCAGGGGACGAAAACTGAGACACATTTGAACACGTTTCCCGATCACACGGTGGATCATACTCTGGGTTCCACATGCATGTTTTAGCTGAAGGAAGAATCCCTTAAACCTGGAGAGTTGAGACCCATGGAATGGGTACCATGCAATATGACTTCAAAGGGTCTGCATTTGCTCACCGAACCTCACCAATCCTATCACTGGTGCGTTTATGCCGCTGTACACATGCTTGATTCTCTTTCGGAGACATATAAATCCATAGGTTGTAAGATTCTTACTAGTCAGGTATATTCTTAGGCGTTTAATATGGGGTGTTGAGTCCACTTCGTTGAGCAAGGAGTAGCTCTTGTCTATTACATATTTGGCTTATGGAACAGTATGTGTGCTAATTTCAATCTCTGGTTTTATGCAGCACCCCAACTCACCTTTCCCCTTAAGCAAGCATAAGTTGGTTTTCTACATTTGAGACCCTGTTCTGTTTTGTAATTCAGTTCCTGTGTAGCCAAGTTTACATTCTGTGTAGTAGTGATATCTTGTGATGTTTCTTTTTCTGTGTGACTTATTTCACTTAGAATCATCGTACCTGAATCCACTCATTATGCTGCAATGGGCCTCATGACAGATATCATTGCTGAGTGATATTGCATTGTAGGTAAGTACCACAACTTCTTTATCCATTTTTCGCTTTCTGTGATATTGAACTTGTACCGTACACGAGGTTCTTGTAAACAGAGCCGGCACCAACTTGGGGTGGCTGTGTCTTTTTGATTTTAATTGCCCTAAGCTATAGGACCATAAGTGGAAGTGCCCTAGGCTCTGTTGCTTTGTTTTTTAGATGTTTCAGGAAACACCATTCACTTCTCCAGAGTGGCTGTTGGCAATTTACATCCCGCCCATCAGCATAACAAGGCTCCCAGTTCTCCATGGCCTGTCCTGCCTTTCTGGATTTTACACTTTTTTCAGATGGCTCTTTTGAGCAGGGGGAAGTGAGACTTCATTGTAGTGCAGATTTCCTTTGCAAGCTTGCTTGGTTGGCCAAAAAGTGCCTATGCGTTTTTTCCTGAATATATTCAGGAAAAAACGCATACGCCCTTTTTGGCCAAGTGCATCATTGTGGACGTTCTGCCTCTTTTCCTATGCTTTACATGCAATTCCACTCTACCTCCTGAAATCGGTTTCCTGCAATTCTGCCCCGCTTTCAAGTACTCTTGGCAGCCTTACTTCAATATATTTTTGGACGATAGCTGTCATTTATAACTCTGCAGGTTTGTGAATTAGAGTGCCCCTGAGCTTCTTTCTTCAACTCGCTTTCTTGTGAGCTGGCCGGAACACTGCAGGATTGCTTCAGGCCCTAGTGTGGTTCCGGCATGGCACACTGAGCCTTTGGTTAATTCCTGTTCCTGGTGGGAAATGAGAGTTAAATTTGCCCGTCCAGACACCTCCAGCTAGTCTCTCATTAGTTCTCCCTATTCCTGTTCATCTTACGCAGAAATGGCAAACTGGGCCAAACAGGAGGTTAAAGGCACTGACTCTCCAAGTGGGGAGAGTGTTAGTAAAGCATCTGGAATGTTGCACCCGAGTACCAGGGGACGAAAACTGAGACACATTTGAACACATTATCCGAACACACGGTGGATCATACTCTGGGTTCCACATGCATGTTTTAGCTGAAGGAAGAATCCCTTAAACCTGGAGAGTTGAGACCCATGGAATGGGTACCATGCAATATGACTTCAAAGGGTCTGCATTTGCTCACCGAACCTCACCAATCCTATCACTGCTGTGTTTATGCCGCCGTACACACGCTTGATTCTCTTTTGGAGACATATAAATCCATAGGTTGTAAGATTCTTACTAGTCAGGTATATTCTTAGGCGTTTAATATGGGGTGTTGAGTCCACTTCGTTGAGCAAGGAGTAGCTCTTGTCTATTACATATTTGTCTTATGGAGCGGTATCTGTGCTAATTTCAATCTCTGGTTTTATGCAGCACCCCAACTCACCTTTCCCCTTAAGCAAGCATAAGTTGGTTTTCTACATTTGAGACCCTGTTCTGTTTTTTAATTCAGTTCCTGTGTAGCCAAGTTTACATTCCGTGTATTAGTGATATCTAATGATGTTTCTTTTTCTCTGTGACTTATTTCACTTAGAATCATCATACCTGAATCCACTCATTATGCTGCTACGGGCCTGATGGCATACATTTCATTGCTGAGTGATATTGCATTGTACGTAAGTACCATAACTTCTTTATCCATTTTTCGCTTTCTGTGATATTGAACGTGTACTGTAAACAAGGTTCTTGTAAACAGAGCCGTCCCAAAATTTGGGGTGGCTGTGTCTTTTTGATTTTAATTTGCCTAAGCTATAGGACCATAAGTGGAAGTGCCCTAGGCTCTCTTGCTTTGTTTCTTAGATGTTTCAGGAAACACCATACACTTCTCCAGAGTGGCTGTTGGCAATTTACATCCCGCCCGTCAGCATAACAAGGCTCCCAGTTCTCCATGGCCTGTCCTGCCTTTCTGGATTTTACACTTTTTTCAGATGGCCCTTTTGACCTGGGGAAGTGAGACTTCATTGTAGTGCAGATTTCATTTGCAAGCTTGCTTGTTTGGCCAAAAAGGGCGTATGCGTTTTTTCTTGAATATATTCAGGAAAAAACGCATACGCCCTTTTTGGCCAAGTGCATCATTGTGGTCGTTCTGCCTCTTTTCCTATGTTTTACATGCAATTCCTGTCTACCTCCTGAAATCGGTTTCCTGCAATTCTGCCCCGCTTTCAAGTCCTCTTGGCAGCCTTACTTCAATATATTTTTGGACGATAGCTGTCATTTATAACTCTGCAGGTTTGTGAATTAGAGTGCCCCTGAGCTCCTTTCTTCAACTCGCTTTCTTGTGAGCTGGCCGCAACACCGCAGGATTGCTTCAGGTCCTAGTGTGGTTCCGGCATGGCACGCTGAGCCTTTGGTTAATTCCTCTTCCTGGTGGGAAATGAGAGTTAAATTTGCCCGTCCAGACACCTCCAGCTAGTCTCTCATTGGTTCTCCCTATTCCTGTTCATCGTACGCAGAAATTGCAAACTGGGCCAAACAGGAGGTTAAAGGCACTGACTCTCCAAGTGGGGAGAGTGTTAGTAAAGCATCTGGAATGTTGCACCCGAGTACCAGAGGACGAAAACTGAGACACATTTGAACACATTTCCCGATCACACGGTGGATCATACTCTGGGTTCCACATGCATGTTTTAGCTGAAGGAAGAATCCCTTAAACCTGGAGAGTTGAGACCCATGGAATGGGTACCATGCAATATGACTTCAAAGGGTCTGCATTTGCTCACCGAACCTCACCAATCCTATCACTGCTGCATTTATGCTGCTGTACACACGCTTGATTCTCTTTCGGAGACATATAAATCCATAGGATGTAAGATTCTTACTAGTCAGGTATATTCTTAGGCGTTTAATATGGGGTGTTGAGTCCACTTCGTTGAGCAAGGAGTAGCTCTTGTCTATTACATATTTGGCTTATGGAACGGTATCTGTGCTAATTTCAATCTCTGGTTTTATGCAGCACCCCAACTCACCTTTCCCCTTAAGCAAGCATAAGTTGGTTTTCTACATTTGAGACCCTGTTCTGTTTTGTAATTCAGTTCCTGTGTAGCCAAGTTTACATTCCATGTAGTAGTGATAACTTATGTTTCTTTTTCTGTGTGACTTATTTCACTTAGAATCATCGTACCTGAATCCACTCATTATGCTGCTACGGGCCTGATGACATAGATTTCATTGCTGAGTGATATTGCACTGTACGTAAGTACCACAACTTTTTTATCCATTTTTCGCTTTCTGCGATATTGAACTTGTACCGTAAACGAAGTTCTTGTAAACACAGCCGTCACAAACTTTGTTGTGGCTGTGTCTTTTTGATTTTAATTTCCCTAAGCTATAGGACCATAAGTGGAAGTGCCCTAGGCTCTGTTGCTTTGTTTTTTGGATGTTTCAGGAAACACCATACACTTCTCCAGAGTGGCTGTTGGCAATTTACATCCCGCCCATCAGCATAACAAGGCTCCCAGTTCTCCATGGCCTGTCCTGCCTTTCTGGATTTTACACTTTTTTCAGATGGCCCTTTAGACCAGGGGGAAGTGAGACGTCATTGTAGTGCAGATTTCGTTTGCAAGCTTGCTTGGTTGGCCAAAAACGGCGTATGCGTTTTTTCCTGATTAGTAAAAAACGTATACGCACTTTTTGGCCAAGTGCATCATTGTGGACGTTCTGCCTCTTTTCCTATGCTTTCCATGCAATTCTAGTCTACCTCCTGAAATCGGTTTCCTGCAATTCTGCCCCGCTTTCAAGTCCTCTTGGCAGCCTTACTTCAATATATTTTTGGACGTTAGCTGTCATTTATAACTCTGCAGGTTTGTGAATGACAGTGCCCCTGAGCTCCTTTCTTCAACTCGCTTTCTTCTGAGCTTGCCGCAACACCGCAGGATTGCTTCAGGCCCTAGTGTGGTTCCGGCATGGCACGCTGAGCCTTTGGTTAATTCCTCTTCCTGGTGGGAAATGAGAGTTAAATTTGCCCGTCCAGACACCTCCAGCTAGTCTCTCATGGGTTCTCCCTATTCCTGTTCATTTTCCGCAGAAATTGCAAACTTGGCAAAACAGAAGGTTAAAGGCAGTGACTCTCCAAGTGGGGTGAGTGTTAGTAAAGCGTCTGCAATTTTGCACCCGAGTACCAGGGGACGAAAACTGAGACACATTTGAACACATTATCCGAAAACACGGTGGATCATACTCTGGGTTCCACATGCATGTTTTAGCTGAAGGAAGAATCCCTTAAACCTGGAGAGTTGAGACCCATGGAATGGGTACCATGCAATATGACTTCAAAGGGTCTGCATTTGCTCACCGAACCTCACCAATCCTATCACTGCTGCGTTTATGCCGCTGTACACACACTTGATTCTCTTTCGGAGACATATAAATCCATAGGTTGTAAGATTCTTACTAGTCAGGTATATTCTTAGGCGTTTAATATGGGGTGTTGAGTCCACTTTGTTGAGCAAGGTGTAGCTCTGGTCTATTACATATTGGCTTATGGAACAGTATCTGTGCTAATTTCAATCTCTGGTTTTATGCAGCACCCCAACTCACCTTTCCCCTTAAGCAAGCATAAGTTGGTTTTCTACATTTGAGACCCTGTTCTGTTTTGTAATTCAGTTCCTGTGTAGCCAAGTTTACATTCCGTGTAGTAGTGATATCTTATGATGTTTCTTTTTCTGTGTGACTTATTTCACTTAGAATCATCGTACCTGAATCCACTCATTATGCTGCTATGCGCCTCATGACAGATATCATTGCTGAGTGATATTGCATTGTACGTAAGTACCACAACTTCTTTATCCATTTTTCGCTTTCTGTGATATTGAACTTGTACCGTACACGACGTTCTTGTAAACAGATCCGGCAGAAACTTTGGGATGGCTGTGTCTTTTTGATTTTAATTTCCCTAAGCTATAGGACCATAAGTGGAAGTGCCCTAGGCTCTGTTGCTTTGTTTTTTAGATGTTTCAGGAAACACCATTCACTTCTCCAGAGTGGCTGTTGGCAATTTACATCCCGCCCATCAGTATAACAAGGCTCCCAGTTCTCCATGGCCTTTCCTGCCTTTCTGGATTTTACACTTTTTTCAGATGGCCCTTTTGAGCAGGGGGAAGTGAGACTTCATTGTAGTGCAGATTTCCTTTGCAAGCTTGCTTGGTTGGCCAAAAAGTGCCTATGCGTTTTTTCCTGAATATATTCAGGAAAAAAACGCATACGCCCTTTTTGGCCAAGTGCATCATTGTGGACGTTCTGCCTCTTTTCCTATGCTTTACATGCAATTCCAGTCTACCTCCTGAAATCGGTTTCCTGCAATTCTGCCCCGCTTTCAAGTCCTCTTGGCAGCCTTACTTCAATATATTTTTGGACGATAGCTGTCATTTATAACTCTGCAGGTTTGTGAATTAGAGTGCCCCTGAGCTCCTTTCTTCAACTCGCTTTCTTGTGAGCTGGCCGGAACACTGCAGGATTGCTTCAGGCCCTAGTGTGGTTCCGGCATGGCACGCTGAGCCTTTGGTTAATTCCTCTTCCTGGTGGGAAATGAGAGTTAAATTTGCCCGTCCAGACACCTCCAGCTAGTCTCTCATTGGTTCTCCCTATTCCTGTTCATCTTACGCAGAAATTGCAAACTGGGCCAAACAGGAGGTTAAAGGCACTGACTCTCCAAGTGGGGAGAGTGTTAGTAAAGCGTTTGGAATGTTGCACCCGAGTACCAGAGGACGAAAACTGAGAGACATTTGAACACATTTCCCGATCACACGGTGGATCATACTCTGCATTCCACATGCATGTTTTAGCTGAAGGAAGAATCCCTTAAACCTGGAGAGTTGAGACCCATGGAATGGGTACCATGCAATATGACTTCAAAGGGTCTGCATTTGCTCACCGAACCTCACCAATCCTATCACTGGTGCGTTTATGCCGCTGTACACATGCTTGATTCTCTTTCGGAGACATATAAATCCATAGGTTGTAAGATTCTTACTAGTCAGGTATATTCTTAGGCGTTTAATATGGGGTGTTGAGTCCACTTCGTTGAGCAAGGAGTAGCTCTTGTCTATTACATATTTGGCTTATGGAACAGTATGTGTGCTAATTTCAATCTCTGGTTTTATGCAGCACCCCAACTCACCTTTCCCCTTAAGCAAGCATAAGTTGGTTTTCTACATTTGAGACCCTGTTCTGTTTTGTAATTCAGTTCCTGTGTAGCCAAGTTTACATTCTGTGTAGTAGTGATATCTTGTGATGTTTCTTTTTCTGTGTGACTTATTTCACTTAGAATCATCGTACCTGAATCCACTCATTATGCTGCAATGGGCCTCATGACAGATATCATTGCTGAGTGATATTGCATTGTAGGTAAGTACCACAACTTCTTTATCCATTTTTCGCTTTCTGTGATATTGAACTTGTACCGTACACGAGGTTCTTGTAAACAGAGCCGGCACCAACTTGGGGTGGCTGTGTCTTTTTGATTTTAATTGCCCTAAGCTATAGGACCATAAGTGGAAGTGCCCTAGGCTCTGTTGCTTTGTTTTTTAGATGTTTCAGGAAACACCATTCACTTCTCCAGAGTGGCTGTTGGCAATTTACATCCCGCCCATCAGCATAACAAGGCTCCCAGTTCTCCATGGCCTGTCCTGCCTTTCTGGATTTTACACTTTTTTCAGATGGCTCTTTTGAGCAGGGGGAAGTGAGACTTCATTGTAGTGCAGATTTCCTTTGCAAGCTTGCTTGGTTGGCCAAAAAGTGCCTATGCGTTTTTTCCTGAATATATTCAGGAAAAAACGCATACGCCCTTTTTGGCCAAGTGCATCATTGTGGACGTTCTGCCTCTTTTCCTATGCTTTACATGCAATTCCACTCTACCTCCTGAAATCGGTTTCCTGCAATTCTGCCCCGCTTTCAAGTACTCTTGGCAGCCTTACTTCAATATATTTTTGGACGATAGCTGTCATTTATAACTCTGCAGGTTTGTGAATTAGAGTGCCCCTGAGCTCCTTTCTTCAACTCGCTTTCTTGTGAGCTGGCCGGAACACTGCAGGATTGCTTCAGGCCCTAGTGTGGTTCCGGCATGGCACACTGAGCCTTTGGTTAATTCCTGTTCCTGGTGGGAAATGAGAGTTAAATTTGCCCGTCCAGACACCTCCAGCTAGTCTCTCATTAGTTCTCCCTATTCCTGTTCATCTTACGCAGAAATGGCAAACTGGGCCAAACAGGAGGTTAAAGGCACTGACTCTCCAAGTGGGGAGAGTGTTAGTAAAGCATCTGGAATGTTGCACCCGAGTACCAGGGGACGAAAACTGAGACACATTTGAACACATTATCCGAACACACGGTGGATCATACTCTGGGTTCCACATGCATGTTTTAGCTGAAGGAAGAATCCCTTAAACCTGGAGAGTTGAGACCCATGGAATGGGTACCATGCAATATGACTTCAAAGGGTCTGCATTTGCTCACCGAACCTCACCAATCCTATCACTGCTGTGTTTATGCCGCCGTACACACGCTTGATTCTCTTTTGGAGACATATAAATCCATAGGTTGTAAGATTCTTACTAGTCAGGTATATTCTTAGGCGTTTAATATGGGGTGTTGAGTCCACTTCGTTGAGCAAGGAGTAGCTCTTGTCTATTACATATTTGTCTTATGGAGCGGTATCTGTGCTAATTTCAATCTCTGGTTTTATGCAGCACCCCAACTCACCTTTCCCCTTAAGCAAGCATAAGTTGGTTTTCTACATTTGAGACCCTGTTCTGTTTTTTAATTCAGTTCCTGTGTAGCCAAGTTTACATTCCGTGTATTAGTGATATCTAATGATGTTTCTTTTTCTCTGTGACTTATTTCACTTAGAATCATCATACCTGAATCCACTCATTATGCTGCTACGGGCCTGATGGCATACATTTCATTGCTGAGTGATATTGCATTGTACGTAAGTACCATAACTTCTTTATCCATTTTTCGCTTTCTGTGATATTGAACGTGTACTGTAAACAAGGTTCTTGTAAACAGAGCCGTCCCAAAATTTGGGGTGGCTGTGTCTTTTTGATTTTAATTTGCCTAAGCTATAGGACCATAAGTGGAAGTGCCCTAGGCTCTCTTGCTTTGTTTCTTAGATGTTTCAGGAAACACCATACACTTCTCCAGAGTGGCTGTTGGCAATTTACATCCCGCCCGTCAGCATAACAAGGCTCCCAGTTCTCCATGGCCTGTCCTGCCTTTCTGGATTTTACACTTTTTTCAGATGGCCCTTTTGACCTGGGGAAGTGAGACTTCATTGTAGTGCAGATTTCATTTGCAAGCTTGCTTGTTTGGCCAAAAAGGGCGTATGCGTTTTTTCTTGAATATATTCAGGAAAAAACGCATACGCCCTTTTTGGCCAAGTGCATCATTGTGGTCGTTCTGCCTCTTTTCCTATGTTTTACATGCAATTCCTGTCTACCTCCTGAAATCGGTTTCCTGCAATTCTGCCCCGCTTTCAAGTCCTCTTGGCAGCCTTACTTCAATATATTTTTGGACGATAGCTGTCATTTATAACTCTGCAGGTTTGTGAATTAGAGTGCCCCTGAGCTCCTTTCTTCAACTCGCTTTCTTGTGAGCTGGCCGCAACACCGCAGGATTGCTTCAGGTCCTAGTGTGGTTCCGGCATGGCACGCTGAGCCTTTGGTTAATTCCTCTTCCTGGTGGGAAATGAGAGTTAAATTTGCCCGTCCAGACACCTCCAGCTAGTCTCTCATTGGTTCTCCCTATTCCTGTTCATCGTACGCAGAAATTGCAAACTGGGCCAAACAGGAGGTTAAAGGCACTGACTCTCCAAGTGGGGAGAGTGTTAGTAAAGCATCTGGAATGTTGCACCCGAGTACCAGAGGACGAAAACTGAGACACATTTGAACACATTTCCCGATCACACGGTGGATCATACTCTGGGTTCCACATGCATGTTTTAGCTGAAGGAAGAATCCCTTAAACCTGGAGAGTTGAGACCCATGGAATGGGTACCATGCAATATGACTTCAAAGGGTCTGCATTTGCTCACCGAACCTCACCAATCCTATCACTGCTGCATTTATGCTGCTGTACACACGCTTGATTCTCTTTCGGAGACATATAAATCCATAGGATGTAAGATTCTTACTAGTCAGGTATATTCTTAGGCGTTTAATATGGGGTGTTGAGTCCACTTCGTTGAGCAAGGAGTAGCTCTTGTCTATTACATATTTGGCTTATGGAACGGTATCTGTGCTAATTTCAATCTGTGATTTTATGTAGCACCCCAACTCACCTTTCCCCTTAAGCAAGCATAAGTTGGTTTTCTACATTTGAGACCCTGTTCTGTTTTGTAATTCAGTTCCTGTGTAGCCAAGTTTACATTCCATGTAGTAGTGATAACTTATGTTTCTTTTTCTGTGTGACTTATTTCACTTAGAATCATCGTACCTGAATCCACTCATTATGCTGCTACGGGCCTGATGACATAGATTTCATTGCTGAGTGATATTGCACTGTACGTAAGTACCACAACTTTTTTATCCATTTTTCGCTTTCTGCGATATTGAACTTGTACCGTAAACGAAGTTCTTGTAAACACAGCCGTCACAAACTTTGTTGTGGCTGTGTCTTTTTGATTTTAATTTCCCTAAGCTATAGGACCATAAGTGGAAGTGCCCTAGGCTCTGTTGCTTTGTTTTTTGGATGTTTCAGGAAACACCATACACTTCTCCAGAGTGGCTGTTGGCAATTTACATCCCGCCCATCAGCATAACAAGGCTCCCAGTTCTCCATGGCCTGTCCTGCCTTTCTGGATTTTACACTTTTTTCAGATGGCCCTTTAGACCAGGGGGAAGTGAGACGTCATTGTAGTGCAGATTTCGTTTGCAAGCTTGCTTGGTTGGCCAAAAACGGCGTATGCGTTTTTTCCTGATTAGTAAAAAACGTATACGCACTTTTTGGCCAAGTGCATCATTGTGGACGTTCTGCCTCTTTTCCTATGCTTTCCATGCAATTCTAGTCTACCTCCTGAAATCGGTTTCCTGCAATTCTGCCCCGCTTTCAAGTCCTCTTGGCAGCCTTACTTCAATATATTTTTGGACGTTAGCTGTCATTTATAACTCTGCAGGTTTGTGAATGACAGTGCCCCTGAGCTCCTTTCTTCAACTCGCTTTCTTCTGAGCTTGCCGCAACACCACAGGATTGCTTCAGGCCCTAGTGTGGTTCCGGCATGGCACGCTGAGCCTTTGGTTAATTCCTCTTCCTGGTGGGAAATGAGAGTTAAATTTGCCCGTCCAGACACCTCCAGCTAGTCTCTCATGGGTTCTCCCTATTCCTGTTCATTTTCCGCAGAAATTGCAAACTTGGCAAAACAGAAGGTTAAAGGCACTGACTCTCCAAGTGGGGTGAGTGTTAGTAAAGCGTCTGCAATTTTGCACCCGAGTACCAGGGGACGAAAACTGAGACACATTTGAACACATTATCCGAAAACACGGTGGATCATACTCTGGGTTCCACATGCATGTTTTAGCTGAAGGAAGAATCCCTTAAACCTGGAGAGTTGAGACCCATGGAATGGGTACCATGCAATATGACTTCAAAGGGTCTGCATTTGCTCACCGAACCTCACCAATCCTATCACTGCTGCGTTTATGCCGCTGTACACACACTTGATTCTCTTTCGGAGACATATAAATCCATAGGTTGTAAGATTCTTACTAGTCAGGTATATTCTTAGGCGTTTAATATGGGGTGTTGAGTCCACTTTGTTGAGCAAGGTGTAGCTCTGGTCTATTACATATTGGCTTATGGAACAGTATCTGTGCTAATTTCAATCTCTGGTTTTATGCAGCACCCCAACTCACCTTTCCCCTTAAGCAAGCATAAGTTGGTTTTCTACATTTGAGACCCTGTTCTGTTTTGTAATTCAGTTCCTGTGTAGCCAAGTTTACATTCCGTGTAGTAGTGATATCTTATGATGTTTCTTTTTCTGTGTGACTTATTTCACTTAGAATCATCGTACCTGAATCCACTCATTATGCTGCTATGCGCCTCATGACAGATATCATTGCTGAGTGATATTGCATTGTACGTAAGTACCACAACTTCTTTATCCATTTTTCGCTTTCTGTGATATTGAACTTGTACCGTACACGACGTTCTTGTAAACAGATCCGGCAGAAACTGGGATGGCTGTGTCTTTTTGATTTTAATTTCCCTAAGCTATAGGACCATAAGTGGAAGTGCCCTAGGCTCTGTTGCTTTGTTTTTTAGATGTTTCAGGAAACACCATTCACTTCTCCAGAGTGGCTGTTGGCAATTTACATCCCGCCCATCAGTATAACAAGGCTCCCAGTTCTCCATGGCCTTTCCTGCCTTTCTGGATTTTACACTTTTTTCAGATGGCCCTTTTGAGCAGGGGGAAGTGAGACTTCATTGTAGTGCAGATTTCCTTTGCAAGCTTGCTTGGTTGGCCAAAAAGTGCCTATGCGTTTTTTCCTGAATATATTCAGGAAAAAAACGCATACGCCCTTTTTGGCCAAGTGCATCATTGTGGACGTTCTGCCTCTTTTCCTATGCTTTACATGCAATTCCAGTCTACCTCCTGAAATCGGTTTCCTGCAATTCTGCCCCGCTTTCAAGTCCTCTTGGCAGCCTTACTTCAATATATTTTTGGACGATAGCTGTCATTTATAACTCTGCAGGTTTGTGAATTAGAGTGCCCCTGAGCTCCTTTCTTCAACTCGCTTTCTTGTGAGCTGGCCGGAACACTGCAGGATTGCTTCAGGCCCTAGTGTGGTTCCGGCATGGCACGCTGAGCCTTTGGTTAATTCCTCTTCCTGGTGGGAAATGAGAGTTAAATTTGCCCGTCCAGACACCTCCAGCTAGTCTCTCATTGGTTCTCCCTATTCCTGTTCATCTTACGCAGAAATTGCAAACTGGGCCAAACAGGAGGTTAAAGGCACTGACTCTCCAAGTGGGGAGAGTGTTAGTAAAGCGTTTGGAATGTTGCACCCGAGTACCAGAGGACGAAAACTGAGAGACATTTGAACACATTTCCCGATCACACGGTGGATCATACTCTGCATTCCACATGCATGTTTTAGCTGAAGGAAGAATCCCTTATACCTGGAGAGTTGAGACCCATGGAATGGGTAACATGCAATATGACTTCAAAGGGCCTGCATTTGCTCACCGAACCTCACCAATCCTATCACTGCTGCGCTAATGCCGCTGTACACATGCTTGATTCTCTTTCAGAGACATATAAATCCATAGGTTTTAACATTCTTTCTAGTCACGTATATTCTTAGGCGTTTAATATGGGGTGTTGAGTCCACTTCGTTGAGCAAGGAGTAGCTCTTGTGTATTACATATTTGGCTTATGGAACGGTATCTGTGCTAATTTCAATCTCTGGTTTCATGCAGCACCCCAACTAACCATTCCCCTTAAACAAGCATATGTTGGTTTTCTACATTGGAGACACTGTTCTGTTTTGTAATTCAGTTAATGTGTAGCCAAGTTTACATTCCGTGTAGTAGTGATATCTTATGATGTTTCTTTTTCTGTGTGACTTATTTCACTTAGAATCATCGTACCTGAATCCACTCATTATGCTGCTACGGGCCTGATGACATAGATTTCATTGCTGAGTGATATTGCACTGTACGTAAGTACCACAAATTTTTTATCCATTTTTCGCTTTCTGCGATATTGAACTTGTACCGTAAACGAGGTTCTTGTAAACACAGCCGTCCCAAAATTTGGGGTGGCTGTGTCTTTTTGATTTTAATTTCCCTAAGCTATAGGACCATAAGTGGAAGTGCCCTAGGCTCTGTTGCTTTGTTTTTTGGATGTTTCAGGAAACACCATACACTTCTCCAGAGTGGCTGTTGGCAATTTACATCCCGCCCATCAGCATAACAAGGCTCCCAGTTCTCCATGGCCTGTCCTGCCTTTCTGGATTTTACACTTTTTTCAGATGGCCCTTTAGACCAGGGGGAAGTGAGACGTCATTGTAGTGCAGATTTCGTTTGCAAGCTTGCTTGGTTGGCCAAAAAGTGCGTATGAGTTTTTTCCTGATTAGTAAAAAACGTATACGCCCTTTTTGGCCAAGTGCATCATTGTGGACGTTCTGCCTCTTTTCCTATGCTTTCCATGCAATTCTAGTCTACCTCCTGAAATCGGTTTCCTGCAATTCTGCCCCGCTTTCAAGTCCTCTTGGCAGCCTTACTTCAATATATTTTTGGACTATAGCTGTCATTTATAACTCTGCAGGTTTGTGAATGACAGTGCCCCTGAGCTCCTTTCTTCAACTCGCTTTCTTGTGAGCTGGCCGCAACACCGCAGGATTGCTTCAGGCCCTAGTGTGGTTCCGGCATGGCACGCTGAGCCTTTGGTTAATTCCTCTTCCTGGTGGGAAATGAGAGTTAAATTTGCCCGTCCAGACACCTCCAGCTAGTCTCTCATGGGTTCTCCCTATTCCTGTTCATTTTCCGCAGAAATTGCAAACTTGGCCAAACAGGAGGTTAAAGGCACTGACTCTCCAAGTGGGGAGAGTGTTAGTAAAGCGTCTGGAATGTTGCACCCGAGTACCAGGGGACGAAACTGAGACACATTTGAACACATTATCCGAACACACGGTGGATCATACTCTGGGTTCCACATGCATGTTTTAGCTGAAGGAAGAATCCCTTAAACCTGGAGAGTTGAGACCCATGGAATGGGTACCATGCAATATGACTTCAAAGGGTCTGCATTTGCTCACCGAACCTCACCAATCCTATCACTGCTGCGTTTATGCCGCTGTACACACACTTGATTCTCTTTCGGAGACATATAAATCCATAGGTTGTAAGATTCTTACTAGTCAGGTATATTCTTAGGCGTTTAATATGGGGTGTTGAGTCCACTTCGTTGAGCAAGGAGTAGCTCTGGTCTATTACATATTGGCTTATGGAACAGTATCTGTGCTAATTTCAATCTCTGGTTTTATGCAACACCCCAACTCACCTTTCCCCTTAAGCAAGCATAAGTTGGTTTTCTACATTTGAGACCCTGTTCTGTTTTGTAATTCAGTTCCTGTGTAGCCAAGTTTACATTCCGTGTAGTAGTGATATCTTATGATGTTTCTTTTTCTGTGTGACTTATTTCACTTAGAATCATCGTACCTGAATCCACTCATTATGCTGCTATGGGCCTCATGACAGATATCATTGCTGAGTGATATTGCATTGTAGGTAAGTACCACAACTTCTTTATCCATTTTTCGCTTTCTGTGATATTGAACTTGTACCGTACACGAGGTTCTTGTAAACAGAGCCGGCACAAACTTTGGGGTGGCTGTGTCTTTTTGATTTTAATTTCCCTAAGCTATAGGACCATAAGTGGAAGTGCCCTAGGCTCTGTTGCTTTGTTTTTTAGATGTTTCAGGAAACACCATTCACTTCTCCAGAGTGGCTGTTGGCAATTTACATCCCGCCCATCAGCATAACAAGGCTCCCAGTTCTCTATGGCCTGTCCTGCCTTTCTGGATTTTACACTTTTTTCAGATGGCCCTTTTGAGCAGGGGGAAGTGAGACTTCATTGTAGTGCAGATTTCCTTTGCAAGCTTGCTTGGTTGGCCAAAAAGTGCGTATGCGTTTTTTCCTGAATATATTCAGGAAAAAACGCATACGCCCTTTTTGGCCAAGTGCATCATTGTGGACGTTCTGCCTCTTTTCCTATGCTTTACATGCAATTCCAGTCTACCTCCTGAAATCGGTTTCCTGCAATTCTGCCCCGCTTTCAAGTCCTCTTGGCAGCCTTACTTTAATATATTTTTGGACGATAGCTGTCATTTATAACTCTGCAGGTTTGTGAATTAGAGTGCCCCTGAGCCTCCTTTCTTCAACTCGCTTTCTTGTGAGCTGGCCGGAACACTGCAGGATTGCTTCAGGCCCTAGTGTGGTTCCGGCATGGCACGCTGAGCCTTTGGTTAATTCCTCTTCCTGGTGGGAAATGAGAGTTAAATTTGCCCGTCCAGACACCTCCAGCTAGTCTCTCATTGGTTCTCCCTATTCCTGTTCATCTTACGCAGAAATTGCAAACTGGGCCAAACAGGAGGTTAAAGGCACTGACTCTCCAAGTGGGGAGAGTGTTAGTAAAGCGTTTGGAATGTTGCACCCGAGTACCAGAGGACGAAAACTGAGACACATTTGAACACATTTCCCGATCACACGGTGGATCATACTCTGCGTTCCACATGCATGTTTTAGCTGAAGGAAGAATCCCTTATACCTGGAGAGTTGAGACCCATGGAATGGGTACCATGCAATATGACTTCAAAGGGCCTGCATTTGCTCACCGAACCTCACCAATCCTATCACTGCTGCGCTTATGCCGCTGTACACATGCTTGATTCTCTTTCAGAGACATATAAATCCATAGGTTTTAAGATTCTTTCTAGTCAGGTATATTCTTAGGCGTTTAATATGGGGTGTTGAGTCCACTTCGTTGAGCAAGGAGTAGCTCTTGTGTATTACATATTTGGCTTATGTAACGGTATCTGTGCTAATTTCAATCTCTGGTTTTATGCAGCACCCCAACTCACCTTTCCCCTTAAGCAAGCATAAGTTGGTTTTCTACATTTCAGACCCTGTTCTGTTTTGTAATTCAGTTCCTGTGTAGCCAAGTTTACATTCCGTGTAGTAGTGATATCTTATGATGTTTCTTTTTCTGTGTGACTTATTTCACTTAGAATCATCGTACCTGAATCCACTCATTATGCTGCTATGGGCCTCATGACAGATATCATTGCTGAGTGATATTGCATTGTAGGTAAGTACCACAACTTCTTTATCCATTTTTCGCTTTCTGTGATATTGAACTTGTACCGTACACGAGGTTCTTGTAAACAGAGCCGGCACAAACTTTGGGGTGGCTGTGTCTTTTTGATTTTAATTTCCCTAAGCTATAGGATCATAAGTGGAAGTGCCCTAGGCTCTGTTGCTTTGTTTTTTAGATGTTTCAGGAAACACCATTCACTTCTCCAGAGTGGCTGTTGGCAATTTACATCCCGCCCATCAGCATAACAAGGCTCCCAGTTCTCTATGGCCTGTCCTGCCTTTCTGGATTTTACACTTTTTTCAGATGGCCCTTTTGAGCAGGGGGAAGTGAGACTTCATTGTAGTGCAGATTTCCTTTGCAAGCTTGCTTGGTTGGCCAAAAAGTGCGTATGCGTTTTTTCCTGAATATATTCAGGAAAAAACGCATACGCCCTTTTTGGCCAAGTGCATCATTGTGGACGTTCTGCCTCTTTTCCTATGCTTTACATGCAATTCCAGTCTACCTCCTGAAATCGGTTTCCTGCAATTCTGCCCCGCTTTCAAGTCCTCTTGGCAGCCTTACTTTAATATATTTTTGGACTATAGCTGTCATTTATAACTCTGCAGGTTTGTGAATTAGAGTGCCCCTGAGCCTCCTTTCTTCAACTCGCTTTCTTGTGAGCTGGCCGGAACACTGCAGGATTGCTTCAGGCCCTAGTGTGGTTCCGGCATGGCACGCTGAGCCTTTGGTTAATTCCTCTTCCTGGTGGGAAATGAGAGTTAAATTTGCCCGTCCAGACACCTCCAGCTAGTCTCTCATTGGTTCTCCCTATTCCTGTTCATCTTACGCAGAAATTGCAAACTGGGCCAAACAGGAGGTTAAAGGCACTGACTCTCCAAGTGGGGAGAGTGTTAGTAAAGCGTTTGGAATGTTGCACCCGAGTACCAGAGGACGAAAACTGAGACACATTTGAACACATTTCCCGATCACACGGTGGATCATACTCTGCGTTCCACATGCATGTTTTAGCTGAAGGAAGAATCCCTTATACCTGGAGAGTTGAGACCCATGGAATGGGTACCATGCAATATGACTTCAAAGGGCCTGCATTTGCTCACCGAACCTCACCAATCCTATCACTGCTGCGCTTATGCCGCTGTACACATGCTTGATTCTCTTTCAGAGACATATAAATCCATAGGTTTTAAGATTCTTTCTAGTCAGGTATATTCTTAGGCGTTTAATATGGGGTGTTGAGTCCACTTCGTTGAGCAAGGAGTAGCTCTTGTGTATTACATATTTGGCTTATGTAACGGTATCTGTGCTAATTTCAATCTCTGGTTTTATGCAGCACCCCAACTCACCTTTCCCCTTAAGTAAGCATAAGTTGGTTTTCTACATTTCAGACCCTGTTCTGTTTTGTAATTCAGTTAATGTGTAGCCAAGTTTACATTCCGTGTAGTAGTGATATCTAATGATGTTTCTTTTTCTCTGTGACTTATTTCACTTAGAATCATCGTACCTGAATCCACTCATTATGCTGCTACGGGCCTGATGACATAGATTTCATTGCTGAGTGATATTGCATTGTACGTAAGTACCATAACTTCTTTATCCATTTTTCGCTTTCTGTGATATTGAACGTGTACTGTAAATGAGGTTCTTGTAAACAGAGCCGTCCCAAAATTTGGGGTGGCTGTGTCTTTTTGATTTTAATTTCCCTAAGCTATAGGACCATAAGTGGAAGTGCCCTAGGCTCTCTTGCTTTGTTTCTTAGATGTTTCAGGAAACACCATACACTTCTCCAGAGTGGCTGTTGGCAATTTACATCCCGCCCGTCAGCATAACAAGGTTCCCAGTTCTCCATGGCCTGTCCTGCCTTTCTGGATTTTACACTTTTTTCAGATGGCCCTTTTGACCGGGGGAAGTGAGACTTCATTGTAGTGCAGATTTCCTTTGCAAGCTTGCTTGGTTGGCCAAAAAGGGCGTATGCGTTTTTTCTTGAATATATTCAGGAAAAAACGCATACGTCCTTTTTGGCCAAGTGCATCATTGTGGTCGTTCTGCCTTTTTTCCTATGTTTTACATGCAATTCCTGTCTA
Source organism: Orcinus orca (assembly GCF_937001465.1). Taxonomy (NCBI): domain Eukaryota; kingdom Metazoa; phylum Chordata; class Mammalia; order Artiodactyla; family Delphinidae; genus Orcinus; species Orcinus orca. The sequence continues at coordinate 68,863,698 of NC_064559.1, forward strand.
CCTCCTGAAATCGGTTTCCTGCAATTCTGCCCCGCTTTCAAGTCCTCTTGGCAGCCTTACTTCAATATATTTTTGGACGATAGCTGTCATTTATAACTCTGCAGGTTTGTGAATGACAGTGCCCCTGAGCTCCTTTCTTCAACTCGCTTTCTTGTGAGCTGGCCGCAACACCGCAGGATTGCTTCAGGCCCTAGTGTGGTTCCGGCATGGCACGCTGAGCCTTTGGTTAATTCCTCTTCCTGGTGGGAAATGAGAGTTAAATTTGCCCATCCAGACACCTCCAGGTAGTCTCTCATTGGTTCTCCCTATTCCTGTTCATTTTCCGCAGAAATTGCAAACTTGGCCAAACAGGAGGTTAAAGGTATGGACTCTCCAAGTGGGGAGAGTGTTAGTGAAGCGTCTGGAATGTTGCACCCGAGTACCAGGGGACGAAAACTGAGACACATTTGAACACGTTTCCCGATCACACAGTGGATCATACTCTGGGTTCCACATGCATGTTTTAGCTGAAGGAAGAATCCCTTAAACCTGGAGAGTTGAGACCCATGGAATGGGTACCATGCAATATGACTTCAAAGGGTCTGCATTTGCTCACCGAACCTCACCAATCCTATCACTGCTGCGTTTATGCCGCTGTACACATGCTTGATTCTCTTTCGGAGACATATAAATCCATAGGTTGTAAGATTATTACTAGTCAGGTATATTCTTAGGCGTTTAATATGGGGTGTTGAGTCCACTTCGTTGAGCAAGGAGTAGCTCTTGTCTATTACATATTTGGCTTATGGAACAGTATGTGTGCTAATTTCAATCTCTGGTTTTATGCAGCACCCCAACTCACCTTTCCCCTTAAGCAAGCATAAGTTGGTTTTCTACATTTGAGACCCTGTTCTGTTTTGTAATTCAGTTCCTGTGTAGCCAAGTTTACATTCTGTGTAGTAGTGATATCTTATGATGTTTCTTTTTCTGTGTGACTTATTTCACTTAGAATCATCGTACCTGAATCCACTCATTATGCTGCTATGGGCCTCATGACAGATATCATTGCTGAGTGATATTGCATTGTAGGTAAGTACCACAACTTCTTTATCCATTTTTCGCTTTCTGTGATATTGAACTTGTACCGTACACGAGGTTCTTGTAAACAGAGCCGGCACCAACTTGGGGTGGCTGTGTCTTTTTGATTTTAATTGCCCTAAGCTATAGGACCATAAGTGGAAGTGCCCTAGGCTCTGTTGCTTTGTTTTTTAGATGTTTCAGGAAACACCATTCACTTCTCCAGAGTGGCTGTTGGCAATTTACATCCCGCCCATCAGCATAACAAGGCTCCCAGTTCTCCATGGCCTGTCCTGCCTTTCTGGATTTTACACTTTTTTCAGATGGCCCTTTTGAGCAGGGGGAAGTGAGACTTCATTGTAGTGCAGATTTCCTTTGCAAGCTTGCTTGGTTGGCCAAAAAGTGCCTATGCGTTTTTTCCTGAATATATTCAGGAAAAAACGCATACGCACTTTTTGGCCAAGTGCATCATTGTGGACGTTCTGCCTCTTTTCCTATGCTTTACATGCAATTCCAGTCTACCTCCTGAAATCGGTTTCCTGCAATTCTGCCCCGCTTTCAAGTCCTCTTGGCAGCCTTACTTCAATATATTTTTGGACGATAGCTGTCATTTATAACTCTGCAGGTTTGTGAATTAGAGTGCCCCTGAGCTCCTTTCTTCAACTCGCTTTCTTGTGAGCTGGCCGGAACACTGCAGGATTGCTTCAGGCCCTAGTGTGGTTCCGGCATGGCACACTGAGCCTTTGGTTAATTCCTGTTCCTGGTGGGAAATGAGAGTTAAATTTGCCCGTCCAGACACCTCCAGCTAGTCTCTCATTGGTTCTCCCTATTCCTGTTCATCTTACACAGAAATTGCAAACTGGGCCAAACAGGAGGTTAAAGGCACTGACTCTCCAAGTGGGGAGAGTGTTAGTAAAGCATCTGGAATGTTGCACCCGAGTACCAGGGGATGAAAACTGAGACACATTTGAACACATTATCCGAACACACGGTGGATCATACTCTGGGTTCCACATGCATGTTTTAGCTGAAGGAAGAATCCCTTAAACCTGGAGAGTTGAGACCCATGGAATGGGTACCATGAAATATGACTTCAAAGGGTCTGCATTTGCTCACCGAACCTCACCAATCCTATCACTGCTGTGTTTATCCTGCTGTACACACGCTTGATTCTCTTTTGGAGACATATAAATCCATAGGTTGTAAGATTCTTACTAGTCAGGTATATTCTTAGGCGTTTAATATGGGGTGTTGTGTCCACTTTGTTGAGCAAGGAGTAGCTCTTGTCTATTACATATTTGGCTTATGGAGCGGTATCTGTGCTAATTTCAATCTCTGGTTTTATGCAGCACCCCAACTCACCTTTCCCCTTAAGCAAGCATAAGTTGGTTTTCTACATTTCAGACCCTGTTCTGTTTTTTAATTCAGTTCCTGTGTAGCCAAGTTTACATTCCGTGTATTAGTGATACCTAATGATGTTTCTTTTTCTCTGTGACTTATTTCACTTAGAATCATCATACCTGAATCCACTCATTATGCTGCTACGGGCCTGATGGCATACATTTCATTGCTGAGTGATATTGCATTGTACGTAAGTACCATAACTTCTTTATCCATTTTTCGCTTTCTGTGATATTGAACGTGTACTGTAAACGAGGTTCTTGTAAACAGAGCCGTCCCAAAATTTGGGGTGGCTGTGTCTTTTTGATTTTAATTTCCCTAAGCTATAGGACCATAAGTGGAAGTGCCCTAGGCTCTCTTGCTTTGTTTCTTAGATGTTTCAGGAAACACCATACACTTCTCCAGAGTGGCTGTTGGCAATTTACATCCCGCCCGTCAGCATAACAAGGCTCCCAGTTCTCCATGGCCTGTCCTGCCTTTCTGGATTTTACACTTTTTTCAGATGGCCCTTTTGACCGGGGGAAGTGAGACTTCACTGTAGTGCAGATTTCCTTTGCAAGCTTGCTTGGTTGGCCAAAAAGGGCGTATGCGTATTTTCCTGAAAATATTCAGGAAAAAACGCACACGCCCTTTTTGACCAAGTGCATCATTGTGGACGATCAGTCTCTTTTCCTATGCTTTACATGCAATTCCAGTCTACCTCCTGAAATCGGTTTCCTGCAATTCTGCCCCGCTTTCAAGTCCTCTTGGCAGCCTTACTTCAATATATTTTTGGACGATAGCTGTCATTTATAACTCTGCAGGTTTGTGAATTAGAGTGCCCCTGAGCTCCTTTCTTCAACTCGCTTTCTTGTGAGCTGGCCGCAACACCACAGGATTGCTTCAGGCCCTAGTGTGGTTCCGGCATGGCACGCTGAGCCTTTGGTTAATTCCTCTTCCTAGTGGGAAATAAGAGTTAAATTTGCCCGTCCAGACACCTCCAGCTAGTCTCTCATTGGTTCTCCCTATTCCTGTTCATTTTCCGCAGAAATTGCAAACTGGGCCAAACAGGAGCTTAAAGGCACTGACTCTCCAAGTGGGGAGAGTGTTAGTGAAGCCTCTGGAATGTTGCACCCGAGTACCAGGGGACGAAAACTGAGACACATTTGAACACGTTTCCCGATCACATGGTGGATCATACTCTGGGTTCCACATGCATGTTTTAGCTGAAGGAAGAATCCCTTAAACCTGGAGAGTTGAGACCCATGGAATGGGTACCATGCAATATGACTTCAAAGGGTCTGCATTTGCTCACTGAACCTCACCAATCCTATCACTGCTGCGTTTATGCCGCTGTACACACGCTTGATTCTCTTTCGGAGACATATAAATCCATAGGTTGTAAGATTCTTACTAGTCAGGTATATTCTTAGGCGTTTAATATGGAGTGTTGAGTCCACTTCGTTGAGCAAGGAGTAGCTCTTGTCTATTACATATTTGGCTTATGGAACAGTATCTGTGCTAATTTCAATCTCTGGTTTTATGCAGCACCCCAACTCACCTTTCCCCTTAAGCAAGCATAAGTTGGTTTTCTACATTTGAGACCCTGTTCTGTTTTGTAATTCAGTTCCTGTGTAGCCAAGTTTACATTCCGTGTAGTAGTGATATCTTGTGATGTTTCTTTTTCTGTGTGACTTATTTCACTTAGAATCATCGTACCTGAATCCACTCATTATGCTGCTATGGGCCTCATGACAGATATCATTGCTGAGTGATATTGCATTGTAGGTAAGTACCACAACTTCTTTATCCATTTTTCGCTTTCTGTGATATTGAACTTGTACCATACACGAGGTTCTTGTAAACAGAGCCGGCACAAACTTTGGGGTGGCTGTGTCCTTTTGATTTTAATTGCCCTAAGCTATAGGACCATAAGTGGAAGTGCCCTAGGCTCTCTTGCTTTGTTTCTTAGATGTTTCAGGAAACACCATACACTTCTCCAGAGTGGCTGTTGGCAATTTACATCCCGCCCGTCAGCATAACAAGGTTCCCAGTTCTCCATGGCCTGTACTGCCTTTCTGGATTTTACACTTTTTTCAGATGGCCCTTTTGACCGGGGGAAGTGAGACTTCATTGTAGTGCAGATTTCCTTTGCAAGCTTGCTTGGTTGGCCAAAAAGGGCGTATGCGTTTTTTCTTGAATATATTCAGGAAAAAACGCATACGTCCTTTCTGGCCAAGTGCATCATTGTGGTCGTTCTGCCTCTTTTCCTATGTTTTACATGCAATTCCTGTCTACCTCCTGAAATCGGTTTCCTGCAATTCTGCCCCGCTTTCAAGTCCTCTTGGCAGCCTTACTTCAATATATTTTTGGACGATAGCTGTCATTTATAACTCTGCAGGTTTGTGAATGACAGTGCCCCTGAGCTCCTTTCTTCAACTCGCTTTCTTGTGAGCTGGCCGCAACACCGCAGGATTGCTTCAGGCCCTAGTGTGTTTCCGGCATGGCTCGCTGAGCCTTTGGTTAATTCCTCTTCCTGGTGGGAAATGAGAGTTAAATTTGCCCATCCAGACACCTCCAGGTAGTCTCTCATTGGTTCTCCCTATTCCTGTTCATTTTCCGCAGAAATTGCAAACTGGGCCAAACAGGAGGTTAAAGGCACTGACTCTCCAAGTGGGGAGAGTGTTAGTGAAGCCTCTGGAATGTTGCACCCGAGTACCAGGGGACGAAAACTGAGACACATTTGAACACGATTACCGATCACACAGTGGATCATACTCTGGGTTCCACATGCATGTTTTAGCTGAAGGAAGAATCCCTTAAACCTGGAGAGTTGAGACCCATGGAATGGGTACCATGCAATATGACTTCAAAGGGTCTGCATTTGCTCACCGAACCTCACCAATCCTATCACTGCTGCGTTTATGCCGCTGTACACATGCTTGATTCTCTTTCGGAGACATATAAATCCATAGGTTGTAAGATTATTACTAGTCAGGTATATTCTTAGGCGTTTAATATGGGGTGTTGAGTCCACTTCGTTGAGCAAGGAGTAGCTCTTGTCTATTACATATTTGGCTTATGGAACAGTATGTGTGCTAATTTCAATCTCTGGTTTTATGCAGCACCCCAACTCACCTTTCCCCTTAAGCAAGCATAAGTTGGTTTTCTACATTTGAGACCCTGTTCTGTTTTGTAATTCAGTTCCTGTGTAGCCAAGTTTACATTCTGTGTAGTAGTGATATCTTGTGATGTTTCTTTTTCTGTGTGACTTATTTCACTTAGAATCATCGTACCTGAATCCACTCATTATGCTGCTATGGGCCTCATGACAGATATCATTGCTGAGTGATATTGCATTGTAGGTAAGTACCACAACTTCTTTATCCATTTTTCGCTTTCTGTGATATTGAACTTGTACCGTACACGAGGTTCTTGTAAACAGAGCCGGCACCAACTTGGGGTGGCTGTGTCTTTTTGATTTTAATTGCCCTAAGCTATAGGACCATAAGTGGAAGTGCCCTAGGCTCTGTTGCTTTGTTTTTTAGATGTTTCAGGAAACACCATTCACTTCTCCAGAGTGGCTGTTGGCAATTTACATCCCGCCCATCAGCATAACAAGGCTCCCAGTTCTCCATGGCCTGTCCTGCCTTTCTGGATTTTACACTTTTTTCAGATGGCCCTTTTGAGCAGGGGGAAGTGAGACTTCATTGTAGTGCAGATTTCCTTTGCAAGCTTGCTTGGTTGGCCAAAAAGTGCCTATGCGTTTTTTCCTGAATATATTCAGGAAAAAACGCATACGCCCTTTTTGGCCAAGTGCATCATTGTGGACGTTCTGCCTCTTTTCCTATGCTTTACATGCAATTCCAGTCTACCTCCTGAAATCGGTTTCCTGCAATTCTGCCCCGCTTTCAAGTCCTCTTGGCAGCCTTACTTCAATATATTTTTGGACGATAGCTGTCATTTATAACTCTGCAGGTTTGTGAATTAGAGTGCCCCTGAGCTCCTTTCTTCTACTCGCTTTCTTGTGAGCTGGCCGGAACACTGCAGGATTGCTTCAGGCCCTAGTGTGGTTCCGGCATGGCACACTGAGCCTTTGGTTAATTCCTGTTCCTGGTGGGAAATGAGAGTTAAATTTGCCCGTCCAGACACCTCCAGCTAGTCTCTCATTGGTTCTCCCTATTCCTGTTCATCTTACGCAGAAATTGCAAACTGGGTCAAACAGGAGGTTAAAGGCACTGACTCTCCAAGTGGGGAGAGTGTTAGTAAAGCATCTGGAATGTTGCACCCGAGTACCAGGGGACGAAAACTGAGACACATTTGAACACATTATCCGAACACACGGTGGATCATACTCTGGGTTCCACATGCATGTTTTAGCTGAAGGAAGAATCCCTTAAACCTGGAGAGTTGAGACCCATGGAATGGGTACCATGCAATATGACTTCAAAGGGTCTGCATTTGCTCACCGAACCTCACCAATCCTATCACTGCTGTGTTTATGCCGCTGTACACACACTTGATTCTCTTTTGGAGACATATAAATCCATAGGTTGTAAGATTCTTACTAGTCACGTATATTCTTAGGCGTTTAATATGGGGTGTTGTGTCCACTTCGTTGAGCAAGGAGTAGCTCTTGTCTATTACATATTTGGCTTATGGAGCGGTATCTGTGCTAATTTCAATCTCTGGTTTTATGCAGCACCCCAACTCACCTTTCCCCTTAAGCAAGCATAAGTTGGTTTTCTACATTTCAGACCCTGTTCTGTTTTTTAATTCAGTTCCTGTGTAGCCAAGTTTACATTCCGTGTATTAGTGATATCTAATGATGTTTCTTTTTCTCTGTGACTTATTTCACTTAGAATCATCATACCTGAATCCACTCATTATGCTGCTACGGGCCTGATGACATACATTTCATTGCTGAGTGATATTGCATTCTACGTAAGTACCATAACTTCTTTATCCATTTTTCGCTTTCTGTGATATTGAACGTGTACTGTAAACGAGGTTCTTGTAAACAGAGCCGTCCCAAAATTTGGGGTGGCTGTGTCTTTTTGATTTTAATTTCCCTAAGCTATAGGACCATAAGTGGAAGTGCCCTAGGCTCTCTTGCTTTGTTTCTTAGATGTTTCAGGAAACACCATACACTTTTCCAGAGTGGCTGTTGGCAATTTACATCCCGCCCGTCAGCATAACAAGGCTCCCAGTTCTCCATGGCCTGTCCTGCCTTTCTGGATTTTACACTTTTTGCAGATGGCCCTTTTGACCGGGGGAAGTGAGACTTCATTGTAGTGCAGATTTCCTTTGCAAGCTTGCTTGGTTGGCCAAAAAGGGCGTATGCGTATTTTCCTGAAAATATTCAGGAAAAAACGCACACGCCCTTTTTGACCAAGTGCATCATTGTGGACGATCAGTCTCTTTTCCTATGCTTTACATGCAATTCCAGTCTACCTCCTGAAATCGGTTTCCTGCAATTCTGCCCCGCTTTCAAGTCCTCTTGGCAGCCTTACTTCAATATATTTTTGGACGATAGCTGTCATTTATAACTCTGCAGGTTTGTGAATTAGAGTGCCCCTGAGCTCCTTTCTTCAACTCGCTTTCTTGTGAGCTGGCCGCAACACCGCAGGATTGCTTCAGGCCCTAGTGTAGTTCCGGCATGGCACGCTGAGCCTTTGGTTAATTCCTCTTCCTAGTGGGAAATAAGAGTTAAATTTGCCCGTCCAGACACCTCCAGCTAGTCTCTCATTGGTTCTCCCTATTCCTGTTCATTTTCCGCAGAAATTGCAAACTGGGCCAAACAGGAGGTTAAAGGCACTGACTCTCCAAGTGGGGAGAGTGTTAGTGAAGCCTCTGGAATGTTGCACCCGAGTACCAGGGGACGAAAACTGAGACACATTTGAACACGTTTCCCGATCATATGGTGGATCATACTCTGGGTTCCCCATGCATGTTTTAGCTGAAGGAAGAATCCCTTAAACCTGGAGAGTTGAGACCCATGGAATGGGTACCATGCAATATGACTTCAAAGGGTCTGCATTTGCTCACCGAACCTCACCAATCCTATCACTGCTGCGTTTATGCCGCTGTACACACGCTTGATTCTCTTTCGGAGACATATAAATCCATAGGTTGTAAGATTCTTACTAGTCAGGTATATTCTTAGGCGTTTAATATGGGGTGTTGAGTCCACTTCGTTGAGCAAGGAGTAGCTCTTGTCTATTACATATTTGGCTTATGGAACAGTATCTGTGCTAATTTCAATCTCTGGTTTTATGCAGCACCCCAACTCACCTTTCCCCTTAAGCAAGCATAAGTTGGTTTTCTACATTTGAGACCCTGTTCTGTTTTGTAATTCAGTTCCTGTGTAGCCAAGTTTACATTCCGTGTAGTAGTGATATCTTGTGATGTTTCTTTTTCTGTGTGACTTATTTCACTTAGAATCATCGTACCTGAATCCACTCATTATGCTACTATGGGCCTCATGACAGATATCATTGCTGAGTGATATTGCATTGTAGGTAAGTACCACAACTTCTTTATCCATTTTTCGCTTTCTGTGATATTGAACTTGTACCGTACACGAGGTTCTTGTAAACAGAGCAGGCCCAAACTTTGGGGTGGCTGTGTCTTTTTGATTTTAATTTCCCTAAGCTATAGGATCATAAGTGGAAGTGCCCTAGGCTCTGTTGCTTTGTTTTTTAGATGTTTCAGGAAACACCATTCACTTCTCCAGAGTGGCTGTTGGCAATTTACATCCCGCCCATCAGCATAACAAGGCTCCCAGTTCTCCATGGCCTGTCCTGCCTTTCTGGATTTTACACTTTTCTCAGATGGCCCTTTTGACCAGGGGGAAGTGAGACTTCATTGTAGTGCAGATTTCCTTTGCAAGCTTGCTTGGTTGGCCAAAAAGTGCGTATGAGTTTTTTCCTGATTAGTAAAAAACCTATACGCACTTTTTGGCCAAGTGCATCATTGTGGACGTTCTGCCTCTTTTCCTATGCTTTACATGCAATTCTAGTCTACCTCCTGAAATCGGTTTCCTGCAATTCTGCCCCGCTTTCAAGTCCTCTTGGCAGCCTTACTTCAATATATTTTTGGACGTTAGCTGTCATTTATAACTCTGCAGGTTTGTGAATGACAGTGCCCCTGAGCTCCTTTCTTCAACTCGCTTTCTTGTGAGCTTGCCGCAACACCGCAGGATTGTTTCAGGCCCTAGTGTGGTTCCGGCATGGCACGCTGAGCCTTTGGTTAATTCCTCTTCCTGGTGGGAAATGAGAGTTAAATTTGCCCGTCCAGACACCTCCAGCTTGTCTCTCATGGTTTCTCCCTATTCCTGTTCATTTTCCGCAGAAATTGCAAACTGGGCCAAACAGGAGGTTAAAGGCACTGACTCTCCAAGTGGGGAGAGTGTTAGTAAAGCATCTGGAATGTTGCACCCGAGTACCAGGGGACGAAAACTGAGACACATTTGAACACATTATCCGAACACACGGTGGATCATACTCTGGGTTCCACATGCATGTTTTAGCTGAAGGAAGAATCCCTTAAACCTGGAGAGTTGAGACACATGGAATGGGTACCATGCAATATGACTTCAAAGGGTCTGCATTTGCTCACTGAACCTCACCAGTCCTATCACTGTTGCATTTATGCCGCTGTACACACGCTTGATTCTCTTTCGGAGACATATAAATCCATAGGTTTTAAGATTTTTACTAGTCAGGTATATTCTTAGGCGTTTAATATGGGTTGTTGAGTCCACTTCGTTGAGCAAGGAGTAGCTCTTGTCTATTACATATTTGGCTTATGGAACGGTATCTGTGCTAATTTCAATCTCTGGTTTTATGCAGCACCCCAACTCACCTTTCCCCTTAAGCAAGCATAAGTTGGTTTTCTACATTTAAGACCCTGTTCTGTTTTGTAATTCAGTTCCTGTGTAGCCAAGTTTACATTCCATGTATTAGTGATATCTTATGATGTTTCTTTTTCTGTGTGACTTATTTCACTTAGAATCATCGTACCTGAATCCACTCATTATGCTGCTACGGGCCTGATGACATAGATTTCATTGCTGAGTGATATTGCATTGTACGTAAGTAGCACAACTTCTTTATCCATTTCTTGCTTTCTGCAATATTGAACTTGTACCGTAAACGAGGTTCTTGTAAACAGAGCCGTCCCAAACATTGGGGTGGCTGTGTCTTTTTGATTTTAATTTGCCTAAGCTATAGGACCATAAGTGGAAGTGCCCTAGGCTCTCTTGCTTTGTTTTTTAGATGTTTAGGAAACACCATACACTTCTCCAGAGTGGCTGTTGGCAATTTACATCCCGCCCATCAGCATAACAAGGCTCCCAGTTCTCCATGGCCTGTCCTGCCTTTCTGGATTTTACACTTTTTTCACATGGCCCTTTTGAACGGGGGGCAGTGAGACTTCATTGTAGTGCAGATTTCCTTTGCAAGCTTGCTTGGTGGGCCAAAAAGTGCGTATGCGTTTTTTCCTGAATATATTCAGGAAAAAACGCATACGCCCTTTTTGGCCAAGTGCATCATTGTGGACGTTCTGCCTCTTTTCCTATGCTTTAAATGCAATTCCAGTCTACCTCCTGAAATCGGTTTCCTGCAATTCTGACCCGCTTTCAAGTCCTCTTGGCAGCCTTACTTCAATATATTTTTCGACGATAGCTGTCATTTATAACTCTGCAGGTTTGTGAATTAGAGTGCCCCTGAGCTCCTTTCTTCAACTCGCTTTCTTGTGAGCTGGCCGCAACACCGCAGGATTGCTTCAGGCCCTAGTGTGGTTCCGGCATGGCACGCTGAGCCTTTGGTTAATTCCTCTTCCTGGTGGGAAATGAGAGTTAAATTGGCCCGTCCAGACACCTCCAGCTAGTCTCTCATTGGTTCTCCCTATTCCTGTTCATTTTCCACAGAAATTGCAAACTGGGCCAAACAGGAGGTTAAAGGCACTGACTCTCCAAGTGGGGAGAGTGTTAGTGAAGCGTCTGGAATGTTGCACCCGAGTACCAGGGGACGAAAACTGAGACACATTTGAACACGTTTCCCGATCACATGGTGTATCATACTCTGGGTTCCACATGCATGTTTTAGCTGAAGGAAGAATCCCTTGAACCTGGAGAGTTGAGACCCATGGAATGGGTACCATGCAATATGACTTCAAAGGGTCTGCATTTGCTCACCGATCCTCACCAATCCTATCACTGCTGCACTTATGCCGCTGTACACACGCTTGATTCTCTTTCGGAGACATATAAATCCATAGGTTTTAAGATTCTTACTAGTCAGGTATATTCTTAGGTGTTTAATATGGGGTGTTGTGTCCTCTTCGTTGAGCAAGGAGTAGCTCTTGTCTATTACAAATTTGGCTTATGGAACGGTATCTGTGCTAATTTCAATCTCTGGTTTTATGCAGCACCCCAACTCACCTTTCCCCTTAAGCCAGCATAAGTTGGTTTTCTACATTTGAGACCCTGTTCTGTTTTGTAATTCAGTTCCTGTGTAGCCAAGTTTACATTCCGTGTAGTAGTGATATCTTATGATATTTCTTTTTCTCTGTGACTTATTTCTCTTAGAATCATCGTATCTGAATCCACTCATTATGCTGCTATGGGCCTGATGACATAGATATCCTTGCTGAGTGATATTGCATTGTACGTAAGTACCACAAGTTCTTTATCCATTTTTCGCTTTCTGTGATATTGAACTTGTACCGTACACGAGGTTCTTGTAAACAGAGCCGGCCCAAACTTTGGGGTGGCTGTGTCTTTTTGATTTTAATTTCCCTAAGCTATAGGATCATAAGTGGAAGTGCCCTAGGCTCTGTTGCTTTGTTTTGTAGATGTTTCAGGAAACACCATACACTTCTCCAGAGTGGCTGTTGGCAATTTACATCCCGCCCATCAGCATAACAAGGCTCCCAGTTCTCCATGGCCTGTCCTGCCTTTCTGGATTTTACACTTTTTTCAGATGGCCCTTTTGACCAGGGGGAAGTGAGACTTCATTGTAGTGCAGATTTCCTTTGCAAGCTTGCTTGGTTGGCCAAAAAGTGCGTATGCGTTTTTTCCTGAATATATTCAGGAAAAAAACGCATACACCCTTCTTGGCCAAGTGCATCATTGTGGACGTTCTGCCTCTTTTCGTATGCTTTACATGCAATTCCAGTCTACCTCCTGAAATCGGTTTCCTGCAATTCTGCCCCGCTTTCAAGTCCTCTTGGCAGCCTTACTTCAATATATTTTTCGACGATAGCTGTCATTTATAACTCTGCAGGTTTGTGAATTAGAGTGCCCCTGAGCTCCTTTCTTCAACTCGCTTTCTTGTGAGCTGGCCGCAACACCGCAGGATTGCTTCAGGCCCTAGTGTGGTTCCGGCATGGCACGCTGAGCCTTTGGTTAATTCCTCTTCCTGGTGGGAAATGAGAGTTAAATTTGCCCATCCAGACACCTCCAGGTAGTCTCTCATTGGTTCTCCCTATTCCTGTTCATTTTCCGCAGAAATTGCAAACTGGGCCAAACAGGAGGTTAAAGGCACTGACTCTCCAAGTGGGGAGAGTGTTAGTGAAGCCTCTGGAATGTTGCACCCGAGTACCAGGGGACGAAAACTGAGACACATTTGAACACGTTTCCCGATCACACAGTGGATCATACTCTGGGTTCCACATGCATGTTTTAGCTGAAGGAAGAATCCCTTAAACCTGGAGAGTTGAGACCCATGGAATGGGTACCATGCAATATGACTTCAAAGGGTCTGCATTTGCTCACCGAACCTCACCAATCCTATCACTGCTGCGTTTATGCCGCTGTACACATGCTTGATTCTCTTTCGGAGACATATAAATCCATAGGTTGTAAGATTATTACTAGTCAGGTATATTCTTAGGCGTTTAATATGGGGTGTTGAGTCCACTTCGTTGAGCAAGGAGTAGCTCTTGTCTATTACATATTTGGCTTATGGAACAGTATGTGTGCTAATTTCAATCTCTGGTTTTATGCAGCACCCCAACTCACCTTTCCCCTTAAGCAAGCATAAGTTGGTTTTCTACATTTGAGACCCTGTTCTGTTTTGTAATTCAGTTCCTGTGTAGCCAAGTTTACATTCTGTGTAGTAGTGATATCTTGTGATGTTTCTTTTTCTGTGTGACTTATTTCACTTAGAATCATCGTACCTGAATCCACTCATTATGCTGCTATGGGCCTCATGACAGATATCATTGCTGAGTGATATTGCATTGTAGGTAAGTACCACAACTTCTTTATCCATTTTTCGCTTTCTGTGATATTGAACTTGTACCGTACACGAGGTTCTTGTAAACAGAGCCGGCACCAACTTGGGGTGGCTGTGTCTTTTTGATTTTAATTTCCCTAAGCTATAGGACCATAAGTGGAAGTGCCCTAGGCTCTGTTGCTTTGTTTTTTAGATGTTTCAGGAAACACCATTCACTTCTCCAGAGTGGCTGTTGGCAATTTACATCCCGCCCATCAGCATAACAAGGCTCCCAGTTCTCCATGGCCTGTCCTGCCTTTCTGGATTTTACACTTTTTTCAGATGGCCCTTTTGAGCAGGGGGAAGTGAGACTTCATTGTAGTGCAGATTTCCTTTGCAAGCTTGCTTGATTGGCCAAAAAGTGCGTATGCGTTTTTTCCTGAATATATTCAGGAAAAAACGCATACGCCCTTTTTGGCCAAGTGCATCATTGTGGACGTTCTGCCTCTTTTCCTATGCTTTACATGCAATTCCAGTCTACCTCCTGAAATCGGTTTCCTGCAATTCTGCCCCGCTTTCAAGTCCTCTTGGCAGCCTTACATCAATATACTTTTGGACGATAGCTGTCATTTATAACTCTGCAGGTTTGTGAATTAGAGTGCCCCTGAGCTCCTTTCTTCAACTCGCATTCTTGTGAGCTGGCCGGAACACTGCAGGATTGCCTCAGGCCCTAGTGTGGTTCCGGCATGGCACACTGAGCCTTTGGTTAATTCCTCTTCCTGGTGGGAAATGAGAGTTAAATTTGCCCGTCCAGACACCTCCAGCTAGTCTCTCATTGGTTCTCCCTATTCCTGTTCATCTTACGCAGAAATTGCAAACTGGGCCAAACAGGAGGTTAAAGGCACTGACTCTCCAAGTGGGGAGAGTGTTAGTAAAGCATCTGGAATGTTGCACCCGAGTACCAGAGGACGAAAACTGAGACATATTTGAACACATTTCCCGATCACACGGTGGATCATACTCTGGGTTCCACATGCATGTTTTAGCTGAAGGAAGAATCCCTTAAACCTGGAGAGTTGAGACCCATGGAATGGGTACCATGCAATATGACTTCAAAGGGTCTGCATTTGCTCACCAAACCTCACCAATCCTATCACTGCTGCGTTTATGCCGCTGTACACACGCTTGATTCTCTTTCGGAGACATATAAATCCATAGGTTGTAAGATTCTTACTAGCCAGGTATATTCTTAGGCGTTTAATATGGGGTGTTGTGTCCACTTCGTTGAGCAAGGAGTAGCTCTTGTCTATTACATATTTGGCTTATGGAGCGGTATCTGTGCTAATTTCAATCTCTGGTTTTATGCAGCACCCCAACTCACCTTTCCCCTTAAGCAAGCATAAGTTGGTGTTCTACATTTGAGACCCTGTTCTGTTTTGTAATTCAGTTCCTGTGTAGCCAAGTTTACATTCCGTGTATTAGTGATATCTAATGATGTTTCTTTTTCTCTGTGACTTATTTCACTTAGAATCATCATACCTGAATCCACTCATTATGCTGCTACGGGCCTGATGACATACATTTCATTGCTGAGTGATATTGCATTGTACGTAAGTACCATAACTTATTTATCCATTTTTCGCTTTCTGTGATATTGAACGTGTACTGTAAACGAGGTTCTTGTAAACAGAGCCGTCCCAAAGTTTGGGGTGGCTGTGTCTTTTTGATTTTAATTTGCCTAAGCTATAGGACCATAAGTGGAAGTGCCCTAGGCTCTCTTGCTTTGTTTCTTAGATGTTTCAGGAAACACCATACACTTCTCCAGAGTGGCTGTTGGCAATCTACATCGCGCCCGTCAGCATAACAAGGCTCCAAGTTCTCCATGGCCTGTCCTGCCTTTCTGGATTTTACACTTTTTTCAGATGGCCCTTTTGACCTGGGGAAGTGAGACTTCATTGTAGTGCAGATTTCCTTTGCAAGCTTGCTTGTTTGGCCAAAAAGGGCGTATGCATTTTTTCTTGCATATATTCAGGAAAAAACGCATACGCCCTTTTTGGCCAAGTGCATCATTGTGGTCGTTCTGCCTCTTTTCCTATGTTTTACATGCAATTCCTGTCTACCTCCTGAAATCGGTTTCCTGCAATTCTGCCCCGCTTTCAAGTCCTCTTGGCAGCCTTACTTCAATATATTTTTGGACGATAGCTGTCATTTATAACTCTGCAGGTTTGTGAATTAGAGTGCCCCTGAGCTCCTTTCTTCAACTCGCTTTCTTGTGAGCTGGCCGAAACAGCGCAGGATTGCTTCAGGCCCTAGTGTGGTTCCGGCATGGCACGCTGAGCCTTTGGTTAATTCCTCTTCCTGGTGGGAAATGAGAGTTAAATTTGCCCGTCCAGACACCTCCAGCTAGTCTCTCATTGGTTCTCCCTATTCCTGTTCATTTTCCGCAGAATTTGCAAACTGGGCCAAACAGGAGGTTAAAGGCACTGACTCTCCAAGTGGGGAGAGTGTTAGTGAAGCCTCTGGAATGTTGCACCCGAGTACCAGGGGACGAAAACTGAGACAAATTTGAACACGTTTCCCGATCACATGGTGGATCATACTCTGGGTTCCCCATGCATGTTTTAGCTGAAGGAAGAATCCCTTAAACCTGGAGAGTTGAGACCCATGGAATGGGTACCATGCAATATGACTTCAAAGGGTCTGCATTTGCTCCCCGAACCTCACCAATCCTATCACTGCTGCGTTTATGCCGCTGTACACACGCTTGATTCTCTTTCGGAGACATATAAATCCATAGGTTGTAAGATTCTTACTAGTCAGGTATATTCTTAGGCGTTTAATATGGGGTGTTGAGTCCACTTCGTTGAGCAAGGAGTAGCTCTTGTCTATTACATATTTGGCTTATGGAACAGTATCTGTGCTAATTTCAATCTCTGGTTTTATGCAGCACCCCAACTCACCTTTCCCCTTAAGCAAGCATAAGTTGGTTTTCTACATTTGAGACTCTGTTATGTTTTGTAATTCAGTTCCTGTGTAGCCAAGTTTACATTCCGTGTAGTAGTGATATCTAATGATGTTTCTTTTTCTCTGTGACTTATTTCACTTAGAATCATCGTACCTGAATCCACTCATTATGCTGCTATGGGCCTCATGACAGATATCATTGCTGAGTGATATTGCATTGTAGGTAAGTACCACAACTTCTTTATCCATTTTTCGCTTTCTGTGATATTGAACTTGTACCATACACGAGGTTCTTGTAAACAGAGCCGGCACAAACTTCGGGGTGGCTGTGTCCTTTTGATTTTAATTGTCCTAAACTATAGGACCATAAGTGGAAGTGCCCTAGGCTCTGTTGCTTTGTTTTTTAGATGTTTCAGGAAACACCATTCACTTCTCCAGAGTGGCTGTTGGCAATTTACATCCCGCCCATCAGCATAACAAGGCTCCCAGTTCTCCATGGCCTGTCCTGCCTTTCTGGATTTTACACTTTTTTCAGATGGCCCTTTTGACCTGGGGAAGTGAGACTTCATTGTAGTGCAGATTTCCTTTGCAAGCTTGCTTGGTTGGCCAAAAAGTGCGTATGCGTTTTTTCCTGAATATATTCAGGAAAAGACGCATACGCACTTTTTGGCCAAGTGCATCATTGTGGACGTTCTGCCTCTTTTCGTATGCTTTACATGCAATTCCAGTCTACCTCCTGAAATCGGTTTCCTGCAATTCTGCCCCGCTTTCAAGTCCTCTTGGCAGCCTTACTTCAATATATTTTTGGACGATAGCTGTCATTTATAACTCTGCAGGTTTGTGAATTAGAGTGCCCCTGAGCTCCTTTCTTCAACTCGCTTTCTTGTGAGCTGGCCGGAACACTGCAGGATTGCTTCAGGCCCTAGAGTCGTTCCGGCATGGCACACTGAGCCTTTGGTTAATTCCTCTTCCTGGTGGGAAATGAGAGTTAAATTGGCCCGTCCAGACACCTCCAGCTAGTCTCTCATTGGTTCTCCCTATTCCTGTTCATCTTACGCAGAAATTGCAAACTGGGCCAAACAGGAGGTTAAAGGCACTGACTCTCCAAGTGGGGAGAGTGTTAGTAAAGCATCTGGAATGTTGCATCCGAGTACCAGAGGACGAAAGCTGAGACACATTTGAACACATTTCCCGATCACACGGTGGATCATACTCTGGGTTCCACATGCATGTTTTAGCTGAAGGAAGAATCCCTTAAATCTGGAGAGTTGAGACCCATGGAATGGGTACCATGCAATATGACTCCAAAGGGTCTGCATTTGCTCACCGAACCTCACCAATCCTATCACTGCTGCGTTTATGCCGCTGTACACACGCTTGATTCTCTTTCAGAGACATATAAATCCATAGGTTGTAAGATTCTTACTAGTCAGGTATATTCTTAGGCGTTTAATATGGGGTGTTGTGTCCACTTCGTTGAGCAAGGAGTAGCTCTTGTCTATTAAATATTTGGCTTATGGAACGGTATCTGTGCTAATTTCAATCTCTGGTTTTATGCAGCACCCCAACTCACCTTTCCCCTTAAGCAAGCATAAGTTGGTTTTCTACATTTGAGACCCTGTTCTGTTTTGTAATTCAGTTCCTGTGTAGCCAAGTTTACATTCCATGTAGTAGTGATAACTTATGTTTCTTTTTCTGTGTGACTTATTTCACTTAGAATCATCGTACCTGAATCCACTCATTATGCTGTTACGGGCCTGATGACATAGATTTCATTGCTGAGTGATATTGCACTGTACGTAAGTACCACAACTTTTTTATCCATTTTTTGCTTTCTGCGATATTGAACTTGTACCGTAAACGAGGTTCTTGCAAACACAGCCGTCCCAAACTTTGGGGTGGCTGTGTCTTTTTGATTTTAATTTCCCTAAGCTATAGGACCATAAGTGGAAGTGCCCTAGGCTCTGTTGCTTTGTTTTTTGGATGTTTCAGGAAACACCATACACTTCTCCAGAGTGGCTGTTGGCAATTTACATCCCGCCCATCAGCATAACAAGGCTCCCAGTTCTCCATGGCCTGTCCTGCTTTTCTGGATTTTACACTTTTTTCAGATGGCCCTTTTGACCAGGGGGAAGTGAGACGTCATTGTAGTGCAGATTTCCTTTGCAAGCTTGCTTGGTTGGGAAAAAGAGCGTATGAGTTTTTTCCTGATTAGTAAAAAACGTATACGCACTTTTTGGCCAAGTGCATCATTGTGGACGTTCTGCCTCTTTTCCTATGCTTTACATGCAATTCTAGTCTACCTCCTGAAATCGGTTTCCTGCAATTCTGCCCCGCTTTCAAGTCCTCTTGGCAGCCTTACTTCAATATATTTTTGGACGTTAGCTGTCATTTATAACTCTGCAGGTTTTTGAATGACAGTGCCCCTGAGCTCCTTTCTTCAACTCGCTTTCTTGTGAGCTTGCCGCAACTACGCAGGATTGCTTCAGGCCATAGTGTGGTTCCGGCATGGCACGCTGAGCCTTTGGTTAATTCCTCTTCCTGGTGGGAAATGAGAGTTAAATTTGCCCGTCCAGACACCTCCAGCTAGTCTCTCATGGGTTCTCCCTATTCCTGTTCATTTTCCGCAGAAATTGCAAACTGGGCCAAACAGGAGGTTAAAGGCACTGACTCTCCACGTGGGGAGAGTGTTAGTAAAGCATCTGGAATGTTGCACCCGAGTACCAGGGGACGAAAACTGAGACACATTTGAACACATTATCCGAACACACGGTGGATCATACTCTGGGTTCCACATGCATGTTTTAGCTGAAGGAAGAATCCCTTAAACCTGGAGAGTTGAGACCCATGGAATGGGTACCATGCAATATGACTTCAAAGGGTCTGCATTTGCTCACTGAACCTCACCAGTCCTATCACTGTTGCATTTATGCCGCTGTACACACGCTTGATTCTCTTTCGGAGACATATAAATCCATAGGTTTTAAGATTTTACTACTCAGGTTTATTCTTAGGCGTTTAATATGGGTTGTTGAGTCCACTTCGTTGAGCAAGGAGTAGCTCTTGTCTATTACATATTTGGCTTATGGAACGGTATCTGTGCTAATTTCAATCTCTGGTTTTATGCAGCACCCCAACTCACCTTTCCCCTTAAGCAAGCATAAGTTGGTTTTCTACATTTAAGACCCTGTTCTGTTTTGTAATTCAGTTCCTGTGTAGCCAAGTTTACATTCCATGTATTAGTGATATCTTATGATGTTTCTTTTTCTGTGTGACTTATTTCACTTAGAATCATCGTACCTGAATCCACTCATTATGCTGCTACGGGCCTGATGACATAGATTTCATTGCTGAGTGATATTGCATTGTACGTAAGTAGCACAACTTCTTTATCCATTTCTTGCTTTCTGCAATATTGAACTTGTACCGTAAACGAGGTTCTTGTAAACAGAGTCGTCCCAAACATTGGGGTGGCTGTGTCTTTTTGATTTTAATTTGCCTAAGCTATAGGACCATAAGTGGAAGTGCCCTAGGCTCTCTTGCTTTGTTTTTTAGATGTTTAGGAAACACCATACACTTCTCCAGAGTGGCTGTTGGCAATTTACATCCCACCCATCAGCATAACAAGGCTCCCAGTTCTCCATGGCCTGTCCTGCCTTTCTGGATTTTACACTTTTTTCACATGGCCCTTTTGAACGGGGGGCAGTGAGACTTCATTGTAGTGCAGATTTCCTTTGCAAGCTTGCTTGGTGGGCCAAAAAGTGCGTATGCGTTTTTTCCTGAATATATTCAGGAAAAAACGCATACGCCCTTTTTGGCCAAGTGCATCATTGTGGACGTTCTGCCTCTTTTCCTATGCTTTAAATGCAATTCCAGTCTACCTCCTGAAATCGGTTTCCTGCAATTCTGACCCGCTTTCAAGTCCTCTTGGCAGCCTTACTTCAATATATTTTTGGACGATAGCTGTCATTTATAACTCTGCAGGTTTGTGAATTAGAGTGCCCCTGAGCTCCTTTCTTCAACTCGCTTTCTTGTGAGCTGGCCGCAACACCGCAGGATTGCTTCAGGCCCTAGTGTGGTTCCGGCATGGCACGCTGAGCCTTTGGTTAATTCCTCTTCCTGGTGGGAAATGAGAGTTAAATTGGCCCGTCCAGACACCTCCAGCTAGTCTCTCATTGGTTCTCCCTATTCCTGTTCATTTTCCACAGAAATTGCAAACTGGGCCAAACAGGAGGTTAAAGGCACTGACTCTCCAAGTGGGGAGAGTGTTAGTGAAGCGTCTGGAATGTTGCACCCGAGTACCAGGGGACGAAAACTGAGACACATTTGAACACGTTTCCCGATCACATGGTGTATCATACTCTGGGTTCCACATGCATGTTTTAGCTGAAGGAAGAATCCCTTAAACCTGGAGAGTTGAGACCCATGGAATGGGTACCATGCAATATGACTTCAAAGGGTCTGCATTTGCTCACCGATCCTCACCAATCCTATCACTGCTGCGCTTATGCCGCTGTACACACGCTTGATTCTCTTTCGGAGACATATAAATCCATAGGTTTTAAGATTCTTACTAGTCAGGTATATTCTTAGGTGTTTAATATGGGGTGTTGTGTCCTCTTCGTTGAGCAAGGAGTAGCTCTTGTCTATTACAAATTTGGCTTATGGAACGGTATCTGTGCTAATTTCAATCTCTGGTTTTATGCAGCACCCCAACTCACCTTTCCCCTTAAGCAAGCATAAGTTGGTTTTCTACATTTGAGACCCTGTTCTGTTTTGTAATTCAGTTCCTGTGTAGCCAAGTTTACATTCCGTGTAGTAGTGATATCTTATGATATTTCTTTTTCTCTGTGACTTATTTCTCTTAGAATCATCGTATCTGAATCCACTCATTATGCTGCTATGGGCCTGATGACATAGATATCCTTGCTGAGTGATATTGCATTGTACGTAAGTACCACAAGTTCTTTATCCATTTTTCGCTTTCTGTGATATTGAACTTGTACCGTACACGAGGTTCTTGTAAACAGAGCCAGCCCAAACTTTCGGGTGGCTGTGTCTTTTTGATTTTAATTTCCCTAAGCTATAGGATCATAAGTGGAAGTGCCCTAGGCTCTGTTGCTTTGTTTTTTAGATGTTTCAGGAAACACCATACACTTCTCCAGAGTGGCTGTTGGCAATTTACATCCCGCCCATAGCATAACAAGGCTCCCAGGTCTCCATGGCCTGTCCTACCTTTCTGGATTTTACACTTTTCTCAGATGGCCCTTTTGACCAGGGGGCAGTGAGACTTCATTGTAGTGCAGATTTCCTTTGCAAGCTTGCTTGGTTGGCCAAAAAGTGCCTATGCGTTTTTTCCTGAATATATTCAGGAAAAAACGCATACGCCCTTTTTGGCCAAGTGCATCATTGTGGACGTTCTGCCTCTTTTCCTATGGTTTACATGCAATTCCAGTCTACCTCCTGAAATCGGTTTCCTGCAATTCTTCCCCACTTTCAAGTACTCTTGGCAGCCTTACTTCAATATATTTTTGGACGATAGCTGTCATTTATAACTCTGCAGGTTTGTGAATTAGAGTGCCCCTGAGCTCCTTTCTTCAACTCGCTTTCTTGTGAGCTGGCCGCAACACCGCAGGATTGCTTCAGGCCCTAGTGTGGTTCCGGCATGGCACGCTGAGCCTTTGGTTAATTCCTCTTCCTAGTGGGAAATAAGAGTTAAATTTGCCATTCCAGACACCTCCAGCTAGTCTCTCATTGGTTCTCCCTATTCCTGTTCATTTTCCGCAGAAATTGCAAACTGGGCCAAACAGGAGGTTAAAGGCACTGACTCTCCAAGTGGGGAGAGTGTTAGTGAAGCCTCTGGAATGTTGCACCCGAGTACCAGGGGACGAAAACTGAGACACATTTGAACACGTTTCCCGATCACACAGTGGATCATACTCTGGGTTCCACATGCATGTTTTAGCTGAAGGAAGAATCCCTTAAACCTGGAGAGTTGAGACCCATGGAATGGGTACCATGGAATATGACTTCAAAGGGTCTGCATTTGCTCACCGAACCTCACCAATCCTATCGCTGCTGCGTTTATGCCGCTGTACACACGCTTGATTCTCTTTCGGAGACATATAAATCCATAGGTTGTAAGATTCTTACTAGTCAGGTATATTCTTAGGCGTTTAATATGGGGTGTTGAGTCCACTTCGTTGAGCAAGGAGTAGCTCTTGTCTATTACATATTTGGCTTATGGAACAGTATCTGTGCTAATTTCAATCTCTGGTTTTATGCAGCACCCCAACTCACCTTTCCCCTTAAGCAAGCATAAGTTGGTTTTCTACATTTGAGACCCTGTTCTGTTTTGTAATTCAGTTCCTGTGTAGCCAAGTTTACATTCCGTGTAGTAGTGATATCTTGTGATGTTTCTTTTTCTGTGTGACTTATTTCACTTAGAATCATCGTACCTGAATCCACTCATTATGCTACTATGGGCCTCATGACAGATATCATTGCTGAGTGATATTGCATTGTAGGTAAGTACCACAACTTCTTTATCCATTTTTCGCTTTCTGTGATATTGAACTTGTACCATACACGAGGTTCTTGTAAACAGAGCCAGCACAAACTTTGGGGTGGCTGTGTCCTTTTGATTTTAATTGCCCTAAGCTATAGGACCATAAGTGGAAGTGCCCTAGGCTCTGTTGCTTTGTTTTTTAGATGTTTCAGGAAACACCATACACTTCTCCAGAGTGGCTGCTGGCAATTTACATCCCGCCCATCAGCATAACAAGGCTCCCAGTTCTCCATGGCCTGTCCTGCCTTTCTGGATTTTACACTTTTTTCAGATGGCCCTTTTGACCAGGGGGAAGTGAGACTTCATTGTAGTGCAGATTTCCTTTGCAAGCTTGCTTGGTTGGCCAAAAAGTGCCTATGCGTTTTTTCCTGAATATATTCAGGAAAAGACGCATACGCCCTTTTTGGCCAAGTGCATCATTGTGGACGTTCTGCCTCTTTTCGTATGCTTTACATGCAATTCCAGTCTACCTCCTGAAATCGGTTTCCTGCAATTCTGCCCCGCTTTCAAGTCCTCTTGGCAGCCTTACTTCAATATATTTTTGGACGATAGCTGTCATTTATAACTCTGCAGGTTTGTGAATGACAGTGCCCCTGAGCTCCTTTCTTCAACTCGCTTTCTTGTGAGCTGGCCGGAACACTGCAGGATTGCTTCAGGCCCTAGTGTGGTTCCAGCATGGCACACTGAGCATTTGGTTAATTCCTCTTCCTGGTGGGAAATGAGAGTTAAATTGGCCCGTCCAGACACCTCCAGCTAGTCTCTCATTGGTTCTCCCTATTCCTGTTCATCTTACGCAGAAATTGCAAACTGGGCCAAACAGGAGGTTAAAGGCACTGACTCTCCAAGTGGGGAGAGTGTTAGTAAAGCATCTGGAATGTTGCACCCGAGTACCAGAGGACGAAAACTGAGACACATTTGAACACATTTCCCGATCACACGGTGGATCATACTCTGGGTTCCACATGCATGTTTTAGCTGAAGGAAGAATCCCTTAAACCTGGAGAGTTGAGACCCATGGAATGGGTACCATGCAATATGACTTCAAAGGGTCTGCATTTGCTCACCGAACCTCACCAATCCTATCACTGCTGTGTTTATGCCGCTGTACACACGCTTGATTCTCTTTTGGAGACATATAAATCCATAGGTTGTAAGATTCTTACTAGTCACGTATATTCTTAGGCGTTTAATATGGGGTGTTGTGTCCACTTCTTTGAGCAAGGAGTAGCTCTTGTCTATTACATATTTGGCTTATGGAGCGGTATCTGTGCTAATTTCAATCTCTGGTTTTATGCAGCACCCCAACTCACCTTTCCCCTTAAGCAAGCATAAGTTGGTGTTCTACATTTGAGACCCTGTTCTGTTTTGTAATTCAGTTCCTGTGTAGCCAAGTTTACATTCCGTGTATTAGTGATATCTAATGATGTTTCTTTTTCTCTGTGACTTATTTCACTTAGAATCATCATACCTGAATCCACTCATTATGCTGCTACGGGCCTGATGACATACATTTCATTGCTGAGTGATATTGCATTGTACGTAAGTACCATAACGTCTTTATCCATTTTTCGCTTTCTGTGATATTGAACGTGTACTGTAAACGAGGTTCTTGTAAACAGAGCCGTCCCAAAATTTGGGGTGGCTGTGTCTTTTTGATTTTAATTTCCCTAAGCTATAGGACCATAAGTGGAAGTGCCCTAGGCTCTCTTGCTTTGTTTCTTAGATGTTTCAGGAAACACCATACACTTCTCCAGAGTGGCTGTTGGCAATTTACATCCCGCCCGTCAGCATAACAAGGCTCCCAGTTCTCCATGGCCTGTCCTGCCTTTCTGGATTTTACACTTTTTTCAGATGGCCCTTTTGACCGGGGGAAGTGAGACTTCATTGTAGTGCAGATTTCCTATGCAAGCTTGCTTGGTTGGCCAAAAAGGGCGTATGCGTATTTTCCTGAAAATATTCAGGAAAAAACGCACACGCCCTTTTTGACCAAGTGCATCATTGTGGACGATCAGTCTCTTTTCCTATGCTTTACATGCAATTCCAGTCTACCTCCTGAAATCGGTTTCCTGCAATTCTGCCCCGCTTTCAAGTCCTCTTGGCAGCCTTACTTCAATATATTTTTGGACGATAGCTGTCATTTATAACTCTGCAGGTTTGTGAATTAGAGTGCCCCTGAGCTCCTTTCTTCAACTCGCTTTCTTGTGAGCTGGCCGCAACACCGCAGGATTGCTTCAGGCCCTAGTGTGGTTCCGGCATGGCACGCTGAGCCTTTGGTTAATTCCTCTTCCTGGTGGGAAATGAGAGTTAAATTTGCCCGTCCAGACACCTCCAGCTAGTCTCTCATTGGTTCTCCCTATTCCTGTTCATCTTACGCAGAAATTGCAAACTGGGCCAAACAGGAGGTTAAAGGCACTGACTCTCCAAGTGGGGAGAGTGTTAGTGAAGCCTCTGGAATGTTGCACCCGAGTACCAGGGGATGAAAACTGAGACACATTTGAACACGTTTCCCGATCACATGGTGGATCATACTCTGGGTTCCACATGCATGTTTTAGCTGAAGGAAGAATCCCTTAAACCTGGAGAGTTGAGACCCATGGAATGGGTACCATGCAATATGACTTCAAAGGGTCTGCATTTGCTCACCGAACCTCACCAATCCTATCACTGCTGCGTTTATGCCACTGTACACACGCTTGATTCTCTTTCGGAGACATATAAATCCATAGGTTGTAAGATTCTTACTAGTCAGGTATATTCTTAGGCGTTTAATATGGGGTGTTGAGTCCACTTCGTTGAGCAAGGAGTAGCTCTTGTCTATTACATATTTGGCTTATGGAACAGTATCTGTGCTAATTTCAATCTCTGGTTTTATGCAGCACCCCAACTCACCTTTCCCCTTAAGCAAGCATAAGTTGGTTTTCTACATTTGAGACCCTGTTCTGTTTTGTAATTCAGTTCCTGTGTAGCCAAGTTTACATTCCGTGTAGTAGTGATATCTTGTGATGTTTCTTTTTCTGTGTGACTTATTTCACTTAGAATCATCGTACCTGAATCCACTCATTATGCTACTATGGGCCTCATGACAGATATCATTGCTGAGTGATATTGCATTGTAGGTAAGTACCACAACTTCTTTATCCATTTTTCGCTTTCTGTGATATTGAACTTGTACCATACACGAGGTTCTTGTAAACAGAGCCGGCACAAACTTTGGGGTGGCTGTGTCCTTTTGATTTTAATTGCCCTAACCTATAGGACCATAAGTGGAAGTGCCCTAGGCTCTGTTGCTTTGTTTTTTAGATGTTTCAGGAAACACCATACACTTCTCCAGAGTGGCTGTTGGCAATTTACATCCCGCCCATCAGCATAACAAGGCTCCCAGTTCTCCATGGCCTGTCCTGCCTTTCTGGATTTTACACTTTTTTCAGATGGCCCTTTTGACCAGGGGGAAGTGAGACTTCATTGTAGTGCAGATTTCCTTTGCAAGCTTGCTTGGTTGGCCAAAAAGTGCCTATGCGTTTTTTCCTGAATATATTCAGGAAAAGACGCATACGCCCTTTTTGGCCAAGTGCATCATTGTGGACGTTCTGCCTCTTTTCGTATGCTTTACATGCAATTCCAGTCTACCTCCTGAAATCGGTTTCCTGCAATTCTGCCCCGCTTTCAAGTCCTCTTGGCAGCCTTACTTCAATATACTTTTGGACGATAGCTGTCATTTATAACTCTGCAGGTTTGTGAATTAGAGTGCCCCTGAGCTCCTTTCTTCAACTCGCTTTCTTGTGAGCTGGCCGGAACACTGCAGGATTGCTTCAGGCCCTAGTGTGGTTCCAGCATGGCACACTGAGCCTTTGGTTAATTCCTCTTCCTGGTGGGAAATGAGAGTTAAATTGGCCCGTCCAGACACCTCCAGCTAGTCTCTCATTGGTTCTCCCTATTCCTGTTCATCTTACGCAGAAATTGCAAACTGGGCCAAACAGGAGGTTAAAGGCACTGACTCTCCAAGTGGGGAGAGTGTTAGTAAAGCATCTGGAATGTTGCACCCGAGTACCAGAGGACGAAAACTGAGACACATTTGAACACATTTCCCGATCACACGGTGGATCATACTCTGGCTTCCACATGCATGTTTTAGCTGAAGGAAGAATCCCTTAAAACTGGAGAGTTGAGACCCATGGAATGGGTACCATGCAATATGACTTCAAAGGGTCTGCATTTGCTCACCGAACCTCACCAATCCTATCACTGCTGCGTTTATGCCGCTGTACACACGCTTGATTCTCTTTCGGAGACATATAAATCTATAGGTTGTAAGATTCTTACTAGTCAGGTATATTCTTAGGCGTTTAATATGGGGTGTTGTGTCCACTTCGTTGAGCAAGGAGTAGCTCTTGTCTATTAAATATTTGGCTTATGGAACGGTATCTGTGCTAATTTCAATCTCTGGTTTTATGTAGCACCCCAACTCACCATTCCCCTTAAGCAAGCATATGTTGGTTTTCTACATTTGAGACCCTGTTCTGTTTTGTAATTCAGTTCCTGTGTAGCCAAGTTTACATTCCATGTAGTAGTGATAACTTATGTTTCTTTTTCTGTGTGACTTATTTCACTTAGATTCATCGTACCTGAATCCACTCATTATGCTGCTATGGGCCTCATGACATAGATTTCATTGCTGAGTGATATTGCATTGTAGGTAAGTACCACAACTTCTTTATCCATTTTTCGCTTTCTGTGATATTGAACTTGTACCGTACACGAGGTTCTTGTAAACAGAGCCGGCCCAAAATTTGGGGTGGCTGTGTCTTTTTGATTTTAATTTCCCTAAGCTATAGGATCATAAGTGGAAGTGCCCTAGGCTCTGTTGCTTTGTTTTTTAGATGTTTCAGGAAACACCATTCACTTCTCCAGAGTGGCTGCTGGCAATTTACATCCCGCCCATCAGCATAACAAGGCTCCCAGTTCTCCATGGCCTGTCCTGCCTTTCTGGATTTTACACTTTTTTCAGATGGCCCTTTTGACCAGGGGGAAGTGAGACTTCATTGTAGTGCAGATTTCCTTTGCAAGCTTGCTTGGTTGGCCAAAAAGTGCCTATGCGTTTTTTCCTGAATATATTCAGGAAAAGACGCATACGCCCTTTTTGGCCAAGTGCATCATTGTGGACGTTCTGCCTCTTTTCGTATGCTTTACATGCAATTCCAGTCTACCTCCTGAAATCGGTTTCCTGCAATTCTGCCCCGCTTTCAAGTCCTCTTGGCAGCCTTACTTCAATATATTTTTGGACGATAGCTGTCATTTATAACTCTGCAGGTTTGTGAATGACAGTGCCCCTGAGCTCCTTTCTTCAACTCGCTTTCTTGTGAGCTGGCCGGAACACTGCAGGATTGCTTCAGGCCCTAGTGTGGTTCCAGCATGGCACACTGAGCATTTGGTTAATTCCTCTTCCTGGTGGGAAATGAGAGTTAAATTGGCCCGTCCAGACACCTCCAGCTAGTCTCTCATTGGTTCTCCCTATTCCTGTTCATCTTACGCAGAAATTGCAAACTGGGCCAAACAGGAGGTTAAAGGCACTGACTCTCCAAGTGGGGAGAGTGTTAGTAAAGCATCTGGAATGTTGCACCCGAGTACCAGAGGACGAAAACTGAGACACATTTGAACACATTTCCCGATCACACGGTGGATCATACTCTGGGTTCCACATGCATGTTTTAGCTGAAGGAAGAATCCCTTAAACCTGGAGAGTTGAGACCCATGGAATGGGTACCATGCAATATGACTTCAAAGGGTCTGCATTTGCTCACCGAACCTCACCAATCCTATCACTGCTGTGTTTATGCCGCTGTACACACGCTTGATTCTCTTTTGGAGACATATAAATCCATAGGTTGTAAGATTCTTACTAGTCACGTATATTCTTAGGCGTTTAATATGGGGTGTTGTGTCCACTTCTTTGAGCAAGGAGTAGCTCTTGTCTATTACATATTTGGCTTATGGAGCGGTATCTGTGCTAATTTCAATCTCTGGTTTTATGCAGCACCCCAACTCACCTTTCCCCTTAAGCAAGCATAAGTTGGTGTTCTACATTTGAGACCCTGTTCTGTTTTGTAATTCAGTTCCTGTGTAGCCAAGTTTACATTCCGTGTATTAGTGATATCTAATGATGTTTCTTTTTCTCTGTGACTTATTTCACTTAGAATCATCATACCTGAATCCACTCATTATGCTGCTACGGGCCTGATGACATACATTTCATTGCTGAGTGATATTGCATTGTACGTAAGTACCATAACGTCTTTATCCATTTTTCGCTTTCTGTGATATTGAACGTGTACTGTAAACGAGGTTCTTGTAAACAGAGCCGTCCCAAAATTTGGGGTGGCTGTGTCTTTTTGATTTTAATTTCCCTAAGCTATAGGACCATAAGTGGAAGTGCCCTAGGCTCTCTTGCTTTGTTTCTTAGATGTTTCAGGAAACACCATACACTTCTCCAGAGTGGCTGTTGGCAATTTACATCCCGCCCGTCAGCATAACAAGGCTCCCAGTTCTCCATGGCCTGTCCTGCCTTTCTGGATTTTACACTTTTTTCAGATGGCCCTTTTGACCGGGGGAAGTGAGACTTCATTGTAGTGCAGATTTCCTATGCAAGCTTGCTTGGTTGGCCAAAAAGGGCGTATGCGTATTTTCCTGAAAATATTCAGGAAAAAACGCACACGCCCTTTTTGACCAAGTGCATCATTGTGGACGATCAGTCTCTTTTCCTATGCTTTACATGCAATTCCAGTCTACCTCCTGAAATCGGTTTCCTGCAATTCTGCCCCGCTTTCAAGTCCTCTTGGCAGCCTTACTTCAATATATTTTTGGACGATAGCTGTCATTTATAACTCTGCAGGTTTGTGAATTAGAGTGCCCCTGAGCTCCTTTCTTCAACTCGCTTTCTTGTGAGCTGGCCGCAACACCGCAGGATTGCTTCAGGCCCTAGTGTGGTTCCGGCATGGCACGCTGAGCCTTTGGTTAATTCCTCTTCCTAGTGGGAAATAAGAGTTAAATTTGCCCGTCCAGACACCTCCAGCTAGTCTCTCATTGGTTCTCCCTATTCCTGTTCATTTTCCGCAGAAATTGCAAACTGGGCCAAACAGGAGGTTAAAGGCACTGACTCTCCAAGTGGGGAGAGTGTTAGTGAAGCCTCTGGAATGTTGCACCCGAGTACCAGGGGACGAAAACTGAGACACATTTGAACACGTTTCCCGATCACATGGTGGATCATACTCTGGGTTCCACATGCATGTTTTAGCTGAAGGAAGAATCCCTTAAACCTGGAGAGTTGAGACCCATGGAATGGGTACCATGCAATATGACTTCAAAGGGTCTGCATTTGCTCACCGAACCTCACCAATCCTATCACTGCTGCGTTTATGCCGCTGTACACACGCTTGATTCTCTTTCGGAGACATATAAATCCATAGGTTGTAAGATTCTTACTAGTCAGGTATATTCTTAGGCGTTTAATATGGGGTGTTGAGTCCACTTCGTTGAGCAAGGAGTAGCTCTTGTCTATTACATATTTGGCTTATGGAACAGTATCTGTGCTAATTTCAATCTCTGGTTTTATGCAGCACCCCAACTCACCTTTCCCCTTAAGCAAGCATAAGTTGGTTTTCTACATTTGAGACCCTGTTCTGTTTTGTAATTCAGTTCCTGTGTAGCCAAGTTTACATTCCGTGTAGTAGTGATATCTTGTGATGTTTCTTTTTCTGTGTGACTTATTTCACTTAGAATCATCGTACCTGAATCCACTCATTATGCTACTATGGGCCTCATGACAGATATCATTGCTGAGTGATATTGCATTGTAGGTAAGTACCACAACTTCTTTATCCATTTTTCGCTTTCTGTGATATTGAACTTGTACCATACACGAGGTTCTTGTAAACAGAGCCGGCACAAACTTTGGGGTGGCTGTGTCCTTTTGATTTTAATTGCCCTAACCTATAGGACCATAAGTGGAAGTGCCCTAGGCTCTGTTGCTTTGTTTTTTAGATGTTTCAGGAAACACCATACACTTCTCCAGAGTGGCTGTTGGCAATTTACATCCCGCCAATCAGCATAACAAGGCTCCCAGTTCTCCATGGCCTGTCCTGCCTTTCTGGATTTTACACTTTTTTCAGATGGCCCTTTTGACCAGGGGGAAGTGAGACTTCATTGTAGTGCAGATTTCCTATGCAAGCTTGCTTGGTTGGCCAAAAAGTGCCTATGCGTTTTTTCCTGAATATATTCAGGAAAAGACGCATACGCCCTTTTTGGCCAAGTGCATCATTGTGGACGTTCTGCCTTTTTTCGTATGCTTTACATGCAATTCCAGTCTACCTCCTGAAATCGGTTTCCTGCAATTCTGCCCCGCTTTCAAGTCCTCTTGGCAGCCTTACTTCAATATATTTTTGGACGATAGCTGTCATTTATAACTCTGCAGGTTTGTGAATTAGAGTGCCCCTGAGCTCCTTTCTTCACCTCGCTTTCTTGTGAGCTGGCCGGAACACTGCAGGATTGCTTCAGGCCCTAGTGTGGTTCCAGCATGGCACACTGAGCCTTTGGTTAATTCCTCTTCCTGGTGGGAAATGAGAGTTAAATTGGCCCGTCCAGACACCTCCAGCTAGTCTCTCATTGGTTCTCCCTATTCCTGTTCATCTTACGCAGAAATTGCAAACTGGGCCAAACAGGAGGTTAAAGGCACTGACTCTCCAAGTGGGGAGAGTGTTAGTAAAGCATCTGGAATGTTGCACCCGAGTACCAGAGGACGAAAACTGAGACACATTTGAACACATTTCCCGATCACACGGTGGATCATACTCTGGGTTCCACATGCATGTTTTAGCTGAAGGAAGAATCCCTTAAAACTGGAGAGTTGAGACCCATGGAATGGGTACCATGCAATATGACTTCAAAGGGTCTGCATTTGCTCACTGAACCTCACCAATCCTATCACTGCTGCGTTTATGCCGCTGTACACACGCTTGATTCTCTTTCGGAGACATATAAATCTATAGGTTGTAAGATTCTTACTAGTCAGGTATATTCTTAGGCGTTTAATATGGGGTGTTGTGTCCACTTCGTTGAGCAAGGAGTAGCTCTTCTCTATTAAATATTTGGCTTATGGAACGGTATCTGTGCTAATTTCAATCTCTGGTTTTATGTAGCACCCCAACTCACCATTCCCCTTAAGCAAGCATATGTTGGTTTTCTACATTTGAGACCCTGTTCTGTTTTGTAATTCAGTTCCTGTGTAGCCAAGTTTACATTCCATGTAGTAGTGATAACTTATGTTTCTTTTTCTGTGTGACTTATTTCACTTAGAATCATCGTACCTGAATCCACTCATTATGCTGCTATGGGCCTCATGACATAGATTTCATTGCTGAGTGATATTGCATTGTAGGTAAGTACCACAACTTCTTTATCCATTTTTCGCTTTCTGTGATATTGAACTTGTACCGTACACGAGGTTCTTGTAAACAGAGCCGGCCCAAAATTTGGGGTGGCTGTGTCTTTTTGATTTTAATTTCCCTAAGCTATAGGATCATAAGTGGAAGTGACCTAGGCTCTGTTGCTTTGTTTTTTAGATGTTTCAGGAAACACCATTCACTTCTCCAGAGTGGCTGCTGGCAATTTACATCCCGCCCATCAGCATAACAAGGCTCCCAGTTCTCCATGGCCTGTCCTGCCTTTCTGGATTTTACACTTTTCTCAGATGGCCCTTTTGACCAGGGGGAAGTGAGACTTCATTGTAGTGCAGATTTCCTTTGCAAGCTTGCTTGGTTGGCCAAAAAGTGCGTATGCGTTTTTTCCTGAATATATTCAGGAAAAAACGCATACACCCTTCTTGGCCAAGTGCATCATTGTGGTCGTTCTGCCTCTTTTCGTATGCTTTACATGCAATTCCAGTCTACCTCCTGAAATCGGTTTCCTGCAATTCTGCCCCGCTTTCAAGTCCTCTTGGCAGCCTTACATCAATATATTTTTGGACGATAGCTGTCATTTATAACTCTGCAGGTTTGTGAATTAGAGTGCCCCTGAGCTCCTTTCTTCAACTCGCATTCTTGTGAGCTGGCCGGAACACTGCAGGATTGCTTCAGGCCCTAGTGTGGTTCCGGCATGGCACACTGAGCCTTTGGTTAATTCCTCTTCCTGGTGGGAAATGAGAGTTAAATTTGCCCGTCCAGACACCTCCAGCTAGTCTCTCATGGGTTCTCCCTATTCCTGTTCATCTTACGCAGAAATTGCAAACTGGGCCAAACAGGAGGTTAAAGGCACTGACTCTCCAAGTGGGGAGAGTGTTAGTGAAGCCTCTGGAATGTTGCACCCGAGTACCAGGGGACGAAAA
This sequence comes from Orcinus orca, assembly GCF_937001465.1. Lineage (NCBI taxonomy): Eukaryota > Metazoa > Chordata > Mammalia > Artiodactyla > Delphinidae > Orcinus > Orcinus orca. The sequence continues at coordinate 68,897,260 of NC_064559.1, forward strand.
CTGAGACACATTTGAACACATTTCCCGATCACACAGTGGATCATACTCTGGGTTCCACATGCATGTTTTAGCTGAAGGAAGAATCCCTTAAACCTGGAGAGTTGAGACCCATGGAATGGGTACCATGCAATATGATTTCAAAGGGTCTGCATTTGCTCACCGAACCTCACCAATCCTATCACTGCTGCGTTTATGCCGCTGTAAACATGCTTGATTCTCTTTCGGAGACATATAAATCCATAGGTTGTAAGATTATTACTAGTCAGGTATATTCTTAGGCGTTTAATATGGGGTGTTGAGTCCACTTCGTTGAGCAAGGAGTAGCTCTTGTCTATTACATATTTGGCTTATGGAACAGTACGTGTGCTAATTTCAATCTCTGGTTTTATGCAGCACCCCAACTCACCTTTCCCCTTAAGCAAGCATATGTTGGTTTTCTACATTTGAGACCCTGTTCTGTTTTGTAATTCAGTTCCTGTGTAGCCAAGTTTACATTCTGTGTAGTAGTGATATCTTGTGATGTTTCTTTTTCTGTGTGACTTATTTCACTTAGAATCATCGTACCTGAATCCACTCATTATGCTGCTATGGGCCTCATGACAGATATCATTGCTGAGTGATATTGCATTGTAGGTAAGTACCACAACTTCTTTATCCATTTTTCGCTTTCTGTGATATTGAACTTGTACCGTACACGAGGTTCTTGTAAACAGAGCCGGCACCAACTTGGGGTGGCTGTGTCTTTTTGATTTTAATTGCCCTAAGCTATAGGACCATAAGTGGAAGTGCCCTAGGCTCTGTTGCTTTGTTTTTTAGATGTTTCAGGAAACACCATTCACTTCTCCAGAGTGGCTGTTGGCAATTTACATCCCGCCCATCAGCATAACAAGGCTCCCAGTTCTCCATGGCCTGTCCTGCCTTTCTGGATTTTACACTTTTTTCAGATGGCCCTTTTGAGCAGGGGGAAGTGAGACTTCATTGTAGTGCAGATTTCCTTTGCAAGGTTGCTTGGTTGGCCAAAAAGTGCCTATGCGTTTTTTCCTGAATATATTCAGGAAAAAACGCATACGCCCTTTTTGGCCAAGTGCATCATTGTGGACGTTCTGCCTCTTTTCCTATGCTTTACATGCAATTCCAGTCTACCTCCTGAAATCGGTTTCCTGCAATTCTGCCCCGCTTTCAAGTCCTCTTGGCAGCCTTACTTCAATATATTTTTGGACGATAGCTGTCATTTATAACTCTGCAGGTTTGTGAATTAGAGTGCCCCTGAGCTCCTTTCTTCAACTCGCTTTCTTGTGAGCTGGCCGGAACACTGCAGGATTGCTTCAGGCCCTAGTGTGGTTCCGGCATGGCACACTGAGCCTTTGGTTAATTCCTGTTCCTCGTGGGAAATGAGAGTTAAATTTGCCCGTCCAGACACCTCCAGCTAGTCTCTCATTGGTTCTCCCTATTCCTGTTCATCTTACGCAGAAATTGCAAACTGGGCCAAACAGGAGGTTAAAGGCACTGACTCTCCAAGTGGGGAGAGTGTTAGTAAAGCATCTGGAATGTTGCACCCGAGTACCAGGGGACGAAAACTGAGACACATTTGAACACATTATCCGAACACACGGTGGATCATACTCTGGGTTCCACATGCATGTTTTAGCTGAAGGAAGAATCCCTTAAACCTGGAGAGTTGAGACCCATGGAATGGGTACCATGCAATATGACTTCAAAGGGTCTGCATTTGCTCACCGAACCTCACCAATCCTATCACTGCTGTGTTTATGCCGCTGTACACACGCTTGATTCTCTTTTGGAGACATATAAATCCATAGGTTGTAAGATTCTTACTAGTCACGTATATTCTTAGGCGTTTAATATGGGGTGTTGTGTCCACTTCGTTGAGCAAGGAGTAGCTCTTGTCTATTACATATTTGGCTTATGGAGCGGTATCTGTGCTAATTTCAATCTCTGGTTTTATGCAGCACCCCAACTCACCTTTCCCCTTAAGCAAGCATAAGTTGGTTTTCTACATTTCAGACCCTGTTCTGTTTTTTAATTCAGTTCCTGTGTAGCCAAGTTTACATTCCGTGTATTAGTGATATCTAATGATGTTTCTTTTTCTCTGTGACTTATTTCACTTAGAATCATCATACCTGAATCCACTCATTATGCTGCTACGGGCCTGATGACATACATTTCATTGCTGAGTGATATTGCATTCTACGTAAGTACCATAACTTCTTTATCCATTTTTCGCTTTCTGTGATATTGAACGTGTACTGTAAACGAGGTTCTTGTAAACAGAGCCGTCCCAAAATTTGGGGTGGCTGTGTCTTTTTGATTTTAATTTCCCTAAGCTATAGGACCATAAGTGGAAGTGCCCTAGGCTCTCTTGCTTTGTTTCTTAGATGTTTCAGGAAACACCATACACTTCTCCAGAGTGGCTGTTGGCAATTTACATCCCGCCCGTCAGCATAACAAGGCTCCCAGTTCTCCATGGCCTGTCCTGCCTTTCTGGATTTTACACTTTTTTCAGATGGCCCTTTTGACCGGGGGAAGTGAGACTTCATTGTAGTGCAGATTTCCTTTGCAAGCTTGCTTGGTTGGCCAAAAAGGGCGTATGCGTATTTTCCTGAAAATATTCAGGAAAAAACGCACACGCCCTTTTTGACCAAGTGCATCATTGTGGACGATCAGTCTCTTTTCCTATGCTTTACATGCAATTCCAGTCTACCTCCTGAAATCGGTTTCCTGCAATTCTGCCCCGCTTTCAAGTCCTCTTGGCAGCCTTACTTCAATATATTTTTGGACGATAGCTGTCATTTATAACTCTGCAGGTTTGTGAATTAGAGTGCCCCTGAGCTCCTTTCTTCAACTCGCTTTCTTGTGAGCTGGCCGCAACACCGCAGGATTGCTTCAGGCCCTAGTGTGGTTCCGGCATGGCACGCTGAGCCTTTGGTTAATTCCTCTTCCTAGTGGGAAATAAGAGTTAAATTTGCCCGTCCAGACACCTCCAGCTAGTCTCTCATTGGTTCTCCCTATTCCTGTTCATTTTCCACAGAAATTGCAAACTGGGCCAAACAGGAGGTTAAAGGCACTGACTCTCCAAGTGGGGAGAGTGTTAGTGAAGCCTCTGGAATGTTGCACCCGAGTACCAGGGGACGAAAACTGAGACACATTTGAACACGTTTCCCGATCACATGGTGGATCATACTCTGGGTTCCACATGCATGTTTTAGCTGAAGGAAGAATCCCTTAAACCTGGAGAGTTGAGACCCATGGAATGGGTACCATGCAATATGACTTCAAAGGGTCTGCATTTGCTCACCGAACCTCACCAATCCTATCACTGCTGCGTTTATGCCGCTGTACACACGCTTGATTCTCTTTCGGAGACATATAAATCCATAGGTTGTAAGATCCTTACTAGTCAGGTATATTCTTAGGCGTTTAATATGGGGTGTTGAGTCCACTTCGTTGAGCAAGGAGTAGCTCTTGTCTATTACATATTTGGCTTATGGAACAGTATCTGTGCTAATTTCAATCTCTGGTTTTATGCAGCACCCCAACTCACCTTTCCCCTTAAGCAAGCATAAGTTGGTTTTCTACATTTGAGACCCTGTTCTGTTTTGTAATTCAGTTCCTGTGTAGCCAAGTTTACATTCCGTGTAGTAGTGATATCTTGTGATGTTTCTTTTTCTGTGTGACTTATTTCACTTAGAATCATCGTACCTGAATCCACTCATTATGCTACTATGGGCCTCATGACAGATATCATTGCTGAGTGATATTGCATTGTAGGTAAGTACCACAACTTCTTTATCCATTTTTCGCTTTCTGTGATATTGAACTTGTACCATACACGAGGTTCTTGTAAACAGAGCCGGCACAAACTTTGGGGTGGCTGTGTCCTTTTGATTTTAATTTCCCTAACCTATAGGACCATAAGTGGAAGTGCCCTAGGCTCTGTTGCTTTGTTTTTTAGATGTTTCAGGAAACACCATACACTTCTCCAGAGTGGCTGTTGGCAATTTACATCCCGCCCATCAGCATAACAACGCTCCCAGTTCTCCATGGCCTGTCCTGCCTTTCTGGATTTTACACTTTTTTCAGATGGCCCTTTAGACCAGGGGGAAGTGAGACGTCATTGTAGTGCAGATTTCGTTTGCAAGCTTGCTTGGTTGGCCAAAAACGGCGTATGCGTTTTTTCCTGATTAGTAAAAAACGTATACGCACTTTTTGGCCAAGTGCATCATTGTGGACGTTCTGCCTCTTTTCCTATGCTTTCCATGCAATTCTAGTCTACCTCCTGAAATCGGTTTCCTGCAATTCTGCCCCGCTTTCAAGTCCTCTTGGCAGCCTTACTTCAATATATTTTTGGACGATAGCTGTCATTTATAACTCTGCAGGTTTGTGAATGACAGTGCCCCTGAGCTCCTTTCTTCAACTCGCTTTCTTGTGAGCTGGCCGCAACACCGCAGGATTGCTTCAGGCCCTAGTGTGGTTCCGGCATGGCACGCTGAGCCTTTGGTTAATTCCTCTTCCTGGTGGGAAATGAGAGTTAAATTTGCCCGTCCAGACACCTCCAGCTAGTCTCTCATGGGTTCTCCCTATTCCTGTTCATTTTCCACAGAAATTGCAAACTTGGCCAAACAGAAGGTTAAAGGCAGTGACTCTCCAAGTGGGGAGAGTGTTAGTAAAGCGTCTGGAATGTTGCACCCGAGTACCAGGGGACGAAAACTGAGACACATTTGAACACATTATTCGAAAACACGGTGGATCATACTCTGGGTTCCACATGCATGTTTTAGCTGAAGGAAGAATCCCTTAAACCTGGAGAGTTGAGACCCATGGAATGGGTATCATGCAATATGACTTCAAAGGGTCTGCATTTGCTCACCGACCCTCACCAATCCTATCACTGCTGCGTTTATGCCGCTGTACACACACTTGATTCTCTTTCGGAGACATATAAATCCATAGGTTGTAAGATTCTTACTAGTCAGGTATATTCTTAGGCGTTTAATATGGGGTGTTGAGTCCACTTTGTTGAGCAAGGTGTAGCTCTGGTCTATTACATATTGGCTTATGGAACAGTATCTGTGCTAATTTCAATCTCTGGTTTTATGCAGCACCCCAACTCACCTTTCCCCTTAAGCAAGCATAAGTTGGTTTTCTACATTTGAGACCCTGTTCTGTTTTGTAATTCAGTTCCTGTGTAGCCAAGTTTACATTCCGTGTAGTAGTGATATCTTATGATGTTTCTTTTTCTGTGTGACTTATTTCACTTAGAATCATCGTACCTGAATCCACTCATTATGCTGCTATGGGCCTCATGACAGATATCATTGCTGAGTGATATTGCATTGTAGGTAAGTACCACAACTTCTTTATCCATTTTTCGCTTTCTGTGATATTGAACTTGTACCGTACACGAGGTTCTTGTAAACAGATCCGGCACAAACTTTGGGGTGGCTGTGTCTTTTTGATTTTAATTTCCCTAAGCTATAGGACCATAAGTGGAAGTGCCCTAGGCTCTGTTGCTTTGTTTTTTAGATGTTTCAGGAAACACCATTCACTTCTCCAGAGTGGCTGTTGGCAATTTACATCCCGCCCATCAGTATAACAAGGCTCCCAGTTCTCCATGGCCTTTCCTGCCTTTCTGGATTTTACACTTTTTTCAGATGGCCCTTTTGAGCAGGGGGAAGTGAGACTTCATTGTAGTGCAGATTTCCTTTGCAAGCTTGCTTGGTTGGCCAAAAAGTGCCTATGCGTTTTTTCCTGAATATATTCAGGAAAAAACGCATACGCCCTTTTTGGCCAAGTGCATCATTGTGGACGTTCTGCCTCTTTTCGTATGCTTTACATGCAATTCCAGTCTACCTCCTGAAATCGGTTTCCTGCAATTCTGCCCCGCTTTCAAGTCCTCTTGGCAGCCTTACTTCAATATATTTTTGGACGATAGCTGTCATTTATAACTCTGCAGGTTTGTGAATTAGAGTGCCCCTGAGCTCCTTTCTTCAACTCGCTTTCTTGTGAGCTGGCCGGAACACTGCAGGATTGCTTCAGGCCCTAGTGTGGTTCCGGCATGGCATGCTGAGCCTTTGGTTAATTCCTCTTCCTGGTGGGAAATGAGAGTTAAATTTGCCCGTCCAGACACCTCCAGCTAGTCTCTCATTGGTTCTCCCTATTCCTGTTCATCTTACGCAGAAATTGCAAACTGGGCCAAACAGGAGGTTAAAGGCACTGACTCTCCAAGTGGGGAGAGTGTTAGTAAAGCGTTTGGAATGTTGCACCCGAGTACCAGAGGACGAAAACTGAGACACATTTGAACACATTTTCCGATCACACGGTGGATCATACTCTGCGTTCCACATGCATGTTTTAGCTGAAGGAAGAATCCCTTATACCTGGAGAGTTGAGACCCATGGAATGGGTACCATGCAATATGACTTCAAAGGGCCTGCATTTGCTCACCGAACCTCACCAATCCTATCACTGCTGCGCTAATGCCGCTGTACACATGCTTGATTCTCTTTCAGAGACATATAAATCCATAGGTTTTAAGATTCTTTCTAGTCACGTATATTCTTAGGCGTTTAATATGGGGTGTTGAGTCCACTTCGTTGAGCAAGGAGTAGCTCTTGTGTATTACATATTTGGCTTATGGAACGGTATCTGTGCTAATTTCAATCTCTGGTTTCATGCAGCACCCCAACTACCCATTCCCCTTAAGCAAGCATATGTTGGTTTTCTACATTGGAGAAACTGTTCTGTTTTGTAATTCAGTTAATGTGTAGCCAAGTTTACATTCCGTGTAGTAGTGATATCTTATGATGTTTCTTTTTCTGTGTGACTTATTTCACTTAGAATCATCGTACCTGAATCCACTCATTATGGTGCTACGGGCCTGATGACATAGATTTCATTGCTGAGTGATATTGCACTGTACGTAAGTACCACAACTTTTTTATCCATTTTTCGCTTTCTGCGATATTGAACTTGTACCGTAAACGAGGTTCTTGTAAACACAGCCGTCCCAAACTTTGGGGTGGCTGTGTCTTTTTGATTTTAATTTCCCTAAGCTATAGGACCATAAGTGGAAGTGCCCTAGGCTCTGTTGCTTTGTTTTTTGGATGTTTCAGGAAACACCATACACTTCTCCAGAGTGGCTGTTGGCAATTTACATCCCGCCCGTCAGCATAACAAGGTTCCCAGTTCTCCATGGCCTGTCCTGCCTTTCTGGATTTTACACTTTTTTCAGATGGCCCTTTTGACCGGGGGAAGTGAGACTTCATTGTAGTGCAGATTTCCTTTGCAAGCTTGCTTGGTTGGCCAAAAAGGGCGTATGAGTTTTTTCCTGAATATATTCAGGAAAAAACGCATACGCCCTTTTTGGCCAAGTGCATCATTGTGGACGTTCTGCCTCTTTTCCTATGTTTTACATGCAATTCCTGTCTCCCTCCTGAAATCGGTTTCCTGCAATTCTGCCCCGCTTTCAAGTCCTCTTGGCAGCCTTACTTCAATATATTTTTGGACGATAGCTGTCATTTATAACTCTGCAGGTTTGTGAATGACACTGCCCCTGAGCTCCTTTCTTCAACTCGCTTTCTTGTGAGCTGGCCGCAACACCGCAGGATTGCTTCAGGCCCTAGTGTGGTTCCGGCATGGCACGCTGAGCCTTTGGTTAATTCCTCTTCCTGGTGGGAAATGAGAGTTAAATTTGCCCATCCAGACACCTCCAGGTGGTCTCTCATTGGTTCTCCCTATTCCTGTTCATTTTCCGCAGAAATTGCAAACTGGGCCAAACAGGAGGTTAAAGGCACTGACTCTCCAAGTGGGGAGAGTGTTAGTGAAGCCTCTGGAATGTTGCACCCGAGTACCAGGGGACGAAAACTGAGACACATTTGAACACGTTTCCCGATCACACAGTGGATCATACTCTGGGTTCCACATGCATGTTTTAGCTGAAGGAAGAATCCCTTAAACCTGGAGAGTTGAGACCCATGGAATGGGTACCATGCAATATGACTTCAAAGGGTCTGCATTTGCTCACCGAACCTCACCAATCCTATCACTGCTGCGTTTATGCCGCTGTACACATGCTTGATTCTCTTTCGGAGACATTTAAATCCATAGGTTGTAAGATTATTACTAGTCAGGTATATTCTTAGGCGTTTAATATGGGGTTTTGAGTCCACTTCGTTGAGCAAGGAGTAGCTCTTGTCTATTACATATTTGGCTTATGGAACAGTATGTGTGCTAATTTCAATCTCTGGTTTTATGGAGCACCCCAACTCACCTTTCCCCTTAAGCAAGCATAAGTTGGTTTTCTACATTTGAGACCCTGTTCTGTTTTGTAATTCAGTTCCTGTGTAGCCAAGTTTACATTCCGTGTATTAGTGATATCTAATGATGTTTCTTTTTCTCTGTGACTTATTTCACTTAGAATCATCATACCTGAATCCACTCATTATGCTGCTACGGGCCTGATGACATACATTTCATTGCTGAGTGATATTGCATTGTACGTACGTACCATAACTTCTTTATCCATTTTTCGCTTTCTGTGATATTGAACGTGTACTGTAAATGAGGTTCTTGTAAACAGAGCCGTCCCAAAATTTGGGGTGGCTGTGTCTTTTTGATTTTAATTTCCCTAAGCTATAGGACCATAAGTGGAAGTGCCCTACGCTCTCTTGCTTTGTTTCTTAGATGTTTCAGGAAACACCATACACTTCTCCAGAGTGGCTGTTGGCAATTTACATCCCGCCCGTCAGCATAACAAGGCTCCCAGTTCTCCATGGCCTGTCCTGCCTTTCTGGATTTTACACTTTTTTCAGATGGCCCTTTTGACCGGGGGATGTGAGACTTCATTGTAGTGCAGGTTTCCTTTGCAAGCTTGCTTGGTTCGCCAAAAAGGGTGTATGCATTTTTTACTGAATATATTCAGGAAAAAATGCATACGCCCTTTTTGGCCATGTGCATCATTGTGGACGTTCTGCCTCTTTTCCTATGCTTTACATGCAATTCCAGTCTACCTCCTGAAATCGGTTTCCTGCAATTCTGACCCGCTTTCAAGTGCTCTTGGCAGCCTTACTTCAATATATTTTTGGACGATAGCTGTCATTTATAACTCTGCAGGTTTGTGAATGACAGTGCCCCTGAGCTCCTTTCTTCAACTCGCTTTCTTGTGAGCTGGCCGCAACACCGCAGGATTGCTTCAGGCCCTAGTGTGGTTCCGGCATGGCACGCTGAGCCTTTGGTTAATTCCTCTTCCTGGTGGGAAATGAGAGTTAAATTTGCCCATCCAGACACCTCCAGTTAGTCTCTCATTGGTTCTCCCTATTCCTGTTCATTTTCCGCAGAAATTGCAAACTGGGCCAAACAGGAGGTTAAAGGCACTGACTCTCCAAGTGGGGAGAGTGTTAGTGAAGCCTCTGGAATGTTGCACCCGAGTACCAGGGGACGAAAACTGAGACACATTTGAACACATTTCCCGATCACACAGTGGATCATACTCTGGGTTCCACATGCATGTTTTAGCTGAAGGAAGAATCCCTTAAACCTGGAGAGTTGAGACCCATGGAATGGGTACCATGCAATATGACTTCAAAGGGTCTGCATTTGCTCACCGAACCTCACCAATCCTATCACTGCTGCGTTTATGCCGCTGTACACATGCTTGATTCTCTTTCGGAGACATATAAATAAATAGGTTGTAAGATTATTACTAGTCAGGTATATTCTTAGGCGTTTAATATGGGGTGTTGAGTCCACTTCGTTGAGCAAGGTGTAGCTCTTGTCTATTACATATTTGGCTTATGGAACAGTACGTGTGCTAATTTCAATCTCTGGTTTTATGCAGCACCCCAACTCACCTTTCCCCTTAAGCAAGCATAAGTTGGTTTTCTACATTTGAGACCCTGTTCTGTTTTGTAATTCAGTTCCTGTGTAGCCAAGTTTACATTCTGTGTAGTAGTGATATCTTGTGATGTTTCTTTTTCTGTGTGACTTATTTCACTTAGAATCATCGTACCTGAATCCACTCATTATGCTGCTATGGGCCTCATGACAGATATCATTGCTGAGTGATATTGCATTGTAGGTAAGTACCACAACTTCTTTATCCATTTTTCGCTTTCTGTGATATTGAACTTGTACCGTACACGAGGTTCTTGTAAACAGAGCCGGCACCAACTTGGGGTGGCTGTGTCTTTTTGATTTTAATTGCCCTAAGCTATAGGACCATAAGTGGAAGTGCCCTAGGCTCTCTTGCTTTGTTTCTTAGATGTTTCAGGAAACACCATTCACTTCTCCAGAGTGGCTGTTGGCAATTTACATCCCGCCCATCAGCATAACAAGGCTCCCAGTTCTCCATGGCCTGTCCTGCCTTTCTGGATTTTACACTTTTTTCAGATGGCCCTTTTGACTGGGGGGCAGTGAGACTTCATTGTAGTGCAGATTTCCTTTGCAAGCTTGCTTGGTTGGCCAAAAAGGGCGTATGCGTTTTTTCCTGAGTATATTCAGGAAAAACGCATACGCACTTTTTGGCCAAGTGCATCATTGTGGACTTTCTGCTTCTTTTCCTATGCTTTACATGCAATTCCAGTCTACCTCCTGAAGTCAGTTTCCTGCAATTCTGCCCCGCTTTCAAGTCCTCTTGGCAGCCTTACTTCAATATATTTTTGGACGATAGCTGTCATTTATAACTCTGCAGGTTTGTGAATGACAGTGCCACTGAGCTCCTTTCTTCAACTCGCTTTCTTGTGAGCAGGCCGCAACACAGGAAGGATTGCTTCAGGCCCTAGTGTGGCTCCGGCACGGCACCTGAGCCTTTGGTTAATGCATCTTCCTGGTGGGAAATGAGAGTTAAATTTGCCCGTCCAGACACCTCCAGCTAGCCCTACATTTGTTCTCCCTATTCCTGTTCATCTTCTGCAGAAATTGCAAACTGGGCCAAACAGGAGGTTAAAGGCACTGACTCTCAAGGTGGGGAGAGTGTTTGTAAAGCGTGTGGAATGTTGCACCCGAATACCAGGGGACGAAAACTGAGACACATTTGAACACATTTCCCGATCACACGGTGGATCATTCTCTGGGTTCCACATGCATGTTTTAGCTGAAGGAAGAATCCCTTAACCCTGGAGAGTTGAGACCCATGGGATGGGTACCATGCAATATGACTTCAAAGGGTCTGCATTTGCTCACCGAACGTCACCAATCCTATCACTGCTGCGTTTATGCCGCTGTACACACACTTGATTCTCGTTCGGGGACATATAAATCCATAGGTTTTAAGATTCTTACTAGTCAGGTATATTCTTAGGCGTTTAATATGGGGTGTTGAGTCCACTTCGCTGAGCAAGGAGTAGCTCTAGTCTATTACATATTTTGCTTATGGAACGGTATCTGTGCCAATTTCAATCTCTTGTTTCATGCAGCACCCCAACTCACTATCTCGTTAAGCAAGAATAAGTTGGTTTTCTACATGTGAGAAACTGTTCTGTTTTGTAATTCAGTTCCTGTGTAGCCAAGTTTACATTGCGTGTATTAGTGATATCTTATGATGTTTCTTTTTCTCTGTGACTTATTTCACTTAGAATCATCGTACCTGAATCCACTCATATGCTGCTACGGGCCTGATGACATAGATTTCATTGCTGAGTGATATTGCATTGTACGAAAGCACCACAACTTCTTTATCCATTTTTTGCTTTCTGCGATATTGAACTTGTACCATAAACGAGATTCTTGTAAACAGAGCCATCCCAAACTTTGGGGTGGCTGTGAATTTTTGATTTTAATTTCGCTAAGCTATAGGACCATAAGTGGAAGTGCCCTAGGCTCTGTTGCTTTGTTTTTTGGATGTTTCAGGAAACACCATACACTTCTCCAGAGTGGCTGTTGGCAATTTACATCCCGCCCATCAGCATAACAAGGATCCCAGTTCTCCATGGCCTCTCCTGCCTTTCTGGATTTTACACATTTTTCATATGGCCCTTTTGACCGGGGGACAGTGAGACTTCATTGTAGTGCAGATTTCCTTTGCAAGCTTGCTTTATTGCCCAAAAAGTGCGTATGTGTTTCTTCCTGAGTATATTCAGGAAAAACACATACGCCCTTTTTGGCCAAGTGCATCATTGTGGACTTTCTGCTTCTTTTCCTATGCTTTACATGCAATTCCAGTGTACCTCCTGAAGTCAGTTTCCTGCAATTCTGCCCCGCTTTCAAGTCCTCTTGGCAGCCTTACTTCAATATATTTTTGGACGATAGCTGTCATTTATAACTCTGCAGGTTTGTGAATGACAGTGCCACTGAGCTCCTTTCTTCAACTCGCTTTCTTGTGAGCAGGCCGCAACACCGGAAGGATTGCTTCAGGCCCTAGTGTGGCTCCGGCACGGCACACTGAGCTTTTGGTTAATTCCTCTTCCTGGTGGGAAATGAGAGTTAAATTTGCCCGTCCAGACACCTCCAGCTAGTCTCACGTTTGTTCTCCCTATTCCTGTTCATCTTCTGCAGAAATTGCAAACTGGGCCAAACAGGAGGTTAAAGGCACTGACTCTCAAGGTGGGGAGAGTGTTTGTAAAGCGTGTGGAATGTTGCACCCGAGTACCAGGGGACGAAAACTGAGACACATTTGAACACGTTTCCCGATCACACGGTGGATCATACTCTGGGTTCCACATGCATGTTTTAGCTGAAGGAAGAACCCCTTAAACCTGGAGAGTTGAGACCCATGGAATGGGTACCATGCAATATGACTTCAAAGGGTCTGCATTTGCTCACCGAACGTCACCAATCCTATCACTGCTGCGTTTATGCCGCTGTACACACACTTGATTCTCGTTCGGGGACATATAAATCCATAGGTTTTAAGATTCTTACTAGTCAGGTATATTTTTAGGCGTTTAATATGGGGTGTTGAGTCCACTTCGTTGAGCAAGGAGTAGCTCTAGTCTATTATATATTTGGCTTATGGAACGGTATCTGTGCCAATTTCAATCTCTTGTTTCATGCAGCACCCCAACTCACTATCTCGTTAAGCAAGATTAAGTTGGTTTTCTACATGTGAGACCCTGTTCTGTTTTGTAATTCAGTTCCTGTGTAGCCAAGTTTACATTGCGTGTATTAGTGATATCTTATGATGTTTCTTTTTCTCTGTGACTTATTTCACTTAGAATCATCGTACCTGAATCCACTCATATGCTGCTACGGGCCTGATGACATAGATTTCATTGCTGAGTGATATTGCATTGTACGAAAGCACCACAACTTCTTTATCCATTTTTCGCTTTCTGCGAAATTGAACTTGTACCGTAAACGAGGTTCTGGTAAACAGAGCCGTCCCAAACTTTGGGGTGGCTGTGTCTTTTTGATTTTAATTGCCCTAAGCTATAGAACCATAAGTGGAAGTGCCCTACGCTCTGTTGCTTTGTTTTTTAGATGTTTCAGGAAACACCATACACTTCTCCAGAGTGGCTGTTGGCAATTTACATCCTGCCCATCAGCATAACAAGGCTCCCAGTTCTCCATGGCCTGTCCTGCCTTTATGGATTTTACACTTTTTTCAGATGGCCCTTTTGACCGGGGGGAAGTGAGACTTCATTTTAGTGCAGATTTCCTTTGCAAGCTTGCTTGGTTGGCCAAAAAGGGCATATGCGTTTTTTCCTGAATATATTCAGGAAAAAACGCATATGTCCTTTTTGGCCAAGTGCATCATTGTGGACGTTCTGCCTCTTTTCCTATGCTTTACATGCAATTCCAGTCTACCTACTGAAATGGGTTTCCTGCAATTCTGCCCTGCTATCAAGTCCTCTTGGCAGCCTTACTTCAATATATTTTTGGACGATAGCTGTCATTTATAACTCTGCAGGTTTGTGAATTACAGTGCCCCTGAGCTCCTTTCTTCAACTCGCTTTCTTGTGAGCTGGCCGCAACACCGCAGGATTGCTTCAGGCCCTAGTGTTGTTCTGGCACGGCACGCTGAGCCTTTGGTTAATTCCTCTTCCTGGTGGGAAATGAGAGTTAAATTTGCCCGTCCAGACACCTCCAGCTAGTCTCTCATTTGTTCTCCCTATTCCTGATCCTCTTACGCAGAAATTGCAAACTGGGCCAAACAGGAGGTTACAGGCACTGACTCTCCAAGTGGGGAGAGTGTTAGTAAAGCGTCTAGATTGTTGCACCCGAGAACCAGGGGACGAAAACTGAGACACATTTGAACACGTTTCCCGATCACACGGTGGATCATACTCTTTGTTCCACATGCATGTTTTAGCTGAAGGAAGAATCCCTTAAACCTGGAGAGTTGAGACCCATGGAATGGGTACCATGCAATATGACTTCAAAGGTTCTGCATTTGCTCACCGAACCTCACCAATCCTATCACTGCTGCGTTTATGCCGCTGTACACATGCTTGATTCTCTTTCGGAGACATATAAATTCATAGGTTTTAAGATTCTTACTAGTCAGGTATATTGTTAGGCGTTTAATATGGGGTGTTGAGTCCACTTCGTTGAGCAAGGAGTAGCTCTTGTCTATTACATATTTGGCTTATAGAACGGTATCTGTGCTAATTTCAACCTCTGGTTTTAAGCAGCACCCCAACTCACCTTTCACCTTAAGCAAGCATAAGTTGGTTTTCTACATTTGAGCCCCTGTTCTGTTGTGTAATTCAGTTCCTGTGTAGCCAAGTTTATATTCCGTGTAGTAGTGATATCTTATGATAATTCTTTTTCTGTGTGACTTATTTCACTTAGAATCATCGTACCTGAATCCACTCATTATGCTGCTACGGGCCTGATGACATAGATTTCATTGCTGAGTGATATTGCATTGTACGTAAGTACCACAACTTCTTTATCCATTTTTCGCTTTCTGCAATATTGAACTTGTACCGTAAACGAGGTTCTTGTAAACAGAGCCATCCCAAACTTTGGGGTGGCTGTGAATTTTTGATTTTAATTTCGCTAAGCTATAGGACCATAAGTGGAAGTGCCCTAGGCTCTGTTGCTTTGTTTTTCGGATGTTTCAGGAATCACTATACATTTTTCCAGAGTGGCAGTTGGCAATTTACATCCCGCCCATCAGCATAACAAGGATCCCAGTTCTCCATGACCTATCCTGCCTTTCTGGATTTTACACATTTTTCAGATGGCCCTTTTGACCTGGGGAAAGTGAGACTTCATTGTAGTGCAGATTTCCTTTGCAAGCTTGCTTTGTTGCCCAAAAAGGGCGTATGCGTTTTTTCCTGAGTATATTCAGGAAAAACGCATACGCCCTTTTTGGCCAAGTGCATCATTGTGGACTTTCTGCTTCTTTTCCTATGCTTTACATGCAATTCCAGTCTACCTCCTGAAGTCAGTTTCCTGCAATTCTGCCCCGCTTTCAAGTCCTCTTGGCAGCCTTACTTCAATATATTTTTGGACGATAGCTGTCATTTATAACTCTGCAGGTTTGTGAATGACAGTGTCACTGAGCTCCTTTCTTCAACTGGCTTTCTTGTGAGCAGACCGCAACACTGGAAGGATTGCTTCAGGCCCTAGTGTGGCTCCGGCACGGCACCTGAGCCTTTGGTTAATGCATCTTCCTGGTGGGAAATGAGAGTTAAATTTGCCCGTCCAGACACCTCCAGCTAGTCCTACATTTGTTCTCCCTATTCCTGTTCATCTTCTGCAGAAATTGCAAACTGGGCCAAACAGGAGGTTAAAGGCACTGACTCTCAAGGTGGGGAGAGTGTTTGTAAAGCGTGTGGAATGTTGCACCCGAGTACCAGGGGATGAAAACTGAGACACATTTGAACACGTTTCCCGATCACACGGTGGATCATTCTCTGGGTTCCACATGCATGTTTTAGCTGAAGGAAGAATCCCTTAAACCTGGAGAGTTGAGACCCATGGGATGGGTACCATGCAATATGACTTCAAAGGGTCTGCATTTGCTCACCGAACGTCACCAATCCTATCACTGCTGCGTTTATGCCGCTGTACACACACTTGATTCTCGTTCGGGGACATATAAATCCATAGGTTTTAAGATTCTTACTAGTCAGGTATATTCTTAGGCGTTTAATATGGGGTGTTGAGTCCAATTCGTTGAGCAAGGAGTAGCTCTTGTCTATTATATATTTGGCTTATGGAACGGTATCTGTGCTAATTTCAATCTCTGGTTTTATGTAGCACCCCAACTCACCTTTCCCCTTAAGCAAGCATAAGTTGGTTTTCTACATTTGAGACCCTGTTCTGTTTTGTAATTCAGTTCCTGTGTAGCCAAGTTTACATTCCGTGTAGTAGTGATATCTTATGATGTTTCTTTTTCTGTGTGACTTATTTCACATAGAATCATCGTACCTGAATCCACTTATTATGCTGCTATGTGCCTGATGACATAGATTTCATTGCTGAGTGATATTGCATTGTACGTAAGTACCACAACTTCTTTATCCATTTTTCGCTTTCTGTGATATTGAACTTGTACCGTAAACGAGGTTCTTGTAAACAGAGCCGTCCCAAACTTTGGGGTGGCTGTGTCTTTTTGATTTTAATTTCCCTAAGCTATAGTACCATAAGTGTAAGTGCCCTAGGCTCTGTTGCTTTGTGTTTTAGATGTTTCAGGAAACACCATACACTTCTCCAGAGTGGCTGTTGGCAATTTACATCCTGCCCATCAGCATAACAAGGCTCCCAGTTCTCCATGGCCTGTCCTGCCTTTCTGGATTTTACACTTTTTTCAGATGGCCCTTTTGACCAGGGCAAGTGAGACTTCATTGTAGTGCAGATTTCCTTTGCAAGCTTGCTTGGTTGGCCAAAAAGGGCGTATGCGTTTTTTCCTGAATATACTCAGGAAAAAACGCATACGCACTTTTTGGCCAAGTGCATCATTGTGGACGTTCTGCCTCTTTTCCTATGCTTTACATGCAATTCCAGTCTACCTCCTGAAATCGGTTTCCTGCAATTCTGCCCCGCTTTCAAGTCCTCTTGGCAGCCTTACTTCAATATATTTTAGGACGATAGCTGTCATTTATAACTCTGCAGGTTTGTGAATGACAGTGCCCCTGAGCTCCTTTCTTCAACTCGCTTTCTTGTGAGCTGGCCGCAACACCACAGGATTGCTTCAGGCCCTAGTGTGGTTCCAGCATGGCATGCTGAGCCTTTGGTTAATTCCTCTTCCTGGTGGGAAATGAGAGTTAAATTTGCCCGTCCAGACACCTCCAGCTAGTCTCTCATTGGTTCTCCCTATTCCTGTTCATTTTCCGCAGAAATTGCAAACTGGGCCAAACAGGAGGTTAAAGGCACTGACTCTCCAAGTGGGGAGAGTGTTAGTGAAGCATCTGGAATGTTGCACCCGAGTACCAGGGGAGGAAAACTGAGACACATTTGAACACGTTTCCCGATCACACGGTGGATCATACTCTGGGTTCCACATGCATGTTTTAGCTGAAGGAAGAATTCCTTAAACCTGGAGAGTTGAGACCCATGGAATGGGTACCATGCAATATGACTTCAAAGGGTCTGCATTTGCTCACCGAACCTAACCAATCCTATCACTGCTGCGTTTATGCCGCTGTACACACGCTTGATTCTCTTTCGGAGACATATAAATCCATAGGTTTTAAGATTCTTACTAGTCAGGTATATTCTTAGGCGTTTAATATGGGGTGTTGAGTCTACTTCGTTGAGCAAGGAGTAGCTCTTGTCTATTACATATTTGGCTTATGGAACAGTATCTGTGCTAATTTCAATCTCTAGTTTTATGCAGCACCCCAGCTCACCTTTCCCCTTAAGCAAGCATAAGTTGCTTTTCTACATTTGAGACCCTGTTCTGTTTTGTAATTCAGTTCCTGTGTAGCCAAGTTTACATTCCGTGTATTAGTGATATCTTATGATGTTTCTTTTTCTGTGTGACTTATTTCACTTAGAATCATTGTACCTGAATCCACTCATTATGCTGCTACGGGCCTGATGACATAGATTTCATTGCTGAGTGATATTGCACTGTACGTAAGTACCACAACTTTTTTATCCATTTTTCGCCTTCTGCGATATTGAACTTGTACCGTAAACGAGGTTCTTGTAAACAGAGCCGTCCCAAACTTTGGGATGGCTGTGTCTTTTTGATTTTAATTTCCCTAAGCTATAGGACCATAAGTGGAAGTGCCCTAGGCTCTGTTGCTTTGTTTTTTGGATGTTTCAGGAAAAACCATACACTTCTCCAGAGTGGCTGTTTGCAATTTACATCCCGCCCATCAGCATAACAAGGCTCCCAATTCTCCATGGCCTGTCCTGCCTTTCTGGATTTTACACTTTTTTCAGATGACCCTTTTGACCGGGGGGAATTGATACGTCATTGTAGTGCAGATTTCCTTTGCAAGCTTGCTAGGTTGGCCAAAAAGTGCGTATAAGTTTTTTCCTGATTCAGGAAAAAACGCATACGCCCTTTTTGGCCAAGTGCATCATTGTGGACGTTCTGCCTCTTTTCCTATGCTTTACATGCAATTCCAGTCTACCTCCTGAAATCGGTTTCCTGAAATTCTGCCCCGCTTTCAAGTCGTCTTGGCAGCCTTACTTCAATATATTTTTGGACGATAGCTGTCATTTATAACTCTGCAGGTTAGTTAATTAGAGTGCCCCTGAGCTCCTTTCTTCAACTCGCTTTCTTGTGAGCTGGCCGCAACACCGCAGGATTGCTTCAGGCCCTAGTGTGGTTCCGGCACGGCATGCTGAGCCTTTGGTTAATTCCTCTTCCTGGTGGGAAATGAGAGTTAAATTTGCCCGTCCAGACACCTCCAGCTAGTCTCTCATTGGTTCTCCCTATTCCTGTTCATTTTCCGCAGAAATTGCAAACTGGGCCAAACAGGAGGTTAAAGGCACTGACTCTCCAAGTGGAGAGAGTGTTAGTAAAGCGTCTGGAATGTTGCACCCGAGTACCAGGGGACAAAAACTGAGACACTTTTGAACACGTTTCCCGATCACACTGTGGATCATACTCTGGGTTCCACATGCATGTTTTAGCTGAAGGAAGAATCCCTTAAACCTGGAGAGTTGAGACCCATGGAATGGGTACCATGCAATATGACTTCAAAGGGTCTGCATTTGCCTACTGAACCTCACCAATCCCATCACTGCTGCATTTATGCTGCTCTACACACGCTTGATTCTCTTTCAGAGACATATCAATCCATAGGTCTTAAGATTCTTACTAGTCAGGTATATTCTTAGGCGTTTAATATGGGGTGTTGAGTCCACTTCGTTGAGCAAGGAGTAGCTCTTGTCTATTACATATTTGGCTTATGGAAGGGTATCTGTGCTAATTTCAATCTCTGGTTTTATGCAGCACCCCAACTCACCTTTCCCCTTAAGCAAGCATAAGTTGGTTTTCTACATTTGAGACCCTGTTCTGTTTTGTAATTCAGTTCCTGTGTAGCCAAGTTTACATTCCGTGTAGTAGTGATATCTTATGATGTTTCTTTTTCTGTGTGACTTATTTCACTTAGAATCATCGTACCTGAATGCACTCATTATGCTGCTACGGGCCTGATGACATAGATTTCATTGCTGAGTGATATTGCATTGTACGTAAGTACCACAACTTCTTTATCCATTTTTCGCTTTCTGCGATATTGAACTTGTACCGTAAACGAGGTTCTTGTAAACAGAGCCGTCCCAAACATTGGGGTGGCTGTGTCTTTTTGATTTTAATTTCCCTAAGCTATAGGACCATAAGTGGAAGTGCCCTAGGCTCTGTTGCTTTGTTTTTTAGATGTTTCAGGAAACACCATACACTTCTCCAGAGTGCCTGTTGGCAATTTACATCCCGCCCATCAGCATAACAAGGCTCCCAGTTCTCCATGTCCTATCCTGCCTTTCTGGATTTTACACTTTTTTCGGATGGCCCTTTTGACCGGGGGGCAGTGAGACTTCATTGTAGTGCAGATTTTCTTTGCAAGCTTGCTTGGTTGGCCAAAAAGGGCGTATGCGTTTTTTCCTGAATATATTCAGGAAGAAACGCATACGCCCTTCTTGGCCAAGTGCACCATTGTGGACGTTCTGCCTCTTTTCCTATGCTTTACATGCAATTCCAGTCTACCTCCTGAAATCGCTTTCCTGCAATTCTGCCCCGCTTTCAAGTCCTCTCGGCAGCCTTACTTCAATATATTTTTGGACGATAGCTTTCATTTATAACTCTGCAGGTTTGTGAATGACAGTGCCCCTGAGCTCCTTTCTCCAACTCCCTTTCTTGTGAGCTGGCCGCCACACCGCAGGATTGCTTCAGGCCCTAGTGTGGTTCCGGCATGGCACGCTGAGCCTTTGTTTAATTCCTCTTCCTGGTGGGAAATGAGAGTTAAATTTGCCCGTCCAGACACCTCTAGCTAGTCTCTCATTGGTTCTCCCTATTCCTGTTCATTTTCCGCAGAAATTGCAAACTGGGCCAAACAGGAGGTTAAAGGCACTGACTCTCCAAGTGGGGAGAGTGTTAGTAAACCGTCTAGAAGGTTGCACCCGACTACCAGGGGACGAAAACTGAGACACATTTGAACACGTTTCCCGATCACACGGTGGATCATACTCTGGTATCCACATGCATGTTTTAGCGGAAGGCAGAATCCCTTAAACCTGGAGAGTTGAGACCCATGGAATGGGTACCATGCAATATGACTTCAAAGGGTCCGCATTTGCTCACCGAACCTCACCAATCCTATCACTGCTGCGTTTATGCCACTGTACACACGCTTGATTCTGTTTCGGAGACATATCAATCCATAGGTTTTAAGATTCTTACTAGTCAGGTATATTCTTAGGCGTTTAATATGGGGTGTTGTGTCCACTTCATTGAGCAAGGAGTAGCTCTTGTCTATTACATATTTGGCTTATGGAAAGGTATCTGTGCTAATTTCAATCTCTGGTTTTATGCAGCACCCCAACTCACCTTTCCCCTTAAGCAAGCATAAGTTGGTTTTCTACATTTGAGGCCCTGTTCTGTTTTGTAATTCAGTTCCTGTGTAGCCAAGTTTACATGCCGTGTAGTAGTGATATCTTATGATGTTTCTTTTTCTGTGTGACTTATTTCACTTAGAATCATCGTACCTGAATCCACTCATTATGCTTCTACGGGCCTGATGACATAGATTTCATTGCTGAGTGATATTGCATTGTACATAAGTACCACAACTTCTTTATCCATTTTTCGCTTTCTGTGATATTGAGCTTGTACCGTAAACGAGGTTCTTGTAAATAGACCTGTCCCAAACTTTGGGGTGGCTGTGTCTTTTTGATTTTAATTTCCTTAAGCTATAGGACCATAAGTGGAAGTGCCCTAGGCTCTGTTGCTTTGTTTTTTGGATGTTTCAGGAAACACCATACACTTCTCCAGAGTGGCTGTTGGCAACTTAAATCCCGCCCATCAGCATAACAAGGCTCCCAGTTCTTCATGGCCTGTCCTGCCTTTCGGGATTTTACACATTTTTCAGATGGCCCTTTTGACCGGGGGGCAGTGAGACTTCATTGTAGTGCAGATTTCCTTTGCAAGCTTGCTTGGTTGGCCAAAAAGTGCGTATGCGTTTTCTCCTGAATATATTCAGGAAAAAACGCATACGCCCTTTTTGGCCAAATGCATCATTGTGGACCTTCTGCCTCTTTTCCTATGCTTTACATGCAATTCCAGTCTACCTCCTGAAATCGGTTTCCTGCAATTCTGCCCCGCTTTCAAGTCCTCTTGGCACCCTTACGTCAATATATTTTTGGACGATAACTGTCATTTATAACTCTACACGTTTGTGAATTACAGTGCCCCTAAGCTCTTTTCTTCAACTCGCTTTCTTGTGAGATGCCCGCAACACTGCAGGATTGCTTCAGGCCCTAGTGTGGTTCCGGCACGGCACGCTGACCCTTTGGTTAATTCCTCTTCCTGGTGGGCAATGAGAGTTAAATTTCCCCGTCCAGACACCTCCAGCTAGTCTCTCATTGGTTCTCCCTATTCCTGTTCATTTTCCGCAGAAATTGCAAACTGGGCCAAACAGGAGGTTAAAGGCACTGACTCTCCAAGTGGGGAGATTGATAGTAAAGCATCTGAAATGTTGCACCTGAGTACCAGGGGACAAAAACTGAGACACATTTGAACACGTTTCCCCATCACACGGTGGATCATACTGTGTGTTCCACATGCATGTTTTAGCTGAAGGAAGAATCCCTGAAACCTGGAGAGTTGAGACCCATGGAATGGGTACCATGCAATATGACTTCAAAGGGTCTGCATTTGCTCACCGAACCTCACCAATCCTATCACTGCTGCTTTTATGCCACTGTACACACGCTGGATTCTGTTTCAGAGACATATAAATCCATAGGTTTTAAGATTCTTACTAGTCAGGTATATTCGTACGCGTTTAATATGGCGTCTTCAGTCCACTTCGTTGAGCAATGAGTAGCTCTTGTCTATTACATATTTGGCTTTTGGAATGGTATCTGTGCTAATTTCAATCTCTGGTTTTATGCAGCACCCCAACTCACCTTTCCCCTTAAGCAAGCATATGTTGGTTTTCTACATTTGAGACCCTGTTCTGTTTTGTAATTCAGTTCCTGTGTAGCCAAGTTTACATTCCGTGTATTAGTGATATCTTATGATGTTTCTTTTTCTGTGTGACTTATTTCACTTAGAATCATCGTAGCTGAATCCACTCATTATGCTGCTACGGGCCTGATGACATAGATTTCATTGCTGAGTGATATTGCATTGTACGTATGTACCACAACTTCTTTATCCATTTTTCGCTTTCTGTGATATTGAACTTGTACCGTAAAAGAGGTTCTTGTAAACAGAGCCGTTCCAAACTTTGGGGTGCCTGTGTCTTTTTGATTTTAATTTCCCTAAGCTATAGGACCATAAGTGGAAGTGCTGTAGGCTCTGTTGCTTTGTTTCTTAGATGTTTCAGGAAACACCATACACTTCTCTAGAGTGGCTGTTGGCAATTTACATCCCGCCAATCAGCATAACAAGGCTCCCAGTTCTCCATGGCCTCTCCTGCCTTTCTGGATTTTACACTTTTTTTGGATGGCCCTTTTGACCGGGGGGCAGTGAGACTTCATTGTAGTGCAGATTTTCTTTGCAAGCTTGCTTGGTTGGCCAAAAGGGCGTATGCGTTTTTTCCTGAATATATTCAGGAAAAAACGCATACGCCCTTTTTGGCCAAGTGCATCATTGTGGACGTTCTGCCTCTTTTCCTATGGTTACATGCAATTCCAGTCTACCTCCTGAAATCGGTTTCCTGCAATTCTGCCCCACTTTCAAGTCCTGTTGGTAACCTTACTTCAATATATTTTTGGACGATAGCTGTCATTTATAACTCTGCAGGTTTGTGAATGACAGTGCCCCTGAGCTCCTTTCTTCAACTCGTTTTCTTGTGAGCTGGCCGCAACACCGCAGGATTGCTTCAGGCCCTAGTGTGGTTCCGGCACGGCACGCTGAGCCTTTGGTTAATTCCTCTTCCTGGTGGGCAATTAGAGTTAAATGTGTCCGTCCAGACACCTTCAGCTAGTCTCTCATTGGTTCTCCCTATTCCTGTTCATTTTCCGCAGAAATTGCAAACTGGGCCAAACAGGAGGTTAAAGGCACTGACTCTCCAAGTGGGGAGAGTGATAGTAAAGCGTCTGGAATGTTGCACCCGACCACAAGGGGACAAAAACTGAGACACATTTGAACACGCTTCCCGATCAAACGGTGGATCATACTCTGGGTTCCACATGCATGTTTTAGCTGAAGGAAGAATCCCTTAAACCTGGAGAGTTGAGAACCATGGAATGGGTACCATGCAATATGACTTCAAAGGGTCTGCATTTGCTCACCGAACCTCACCAATCCTATCACTCCTGTGTTTATGCGGCTGTCCACATGCTTGATTCTCTTTCAGAGACATATAAATCCATAGGTTTTAAGATTCTTACTAGTCAGGTATATTATTAGGCGTTTAATATGGCGTGTTGAGTCCACTTCGTTGAGCAAGGAGTAGCTCTTGTCTATCACATATTTGGTTTATGGAACGGTATCTGTGCTAATTTCAATCTCTGGTTTTATGCAGCACCCCAACTCACCTTTCCCCTTAAGCAAGAATAAGTTGGTTTTCTACATTTGAGACCCTGTTCTGTTTTGTAATTCAGTTCCTGTGTAGCCACGTTTACATTCCGTGTAGTAGTGATATCTTATGATGTTTCTTTTTCTGTGTGACTTATTTCACTTAGAATCATCGTACCTGAATCCACTCATTATGCTGCTACGGGCCTGATGACATAGATTTCATTGCTGAGTGATATTGCATTGTACGTAAGTACGAAAACTTCTTTATCCATTTTCGCTCTCTGTGACATTTAACTTGTACCGTAAACGAGGTTCTTGTAAACAGAGCCGTCCCAAACTTTGGGGTGGCTGTTTCTTTTTGATTTTAATTTCCCTAAGCTGTAGGACAATAAGTGGAAGTGCCCTAGGCTCTGTTGCTTTGTTTTTTGGATGTTTCAGGAAACACCATACACTTCTCCAGAGTGGCTGTTGGCAATTTATATCCCGCCCATCAGCATAACAAGGCTCCAGGTTCTCCATGGCCTGTCCTGCCTTTCTGGATTTTACACTTTTTTCAGATGGCCCATTTGACCGGGGGCAGTGAGACTTCATTGTAGTGCAGATTTCCTTTGCAAGCTTGCTTGTTTTGCCAAAAAGGGCCTATACGTTTTTTCCTAAATATATTCAGGAAAAAACGCATATGCCCTTTTTGGCCAAGTGCATCATTGTGGACCTTCTGCCTCTTTTCCTATGCTTTACATGCAATTCCAGTCTACCTTCTGAAATCGGTTTTCTGCAATTGTGCCCCGTTTGCAAGTCGTCTTGGCAGCCTTACTTCAATATATTTTTGGACGATAGTTGTCATTGATAACTCTGCAGGTTTGTGAATGACAGTGCCCCTGAGCTCCTTTCTTCAACTTGCTTTCTTGTGAGCTGGCCGCAACACCACAGGATTGCTTCAGGCCCTAGTGTGGTTCCGGCACGGTATGCTGAGCCTTTGGTTCATTCCTCTTCCTGGTGGGAAATGAGAGTTAAATTTGCCCGTCCAGACACCTCCAGCTAGTCTCTCATTGGTTCACCCTATTCCTGTTCATTTTCTGCAGAAATTGCAAACTGGGCCAAACAGGAGGTTAAAGGCACTGACTGTCCAAGTGGGGAGAGTGTTAGTAAAGCGTCTTTAATGTTGCACCCGAGTACCAGGGGACGAAAACTGAGACACATTTGAACACGTTTCCCGATCACGCTGTGGATCATACTCTGGGTTGCACATGCATGTTTTAGCTGAAGGAAGAATCCCTTAAACCTGGAGAGTTGAGACCCATGGAATGGGTACCATGCAATATGACTTCAAAGGGTCTGCATTTGCTCACCGAAACTCACCAATCCTATCACTGCTGCGTTTATGCCGCTGTACACACGCTTCATTCTCTTTCGGAGACATATAAATCCATAGGTTGTAAGATTGTTACTAGTCAGGTATATTCTTAGGCGCTTAATATGGGGTGTTGAGTCCACTTCGTTGAGCAAGGAGTAGCTCTTGACTATTACATATTTGGCTTATGGAACGGTATCTGTGCTAATTTCAATCTCTGGTTTTATGCAGCACCCCAACTCACCTTTCCCCTTAAGCAAGCATAAGTTGGTTTTCTACATTTGAGACCCTGTTCTGTTTTGTAATTCAGTTCCTGTGTAGCCAAGTTTACATTCCGTGTATTAGTGATATCTTATGATGTTTCCTTTTCTGTGTGACTTATGTCACTTAGAATCATCGTACCTGAATCCACTCATTATGCTGCTACGGGCCTGATGACATAGATTTCATTGCTGAGTGATATTGCATTGTACGTAAGTACCACAACTTCTTTATCCATTTTTCGCTTTCTGTGATATTGAACTTGTACCGTAAACGAGGTTCTTGTAAATAGAGCCGTCCCAATCTTTGGGGTGGCTGTGTTTTTGATTTTAATTTCCCTAAGCTATAGGACCATAAGTGAAGTGCCCTAGGCTCTGTTGCTTTGTTTTTTGGATGTTTCAGGAAACACCATACACTTCTCCAGAGTGGCTGTTGGCAATTTACATCCCGCCCATCAGCATAACAAGGCTCCCAGTTCTCCATGGCCTGTCCTGCCTTTCTGGATTTTACACTTTTTTCAGATGGCCCTTTTGACCAGGGGTCAGTGAGACTTCATTGTAGTGCAGATTTCCTTTGCAAGGTTGCTTGGTTGTCCCAAAAGGGCGTATGCGTTTTTTCCTGAATATATTCAGGAAAAAACTCATAGGCCCTTTTTGGCCAAGTGCATCATTGTGGACGTTCTGCCTCTTTTCCTATGCTTTACATGCAATTCTAGTCTACCTCCTGAATTCGGTTTCCTGCAATTCTGCCCGGCTTTTGAGTTCTCTTGGCAGGCTTACTTCAATATATTTTTGGACTATAGCTGTCATTTATAACTCTGCAGGTTTGTGAATTACAGTGCCCCTGAGCTCCTTTTTTCAACTCGCTTTCTTCTCAGCTGGCCGCAACACAGCAGGATTGCTTCAGGCCCTAGTGTGGATCCGGCACGGCACGCTGAGCCTTTGGTTAATTCCACATCCTGGTGGGAAATGAGAGTTAAATTTGCCCGTCCAGACACCTCCAGCTAGTCTCTCATTGGTTCTCCATATTCCTGTTCATCTTATACAGAAATTGCAAACTGGGCCAAACAGGAGGTTAAAGGCACAGACTTTCCAAGTGGGGAGAGTGTTAGTAAAGCATCTGGAATGTTGCACCCGAGTACGAGGGGTCGAAAACTGAGACACATTTCAACACGTTTACCAATCACACGGTGCAACATACTCTGGGTTCCACATGCATGTTTTAGCTGAAGGAAGAATCCTTTAAACCTGGAGAGTTGAGACCCTTGGAATGGGTACCATGCAATATGACTTCAAAGGGTCTGCATTTCCTCACCGAACCTCACCAATCCTATCACTGCTGCGTTCATGCCACTGTACACACGCTTGATTCTCTTTCGGAGACATATCAATCCATAGGTTTTAAGATTCTTACTAGTCAGGTATATTCTTAGGCGTTTAATATGGGGTGTTGAGTCCACTTTATTGAGCAAGGAGTAGCTCTTGTCTATTACATATTTGGCTTATGGAAAGGTATCTGTGCTAATTTCAATCTCTGGTTTATGCAGCACCCCAACTCACCTTTCCCCTTAAGCAAGCATAAGTTGGTTTTCTACCATTGAGACCCTGTTCTGTTTTGTAATTCAGTTCCTGTGTAGCCAAGTTTACATTCCGTGTAGTAGTGATATCTTATGATGTTTCTTTTTCTGTGTGACTTATTTCACTTAGAATCATCGTACCTGAATCCACTCATTATGCTGCTACGGGCCTGATGACATAGATTTCATTGCTGAGTGATACTGCATTGGACGTAAGTACCACAAATTCTTTATCCATTTTTTGCTTTCTGTGATATTGAACTTCTACCATAAACGAGGTTCTTGTAAACAGAGCTGTCCCAAACTTTGGGGTGGCTGTGTCTTTTTTATTTTAATTTCCCTAAGCTATAGGACCATAAGTGGAAGTGCCGTAGGCTCTGTTGCTTTGTTTCTTAGATGTTTCAGGAAACACCATACACTTCTCTAGAGTGGCTGTTGGCAATTTACATCCTGCCAATCAGCATAACAATGCTCCCAGTTCTCCATGGCCTCTCCTGCCTTTCTGGATTTTACACTTTTTTTGGATGGCCCTTTTGACCGGGGGGCAGTGAGACTTCATTGTAGTGCAGATTTTCTTTGCAAGCTTTCTTGGTTGGCCAAAAGGGCGTATGCGTTTTTTCCTGAATATATTCAGGAAAAAACGCATACGCCCTTTTTGGCCAAGTGCATCATTGTGGACGTTCTGCCTCTTTTCCTATGGTTACATGCAATTCCAGTCTACCTCCTGAAATCGGTTTCCTGCAATTCTTCCCCACTTTCAAGTCCTGTTGGTAGCCTTACTTCAATATATTTTTGGACGATAGCTGTCATTTATAACTCTGCAGGTTTGTGAATGACAGTGCCCCTGAGCTCCTTTCTTCAACTCGTTTTCTTGTGAGCTGGCCGCAACACCGCAGGATTGCTTCAGGCCCTAGTGTTGTTCCGGCACGGCACGCTGAGCCTTTTGTTAATTCCTCTTCCTGGTGGGCAATTAGAGTTAAATTTGTCCGTCCAGACACCTCCAGCTAGTCTCTCATTGGTTCTCCCTATTCCTGTTCATTTTCCGCAGAAATTGCAAACTGGGCCAAACAGGAGCTTAAAGGCACTGACTGTCCAAGTGGGGAGAGTGTTAGTAAAGCGTCTGGAATGTTGCACCCGAGTACCAGGGGACGAAAACTCAGACACATTTGAACACGTTTCCCGATCACGCTATGGATCATACTCTGGGTTCCACATGCATGTTTTAGCTGAAGGAAGAATCCCTTAAAGCTGGAGATTTGAGACCCATGAAATGAGTACCATGCAATATGACTTCAAAGGGTCTGCATTTGCTCACCGAACCTCACCAATCCTATCACTGCTGCGTTCATGCCACTGTACACACGCTTGATTCTCTTTCGGAGACATATCAATCCATAGGTTTTAAGATTCTTACTAGTCAGGTATATTCTTAGGCGTTTAATATGGGGTGTTGAGTCCACTTCATTGAGCAAGGAGTAGCTCATGTCTATTACATGTTTGGCTTATGGAAAGGTATCTGTGCTAATTTCAATCTCTGGTTTTATGCAGCACCCCAACTCACCTTTCCCCTTAAGCAAGCATAAGTTGGTTTTGTACATTTGAGACCCTGTTCTGTTTTGTAATTCAGTTCCTGTGTAGCCAAGTTTACATTCCGTGTAGTAGTGATATCTTACGATGTTTCTTTTTCTGTGTGACTTATTTCACTTAGAATCATCGTACCTGAATCCACTCATTATGCTGCTACGGGCCTGATGACATAGATTTCATTGCTGAGTGATATTGCACTGTACATAAGTACCACAACTTCTTTAATCATTTTTCGCTTTCTGTGATATTGAACTTGTAGGGTAAACGAGGTTCTTGTAAACAGAGCCGGCCCAAACTTTGGGGTGGCTGTGTCTTTTTGATTTTAATTTCCCTAAGCTATAGGACCATAAGTGGAAGTGCCCTAGGCTCTGTTGCTTTGTTTTTTGGATGTTTCAGGAAACACCATACACTTCTCCAGAGTGACTGTTGGCAATTTACGTCCTGCCCATCAGCATAACAAGGCTCCCAGTTCTCCATGGCCTGTCCTGCCTTTCTGGATTTTACACTTTTTTCAGATGGGCCTTTTGACTGGGGGGCAGTGAGACTGCATTGTAGTGCAGATTTCCTTTGCAAGCTTGCTTGGTTGGCCAAAAAGGGCGTATGCGTTTTTTCCTGAGGAAAACACGCATACGCCCTTTTTGACCAAGTGCATCATTGTGGACGTTCTGCCTCTTCTCCTATGCTTTACATGCAATTCCAGTCTACCTCCTGAAATCTGTTTCCTGCAATTCTGCCTCGCTTTCAAGTCTTCTTGGCAGCCTTACTTCAATATATTTTTGGACGATAGCTGTCATTCATAACTCTGCAGGTTTGTGAATGACAGTGCCCGAGCTCCTTTCTTCAACTCGCTTTCTTGTGAGCAGGCCGCAACACCGGAAGGATTGCTTCAGGCCCTAGTGTGGCTCCGGCACGGCACACTGAGCTTTTGGTTAATTCCTCTTCCTGGTGGGAAATGAGAGTTAAATTTGCCCGTCCAGACACCTCCAGCTAGTCTCACATTTGTTCTCTCTATTCCTGTTCATCTTCTGCAGAAATTGCAAACTGGGCCAAACAGGAGGTTAAAGGCACTGACTCTCAAGGTGGGGAGAGTGTTAATAAAGCGTCTGGAATGTTTCACCCAAGTACCAGGGGACGAAAACTGAGACACATTTGAACACGTTTCCCGATCACACGGTGGATCATACTCTGGGTTCCACATGCATGTTTTAGCTGAAGGAAGAATCCCTTAAACCTGGAGAGTTGAGACCCATGGAATGGGTACCATGCAATATGACTTCAAAGGATCTGCATTTGCTCACCAATCGTCAACAATCCTATCACTACTGTGCTTATGCTGCTGTACACACGCTTGATTCTCTTTCGGAGACATATAAATCCATAGGTTGTAAGATTCTTACTACTCAGGTATATTCTTAGGCGTTTAATATGGGGTGTTGAGTCCACTTCGTTGAGCAAGGAGTAGCTCTTGTGTATTACATATTTGGCTTCTGGAATGGTATATGTGCTAATTTCAATCTCTGGTTTTATGCAGCACCCCAACTCACCTTTCCCCTTAAGCAAATATAAGTTGGTTTTCTACATTTGAGACCCTGTTCTGTTTTGTAATTCAGTTCCTGTGTAGCCAAGTTTACACTCCGTGTAGTAGTGATATCTTCTGATGTTTCTTTTCCTGTGTGACTTATTTCATTTAGAATCATCGTACCTGAATCCACTCATTATGCTGCTACTTTCCTGATGACATAGATTTCATTGCTGAGTGATATTGCATTGTACGTAAGTACCACAACTTCTTTATCCATTTTTCACTTTCTGTGATATTGAACTTGTACCTTAAAGGAGGTTCTTGTAAACAGAGCCGTCCCAAACATTGGGGTGGCTGTGTCTTTTTGATTTTAATTTTCCTAAGCTATAGGACCATAAGTGGAAGTGCCCTAGGCTCTGTTCCTTTGTTTTTTAGATGTTTCAGGAAACACCATACACTTCTCCAGAGTGGCTGTTGGCAATTTACATCCCGCCCATCAGCATAACAAGGCTCCCAGTTCTCCATGGCCTGTCCTGTCTTTCTGGATTTTACACTTTTTTCAGATGGCCCTTTTGACCGGGGGGCAGTGAGACTTCATTGTAGTGCAGATTTCATTTGCAAGCTTGCTTGGTTGGCCAAAAAGGGCGTATGCGTTTTTTCCTGAATATATTCAGGAAAAAACGTATACGCCCTTTTTGGTCAAGTGCATCATTGTGGACGTTCTGCCTCTTTTCCTATGCTTTACATGCAATTCCAGTCTACCTCCTGAAATCGGTTTCCTGCAATTCTGCCCCGCTTTCAAGTCCTCTTGGCAGCCTTACTTCAATATATTTTTGGACGATAGCTGTCATTTATAACTTTGCAGGTTTGTGAATTACAGTGCCCCTGAGCTCCTTTCTTCAACTCGCTTTCTTGTGAGCTGGCCGCAACACCGCAGGATTGCTTCAGTCCCTCTTGTGGTTCCAGCATGGCACGCTGAGCCTTTGGTTAATTGCTCTTCCTGGTGGGAAATGAGAGTTAAATTTGCCTGTCCAGACACCTCCAGCTAGTCTCTCATTGGTTCTCCCTATTGCTGTTCATCTTCCGCAGAAATTGCAAACTGGGCCAAACAGGAGGTTAAATGCCCTGACTCTCCAAGTGGGGAGAGTGTTACTAAAGCGTCTGGAATGTTGCACCCGAGTACCAGGGGAGGAAAACTGAGACACATTTGAACACGTTTCCCGATCACACGGTGGATCATACTCTGGGTTCCACATGCATGTTTTAGCTGAAGGAAGAATCCCTTAAACCTGGAGAGTTGAGACCCATGGAATAGGTACCATGCAATATGACTTCAAAGGGTCTGCATTTGCTCACCGAACCTCACCAATCCTATCACTGCTGCATTTATGCCGCTGTACACACGCCAGATTCTCTTTCGGAGACATATCAATCCGTAGGTTTTAAGATTCTTACTAGTCAGGTACATTCTTAGGCATTTAATATGAGGTGTTGAGTCCATTTCGTTGAGCAAGGAGTAGCTCTTGTCTGTTAAATATTTGGCTTATGGAACGGTATCTGTGCTAATTTCAGTCTCTGGTTTTATGCAGCACCCCAACTCACCTTTCCCCTTAAGCAAGCATAAGTTGGTTTTTTACATTTGAGACCCTGTTCTGTTTTGTAATTCAGTTCCTGTGTAGCCAAGTTTACATTCCATGTAGTAGAGATATCTTATGATATTTCTTTTTCTCTGTGACTTATTTCACTTAGAATCGTCGTACCTGAATCCACTCATTATGCTGCTATGGGCCTGATGACATAGATTTCATTGCTGGGTGATATTGCATTGTACGTAAGTACCGCAACTTCTTTATCCATTTTTCGCTTTCTGCGATATTGAACTTGTACCATAAACGAGGTTCTTGTAAACAGAGCCATTCCAAACTTTGGGATGGCTGTGTATTTTTGATTTTAAATTCCGTAAGCTATAGGACCATAATTGGAAGTGGCCTATGCTCTGTTGCTTTGTTTTTAGATGTTTCAGGAAACACCATACACTTCTCCAGAGTGGCTGTTGGCAATTTACATCACACCCATCAGCATAACAAGGCTCTCAGTTCTCCATGGCCTGTCCTGCCTTTCTGGATTTTACACTTTTTTCAGATGACCCTTTTGACCGGGGGGCAGTGAGACTTCAATGTAGTGCAGATTTCCGTTGCAAGCTTGCTTGGTTGGCCAAAAAGGGCGTATGAGTTTTTTCCTGAGGAAAAAACGCATCCGCCCTTTTTGGCCAAGTGCATCATTGTGGACGTTCTGCCTCTTTTCCTATGCTTTACATGCAATTCCAGTCTACCTCCTGAAATCGGTTTCCTGCAATTCTGCCCCGCTTTCAAGTCCTCTTGGCAGCCTTACTTCAATATATTTTTGGACGATAGCTGTCATTTATAACTCTGCAGGTGTGTGAATGAGAGTGCCCCTGAGCTCCTTTCTTCAACTCGCTTTCTTGTCAGCTGGCCGCAACACCGCAGGATTGCTTCAGTCCCTAGTGTGGTTCCGGCATGGCACGCTGAGCCTTTGGTTAATTCCTCTTCCTGGTGGGAAATGAGAGTTAAATTTGCCTTTCCAGACACCACCAGCTAGTCTCTCATTGGTTCTCCCTTTTCCTGTTCATTTTCCACAGAAATTGCAAACTGGGCCAAACAGGAGGTTAAAGGCACTGACTCGCCAAGTGGGGAGAGAGTTAGTAAAGGGTCTGGAATGTTGCACCCGAGTACCAGGGGACGAAAACTGAGACACATTTGAACACGTTTCCCGATCACACGGTGGATCATACTCTGGGTTCCACATGCATGTTTTAGCTGAAGGAAGAATCCCTTAAACCTGGAGAGTTGAGACCCATGGAATGGGTACCATGCAATATGACTTCAAAGGGTCTGCATTTGCTCACCGAACCTCACCAATCCTATCACTGTTGCATTTATGCCGCTGTACACACGCTTGATTCTCTTTCGGAGACATATAAATACATAGGTTTTAAGATTCTTACTAGTCAGGTATATTCTAAGGCGTTTAATATGGGGTGTTGAGTCCACTTCGTTGAGCAAGGAGTAGCTCTTGTCGATTACATATTTGGCTTATGGAATGGTATCTGTGCTAATTTCAATCTCTGGTTTTATGCAGCACCCCAACTCACCTTTCCCCTTAAGCAAGCATAAGTTGGTTTTCTACATTTGAGACCCTGTTCTGTTTTGTAATTCAGTTCCTGTGTAGCCAAGTTTACATTCCGTGTAGTAGTGATATCTTATGATGTTTCTTATTCTCTGTGATTTATTTCACTTAGAAATATCGTACCTGAATCCACTCATTATGCTGCTACTGGCCTGATGACATAGATTTCATTGCTGAGTGATATTGCATTGTTCGTAAGTACCACAACTTCTTTATCCATTTTCCCTTTCTGTGATATTGAACTTGTACCATAAACGAGGTTCTTGTAAACAGAGCTTTCCCAAACGTCCGGGTGGCTGTGTCTTTTTTATTTTAATTTCCCTAAGCTATAGGACCATAAGTTGAAGTGCCCTAGGCTCTGTTCCTTTGTTTTTTAGATGTTTCAGGAAACACCATACACTTCTCCAGAGTGGCTATTGCTATTTACATCCCGCCCATCAGCATAACAAGGCTCCCAGTTCTCCATGGCCTGGCCTGTCTTTCTGGATTTTACACTTTTTTCAGATGGCCCTTTTGACCAGGGGGCAGTGAGACTTCATTGTAGTGCAGATTTCCTTTGCAAGCTTGCTTGGTTTGTCAAAAAGTACGTATAATTTTTTCCTGAATATATTCAGGTAAAAACGCATATGCCCTTTTTGCCAAGTGCATCATTGTGGACGTTCTGCCTCTTTTCCTATGCTTTACATGCAATTCCAGTCTACCTCCTGAAATTGGTTTCCTGCAATTCTGCCCCGCTTTCAAGTCCTCTTGGCAGCCTTACTTCAATATATTTTTGGACGATAGCTGTCATTTATAACTCTGCAGGTTTGTGAATTACAGTGCCCCTGAGCTCCTTTCTTCAACTCGCTTTCTTGTGAGCTGGCCGCAACACCGCAGGATTGCTTCAGGCCCTAGTGTGTTTCCGGGACGGCACGCTGAGCCTTTGGTTAATTCCTCTTCCTGGTGGGAAATGAGAGTTAAATTTGCCCATCCAGACACCTCCAGCTAGTCTCTCATTGGTTCTCCCTTTTCCTGTTCATTTTCCACAGAAATTGCAATCTGGGCCAAACAGGAAGTTAAAGGCAGTGACTCTCCAAGTGGGGAGAGTTTTAGTAAAGCGTCTGGAATGTTGCACCCGAGTACCAGGGGAGGAAAACTGAGACACATTTGAAAACGTTTCCCGATCACACGGTAGATCATACTCTGGGTTCCACATGCATGTTTTAGCTGAAGGAAGAATCCCTTAAACCTGGAGAGTTGAGACCCATGGAAAGGGGACCATGCAATATGACTTCAAAGGGTCTGCATTTGCTCACCGAACCTCACCAATCCTATCACTGCTGCATTTATGCCGCTGTACACACGCTTGATTCTCTTTCGGAAACATATAAATACATAGGTTTTAAGATTCTTACTAGTCAGGTATATTCTTAGGCGTTTAATATGGGGTGTTGAGTCCACTTCGTTGAGCAAGGAGTAGCTCTTGTCTATTACATATTTGGCTTATGGAACGGTATCTGTGCTAATTTCAATCTCTGGTTTTATGCAGCACCCTAACTCACCTTTCCCCTTAAGCAAGCATAAGTTGGTTTTCTACATTTGAGAGCCTGTTCTGTTTTGTAATTCAGTTCCTGTGTAGCCAAGTTTACACTCCGTGTAGTAGTGATATCTTATGATGTTTCTTTTTCTGTGTGAGTTATTTCACTGAGAATCATCGTACCTAAATCCACTCGTTATGGTGCTATGGGCCTGATGACATAGATTTAATTGCTGAGTGATACTGCATTGTACGTAAGTACCACAACTTCTTTATCCATTTTTTGCTTTCTGTGATATTGAACTTGTACTGTAAACGAGGTTCTTGTAAACAGAGCCGTCCCAAATTTTGGGGTGGCTGTGTCTTTTTGATTTTAATTTCCCTAAGCTATAGGACCATAAGTGGAAGTGCCCTAGGCTCTGTTGCTTTGTTTTTTTTTGATGTTTCAGGAAACACCATACACTTCTCCAGAGTGGCTGTTGGCAATTTACATCCCGCCCATCAGCATAACAAGGCTCCCAGTTCTCCATGGCCTGTCCTGCCTTTCTGGATTTTACACTTTTTTCAGATGGCCCTTTTGACCGGGGGGCAGTGAGACTTCATTGTAGTGCAGATTTCCTTTGCAAGCTTGCTTGGTTGGCCAAAAAGTGCGTATGCGTTTTTTCTGAATATATTCAGGAAAAACACATACGCACTTTTTGGCCAAGTGCATCATTGTGGACGTTCTGCCTCTTTTCCTATGCTTTACATGCAATTCCAGTCTACCTCCTGAAATTGGTTTCCTGCAATTCTGCCCCGCTTTCAAGTCCTCTTGGCAGCCTTACTTCAATATATTTTTGGACGATAGCTGTCATTTATAACTCTGCAGGTTTGTGAATTACAGTGCCCCTGAGCTCCTTTCTTAAACTCGCTTTCTTGTGAGCTGGCCGCAACACCACAGTATTGTTTCAGTCCCTCGTGTGGTTCCGGCACGGCACGCTAAACCTTTGTTTAATTCCTCTTCCTGGTGTGAAATTAAAATTAAATTTGCCCGTCCAGACACCTCCAGCTAGTCTCTCATTGGTTCTCCCTATTCCTGTTCATTTTCCGCAGAATTTGCAAACTGGGCCAAACGGGAGGTTAAAGGCACTGATTCTCCAATTGGGGAGAGTGTTAGTAAAGCGTGTGGAATGTTGCACCCGAGTACCAGGGGACGGAAACTGAGACACATTAGAACACGTTTCCCGATCACATGGTGGATCATACTCTGGGTTCCACATGCGTGTTTTAGCTGAAGGAAGAATCCCTTAAACCTGGAGAGTTGAGACCGATGGAATGGGTACCATGCAACATGACTTCAAATTGTCTGCATTTGCTCACCGATCCTCACCAATCCTATCACTGCTGAGCTTATGCCGCTGTACACACGCTTGATTCTCTTTTGGAGACATATAAATCCATAGGTTTTTAGATTCTTACTAGTCAGGTATATTCTTAGGCGTTTAATATGGGGTGTTGAGTCCACTTCATTGAGCAAGGAGTAGCTCTTGTCTATTATATATTTGGCTTATGGAACGGTATCTGTGCTAATTTCAATCTCTGGTTTTATGCAGCACCCCAACTCACCTTTCCCCTTAAGCAAGCATAAGTTGGTTTTCTACATTTGAGACCCTGTTCTGTTTTGTAATTCAGTTCCTGTGTAGCCAAGTTTACATTCCGTGTATTAGTGTTATCTTATGATGTTTCTTTTTCTACGTGACTTATTTCACTTAGAATCATCGTACCTGAATCCACTCATTCTGCTGCTACTGGCCTGATGACATAGATTTCATTGCTGAGTGATATTGCATTGTACGTAAGTACCACAACTTCTTTATCCATTTTTCGCTTTCTGCGATATTGAACTTGTACCGTAAACGAGGTTCTTGTAAACAGAGCCGTCCCAAACTTTGGGGTGGCTGTGTCTTTTTGATTTTAATTTCCCTAAGCTATAGGACCATAAGTGGAAGTGCCCTAGGCTCTGTTGCTTTGTTTTTTAGATGTTTCAGGAAACACCATACACTTCTCCAGAGTGGCTGTTGGCAATTTACATCCCGCCCATCAGCATAACAAGGCTCCCAGTTCTCCATGGCCTGTCCTGCCTTTCTGGATTTTACACTTTTTTCAGATGGCCCTTTTGACCGGGGGGCAGTGAGACTTCATTGTAGTGCAGATTTCCTTTGCAAGCTTGCTTGGTTGGCCAAAAAGGGCGTATGCGTTTTTTCCTGAATATATTCAGGAAAAAACGCATACGCCCTTTTTGGCCAAGTGCATCATTGTGGACGTTCTGCATCTTTTCCTATGCTTTACATGCAATTCCAGTCTACCTCCTGAAATCGGTTTCCTGCAATTCTGCCCCGCTTTCAAGTTCTCTTGGCACCCTTACTTAAATATATGTTTGGACGATAGCTGTCATTTATAAC
Organism: Orcinus orca; assembly: GCF_937001465.1. Taxonomy (NCBI): domain Eukaryota; kingdom Metazoa; phylum Chordata; class Mammalia; order Artiodactyla; family Delphinidae; genus Orcinus; species Orcinus orca. Next base: position 68,934,776 of record NC_064559.1, read on the forward strand.
TCTGCAGGTTTGTGAATTACAGTGCCCCTGAGCTCCTTTCTTTAACTCGCTTTCTTGTGAGCTTGCCGCAACACCGCAGGATTCCTTCAGGCCCTAGTGTGGTTCCGGCATGGCACGCTGAGCCTTTGGTTAATTCCTCTTCCTGGTGGGAAATGAGAGTTAAATTTGCCCGTCCAGACACCTCCAGCTAGTCTCTCATGGGTTCTCCCTATTCCTGTTCATTTTCGGCAGAAATTGCAAACTGGGCCAAACAGGAGGTTAAAGGCACTGACTCTCCAAGTGGGGAGAGTTTTAGTAAAGCGTCTGGAAAGTTGCACCCGAGTACCAAGGGACGAAAACTGAGACACATTTGAACACGTTTCCCGATCACACGGTGGATCATACGCTGGGGTCCACATGCATGTTTTAGCTGAAGGAAGAATCCCTTAAACCTGGAGAGTTGAGACCCATGGAATGGGTACCATGCAATATGACTTCAAAGGGTCTGCATTTGCTCACCGAACCTCATCAATCCTACCACTGCTGTGTTTATGCCGCTGTACACATGCTTCATTCTCTTTCGGAGACATATAAATCCATAGGTTTTAAGATTCTTACTAGTCAGGTATATTCTTAGGCATTTAATATGGGGTGTTGTGTCCACTTCGTTGAGCAAGGAGTAGCTCTTGTCTATTACATATTTGGCTTATGGAACGATATCTGTGCTAATTTCAATCTCTGGTTTTATGCAGCACCCCAACTCACCTTTCCCCTTAAGCAAGCATAAGTTTTTTTTCTACATTTGAGACACTGTTCTGTTTTGTAATTCAGTTCCTGTGTAGCCAAGATTACATTCTGTGTAGTAGTGATATCTTACGATGTTTCTTTTTCTGTGTGACTTATTTCAATTAGAATCATCGTACCTGAATCCAGTCATTATGCTGCTATGGGCCTGATGACATAGATTTCATTGCTGAGTGATATTGCATTGAACGTAAGTACCACAACTTCTTTATCCATTTTTCGCTTTCTGTGATATTGAAGTTGTACCGTAAACGAGCTTCCTCTAAATAGAGCCATCCCAAACTTTGGGGTGGCTGTGTCTTTTTGATTTTAATTTCCCAAAGCTATAGGACCATAAGTGCAAGTGTCTTAGGCTCTGTTGCTTTGTGTTTTATATATTTCAGGAAACACCATACACTTCTCCAGAGTGGCTGTTGGCAATTTACATCCCGCCCATCAGCATAACAAGGCTCCCAGTTCTCCATGGCCTGTCCTGCCTTTCTGGAGTTTACACTTTTTTCAGATGGCCCTTTTGACCGGGGGGCAGTGAGACTTCATTGTAGTGTAGATTTCCTTTGCAAGCTTGCTTGGTTGGCCAAAAAGTGCGTATCAGTTTTTTCCTAAATATATTCAGGAAAAAACATATACGCAATTTTTGGCCAAGTGCATCATTGTGGACGTTCTGCCTCTTTTCCTATGCTTTACATGCAACTCCAGTCTACCTCCTGAAATCGGTTTCCTGCAATTCTGCCCCGCTTTCAAGTCCTCTTGGCAGCCTTACTTCAATATATTTTTGGACGATAGCTGTCATTTATAACTCTGCAGGTTTGTGAATTACAGTGCCCCTGAGCTCCTTTCTTCACCTCGCTTTCTTGTGAGCTGGCTGCACACCGCAGGATTGCTTCAGGCCCTAGAGTGGTTCCGGCATGGTACGCTGAGCCTTTGGTTAATTCCTCTTCCTGGTGGGAAATGAGAGTTAAATTTGCCCGTCCAGACACCTCCAGCTAGTCTCTCATGGGTTCTCCATATTCCTGTTCATTTTCCGCAGAAATTGCAAACTGGGCCAAACAGGAGGTTAAAGGCACTGACTCTCCAAGTGGGGAGGGTGTTAGTAAAGCGTCTGGAATGTTGCACCCGAGTACCAGGGGACGAAAACTGAGACACATTTGAACATGTTTCCCGATAACACGGTGGATCATACTCTGGTTTCCACATGCGTGTTTTAGCTGAAGAAGAATCCCTTAAACCTGGAGAGTTGAGACCGATGGAATGGGTACCATGCAACATGACTTCAAAGGGTCTGCATTTGCTCACCGATCCTCACCAATCCTATCAGTGCTGCGTTTATGCCGCTGTACACACGCTTGATTCTCTTTCGGAGATACATAAATCCATAGGTTTTAAGATTCTTACTAGTCAGGTATGTTGTTACGCGTTGAATATGGGGTGTTGAGTCCACTTCGTTGAGCAAGGTGTAGCTCTTGTCTATTACATATTTGGCTTATGGAATGGTATCTGTGCTAATTTCAATCTCTGGTTTTATGCAGCACCCCAACTCACCTTTCCACTTAAGCAAGCATAAGTTGGTTTTCTACATTTGAGACCCTGTTCTGCTTTGTAATTCAGTTCCTGTGTAGCCAAGTTTACATTCCGTGTAGTAGTGATATCTTACGATGTTTCTTTTTCTGTGTGACTTATTTCACTTAGAATCATCGTACATGAATCCACTCATTATGCTGCTACGGTGCTGATGACATAGATTTCATTGCTGAGTGATATTGCATTGAACGTAAGTACCACAACTTCTTTATCCATTTTTCGCTTTCTGTGATATTGAACTTGTACCGTAAACGAGGTTCTTGTAAACAGAGCCGACCGAATTTTTGGGGTGGCTGTGTCTGTTTGATTTTAATTTCCCTAAGCTATAGGACCATAAGTGGAAATGCCCTTGGCTCTGATGCTTTGTTTTTTAGATATTTCAGGAAACACCATACACTTCTTCAGAGTGGCTGTTGAGAATTTACATCCCGCCCATCAGCATAACAAGGCTCCCAGTTCTCCATGGCCTGTCCTGCCTTTCTGGAGTTTACACTTTTTTCAGATGGCCCTTTTGACCAGGGGGCAGAGAGACTTCATTGTAGTGCAGATTTCCTTTGCAAGCTTGCTTGATTGGCCAAAAAGGGCGTATGTGTTTCTTCCTGAATATATACAGGAAAAAACGCATACCCCCTTTTTGGCCAAGTGCATCATTGTGGACGTTCTGCCTCTTATCCTATGCTTTACATGCAATTCCAGTCTACCTCGTGAAATGGGTTTCCTGCAATTCTGCCCCACTTTCAAGTCCTCTTGGCAGCCTTACTTCAATATATTTTTGGACGATAGCTGTCATTTATAACTCTGCAGGTTTGTGAATGACAGTGCCCCTGAGCTCCTTTCTTCAACTCGCTTTCTTGTGATGTGGCCGCAACACCGCAGGATTCCTTCAGGCCCTAGTGTGGTTCCGGCACGGCATGCTGAGCCTTTGGTTAATTCCTCTTACTGGTGGGAAATGAGAGTTAAATTTGCCCGTCCAGACACCTCCAGCTAGTCTCTCATTGGTTCTCCCTATTCCTGTTTATTTTCCACAGAAATTGCAAACTGGGCCAAACAGGAGGTTAAAGGCACTGACTCGCCAAGTGGGGAGAGAGTTAGTAAAGGGTCTGGAATGTTGCACCCGAGTACCAGGGGACGAAAACTGAGACACATTTGAACACGTTCCCCGATCACATGGTGGATCATACTCTGGGTTCCACATGCATGTTTTAGCTGAAGGAAGAATCCCTTAAACCTGGAGAGTTGAGACCCATGGAATGGGTACCATGCAATATGACTTCAAAGGGTCTGCATTTGCTCACCAAACCTCACCAATCCTATCAATGCTGCGTTTATGCTGCTGTACACACGCTTGATTCTCTTCTGGAGACATATAAATCCATAAATTTTAAGGTTCTTACTAGTCAGGTGTATTCTTAGGCGTTTAATATGGGGTGTTGAGTCCACTTCGTTGAGCAAGGAATAGCTGTTGTCTGTTACATATTTGGCTTATGGAACGGTATCTGTGCTAATTTCAATCTCTGGTTTTATGCAGCTCCCCAACTCACCTTTCCCCTTAAGCACGCATAAGTTGGTTTTCTACATTTGAGCCACTGTTCTGTTTTGTAATTCGGTTCCTGTGTAGCCAAGGTTACATTCCCTGTATTAGTGATATCTTCTGATGTTTCTTTTTCTGTGTGACTTATTTCACTTAGAATCATCGTACCTGAATCCACTCATTATTCTGCTACGGGCCTCATGACATAGATTTCATTGCTGAGTGATATTGCATTCTACGTAAGTACCACAACTTCTTTATCCATTTTTCACTTTCTGTGATATTGAACTTGTACCGTAAACAAGGTTCTTGTAAACAGAGCCATTCCAAATTTTGGGGTGGCTGTGTCTTTTTGATTTTAATTTCCCTAAACTATAGGACCATAAATGGAAGTGCCCTAGGCTCGGTTGCTTTGTTTTTCAGATGTTTCAGGAAACACCATACACTTCTCAAGAGTGCCTGTTGGCAATTTACATCCCGCCCATTAGCATAACAAGGCTCCCAGTTCTCAATGGACTTTCCTGCCTTTCTGGATTTTACACTTTTTTCAGATGGCCCTTTTGACCGGGGGGGGGGGGGAGTAAGACTTCATTGTAGTACAGTTTTCCCTTGCAAGCTTGCTTGCTTGGCCAAAAAGGGCGTATGCGTTTCTTCCTGCATATATTCAGGAAAAAACGCATACGTTCTTTTTGGCCAAGTGCATCATTGAGGACGTTATGCATCTTTTCCTATGCTTTACATGCAATTCCAGCCTACCTCCTGAAATCGGTTTCCTGCAATTCTGCCCCGCTTTCAAGTCCTCGTGGCAGCCTTACTTCAATATATTTTTGCACGGTAGCTGTCATTTATAACTCTGCAGGTTTGTGAATGACAGTGCCCCTGAGCTCCTATCCTCTACTCGTTTTCTTGTGAGCTGGCCGCAACACTGCGGGATTGCTTCAGGCCCTAGTGTGGTTCTGCCACGGCACGCTGAGCCTTTGGTTAATTCCTCTTCCTGGTGGGAAATGAGAGTTAAATTTGCCCGTCCAGACACCTCCAGCTAGTCTCACATTTGTTCTCACTATTCCTGTTCATCTTCCACAGAAATTGCAAACTGGGCCAAACAGGAAGTTAAAGGCACTGACTCTCCAAGTGGGGAGAATGTTAGTAAAGCGTCTGGAATGTTGCACCCTAGTACCAGGGGACGAAAACTGAGACACATTTGAACACGTTTCCCGATCACACGGTGGATCATACTCTGGGTACCACATGCATGTTTTAGCTGAAGGAAGAATCCCTTAAACCTGGAGAGTTGAGACCCATGGAATGGGTACCATGCAATATGACTTCAAAGGGTCTGCATTTGCTCACCGAACTTCACCAATCCTATCACTGCTGCGTTTATGCCACTGTACACAAGTTTGATTCTCTTTCGGAGACATATAAATCCATAGGTTTTAAGATTCTTACTAGTCATGTATATTCTTAGGCGTTTAATATGGGGTGTTGAGTCCACTTCGTTGAGCAAGGTGTAGCTCTTGTCTATTACATATTTGGCTTATGGAATGGTATCTGTGCTAATTTCAATCTCTGGTTTTATGCAGCACCCCAACTCACCTTTCCCCTTAAGCAAGCATAAGTTGGTTTTCTACATTTGAGACCCTGTTCTGCTTTGTAATTCAGTTCCTGTGTAGCCAAGTTTACATTCCGTGTAGTAGTGATATCTTATGATGTTTCTTTTTCTGTGTAACTTATTTCACTTAGAATCATCGTACATGAATCCACTCATTATGCTGCTACGGGGCTGATGACATAGATTTCATTGCTGAGTGATATTGCATTGAACGTAAGTACCACAACTTCTTTATCCATTTTTCGCTTTCTGTGATATTGAAGTTGTACCGTAAACGAGCTTCCTCTAAATAGAGCCATCCCAAACTTTGGGGTGGCTGTGTCTTTTTGATTTTAATTTCCCAAAGCTATAGGACCATAAGTGCAAGTGTCTTAGGCTCTGTTGCTTTGTGTTTTAGATGTTTCAGGAAACACCATGCACTTCTCCAGAGTGGCTGTTGGCAATTTACATCCCGCCCATCAGCATAACAAGTCTCTCATTTCTCCATGGCCTGTCCTTCCTTTCCGGATTTTACACTTTTTTCAGATGGCCCTTTTGACCGGGGGGCAGTGAGACATCATTGTAGTGCAGATTTCCTTTGCAAGCTTGCTTGGTTGGCCAAAAAGGGCGTATGCGTTTTTTCCTGAATATATTCAGGAAAAAACACATACGCCCTTTGTGGCCAAGTGCATCATTGTGGACGTTCTGCCTCTTTTCCTATGCTTTACATGCAATTCCAGTCTACCTCCTGAAATCGGTTTCCTGCAATTCTGCCCCTCATTCAAGTCCTCTTGGCAGACTTACTTCAGTATATTTTTGGACGATAGCTTTCATTTTTAACTCTGCAGTTTTGTGAATTACAGTGCCCCTGAGCTCCTTTCTTCAACTCCTTTTCTTGTGAGCTGGCCGCAACACCGCAGGATTGCTTCAGGCCCTAGTGTGGTCCCGGCAAGGCACGCTGAGCCTTTGGTTAATTCCTCTTCCTGGTGGGAAATGAGAGTTAAATTTGCCCGTCCAGACACCTCCAGCTAGTCTCTCATTGGTTCTCCCTATTCCTGTTCATTTTCCGCAGAAATTGCAAACTGGGCCAAACAGGAGGTTAAAGGCAGTGACTCTCCAAGTGGGGAGAGTGTTACTAAAGCGTCTGGAATGTTGCACCCGAGTACCAGGGGACGAAAACTGAGACACATTTGAACACGTTTCCCGATCACATGGTGGATCATACTCTGTGTTCCACATGCATGTTTTAGCTGAAGGAAGAATCCCTTAAACCTGGAGAGTTGAGACCCATGGAATGGGTACCATGCAATATGACCTCAAAGGGTCTGTATTTGCTCACTGAACCTCACCAATCCTATCACTACTGCGTTTATGCCGCTGTACACACACTTGATTCTCTTTTGGAGACATATAAATCCATAGGTTTTAAGATTCTTACTAGTCAGGTATATTCTTAGGCATTTAATATGTGGTGTTGAGTCCACTTCGTTGAGCAAGGAGTAGCTCTTGTATATCACATATTTGGCTTATGGAACGGTATCTGTGCTAATTTCCATCTCTGGGTTTATACAGCACCCCAACTCACCTTTCCCCTTAAGCAAGCATAAGTTTGTTTTCTACATTTGAGACCCTGTTCTGTTTTGTAATTCAGTTCCTTAGTAGCCAAGTTTACATTCCGTGTAGTAGTGATATCTTATGAAGTTTCTTTTTCTGTGTGACTTATTTCACTTAGAATCATCGTACCTAATCCACTCATTATGCTGCTACAGGCCTCATGACATAGATTTCATTGCTGAGTGATATTGCATTGTACGTGAGTACCACAACTTCTTTATCCATTTTTCCCTTTCTGTGATATTGAACTTGTACCGTAAATGAGGTTCTGTAAACAGAGCCGTCCCAAACTTTGGGGTGGCTGTGTCTTTTTGATTTTAATTTCCCTAAGCTATAGGACCATAAGTGGAAGTGCCCTAGGCTCTGTTGCTTTGTTTTTTGGATGTTTCAGGAAACACCATACACTTCTGCAGAGTGGCTGTTGGCAATTTACATCCCGCCCATCAGCATAACAAGGCTCCCAGTTCTCCATGGCCTGTCCTGCCTTTCTGGGTTTTACATTTTTTCAGATGGCCCTTTTGACCAGGGGTCACTGTGACTTCATTGTAGTGCAGATTTCCTTTGCAAGCTTGCTTTGTTGGCCTAAAAGGGCGTATGCGTTTTTTCCTGAATATATTCAGGAAAAAACGCATACGCCCGTTTTGGCCAAGTGCATCATTGTGGACGTTCTGCCTCTATTCCTATGCTTTACATGCAATTCCAGTCTACCTCCTGAAATCAGTTTCCTGCAATTCTGCCCCACTTTCAAGTCCTCTTGGCAGCCTTATTTCAATATATTTTTGGACGATAGCTGTCATTTATAACTCTGCAGGTTTGTGAATGACAGTGCCCCTGAGCTCCTTTCTTCAACTCGCTTTCTTGTGAGCTGGCCGCAACACCGCAGGACTGCTTCAGGCCCTAGTGTGGTTCCAGCACGGCACGCTGAGCCTTTGGTTAATTCCTCTTCCTGGTGGGATATGAGAGTTAAATTTGCCCGTCCAGACACCTCCAGCTAGTCTCTCATTGGTTCTCCCTATTCCTGTTCATTTTCCGCAGAAATTGCAAACTGAGCCAAACAGGAATTTAAAGGCACTGACTCTCCAAGTGGGGAGAGTGTTAGTAAAGCGTCTGGAATGTTGCACCCGAGTACCAGGGGACGAAAACTGAGACACATTTGAACACGTTTCCCGATCACACGGTGGATCATACTCTGGGTACCACATGCATGTTTTAGCTGAAGGAAGAATCCCTTAAACCTGGAGAGTTGAGACCCATGGAATGGGTACCATGCAATATGACTTCAAAGGGTCTGCATTTGCTCACCGAACCTTACCAATCCTATCACTGCTGCGTTTATGCCACTCTACACATGCTTGTTTCTCTTTCGGAGACATACAAGTCCATAGGTTTTCAGATTCTTACTAGTCAGGTATATTCTTAGGCGTTTAATATGTGGTGTTGTGTCCACTTCGTTGAGCAAGGAGTAGCTCTTGTCTATTACATATTTGGCTTATGGAACGGTATCTGTGCTAATTTCTATCTGTGATTTTATGTAGCACCCCAACTCACCTTTCCCCTTAAGCAAGCATAAGTTGGTTTTCTACATTTGAGACCCTGTTCTGTTTTGTAATTCAGTTCCTGTGTAGTCAAGTTTACATTCCGTGTATTAGTGATATCTTATGATGTTTCTTTTTCTGTGTGACTTATTTCACTTAGAATCATCGTACCTGAATCCACTCATTATGCTGCTATGGGCCTGATGACATAGATTTCATTGCTGAGTGATATTGCATTGTACGTAAGTACCACAACTTCTTTATCCATTTTTCGCTCTGCCATATTGAACTTGTACCGTAAACGAGGTTCTTGTAAACAGAGCCATCGGAACGTTGGGGTGGCTGTGTCTTTTTTATTTTAATTTCCCTAAGCTATAGGACCATAAGTGGAAGTACCCTAAGCTCTGTTGTTTTGTTTTTTAGATGTTTCAGGAAACACCATACACTTCTCCAGAGTGGCTGTTGACAATTCACATCCAGCCCATCAGCATAACAAGGATCCCAGTTCTCCATGGCCTGTCCTGCCTTTCTGGATTTTACACTTTTTTCAGATGGCCCTTTTGACCGGGGGGAAGTGAGACTTCATTGTAGTGCAGATTTCCTTTGCGAGCTTGCTTGGTTGGCCAAAAAGTGCGTATGCGTTTTTTCCTCAATATATTCAATAAAAAACGCATACGCACTTTTTGGCTAAGTGCATCATTGTGGACGTTCTGCCTCTTTTCCTATGCTTTAAATGCAATTCCAGTGTACTTCCTAAAATCGGTTTCCTGCAATTCTGCCCAGATTTCAAGTCCTCTTGGCAGCCTTACTTCAATATATTTTTGGAGGATAGCTGTCATTTATAACTCTGCAGGTTTGTGAATGAGAGTGCCCCTGAGCTCCTTTCTTCAACTCGCTTTCTTGTGAGCTGGCCGCAACACCGCAGGATTGCTTTAGGCCCTAGTGTGGTTCCTGCATGGCACGCTGAGCCTTTGGTTAATTCCTCTTCCTGGTGGGAAAGGAGAGTTAAATTTGCCCATCCAGAAACCTCCAGCTAGTCTCTCATTGGTTCTCCCTATTGCTGTTTATCTTCCGCAGAAATTGCAAACTTGGCCAAACAGGAGATTAAAGGCACTGACTCTCCAAGTGGGGAGAATGTTAGTAAAGCGTCTGGAATGTTGCACTCGAGTACCACGGGACGAAAACTGAGACACATTTGAACACGTTTCCCAATCACATGGTGGATCATACGCTGGGTTCCACATGCATGTTTTAGCTGAAGGAAGAATCCCTTAAACCTGGAGAGTTGAGACCCATGGAATGGGTACCATGCAATATGTCTTCAAAGGGTCTGCATTTGCTCACCGAACCTCACCAATCCTATCAATGCTTCGTTTATGCTGCTGTACACACGCTTCATTCTCTTCTGGAGACATATAAATCCATAGATTTTAAGATTCTTACTAGTCAGGTGTATTCTAAGGCGTTTAATATGGGGTGTTGAGTCCACTTCGTTGAGCAAGGTGTAGCTGTTGTCTGTTACATATTTGGCTTATGGAATGGTATCTGTGCTAATTTCAATCTCTGGTTTTATGCAGCTCCGCAACTCACCTTTCCCCTTAAGCAAGCATAAGTTTGTTTTCTACATTTGAGCCACTGTTCTGTTTTGTAATTCGGTTCCTCTGTAGCCAAGGTTACATTCTATTAATGATATCTTCTGATGTTTCTTTTTCTGTGTGACTTATTTCACTTAGAATCATCATACCTGAATCCACTCATTATGCTGCTACAGGCCTCATGACATAGCTTTCATTGCTGAGTGATATTGCATTGTACGTAAGTACCACAACTTCTTTATCCATTTTTCACTTTCTGTGATATTGAACTTGTACCGTAAACGAGGTTCTTGTAAACAGAGCCATTCCAAACTTTGGGGTGGCTGTGTCTTTTTGATTTTAATTTCCCTAAACTATAGGACCATAAGTGGAAGTACCCTAGGCTCTGTTGCTTTGTTTTTCAGATGTTTCAGGAAACACCATACACTTCTGCAGAGTGGCTGTTGGCAATTTACATCCCGCCCATCAGCATAACAAGGCTCCCAGTTCTCAATGGACTTTCCTGCCTTTCTGGATTTTACACTTTTTTCAGATGTCCCTTTTGACCGGGGGGGAAGTGAGACTTCATTGTAGTGCAGATTTCACTTGCAAGCTTGCTTGCTTGGCCTAAAAGGGCGTATGCGTTTCTTCCTGCATATATTCAGGAAAAAACGCATAAGTCCTTTTTGGCCAAGTGCATCATTGAGGACGTTCTGCCTCTTTTCCTATGCTTTAAATGCAATTCCAGTCTACCTCCTGAAATCGGTTTCCTGCAATTCTGCCCCGCTTTCAAGTCCTCTTGGCAGCCTTACTTCAGTATATTTTTGGATGATAGCTGTCATTTATAACTCTGCAGGTTTGTGAATGACAGTGCCCCTGAGCTCCTTTCTTCAACTCGCTTTCTTGTGAGCTGGCCGCAACACCGCAGGATTGCTTCAGGCCCTAGTGTGGTTCTGCCATGGCACGCTGAGCCTTTGGTTAATTCCTCTTCCTGGTGGGATATGAGAGTTAAATTTGCCCGTCCAGACACCTCCAGCTAGTCTCACATTTGTTCTCACTATACCTGTTCATCTTCCGCAGAAATTGTAAACTGGGCCAAACAGGAGGTTAAAGGCACTGACTCTCCAAGTGGGGAGAGTGTTAGTAAAGCGTCTGGAATGTTGAACCCGAGTACCAGGGGATGAAAACTGATACACATTTGAACACGTTTCCCGATCACATGGTGGATCATACTCTGGGTTCCACATGCATGTTTTAGCTGAAGGAAGAATCCCTTAAACCTGGAGAGTTGGGACCCATGGAATGGATAGCATGCAATATGATTTCAAAGCGTCTGCATTTGCTCACCGAACCTCACCAATCCTATCACTGCTGCGCTTATGCCGCTGTACACATGCTTGATTCACTTTTGGAGACATATAAATACATAGATTTTAAGATTATTACTAGTCAGGTATATTTTTCGGCGTTTAGTATGGGGTGTTGAGTCCACTTCGTTGAGCAAGGAGTAGCTCTTGTCTATTACATATTTGGCTTATGGAAAGGTATCTGTGTTAATTTCAATCTCTGGTTTTATGCAGCACCCCAACTCACCTTTCCCCTTAAGCAAGCATAAGTTGGTTTTCTACATTTGAGATCCTCTTATGTTTTGTAATTCAGTTCCTGTGTAGCCAAGTTTACATGCCGTGTAGTAGTGATATCTTATGATGTTTCTTTTTCTGTGTGACTTATTTCACTTAGAATCATCGTACCTGAATACAATCATTATACTGCTATGGGCCTGATGACATAGATTTCATTGCTGAGTGATATTGCATTGTACGTAAGTACCACAACTTCTTTATCCATTTTTCGCTTTGTGCGATATTGAACTTGTACCGTAAACGAGGTTCTTGTAAACAGAGCCAATCCAAACTTTGGGGTGGCTGTGTCTTTTTGATTTTAATTTCCCTAAGCTATAGGACCATAAGTGGAAGTGCCCTAGGCTCTGTTGCTTTGTTTTTTAGATGTTTCAGGAAACACCATACACTTCTCCAGAGTGGCTGTTGGCAATTTACATCCCGCCCATCAGCATAACAAGGCTCCCAGATCTCCATGGCCTGTCCTGCCTTTCTGGATTTTACACTTTTTTCAGATGGCCCTTTTGACTGGGGTGCAGTGAGACTTCATTGTAGTGCAGATTTCCTTTGCAAGCTTGCTTGGTTGGCCAAAAGGGCGTATTCGTTTTTTTCTGAATATATTCAGGAAAAAACGCATACGCCCTTTTTGGCCAAGTGCATCATTGTGGACGTTCTGCCTCTTTTCCTATGCTTTACATGCAATTCCAATTTACCTCCTGAAATCGGTTTCCTGCAATTCTGCCCCGCTTTCAAGTCCTCTTGGCAGCCTCACTTCAATATATTTTTGGACGATAGCTGTCATTTACAACGCTGCATGTTTGTGAATCACAGTGCCCCTGAGCTCCTTTCTTAAACTCGCTTTCTTGTGAGCTGGCCGCAACACCGCAGGATTGCTTCAGGCCCTAGTGTGTTTCCGGCACGGCACGCTGAGCCTTTGTTTAATTCCTCTTCCTGGTGGGAAATGAGAGTTAAATTTGCCCGTCCAGACACCTCCAGCTAGTCTCTCATTGGTTCTCTCTATTCCTGTTCATCTTACGCAGAGTTTGCAAACTGGGCCAAACAGGAGTTTAAAGGCACTGACTCTCCAAGTGGGGAGAGTGTTAGTAAAGCGTCTGGAATGTTGCACCCGAGTACCTGGGGGCGAAAACTGAGACACATTTGAACACGTTTCCCGATCACACGGCGGATCATACGCTGGGTTCCACATGTATGTTTTAGCTGAAGGAAGAATCCCTTAAACCTGGAGAGTTGAGACCCATGGAATGGGTACCATGCAATATGACTTCAAAGGGTCTGCATTTGCTCACCGAACCTCACCAATCCTATCACTGCTGCGTTTATGCCCCTCTACACACGCTTGATTCTCTTTCGGAGACATAGAAATCCATAGGTTTTAAGATTCTTACTAGTCAGGTATATTCTTAGGCGTTTAATATGGGGTGTTGTGTCCACTTCGTAGAGCAAGGTGTAGCTCTTGTCTATTACATATTAGGCTTATGGAACGGTATCTGTGCTAATTTCAATCTCTGGTTTTATGCAGCACCCCAACTCACCTTTCCCCTTAAGCAAGCATAAGTTCGTTTTCTACGTTTGAGACCCTGTTCTGTTTTGTAATTCAGTTCCTGTGTAGCCAAATTTACATTCCGTGTATTAGTGATATCTTATGATGTTACTCTTCTGTGTGACTTATTTCACTTAGAATCATCGTACCTGAATCCACTCATTCTGCTGCTACGGGCCTGATGACATAGATTTCATTGCTGAGTGATATTGCATTGTACGTAACTACCACAAGTTCTTTATCCATTTTTCCCTTTCTGCGATATTGAACTTGTACCGTAAACGAGGTTCTTGTAAACAGAGCCGTCCCAAACATTGGGGTGGCTGTTTCTTTTTGATTTTAATTTCCCTAAGCTATAGGACCATAAGTGGAAGTGCCCTAGGCTCTGTTGCTTTGTTTCTTAGCTGTTTCAGGAAACACCATACACTTCTCCAGAGTGGCTGTTGGCAATTTACATCCCGCCCATCAGCATAACAAGGCTCCCAGTTCTCCATGGCCTGTCCTGCCTCTGGATTTTACACTTTTTTCAGATGCGCCTTTTGACTGGGGGGAAGTGAGACTTCATTGTAGTGCAGATTTCCTTTGCAAGCTTGCTTGGTTTGTCAAAAAGTGCGTATGAGTTTTTGCCTGAATATATTCATGTAAAAACGCATATGCCCTTTTTGCCCAAGTGCATCATTGTGGACGTTCTGCCTCTTTTCTTATGCTTTAAATGCAGTACCAATCTACCTCGTGAAATCGGTTTCCTGCAATTCTGCCCCACTTTCAAGTCCTCTTGGCAGCCTTATTTCAATATATTTTTGGACAATAGCTGTCATTTATAACTCTGCATGTTTGTGAATGACACTGCCCCTGAGCTCCTTTCTTCAACTCGCTTTCTTGTGAGCTGGCCGCAACACCGCAGGACTGCTTCAGGCCCTAGTGTGGTTCCAGCATGGCACGCTGAGCCTTTGGTTAATTCCTCTTCCTGGTGGGATATGAGAGTTAAATTTGCCCGTCCAGACACCTCCAACTAGTCTCTCATTGGTTCTCCCTATTCCTGTTCATTTTCCGCAGAAATTGCAAACTGAGCCAAACAGGAAGTTAAAGGCACTGACTCTCCAAGTGGGGAGAGTGTTAGTAAAGCGTCTGGAATGTTGCACCCGAGTACCAGGGGACGAAAACTGAGACACTTTTGAACACGTTTCCCGATCACACGGTGGATCATACTCTGGGTTCCACATGCATGTTTTAGCTGAAGGAAGAATCCCTTAAACCTGGAGAGTTGAGACCCATGGAATGGGTACCATGCAATGTGACTTCAAAGGGTCTGCATTTGCTCACTGAACCTCACCAATCCTATCACTGCTGCGTTTATGCCACTGTACACAAGCTTGATTCTCTTTTGGAGACATATAAATCCATAGGTTTTAAGATTCTTACTAGTCAGGTATATTCTTAGGTATTTAATATGGGGTGTTGAGTCCACTTCGTTGAGCAAGGTGTAGCTCTTGTCTATTACATATTTGGCTTATGGAAAGGTATCTGTGCTAATTTCAATCTCTGGTTTTATGCAGCACCCCAACTCACCTTTCCCCTTAAGCAAGCATAAGTTGGTTTTCTACATTTGAGACCCTGTTCTGTTTTGTAATTCAGTTCCTGTGTAGCCAAGTTTACATTCCGTATAGTAGTGATATCTTATGATGTTTCTTTTTCTGTGTGATTTATTTCACTTAGAATCATCATACCTGAATCCACTCATTATACTGCTATGGGCCTGATGACATAGATTTCATTGCTGAGTGATATTGCATTGTATGTAAGTGCCACAACTTCTTTATCCATTTTTCGCTTTCTGTGATATTGAACTTGTACCGTAAACGAAGTTCTTGTAAACAGAGCCGTCCCAAACATTAGGGTGGCTGTGTCTTTTTGATTTTAATTTCCCTAAGCTATAGGACCATAAGTGGAAGTGCCCTAGGCTCTGTTGCTTTGTTTTTAGATGTTTCAGGAAACACCATACACTTCTGCAGAGTGGCTGTTGGCAATTTACATCCCGCCCATCAGCATAACAAGGCTCCCAGTTCTCCATGGCCTGTCCTGCCTTTCTGGATATTACACTTTTTTCAGATGCACCTTTTGACCAGGGGAAGTGAGACTTCATTGTAGTGCAGATTTCCTTTGTAAACTTGCTTGGTTGGCCAAAAAGGGCGTAGGCGTTTTTCCTGAATATATTCAGGAATAAACGCATATGCCCTTTTTGGCCAAGTCCATCATTGTGGACGTTCTGCCTCTTTTCCTATGCTTTACATTCAATTCCAGTCTACCTCCTGAAATAGGTTTCCTGCAATTCTTCCCCACTTTCAAGTCCTCTTGGCAGCCTTACTTCAATATATTTTTGGACGATAGCTGTCATTTAAACTCTGCAGGTTTGTGAATTACAGTGGCCCTGAGCTCCTTTCTTCAACTCGCTTTCTTGTGAGCTGGCTGCAACACCGCAGGATTGCTTCAGGCCCTAGTGTGGTTCCCGCACGGCACGCTGAGCCTTTGGTTAATTC
The DNA here is from genome assembly GCF_937001465.1 of Orcinus orca. Classification (NCBI taxonomy): domain Eukaryota; kingdom Metazoa; phylum Chordata; class Mammalia; order Artiodactyla; family Delphinidae; genus Orcinus; species Orcinus orca. The sequence continues at coordinate 68,950,699 of NC_064559.1, forward strand.
CTCTTCCTGGTGGGAAAGGAGAGTTAAATTTGCCCATCCAGACACCTCCAGCTAGTCTCTCATTGGTTCTCCCTATTCCTGTTCATCTTCCGCAGAAATTGCAAACTGGGGCAAACAGGAGGTTAAAGGCACTGACTCTCCAAGTGGGGAGAGTGTTCATAAAGCGTCTGGAATGTTGCACCCGAGTACCAGGGGACGAAAACTGAGACACATTTGAACACGTTTGCCAATCACACGGTGGATCATACGCTGGGTCACACAAGCATGTTTTAGCTGAAGGAAGAATCCCTTAAACCTGGAGAGTTGAGACCCATGGAATGGGTACCCTGCAATATGACTTCAACGGGTCTGCATTTGCTCAACGAACCTTACCAATCCTATCACTGCTGCGTTTATGCCACTGTACACGTGCTTGTTTCTCTTTCGGAGACATACAAGTCCATAGGTTTTAAGATTCTTACTAGTCAGGTATATTCTTAGGCGTTTAATATGTGGTGTTGTGTCCACTTCGTTGAGCAAGGAGTAGCTCTTGTCTATTACGTATTTGGCTTATGGAACGGTATCTGTGCTAATTTCTATCTCTGATTTTATGCAGCAGCCCAACTCACCTTTCCCCTTAAGCAAGCATAAGTAGGTTTTCTACATTTGAGACCCTGTTCAGATTTGTAATTCAGTTCCTGTGTAGCCAAGTTTACATTCCGTGTATTAGTGATATCTTATGATGTTTCTTTTTCTGTGTGACTTATTTCACTTAGAATCATCGTACCTGAATCCACTCATTATTCTGCTATGGGCCTGATGACATAGATTTCATTGCTGAGTGATATTGCATTGTACGTAAGTACCACAACTTCTTTATCCATTTTTCGCTCTGCGATATTGAACTTGTACCGTAAACGAGGTTCTTGTAAACAGAGCCATCGCAACTTTGGGGTGGCTGTGTCTTTTTGATTTTAATTTCCCTAAACTATAGGACCATAAGTGGAAGTATGCTAAGCTCTGTTGTTTTGCTTTTTAGATGTTTCAGGAAACACCATACACTTCTCCAGAGTGGCTGTTGACAATTTACATCCAGCCCATCAGCATAACAAGGCTCCCAGTTCTCCATGGCCTGTCCTGCCTCTGGATTTTACACTTTTTTCAGATGGGCCTTTTGACTGGGGGGAAGTGAGACTTCATTGTAGTGCAGATTTCCTTTGCAAGCTTGCTTGGTTTCTCAAAAAGTGCGTATGAGTTTTTGCCTGAATATATTCATGTAAAAACGCATATGCCCTTTTTGCCCAAGTGCATCATTGTGGACGTTCTGCCTCTTTTCTTATGCTTTAAATGCAACACCAGTCTACCTCCTGAAATCGGTTTCCTGCAATTCTGCCCTGCTTTCAAGTCCTCTTGGCAGCCTCACTTCAATATATTTTTGGACGATAGCTGTCATTTATATCTCTGCAGGTTTGTGAATGACAGTGCCCCTAAGTTCCTTTCTTCAACTCGCTTTCTTGTGAGCTGGCCGCAACACCGCATGATTGCCTCAGGCCCCAGTTTGGTTCCGGCATGGCACGCTGAGCCTTTGGTTAATTCCTCTTCCTGGTGGGAAATGAGAGTTCACTTTTCCCGTCCAGACACATCCAGCTAGTCTCTCATTGGTTCTCCCTATTCCTGTTCATTTTCCGCAGAATTTGCAAACTGGGTCAAACAGGAGGTTAAAGGCACTGACTCTCCAAGTGGGGAGAGTGTTAGTTAAGCGTCTGGAATGTTGCACCCGAGTACCAGGGGATGAAAACTGAGACACATTTGAACACGTTTCCCGATCACATGGTGGATCATACTCTGGGTTCCACATGCATGTTTTAGCTGAAGGAAGAATCACTTAAACCTGGAGAGTTGAGACCCATGGAATGGGTACCATGCAATATGACCTCAAAGGGTCTGTATTTGCTCACTGAACCTCACCAATCCTATCACTACTGCGTTTATGCCGCTGTACACACACTTGATTCTCTTTTGGAGACGTATAAATCCATAGGTTTTAAGATTCTTACTAGTCAGGTATATTCTTAGGTGTTTAATATGTGGTGTTGAGTCCACTTCGTTGAGCAAGGAGTAGCTCTATTATATCACATATTTGGCTTATGGAACGGTATCTGTGCTAATTTCCATCTCTGGGTTTATACAGCACCCCAACTCACCTTTCCCCTTAAGCAAGCATAAGTTTGTTTTCTACATTTGAGACCCTGTTCTGTTTTGTAATTCAGTTCCTTAGTAGCCAAGTTTACATTCCGTGTAGTAGTGATATCTTATGATGTTTCTTTTTCTGTGAGACTTATTTCACTTAGAATCATCGTACCTAATCCACTCATTATGCTGCTACAGGCCTGATGACATAGATTTCATTGCTGAGTGATATTGCATTGTACGTGAGTACCACAACTTCTTTATCCATTTTTCGCTTTCTGTGATATTGAACTTGTACCGTAAACGAGGTTCTGTAAACAGAGCCGTCCCAAACTTTGGGGTGGCTGTGTCTTTTTGATTTTAATTTCCCTAAGCTATAGGACCATAAGTGGAAGTGCCCTAGGCTCTGTTGTTTTGTTTTTTGGATGTTTCAGGAAACACCATACACTTCTGCAGAGTGGCTGTTGGCAATTTACATCCCGCCCATCAGCATAACAAGGCTCCCAGTTCTCCATGGCCTGTCCTGCCTTTCTGGGTTTTACACTTTTTTCAGATGGCCCTTTTGACCAGGGGGCACTGAGACTTCATTGTAGTGCAGATTTCCTTTGCAAGCTTGCTTTGTTGGCCTAAAAGGGCGTATGCGTTTTTTCCTGAATATATTCAGGAAAAAATGCATACGCCCGTTTTGGCCAAGTGCATCATTGTGGACGTTCTGCCTCTTTTCCTATGCTTTACATGCAATTCCAGTCTACCTCCTGAAATCAGTTTCCTGCAATTCTGCCCCACTTTCAAGTCCTCTTGGCAGCCTTATTTCAATATATTTTTGGACGATAGCTGTCATTTATAACTCTGCAGGTTTGTGAATGACAGTGCCCCTGAGCTCCTTTCTTCAACTCGCTTTCTTGTGAGCTGGCCGCAACACCGCAGGACTGCTTCAGGCCCTAGTGTGGTTCCGGCATGGCACGCTGAGCTTTTGGTTAATTCCTCTTCCTGGTGGGAAATGAGAGTTAAATTTGCCCGTCCAGACACCTCCAGCTAGTCTCTCATTGGTTCTCCCTATTCCTGTTCATCTTCCGCAGAAATTGCAAACTGGGCCAAACAGGAGGTTAAAGGCACTGACTCTCCAAGTGGGGAGAGTGTTAGTAAAGCATCTGAAATGTTGCACCCGAGTACCAGGGGACTAAAACTGAGACACATTTGAACACGTTTCCCGATCACACGATGGATCATACTCTGGGTTCCACATGCATGTTGTAGCTGAAGGAAGAATCCCTTAAACCTGGAGAGTTGTGACCCATGGAATGGGTACCATGCAATATGACTTCAAAGGGTCTGCATTTGCTCACCGAACCTCACCAATCCTATCACTGCTGCGTTTATGCCGCTGTACACACGTTTGATTCTCTTTCAGAGACATATAAATCCATAGGTTTTAAGATTCTTACTAGTCAGGTATATTCTTAGGCGTTTAATATGGCGTGTTGAGTCCACTTCGATGAGCAAGGAGTAGCTCTTGTCTATTACATATTTGGCTTATGGAACGGTATCTGTGCTAATTTCAATCTCTGGTTTTATGCAGCACCCCAACTCACCTTTCCCCTTAAGCAAGCATAAGTTGGTTTTCTACATTTGAGACCCTGTTCTGTTTTGTAATTCAGTTCCTGTGTAGCCAAATTTACATTCCATGCATTAGTGGTATCTTATGATGTTTCTTTTTCTGTGTGACTTATTTCACTTAGAATCATCGTACCTGAATCCACTCACTATGCTGCTACGGGCCTGATGACATAGGTTTCATTGCTGAGTGATATTGCATTGTACATAAGTACCACAACATCTTTATCCATTTTTCGCTTTCTGCGATATTGAACTTGTACCGTAAACGAGGTTCTTGTAAACAGAGCCAGCCCAAACTTTGGGGTGGCTGTGTCTTTTTGAATTTAATTTCCCTAAACTATAGGACCATAAGTGCAAGTCCCCTAGGCTCTGTTGCTTTGTTTTGTAGATGTTTCAGGAAACACCATACACTTCTCCAGAGTCTCTGTTGACAATTTACATCCCACCCATCAGCATAACAAGGCTCCCAATTCTCCATGGTCTGTCCTGCCTTTCTGGATTTTACACTTTTTTCAGATGGCCCTTTTGACCGGGGGGCAGTGAGACTTCTTTGTAGTGCAGATTTCCTTTGCAAGCTTGCTTGGTTGGCTAAAAAGGGCGTATGCGTTTTTTCCTGAATATATTCAGGATAAAACGCATACGCCCTTTTTGCCCAAGTGCATCATTGTGGACGTTCTGCCTCTTTTCCTATGCTTTAATGTAATTCCAGTCTACCTCCTGAAATCGGTTTCCTGCAATTCTGCCCCGCTTTCAAGTCCTCTTGGCAGCCTTACTTCAATATATTTTTGGACGATAGCTGTCATTTATAACTCTGCAGGTTTGTGAATTACAGTGCCCCTGAGCTCCTTTCTTCAACTCGCTTTCTTGTGAGCTGGCCGCAACACCGCAGGATTGCTTCAGGCCCTAGTGTGGTTCTGGTATGGCACGCTGAGCCTTTTGTTAATTCCTCTTCCTGGTGGGAAATGAGAGTTAAATTTGCCCGTCCAGACACCTCCAGCTAGTCTCTCATTGGTTCTCCCTATTCCTGTTCATCTTCCGCAGAAATTGCAAACTGGGCCAAACAGGAGGTTAAAGGCACTGACTCTCCAAGTGGGGAGAGTGTTTGTAAAGCATCTGGAATGTTGTACCCGAGTACCAGGGGACGAAAACTGAGACACATTTGAACACGTTTCCCGATCACACGATGGATCATACTCTGGGTTCCACATGCATGTTTTAGCTGAAGGAAGAATCCCTTAAACCTGGAGAGTTGAGACCCATGGAATGGGTACCATGCAATATGACTTCAAAGGGTCTGCATTTGCTCACCGAACCTCACCAATCCTATCACTGCTGCGTTTATGCCGCTGTACACACGCTTGATTCTCTTTCGGAGACATATAAATCCATAGGTTTTAAGATTCTTACTAGTCAGGTATATTCTTAGGCGTTTAATATGGGGTGTTGAGTCCACTTCGTTGAGCAAGGAGTAGCTCTTGTCTATTACATATTTGGCTTATGGAACCGTATCTGTGCTAATTTCAATCTCTGATTTTATGCAGCACCCCAACTCACCTTTCCCCTTAAGCAAGCATAAGTTGGTTTTCTACATTTGAGACCCTGTTCTGTTTTGTAATTCAGTTCCTGTGTAGTCAAGTTTATATTCCGTGTATTAGAGATATCTTATGATGTTTCTTTTTCTGTGTGACTTATTTCACTTAGAATCATCGTACCTGTATCCACTCATTATGCTGCTACGTGCCTGATGACATAGATTTCATTGCTGAGTGATATTGCATTGTACGTAAGTACCAAAACTTTTTTATCCATTTTTCGCTTTCTGTGATATTGAACTTGTACCATAAACAAGGTTCTTGTAAACAGAACCGTCCCAAACTTTGGGGTGGCTGTGTCTTTTTGATTTTAATTTCCCTAAGCTATAGGACCATAAGTGGAAGTGCCCTAGGCTCTGTTGCTTTGTTTTTTAGATGTTTCAGGAAACACCATACACTTCTCCAGAGTGGCTGTTGGCAATTTACATCCCGCCCATCAGCATAACAAGGCTCCCAGTTCTCCATGGCCTGTCCTGCCTTTCTGTATTTTACACTTTTTTCAGATGGCCCTTTTTACCGGGGGGCAGTGACACTTCATTGTAGTGCAGATTTCCTTTGCAAGCTTGCTTGGTTGGCCAAAAAGGGCGTATGCATTTTTTCCTGAATATATTCAGGAAAAAACGCATACGCAGTTTTTGGCCAAGTGCATCATTGTGGACGTTCTGCCTCTTTTCCTATGCTTTACATGCAATTCCAGTCTACCTCCTGAAATCGGTTTCCTGCAATTCTGCCCCACTTTCAAGTCCTCTTGGCAGCCTTACTTCAATATACTTTTGGACGATAGTTGTCATTTATAACTCTGCACGTTTGTGAATTACAGTGCCTCTGAGCTCCTTTCTTCAACTCGCTTTCTTGTGAGCTGGCCGCAACTCCGCAGGATTGCGACAGACCCTAGTGTGGTTCCGGCATGGCATGCTGACCCTTTGGTTAATTCCTCTTCCTGGTGGGAAATGAGAGATAAATTTGCCCGTCCAGACACCTCCAGCTAGTCTCTCATGGGTTCTCCCTATTCCTGTTCATTTTCCTCAGAAATTGCAAACTGGGCCAAACAGGAGGTTAAAGGCACTGACTCTCCAAGTGGGGAGAGTGTTAGTAAAGTGTCTGGAAAGTTGCACCTGAGTACCAGGGGTGGAAAACTGAGACACATTTGAACACGTTTCCCGATCACACGGTGGATCATACTCTGGGTTCCACATGCATGTTTTAGCTGAAGGAAGAATCCCTTAAACCTGGAGAGTTGAGACCCATGGAATGGGTACCATGCAATATGACTTTAAACGGTCTGCATTTGCTCACCGATCCTCAGCAATCCTATCACTGCTGAGTTTATGCCACTGTACACACTCTTGATTCTCTTTCGGAGACATATATATCCATAGGTTTTAAGATTCTTACTAGTCAGGTATATTCCTAGACTTTTAATATGGGGTGTTGAGTCCATTTCGTTGAGCAAGCAGTAGCTCTTGTCTATTAAATATTTGGCTTATGGAACGGTATCTGTGCTAATTTCAATCTCTGGTTTTATGCAGCACCCCAACTCACCTTTCCCCTTAAGCAAGCATAAGTTGGTTTTCTACATTTGAGACCCTGTTCTGTTTTGTAATTCAGTTCCTGTGTAGCCAAGTTTACATTCCATATATTAGTGTTATCTTATGATGTTTCTTTTTCTGTGTGACTTATTTCACTTAGAATCATCGTACCTGAATCCACTCATTATGCTCCTACGGGCCTGATGAAATAGATTTCATTGCTGAGTGATATTGCATTGTACGTAAGTACCACAACGTCTTTATCCATTTTTCGCTTTCTGTGATATTGAACTTGTACCGTAAGCGAGGTTCTCATAAACAGAGCCGTCCCAAACTTTGGGGTGGCTGTGTCTTTTTTATTTTAATTTCCCTAAGCTATGGGACCATAAGTGGAAGTGCCCTAGGCTCTGTTGCTTTGTTTTTTAGATGTTTCAGGAAACACCATACACTTCTCCAGAGTGGCTGTTGGCAATTTACATCCCGCCCATCAGCATAACAAGGCTCCCAGTTCTCCATGGCCTGTCCTGCCTTTCTGGATTTTACACTTTTTTCAGATGGCCCTTTTGACGGGGGGGGGCAGGGGGACTTCATTGTAGTGCACATTTCCTTTGCAAGCTTGCTTGGTTGGCCAAAAAGGGCGTATGCGTTTTTTCCTGAATATATTCAGGAAAAAACGCATACGCCCTTTTTGGCCAAGTGCATCATTGTGGACGTTCTGCCTCTTTTCCTCTTCTTTACATGCAATTCCAGTCTAACTCCTGAAATCGGTTTCCTGCAATTCTGCCCCGCTTTGAAATCCTCTTGCCAGCCTTACTTCAATATATTTTTGGACGATAGCTGTCATTTATAACTCTGCAGGTTTGTGAATTACAGTGCCCCTGAGCTCCTGTCTTCAACTCACTTTCTTGTGAGCTTGCCGCAACACCGCAGGATTGCTTCAGGCCCTAGTGTGGTTCCTGCACGGCACGCTGAGCCTTTCGTAAATTCCTCTTCCTGGTGGGAAATGAAAGTTAAATTTGCCCGTCCAGACACCTCCAGCTAGTCTCTCATAGGTTCTCCCTATTCCTGTTCATTTCCCGCAGAAATTGCAAACTGGGCCAAACAGGAGGTTAAAGGCACTGACCCTCCAAGAGGGGAGAGTGTTAGTAAAGCGTCTGGAATGTTGCACCCGAGTAGCAGGGACGAAAACTGAGACATATTTGAACACATTTCCCGATCACACGGTGGATCATACTCTGGGTTCCACATGCATGTTTTAGCTGAAGGAAGAATCCCTTAAACCTGGAGAGTTGAGACCCATGGAATGGGTACCATGCAATATGACTTCAAAGGGTCTGCATTTGCTCACCGAACCTCACCAATCCTATCACTGCTGCGTTTATGCCACTGTAAATAAGTTTGATTCACTTTCGGTGACATATATATCCATAGGTTTTAAGATTCTTACTAGTCAGGTATGTTGTTAGGCGTTTAATATGGGGTGTTGAGTCCACTTCTTTGAGCAAAGAGTAGCTCTTGTCTATTATATATTTGGCTTATGGAACGGTATCTGTGCTAATTTCAATCTCTGGTTTTCTGCAGCACCCCAACTCACCTTTCCCCTTAAGCAAGCATAAGTTGGTTTTCTACATTTGAGACCCTGTTCTCTTTTGTAATTCAGTTCCTTTGTAGCCCAGTTTACATTCCGTGTATTCGTGATATCTTATGATGTTTCTTTTTCTGTGTGACTTAATTCACTTAGAATCATCGTACCTGAATCCACTCATTATGCTGCTACGTGCCTGATGACATAGATTTCATTGCTGAGTGATATTGCATTTTATGTAAGTACCACAACTTCTTTATCCATTTTTCGCTTTCTGTGATATTGAACTTGTAACGTAAACGAGGTTCTTGTAAACAGAGCCGGCCCAAACTTTGGGGTGGCTGTGTGTTTTTTATTTTAATTTCCCTAAGCTATAGGACTATAAGTGGAAGTGCCGTAAGCTCTGTTGCTTTGTTTTTTAGATGTTTCAGGAAACACCATACACTTCTCCAGAGTGGCTGTTGGCAATTTACATCCCGCCCTTCAGCATAACAAGGCTCCCAGTTCTCCTAGGCCTGTCCTGCCTTTCTGGATTTTACACTTTTTTCAGATGGCCCTTTTGACCGGGGGGCAGTGAGACTTCATTGTAGTGCAGATTACCTTTGCAAGCTTGCTTGGTTGGCCAAAAAGGGTGTATGCATTTTTTCCTGAATATATTCAGGAAAAAACGCATACGCCCTTTTTGGCCAAGTGCATCATTGTGGACGTTAGGCCTCTTTTCCTATGCTTTACATGCATTTCCCATCTACATTCTGAAATCGGTTTCCTGCAATTCTACCCCGCTTTCAAGTCCTCTTGGCAGCCTTACTTCAATATATTTTTGGACGATAGCTGTCATTTATAACTCTGCAGGTTTGTGAATTACAGTTCCCCTGAGCTCCTTTCTTCAACTCGCTTTCTTGTGAGCTGGCCGCAACACCACAGGATTGCTTCAGACACTAGTGTGTTTCTGGCATGGCATGCTGAGCCTTTGGTTAATTCCTCTTCCTGGTGGGAAATGAGAGTTAAATTTGCCCGTCCAGACACCTCCAGCTAGTCTCTCATTGGTTCTCCCTATTCCTGTTCATTTTCCGCAGAAATTGCAAACTGGACGAAACAGGAGGTTAAAGGCACTGACTCTCCAAGCGGGGAGAGTGTTAGTAAAGCGTCTGGAATGTTGCACCCGAGTACCAGGGGAGGAAAACTGAGACACATTTGAACACGTTTCCCGATCATACGGTGGATCATACTTTGGGTTCCAAATGCATGTTTTAGCTGAAGGAAGAATCCCTTAAACCTGGAGAGTTGAGACCCATGGAATGGGTACCATGCAATATGACTTCAAAGGGTCCGCATTTGCTCACCGATCCTCACCAATCCTATCACTGCTGCGTTTATGCCGCTGTACACACGCTTGATTCTCTTTTGGAAACATATAAATCCATAGGTTTTAAGATTATTACTAGTCAGTTATATTCTTAGACGTTTAATATGGGGTGTTAAGTCCACTTCGTTGAGCAAGGAGTATCTCTTGTCTATTATATATTTGGCTTATGGAACGGTATCTGTGCTAATTTCAATCTCTGGTTTTATGCAGCACCCCAACTCACCTTTCCCCTTAAGCAAGCATAAGTTGGTTTTCTACATTTGAGACCCTGTTCACTTTTGTAATTCAGTTCCTTTGTAACCCAGTTTACATTCCGTGTATTAGTGATATCTTATGATGTTTCTTTTTCTGTGTGACTTATTTCACTTAGAATCATCGTACCTGAATCCACTCATTATGCTGCTACAGGCCTGATGACATAGATTTCATTGCTGAGTGATATTGCATTGTACGTAAGTACCACAACTTCTTTATCCATTTTTCGCTTTCTGTGATATTGAACTTGTACCGTAAACGATGTTCTTGTAAACAGAGCCGGCCCAAACTTTGGGGTGGCTGTGTCTTTTTGATTTTAATTTCCCTAAGCTATAGGACCATAAGTGCAAGTTCCCTAGGCTCTGTTGCTTTGTTTTTTAGATGTTTCAGGAAACACCATACACTTCTCCAGAGTGGCTGTTGGCAATTTACATCCCGCCCATCAGCATAACAAGGCTCCCAGTTCTCCATGGCCTGTCCTGCCTTTCTGGATTTTACACTTTTTTCAGATGGCCCTTTTGACCGGAGGGCTGTGAGACTTCATTGCAGCGAATATTTCCATTGCAAGCTTGCTTGGTTTGCCAAAAAGGGCGTATGTGTTTGTTCCTGAATATATTCAGGAACAAACTCATACGCCCTTTTTTGCTAAGTGCATCATTGTCGATGTTCTGCCTATTTTCCTATGCTTTAAATGCAATTCCAGTCTACCTCCTGAAATCGGTTTCCTGCAATTCTGCCCCGATTTCAAGTCCTCTTCGCAGCCTTACTTCAATATATTTTTGGACATTATCTGTCATTTATAACTCTGCAGGTTTGTGAATTACAGGGCCCCTGAGCTCCTTTCTTCAACTCGCTTTCTTGTGAGATGGCCGCAAACCCGCAAGACTGCTTCAGGCCCTAATCTGCTTCTGGCAGGGCACGCTGAGCCTTTGGTTAATTCCTCTTCCTGGTGGGAAATGAGTGTTAAATATGTCCGTCCAGACACCTACCTCACTCTCAACCCCTTGGTGATGTGGGTCCTCTGGTTTGTGGCCACCTTTGCTGGGTTCCTCACCTTTCGATGATGTGGCCCCACTAGTGTGAGGACACTCCTGCCCGGTTCTCATCCACGTGGTTATGTGGACCCCCTGGTGATAGTCTGTTCCTGGCTGTGTTCCTCATCCTTCTGTGAGGGAGACCCTCTGCTGATAGGTCACTCCTGCATGGCGGGCACACATTGCCTTGGTGAAGTCAGCCGTGTGGTGGCAGTTGAAGCGTGCTGGGAATCTCCTCCCCCCGGTGATGAGGGCCGTCTTGCGTCAGGCCCTAACTGCTGGGCTCACCAAATTTTCTTAGTGAGCCCAATGATGCATGGGCACTCCTCTTAGGATCCCATCTCCATGGGGATGTGGGCCTTCTGCTCTGAGTTCCCAACGGCTTGGTTGTTCACATTTTCATGATGTGGGCTCTCTGGTGTTAGTTCACAGAGGCCTGGATCCCATAGCCTCTGTGCTCTTGGCTGCCTGCTGGGAGGTTCCAACTGCTGGATTCCTCACTTTTTTAATTTTTTGGGCCCTCTGTTGTGAGGATCCTCCTGCCTGCCTCACTCCCAGCCCCTTCGTGATGTGTGTCCTCTGGTTTGAGGCCACATGTGCTGGGTTCCTCACCTTTCGATGATGTGGGACCAATGGTCTTAGGAGACTCCTGCCTGGTTCACATCCCCTTGGTGATGTGGGCCCTCTGTTGAGAGTCTGATCCTGGCTGGGTTCCTCACCCATCTGTGAGGTGGGCCGTCTGCTGTGAGGTCACTCCTGCGTGGCTTGCTCACCTCGCCTTGTGGACATGAGCCCTCTGGTGGCACTTGGAGCCTGCTGGGAGCCTCCTCCCCTCGGTGATGAGGGCCCTCTGGCGTCAGGCCCTAACTGCTGGGCTCCCCACATTTTGTGATGTGCGCCCAGTGGTGCGAGGACACTCCAGCCGGGTTCACATCCCCATTGGGATGTGGGCCTTCTGCTCTGAGGTCCCAACGCCTGGGTTGCTCACAGTTTCATGATGTGGGCTCTCTGCTGTTAGTTCACTCCTGCCTGCAACCCATAGCTTCTGTGCTCTCGGCCGCCTGCTGGGAGATTCCAACTTCTGGATTCCTCACCTTTCTTATTCTTTGGGCCCTCTGTTTTTAGGCTACTTCTGCCTGCCTCACTCCCATTCCCTTTGTGATATGTGTCCTCTGATTTGAGGCCACATGTGCTGGGTTCCGCACCTTTCGATGATGTGGCCCCACTGGAGGGAAGACAGTCCTGTCTGGTTCCCATCCCCTTGCTGATGTGGGCCCTCAGGTGAGAGTCTGATCGTGGCTGGGTTCCTCACCCTTCTGTGAGGTGGGCCCTCTGCTGTGAGGTCAATCATGCCTGTCTGGCACACGTCACCTTGGCGACGTGGGCCCTCTGGTGGCAGTTGGAGTGTGCTGGGATCCTCCTCCCCTCGGTGATGAGGGCCCTCTTGCGTTAGGCCATAACTGCTGGACTCCCCACATTTTCTGATGTGCGCCAAGTGCGTGAGGACACTCTTGCCAGGTTCCTATCCCCAAGGGGATATGGGCCTTCTGCTCTGAGGTCAAAACGGCTGGCTTGCTCTCAGTACCATGATGTGGGCCCTCTGCTGTGAGTTCACTCCGGCAAGGATCCCTTATCTTCGGTGCTCTGAGCCGCCTGCTGGGAGGTTCCAACTGCTGGATTCCTCAACTTTTTTATTCCTTGTGCCCTCTGTTGTGAGGCTCCTCCTGCCTGCCTCACTGCCAGCCCCTTGGTGATGACTGTCCTATGGCTTGAGGCCACATGTGCTGCGTTCCTCACCTTTCGATGATGTGGCCCCACTCGTGTGAGGACACTCCTGCCTGGTTCCCATCCCCTTGCTGAGGTGGGCCCTCTGGCGAGAGTCTGATCCTGGCTGGGTTCCTCAACATTCTGTGAGGTAGGCCCTCTGCTGTGAGGTCACTCCTGCCTGGCTGGCACACATCACCTTGGAGACGTGAGCCCTCTGGTGGCAGTTGGAGCGTGCAGGGTGCCTCCTCCTCTCGGTGATGACGGCCCTCTGGCATCAGGCCCTAAATGGTGGGCTCCCCACATTTTCTGAGGTGTGCCCAGTGGTGCGAGACACTCCAGCCAGGTTCCCATTCCCATGGGGATGCGGGCCTTCTGCGCTGAGTCCCAACGCCTGGGTTGTTCACAGTTTTATGATGTGGGCCCTCTGCTGTGAGTTCACTGCGGCCTGGATCCCATAGCCTCGGTGTTCTGAGCCGCCTGCTGGAAGGTCTAAATGCTGGAATCCTCACGTTTTTTATATTATGTGCCCTGTGTTGTGAGGCTACTCCTGCCTGCCTCACTCCAAGGCCCTTGGTGATGTGGGTCCTCTGGTTTGACGACACATGTGCTGGGTTCCTCACCTTAAGATGATGAGGCCCCACTGGTGTGAGGATAATCCTGACTGGTTCCCATCCCGTTTGTGATGTGGGCCCTCTGGTGAGAGTCTGATCCTGGCTGGGCTCCTCACCCATCTGTGAGGTGGGCCCTCTACTATCAGGTAACTCTTGCCTGGCTTGCTCACCTCGCCTTGTTGACATGAGCCCTCTGGTGGCACTTGGACCCTGCTGGGAGCCTCCTCACCTCTGTGATGAGGGCCCTCTGACGTCAGGCCCTAACTGCTGGGCTCCCCAACTTTTCTTAGTGAGCCCAGTGATGCTCGGGCACTCCTCTTAGGTTCCCATCTCCATGGGGATGTGGGCCTTCTGCTCTGAGGTCCCAACGGCTGGGTTGTTCACAGTTTCATGATGTGGGCTCTCTGCTGTTAGTTCACTCTGGCCTGGATGCCATAGCCTCTGTGCTCTGGGCCGCCTGCTGGGAGGTTCCAACTGCTCGATTCCTCAACTTTTGTATTCTATGGGTCCTGTGTTGTGATGCTCCTCCTGCCTGCCTCACTCGCAACCCCTTCTTGATGTGGGTCCTCTGGTTTGCGGCCACATGTGCTGGGTTCCGCAACTTTCAATGATGTGGCCCCACTGGTGTGAGGACACCCCTGCCTGGTTCCCATCCCCTTGGTGATGTGGGCCTTCTGGTGACAGTCTTATCCTGGCTGAGTTCGTCACTCTTCTGTGAGGTGGGCCCTCTTCAGTGAGGTCAATCCTGCCTGACTTGCACACATCACCTTGGTGACGTGGGCCCTCTGTTGGCACATGGAACCTGCTGGGAGCCTCCTGCCCTCGGTGTTGACGGCCCTCTAGCATCAGACCCTAACTGCTGGGCTCCCCACGTTTTCTGATGTGAGCCCAGTGACACCAGGACACTCCTGTCAGGTTCCTATCCCCATGGGGATGTGGGCTTTCTGCTCTGAGGTCCCAACGCCTGGGTTGCTCACAGTTTCATGATGTGGGCTCTCTGGTGTTAGTTCACTCCTGCCTGCATCCCATAGCTTCTGTGCTCTCGGCCGCCTGCTGGGAGGTTCCAAATGCTGGATTCCTCACCTTTTTTATTCTTTGGGCCCTCTGTTTTTAGGCTACTCCTACCTGCCTCACTCCCATCCCCTTTGTGATGTATGTCCTCTGATATGAGGCCGCATGTGCCGGGTTCCTCACCTTTCGATGATGTGGCCCCACTGGTGGGAGGACAGTCCTGACTGGTTCCCATCCCCTTGGTGTTATGGGCCCTCTGGCGAGAGTCTCATCCTGCCTCGGTTCCTCACCCTTCTGTGAGATAGGCCCTCTGCTGTGAGGTCACTACTGCCTGGCTGGCGCATGCCACCTTGTAGACGTGGGCCCTCTGTTGGCAGTTGGAACCTGCTGGGAGTCTCCTCCCCTCAGTTATGAGGGCCCCCTGGCATCAGGCCCTAACTGCTGGGCTCCTAACATTTTCTGATATGTGCTAAGTGGTGCGAGGCCACTCCTGCCAGGTTCCCATCCCAATGGGGATGTGGGCCTTCTGTTCTGAGGTCACAACGGCTGGGCTGCTCACAGGTTCATGATGTGGGCCCTCTGCTGTGAGTTCACTGCGGCCTGGATCCCATAGCCTCGGTGCTCTGGACCGCTTGCTGGGAGGTTCCAACTGCTGGATTCCTCAACTTTTATATTCTATGGACCCTGTGTTGTGAGTCCGGTCCTGCCAGCCTCATTCCGTACCCCTTGGTGATGTGGTTCCTCTGGTTTGAGGCTACATGTGCTGGGATCCTCACCTTTCGATGATGTTGTCCCACTGGTGTGGGGACACTCCTGCCTGGTTCCCATCCCCTTGGTGATGTGGGCCCTCTGCTGAGAGTCTGATCCTGGCTGTGTTCCTCACCCTTCTGTGAGGTGGGCCCTCTGCTGTGAGGTCACTCCTGCCGGGCTGGCACACATCGTCTTGGCGACGTTGGCCCTCTGGTGGCAGCTGGAGCCTGCTGGGAGCCTCCTCCCCTCGGTGATGAGTGCCCTCTAGCGTCAGGCCCTAACTTCTGAGCACCCCACGTTTTCTGATGTGAGCCCAGTGATGCCAGGCCACTCCTGTCATGTTCCCATCACCATGGGGATGTGGGCCTTCTGCTCTGAGGTCCCAATGTCTGGGTTGCTCACAGTTTCATGATGTGGGCTGTCTGGTGTTAGTTCACTCTGGCCTGGATCCCCTAGCCTCTGTGCTCTGGGCCGCTTGCTGAGAGGTTCCAACTGCTGGATTCCTCACCTTTCTTATTTTGGGGCCCTCTGTTGTGAGGCTCCTCCTGCCTGCCTCACTCCCAGCCCCTTGGTGAGGGGTGTCCTATGGTTTGAAGCCACATGTTCTGGGTTCCTCACCTTTAGATGATGTGGTCCTACTCATGTGAGGACACTCCTGCCTGGTTCCAATCCATTTGGTGATGTGGGCCCTCTGGTGCGAGTCTGATCCTGACTGGGTTCGTCACACTTCTCTGAGGTGGGCCCTCTGCTGTGAGGTCATTCGTGCCTGCTTGGCACACATCGCCTTGGCGACATCAGCCCTCTGGTGGCAGTTGGAGCATGCTGGGAGCCTCCTTCCCTTGGTGATGAGGGTCCTCTGGCGTCAGGCTCTAACTGCTGGTCTCCCAAAATTTTCTGATACGTTCTCAGTGGTGCGAGGACACTCCTACCAGATTTCCATCCCCATGGGGATGTGGGCCTCTTGCTCTGAGGTCCCAATGGCTGGGTTGCTCAGTTTCATGACATGGGCCCTCTTCTGTGAGTTCACTGTGGCCTGGATCCCATAGCCTCGGTGCTCTGGGCTGCCTGCTGGGAGGTTCCAACTGCTGGATTCCTCACTTTTTTATTCTATGGGCCCAGTGTTGTGAGGCTACTCCAGCCTGCCTCACTCCGAGGCCCTTGGTGATGTGGGTCCTCTGGTTTGAGGACACATGTGCTGAATACCTCACCTTTCGATGATGTGGCCCCACTGGTGTGAAGACACTCCTGCCTGGTTCCCAACCCCTTGGTGATGTGGTCCCTCTGGTGAGAGTCTGATGTTGGCTGGGTTTCTCACCCTTCTGTGAGGTGGGACCTCTGCTGTGAGGTAACTCCTGCCTGGCTGGCTCACGTTGCCTTGGCAACGTGAGCCCTCAGGTGGCAGTTGGAGCCTGCTGGGAATATCCTCCCCTCGGTTATGAGAGCTCTGGATAAAACACATATGCCCGTTTCTGCCAAGTGCATTATTTTCCAAGTTCTGTCTTTATTCCTATGCTTTAAGAGCGACTCCCGTGTACCTTCTGAAATCGGTTTCCAGCAATTCTGCCCCGCATTCAAGTCCTCTTCGCAGCCTTATTTCAATACATTTTTGGACGATAGCTGTCATTTATAACTCTGCAGGTTTGTGAATGACAGTGCCCCTGAGCTCCTTTATCAACTCGCTTTCTTGTGAGCTGGCCGCAACACCGCAGGATTGCTTCAGGCCCTAGTGTGGTTCCCGCATGGCACGCTGAGCCTTTGGTTAATTCCTCTTCCTGGTGGGAAATGAGAGTTAAATTTGCCCGTCCAGAAACCTCCAGCTAGTCTCTCATTGGTTCTCCCTATTCCTGTTCATCTTCCGCAGAAATGGCAAACTGGGCCAAACAGGATTTTAAAGGCACTGACTGTCCAAGTGGGGAGAGTGTTAGTAAAGCGTCTGGAATGTTGTACCCGAGTACCAGGGGATGAAAACTGAGACACATTTGAACACGTTTCCCTATCACATGGTGGATCATACTCTGGGATCCATATGCATGTTTTAGCTGAAGGAAGAATCCCTTAAACCTGGAGAGTTGAGACCCATGGAATGGGTACCATGCAATATGACTTCAAAGGGTCTGCATTTGCTCACCGAACCTCACCAGTCCTATCACTGCTGCGTTTATGCCGCTGTACACACGCTTGATTCTCTTTCGGAGATGTATAAATCCATAGGTTTTAAGATTCTTACTAGTCAGGTATATTCTTAGGCGTTTAATATGAGGTGTTGAGTCCATTTCGTTTAGCAAGGAGTAGCTCTTGTCTGTTACATATTTGGCTTATGGAACGGTATCTGTGCTAATTTCAATCTCTGGTTTTATGCAGCACCCCAACTCACCTTTCCCCTTAAGCAAGCATAAGTTGGTTTTCTACATTTGAGACCCTGTTCTGTTTTGTAATTCAGTTCCTGTGTAGCCAAGTTTACATTCCGTGTATTAGTGATATATTATGATGTTTCTTTTTCTGTGTGACTTCTTTGACTTAGAATCATCGTACCTGAATCCACTCATTATGCTACTACGGGCCTGATGATATAGATTTCATTGTTGAGTGATATTGCTTTGTACGTAAGTAGCACAAATCCTTAATCCATTTTTCGCTTTCTGCGATATTGAACTTGTACCGTAAACGAGTTTCTTGTAAACAGAGCCGTCCCAAACTTTGGGGTGGCTGTGTCTTTTTGATTTTAATTTCCCTAAGCTATAGGACCAAAAGTGGAAGTGCCCTAGGCTCTGTTGCTTTGTTTCTTAGATGTTTCAGAAAACACCATACACTTCTCCAGATTGGCTGTTGGCAATTTACATCCCGCCCATCAGCATAACAAGGCTCCCAGTTCTCCATGGCCTGTCCTGTCTTTCCGGATTTTACACTTTTTTCAGATGCCCCTTTTGACTGGGGGGAAGTGAGACTTCATTGTAGTGCAGATTTCCTTTGCCAGGTTGCTTGGTTGGCCAAAAAGGGCGTATGCGTTTTTTCCTGAATATATTCGGGAAAAAACACATACGCCCTTTTTGGCCAAGTGCATCATTGTGGACGTTCTGCCTCTTTTCCTATGCTTTAAATGCAATTCCAGTCTACCTCCTGAAATCGGTTTCCTGCAATTCTGCCCCGCTTTCAAGTCCTCTTGGCAGCCTTACTTCAATATATGTTTTTGGACGATAGCTGTCATTTATAACTCTGCAGGTTTGTGAATTACAGTGCCCCTGAGCTCCTTTCTTCAACTCGCTTTCTTGTGAGCTGGCCGCAACATCGCAGGATTGCTTCAGGCCCTAGAGTGGTTCCGGCATGGTACGCTGAGCCTTTGGTTAATTCGTCTTCCTGATGGGAAATGAGAGTTAAATTTGCCCGTCCAGACACCTCCAGCTAGTCTCTCATTGGTTCTCCCTATTCCTGTTCATTTTCCGCAGAAATTGCCAACTGGGCCAAACAGGAGTTTAAAGGCACTGACTCTCCAAGTGGGTAGAGTGTTAGTAAAGCGTCTGGAATGTTGCACCCGAGTACCAGGGGACGAAAACTGAGACACATTTGAACACGTTTCCCGATCACACGGTGGATCATACTCTGGGTTCCACATGCATGTTTTAGGTGAAGGAAGAATCCCTTAAACCTGGAGAGTTGAGACCCATGGAATGGGTACCATGCAATATGACTTCAAAGGGTCTGCATTTGCTCACCAAACCTCACCAATCCTATCACTGCTGCATTTATGCCGCTGTACACATGCTTGATTCTCTTTCAGAGACATATAAATCCATAGGTTTTAAGATTCTTACTAGTCACGTATATTCTTAGGCGTTTAATATGGGGTGTTGAGTCCACCTCGTTGAGCAAGGAGTAGCTCTTGTCTGTTACATGTTTGGCTTATGGAATGGTATCTGTGCTAATTTCAATCTCTGGTTTTATGCAGCACCCCAACTCACCTTTCCCCTTAAGCAAGCATAAGTTGGTTTTCTACATTTGAGACCCTGTTCTGTTTTGTAATTCAGTTCCTGTGTAGCCATGTTTACATTCCGTGTAGTCGTGATATCTTATGATGTTTCTTTTCCTCTGTGACTTATTTCACTTAGAATCATCATACCTGAATCCACTCATTATGCTGCTACGGGCCTGATGACATACATTTCATTGCTGAGTTATATTGCATTGTACGTAAGTACCATAACTTCTTTATCCATTTTTCGCTTTCTGCGATATTGAACTTGTAACGTAAACGAGGTTCTTGTAAACAGAGCCGTCCCAAACTTTGGGGTGGCTGTGTCTTTTTGATTTTAATTTGCCTAAGCTATAGGACCATAAGTGGAAGTGCCCTAGGCTCTCTTGCTTTGTTTCTTATATGTTTCAGGAAACACCATACACTTCTCCAGAGTGGCTGTTGGCAATTTACATCCCGCCCATCAGCATAACAAGGTTCCCAGTTCTCCATGGCCTGTCCTGCCTTTCTGGATTTTACACTTTTTTCAGTTGGCCCTTTTGACCGGGGGAAGTGAGACTTCATTGTAGTGCAGATTTCCTTTGCAAGCTTGCTTGGTTGACCAAAAAGGGCGTATGCGTTTTTTCTTGAATATATTCAGGAAAAAACGCATACGTCCTTTTTGGCCAAGTGCATCATTGTGGTCGTTCTGCCTCTTTTCCTATGTTTTACATGCAATTCCTGTCTACCTCCTGAAATCGGTTTCCTGCAATTCTGCCCCGCTTTCAAGTCCTCTTGGCAGCCTTACTTCAATATATTTTTGGACGATAGCTGTCATTTATAACTCTGCATGTTTGTGAATGACAGTGCCCCTGAGCTCCTTTCTTCAACTCGCTTTCTTGTGAGCTGGCCGCAACACCGCAGGATTGCTTCACGCCCTAGTGCGGTTCCGGCATGGCACGCTGAGCCTTTGGTTAATTCCTCTTCCTGGTGGGAAATGAGAGTTAAATTTGCCCGTCCAGACACCTCCAGCTAGTCTCTCATTGGTTCTCCCTATTCCTGTTCATTTTCCGCAGAAATTGCAAACTGGGCCAAACAGGAGGTTAAAGGCACTGACTCTCCAAGTGGGGAGAGTGTTAGTGAAGCCTCTGGAATGTTGCACCCGAGTACCAGGGGACGAAAACTGAGACACATTTGAACACGTTTCCCGATCACATGGTGGATCATACTCTGGGTTCCACATGCATCTTTTAGCTGAAGGAAGAATCCCTTAAACCTGGAGAGTTGAGACCCATGGAATGGGTACCATGCAATATGACTTCAAAGGGTCTGCATTTGCTCACCGAACCTCACCAATCCTATCACTGCTGCGTTTATGCCGCTGTACACACGCTTGATTCTCTTTCGGAGACATATAAATCCATAGGTTGTAAGATTCTTACTAGTCAGGTATATTCTTAGGCGTTTAATATGGGGTGTTGAGTCCACTTCGTTGATCAAGGAGTAGCTCTTGTCTATTACATATTTGGCTTATGGAACAGTATCTGTGCTAATTTCAATCTCTGGTTTTATGCAGCACCCCAACTCACCTTTCCCCTTAAGCAAGCATAAGTTGGTTTTCTACATTTGAGACCCTGTTCTGTTTTGTAATTCAGTTCCTGTGTAGCCAAGTTTACATTCCGTGTAGTAGTGATATCTTGTGATGTTTCTTTTTCTGTGTGACTTATTTCACTTAGAATCATCGTACCTGAATCCACTCATTATGCTACTATGGGCCTCATGACAGATATCATTGCTGAGTGATATTGCATTGTAGGTAAGTACCACAACTTCTATACCCATTTTTCTCTTTCTGCGATATTGAACTTGTACTGTAAACAAGGTTCTTGTAAACAGAGCCTTCACAAACTTTGGGGTGGCTGTGTCTTTTTGATTTTAATTTCCCTAAGCTTTAGGACCATAAGTGGAAGTGCCCTAGGCTCTGTTGCTTTGTTTTTTAGATGTTTCAGGAAACACCATACACTTCTCCTGAGTGGCTGTTGGCAATTTACATCCAGCCCATCAGCATAACAAGGCTCCCAGTTCTCCATGGCCTGTCCTGCCTTTCTGGATTTTACACTTTTTTCAGATGGCCCTTTTGACTGGGGGGAAGTGAGACTTCATTTTAGTGCAGATATCCTTTGCAAGCTTGCGTGGTTGGCCAAAAAGGGCGTATGCGTTTTTTCCTGAACATATTCAGGAAAAAACGCATACGCCCTTTTTGGCCAAGTGCATCATTGTGGACGTTCTGCCTCTTTTCCTATGCTTTACATGCAATTCCAGTCTACCTCCTGAAATCAGTTTCCTGCAATTCTACCCCGCTTTCAACTCCTCTTGGCAGCCTTACTTCAATATATTTTTGGACGATAGCTGTGATTTATAACTCTGCAGGTTTGGGAATTACAGTGCCCCTGAGCTCATTTCTTCAACTCGCTTTCTTGTTATCTGGCCGCAACACCGCAGGATTGCTTCAGGCACTAGTGTTGTTCTGGAATGGCACGCTGAGCCTGTGGTTAATTCTTCTTCCTGGTGGGAAATGAGAGTTAAATTTGCCCGTCCAGACACCTCCAGCTAGTCTCTCATTGGTTCTCCCTATTCCTGTTCATCTTCCGCAGAAATTGCAAACTGGGCCAAACAGGAGGTTAAAGGCACTGACTCTCCAAGTGGGGAGAGTGTTAGTAAAGCGTCTGGAATGTTGCACCCGAGTACCAGGGGACGAAAACTGAGACACATTTGAACACGTTTCCCGATCACACGGTGGATCATACTCTGGGTTCCACATGCATGTTTTAGCTGAAGGAAGAATCCCTTAAACCTGGAGAGTTGAGACCCATGGAATGGGTACCATGCAATATGTCTTCAAAGGGTCTGCATTTGCTCACCGAACCTCACCAATCCTATCATTGCTGCATTTATGCCGCTGTACACACGCTTGATTCTCTTTCGGAGACATATAAATCCATAGGTTTTAAGATTCTTACTAGTCAGGTATATTCTTAGGCGTTTAATATGGCCGCTTGAGTCCACTTCGTTCAGCAAGGAGTAGCTCTTGTCTATTACATATTTGGCTTATGGAACGGTATCTGTGCTAATTTCAATCTCTGGTTTTATGCAGCACCCCAACTCCCCTTCCCCCTTAAGCAAGCATAAGTTGGTTTTCTACTTTTGAGACCCTGTTCTGTTTTGTAATTCAGTTCCTGTGTAGCCAAGTTTACATTCCGTGTATTAGTGATAACTTATGTTGTTTCTTTTTCTGTGTGACTTATTTCACTTAGAATCATCGTACCTGAATCCACTCATTTATGCTTCTATGGGCCTGATGACATAGATTTTATTGCTGAGTGATATTGCATTGTACGTAAGTACCACAATGTCTTTATCCATTTTTTGCTTTCTGCCATATTGAACTTGTACTGTAAACGAGGTTCTTGTAAACAGAGCCGTTCCAAACTTTCGGGTGGCTGTGTCTTTTTGATTTTAATTTCCCTAAGCTATAGGACCATAAGTGTAAGTGCACTAGGCTGTGTTGCTTTGTTTTTTAGATGTTTCAGGAAACACCATACACTTCTCCAGAGTGGCTGTTGGCAACTTACATCCTGCCCATCAGCATAACAAGGCTCCCAGTTCTCCATGGCCTGTCCTGCCTTTCTGGATTTTACACTTTTTTCAGATGTCCCTTTGGAGCGGGTGGCAGTGAGACTTCATTGTAGTGCAGATTTCCTTTGCAAGCTTGCTAGGTTGGCCAAAAAGGGAGTATGCGTCTTTTCCTGAATATATTCAGGAAAAACCCATACACCCTTTTTGGCCAAGTGCATTACTGTGGAAGTTCTGCCTCTTTTCCTATGATTTACATGCAATTCCAGTCTACCTCCTGAAATCGGTTTCCTGTAATTCTGCCCTGCTTTCAAGTCCTCTTGGCAGCGATACTTCAATATATTTTTGGACGATAGCTGTCATTTATAACTCTGCAGGTTTGTGAATGACAGTGCCCCTGAGCTCCTTTCTTCAACTCGCTTTCTTGTGAGCGGGCTGAAACAACGCAGGATTGCTTCAGGCCCTAGTGTGTTTCCGGCACGGCACGCTGAGCCTTTGGTTAATTCCTCTTCCTGGTGGGAAATGAGAGTTAAATTTGCCCGTCCAGACACCTCCAGCTAGTCTCTCATTGGTTCTCCCTATTCCTGTTCATTTTCCGCAGAAATTGCAAACTGGGCCAAACAGGAGGTTAAAGGCACTGACTCTCCAAGTGGGGAGAGTGTTAGTAAAGCATCTAGAATGTTGCACCTGAGTTCCAGGGGACGAAAACTGAGACACATTTGAACACGTTTCCCGAACACATGGTGGATCATACTCTGGGTACCACATGCATGTTTTAGCTGAAGGAAGAATCCCTTAAACCTGGAGAGTTGAGACCCATGGAATGGGTACCATGCAATATGACTTCAAAGGGTCTGCATTTGCTCACCAAACCTCACCAATCCTATCACTGCTGCGTTTATGCCGCTGTACACATGCTTGATTCTCTTTCGGGGACATATAAATCCATAGGTTTTAAGATTCTTACTAGTCAGGTATATTCTTAGGCGTTTAATATGGGGTGTTGAGTCCACTTCGTTGAGCAAGGAGTAGCTCTTGTCTATTACATATTTGGCTTATGGAACGGTATCTGTGCTAATTTCAATCTCTGGTTTTATGCAGCACCCCAGCTCAACTTTCCCCTTAAGCAAGCATAAGTTGGTTTTCTACATTTGAGACCCTGTTCTGTTTTGTAATTCAGTTCCTGTGTAGCCAAGTTTACGTGCCGTGTATTAGTGATATCTTATGATATTTCTTTTTCTGTGTGACTTATTTCACTTAGAATCATCGTACCTGAATCCACTCATTATGCTGCTATGGGCCTGATGACATAGATTTCATTGCTGACTGATTTGCATTGTACGTAAATACCACAACCTCTTTATCCATTTTTCGCTTTCTGTGATATTGAACTTGTACCGTAACCGAGGTTCTTGTAAACAGAGCCATCCCAAACTTTGGGGTGCCTGTGTCTTTTTGATTTTAATTTCCCTAAGCTATAGGACCATAAGTGGAAGTGCCATAGGCTCTGTTGCTTTGTTTTGTAGATGTTTCAGGAAACACCATACACTTCTCCAGAGTGGCTGTTGGCAATTTACATCCCGCCCATCAGCATATCAAGGCTCCCAGTTCTCCATGGCCTGTCCTGCCTTTCTGGATTTTACAATTTTTTCAGATGGCCCTTTTGACCGGGGGGGCAGTGAGACTTCATTGTAGTGCAGATTTCCTTTGCAAGCTTGCTTGGTTGGACAAAAAGGCGTATGCGTTTTTTCCTGAATATTTTCAGGAAAAAACGCATACGCACTTTTTGGCCAAGTGCATCACTGTGGACGTTCTGCCTCTTTTCCTATGCTTTACATGCAATTCCAGTCTACCTCCTGAAATCGGTTTCCTGCAATTCTGCCCCACTTTCAAGTCCTCTTGGCAGCCTTACTTCAATATATTTTTGGATGATAGCTGTCATTTATAACTCTGCAGGTTTGTGAATGACAGTGCCCCTGAGCTCCTTTCTTCAACTCGCTTTCTTGTGAGCTGGCCGCAACATCGCAGGATTGCTTCAGGCCCTAGTGTGGTTCCGGCACGGCACGCTGAATCTTTGTTTAACTCCTCTTCCTGGTGGGAAATCAGAGTAAATTTGCCTGTCCAGACACCTCCAGCTAGTCTCTCATTGGTTCTCCCTATTCCTGTTCATCTTACGCAGAAATTGCAAACTGGGCAAACAGGAGTTTAAAGGCACTGACTCTCCAAGTGGGGAGAGTGTTAGTAAAGCGTCTGGAATGTTGCACCTGAGTACCTGGCGACGAAAACTGAGACACATTTGAACACGTTTCCCGGTCACACGGCGGATCATACGCTGGGTTCCACATGCATGTTTTAGCTGAAGGAAGAATCCCTTAAACCTGGAGAGTTGAGACCCATGGAATGGGTACCATGCAATATGACTTCAAAGGGTCTGCATTTGCTCACCGAACCTCACCAATCCTATCACTGCTGCGTTTATGCCGCTGTACACACGCTTGATTCTCTTTGGAGCCATATAAATCCAAAGGTTTCAAGATTCTTACTAGTCAGGTATATTCTTAGGCGTTTAATATGGGGTGTTGTGTGCACTTCGTTGAGCAAGGAGTAGTTCTTCTCTATTACATATATGGCTTATGGAACGGTATCTGTGCTAATTTCAATCTCTGGTTTCATGCACCGCCCAAACTCACCTTTCCCCTTAAGCAAGCATAAGTTGGTTTTCTACATTTGAGCCACTGTTCTGTTTTGTAATTCGGTTCCTGTGTAGCCAAGGTTACATTCCCTGTATTAGTGATATCTTCTGATGTTTCTTTTTCTGTGTGACTTATTTCACTTAGAATCATTGTACCTGAATCCACTCATTATGCTGCTACAGGCCTCATGACATAGATTTCATTGCTGAGTGATATTGCATTGTACGTAAGTACCACAACTTCTTTATCCATTTTTCGCTTTCTGTGATATTGAACTCGTACCATAAACGAGGTTCTTGTAAACAGAGCCATCCCAAACTTTGGGGTGGCTGTGTCTTTTTGATTTTAATTTCCCTAAGCTATAGGACCATAAGTGGAAGTGCCCTAGGCTCTGTTGCTTTGTTTTTTAGATGTTTCAGGAAACACCATACACTTCTCCAGAGGGGCTGTTGGCAATTTACATCCCACCCATCAGCATAACAAGGCTCCCAGGTCTCCATGGCCTGTCCTGCCTTTCTGGATTTTACACTTTTTTCAGATTGTTCTTTTGACCGGGGGGCAGTGAGACTTCATTGAAGTGCAGATTTCCTTTGCAAGCTTGCTTGGTTGGCCAAAAGGTGCGTATGCGTTTTTTCCTGAATATATTCAGGAAAAAATGCATAAGACCTTTTTGGCCAAGTGCATCATTGTGGAAGTTCTGTCTCTTTTCCTATGCTTTACATGCAACTCCAGCCTAACTCCTGAAATCGGTTTCCTGCAATTCTGCCCCACTTTCAAGTCCTCTTGGCAGCCTTACTTCAATATATTTTTGGACGATAGCTGTCATTTATAACTCTGCAGGTTTGAGAATTACAGTGCCCCTGAGCTCCTTTCTTCAACTCACTTTCTTGTGAGCTGGCCGCAACACCGCAGGATTGCTTCAGGCCCTAGTGCGGTTCTGGCATGGCACGCTGAGCCTTTTGTTAATTCCTCTTCCTGGTGGGAAATGAGAGTTAAATTTGCCCGTCCAGACACCTCCAGCTAGTCTCTCATTGGTTCTCCCTATTCCTGTTCATCTTCCGCAGAAATTGCAAACTGGGCCAAACAGGAGGTTAAAGGCACTGACTCTCCAAGTGGGGAGAGTGTTTGTAAAGCATCTGGAATGTTGTACCCGAGTACCAGGGGACGAAGATGAGACACATTTGAACACGTTTCCCGATCACACGATGGATCATACTCTGGGTTCCACATGCATGTTTTAGCTGAAGGAAGAATCCCTTAAACCTGGAGAGTTGAGACCCATGGAATGGGTACCATGCAATATGACTTCAAAGGGTCTGCATTTGCTCACCGAACCTCACCAATCCTATCACTGCTGCGTTTATGCCGCTGTACACACGCTTGATTCTCTTTCGGAGACATATAAATCCATAGGTTTTAAGATTCTTACTAGTCAGGTATATTCTTAGGCGTTTAATATGGGGTGTTGAGTCCACTTCGTTGAGCAAGGAGTAGCTCTTGTCTATTACATATTTGGCTTATGGAACCGTATCTGTGCTAATTTCAATCTCTGATTTTATGCAGCACCCCAACTCACCTTTCCCCTTAAGCAAGCATAAGTTGGTTTTCTACATTTGAGACCCTGTTCTGTTTTGTAATTCAGTTCCTGTGTAGTCAAGTTTATATTCCGTGTATTAGAGATATCTTATGATGTTTCTTTTTCTGTGTGACTTATTTCACTTAGAATCATCGTACCTGTATCCACTCATTATGCTGCTACGTGCCTGATGACATAGATTTCATTGCTGAGTGATATTGCATTGTACGTAAGTACCAAAACTTTTTTATCCATTTTTCGCTTTCTGTGATATTGAACTTGTACCATAAACAAGGTTCTTGTAAACAGAACCGTCCCAAACTTTGGGGTGGCTGTGTCTTTTTGATTTTAATTTCCCTAAGCTATAGGACCATAAGTGGAAGTGCCCTAGGCTCTGTTGCTTTGTTTTTTAGATGTTTCAGGAAACACCATACACTTCTCCAGAGTGGCTGTTGGCAATTTACATCCCGCCCATCAGCATAACAAGGCTCCCAGTTCTCCATGGCCTGTCCTGCCTTTCTGTATTTTACACTTTTTTCAGATGGCCCTTTTTACCGGGGGGCAGTGACACTTCATTGTAGTGCAGATTTCCTTTGCAAGCTTGCTTGGTTGGCCAAAAAGGGCGTATGCATTTTTTCCTGAATATATTCAGGAAAAAACGCATACGCAGTTTTTGGCCAAGTGCATCATTGTGGACGTTCTGCCTCTTTTCCTATGCTTTACATGCAATTCCAGTCTACCTCCTGAAATCGGTTTCCTGCAATTCTGCCCCACTTTCAAGTCCTCTTGGCAGCCTTACTTCAATATACTTTTGGACGATAGTTGTCATTTATAACTCTGCACGTTTGTGAATTACAGTGCCTCTGAGCTCCTTTCTTCAACTCGCTTTCTTGTGAGCTGGCCGCAACTCCGCAGGATTGCGACAGACCCTAGTGTGGTTCCGGCATGGCATGCTGACCCTTTGGTTAATTCCTCTTCCTGGTGGGAAATGAGAGATAAATTTGCCCGTCCAGACACCTCCAGCTAGTCTCTCATGGGTTCTCCCTATTCCTGTTCATTTTCCTCAGAAATTGCAAACTGGGCCAAACAGGAGGTTAAAGGCACTGACTCTCCAAATGGGGAGAGTGTTAGTAAAGTGTCTGGAAAGTTGCACCTGAGTACCAGGGGTGGAAAACTGAGACACATTTGAACACGTTTCCCGATCACACGGTGGATCATACTCTGGGTTCCACATGCATGTTTTAGCTGAAGGAAGAATCCCTTAAACCTGGAGAGTTGAGACCCATGGAATGGGTACCATGCAATATGACTTTAAACGGTCTGCATTTGCTCACCGATCCTCAGCAATCCTATCACTGCTGAGTTTATGCCACTGTACACACTCTTGATTCTCTTTCGGAGACATATATATCCATAGGTTTTAAGATTCTTACTAGTCAGGTATATTCCTAGACTTTTAATATGGGGTGTTGAGTCCATTTCGTTGAGCAAGCAGTAGCTCTTGTCTATTAAATATTTGGCTTATGGAACGGTATCTGTGCTAATTTCAATCTCTGGTTTTATGCAGCACCCCAACTCACCTTTCCCCTTAAGCAAGCATAAGTTGGTTTTCTACATTTGAGACCCTGTTCTGTTTTGTAATTCAGTTCCTGTGTAGCCAAGTTTACATTCCATATATTAGTGTTATCTTATGATGTTTCTTTTTCTGTGTGACTTATTTCACTTAGAATCATCGTACCTGAATCCACTCATTATGCTCCTACGGGCCTGATGAAATAGATTTCATTGCTGAGTGATATTGCATTGTACGTAAGTACCACAACGTCTTTATCCATTTTTCGCTTTCTGTGATATTGAACTTGTACCGTAAGCGAGGTTCTCATAAACAGAGCCGTCCCAAACTTTGGGGTGGCTGTGTCTTTTTTATTTTAATTTCCCTAAGCTATGGGACCATAAGTGGAAGTGCCCTAGGCTCTGTTGCTTTGTTTTTTAGATGTTTCAGGAAACACCATACACTTCTCCAGAGTGGCTGTTGGCAATTTACATCCCGCCCATCAGCATAACAAGGCTCCCAGTTCTCCATGGCCTGTCCTGCCTTTCTGGATTTTACACTTTTTTCAGATGGCCCTTTTGACGGGGGGGCAGGGGGACTTCATTGTAGTGCACATTTCCTTTGCAAGCTTGCTTGGTTGGCCAAAAAGGGCGTATGCGTTTTTTCCTGAATATATTCAGGAAAAAACGCATACGCCCTTTTTGGCCAAGTGCATCATTGTGGACGTTCTGCCTCTTTTCCTCTTCTTTACATGCAATTCCAGTCTAACTCCTGAAATCGGTTTCCTGCAATTCTGCCCCGCTTTGAAATCCTCTTGGCAGCCTTACTTCAATATATTTTTGGACGATAGCTGTCATTTATAACTCTGCAGGTTTGTGAATTACAGTGCCCCTGAGCTCCTGTCTTCAACTCACTTTCTTGTGAGCTTGCCGCAACACCGCAGGATTGCTTCAGGCCCTAGTGTGGTTCCTGCACGGCACGCTGAGCCTTTCGTAAATTCCTCTTCCTGGTGGGAAATGAAAGTTAAATTTGCCCGTCCAGACACCTCCAGCTAGTCTCTCATAGGTTCTCCCTATTCCTGTTCATTTCCCGCAGAAATTGCAAACTGGGCCAAACAGGAGGTTAAAGGCACTGACCCTCCAAGAGGGGAGAGTGTTAGTAAAGCGTCTGGAATGTTGCACCCGAGTAGCAGGGACGAAAACTGAGACATATTTGAACACATTTCCCGATCACACGGTGGATCATACTCTGGGTTCCACATGCATGTTTTAGCTGAAGGAAGAATCCCTTAAACCTGGAGAGTTGAGACCCATGGAATGGGTACCATGCAATATGACTTCAAAGGGTCTGCATTTGCTCACCGAACCTCACCAATCCTATCACTGCTGCGTTTATGCCGCTGTACACAAGCTTGATTCTCTTTCGGAGACATATAAATCCATAGGTTGTAAGATTCTTACTAGTCAGGTATATTCTTAGGCGTTTAATATGGGGTGTTGAGTCCACTTCGTTGATCAAGGAGTAGCTCTTGTCTATTACATATTTGGCTTATGGAACAGTATCTGTGCTAATTTCAATCTCTGGTTTTATGCAGCACCCCAACTCACCTTTCCCCTTAAGCAAGCATAAGTTGGTTTTCTACATTTGAGACCCTGTTCTGTTTTGTAATTCAGTTCCTGTGTAGCCAAGTTTACATTCCGTGTAGTAGTGATATCTTGTGATGTTTCTTTTTCTGTGTGACTTATTTCACTTAGAATCATCGTACCTGAATCCACTCATTATGCTACTATGGGCCTCATGACAGATATCATTGCTGAGTGATATTGCATTGTAGGTAAGTACCACAACTTCTATACCCATTTTTCTCTTTCTGCGATATTGAACTTGTACTGTAAACAAGGTTCTTGTAAACAGAGCCTTCACAAACTTTGGGGTGGCTGTGTCTTTTTGATTTTAATTTCCCTAAGTTTAGGACCATAAGTGGAAGTGCCCTAGGCTCTGTTGCTTTGTTTTTTAGATGTTTCAGGAAACACCATACACTTCTCCTGAGTGGCTGTTGGCAATTTACATCCAGCCCATCAGCATAACAAGGCTCCCAGTTCTCCATGGCCTGTCCTGCCTTTCTGGATTTTACACTTTTTTCAGATGGCCCTTTTGACTGGGGGGAAGTGAGACTTCATTTTAGTGCAGATATCCTTTGCAAGCTTGCGTGGTTGGCCAAAAAGGGCGTATGCGTTTTTTCCTGAACATATTCAGGAAAAAACGCATACGCCCTTTTTGGCCAAGTGCATCATTGTGGACGTTCTGCCTCTTTTCCTATGCTTTACATGCAATTCCAGTCTACCTCCTGAAATCAGTTTCCTGCAATTCTACCCCGCTTTCAACTCCTCTTGGCAGCCTTACTTCAATATATTTTTGGACGATAGCTGTGATTTATAACTCTGCAGGTTTGGGAATTACAGTGCCCCTGAGCTCATTTCTTCAACTCGCTTTCTTGTTATCTGGCCGCAACACCGCAGGATTGCTTCAGGCACTAGTGTTGTTCTGGAATGGCACGCTGAGCCTGTGGTTAATTCTTCTTCCTGGTGGGAAATGAGAGTTAAATTTGCCCGTCCAGACACCTCCAGCTAGTCTCTCATTGGTTCTCCCTATTCCTGTTCATCTTCCGCAGAAATTGCAAACTGGGCCAAACAGGAGGTTAAAGGCACTGACTCTCCAAGTGGGGAGAGTGTTTGTAAAGCATCTGGAATGTTGTACCCGAGTACCAGGGGACGAAGATGAGACACATTTGAACACGTTTCCCGATCACACGATGGATCATACTCTGGGTTCCACATGCATGTTTTAGCTGAAGGAAGAATCCCTTAAACCTGGAGAGTTGAGACCCATGGAATGGGTACCATGCAATATGACTTCAAAGGGTCTGCATTTGCTCACCGAACCTCACCAATCCTATCACTGCTGCGTTTATGCCGCTGTACACACGCTTGATTCTCTTTCGGAGACATATAAATCCATAGGTTTTAAGATTCTTACTAGTCAGGTATATTCTTAGGCGTTTAATATGGGGTGTTGAGTCCACTTCGTTGAGCAAGGAGTAGCTCTTGTCTATTACATATTTGGCTTATGGAACCGTATCTGTGCTAATTTCAATCTCTGATTTTATGCAGCACCCCAACTCACCTTTCCCCTTAAGCAAGCATAAGTTGGTTTTCTACATTTGAGACCCTGTTCTGTTTTGTAATTCAGTTCCTGTGTAGTCAAGTTTATATTCCGTGTATTAGAGATATCTTATGATGTTTCTTTTTCTGTGTGACTTATTTCACTTAGAATCATCGTACCTGTATCCACTCATTATGCTGCTACGTGCCTGATGACATAGATTTCATTGCTGAGTGATATTGCATTGTACGTAAGTACCAAAACTTTTTTATCCATTTTTCGCTTTCTGTGATATTGAACTTGTACCATAAACAAGGTTCTTGTAAACAGAACCGTCCCAAACTTTGGGGTGGCTGTGTCTTTTTGATTTTAATTTCCCTAAGCTATAGGACCATAAGTGGAAGTGCCCTAGGCTCTGTTGCTTTGTTTTTTAGATGTTTCAGGAAACACCATACACTTCTCCAGAGTGGCTGTTGGCAATTTACATCCCGCCCATCAGCATAACAAGGCTCCCAGTTCTCCATGGCCTGTCCTGCCTTTCTGTATTTTACACTTTTTTCAGATGGCCCTTTTTACCGGGGGGCAGTGACACTTCATTGTAGTGCAGATTTCCTTTGCAAGCTTGCTTGGTTGGCCAAAAAGGGCGTATGCATTTTTTCCTGAATATATTCAGGAAAAAACGCATACGCAGTTTTTGGCCAAGTGCATCATTGTGGACGTTCTGCCTCTTTTCCTATGCTTTACATGCAATTCCAGTCTACCTCCTGAAATCGGTTTCCTGCAATTCTGCCCCACTTTCAAGTCCTCTTGGCAGCCTTACTTCAATATACTTTTGGACGATAGTTGTCATTTATAACTCTGCACGTTTGTGAATTACAGTGCCTCTGAGCTCCTTTCTTCAACTCGCTTTCTTGTGAGCTGGCCGCAACTCCGCAGGATTGCGACAGACCCTAGTGTGGTTCCGGCATGGCATGCTGACCCTTTGGTTAATTCCTCTTCCTGGTGGGAAATGAGAGATAAATTTGCCCGTCCAGACACCTCCAGCTAGTCTCTCATGGGTTCTCCCTATTCCTGTTCATTTTCCTCAGAAATTGCAAACTGGGCCAAACAGGAGGTTAAAGGCACTGACTCTCCAAGTGGGGAGAGTGTTAGTAAAGTGTCTGGAAAGTTGCACCTGAGTACCAGGGGTGGAAAACTGAGACACATTTGAACACGTTTCCCGATCACACGGTGGATCATACTCTGGGTTCCACATGCATGTTTTAGCTGAAGGAAGAATCCCTTAAACCTGGAGAGTTGAGACCCATGGAATGGGTACCATGCAATATGACTTTAAACGGTCTGCATTTGCTCACCGATCCTCAGCAATCCTATCACTGCTGAGTTTATGCCACTGTACACACTCTTGATTCTCTTTCGGAGACATATATATCCATAGGTTTTAAGATTCTTACTAGTCAGGTATATTCCTAGACTTTTAATATGGGGTGTTGAGTCCATTTCGTTGAGCAAGCAGTAGCTCTTGTCTATTAAATATTTGGCTTATGGAACGGTATCTGTGCTAATTTCAATCTCTGGTTTTATGCAGCACCCCAACTCACCTTTCCCCTTAAGCAAGCATAAGTTGGTTTTCTACATTTGAGACCCTGTTCTGTTTTGTAATTCAGTTCCTGTGTAGCCAAGTTTACATTCCATATATTAGTGTTATCTTATGATGTTTCTTTTTCTGTGTGACTTATTTCACTTAGAATCATCGTACCTGAATCCACTCATTATGCTCCTACGGGCCTGATGAAATAGATTTCATTGCTGAGTGATATTGCATTGTACGTAAGTACCACAACGTCTTTATCCATTTTTCGCTTTCTGTGATATTGAACTTGTACCGTAAGCGAGGTTCTCATAAACAGAGCCGTCCCAAACTTTGGGGTGGCTGTGTCTTTTTTATTTTAATTTCCCTAAGCTATGGGACCATAAGTGGAAGTGCCCTAGGCTCTGTTGCTTTGTTTTTTAGATGTTTCAGGAAACACCATACACTTCTCCAGAGTGGCTGTTGGCAATTTACATCCCGCCCATCAGCATAACAAGGCTCCCAGTTCTCCATGGCCTGTCCTGCCTTTCTGGATTTTACACTTTTTTCAGATGGCCCTTTTGACGGGGGGGCAGGGGGACTTCATTGTAGTGCACATTTCCTTTGCAAGCTTGCTTGGTTGGCCAAAAAGGGCGTATGCGTTTTTTCCTGAATATATTCAGGAAAAAACGCATACGCCCTTTTTGGCCAAGTGCATCATTGTGGACGTTCTGCCTCTTTTCCTCTTCTTTACATGCAATTCCAGTCTAACTCCTGAAATCGGTTTCCTGCAATTCTGCCCCGCTTTGAAATCCTCTTGGCAGCCTTACTTCAATATATTTTTGGACGATAGCTGTCATTTATAACTCTGCAGGTTTGTGAATTACAGTGCCCCTGAGCTCCTGTCTTCAACTCACTTTCTTGTGAGCTTGCCGCAACACCGCAGGATTGCTTCAGGCCCTAGTGTGGTTCCTGCACGGCACGCTGAGCCTTTCGTAAATTCCTCTTCCTGGTGGGAAATGAAAGTTAAATTTGCCCGTCCAGACACCTCCAGCTAGTCTCTCATAGGTTCTCCCTATTCCTGTTCATTTCCCGCAGAAATTGCAAACTGGGCCAAACAGGAGGTTAAAGGCACTGACCCTCCAAGAGGGGAGAGTGTTAGTAAAGCGTCTGGAATGTTGCACCCGAGTAGCAGGGACGAAAACTGAGACATATTTGAACACATTTCCCGATCACACGGTGGATCATACTCTGGGTTCCACATGCATGTTTTAGCTGAAGGAAGAATCCCTTAAACCTGGAGAGTTGAGACCCATGGAATGGGTACCATGCAATATGACTTCAAAGGGTCTGCATTTGCTCACCGAACCTCACCAATCCTATCACTGCTGCGTTTATGCCGCTGTACACACGCTTGATTCTCTTTCGGAGACATATAAATCCATAGGTTGTAAGATTCTTACTAGTCAGGTATATTCTTAGGCGTTTAATATGGGGTGTTGAGTCCACTTCGTTGATCAAGGAGTAGCTCTTGTCTATTACATATTTGGCTTATGGAACAGTATCTGTGCTAATTTCAATCTCTGGTTTTATGCAGCACCCCAACTCACCTTTCCCCTTAAGCAAGCATAAGTTGGTTTTCTACATTTGAGACCCTGTTCTGTTTTGTAATTCAGTTCCTGTGTAGCCAAGTTTACATTCCGTGTAGTAGTGATATCTTGTGATGTTTCTTTTTCTGTGTGACTTATTTCACTTAGAATCATCGTACCTGAATCCACTCATTATGCTACTATGGGCCTCATGACAGATATCATTGCTGAGTGATATTGCATTGTAGGTAAGTACCACAACTTCTATACCCATTTTTCTCTTTCTGCGATATTGAACTTGTACTGTAAACAAGGTTCTTGTAAACAGAGCCTTCACAAACTTTGGGGTGGCTGTGTCTTTTTGATTTTAATTTCCCTAAGCTTTAGGACCATAAGTGGAAGTGCCCTAGGCTCTGTTGCTTTGTTTTTTAGATGTTTCAGGAAACACCATACACTTCTCCTGAGTGGCTGTTGGCAATTTACATCCAGCCCATCAGCATAACAAGGCTCCCAGTTCTCCATGGCCTGTCCTGCCTTTCTGGATTTTACACTTTTTTCAGATGGCCCTTTTGACTGGGGGGAAGTGAGACTTCATTTTAGTGCAGATATCCTTTGCAAGCTTGCGTGGTTGGCCAAAAAGGGCGTATGCGTTTTTTCCTGAACATATTCAGGAAAAAACGCATACGCCCTTTTTGGCCAAGTGCATCATTGTGGACGTTCTGCCTCTTTTCCTATGCTTTACATGCAATTCCAGTCTACCTCCTGAAATCAGTTTCCTGCAATTCTACCCCGCTTTCAACTCCTCTTGGCAGCCTTACTTCAATATATTTTTGGACGATAGCTGTGATTTATAACTCTGCAGGTTTGGGAATTACAGTGCCCCTGAGCTCATTTCTTCAACTCGCTTTCTTGTTATCTGGCCGCAACACCGCAGGATTGCTTCAGGCACTAGTGTTGTTCTGGAATGGCACGCTGAGCCTGTGGTTAATTCTTCTTCCTGGTGGGAAATGAGAGTTAAATTTGCCCGTCCAGACACCTCCAGCTAGTCTCTCATTGGTTCTCCCTATTCCTGTTCATCTTCCGCAGAAATTGCAAACTGGGCCAAACAGGAGGTTAAAGGCACTGACTCTCCAAGTGGGGAGAGTGTTTGTAAAGCATC
This sequence comes from Orcinus orca, assembly GCF_937001465.1. Lineage (NCBI taxonomy): Eukaryota > Metazoa > Chordata > Mammalia > Artiodactyla > Delphinidae > Orcinus > Orcinus orca. The sequence goes on from NC_064559.1 coordinate 68,986,865, forward strand.
TGGAATGTTGTACCCGAGTACCAGGGGACGAAGATGAGACACATTTGAACACGTTTCCCGATCACACGATGGATCATACTCTGGGTTCCACATGCATGTTTTAGCTGAAGGAAGAATCCCTTAAACCTGGAGAGTTGAGACCCATGGAATGGGTACCATGCAATATGACTTCAAAGGGTCTGCATTTGCTCACCGAACCTCACCAATCCTATCACTGCTGCGTTTATGCCGCTGTACACACGCTTGATTCTCTTTCGGAGACATATAAATCCATAGGTTTTAAGATTCTTACTAGTCAGGTATATTCTTAGGCGTTTAATATGGGGTGTTGAGTCCACTTCGTTGAGCAAGGAGTAGCTCTTGTCTATTACATATTTGGCTTATGGAACCGTATCTGTGCTAATTTCAATCTCTGATTTTATGCAGCACCCCAACTCACCTTTCCCCTTAAGCAAGCATAAGTTGGTTTTCTACATTTGAGACCCTGTTCTGTTTTGTAATTCAGTTCCTGTGTAGTCAAGTTTATATTCCGTGTATTAGAGATATCTTATGATGTTTCTTTTTCTGTGTGACTTATTTCACTTAGAATCATCGTACCTGTATCCACTCATTATGCTGCTACGTGCCTGATGACATAGATTTCATTGCTGAGTGATATTGCATTGTACGTAAGTACCAAAACTTTTTTATCCATTTTTCGCTTTCTGTGATATTGAACTTGTACCATAAACAAGGTTCTTGTAAACAGAACCGTCCCAAACTTTGGGGTGGCTGTGTCTTTTTGATTTTAATTTCCCTAAGCTATAGGACCATAAGTGGAAGTGCCCTAGGCTCTGTTGCTTTGTTTTTTAGATGTTTCAGGAAACACCATACACTTCTCCAGAGTGGCTGTTGGCAATTTACATCCCGCCCATCAGCATAACAAGGCTCCCAGTTCTCCATGGCCTGTCCTGCCTTTCTGTATTTTACACTTTTTTCAGATGGCCCTTTTTACCGGGGGGCAGTGACACTTCATTGTAGTGCAGATTTCCTTTGCAAGCTTGCTTGGTTGGCCAAAAAGGGCGTATGCATTTTTTCCTGAATATATTCAGGAAAAAACGCATACGCAGTTTTTGGCCAAGTGCATCATTGTGGACGTTCTGCCTCTTTTCCTATGCTTTACATGCAATTCCAGTCTACCTCCTGAAATCGGTTTCCTGCAATTCTGCCCCACTTTCAAGTCCTCTTGGCAGCCTTACTTCAATATACTTTTGGACGATAGTTGTCATTTATAACTCTGCACGTTTGTGAATTACAGTGCCTCTGAGCTCCTTTCTTCAACTCGCTTTCTTGTGAGCTGGCCGCAACTCCGCAGGATTGCGACAGACCCTAGTGTGGTTCCGGCATGGCATGCTGACCCTTTGGTTAATTCCTCTTCCTGGTGGGAAATGAGAGATAAATTTGCCCGTCCAGACACCTCCAGCTAGTCTCTCATGGGTTCTCCCTATTCCTGTTCATTTTCCTCAGAAATTGCAAACTGGGCCAAACAGGAGGTTAAAGGCACTGACTCTCCAAGTGGGGAGAGTGTTAGTAAAGTGTCTGGAAAGTTGCACCTGAGTACCAGGGGTGGAAAACTGAGACACATTTGAACACGTTTCCCGATCACACGGTGGATCATACTCTGGGTTCCACATGCATGTTTTAGCTGAAGGAAGAATCCCTTAAACCTGGAGAGTTGAGACCCATGGAATGGGTACCATGCAATATGACTTTAAACGGTCTGCATTTGCTCACCGATCCTCAGCAATCCTATCACTGCTGAGTTTATGCCACTGTACACACTCTTGATTCTCTTTCGGAGACATATATATCCATAGGTTTTAAGATTCTTACTAGTCAGGTATATTCCTAGACTTTTAATATGGGGTGTTGAGTCCATTTCGTTGAGCAAGCAGTAGCTCTTGTCTATTAAATATTTGGCTTATGGAACGGTATCTGTGCTAATTTCAATCTCTGGTTTTATGCAGCACCCCAACTCACCTTTCCCCTTAAGCAAGCATAAGTTGGTTTTCTACATTTGAGACCCTGTTCTGTTTTGTAATTCAGTTCCTGTGTAGCCAAGTTTACATTCCATATATTAGTGTTATCTTATGATGTTTCTTTTTCTGTGTGACTTATTTCACTTAGAATCATCGTACCTGAATCCACTCATTATGCTCCTACGGGCCTGATGAAATAGATTTCATTGCTGAGTGATATTGCATTGTACGTAAGTACCACAACGTCTTTATCCATTTTTCGCTTTCTGTGATATTGAACTTGTACCGTAAGCGAGGTTCTCATAAACAGAGCCGTCCCAAACTTTGGGGTGGCTGTGTCTTTTTTATTTTAATTTCCCTAAGCTATGGGACCATAAGTGGAAGTGCCCTAGGCTCTGTTGCTTTGTTTTTTAGATGTTTCAGGAAACACCATACACTTCTCCAGAGTGGCTGTTGGCAATTTACATCCCGCCCATCAGCATAACAAGGCTCCCAGTTCTCCATGGCCTGTCCTGCCTTTCTGGATTTTACACTTTTTTCAGATGGCCCTTTTGACGGGGGGGCAGGGGGACTTCATTGTAGTGCACATTTCCTTTGCAAGCTTGCTTGGTTGGCCAAAAAGGGCGTATGCGTTTTTTCCTGAATATATTCAGGAAAAAACGCATACGCCCTTTTTGGCCAAGTGCATCATTGTGGACGTTCTGCCTCTTTTCCTCTTCTTTACATGCAATTCCAGTCTAACTCCTGAAATCGGTTTCCTGCAATTCTGCCCCGCTTTGAAATCCTCTTGGCAGCCTTACTTCAATATATTTTTGGACGATAGCTGTCATTTATAACTCTGCAGGTTTGTGAATTACAGTGCCCCTGAGCTCCTGTCTTCAACTCACTTTCTTGTGAGCTTGCCGCAACACCGCAGGATTGCTTCAGGCCCTAGTGTGGTTCCTGCACGGCACGCTGAGCCTTTCGTAAATTCCTCTTCCTGGTGGGAAATGAAAGTTAAATTTGCCCGTCCAGACACCTCCAGCTAGTCTCTCATAGGTTCTCCCTATTCCTGTTCATTTCCCGCAGAAATTGCAAACTGGGCCAAACAGGAGGTTAAAGGCACTGACCCTCCAAGAGGGGAGAGTGTTAGTAAAGCGTCTGGAATGTTGCACCCGAGTAGCAGGGACGAAAACTGAGACATATTTGAACACATTTCCCGATCACACGGTGGATCATACTCTGGGTTCCACATGCATGTTTTAGCTGAAGGAAGAATCCCTTAAACCTGGAGAGTTGAGACCCATGGAATGGGTACCATGCAATATGACTTCAAAGGGTCTGCATTTGCTCACCGAACCTCACCAATCCTATCACTGCTGCGTTTATGCCGCTGTACACACGCTTGATTCTCTTTCGGAGACATATAAATCCATAGGTTGTAAGATTCTTACTAGTCAGGTATATTCTTAGGCGTTTAATATGGGGTGTTGAGTCCACTTCGTTGATCAAGGAGTAGCTCTTGTCTATTACATATTTGGCTTATGGAACAGTATCTGTGCTAATTTCAATCTCTGGTTTTATGCAGCACCCCAACTCACCTTTCCCCTTAAGCAAGCATAAGTTGGTTTTCTACATTTGAGACCCTGTTCTGTTTTGTAATTCAGTTCCTGTGTAGCCAAGTTTACATTCCGTGTAGTAGTGATATCTTGTGATGTTTCTTTTTCTGTGTGACTTATTTCACTTAGAATCATCGTACCTGAATCCACTCATTATGCTACTATGGGCCTCATGACAGATATCATTGCTGAGTGATATTGCATTGTAGGTAAGTACCACAACTTCTATACCCATTTTTCTCTTTCTGCGATATTGAACTTGTACTGTAAACAAGGTTCTTGTAAACAGAGCCTTCACAAACTTTGGGGTGGCTGTGTCTTTTTGATTTTAATTTCCCTAAGCTTTAGGACCATAAGTGGAAGTGCCCTAGGCTCTGTTGCTTTGTTTTTTAGATGTTTCAGGAAACACCATACACTTCTCCTGAGTGGCTGTTGGCAATTTACATCCAGCCCATCAGCATAACAAGGCTCCCAGTTCTCCATGGCCTGTCCTGCCTTTCTGGATTTTACACTTTTTTCAGATGGCCCTTTTGACTGGGGGGAAGTGAGACTTCATTTTAGTGCAGATATCCTTTGCAAGCTTGCGTGGTTGGCCAAAAAGGGCGTATGCGTTTTTTCCTGAACATATTCAGGAAAAAACGCATACGCCCTTTTTGGCCAAGTGCATCATTGTGGACGTTCTGCCTCTTTTCCTATGCTTTACATGCAATTCCAGTCTACCTCCTGAAATCGGTTTCCTGCAATTCTACCCCGCTTTCAACTCCTCTTGGCAGCCTTACTTCAATATATTTTTGGACGATAGCTGTGATTTATAACTCTGCAGGTTTGGGAATTACAGTGCCCCTGAGCTCATTTCTTCAACTCGCTTTCTTGTTATCTGGCCGCAACACTGCAGGATTGCTTCAGGCACTAGTGTTGTTCTAGAATGGCACGCTGAGCCTGTGGTTAATTCTTCTTCCTGGTGGGAAATGAGAGTTAAATTTGCCCGTCCAGACACCTCCAGCTAGTCTCTCATTGGTTCTCCCTATTCCTGTTCATCTTCCGCAGAAATTGCAAACTGGGCCAAACAGGAGGTTAAAGGCACTGACTCTCCAAGTGGGGAGAGTGTTTGTAAAGCATCTGGAATGTTGTACCCGAGTACCAGGGGACGAAGATGAGACACATTTGAACACGTTTCCCGATCACACGATGGATCATACTCTGGGTTCCACATGCATGTTTTAGCTGAAGGAAGAATCCCTTAAACCTGGAGAGTTGAGACCCATGGAATGGGTACCATGCAATATGACTTCAAAGGGTCTGCATTTGCTCACCGAACCTCACCAATCCTATCACTGCTGCGTTTATGCCGCTGTACACACGCTTGATTCTCTTTCGGAGACATATAAATCCATAGGTTTTAAGATTCTTACTAGTCAGGTATATTCTTAGGCGTTTAATATGGGGTGTTGAGTCCACTTCGTTGAGCAAGGAGTAGCTCTTGTCTATTACATATTTGGCTTATGGAACCGTATCTGTGCTAATTTCAATCTCTGATTTTATGCAGCACCCCAACTCACCTTTCCCCTTAAGCAAGCATAAGTTGGTTTTCTACATTTGAGACCCTGTTCTGTTTTGTAATTCAGTTCCTGTGTAGTCAAGTTTATATTCCGTGTATTAGAGATATCTTATGATGTTTCTTTTTCTGTGTGACTTATTTCACTTAGAATCATCGTACCTGTATCCACTCATTATGCTGCTACGTGCCTGATGACATAGATTTCATTGCTGAGTGATATTGCATTGTACGTAAGTACCAAAACTTTTTTATCCATTTTTCGCTTTCTGTGATATTGAACTTGTACCATAAACAAGGTTCTTGTAAACAGAACCGTCCCAAACTTTGGGGTGGCTGTGTCTTTTTGATTTTAATTTCCCTAAGCTATAGGACCATAAGTGGAAGTGCCCTAGGCTCTGTTGCTTTGTTTTTTAGATGTTTCAGGAAACACCATACACTTCTCCAGAGTGGCTGTTGGCAATTTACATCCCGCCCATCAGCATAACAAGGCTCCCAGTTCTCCATGGCCTGTCCTGCCTTTCTGTATTTTACACTTTTTTCAGATGGCCCTTTTTACCGGGGGGCAGTGACACTTCATTGTAGTGCAGATTTCCTTTGCAAGCTTGCTTGGTTGGCCAAAAAGGGCGTATGCATTTTTTCCTGAATATATTCAGGAAAAAACGCATACGCAGTTTTTGGCCAAGTGCATCATTGTGGACGTTCTGCCTCTTTTCCTATGCTTTACATGCAATTCCAGTCTACCTCCTGAAATCGGTTTCCTGCAATTCTGCCCCACTTTCAAGTCCTCTTGGCAGCCTTACTTCAATATACTTTTGGACGATAGTTGTCATTTATAACTCTGCACGTTTGTGAATTACAGTGCCTCTGAGCTCCTTTCTTCAACTCGCTTTCTTGTGAGCTGGCCGCAACTCCGCAGGATTGCGACAGACCCTAGTGTGGTTCCGGCATGGCATGCTGACCCTTTGGTTAATTCCTCTTCCTGGTGGGAAATGAGAGATAAATTTGCCCGTCCAGACACCTCCAGCTAGTCTCTCATGGGTTCTCCCTATTCCTGTTCATTTTCCTCAGAAATTGCAAACTGGGCCAAACAGGAGGTTAAAGGCACTGACTCTCCAAGTGGGGAGAGTGTTAGTAAAGTGTCTGGAAAGTTGCACCTGAGTACCAGGGGTGGAAAACTGAGACACATTTGAACACGTTTCCCGATCACACGGTGGATCATACTCTGGGTTCCACATGCATGTTTTAGCTGAAGGAAGAATCCCTTAAACCTGGAGAGTTGAGACCCATGGAATGGGTACCATGCAATATGACTTTAAACGGTCTGCATTTGCTCACCGATCCTCAGCAATCCTATCACTGCTGAGTTTATGCCACTGTACACACTCTTGATTCTCTTTCGGAGACATATATATCCATAGGTTTTAAGATTCTTACTAGTCAGGTATATTCCTAGACTTTTAATATGGGGTGTTGAGTCCATTTCGTTGAGCAAGCAGTAGCTCTTGTCTATTAAATATTTGGCTTATGGAACGGTATCTGTGCTAATTTCAATCTCTGGTTTTATGCAGCACCCCAACTCACCTTTCCCCTTAAGCAAGCATAAGTTGGTTTTCTACATTTGAGACCCTGTTCTGTTTTGTAATTCAGTTCCTGTGTAGCCAAGTTTACATTCCATATATTAGTGTTATCTTATGATGTTTCTTTTTCTGTGTGACTTATTTCACTTAGAATCATCGTACCTGAATCCACTCATTATGCTCCTACGGGCCTGATGAAATAGATTTCATTGCTGAGTGATATTGCATTGTACGTAAGTACCACAACGTCTTTATCCATTTTTCGCTTTCTGTGATATTGAACTTGTACCGTAAGCGAGGTTCTCATAAACAGAGCCGTCCCAAACTTTGGGGTGGCTGTGTCTTTTTTATTTTAATTTCCCTAAGCTATGGGACCATAAGTGGAAGTGCCCTAGGCTCTGTTGCTTTGTTTTTTAGATGTTTCAGGAAACACCATACACTTCTCCAGAGTGGCTGTTGGCAATTTACATCCCGCCCATCAGCATAACAAGGCTCCCAGTTCTCCATGGCCTGTCCTGCCTTTCTGGATTTTACACTTTTTTCAGATGGCCCTTTTGACGGGGGGGCAGGGGGACTTCATTGTAGTGCACATTTCCTTTGCAAGCTTGCTTGGTTGGCCAAAAAGGGCGTATGCGTTTTTTCCTGAATATATTCAGGAAAAAACGCATACGCCCTTTTTGGCCAAGTGCATCATTGTGGACGTTCTGCCTCTTTTCCTCTTCTTTACATGCAATTCCAGTCTAACTCCTGAAATCGGTTTCCTGCAATTCTGCCCCGCTTTGAAATCCTCTTGGCAGCCTTACTTCAATATATTTTTGGACGATAGCTGTCATTTATAACTCTGCAGGTTTGTGAATTACAGTGCCCCTGAGCTCCTGTCTTCAACTCACTTTCTTGTGAGCTTGCCGCAACACCGCAGGATTGCTTCAGGCCCTAGTGTGGTTCCTGCATGGCACGCTGAGCCTTTCGTAAATTCCTCTTCCTGGTGGGAAATGAAAGTTAAATTTGCCCGTCCAGACACCTCCAGCTAGTCTCTCATAGGTTCTCCCTATTCCTGTTCATTTCCCGCAGAAATTGCAAACTGGGCCAAACAGGAGGTTAAAGGCACTGACCCTCCAAGAGGGGAGAGTGTTAGTAAAGCGTCTGGAATGTTGCACCCGAGTAGCAGGGACGAAAACTGAGACATATTTGAACACATTTCCCGATCACACGGTGGATCATACTCTGGGTTCCACATGCATGTTTTAGCTGAAGGAAGAATCCCTTAAACCTGGAGAGTTGAGACCCATGGAATGGGTACCATGCAATATGACTTCAAAGGGTCTGCATTTGCTCACCGAACCTCACCAATCCTATCACTGCTGCGTTTATGCCGCTGTACACATGCTTGATTCTCTTTCGGAGACATATAAATCCATAGGTTGTAAGATTCTTACTAGTCAGGTATATTCTTAGGCGTTTAATATGGGGTGTTGAGTCCACTTCGTTGATCAAGGAGTAGCTCTTGTCTATTACATATTTGGCTTATGGAACAGTATCTGTGCTAATTTCAATCTCTGGTTTTATGCAGCACCCCAACTCACCTTTCCCCTTAAGCAAGCATAAGTTGGTTTTCTACATTTGAGACCCTGTTCTGTTTTGTAATTCAGTTCCTGTGTAGCCAAGTTTACATTCCGTGTAGTAGTGATATCTTGTGATGTTTCTTTTTCTGTGTGACTTATTTCACTTAGAATCATCGTACCTGAATCCACTCATTATGCTACTATGGGCCTCATGACAGATATCATTGCTGAGTGATATTGCATTGTAGGTAAGTACCACAACTTCTATACCCATTTTTCTCTTTCTGCGATATTGAACTTGTACTGTAAACAAGGTTCTTGTAAACAGAGCCTTCACAAACTTTGGGGTGGCTGTGTCTTTTTGATTTTAATTTCCCTAAGCTTTAGGACCATAAGTGGAAGTGCCCTAGGCTCTGTTGCTTTGTTTTTTAGATGTTTCAGGAAACACCATACACTTCTCCTGAGTGGCTGTTGGCAATTTACATCCAGCCCATCAGCATAACAAGGCTCCCAGTTCTCCATGGCCTGTCCTGCCTTTCTGGATTTTACACTTTTTTCAGATGGCCCTTTTGACTGGGGGGAAGTGAGACTTCATTTTAGTGCAGATATCCTTTGCAAGCTTGCGTGGTTGGCCAAAAAGGGCGTATGCGTTTTTTCCTGAACATATTCAGGAAAAAACGCATACGCCCTTTTTGGCCAAGTGCATCATTGTGGACGTTCTGCCTCTTTTCCTATGCTTTACATGCAATTCCAGTCTACCTCCTGAAATCAGTTTCCTGCAATTCTACCCCGCTTTCAACTCCTCTTGGCAGCCTTACTTCAATATATTTTTGGACGATAGCTGTGATTTATAACTCTGCAGGTTTGGGAATTACAGTGCCCCTGAGCTCATTTCTTCAACTCGCTTTCTTGTTATCTGGCCGCAACACCGCAGGATTGCTTCAGGCACTAGTGTTGTTCTGGAATGGCACGCTGAGCCTGTGGTTAATTCTTCTTCCTGGTGGGAAATGAGAGTTAAATTTGCCCGTCCAGACACCTCCAGCTAGTCTCTCATTGGTTCTCCCTATTCCTGTTCATCTTCCGCAGAAATTGCAAACTGGGCCAAACAGGAGGTTAAAGGCACTGACTCTCCAAGTGGGGAGAGTGTTAGTAAAGCGTCTGGAATGTTGCACCCGAGTACCAGGGGACGAAAACTGAGACACATTTGAACACGTTTCCCGATCACACGGTGGATCATACTCTGGGTTCCACATGCATGTTTTAGCTGAAGGAAGAATCCCTTAAACCTGGAGAGTTGAGACCCATGGAATGGGTACCATGCAATATGTCTTCAAAGGGTCTGCATTTGCTCACCGAACCTCACCAATCCTATCATTGCTGCACTTATGCCGCTGTACACACGCTTGATTCTCTTTCGGAGACATATAAATCCATAGGTTTTAAGATTCTTACTAGTCAGGTATATTCTTAGGCGTTTAATATGGCCGCTTGAGTCCACTTCGTTCAGCAAGGAGTAGCTCTTGTCTATTACATATTTGGCTTATGGAACGGTATCTGTGCTAATTTCAATCTCTGGTTTTATGCAGCACCCCAACTCCCCTTCCCCCTTAAGCAAGCATAAGTTGGTTTTCTACTTTTGAGACCCTGTTCTGTTTTGTAATTCAGTTCCTGTGTAGCCAAGTTTACATTCCGTGTATTAGTGATAACTTATGTTGTTTCTTTTTCTGTGTGACTTATTTCACTTAGAATCATCGTACCTGAATCCACTCATATATGCTTCTATGGGCCTGATGACATAGATTTTATTGCTGAGTGATATTGCATTGTACGTAAGTACCACAATGTCTTTATCCATTTTTTGCTTTCTGCCATATTGAACTTGTACTGTAAACGAGGTTCTTGTAAACAGAGCCGTCCCAAACTTTCGGGTGGCTGTGTCTTTTTGATTTTAATTTCCCTAAGCTATAGGACCATAAGTGTAAGTGCACTAGGCTGTGTTGCTTTGTTTTTTAGATGTTTCAGGAAACACCATACACTTCTCCAGAGTGGCTGTTGGCAACTTACATCCTGCCCATCAGCATAACAAGGCTCCCAGTTCTCCATGGCCTGTCCTGCCTTTCTGGATTTTACACTTTTTTCAGATGTCCCTTTGGAGCGGGTGGCAGTGAGACTTCATTGTAGTGCAGATTTCCTTTGCAAGCTTGCTAGGTTGGCCAAAAAGGGAGTATGCGTCTTTTCCTGAATATATTCAGGAAAAACCCATACACCCTTTTTGGCCAAGTGCATTACTGTGGAAGTTCTGCCTCTTTTCCTATGATTTACATGCAATTCCAGTCTACCTCCTGAAATCGGTTTCCTGTAATTCTGCCCTGCTTTCAAGTCCTCTTGGCAGCGATACTTCAATATATTTTTGGACGATAGCTGTCATTTATAACTCTGCAGGTTTGTGAATGACAGTGCCCCTGAGCTCCTTTCTTCAACTCGCTTTCTTGTGAGCGGGCTGAAACACCGCAGGATTGCTTCAGGCCCTAGTGTGTTTCCGGCACGGCACGCTGAGCCTTTGGTTAATTCCTCTTCCTGGTGGGAAATGAGAGTTAAATTTGCCCGTCCAGACACCTCCAGCTAGTCTCTCATTGGTTCTCCCTATTCCTGTTCATTTTCCGCAGAAATTGCAAACTGGGCCAAACAGGAGGTTAAAGGCACTGACTCTCCAAGTGGGGAGAGTGTTAGTAAAGCATCTAGAATGTTGCACCTGAGTTCCAGGGGACGAAAACTGAGACACATTTGAACACGTTTCCCGAACACATGGTGGATCATACTCTGGGTACCACATGCATGTTTTAGCTGAAGGAAGAATCCCTTAAACCTGGAGAGTTGAGACCCATGGAATGGGTACCATGCAATATGACTTCAAAGGGTCTGCATTTGCTCACCAAACCTCACCAATCCTATCACTGCTGCGTTTATGCCGCTGTACACATGCTTGATTCTCTTTCGGGGACATATAAATCCATAGGTTTTAAGATTCTTACTAGTCAGGTATATTCTTAGGCGTTTAATATGGGGTGTTGAGTCCACTTCGTTGAGCAAGGAGTAGCTCTTGTCTATTACATATTTGGCTTATGGAACGGTATCTGTGCTAATTTCAATCTCTGGTTTTATGCAGCACCCCAGCTCAACTTTCCCCTTAAGCAAGCATAAGTTGGTTTTCTACATTTGAGACCCTGTTCTGTTTTGTAATTCAGTTCCTGTGTAGCCAAGTTTACGTGCCGTGTATTAGTGATATCTTATGATATTTCTTTTTCTGTGTGACTTATTTCACTTAGAATCATCGTACCTGAATCCACTCATTATGCTGCTATGGGCCTGATGACATAGATTTCATTGCTGACTGATTTGCATTGTACGTAAATACCACAACCTCTTTATCCATTTTTCGCTTTCTGTGATATTGAACTTGTACCGTAACCGAGGTTCTTGTAAACAGAGCCATCCCAAACTTTGGGGTGCCTGTGTCTTTTTGATTTTAATTTCCCTAAGCTATAGGACCATAAGTGGAAGTGCCATAGGCTCTGTTGCTTTGTTTTGTAGATGTTTCAGGAAACACCATACACTTCTCCAGAGTGGCTGTTGGCAATTTACATCCCGCCCATCAGCATATCAAGGCTCCCAGTTCTCCATGGCCTGTCCTGCCTTTCTGGATTTTACAATTTTTTCAGATGGCCCTTTTGACCGGGGGGGCAGTGAGACTTCATTGTAGTGCAGATTTCCTTTGCAAGCTTGCTTGGTTGGACAAAAAGGCGTATGCGTTTTTTCCTGAATATTTTCAGGAAAAAACGCATACGCACTTTTTGGCCAAGTGCATCACTGTGGACGTTCTGCCTCTTTTCCTATGCTTTACATGCAATTCCAGTCTACCTCCTGAAATCGGTTTCCTGCAATTCTGCCCCACTTTCAAGTCCTCTTGGCAGCCTTACTTCAATATATTTTTGGATGATAGCTGTCATTTATAACTCTGCAGGTTTGTGAATGACAGTGCCCCTGAGCTCCTTTCTTCAACTCGCTTTCTTGTGAGCTGGCCGCAACATCGCAGGATTGCTTCAGGCCCTAGTGTGGTTCCGGCACGGCACGCTGAATCTTTGTTTAACTCCTCTTCCTGGTGGGAAATCAGAGTTAAATTTGCCTGTCCAGACACCTCCAGCTAGTCTCTCATTGGTTCTCCCTATTCCTGTTCATCTTACGCAGAAATTGCAAACTGGGCAAACAGGAGTTTAAAGGCACTGACTCTCCAAGTGGGGAGAGTGTTAGTAAAGCGTCTGGAATGTTGCACCTGAGTACCTGGCGACGAAAACTGAGACACATTTGAACACGTTTCCCGGTCACACGGCGGATCATACGCTGGGTTCCACATGCATGTTTTAGCTGAAGGAAGAATCCCTTAAACCTGGAGAGTTGAGACCCATGGAATGGGTACCATGCAATATGACTTCAAAGGGTCTGCATTTGCTCACCGAACCTCACCAATCCTATCACTGCTGCGTTTATGCCGCTGTACACACGCTTGATTCTCTTTGGAGCCATATAAATCCAAAGGTTTCAAGATTCTTACTAGTCAGGTATATTCTTAGGCGTTTAATATGGGGTGTTGTGTGCACTTCGTTGAGCAAGGAGTAGTTCTTCTCTATTACATATATGGCTTATGGAACGGTATCTGTGCTAATTTCAATCTCTGGTTTCATGCACCGCCCAAACTCACCTTTCCCCTTAAGCAAGCATAAGTTGGTTTTCTACATTTGAGCCACTGTTCTGTTTTGTAATTCGGTTCCTGTGTAGCCAAGGTTACATTCCCTGTATTAGTGATATCTTCTGATGTTTCTTTTTCTGTGTGACTTATTTCACTTAGAATCATTGTACCTGAATCCACTCATTATGCTGCTACAGGCCTCATGACATAGATTTCATTGCTGAGTGATATTGCATTGTACGTAAGTACCACAACTTCTTTATCCATTTTTCGCTTTCTGTGATATTGAACTCGTACCATAAACGAGGTTCTTGTAAACAGAGCCATCCCAAACTTTGGGGTGGCTGTGTCTTTTTGATTTTAATTTCCCTAAGCTATAGGACCATAAGTGGAAGTGCCCTAGGCTCTGTTGCTTTGTTTTTTAGATGTTTCAGGAAACACCATACACTTCTCCAGAGGGGCTGTTGGCAATTTACATCCCACCCATCAGCATAACAAGGCTCCCAGGTCTCCATGGCCTGTCCTGCCTTTCTGGATTTTACACTTTTTTCAGATTGTTCTTTTGACCGGGGGGCAGTGAGACTTCATTGAAGTGCAGATTTCCTTTGCAAGCTTGCTTGGTTGGCCAAAAGGTGCGTATGCGTTTTTTCCTGAATATATTCAGGAAAAAATGCATAAGACCTTTTTGGCCAAGTGCATCATTGTGGAAGTTCTGTCTCTTTTCCTATGCTTTACATGCAACTCCAGCCTAACTCCTGAAATCGGTTTCCTGCAATTCTGCCCCACTTTCAAGTCCTCTTGGCAGCCTTACTTCAATATATTTTTGGACGATAGCTGTCATTTATAACTCTGCAGGTTTGAGAATTACAGTGCCCCTGAGCTCCTTTCTTCAACTCACTTTCTTGTGAGCTGGCCGCAACACCGCAGGATTGCTTCAGGCCCTAGTGCGGTTCTGGCATGGCATGCTGAGCCTTTGGTTAATTCCTCTTCCTGGTTGGAAATGAGAGTTAAATTTGCCCGTCCAGACACCTCCAGCTAGTCTCTCATTGGTTCTCCCTATTCCTGTTCATTTTCCGCAGAAAGTGCAAACTGGGCCAAACAGGAGGTTAAAGGCACTGACTCTCCAAGTGGGGAGAGTGTTAGTAAAGCGTCTGGAATGTTGCACCCGAGTACCAGGGGAGGAAATCTGAGACACCTTTGAACACGTTTCCCGATCACACGGTGGATCATACTCTGGGTTCCACATGCATGTTTTAGCTGAAGGAAGAATCCCTTAAACCTGGAGAGTTGAGACCCATGGAATGGGTACCATGCAATATGACTTCAAAGGGTCTGCATTTGCTCACCAAACCTCACCAATCCTATCACTGCTGCGTTTATGCCGCTGTACACATGCTTGATTCTCTTTCGGAGACATATAAATCCATAGGTTTTAATATTCTTACTAGTCAGTTATATTCTTAGGCGTTTAAAATGGGGTGTTGAGTCCACTTCGTTGAGCATGGAGTAGCTCTTGCTATTATATATTTGGCTTATGGAACGGTATCTGTGTTAATTTCAATCTCTGGTTTTATGCAGCACCCCAACTCACCTTTCCCCTTAAGCAAGCATAAGTTGGTTTTCTACAATTGAGACCCTGTTCTGTTTTGTAATTCAGTTCCTGTGTAGCCAAGATTGCATTCTGTGTATTAGTGATATCTTATGATGTTTCTTTTTCTGTGTGACTTATTTCAGTTAGAATCATCTTACCTGTATTCACTCATTATGCTGCTATGGGCCTGATGACACAGATTTCATTGCTGAGTGATATTGCATTGTATGTAAGTACCACAACTTCTTTATCCATTTTTCGCTTTCTGTGATATTGAACTTGTACCGTAAATGAGGTTCTTGTAAACAGAGCCGTCCCAAACTTTGGGGTGGCTGTGTCTTTTTGATTTTAATTTCCCTAAGCTATAGGACCATAAGTGGAAGTGCCCTAGGCTCTGTTGCTTTGTTTTTTAGATGTTTCAGGAAACACCATACACTTCTCCAGAGTGGCTGTTGGAAATTTACATCCCGCCCATCAGCATAACAAGGCTCCCAGTTCTCCATGGCCTGTCCTGCCTTTCTGGATTTTACACATTTTTCAGATGGCCCTTTTGACCGGGGGGCAGTGAGACTTCATTGTAGTGCAGATTTCATTTGCAAGCCTGCTTGGTTGGCCAAAAAGAGCGTATGAGTTTTTTCCTGAGGAAAAAACACATACGTCCTTTTTGGCCAAGTGCATCATTGTGGACATTCTGCCTCTTTTCCTATGCTTTACATGCAATTCCAGTCTACCTCCTGAAATCAGTTTCCTGCAATTCTGCCCCGCTTTCAAGATCTCTTGGCAGCCTTACTTCAATATATTTTTGGACGATAGCTGTCATTTATAACTCTGCAGGTTTGTGAATGACAGTGCCCCTGAGCTCCTTTCCTCAACTCGCTTTCTTGTGAGCTGGTCGCAACACTGCAGGATTGCTTCAGGCCCTAGTGTGGTTCCGCCACGGCACGCTGAGCCTTTGTTTAATTCCTCTTCCTGGTGGGAAATGAGAGTTAAATTTGCCCGTCCAGACACCTCCAGCTAGTCTCTCATTGGCTCTCCCTATTCCTGTTAATCTTCCGCAGAAATTGCAAACTGGGCCAAACAGGAGGTTAAAGGCAGTGACTCTCCAAGTGGAGAGAGTGTTAGTAAAGCGTCTGGAATGTTGCCCCCGAGTACCAGGGGACGAAAACTGAGACACATTTGAACACATTTCCCGATCACACGGTGGATCATACTCTGGGTTCCACATGCATGTTTTAGCTGAAGGAAGAATCCCTTAAACCTGGAGAGTTGAGACCCATGGAATGGGTACCATGCAATATGACTTCAAAGGGTCTGCATTTGCTCACCGAACCTCACCAATCCTATCACTGCTGCGTTTATGCTGCTGTACACACGCTTGATTCTCTTTCGGAGACATATAAATCCATAGGTTTTAAGATTCTTACTAGTCAGGTATATACTTAGGCATTTAATATGGGGTGTTGAGTGCACTTCGTTGAGCAAGGAGTAGCTCTTGTCTATTACATATTTGGCTTATGGAACGGTATCTGTGCTAATTTCAATCTCTGGTTTTATGCAGCACCCCAACTCACCATTCCCCTTAAGCAAGCATAAGTTGGTTTTCTACATTTGAGACCCTGTTCTGTTTTGTAATTCAGTTGCTGTGTAGCCAAGTTTACATTCCGTGTAGTAGTGATATCTTATGATGTTTCTTTTTCTGTGTGACTTATTTCACTTAGAATCATCGTACCTGAATCCACTCATTATGCTGCTACGGGCCTGATGACATAGATTTCATTGCTGAGTGATATTGCATTGTACGTAAGTACCAGAACTTCTTTACCCATTTTTCGCTTTCTGCGATATTGAACTTGTACTGTAAACAAGGTTCTGGTAAACAGAGCCTCCACAAACTTTGGGGTGGCTGTGTCTTTTTGATTTTAATTTCCCTAAGCTTTAGGACCATAAGTGGAAGTGCCCTAGGCTCTGTTGCTTTGCTTTTAGATGTTTCAGGAAACACCATACACTTCTCCTGAGTGGCTGTTGGCAATTTACATGCAGCCCATCAGCATAACAAGGCTCCCAGTTCTCCATGGCCTGTCCTGCCTTTCTGGATTTTACACTTTTTTCAGATGGCCCTTTTGACTGGGGGGAAGTGAGACTTCATTTTAGTGCAGATATCCTTTGCAAGCTTGCTAGGTTGGCCAAAAAGGGCGTATGCGTCTTTTCCTGAATATATTCAGGAAAAACCCATACGCCCTTTTTGGCCAAGTGCATTACTGTGGAAGTTCTGCCTCTTTTCCTATGATTTACATGCAATTCCAGTCTACCTCCTGAAATCGGTTTCCTGCAATTCTGCCCCGCTTTCAAGTCCTCTTGGCAGCGTTACTTCAATATATTTTTGGACGATAGCTGTCATTTATGACTCTGCAGGTTTGTGAATGACAGTGCCCCTGAGCTCCTTTCTTCAACTCGCTTTCTTGTGAGCGGGCCGCAACACCGCAGGATTGCTTCAGGCCCTAGTGTGGTTCCGGCACGGCACGCTGAGCCTTTGGTTAATTCCTCTTCCTGGTGGTAAATGAGAGTTAAATTTGCCCGTCCAGACACCTCCAGCTAGTCTCTCATTGGTTCTCCCTATTCCTGTTCATTTTCCGCAGAAATTGCAAACTGGGAAAAACAGGAGGTTAAAGGCACTGACTCTCCAAGAGGGGAGAGTGTTAGTAAAGCGTCTGGAATGTTGCACCCGAGTACCAGGGGACGAAAACTGAGACACATTTGAACACACTTCCTGATCACATGGTGGATCATACTCTGGGTTTCACATGCATGTTTTAGCTGAAGGAAGAATCCCTTAAACCTGGAGAGTTGAGACCCATGGAATGGGTACCATGCAATATGACTTCAATGGGTCTGCATTTGCTCACCGAACCTCACCAATCCTATCACTGCTGCGTTTATGCCGCTGTACACATGCTTCATTCTCTTTCGGGGACATATAAATCCATAGGTTTTAAGATTCTTACTAGTCAGGTATATGCTTAGGCGTTTAATATGGCGTGTTGAGTCCACTTCGTTGAGCAAGGAGTAGCTCTTGTCTATTACATATTTGGCTTATGGAATGGTATCTGTGCTAATTTCAATGTCTGGTTTTATGCAGCACCCCAACTCACCTTTCCCCTTAAGCAAGCATAAGTTGGTTTTCTACATTTGAGACCCTGTTCTGTTTTGTAATTCAGTTCCTGTGTAGCCACGTTTACATTCCGTGTATTAGTGATATCTTACGATGTTTCATTTTCTGTGTGACATATTCAACTTAGAATCATCGTACCTGAATCCACTCATTATGCTGCTACGGGCCTGATGACATAGATTTCATTGCTGAGTGATATTGCATTGTACGTAAGTACCACAACGTCTTTATCCATTTTTCGCTTTCTGCGATATTGAACTTGTACCGTAAACGAGGTTCTTGTAAACACAGCCGTCCCAAACTTTGGGGTGGCTGTGTCTTTTTTATTTTAATTTCCCTAAGCTATAGGACCATAAGTGGAAGTGCCCTAGGCTCTGTTGTTTTGTTGTTTAGATGTTTCAGGAAACACCATACACTTCTCCAGAGTGGCTGTTGGCAATTTACATCCCGCCCATCAGCATAACAAGGCTCCCAGTTCTCCATGGCCTGTCCTGCCTTTCTGGATTTTACACTTTTTTCAGATGGCCCTTTTGACTGGGGGGAAGTGAGACTTCATTTTAGTGCAGATATCCTTTGCAAGCTTGCTAGGTTGGCCAAAAAGGGCGTATGCGTCTTTTCCTGAATATATTCAGGAAAAACCCATACGCCCTTTTTGGCCAAGTGCATTACTGTGGAAGTTCTGCCTCTTTTCCTATGATTTACATGCAATTCCAGTCTACCTCCTGAAATCGGTTTCCTGCAATTCTGCCCCGCTTGCAAGTCCTCTTGGCAGCGTTACTTCAATATATTTTTGGACGATAGCTGTCATTTATGACTCTGCAGGTTTGTGAATGACAGTGCCCCTGAGCTCCTTTCTTCAACTCGCTTTCTTGTGAGCGGGCCGCAACACCGCAGGATTGCTTCAGGCCCTAGTGTGGTTTCGGCACGGCACGCTGAGCCTTTGGTTAATTCCTCTTCCTGGTGGTAAATGAGAGTTAAATTTGCCCGTCCAGACACCTCCAGCTAGTCTCTCATTGGTTCTCCCTATTCCTGTTCATTTTCCGCAGAAATTGCAAACTGGGAAAAACAGGAGGTTAAAGGCACTGACTCTCCAAGAGGGGAGAGTGTTAGTAAAGCGTCTGGAATGTTGCACCCGAGTACCAGGGGACGAAAACTGAGACACATTTGAACACACTTCCTGATCACATGGTGGATCATACTCTGGGTTTCACATGCATGTTTTAGCTGAAGGAAGAATCCCTTAAACCTGGAGAGTTGAGACCCATGGAATGGGTACCATGCAATATGACTTCAATGGGTCTGCATTTGCTCACCGAACCTCACCAATCCTATCACTGCTGCCTTTATGCCGCTGTACACATGCTTCATTCTCTTTCGGGGACATATAAATCCATAGGTTTTAAGATTCTTACTAGTCAGGTATATGCTTAGGCGTTTAATATGGCGTGTTGAGTCCACTTCGTTGAGCAAGGAGTAGCTCTTGTCTATTACATATTTGGCTTATGGAATGGTATCTGTGCTAATTTCAATGTCTGGTTTTATGCAGCACCCCAACTCACCTTTCCCCTTAAGCAAGCATAAGTTGGTTTTCTACATTTGAGACCCTGTTCTGTTTTGTAATTCAGTTCCTGTGTAGCCACGTTTACATTCCGTGTATTAGTGATATCTTACGATGTTTCATTTTCTGTGTGACATATTCAACTTAGAATTATCGTACCTGAATCCACTCATTATGCTGCTACGGGCCTGATGACATAGATTTCATTGCTGAGTGATATTGCATTGTACGTAAGTACCACAACGTCTTTATCCATTTTTCGCTTTCTGCGATATTGAACTTGTACCGTAAACGAGGTTCTTGTAAACAGAGCCGTCCCAAACTTTGGGGTGGCTGTGTCTTTTTTATTTTAATTTCCCTAAGCTATAGGACCATAAGTGGAAGTGCCCTAGGCTCTGTTGTTTTGTTGTTTAGATGTTTCAGGAAACACCATACACTTCTCCAGAGTGGCTGTTGGCAATTTACATCCCGCCCATCAGCATAACAAGGCTCCCAGTTCTCCATGGCCTGTCCTGCCTTTCTGGATTTTACACTTTTTTCAGATTGTTCTTTTGACCGGGGGGCAGTGAGACTTCATTGAAGTGCAGATTTCCTTTGCAAGCTTGCTTGGTTGGCCAAAAGGTGCGTATGCGTTTTTTCCTGAATATATTCAGGAAAAAATGCATAAGACCTTTTTGGCCAAGTGCATCATTGTGGAAGTTCTGTCTCTTTTCCTATGCTTTACATGCAACTCCAGCCTAACTCCTGAAATCGGTTTCCTGCAATTCTGCCCCACTTTCAAGTCCTCTTGGCAGCCTTACTTCAATATATTTTTGGACGATAGCTGTCATTTATAACTCTGCAGGTTTGAGAATTACAGTGCCCCTGAGCTCCTTTCTTCAACTCACTTTCTTGTGAGCTGGCCGCAACACCGCAGGATTGCTTCAGGCCCTAGTGCGGTTCTGGCATGGCATGCTGAGCCTTTGGTTAATTCCTCTTCCTGGTTGGAAATGAGAGTTAAATTTGCCCGTCCAGACACCTCCAGCTAGTCTCTCATTGGTTCTCCCTATTCCTGTTCATTTTCCGCAGAAAGTGCAAACTGGGCCAAACAGGAGGTTAAAGGCACTGACTCTCCAAGTGGGGAGAGTGTTAGTAAAGCGTCTGGAATGTTGCACCCGAGTACCAGGGGAGGAAATCTGAGACACCTTTGAACACGTTTCCCGATCACACGGTGGATCATACTCTGGGTTCCACATGCATGTTTTAGCTGAAGGAAGAATCCCTTAAACCTGGAGAGTTGAGACCCATGGAATGGGTACCATGCAATATGACTTCAAAGGGTCTGCATTTGCTCACCAAACCTCACCAATCCTATCACTGCTGCGTTTATGCCGCTGTACACATGCTTGATTCTCTTTCGGAGACATATAAATCCATAGGTTTTAATATTCTTACTAGTCAGTTATATTCTTAGGCGTTTAAAATGGGGTGTTGAGTCCACTTCGTTGAGCATGGAGTATCTCTTGCTATTATATATTTGGCTTATGGAACGGTATCTGTGCTAATTTCAATCTCTGGTTTTATGCAGCACCCCAACTCACCTTTCCCCTTAAGCAAGCATAAGTTGGTTTTCTACAATTGAGACCCTGTTCTGTTTTGTAATTCAGTTCCTGTGTAGCCAAGATTGCATTCTGTGTATTAGTGATATCTTATGATGTTTCTTTTTCTGTGTGACTTATTTCAGTTAGAATCATCTTACCTGTATTCACTCATTATGCTGCTATGGGCCTGATGACACAGATTTCATTGCTGAGTGATATTGCATTGTATGTAAGTACCACAACTTCTTTATCCATTTTTCGCTTTCTGTGATATTGAACTTGTACCGTAAATGAGGTTCTTGTAAACAGAGCCATCCCAAACTTTTGGGTGGCTGTGTCTTTTTGATTTGAATTTCCCTAAGCTATAGGACCATTAGTGGACATGCCCTAGGCTCTGTTGCTTTGTTTTTTAGATGTTTCAGGAAACACCATACACTTCTCCAGAGTGGCTGTTGGAAATTTACATCCCGCCCATCAGCATAACAAGGCTCCCAGTTCTCCATGGCCTGTCCTGCCTTTCTGGATTTTACACATTTTTCAGATGGCCCTTTTGACCGGGGGGCAGTGAGACTTCATTGTAGTGCAGATTTCATTTGCAAGCCTGCTTGGTTGGCCAAAAAGAGCGTATGAGTTTTTTCCTGAGGAAAAAACACATACGTCCTTTTTGGCCAAGTGCATCATTGTGGACATTCTGCCTCTTTTCCTATGCTTTACATGCAATTCCAGTCTACCTCCTGAAATCAGTTTCCTGCAATTCTGCCCCGCTTTCAAGATCTCTTGGCAGCCTTACTTCAATATATTTTTGGACGATAGCTGTCATTTATAACTCTGCAGGTTTGTGAATGACAGTGCCCCTGAGCTCCTTTCCTCAACTCGCTTTCTTGTGAGCTGGCCGCAACACTGCAGGATTGCTTCAGGCCCTAGTGTGGTTCCGCAACGGCACGCTGAGCCTTTGTTTAATTCCTCTTCCTGGTGGGAAATGAGAGTTAAATTTGCCCGTCCAGACACCTCCAGCTAGTCTCTCATTGGCTCTCCCTATTCCTGTTCATCTTATGCAGAATTTGCAAACTGGGCCAAACAGGTGTTTAAAGGCACTGACTCTCCAAGTGGGGAGAGTGTTAGTAAAGAGTCTGGAATGTTGCACCCGAGTACCTGGGGACGAAAACTGAGAAACATTTGAACACGTTTCCCGATCACACGGCGTATCATATGCTGGGTTCCACATGCATGTTTTAGCTGAAGGAAGAATCCCTTAAACCTGGAGAGTTGAGACCCATGGAATGGGTACCATGCAATATGACTTCAAAGGGTCTGCATTTGCTCACCGAACCTCACCAATCCTATCACTGCTGCGTTTATGTCGCTGTACACACGCTTGATTCTCTTTCGGAATCATATGAATCAATAGGTTTTAAGATTCTTACTAGTCAGGTATATTCTTAGGCGTTTAATATGGGGTGTTGAGTCCACTTCGTTGAGCAAGGAGTAGCTCTTCTCTATTACATATTTGGCTTTTGGAACGGTATCTGTGCTAATTTCAATCTCTGGTTTTATGCAGCACCCCAACTCACCTTTCCCCTTAAGCAAGCATAAGTTGGTTTTCTACATTTGAGACCCTGTTCTGTTTTGTAATTCAGTTCCTGTGTAGCCAAGTTTACATTCTGTGTAGTAGTGATATCTTATGATGTTTCTTTTTCTGTGTGACTTATTTCACTTAGAATCATCGTACCTGATTCCACTCATTATGCTGCTATGGGCGTGATGACATAGATTTCATTGCTGAGTGATATTGCATTGTACGTAAGTACCACAACTTCTTTATCCATTTTTCGCTCTGCGATATTGAACTTGTACCGTAAAAGAGGTTATTGTAAACAGTGCCATCCCAACTTTGGGGTGGCTGTGTCTTTTTGATTTTTATTTCCCTAAATTATAGGACCATAAGTGGAAGTACCCTAGGCTCTGTTGTTTTGTTTTTTAGATGTTTCAGGAAACACCATACACTTCTTCAGAGTGGCTGTTGACAATTTACATCCCGCCCATCAGCATAACAAGGCTCCCAGTTCTCCATGGCCTGTCCTGCCTTTCTGGATTTTACACTTTTTTCAGATGGCCCTTTTGACCGGGGGGAGTGAGACTACATTGTAGTGCCGATTTCCTTTGCAAGCTTGCTTGGTTGGCCAAAAAGGGCGTATGCGTTTTTTCCTGAATATATTCAGGAAAAAACGCATACGCCCTTTTTGGCCAAGTGCATCATTGTGGACGTTCTGCCTCTTTTCCTATGCTTTACATGCAATTCCAGTCTACCTCCTGAAATCAGTTTCCTGCAATTCTACCCCGCTTTCAACTCCTCTTGGCAGCCTTACTTCAATATATTTTTGGACGATAGCTGTGATTTATAACTCTGCAGGTTTGGGAATTACAGTGCCCCTGAGCTCTTTTCTTCAACTCGCTTTCTTGTGAGCTGTCCGCAACACCGCAGGATTGCTTCAGGCACTAGTGTTGTTCTGGAATGGCACGCTGAGCCTGTGGTTAATTCCTCTTCCTGGTGGGAAAGGAGAGTTAAATTTGCCCGTCCAGACACCTCCAGCTAGTCTCTCATTGGTTCTCCCTATTCCTGTTCATCTTCCGCAGAAATTGCAAACTGGGCCAAACAGGAGGTTAAAGGCACTGACTCTCCAAGTGGGGAGAGTGTTACTAAAGCGTCTGGAATGTTGCACCCGAGTACCAGGGGACGAAAACTGAGACACATTTGAACACGTTTCCCGATCACACGGTGGATCATACTCTGGGTTCCACATGCATGTTTTAGCTGAAGGAAGAATCCCTTAAACCTGGAGAGTTGAGACCCATGGAATGGGTACCATGCAATATGTCTTCAAAGGGTCTGCATTTGCTCACCGAACCTCACCAATCCTATCATTGCTGCATTTATGCCGCTGTACACACGCTTGATTCTCTTTCGGAGACATATAAATCCATAGGTTTTAAGATTCTTACTAGTCAGGTATATTCTTAGGCGTTTAATATGGCGGCTTGAGTCCACTTCGTTCAGCAAGGAGTAGCTCTTGTCTATTACACATTTGGCTTATGGAACGGTATCTGTGCTAATTTCAATCTCTGGTTTTATGCCGCACCCCAACTCCCCTTCCCCCTTAAGCAAGCATAAGTTGGTTTTCTACTTTTGAGACCCTGTTCTGTTTTGTAATTCAGTTCCTGTGTAGCCAAGTTTACATTCCGTGTATTAGTGATATCTTATGTTGTTTCTTTTTCTGTGTGACTTATTTCACTTAGAATTATCGTACCTGAATCCACTCATTTATGCTTCTATGGGCCTGATGACATAGATTTCATTGCTGAGTGATATTGCATTGTACGTAAGTACCACAATGTCTTTATCCATTTTTTGCTTTCTGCCATATTGAACTTGTACCGTAAACGAGGTTCTTGTAAACAGAGCCGTCCCAAACTTTCGGGTGGCTGTGTCTTTTTGATTTTAATTTCCCTAAGCTATAGGACCATAAGTGGAAGTGCCCTAGGCTGTGTTGCTTTGTTTTTTAGATGTTTCAGGAAACACCATACACTTCTCCAGAGTGGCTGTTGGCAACTTACATCCTGCCCATGAGCCATAACAAGGCTCCCAGTTCTCCATGGCCTGTCCTGCCTTTCTGGATTTTACACTTTTTTCAGATGGCCCTTTTGAGCGGGGGGCAGTGAGACTTCATTGTAGTGCAGATTTCCTTTGCAAGCTTGCTAGGTTGGCCAAAAAGGGCGTATGTGTCTTTTCCTGAATATATTCAGGAAAAACCCATACGCCCTTTTTGGCCAAGTGCATTACTGTGGAAGTTCTGCCTCTTTTCCTATGATTTACATGCAATTCCAGTCTACCTCCTGAAATCTGTTTCCTGCAATTCTGCCCCGCTTTCAAGTCCTCTTGGCAGCGTTACTTCAATATATTTTTGGACGATAGCTGTCATTTATAACTCTGCAGGTTTGTGAATGACAGTGCCCCTGAGCTCCTTTCTTCAACTCGCTTTCTTGTGAGCGGGCCGCAACACCGCAGGATTGCTTCAGGCCCTAGTGTGGTTCCGGCACGGCACCCTGAGCCTTTGGTTAATTCCTCTTCCTGGTGGGAAATGAGAGTTAAATTTGCCCGTCCAGACACCTCCAGCTAGTCTCTCATTGGTTCTCCCTATTCCTGTTCATTTTCCGCAGAAATTGCAAACTGGGCCAAACAGGAGGTTAAAGGCACTGACTCTCCAAGTGGGGAGAGTGTTAGTAAAGCATCTGGAATTTTGCACCCGAGTACCTGGGGACGAAAACTGAGAAACATTTGAACATGTTTCCCGATCACACGGCGTATCATATGCTGGGTTCCACATGCATGTTTTAGCTGAAGGAAGAATCCCTTAAACCTGGAGAGTTGAGACCCATGGAATGGGTACCATGCAATATGACTTCAAAGGGTCTGCATTTGCTCACCGAACCTCACCAATCCTATCACTGCTGCGTTTATGCCGCTGTACACACGCTTGATTCTCTTTCGGAATCATATAAATCCATAGGTTTTAAGATTCTTACTAGTCAGGTATATTCTTAGGCGTTTAATATGGGGTGTTGAGTCCACTTCGTTGAGCAAGGAGTAGCTCTTCTCTATTACATATTTGGCTTATGGAAAGGTATCTGTGCTAATTTCAATCTCTGGTTTTATGCAGCACCCCAACTCACCTTTCCCCTTAAGCAAGCATAAGTTGGTTTTCTACATTTGAGACCCTGTTCTGTTTTGTAATTCAGTTCCTGTGTAGCCAAGTTTACATTCCGTGTATTAGTGATATCTTATGATGTTTCTTTTTCTGTGTGACTTATTTCACTTAGAATCTTTGTACCTGAATCCACTCATTATGCTGCTATGGGCCTGATGACATAGATTTCATTGCTGAGTGATATTGCATTCTACGTAAGTACCACAACTTCTTTATCCATCTTTCGCTTTCTGCGATATTGCACTTGTACCGTAAACGAGGTTCTTGTAAACAGAGCCGTCCCAAATTTGGGGTGGCTGTGTCTTTTAGATTTTAATTTCCCTAAGCTATAGGACCATAAGTGGAAGTGCCCTAGGCTTTGTTGCTTTGTTTCTTAGATGTTTCAGGAAACACCATACACTTCTCCAGAGTGGCTGTTGGCAACATGCATCTCGCCCATCAGCATAACAAGGCTCCCAGTTCCCCGTGGCCTGTCCTGCTTTTCTGGATTTTACACTTTTTTCAGATGGCCCTTTTGTCTGGGGGGAAGTGAGACTTCATTGTAGTGCAGATTTCCTTTGAAGCTTGCTTGGTTGGCCAAAAAGTGCGTATGCGTTTTTTCCTGAATATATTCAGGAAAAAACGCATATACACTTTTTGGCAAAGTGCATCATTGTGGACGTTCTGCCTCTTTTCCTATGCTTTACATGCAATTCCAGTCTACCTCCTGAAATCGGTTTCCTGCAATTCTGCCCCGCTTTCAAGTCCTCTTGGCAGCCTTACTTCAATATATTTTTGGACGATAGCTGTCGTTTATAACTCTGCAGGTTTGTGAATTACAGTTCCCCAGAGCTCCTTTCTTCAACTCGCTTACTTGTGAGCTGGCTGCAACACTGCAGGATTGCCTCAGGCCCTAGTGTGGTTCCTGCACGGCACGCTGAGCTTTTGGTTAATTCCTCTTCCTGGTGGGAAATGTGAGTTAAATTTGCACGTCCAGATACCTCCAGCTAGTCTCTCATTGGTTATCCCTATTTCTGTTCATCTTCCACAGAAATTGCAAACTGAGCCAAACAGGAGGTTAAAGGCACTGACTGTCCAAGTGGGGAGAGTGTTAGAAAAGCATCTGTAATGTTGCACCCGAGTACCAGGGGACGAAAACTGAGAGACATTTGAACACGTTTTCCGATCACACGGTGGATCATACTCTGGGTTCCACATGCATGTTTTAGCTGAAGGAAGAATCCCTTAAACCTGGAGAGTTGAGACCCATGGAAAGGGTGCCATGCAATATGACTTCAGAGGGTCTGCATTTGCTCACGGAACCTCACCAATCCTATCACTGCTGCGTTTATGACGCTGTACACACGTTTGATTCTCTTTCGGAGACATATAAATCCATAGGTTTTAAGATTCTTACTCGTCTGGTATATGCTTAGGCGCTTAATATGGGGTGTTGAGTCCACTTCGTTGAGCAAGGAGTAGCTCTTCTCTATTACATATTTGGCTTATGGAACGGTATCTGTGCTAATTTCAATCTCTGGTTTTATGCAGCACCCCAACTCACCTTTCCCCTTAAGCAAGCATAAGTTGGTTTTTTACATTTGAGACCCTGTTCTGTTTTGTAATTCAGTTCCTGTGTAGCCAAGTTTACATTCCGTGTAGTAGTGATATCTTATGATGTTTCTTTTTCTGTGTGACTTATTTCACTTAGAATCATTGTACCTGAATCCACTCATTATGCTGCTATGGGCGTGATGACATAGATTTCATTGCTGAGTGATATTGCATTGTACGTAAGTACCACAACTTCTTTATCCATCTTTCGCTTTCTGCGATATTGCACTTGTACCGTAAACGAGGTTCTTGTAAACAGAGCCGTCCCAAATTTGGGGTGGCTGTGTCTTTTAGATTTTAATTTCCCTAAGCTATAGGACCATAAGTGGAAGTGCCCTAGGCTTTGTTGCTTTGTTTCTTAGATGTTTCAGGAAACACCATACACTTCTCCAGAGTGGCTGTTGGCAACATGCATCTCGCCCATCAGCATAACAAGGCTCCCAGTTCCCCGTGGCCTGTCCTGCTTTTCTGGATTTTACACTTTTTTCAGATGGCCCTTTTGTCTGGGGGGAAGTGAGACTTCATTGTAGTGCAGATTTCCTTTGAAGCTTGCTTGGTTGGCCAAAAAGTGCGTATGCGTTTTTTCCTGAATATATTCAGGAAAAAACGCATATACACTTTTTGGCAAAGTGCATCATTGTGGACGTTCTGCCTCTTTTCCTATGCTTTACATGCAATTCCAGTCTACCTCCTGAAATCGGTTTCCTGCAATTCTGCCCCGCTTTCAAGTCCTCTTGGCAGCCTTACTTCAATATATTTTTGGACGATAGCTGTCGTTTATAACTCTGCAGGTTTGTGAATTACAGTTCCCCAGAGCTCCTTTCTTCAACTCGCTTACTTGTGAGCTGGCTGCAACACTGCAGGATTGCCTCAGGCCCTAGTGTGGTTCCTGCACGGCACGCTGAGCTTTTGGTTAATTCCTCTTCCTGGTGGGAAATGTGAGTTAAATTTGCACGTCCAGATACCTCCAGCTAGTCTCTCATTGGTTATCCCTATTTCTGTTCATCTTCCACAGAAATTGCAAACTGAGCCAAACAGGAGGTTAAAGGCACTGACTGTCCAAGTGGGGAGAGTGTTAGAAAAGCATCTGTAATGTTGCACCCGAGTACCAGGGGACGAAAACTGAGAGACATTTGAACACGTTTTCCGATCACACGGTGGATCATACTCTGGGTTCCACATGCATGTTTTAGCTGAAGGAAGAATCCCTTAAACCTGGAGAGTTGAGACCCATGGAAAGGGTGCCATGCAATATGACTTCAGAGGGTCTGCATTTGCTCACGGAACCTCACCAATCCTATCACTGCTGCGTTTATGACGCTGTACACACGTTTGATTCTCTTTCGGAGACATATAAATCCATAGGTTTTAAGATTCTTACTCGTCTGGTATATGCTTAGGCGCTTAATATGGGGTGTTGAGTCCACTTCGTTGAGCAAGGAGTAGCTCTTCTCTATTACATATTTGGCTTATGGAACGGTATCTGTGCTAATTTCAATCTCTGGTTTTATGCAGCACCCCAACTCACCTTTCCCCTTAAGCAAGCATAAGTTGGTTTTTTACATTTGAGACCCTGTTCTGTTTTGTAATTCAGTTCCTGTGTAGCCAAGTTTACATTCCGTGTAGTAGTGATATCTTATGATGTTTCTTTTTCTGTGTGACTTATTTCACTTAGAATCATTGTACCTGAATCCACTCATTATGCTGCTATGGGCGTGATGACATAGATTTCATTGCTGAGTGATATTGCATTGTACGTAAGTACCACAACTTCTTTATCCATCTTTCGCTTTCTGCGATATTGCACTTGTACCGTAAACGAGGTTCTTGTAAACAGAGCCGTCCCAAATTTGGGGTGGCTGTGTCTTTTAGATTTTAATTTCCCTAAGCTATAGGACCATAAGTGGAAGTGCCCTAGGCTTTGTTGCTTTGTTTCTTAGATGTTTCAGGAAACACCATACACTTCTCCAGAGTGGCTGTTGGCAACATGCATCTCGCCCATCAGCATAACAAGGCTCCCAGTTCCCCGTGGCCTGTCCTGCTTTTCTGGATTTTACACTTTTTTCAGATGGCCCTTTTGTCTGGGGGGAAGTGAGACTTCATTGTAGTGCAGATTTCCTTTGAAGCTTGCTTGGTTGGCCAAAAAGTGCGTATGCGTTTTTTCCTGAATATATTCAGGAAAAAACGCATATACACTTTTTGGCAAAGTGCATCATTGTGGACGTTCTGCCTCTTTTCCTATGCTTTACATGCAATTCCAGTCTACCTCCTGAAATCGGTTTCCTGCAATTCTGCCCCGCTTTCAAGTCCTCTTGGCAGCCTTACTTCAATATATTTTTGGACGATAGCTGTCGTTTATAACTCTGCAGGTTTGTGAATTACAGTTCCCCAGAGCTCCTTTCTTCAACTCGCTTACTTGTGAGCTGGCTGCAACACTGCAGGATTGCCTCAGGCCCTAGTGTGGTTCCTGCACGGCACGCTGAGCTTTTGGTTAATTCCTCTTCCTGGTGGGAAATGTGAGTTAAATTTGCACGTCCAGATACCTCCAGCTAGTCTCTCATTGGTTATCCCTATTTCTGTTCATCTTCCACAGAAATTGCAAACTGAGCCAAACAGGAGGTTAAAGGCACTGACTGTCCAAGTGGGGAGAGTGTTAGAAAAGCATCTGTAATGTTGCACCCGAGTACCAGGGGACGAAAACTGAGAGACATTTGAACACGTTTTCCGATCACACGGTGGATCATACTCTGGGTTCCACATGCATGTTTTAGCTGAAGGAAGAATCCCTTAAACCTGGAGAGTTGAGACCCATGGAAAGGGTGCCATGCAATATGACTTCAGAGGGTCTGCATTTGCTCACGGAACCTCACCAATCCTATCACTGCTGCGTTTATGACGCTGTACACACGTTTGATTCTCTTTCGGAGACATATAAATCCATAGGTTTTAAGATTCTTACTCGTCTGGTATATGCTTAGGCGCTTAATATGGGGTGTTGAGTCCACTTCGTTGAGCAAGGAGTAGCTCTTCTCTATTACATATTTGGCTTATGGAACGGTATCTGTGCTAATTTCAATCTCTGGTTTTATGCAGCACCCCAACTCACCTTTCCCCTTAAGCAAGCATAAGTTGGTTTTTTACATTTGAGACCCTGTTCTGTTTTGTAATTCAGTTCCTGTGTAGCCAAGTTTACATTCCGTGTAGTAGTGATATCTTATGATGTTTCTTTTTCTGTGTGACTTATTTCACTTAGAATCATCGTACCTGATTCCACTCATTATGCTGCTATGGGCGTGATGACATAGATTTCATTGCTGAGTGATATTGCATTGTACGTAAGTACCACAACTTCTTTATCCATTTTTCGCTCTGCGATATTGAACTTGTACCGTAAAAGAGGTTCTTGTAAACAGTGCCATCCCAACTTTGGGGTGGCTGTGTCTTTTTGATTTTAATTTCCCTAAATTATAGGACCATAAGTGGAAGTATCCTAGGCTCTGTTGTTTTGTTTTTTAGATGTTTCAGGAAACACCATACACTTCTTCAGAGTGGCTGTTGACAATTTACATCCCGCCCATCAGCATAACAAGGCTCCCAGTTCTCCATGGCCTGTCCTGCCTTTCTGGATTTTACACTTTTTTCAGATGGCCCTTTTGACCGGGGGGAGTGAGACTACATTGTAGTGCCGATTTCCTTTGCAAGCTTGCTTGGTTGGCCAAAAAGGGCGTATGCGTTTTTTCCTGAATATATTCAGGAAAAAACGCATACGCCCTTTTTGGCCAAGTGCATCATTGTGGACGTTCTGCCTCTTTTCCTATGCTTTACATGCAATTCCAGTCTACCTCCTGAAATCAGTTTCCTGCAATTCTACCCCGCTTTCAACTCCTCTTGGCAGCCTTACTTCAATATATTTTTGGACGATAGCTGTGATTTATAACTCTGCAGGTTTGGGAATTACAGTGCCCCTGAGTTCTTTTCTTCAACTCGCTTTCTTGTGAGCTGTCCGCAACACCGCAGGATTGCTTCAGGCACTAGTGTTGTTCTGGAATGGCATGCTGAGCCTGTGGTTAATTCCTCTTCCTGGTGGGAAAGGAGAGTTAAATTTGCCCGTCCAGACACCTCCAGCTAGTCTCTCATTGGTTCTCCCTATTCCTGTTCATCTTCCGCAGAAATTGCAAACTGGGCCAAACAGGAGGTTAAAGGCACTGACTCTCCAAGTGGGGAGAGTGTTACTAAAGCGTCTGGAATGTTGCAACCAAGGACCAGGCGACAACAACTGAGACACATTTGAACACGTTTCCCGATCACATGGTGGATCATACTCTGGGTTCCACATGCATGTTTTAGCTGAAGGAAGAATCCCTTAAACCTGGAGAGTTGAGACCCATGGAATGGGTACCATGCAATATGTCTTCAAAGGGTCTGCATTTGCTCACCGAACCTCACCAATCCTATCATTGCTGCATTTATGCCGCTGTACACACGCTTGATTCTCTTTCGGAGACATATAAATCCATAGGTTTTAAGATTCTTACTAGTCAGGTATATTCTTAGACGTTTAATATGGCGGCTTGAGTCCACTTCGTTCAGCAAGGAGTAGCTCTTGTCTATTACACATTTGGCTTATGGAACGGTATCTGTGCTAATTTCAATCTCTGGTTTTATGCCGCACCCCAACTCCCCTTCCCCCTTAAGCAAGCATAAGTTGGTTTTCTACTTTTGAGACCCTGTTCTGTTTTGTAATTCAGTTCCTGTGTAGCCAAGTTTACATTCCGTGTATTAGTGATATCTTATGTTGTTTCTTTTTCTGTGTGACTTATTTCACTTAGAATCATCGTACCTGAATCCACTCATTTATGCTTCTATGGGCCTGATGACATAGATTTTATTGCTGAGTGATATTGCATTGTACGTAAGTACCACAATGTCTTTATCCATTTTTTGCTTTCTGCCATATTGAACTTGTACCGTAAACGAGGTTCTTGTAAACAGAGCCGTCCCAAACTTTCGGGTGGCTGTGTCTTTTTGATTTTAATTTCCCTAAGCTATAGGACCATAAGTGGAAGTGCCCTAGGCTGTGTTGCTTTGTTTTTTAGATGTTTCAGGAAACACCATACACTTCTCCAGAGTGGCTGTTGGCAACTTACATCCTGCCCATCAGCCATAACAAGGCTCCCAGTTCTCCATGGCCTGTCCTGCCTTTCTGGATTTTACACTTTTTTCAGATGGCCCTTTTGAGCGGGGGGCAGTGAGACTTCATTGTAGTGCAGATTTCCTTTGCAAGCTTGCTAGGTTGGCCAAAAAGGGCGTATGTGTCTTTTCCTGAATATATTCAGGAAAAACCCATACGCCCTTTTTGGCCAAGTGCATTACTGTGGAAGTTCTGCCTCTTTTCCTATGATTTACATGCAATTCCAGTCTACCTCCTGAAATCGGTTTCCTGCAATTCTGCCCCGCTTTCAAGTCCTCTTGGCAGCGTTACTTCAATATATTTTTGGACGATAGCTGTCATTTATAACTCTGCAGGTTTGTGAATGACAGTGCCCCTGAGCTCCTTTCTTCAACTCGCTTTCTTGTGAGCGGGCCGCAACACCGCAGGATTGCTTCAGGCCCTAGTGTGGTTCCGGCACGGCACCCTGAGCCTTTGGTTAATTCCTCTTCCTGGTGGGAAATGAGAGTTAAATTTGCCCGTCCAGACACCTCCAGCTAGTCTCTCATTGGTTCTCCCTATTCCTGTTCATTTTCCGCAGAAATTGCAAACTGGGCCAAACAGGAGGTTAAAGGCACTGACTCTCCAAGTGGGGAGAGTGTTAGTAAAGCATCTGGAATTTTGCACCCGAGTACCTGGGGACGAAAACTGAGAAACATTTGAACATGTTTCCCGATCACACGGCGTATCATATGCTGGGTTCCACATGCATGTTTTAGCTGAAGGAAGAATCCCTTAAACCTGGAGAGTTGAGACCCATGGAATGGGTACCATGCAATATGACTTCAAAGGGTCTGCATTTGCTCACCGAACCTCACCAATCCTATCACTGCTGCATTTATGCCGCTGTACACACGCTTGATTCTCTTTCGGAATCATATAAATCCATAGGTTTTAAGATTCTTACTAGTCAGGTATATTCTTAGGCGTTTAATATGGGGTGTTGAGTCCACTTCGTTGAGCAAGGAGTAGCTCTTCTCTATTACATATTTGGCTTATGGAAAGGTATCTGTGCTAATTTCAATCTCTGGTTTTATGCAGCACCCCAACTCACCTTTCCCCTTAAGCAAGCATAAGTTGGTTTTCTACATTTGAGACCCTGTTCTGTTTTGTAATTCAGTTCCTGTGTAGCCAAGTTTACATTCCGTGTATTAGTGATATCTTATGATGTTTCTTTTTCTGTGTGACTTATTTCACTTAGAATCATCGTACCTGAATCCACTCATTATGCTGCTATGGGCCTGATGACATAGATTTCATTGCTGAGTGATATTGCATTCTACGTAAGTACCACAACTTCTTTATCCATCTTTCGCTTTCTGCGATATTGCACTTGTACCGTAAACGAGGTTCTTGTAAACAGAGCCGTCCCAAATTTGGGGTGGCTGTGTCTTTTAGATTTTAATTTCCCTAAGCTATAGGACCATAAGTGGAAGTGCCCTAGGCTTTGTTGCTTTGTTTCTTAGATGTTTCAGGAAACACCATACACTTCTCCAGAGTGGCTGTTGGCAACATGCATCTCGCCCATCAGCATAACAAGGCTCCCAGTTCCCCGTGGCCTGTCCTGCTTTTCTGGATTTTACACTTTTTTCAGATGGCCCTTTTGTCTGGGGGGAAGTGAGACTTCATTGTAGTGCAGATTTCCTTTGAAGCTTGCTTGGTTGGCCAAAAAGTGCGTATGCGTTTTTTCCTGAATATATTCAGGAAAAAACGCATATACACTTTTTGGCAAAGTGCATCATTGTGGACGTTCTGCCTCTTTTCCTATGCTTTACATGCAATTCCAGTCTACCTCCTGAAATCGGTTTCCTGCAATTCTGCCCCGCTTTCAAGTCCTCTTGGCAGCCTTACTTCAATATATTTTTGGACGATAGCTGTCGTTTATAACTCTGCAGGTTTGTGAATTACAGTTCCCCAGAGCTCCTTTCTTCAACTCGCTTACTTGTGAGCTGGCTGCAACACTGCAGGATTGCCTCAGGCCCTAGTGTGGTTCCTGCACGGCACGCTGAGCTTTTGGTTAATTCCTCTTCCTGGTGGGAAATGTGAGTTAAATTTGCACGTCCAGATACCTCCAGCTAGTCTCTCATTGGTTATCCCTATTTCTGTTCATCTTCCACAGAAATTGCAAACTGAGCCAAACAGGAGGTTAAAGGCACTGACTGTCCAAGTGGGGAGAGTGTTAGAAAAGCATCTGTAATGTTGCACCCGAGTACCAGGGGACGAAAACTGAGAGACATTTGAACACGTTTTCCGATCACACGGTGGATCATACTCTGGGTTCCACATGCATGTTTTAGCTGAAGGAAGAATCCCTTAAACCTGGAGAGTTGAGACCCATGGAAAGGGTGCCATGCAATATGACTTCAGAGGGTCTGCATTTGCTCACGGAACCTCACCAATCCTATCACTGCTGCGTTTATGACGCTGTACACACGTTTGATTCTCTTTCGGAGACATATAAATCCATAGGTTTTAAGATTCTTACTCGTCTGGTATATGCTTAGGCGCTTAATATGGGGTGTTGAGTCCACTTCGTTGAGCAAGGAGTAGCTCTTCTCTATTACATATTTGGCTTATGGAACGGTATCTGTGCTAATTTCAATCTCTGGTTTTATGCAGCACCCCAACTCACCTTTCCCCTTAAGCAAGCATAAGTTGGTTTTTTACATTTGAGACCCTGTTCTGTTTTGTAATTCAGTTCCTGTGTAGCCAAGTTTACATTCCGTGTAGTAGTGATATCTTATGATGTTTCTTTTTCTGTGTGACTTATTTCACTTAGAATCATCGTACCTGATTCCACTCATTATGCTGCTATGGGCGTGATGACATAGATTTCATTGCTGAGTGATATTGCATTGTACGTAAGTACCACAACTTCTTTATCCATTTTTCGCTCTGCGATATTGAACTTGTACCGTAAAAGAGGTTCTTGTAAACAGTGCCATCCCAACTTTGGGGTGGCTGTGTCTTTTTGATTTTAATTTCCCTAAATTATAGGACCATAAGTGGAAGTATCCTAGGCTCTGTTGTTTTGTTTTTTAGATGTTTCAGGAAACACCATACACTTCTTCAGAGTGGCTGTTGACAATTTACATCCCGCCCATCAGCATAACAAGGCTCCCAGTTCTCCATGGCCTGTCCTGCCTTTCTGGATTTTACACTTTTTTCAGATGGCCCTTTTGACCGGGGGGAGTGAGACTACATTGTAGTGCCGATTTCCTTTGCAAGCTTGCTTGGTTGGCCAAAAAGGGCGTATGCGTTTTTTCCTGAATATATTCAGGAAAAAACGCATACGCCCTTTTTGGCCAAGTGCATCATTGTGGACGTTCTGCCTCTTTTCCTATGCTTTACATGCAATTCCAGTCTACCTCCTGAAATCAGTTTCCTGCAATTCTACCCCGCTTTCAACTCCTCTTGGCAGCCTTACTTCAATATATTTTTGGACGATAGCTGTGATTTATAACTCTGCAGGTTTGGGAATTACAGTGCCCCTGAGTTCTTTTCTTCAACTCGCTTTCTTGTGAGCTGTCCGCAACACCGCAGGATTGCTTCAGGCACTAGTGTTGTTCTGGAATGGCATGCTGAGCCTGTGGTTAATTCCTCTTCCTGGTGGGAAAGGAGAGTTAAATTTGCCCGTCCAGACACCTCCAGCTAGTCTCTCATTGGTTCTCCCTATTCCTGTTCATCTTCCGCAGAAATTGCAAACTGGGCCAAACAGGAGGTTAAAGGCACTGACTCTCCAAGTGGGGAGAGTGTTACTAAAGCGTCTGGAATGTTGCAACCAAGGACCAGGCGACAACAACTGAGACACATTTGAACACGTTTCCCGATCACATGGTGGATCATACTCTGGGTTCCACATGCATGTTTTAGCTGAAGGAAGAATCCCTTAAACCTGGAGAGTTGAGACCCATGGAATGGGTACCATGCAATATGTCTTCAAAGGGTCTGCATTTGCTCACCGAACCTCACCAATCCTATCATTGCTGCATTTATGCCGCTGTACACACGCTTGATTCTCTTTCGGAGACATATAAATCCATAGGTTTTAAGATTCTTACTAGTCAGGTATATTCTTAGACGTTTAATATGGCGGCTTGAGTCCACTTCGTTCAGCAAGGAGTAGCTCTTGTCTATTACACATTTGGCTTATGGAACGGTATCTGTGCTAATTTCAATCTCTGGTTTTATGCCGCACCCCAACTCCCCTTCCCCCTTAAGCAAGCATAAGTTGGTTTTCTACTTTTGAGACCCTGTTCTGTTTTGTAATTCAGTTCCTGTGTAGCCAAGTTTACATTCCGTGTATTAGTGATATCTTATGTTGTTTCTTTTTCTGTGTGACTTATTTCACTTAGAATCATCGTACCTGAATCCACTCATTTATGCTTCTATGGGCCTGATGACATAGATTTTATTGCTGAGTGATATTGCATTGTACGTAAGTACCACAATGTCTTTATCCATTTTTTGCTTTCTGCCATATTGAACTTGTACCGTAAACGAGGTTCTTGTAAACAGAGCCGTCCCAAACTTTCGGGTGGCTGTGTCTTTTTGATTTTAATTTCCCTAAGCTATAGGACCATAAGTGGAAGTGCCCTAGGCTGTGTTGCTTTGTCTTTTAGATGTTTCAGGAAACACCATACACTTCTCCAGAGTGGCTGTTGGCAACTTACATCCTGCCCATCAGCATAACAAGGCTCCCAGTTCTCCATGGCCTGTCCTGCCTTTCTGGATTTTACACTTTTTTCAGATGGCCCTTTTGAGCGGGGGGCAGTGAGACTTCCTTGTAGTGCAGATTTCCTTTGCAAGCTTGCTAGGTTGGCCAAAAAGGGCGTATGTGTCTTTTCCTGAATATATTCAGGAAAAACCCATACGCCCTTTTTGGCCAAGTGCATTACTGTGGAAGTTCTGCCTCTTTTCCTATGATTTACATGCAATTCCAGTCTACCTCCTGAAATCGGTTTCCTGCAATTCTGCCCCGCTTTCAAGTCCTCTTGGCAGCGTTACTTCAATATATTTTTGGACGATAGCTGTCATTTATAACTCTGCAGGTTTGTGAATGACAGTGCCCCTGAGCTCCTTTCTTCAACTCGCTTTCTTGTGAGCGGGCCGCAACACCGCAGGATTGCTTCAGGCCCTAGTGTGGTTCCGGCACGGCACGCTGAGCCTTTGGTTAATTCCTCTTCCTGGTGGGAAATGAGAGTTAAATTTGCCCGTCCAGACACCTCCAGCTAGTCTCTCATTGGTTCTCCCTATTCCTGTTCATTTTCCGCAGAAATTGCAAACTGGGCCAAACAGGAGGTTAAAGGCACTGACTCTCCAAGTGGGGAGAGTGTTAATAAACCGTCTGGAATGTTGTGCCCATGTACCAGGGGACGAAAACTGAGATACATTTGAACACGTTTCCCGAACACATGGTGGATCATACTCTGGGTTCCACATGCATGTTTTAGCTGAAGGAAGAATCCCTTAAACCTGGAGAGTTGAGACCCATGGAATGGGTACCATGCAATATGACTTCAAAGGGTCTGCATTTGCTCACCGAACCTCACCAATCCTATCACTGCTGCGTTTATGCCGCTGTACACACGCTTGATTCTCTTTCGGAATCATATAAATCCATAGGTTTTAAGATTCTTACTAGTCAGGTATATTCTTAGGCGTTTAATATGGGGTGTTGAGTCCACTTCGTTGAGCAAGGAGTAGCTCTTCTCTATTACATATTTGGCTTATGGAAAGGTATCTGTGCTAATTTCAATCTCTGGTTTTATGCAGCACCCCAACTCACCTTTCCCCTTAAGCAAGCATAAGCTGGTTTTCTACATTTGAGACCCTGTTCTGTTTTGTAATTCAGTTCCTGTGTAGCCAAGTTTACATTCCGTGTATTAGTGATATCTTATGATGTTTCTTTTTCTGTGTGACTTATTTCACTTAGAATCATTGTACCTGAATCCACTCATTATGCTGCTATGGGCCTGATGACATAGATTTCATTGCTGAGTGATATTGCATTCTACGTAAGTACCACAACTTCTTTATCCATCTTTCGCTTTCTGCGATATTGCACTTGTACCGTAAACGAGGTTCTTGTAAACAGAGCCGTCCCAAATTTGGGGTGGCTGTGTCTTTTAGATTTTAATTTCCCTAAGCTATAGGACCATAAGTGGAAGTGCCCTAGGCTTTGTTGCTTTGTTTCTTAGATGTTTCAGGAAACACCATACACTTCTCCAGAGTGGCTGTTGGCAACATGCATCTCGCCCATCAGCATAACAAGGCTCCCAGTTCCCCGTGGCCTGTCCTGCCTTTCTGGATTTTACACTTTTTTCAGATGGCCCTTTTGACCGGGGGGCAGTGAGACTTCATTGTAGTGTAGATTTCCTTGGCAAGCTTGCTTGGTTGGCCAAAAAGGGCGTATGCGTTTTTTCCTGAATATATTCAGGAAAAAACGCATATGCACTTTTTGGCCAAGTGCATCATTCTGGACGTTCTGCCTCTTTTCCTATGCTTTACATGCAATTCCAGTCTACCTCCTAAAATCGGTTTCCTGCAATTCTGCCCCGCTTTCAAGTCCTCTTGGCAGCCTTACTTCAATATATTTTTGGACGATAGCTGTCATTTATAACTCTGCAGGTTTGTGAATTACAGTGCCCCTGAGCTCCTTTCTTCAACTCGCTTTCTTGTGACCTGTCCGCAACACCGCAGGATTGCTTCAGGCCCTGGAGTTGTTCCGGAATGGCACGTTGAGCCTTTGGTTAATTCCTCTTCCTGGTGGGAAATGAGTGTTAAATTTGCCCGTCCAGACACCTCCAGCTAGTCTCTCATTGGTTCTCCCTATTCCTGTTCATCTTCCACAGAAATTGCAAACTGGGCCAAACAGGAGGTTAAAGGCACTGACTCTCCAAGTGGGGAGAGTGTTAGTAAAGCGTCTGGAATGTTGCACCCGAGTACCAGAGGACGAAAACTGAGACACATTTGAACACGTTTCCCGATCACACGGTGGATCATACTCTGGGTTCCACATGCATGTTTTAGCTGAAGGAAGAATCCCTTAAACCTGGAGAGTTGAGACCCATGGAATGGGTACCATGCAATATGACTTCAAAGGGTCTGCATTTGCTCAGCGAACCTCACCAATCCTATCACTGCTGCATTTATGCCGCTGTACACACGCTTGATTCTCTTTCGGAGACATATAAATCCATAGGTTTTAAGATTTTTACTAGTCAGTTATATTCTTAGGCATTTAATATGGGGTGTTGAGTCCACTTCGTTGAGCAAGGAGTAGCTCTTGTCTATTACATATTTGGCTTATGGAACGGTATCTGTGCTAATTTCAATCTCTGGTTTTATGCAGCACCCCAACTCACCTTTCCCCTTAAGCAAGCAGAAGTTGGTTTTCTACATTTGAGACCCTGTTCTGTTTTGTAATTCTGTTCCTGTGTAGCCAAGTTTACATTCCGTGTAGTAGTGATATCTTATGATGTTTCTTATTCTCTGTGATTTATTTCACTTAGAATCATTGTACCTGAATCCACTCATTATGCTGCTATGGGCCTGATGACATAGATTTCATTGCTGAGTGATATTGTATTGTACGTAAGTACCACAACTTCTTTATCCATTTTTCGCTTTCTGTGATATGGAACTTGTACCGTAAACGAGGTTCTTGTAAACAGAGCTGTCCCAAATTTTGGGGTGGCTGTGTCTTTTTGATTTTAATTTCCCTAAGCTATAGGACCATAAGTGGAAGTGCCCTAGGCTCTGTTGCTTTGTTTTGTAGATGTTTCAGGAAACACCATACACTTCTCCAGAGTGGCTGTTGGCAATTTACATCCCGCTCATCAGCATAACAAGGCTTCCAGTTCTCCATGGCCTGTCCTGCCTCTGGATTTTACACTTTTTTCAGATGGCCCTTTTGACCGGGGGGCAGTGAGACTTCATTGTAGTGCAGATTTCCTTTGCAAGCTTGCTTGGTTTGTCAAAAAGTGCGTATCCGTTTTTTCCTGAATATATTCAGGTAAAAACGCATATGCACTTTTTGGCCAATTGCATCATTGTGGACGTTCTGCCTCTTTTCCTATGCTTTACATGCAACTCCAATCTACCTCCTGAAATCGGTTTCCTGCAATTCTGCCCCGCTTTCAAGAACTCTTGGCAGCCTTACTTCAATATATTTTTGGACGATAACTGTCATTTATAACTGTGCAGGTTTGTGAATTACAGTGCCCCTGAGCTCCTTTCTTCAACTCACTTTCTTGTGAGCTGGCCGCAACACCGCAGGATTGCTTCAGGCCCTAGTGTGGTTCTGGCATGGCACGCTGAGCCTTTGGTTAATTCCTCTTCCTGGTGGGAAATGGGAGTTAAATTTGCCCGTCCAGATACCTCCAGCTACTCTCTCATTGGTTCTCCCTATTCCTGTTCATTTTCCGCAGAATTTGCAAACTGGGCCAAACAGGAGGTTAAAGGCACTGACTCTCCAAGTGGGGAGAGTGTTAGTAAAGCGTCTGGAATGTTGCACCCGAGTACCAGGGGATGAAAACTGAGACACATTTGAACACGTTTCCCGATCACATGGTGGATCATACTCTGGGTTCCACATGCATGTTTTAGCTGAAGGAAGAATCCCTTAAACCTGGAGAGTTGAGACCCATGGAATGGGTACCATGCAATATGAGTTCAAAGGGTCTGCATTTGCTCACAGAACCTCACCAATCCTATCACTGCTGCGTTTATGCCGCTGTACACACGCTTGATTCTCTTTTGGAGACATATAAATCCATAGGTTTTAAGATTCTTACTAGTCAGGTATATTCTTAAGCGTTTAATATGGGGTGTTGAGTCCAGTTCGTTGAGCAAGGAGTAGCTCTTGTCTATTACATATTTGGCTTATGGAACGGTATCTGTGCTAATATCAATCTCTGGTTTTATGCAGCACTCCAACTCACCCTTCCCCTGAAGCAAGCATAAGTTGGTTTTCTATAATTTAGACCCTGTTCTGTTTTGTAATTCAGTTCCTCTGTAGCCATGTTTGCAGTCCGTGTATTAGTGATATCTTATGATGTTTCTTTTTCTGTGTGACTTATTTCACTTAGAATCATCGTACCTGTATCCACTCATTATGCTGCTACGGGCCTGATGACGTAGATTTCATTGCTGAGTGATATTGCATTGTACGTAAGTACCACATCTTCTTTATCCATTTTTCGATTTCTGTGATATTGAACTTGTACCGTAAACGAGGTTCTTGTAAACAGAGCCGTCCCAAACTTTGGGGTGGCTGTGTCTTTTTTATTTTAATCTCCCTACGCTGTAGGACCATAAGTGGAAGTGCCCTAGGCTCTGTTGCTTTGTTTTTTAGATGTTTCAGGAAACACCATACACTTCTCCAGAGTGGCTATTGGCAACATGCATCTCGCCCATCAGCATAACAAGGCTCCCAGTTCCCCGTGGCCTGTCCTGCCTTTCTGGATTTTACACTTTTTTCAGATGGCCCTTTTGACCGGGGGGCAGTGAGACTTCATTGTAGTGTAGATTTCCTTGGCAAGCTTGCTTGGTTGGCCAAAAAGGGCGTATGCGTTTTTTCCTGAATATATTCAGGAAAAAACGCATATGCACTTTTTGGCCAAGTGCATCATTCTGGACGTTCTGCCTCTTTTCCTATGCTTTACATGCAATTCCAGTCTACCTCCTAAAATCGGTTTCCTGCAATTCTGCCCCGCTTTCAAGTCCTCTTGGCAGCCTTACTTCAATATATTTTTGGACGATAGCTGTCATTTATAACTCTGCAGGTTTGGGAATTACAGTGCCCCTGAGCTCCTTTCTTCAACTCGCTTTCTTGTGACCTGTCCGCAACACCGCAGGATTGCTTCAGGCCCTAGAGTTGTTCCGGAATGGCACGTTGAGCCTTTGGTTAATTCCTCTTCCTGGTGGGAAATGAGAGTTAAATTTGCCCGTCCAGACACCTCCAG
Organism: Orcinus orca; assembly: GCF_937001465.1. Lineage (NCBI taxonomy): Eukaryota > Metazoa > Chordata > Mammalia > Artiodactyla > Delphinidae > Orcinus > Orcinus orca. The sequence goes on from NC_064559.1 coordinate 69,029,353, forward strand.
CTAGTCTCTCATTGGTTCTCCCTATTCCTGTTCATCTTCCACAGAAATTGCAAACTGGGCCAAACAGGAGGTTAAAGGCACTGACTCTCCAAGTGGGGAGAGTGTTAGTAAAGCGTCTGGAATGTTGCACCCGAGTACCAGAGGACGAAAACTGAGACACATTTGAACACGTTTCCCGATCACACGGTGGATCATACTCTGGGTTCCACATGCATGTTTTAGCTGAAGGAAGAATCCCTTAAACCTGGAGAGTTGAGACCCATGGAATGGGTACCATGCAATATGACTTCAAAGGGTCTGCATTTGCTCAGCGAACCTCACCAATCCTATCACTGCTGCATTTATGCCGCTGTACACACGCTTGATTCTCTTTCGGAGACATATAAATCCATAGGTTTTAAGATTTTTACTAGTCAGTTATATTCTTAGGCATTTAATATGGGGTGTTGAGTCCACTTCGTTGAGCAAGGAGTAGCTCTTGTCTATTACATATTTGGCTTATGGAACGGTATCTGTGCTAATTTCAATCTCTGGTTTTATGCAGCACCCCAACTCACCTTTCCCCTTAAGCAAGCAGAAGTTGGTTTTCTACATTTGAGACCCTGTTCTGTTTTGTAATTCTGTTCCTGTGTAGCCAAGTTTACATTCCGTGTAGTAGTGATATCTTATGATGTTTCTTATTCTCTGTGATTTATTTCACTTAGAATCATTGTACCTGAATCCACTCATTATGCTGCTATGGGCCTGATGACATAGATTTCATTGCTGAGTGATATTGTATTGTACGTAAGTACCACAACTTCTTTATCCATTTTTCGCTTTCTGTGATATGGAACTTGTACCGTAAACGAGGTTCTTGTAAACAGAGCTGTCCCAAATTTTGGGGTGGCTGTGTCTTTTTGATTTTAATTTCCCTAAGCTATAGGACCATAAGTGGAAGTGCCCTAGGCTCTGTTGCTTTGTTTTGTAGATGTTTCAGGAAACACCATACACTTCTCCAGAGTGGCTGTTGGCAATTTACATCCCGCTCATCAGCATAACAAGGCTTCCAGTTCTCCATGGCCTGTCCTGCCTCTGGATTTTACACTTTTTTCAGATGGCCCTTTTGACCGGGGGGCAGTGAGACTTCATTGTAGTGCAGATTTCCTTTGCAAGCTTGCTTGGTTTGTCAAAAAGTGCGTATGCGTTTTTTCCTGAATATATTCAGGTAAAAACGCATATGCACTTTTTGGCCAATTGCATCATTGTGGACGTTCTGCCTCTTTTCCTATGCTTTACATGCAACTCCAATCTACCTCCTGAAATCGGTTTCCTGCAATTCTGCCCCGCTTTCAAGAACTCTTGGCAGCCTTACTTCAATATATTTTTGGACGATAACTGTCATTTATAACTGTGCAGGTTTGTGAATTACAGTGCCCCTGAGCTCCTTTCTTCAACTCACTTTCTTGTGAGCTGGCCGCAACACCGCAGGATTGCTTCAGGCCCTAGTGTGGTTCTGGCATGGCACGCTGAGCCTTTGGTTAATTCCTCTTCCTGGTGGGAAATGGGAGTTAAATTTGCCCGTCCAGACACCTCCAGCTACTCTCTCATTGGTTCTCCCTATTCCTGTTCATTTTCCGCAGAATTTGCAAACTGGGCCAAACAGGAGGTTAAAGGCACTGACTCTCCAAGTGGGGAGAGTGTTAGTAAAGCGTCTGGAATGTTGCACCCGAGTACCAGGGGATGAAAACTGAGACACATTTGAACACGTTTCCCGATCACATGGTGGATCATACTCTGGGTTCCACATGCATGTTTTAGCTGAAGGAAGAATCCCTTAAACCTGGAGAGTTGAGACCCATGGAATGGGTACCATGCAATATGAGTTCAAAGGGTCTGCATTTGCTCACAGAACCTCACCAATCCTATCACTGCTGCGTTTATGCCGCTGTACACACGCTTGATTCTCTTTTGGAGACATATAAATCCATAGGTTTTAAGATTCTTACTAGTCAGGTATATTCTTAAGCGTTTAATATGGGGTGTTGAGTCCAGTTCGTTGAGCAAGGAGTAGCTCTTGTCTATTACATATTTGGCTTATGGAACGGTATCTGTGCTAATATCAATCTCTGGTTTTATGCAGCACTCCAACTCACCCTTCCCCTGAAGCAAGCATAAGTTGGTTTTCTATAATTTAGACCCTGTTCTGTTTTGTAATTCAGTTCCTCTGTAGCCATGTTTGCAGTCCGTGTATTAGTGATATCTTATGATGTTTCTTTTTCTGTGTGACTTATTTCACTTAGAATCATCGTACCTGTATCCACTCATTATGCTGCTACGGGCCTGATGACGTAGATTTCATTGCTGAGTGATATTGCATTGTACGTAAGTACCACATCTTCTTTATCCATTTTTCGATTTCTGTGATATTGAACTTGTACCGTAAACGAGGTTCTTGTAAACAGAGCCGTCCCAAACTTTGGGGTGGCTGTGTCTTTTTTATTTTAATCTCCCTACGCTGTAGGACCATAAGTGGAAGTGCCCTAGGCTCTGTTGCTTTGTTTTTTAGATGTTTCAGGAAACACCATACACTTCTCCAGAGTGGCTCTTGGCAATTTACATCCCGCCCATCAGCATAACAATGCTCCCAGTTCTCCATGGCCTGTCCTGCCTTTCTGGATTTTACACTTTTTTAAGATGGCCCTTTTGACCGGGGGGCAGTGAAACTTCATTGTAGTTCAGATTTCCTTTGCAAGCTTGCTTGGTTGGCCAAAAAGAGCGTATGCGTTTTTTCCTGAATATATTCAGGAAAAAACGCATATGCTCTTTTTGGCCAAGTGCATCATTGTGGACGTTCTGCCTCTTTTCCTATGCTTTACATGCAATTCCAGTCTACCTCCTGAAATCAGTTTCCTGCTATTCTGCCCCGCTTTCAAGTCCTCTTGGCAGCCTTACTTCAATATATTTTTGCACGATAGCTGTCATTTATAACTCTGCAGGTTTGTGAATGACAGTGCCCCTGAGCTCTGTTCTTCAACTCGCTTTCTTGTGAGCTGGCCGCAACACCGCAGGATTGCTTCAGGCCCTAGTGTGGTTGCGGCACGGCATGCTGAGCCTTTGGTTAATTCCTCTTCCTGGTGGGAAATGAGAGTTAAATTTGCCCGTCCAGACACCTCCAGCTAGTCTCTCATTGGTTCTCCCTATTCCTGTTCATCTTCCGCAGAAATTTCAAACTGGGCCAAACAGGAGTTTAAAGGCACTGACTCTCCAAGTGGGGAGAGTGTTAGTAAAGCGTCTGGAATGTTGCACCCGAGTACCAGGGGACGAAAACTGAGACACATTTGAACACGTTTCCTGAACACACGGTGGATCATACTCTGGGTTCCACATGCATGTTTTACCTGAAGGAAGAATCCCTTAAACGTGGAGAGTTGAGACTCATGGAATGGGTACCATGCAATATGACTTCAAAGGGTCTGCATTTGGTCACCGAACCTCACCAATCCTATCACTGCTGCGCTTATGCCGCTGTACACATGCTTGATTCTCTTTCAGAGACATATAAATCCATAGGTTTTAAGATTCTTACTAGTCAGGTATATCCTTAGGCGTTTAATATGGGGTGTTGAGTCCACTTCGTTGAGCAAGGAGTAGCTCTTGTCTATTACATATTTGGCTTATGGAACGGTATCTGTGCTAATTTCAATCTCTGGTTTTATGCAGCACCCCAACTCACCTTTCCCCTTAAACAAGCATAAGTTGGTTTTCTACATTTGAGACCCTGTTTGTTTTGTTATTCAGTTCCTGTGTAGCCAAGTTTACATTCCGTGTAGTAGTGATATCTTATGATGTTTCTTTTTCTGTGTGACTTATTTCACTTAGAATCACTGTACCTGAATCCACTCATTATACTGCTACGGGCCTGATGACATAGATTTCATTGCTGAGTGATATTGCATTGTACGTTAGTACCAAAACGTCTTTATCCATTTTTCGCTTTCTGCGATATTGAACTTGTACCATCAAAGAGGTTCTTATAAACAGAGCCGTCCCAAACTTTGGGATGGCTGTGTCTTTTTGATTTTAATTTCACTAAGTTATAGGACCATAAGTGGAAGTGCCCTAAGCTCTGTTGCTTTGTTTTTTAGATGTTTCAGGAAACACCATACACTTCTCCAGAGTGGCTGTTGGCAATTTACATCCCGCCCATCAGCATAACAAGGCTCCCATTTATCCATGGCCTGTCCTGCCTTTCTGGATTTTACACTTTTTTCAGATGGCCCTTTTGACCAGGGGGCAGTGAGACTTTATTGTAGTGCAGATTTCCCTTGCAAGCTTGCTTGGTTGGCCTAAAAGGTCGTATGCGTTTTTTCCTGAATATATTCAGGAAAAAACGCATACGCCCTTTTTGGCCAAGTGCATCATTGTGGACGTTCTGCCTCTTTTCCTATGCTTTACATGCAATTCCAGTCTACCTCCTGAAATCGGTTTCCTGCAATTCGGCCCCGCTTTCAAGTCTTCTTGGCAGCCTTACTTCAATATATTTTTGGACCATAGCTGTCATTTATAACTCTGCAGTTTTGTGAATTACAGTGCCCCTGAGCTCCTTTCTTCAACTCGCTTTCTTGTGAGCTGGCCGCAACACCGGAGGATTGCTTCAGGCCCTAGTGTGGTTCCGGCATGGCACGCTGAGCCTTTGGTTAACTCCTCTTCCTGATGGGAAATGAGAGTTAAATTTGCCCGTCCAGACACCTCCAACTAGTCTCTCATTGGTTCTCCCTATTCCTGTTCATCTTCCGCAGAAATTGCAAACTGGGCCAAACAGGAGGTTAAAGGCACTGACTCTCCAAGTGGGGAGAGTGTTAGTAAAGCGTCTGGAATGTTGCACCCGAGTACCAGGGGACAAATACTGAGACACATTTGAACACGTTTCCCTATCACACGGTGGATCATACTCTGGGTTCCACATGCATGTTTTAGCTGAAGGAAGAATCCCTAAAACCTGGAGAGTTGAGACCCATGGAATGGGTACCATGCAATATGACTTCAAAGGGTCTGCATTTGCTCACCGAACCTCACCAATCCTATCACTGTTGCGTTTATGCCGCTGTACACACACTTGATTCTCTTTCGGAGACATATAAATCCATAGGTTTTAAGATTCTTAGTAGTCAGGTATATCCCTAGGCATTTAATATGAGGTATGGAGTCCACTTCGTAGAGCAAGGAGTAGCTCTTGTCTATTACATATTTGGCTTATGGAACGGTATCTGTGCTAATTTCAATGTCTGGTTTTATGCAGCACCCCAACTCACCTTTCCCCTTAAGCAAGCATAAGTTGGTTTTCTACATTTGAGACCCTGTTCTGTTTTGTAATTCAGTTCCTGTGTAGCCCAGTTTACATTCCGTGTAGTAGTGATATCTTATGATGTTTCTTTTTCTCAGTGACGTATTTCACTTAGCATCATCGTACCTGAATCCACTCATTATGCTGCTACGGGCCTGATGACATAGATTTCATTGCTGAGTGATATTAGTTTGTACGTAAGTACCACAACTTCTTTATCCATTTTTCGCTTTCTGCGATATTGAACTTGTACTGTAAAAGAGGTTCTGGTAAACAGAGCAGTCCCAAACTTTGGGGTGGCTGTGTCTTTTTGATTTTAATTTCCCTAAGCTATAGGACCATAAGTGGAAGTGCCCTAGGCTCTGTTGCTTTGTTTTTTAGATGTTTCAGGACACACCATACACTTCTCCAGAGTGGCTGTTGGCAATTTACATCCCGCCCATCAGCATAACAAGGCTCCCAGTTCTCCATGGCCTGTCCTGCCTTTCTGGATTTTACACTTTTTTCAGATGGCCCTTTTGACCGGGGGGCAGTTAGACTTCATTGTAGTGCAGATTTCCTTTGCAAGCTTGCTTGGTTGGCCAAAAAGGGCGTATGCGTTTTTTCCTGAATATATTCAGGAAAAAACGCAAAAGCCCTTTTTGGCCAAGTGCATCATTGTGGACGTTCTTCCTGTTTTACTATGCTTTACATGCAATTCCATTCTACCTTCTGAAATTGGTTTCCTGCAATTCTGCCCCGCTTTCAAGTCCTCTTGGCAGCCTTACTTCAATATATTTTGGGACGATAGCTGTCATTTATATCTCTGCAGGTTTGTGAATGAGAGTGCCCCTGAGCTCCTTTCTTCAACTCGCTTTCTTGTGAGCTGGCCGCAACACTGCAGGATTGCTTCTGGCCCTAGTGTGGTTCCGGCATGGCACGCTGAGCCTTTGGTTAATTCCTCTTCCTGGTGGGAAATGAGAGTTAAATTTGCCCGTCCAGACACCTCCAGCTACTCTCTCATTGGTTCTCCCTATTCCTGTTCATTTTCTTCAGAAATTGCAAACTGGGCCAAACAGGAGTTTGAAGGCACTGACTCTCCAAGTGGGGAGAGTGTTAGTAAAGCATCTGGAATGCTGCACCCGAGTTCCAGGGGACGAAATCTGAGACACATTTGAACACGTTTCCCGATCACATGGTGGATCATACTCTGGGTTCCACATGCATGTTTTAGCTGAAGGAAGAATCCCTTAAACCTGATTAGTTGAGACCCATGGAATGGGTACCATGCAATATGACTTCAAAGGGTCTGCATTTGCTCGCCGAACCTCTCCAATCCTATCACTGCTGCGTTAATGCTGCTGTACACACGCTTGATTCTCTTTCAGAGACATATAAACCCATAGGTTTTAAGATTCTTACTAGTCAGGTATATTCTTAGGCGTTTAATATGGGGTGTTGAGTCCACTTCGTTGAGCAAGGAGTAGCTCTTGTCTATTACATATTTGGCTTATGGAATGGCATCTGTGCTAATTTCAATCTCTGGTTTTATGCAGCCCCCCAACTCACCTTTCCCCTTAAGCAAGCATAAGTTGGTTTTCTACATTTGAGACCCTGTTTTGTTTTGTAATTCAGTTCCTGTGTAGCCAAGTTTACATTCCGTGTATTAGTGATATCTTATGATGTTTCTTTTTCTGTGTGACTTAGTTCACTTAGAATCATCATACCTGAATCCACTCATTATGCTGTTACGGGCCTTATGACATAGATTTCATTGCTGAGTGATATTGAATTGTACGTAAGTACCACAAGTTCTTTATCCATTTTTCGCTTTCTGTGATATTGAACTTGTACCATAAACGAGGTTCTTGTAAACAGAGCCGTCCCAAATTTTGGGGTGGCAGTGTCTTTTTGATTTTAATTTCCCTAAGCTATAGGACCATAAGTGGATGTGCCCTAGGCTCTGTTGCTTTGTTTTTTAAATGTTTCAGGAAACACCATACACTTCTCCAGAGTGGCTGTTGGCAATATACATCCCACCCATGAGCATAACAAGGCTCCCAGTTCTCCATGGCCTGTCCTGCCTTTCTGGATTTTACACTTTTTGCAGATGGCCCTTTTGACCGGGTGGCAGTGAGACTTCATTGTAGTGCAGATTTCCTTTGCAAGCTTGCTTGGTTGGCCAAAAAGGGCGTATGCGTTTTTTCGTGAATATATTCAGGAAAAAACGCATACGCCCTTTTTGGCCAAGTGCATCATTGTGGACGTTCTGCCTCTTTTCCTATGCTTTACATACAATTCCAGTCTACCTCCTGAAATCGGTTTCCTGCAATTCTGCCCCGCGTTCAAGTCCTCTTGGCAGCGTTACTTCAATATATTTTTGGACGATAGCTGTCATTTATAACTCTGCAGGTTTGTGAATTACAGTGCCCCTGAGCTCCTTTCTTCAACTCGCTTTCTTGTGAGCTGGCCGCAACACCGCAGGATTGCTTCAGGCCCTAGCGTGGTTCCAGCATTGCACTCTGAGCATTTGGTTAATTCCTCTTCCTGTTGGGAAATGAGAGTTAAATTTGCCCGTCTAGACACCTCCAGCTAGTCTGTCATCGGTTCTCCCTATTCCTGTTCATTTTCTGTAGAAATTGCAAAGTCTGCCAAACAGGAGGTTAAAGGCACTGACTCTCCAAGTGGGGAGAGTGTTAGTAAAGCATCTGGAATGTTGCACCCGAGTACCAGGGGACAAAAACTGAGACACATTTGAACACGTTTCCCGATCACACGGTGGATCATACTCTGGGTTCCACATGCATGTTTTAGCTGAAGGAAGAATCCCTTAAACCTGGAGAGTTGAGACCCATTCAATTCGCACCATGCAATATGACTTCAAAGGGTCTGCATTTGCTCACCGAACCTCACCAATCCTATCACTGCTGCGTTTATACCGCTGTACACATACTTGATTCTCTTTCGGAGACATATAAATCTGTAGGTTTTAATATTCTTACTAGTCAGGTATATTCTTAGGCGTTTAATATGTGGTGTTGAGTCCATTTCGTTGAGCAAGGAGTAGCTCTTGTCTATTACATATTTTGCTTACGGAATGGTATCTGTGCTCATTTCAATCTCTGGTTTTATGCAGCGCCCCAACTCACCTTTCTCCTTAAGCAAGCATAAGTTGGTTTTCTACATTTGAGACCCTGTTCTGTTTTGTAATTCAGTTCCTGTGTAGCCAAGGTTACATTCCGTGTATTAGTGATATCTTATGATGTTTCTTTTTCTGAGTGACTTATTTCACTTTGAATCATCGTACCTGAATCCACTCATTATGCTGCTACGGGCCTGATGACATAGATTTCATTGCTGAGTGATATTGCATTGTACGTAAGTACCACAAGTTCTTTATCCATTTTTCGCTTTATGTGATATTGAACTTGTACCGTAAACGAGATTCTTGTAAACAGAGCCGTCCCAAACTTTGGGGTGGCTGTGTCTTTTTGATTTTAATTTCCGTAAGCTATAGGACCATAAGTTGAAGTGCCCTAGGCTCTGTTGCTTTGTTTTTTGGATGTTTCAGGAAACACCATACACTTCTCCAGAGTGGCTGTTGGCAATTTACATCCCGCCCTTCAGCATAACAAGGCTCCCAGTTCTCCATGGCCTGTCTTGCCTTTCTGGATTTTACACTTTTTTCAGATGGCCCTTTTGACCGTGGGGCATTGAGACTTCATTGTAGTGCAGATTTCCTTTGCAAGCTTGCTTGGTTGGCCAAAAAGTGCGTATGCGTTTTTTCCTGAATATAATCAGGAAAAAACGCATACGCCCTTTTTGGCCAAGTGCATCATTGTGGACGTTCTGCCTCTTTTCCTATGCTTTACATGCAATTCCAGTCTACCTCCTGATATTGGTTTCCTGCAATTCTGCCCCACTTTCAGGTCCTCTTGGCAGCCTTACTTCAATATATTTTTGGATGATAGCTGTCATTTATAACTCTGCAGCTTTGTGAATTACAGTGCCCTTGAGCTCCTTTCTTCAACTCGCTTTATTGTGACTGGCCACAACACTGCAGGATTTCTTCAGGCCCTAGTGTGGTTCCGGCATGGCACACTGAGCCTTTGGTTAATTCCTTTTACTGGTGGGAAATGAGAGTTAAATTTGCCCGTCCAGACACCTCCAGCTAGTCTCTCATGGGTTCTCCCTATTCCTGTTCATTTTCCGCAGAAATTGCAAACTGGGCCAAACAGGAGGTTAAAGGCACTGACTCTCCACGTGGGGAGAGTTTTAGTAAAGCGTCTGGAATGTTGCACCAGAGTACCAGGGGACGAAAACTGAGACACATTTGAACACGTTTCCCGATCACACGGTGGATCATACTCTGGGTTCCACATGCATGTTTTAGCTGAAGGAAGAATCCCTTAAACCTGGAGAGTTGAGACCCATGGAATGGGTACCATGCAATATGACTTCAAAGGGTCTGCATTTGCTCACCGAACCTCACCAATCCTATCACTGCTGCATTTATGCCGCTGTAAACACGCTTGATTCTCTTTCGGAGACATATAAATCCATAGGTTTTAAGATTCTTACTAGTCAGGTATATTGTTAGGCGTTTCATATGGGGTGTTGAGTCCATTTCGTTGAGCAAGGAGTTGCTCTTGTCTATTACATATTTGGCTTATGGAACGGTATCTGTGCTAATTTCAATCTCTGGTTTTATGCAGCACCCCAACTCACCTTTCCCCTTAAGCAAGCATAAATTGGTTTTCTACATTTGAGACCCTGTTCTGTTTTGTAATTCAGTTCCTGTGTAGCCAAGTTTACATTCCTTGTAGTAGTGATATCTTATGATGTTTCTTTTTCTGTGTGACTTATTTCACTTAGAATCATCGTACCTGAATCCACTCATTATGCTGCTACGGGCCTGATGACATAGATTTCATTGCTGAGTCATATTGCATTGTACGTAAGTACCACAAATTCTTTATCCATTTATCGCTTTCTGTGATATTGAACTTGTACCGTAAATGAGGTTCTTGTAAACAGAGCCGTCCCAAATTTTGGGGTGGCTGTGTCTTTTTTATTTTAATTTCCCTAAGCTATAGGACCATAAGTGGAGTGCCCTAGGCTCTGTTGCTTTGTTTTTTGATGTTTCAGGAAACACCATACACTTCTCCAGAGTGGCTGTTGGCAATTTACATCCCGCCCATCAGCATAACAAGGCTCCCAGTTCTCCATGGCGTGTCCTGCCTTACTGGATTTTACACTTTTTTTAGATGGCCCTTTTGACCGGGGGGAAGTGAGACTTCATTGTAGTGCAGATTTCCTTTGCAAGCTTGCTTGGTTGGCCAAAAAGGGCGTATGAGTTTTTTCCTGAATATATTCAGGAAAAAACGCATACGCCCTTTTTGGCCAAGTGCATCATTGTTGACGTTCTGCCTCTTTTCCTATGCTTTACATGCAATTCCTGTCTACCTCCTGAAATCGGTTTCCTGCAATTCTGCCCCGCTTTCAAGTCCTGTTGGCAGCCTTACTTCAATATATTTTTGGACGATAGCTGTCATTTATAACTCTGCAGGTTGGTGAATTACGGTGCCCCTGAGCTCCTTTCTTCAACTCGCTTTCTTGTGAGCTAGCCGCAACACCGCAGGATTGCTTCAGCCCCTAGTGTTGTTCCGGCACAGCATGCTGAGCCGTTGGTTAATTCCTCTTCCTGGTGGGAAATGAGAGTTAAATTTATCCGTCCAGACACCTCCAGCTAGTCTCTCATGGGTTCTCCCTATTCCTGTTCATTTCCCGCAGAAATTGCAAACTGTTCCAAACAGGAGGTTAAAGGCACTGAGTCTCCAAGTGGGGAGAGTGTTAGTAAAGCGTCTGGAATGTTGCACCCGAGTACCAGGGGATGAAAACTGAGACACATTTGAACACATTTCCCGGTCACAAGGTGGATCATACTCTGGGTTCCACATGCATGTTTTAGCTGAAGGAAGAATCCCTTAAACCTGGAGAGTTGAGACCCATGGAATGGGTACCATGCAATATGACTTCAAAGGGTCTGCATTTGCTCACCGAACCTCACCAATCCTACCACTGTTGCGCTTATGCCGCTGTACACATGCTTGATTCTCTTTCGGAGACATATAAATCCATAGGTTTTAAGATTCTTACTAGTCAGGTATATTCTTAGGCGTTTAGTATGGCGTCTTCAGTCCACTTCGTTGAGCAAGGAGTAGCTGTTGTCTATTACATATTTGGCTTATGAACGGTATCTGTGCCAATTTCAATCTCTGGTTTCATGCAGCACCCCAACTCACCATTCCCCTTAAGCAAGCATATGTTGGTTTTCTACATTGGAGACACTGTTCTGTTTTGTAATTCAGTTCCTGTGTAGCCAAGTTTACATTCTGTGTAGTAGTGATATCTTATGATGTTTCTTTTTCTCTGTGACTTACTTCACTTAGAATCATCGTATCTGAATCCACTCATTAGGCTGCTACGGGCCTGATGACATAGATTTCATTGCTGAGTGATATTGCATTCTACGTATGTACCACAATTTCTTTATCCATTCTTCGCTTTCTGCGATATTGAAGTTGTACCATAAAAGAGTTTCTTGTCAACAGAGCCATCCCAAACATTGGGGTGGCTGTGTCTTTTTGATTTTAATTTCCCTAAGCTATAGGACTATAAGTGGAAGTGCCCTAGGCTCTGTTGCTTTGTATTTTAGATGTATCAGGAAACACCATACACTTCTCCAGAGTGGCTGTTGGCAATTTACATCCCACCCTTCAGCATAAAAAGGCTCCTAGTTCTCCATGGCCTGTCCTGCCTTTCTGGATTGTACACTTTTTTCAGATGGCCCTTTTGACCAGGAGGAAGTGAAACTTCATTGTAGTGCAGATTTCCTTTGCAAGCTTGCTTGGTTGACCAAATAGGGCGTATGCGTATTTTCCTGAATATATTCAGGAAAAAATGCATACGCCCTTTTTGGCCAAGTGCATCATTGTGGACGTTCTGCCTCTTTTCCTATGCTTTCCATGCAATTCTAGTCTACCTCCTGAAATCGGTTTCCTGCAATTCTGCCCCACTTTGAAGTCCTCTTGGCAGCCTTACTTCAATATATTGTTGGACGATAGCTGTCATTTATAACTCTGTAGTTTTGTGAATTACAGTTCTCCTGAGCTCCTTTCTTCAACTCGCTTTCTTGTGAGCTGGCCGCAACACCGCAGGATTGCTTCAGGCCCTAGTGTGGTTCTGACATGGCACGCTGAGCTGTTGGTTAATTCCTCTTCCTGGTGGGAAATGAGAGTTAAATTTGCCCGTCCGGACACCTCCAGCTAGTCTCTCATTGGTTCTCCCTATTCCTGTACATCTTCCGCAGAAATTGCAAACTGGGCCAAACAGGAGGTTAAAGGCGCTGACTCTCCAAGTGGGGAGAGTGTTAGTAAAGCCTCTGGAATGTTGCACCGGAGTACCAGGGGACGAAAACTGAGACACATTTGAACACGTTTCCCTATCACACGGTGTATCATACTCTGGGTTCCACATGCATGTTTTAGCTGAAGGAAGAATCCCTTAAACCTGGAGAGTTGAGACTCATGGAATGAGTACCATGCAATATGTCTTCAAAGGGTCTGCATTTGCTCACCGAACCTCACCAATCCTATCACTGATGCATTTATGGCACTGTACACATGCTTGATTCTCTTTCAGAGACATATAAATTCATAGGTTTTAAGATTCTCAGTAGTCAGGAATATTCTTAGGCGTTTAATATGGGGTGTTGAGTCAATTTCGTTGAGCAAGGAGTAGCTCTAGTCTATTACATATTTCTCTTATGGAACGGTATCTGTGCTAATTTCAATCTCTGGTTTTATGCAGCACCCCAGCTCACCTTTCCCCTTAAGCAAGCATAAGTTGGTTTTCTACATTTGAGACCCTGTTCTGTTTTGTAATTCAGTTCCTGTGTAGCCAAGTTTACATGCCGTGTAGTAGTGATATCTTATGATGTTTCTTTTTCTGTGTGACTTATTTCACTTAGAATCATCGTACCTGAATCCACTCATTATGCTTCTACGGGCCTGATGACATAGATTTCATTGCTGAGTGATATTGCATTGTACGTAAGTACCACAACTTCTTTATCCATTTTTCGCTTTCTGCGATATTGAACTTGTACCATAAATGAGTTTCTTGTTAACAGAGCCATCCCAAACTTTGGGGTGGCTGTGTCTTTTTGATTTTAATTTCCCTAAGCTATAGGACCATAAGTGGAAGTGGCTTAGGCTTTGTTGCTTTGTATTTTAGATGTTTCAGGAAACACCATACACTTCTCCAGAGTGGCTGTTGGCAATTTACATCCCGCCCATCAGCATAACAAGGCTCCCAGTTCTGCATGGCCTGTACTGCCTTTCTGGATTTTACAATTTTTTCAGATGGCCCTTTTGACTGGGGGGGAAGTGAGACTTCATTGTAGTGCAGATTTCCTTTGCAAGCTTGCTGCGCTGGCCAAAAAGGGCGTATGCGTTTTTTCCTGAATATATTCAGGAAAAAACGCATACGCCTTTTTTGACCATGTGCATCATTGTGGACGTTCTGCCTCTTTTCCTATGCTTTACATGCAATTCCAGTCTACCTCCTGAAATCGGATTCCTGCAATTCTGCCCTGCTTTCAAGTCCTCTTGGCAGCCTTACTTCAATATATTTTTGGACGATAGCTCTCATTTATAACTCTGCAGGTTTGTGAATGACAGTGACCCTGAGCTCCTTTCTTCAACTCGCTTTCATGTGATCTGTCCGCAACACCGCAGCATTGCTTTAGGCCCTAGTGTGGTTCCGGCATGGCACACTGAGCCTTTGGTTAATTCCTCTTCCTGGTGGGAAATGAGAGTTAAATTTGCCCGTCCAGACACCTCCAGCTAGTCTCTCATTGGTTCTCCCTATTCCTGTTCATCTACCGCAGAAATTGCAAACTGGGCCTAACAGGAGGTTAAAGGCACTGACTCTCCAAGTAGGGAGAGTGTTAGTAAAGCGTCTGGAATGTTGCACCTGAGTACCAGGGGATGAAAACTGAGACACATTTGAACACGTTTCCCGATCACATGGTGGATCACACTCTGGGTTCCACATGCATGTTTTAGCTGAAGGAAGAATCCCTTAAACCTGGAGAGTTGAGACCCATGGAATGGGTACCATGCAATATGACTTCAAAGGGTCTGCATTTGCTCGCCGAACCTCGCCAATCCTATCACTGCTGCGTTTATGCCACTGTACACACGCTTGATTCTCTTTCGGAGACATAAAAATCCATAGGTTTTAAGATTCTTACTAGTCAGGTATATTCTTAGGCGTTTAATACGGGGTGTTGAGGCCACTTCGTTGAGCAAGGAGTAGCTCTGCTCTATTACATATTTGGCTTATGGAACGGTATCTGTGCTAATTTCAATCTCTGGTTTTATGCAGCACCCCAACTCAACTTTCGTCTTAAGCAAGCATAAGTTGGTTTTCTGAATTTGAGACCCTGTTCTGTTTTGTAATTCAGTTCCTGTGTAGCCAAGTTTACATTCCGTGTAGTAGTGATATCTTATGATGTTTCGTTTTCTGTGTGTCTTATTTCATTTAGAATCATCGTACCTGAATCCACTCATTATGCTGCTACGGACCTGATGACATAGATTTCATTGCTGAGTGATATTGCATTGTATGTAAGTACCAAAACTTCTTTATCCATTTTTCGTTTTCTGTGATATTGAACTTGTACCGTAAACGAGGTTCTTGTAAACAGAGCCGTCCCAAACTTTGGGTTGGCTGTGTCTTTTTGATTTTAATTTCCCTAAGCTATAGGACCAGAAGTGGAAGTGCCCTAGGCTCTGTTGCTTTGTTTTTTAGATGTTTCAGGAAACACCATACACTTCTCCAGAGTGGCTGTTGGCAATTTACATCCCGCCCATCAGCATAAAAAGGCTCCCTGTTCTCCATGGCCTGTTCTGACTTTCTGGATTTTACACTTTTTTTCAGATTGCCCTTTTGAACGGGGGGCAGTGAGACTTCATTGTAGTGCAGATTTCCTTTGCAAGCTTGCTTGGTTGGCCAAAAAGGGCGTATGCGTTTTTTCCTGAATATATTCAGGAAAAAACGCATACGCCCTTTTTGGCCAAGTGCATGATTGTGGACGTTCTGCCTCTTTTCCTATGCTTTACATGCAATTCCAGTCTACCTCCTGAAATCAGTTTCCTGCAATTCTGCGCCACTTTCAAGTCCTCTTGGCAGCCTTACTTCAATATATTTTTGGACGATAGCTGTCATTTATAACTCTGCAGGTTTCTGAATTACAGTGCCCCTGAGCTCTTTTCTTCAACTCGCTTTCTTGTGAGCTGGCCGCAACACCGCAGGATTGCTTCAGGCCCTAGTGTGGTTCCGGCACGGCACGCTGTGCCTTTGGTTAATTCCTCTTCCTGGTGGGAAATGAGAGTTAAATTTGCCCGTCCAGACACCTCCAGCTAGTCTCTCATTGGTTCCCCCTATTCCTGTTCATCTTCCGCAGAAATTGCAAACTGGGCCAAACAGGAGGTTAAAGGCACTGACTCTCCAAGTGGGGAGAGTGTTAGTAAAGCGTCTGGAATGTTGCACCCGAGTACCAGGGGACGAAAACTGAGACACATTTGAACACGTTTCCCGATCACACGGTGGATCATACTCTGGGTTCCACATGCATGTTTTAGCTGAAGGAAGAATCCCTTAAACCTGGAGAGTTGAGACCCATGGAATGAGTACCATGCAGTATGACTTCAAAGGGTCTGCATTTGCTCTCCGAACCTCACCAATCCTATCACTGCTGCGTTTATGCTGCTGTACACACGCTTGATTCTCTTTCGGAGACATATAAATCCATAGGTTTTAAGATTCTTACTAGTCAGGTATATTCTTAGGCGTTTAATATGGGGTGTTGAGTCCACTTCGTTGAGCAAGGAGTAGCTCTTGTTTATTATATATTTGGCTTATGGAATGGTATCTGTGCTAATTTCAATCTCTGGTTTTATGCAGCACCCCAACTCACCTTTCCCCTTAAGCAAGCATAAGTTGGTTTTCTACATTTCAGACCCTGTTCTGTTTTTTTATTCAGTTCCTGTGTAGCCAAGTTTACATTCGGTGTAGTAGTGATATTATGATGTTTCTTTCTCTGTGTGACTTATTTCACTTAGAATCATCGTACGTGAATCCACTCATTATGATGCTACGGGCCTGATGACATAAATTTCATTGCTGAGTGATATTGCATTCTACGTAAGTACCACAACTTCTTTTTCCATTTTTCTCTTTCTGTGATATTGAAATTGTACCGTAAATGAGGTTCTTGTAAACAGAGCCGTCCCAAACTTTGGGGTGGCTGTGTCTTTTTGATTTTAATTTCCCTAAGTTATAGGACCATAAGTGGAAGTGCCCTAGGCTCTGTTGCTTTGTTTTTTAGATATTTCAGGAAACACCATATACTTCTCCAGAGTGGCTTTTGGCAAATTACATCCCGCCCATCAGCATAACAAGGCTCCCAGTTCTCCATGGCCTGTCCTGCCTTTCTGGATTTTACACTTTTTTCAGATGGCCATTTTGACCAGGGGGCAGTGAGACTTCATTGTAGTGCAGATTTCCTTTGCAAGCTTGCTTGGTTGGCCAAAAAGGGCGTATGCGTTTTTTCCTGAATATATTCCTGAATATATTCAGGAAAAAACGCATACGCCCTTTTTGGCCAAGTGCATCATTGTGGACGTTCTGCCTCTTTTCCTATGCTTTACATGCAATTCCAGTCTACCTCCTGAAATCGGTTTCCTGCAATTCTGCCCCGCTTGCAAGTCCTCTTGGCAGCCTTACTTCAATATATTTTTTGACGATACCTGTCATTTATAACTCTGCAGGTTTGTGAATGACAGTGACCCTGAGCTCCTTTCTTCAACTCCTTTCTTGTGAGCTGGCCGCAACACCGCAGGATTGCTTCAGGCCCTAGTGTGGTTCCGGCACGTCACGCTGAGCCTTTGGTTAATTCCTCTTCCTGGTGGGAAATGACAGTTAAATTTGCCCGTCCAGACACCTCCAGCTAGTCTTTCATTGGTTCTCCCTATTCCTGATCATTTTCCGCAGGAATTGCAAACTGGGCCAAACAGGAGGTTAAAGGCACTGACTCTCCAAGTGGGGAGAGTTTTAGTAAAGCGTCTGGAATGTTGCACCCGAGTACCAGGGGACGAAAACTGAGACACATTTGAACACGTTTCCCTATCACACTGTGGATCATACTCTGGGTTCCATATGCATGTTTTAGCTGAAGGAAGAATCCCTTAAACCTGGAGAGTTGAGACTCATGGAATGAATACCATGCAATATGATTTCAGAGGGTCTGCATTTGCTCACCGAACCTCACCAATCCTATCACTGCTGCATTTATGCCACTGTACACATGCTTGATTCTCTTTCGGAGACATATAAATCCATAGGTTTTAAGATACTTAGTAGTCAAGAATATTCTTAGGCGTTTAATATGAGGTGTTTTGTCAATTTCGTTGAGCAAGGAGTAGCTCTTGTCTATTACATATTTGGCTTATGGAACCGTATATGTGCTATTTTCAATCTCTGGTTTTATGCAGCACCCCAACTCACCTTTCCCCTTAAGCAAGCATAAGTTGGTTTTCTACATTTGAGACCCTGTTCTGTTTTGTAATTCAGTTCCTGTGTAGCCAAGCTTACATTCCGTGTAGTAGTGATATTTATTATGTTTCTTTTTCTGTGTGACTTATTTCACTTAGAATCATTGTACCTGAATCCACTCATTTTGCTGCTACGGGCCTGATGACATAGATTTCATTGCTGAGTGATATTGCATTGTACGTAAGTACCACAATTTCTTTTTCCATTCTTCGCTTTCTGCGATATTGAACTTGTACCATAAACGAGTTTCTTGTCAACAGAGCCATCCCAAACATTGGGGTGGCTGTGTCTTTTTGATTTTAATTTCCCTAAGCTATAGGACCATAAGTGGAAGTGCCCTAGGCTCTGTTGCTTTGTATTTTAGATGTTTCAGTTAACACCATACAGTTCTCCAGAGTGGCTGTTGGCAATTTACATCCCGCCCATCAGCATAAAAAGGCTCCCAGTTCTCCATGGCCTGTGCAGCCTTTCTGGATTTTACACTTTTTTCACATGGCCCTTTTGACCGGGTGGATGTGAAACTTCATTGTAGTGCATATTTCCTTTGCAAGCTTGCTTGGTTGGCCAAAAAGTGCGTATGCGTTTTTTCCTGAATATATTCAGGAAAAAATGCATACACCCTTTTCGGCCAAGTGCATCATTGTGGACGTTCTGCCTCTTTTCCTAAGCTTTATATGCAATTCCAGTCTACCTCCTGAAATCGGTTTCCTGCAATTCTGTCCCACTCTGAAGTCCTCTTGGCAGCCTTACTTCAATATATTTTTGGACGATAGCTGTCATTTATTACTCTGCAGTTTTGTGAATTACAGTGCCCCTGAGCTCCTTTCTTCAACTCGCTTTCTTCTGAGCAGGCCGCAATACCTCAGGATTGCTTCAGGCACTAGTGTGGTTCCGACATGGCACGCTGAGCCGTTGGTTAATTCCTCTTCCTGGTGGGAAATGAGAGTTAAATTTGCCCTTCCAGACACCTCCAGCTAGTCTCTCATTGGTTCTCCCTATTCCTGTTCATCTTCCGCAGAAATTGCAAACTGGGCCAAAGAGGAGGTTAAAGGCACTGACTCTCCAAGTGGGGAGAGTGTTAGTAAAACGTCTGGAATGTTGCACCCGAGTACCAGGGGACGAAAACTGAGACATATTTGAACACGTTTCCCGATCACACGGTGAATCATACTCTGGGTTCCACATGCATGTTTTAGCTGAAGGAAGAATCCCTTAAACCTGGAGAGTTGAGACCCATGGAATGGGTACCATGCAATATGACTTCAGAGGGTCTGCAGTTGCTTACCGAACCTCAACAATCCTATCACTGCTGCGTTTATGCCGCTGTACACACGCTTGATTCTCTTTCGGAAACATATAAATCCATAGGTTTTAAGATTCTTACTAGTCAGGTATATTCTTAGGCGTTTAATATGGGGTGTTGAGTCCACTTCGTTGAGCAAGGAGTAACTCTTGTCTATTATATATTTGGCTTATGGAACGGTATCTGTGCTAATTTCAATCTCTTGTTTTATGCAGCACCCCAACTCACCTTTCCCCTTAAGCAAGCATATGTTGGTTTTCTACATTGGAGACACTGTTCTGTTTTGTAATTCAGTTCCTGTGTAGCCAAGTTTACATTCTGTGTAGTAGTGATATCATATGATGTTTCTTTTTCTCTGTGACTTATTTCACTTAGAATCATCGTACCTGTATCCACTCATTATGCTGCTACGTGCCTGATGACATAGATTTCATTGCTGAGTGATATTGCATTGTACGTAAGTACCACAACTTCTTTTTCCATTTTTCACTTTCTGTGATATTGAAATTGTACCGTAAATGAGGTTCTTGTAAACAGAGCCGTCCCAAACTTTGGGGTGGCTGTGTCTTTTTGATTTTAATTTCCCTAAGCTATAGGACCATAAGTGGAAGTGCCCTAGGCTCTGTTGCTTTGTTTTTTAGATGTTTCAGGAAACACCATACACTTCTCCAGAGTGGCTGTTGGCAATTTACATCCCGCCCATCAGCATAAAAAGGCTCCCAGTTCTCCATGGCCTGTCCTGCCTTTCTGGATTTTACACTTTTTTCAGATGGCCCTTTTGACCAGGGGGCAGTGAGACTTCATTGTAGTGCAGATTTCCTTTGCAAGCTTGCTTGGTTGGCCAAAAAGGGCGTATGCGTTTTTTCCTGAATATATTCCTGAATATATTCAGGAAAAAACGCATACGCCCTTTTTGGCCAAGTGCATCATTGAGGACGTTCTGCCTCTTTTCCTATGCTTTACTTGCAATTCCAGTCTACCTCCTGAAATCGGTTTCCTGCAATTCTGCCCCGCTTTCAAGTCCTCTTGGCAGCCTTACTTCAATATATTTTTGGACGATAGCTGTCATTTATAACTCTGCAGGTTTGTGAATTACAGTGACCCTGAGCTCCGTTCTTCAACTCCCTTTCTTGTGAGCTGGCCGCAACACCGCAGGATTGCTTCAGGCCCTAGTGTGGTTCCGGCATGGCACGCTGAGCCTTTGGATAATTCCTCTTCCTGGTGGGAAATGAGAGTTAAATTTGTCCGTCCAGACACCTCCAGGTAGTCTCTCATTGGTTCTCCCTATTCCTGTTCATTTTCCGCAGAAATTGCAAACTGGGCCAAACAGGAGGTTAAAGGCACTGACTCTCCAAGTGAGGAGAGTGTTATTAAAGCGTCTGGAATGTTGCACCCGAGTACCAGGGGATGAAAACTGAGACACATTTGAACACGTTTCCCGATCACATGGTGGATCATACACTGGGTTCCACATGCATGTTTTAGCTGAAGGAAGAATCCCTTAAACCTGGAGAGTTGAGACCCATGGAATGGGTACCATGCAATATGACTTCAAAGGGTCTGCATTTGCTCACCGAACCTCACCAATCCTATCACTGCTGCGTTTATGCCGCTATACATACACTTGATTCTCTTTCAGAGACATATAAATCCATAAGTTTTAAGATTCTTACAAGTCAGGTATATTCTTAGGCGTTTAATATGGGGTGTTGACTCCACTTCGTTGAGCAAGGAGTAGCTCTTGTCTATTACATATTTGGCTTATGGAATGGTATCTGTGCCAATTTCAATCTCTGGTTTCATGCAGAATCCCAACTCACCATTCCCCTTAAGCAAGCATATGTTGGTTTTCTACATTGGAGACACTGTTCTGTTTTGTAATTCAGTTCCTGTGTAGCCAAGTTTACATTCCGTGTATTAGTGATATCTTATGATGTTTCTTTTTCTGTGTGACTTATTTCACTTAGAATCATCGTACCTGAATCCACTCATTATGCTGCTACGGGCCTGATGACATAGGTTTCATTGCTGAGTGATATTGCATTGTACGTAAGTACCACAAATTCTTTATCCATTTTTCGCTTTCTGTGATATTGAACTTGTACCGTAAACGAGGTTCTTGTAAACAGAGCCGTCCCAAACTTTGGGGTGGCTGTGTCTTTTTTATTTTAATTTCCCTAAGCTATAGGACCATAAGTGGAAGTGCCCTAGGCTCTGTTGCTTTGTTTTTAAGCTGTTTCAGGAAACACCATACACTTGTCCAGAGTGGCTGTTGGCAATTCACATCCCGCCCATGAGCATAACAAGGCTCCCAGTTCTCCATGGCCTGTCCTGCCTTTCTGGACTTTACACTTTTTTCAAATGGACCTTTTGACCGGGGGGCAGTGAGACTTCATTGTAGTGCAGATTTCCTTTGCAAACTTGCTTCCTTGGCCAAAAAGGGCGTATGCGTTTTTTCCTGAATATATTCCTGAATATATTCAGGAAAAAACGCATACGCCCTTTTTGGCCAAGCGCCTCATTGTGGACGTTCTGCCTCTTTTCCTATGCTTTACATGCAATTCCAGTCTACCTCCTGAAATCGGTTTCCTGCAATTCTGCCCCACTTGCAAGTCCTCTTGGCAGCCTTACTTCAATATATTTTTTGACGATACCTGTCATTTATAACTCTGCAGGTTTGTGAATGACAGTGACCCTGAGCTCCTTTCTTCAACTCCTTTCTTGTGAGCTGGCCGCAACCCCGCAGGATTGCTTCAGGCCCTAGTGTGGTTCCGGAACGTCACGCTGAGCCTTTGGTTAATTCCTCTTCCTGGTGGGAAATGACAGTTAAATTTGCCCGTCCAGACACCTCCAGATAGTCTTTCATTGGTTCTCCCTATTCCTGTTCATTTTCCGCAGGAATTGCAAACTGGGCCAAACAGAAGGTTAAAGGCACTGACTCTCCAAGTGGGGAGAGTGTTAGTAAAGCCTCTGGAATGTTGCACCCGAGTACCAGGGGACGAAAACTGAGACACATTTGAACACGTTTCCCTATCACACGGTGGATCATACTCTGGGATCCACATGCATGTTTTAGCTGAAGGAAGAATCCCTTAAACCTGGAGAGTTGAGACCCATGGAATGGGTACCATGCAATATGACTTCAAAGGGTCTGAATTTGCTCACCAAACCTCACCAATCCTATCACTGCTGCGTTTATGCCGCTGTACACATGCTTGATTCTCTTTCGGAGACATAAAAATCTATAGGTTTTAAGATTCTTAGTAGTCAAGAATATACTTAGGCGTTTAATATGAGGTGTTGAGTCAATTTCATTGAGCAAGGAGTAGCTCTTGTCCATTATATATTTGGCTTATGGAACGGTATCTGTGCTAATTACAATCTCTGGTTTTATGCAGCACCCCAACTCACCTTTCCCCTTAAGCCAGCATAAGTTGGTTTTCTGCATTTGAGACCCTGTTCTGTTTTGTAATTCAGTTCCTGTTTAGCCAAGTTTACATTCCATATATTAGTGATATCTTATGATGTTTCTTTTTCTGTGTGACTTATTTCACTTAGAATCATCGTACCTGAATCCACTCATTATGCTGCTACGAGACTGATGACATAGGTTTCATTGCTGAGTGATATTGCATTGTACGTAAGTACCACAACTTCTTTATACATTTTTCGCTTTCTGCGATATTGAACTTGTACCGTAAAAGAGGTTGTTGTAAACAGAGCCATCCCAAACTTTGGGGTGGCTGTGTCTTTTCGATTTTAATTTCCCTAAGCTATAGGACCATAAGTGGAAGTGCCCTAGGCTCTGTTCCTTTGTTTTTTAGATGTTTCAGGAAACACCATACACTTCTCCAGAGTGGCTGTTGGCAATTTACATCCCGCCCATCAGCATAACAAGGCTCTCAGTTCTCCATGGCCTGTCCTGCCTTTCTGGATTTTACACTTTTTTCAGATGGCCCTTTTGACCGGGGGGCAGTGACACTTCATTGTAGTGCAGATTTCCTTTGCAAGATTGCTTGGTTGGCCAAAAAGGGCGTATGTGTTTTTTCCTGAATATATTCAGGAAAAAACGCATACGCCCTTTTTGGCCAAGTGCATCATTGTGGACGTTCTGCCTCTTTTCCTATGCTTTACATGCAATTCCAGTCTACCTCCTGAAATCGGTTTCCTGCAATTCTGCCCCGCTTGCAAGTACTCTTGGCAGCCGTACTTCAATATACTTTTGGAGGATAGCTGTCATTTATAACTCTGCAGGTTTGTGAATGACAGTGCCCCTGAGCTCCTTTCTTCAACTCGCTTTCTTGTGAGCTGGCCGCAACACCGCAGGATTGCTTCAGGCCCTAGTGTGGTTCCGGCCCGGCACGCTGAGCCTTTGGTTAATTCCTCTTCCTGGTGGGAAATGAGAGTTAAATTTGCCCGTCCAGACACCTCCAGCTAGTCTCTCATTGGTTCTCCCTATTCCTGTTCATCTTACGCAGAAATTGCAAACTGGGCCAAACAGGAGGTTAAACGCACTGACTCTCCAAGTGGGGAGAGTGTTAGTAAAGCATCTGGAATGTTGCACCCGAGGACCAGGGGACGAAAACTGAGACACATTTGAACACGTTCCCCGATCACACTGTGGATCATACTCTGGGTTCCACATGCACGTTTTAGCTGAAGGAAGAATCCCTTAAACCTGGAGAGTTGAGACCCATGGAATGGGTACCATGCAATATGACTTCAAAGGGTCTGCATTTGCTCACCGATCCTAACCAGTCCTATTACTGCTGCGTTTATGCCACTGTACACACGCTTGATTCTCGTTCGGAGACATATAAATCCATAGGTTTTAAGATTCTTACTAGTCAGGTATATTCTTAGGCGTTTAATATGCGGTGTTGAGTCCACTTCGTTGAGCAAGGAGTAGCTCTTGTCTATTATATATTTGGCTTATGGAACGGTATCTGTGCTAATTTCAATCTCTGGTTTTATGCAGCACCCCAACTCACCTTTCCCCTTAAGCAAGAATAAGTTGGTTTTCTACTTTTGAGACCCTGTTCTGTTTTGTAATTCAGTTCCTGTGTAGCCAAGTTTACATTCCGTGTAGTAGTGATATTATGATGTTTCTTTTTCTGTGTGACTTATTTCACTTAGAATCATCGTACCTGTATCCACTCATTATGCTGCTATGTGCCTGATGACATAGATTTCATTGCTGAGTGATATTGCATTGTACGTAAGTACCACAACTTCTTTTTCCATTTTTCGTTTTCTGTGATATTGAACTTGTACCGTAAACGAGCTTCTTGTAAACAGAGCCGTCCCAAACTTTGGGGTGGCTGTGTCTTTTTGATTTTAATTTCCCTAAGCTATAGGACCATTAGTGGAAGTGCCCTAGGCTCTGTTGCTTTGTTTTTTAGATGTTTCAGGAAACACCATACACTTCTCCAGAGTGGCTGCTGGCAATTTACATCCCGCCCATCAGCATGACAAGGCTCCCAGTTCTCCATGGCCTGTCCTGCCTTTCTGGATTTTACACTTTTTTCAGATGGCCCTTTTGACCGGGGGAAAGTGAGACTTCATTGTAGTGCAGATTTCCTTTGCAATCTTGCTTGATTGGCCAAAAAGGGCGTATGCGTTTTTTCCTGAATATATTCAGGAAAACACGCATACGCCCTTTTTGGCCAAGTGCATCATTGTGGACGTTCTGCCTCTTTTCCTATGCTTTACATGCAATTCCAGTCTACCTCCTGAAATCGGTTTCCTGCAATTCTGCCCCGCTTTCAAGTCCTCTTGGCCGCCTTACTTCAATATATTTTTGGACGATAGCTGTCATTTATAACTCTGCAGGTTTGTGAATGACAGTGCCCCTGAGCTCCTTTCTTCAACTCGCTTTCTTGTGAGGTGGCCGCAACACCGCAGGATTGCTTCAGCCCCTAGTGTTGTTCCGGCACAGCATGCTGAGCCTTTGGTTAATTCCTCTTCCTGGTGGGAAATGAGAGTTAAATTTGCCCGTCCAGACACCTCCAGCTAGTCTCTCATTGGTTCTCCCTATTCTTGTTCATCTTCCGCAGAAACTGCAAACTGTTCCAAAGAGGAGGTTAAAGGCACTGACTCTCCAAGTGGGGAGAGTGTTAGTAAAGCCTCTGGAATGTTGCACCCGAGTACCAGGGGACGAAAACTGAGACACATTTGAACACGTTTCCCGATCACACGGTGGATCATACTCTGGGTTCCACATGCATGTTTTAGCTGAAGGAAGAATCCCTTAAACCTGGAGAGTTGAGACCCATGGAATGGGTACCATGCAATATGACTTCAAAGGGTCTGCATTTGCTCACCAAACCTCACCAATCCTATCACTGCTGCGTTTATGCCGCTGTACATACGCTTGATTCTCTTTCGGAGACATATAAATCCATAGGTTTTAAGATTCTTACTAGTCAGGTATATTCTTAGGCGTTTAATATGGGGTGTTGAGGCCACTTCGTTGAGCAAGGAGTAGCTCTTGTCTATTATATATTTGGCTTATGGAACGGTATCTGTGCTAATTTCAATCTCTGGTTTTATGCAGCACCCCAACTCACCTTTCCCCTTAAGCAAGCATAAGTTGGTTTTCTACATTTGAGACCCTGTTCTGTTTTGTAATTCAGTTCCTGTGTAGCCAAGTTTACATTCCGTGTAGTAGTGATATCTTTTGATGTTTCTTTTTCTGTGTGACTTATTTCACTTAGAATCATCGTACCTGAATCCACTCATTATGCTGCTACGGGCCTGATGACATAGATTTCATTGCTGAGTGATATTGCATTGTACGTAAATACCACACCTTCTTTATCCATATTTCGCTTTCTGCGATATTGAACTTGTACCGTAAACGAGGTTCTTGTAAACAGAGCCATCCCAAACTTTGGGGTGGCTGTGTCTTTTTGATTTCAATTTCCCTAAGCTATAGGACAATAAGTGGAAGTGCCCTAGGCTCTGTTACCTTGTTTTTTAGATGTTTCAGGAAACACCATACACTTCTCCAGAGTGGCTGTTGGCAATTTACATCCCGCCCATCAGCATAACAAGGCTCTAGTTCTCCATGGCCTGTCCTGCCTTTCTGGATTTTACACTTTTTTCAGATGGCCCTTTTGACCGGGGGGAAGTGAGACTTCATTGTAGTGCAGATTTCCTTTGCAACCTTGCTTGGTTGGCCAAAAAAGGCGTATGTGTTTTTTCCTGAATATATTCAGGAAAAAACGCATACGCCCTTTTTGGCCAAGTGCATCATTGTGGACGTTCTGCCTCTTTTCCTATGTTTTAAATGCAATTTGAATCTACTTCCTGAAATCGGTTTCCTGCAATTCTGTCCCGCTTTCAAGTCCTCTTGGCAGCCTTACTTCAATATATTTTTGGACGATAGCTGTCATTTATAACTCTGCAGGTGTGTGAATGAGAGTGCCCCTGAGCTCCTTTCTTCAACTCGCTTTCTTGTCAGCTGGCCGCAACACCGCAGGATTGATTCAGGCCCTAGTGTAGTTCCGGCACGGCACGCTGAGCCTTTGGTTAATTCCTCTTCCTTGTGGGAAATGAGAGTTAAATTTGCCCGTCCAGACACCTCCAGCTAGTCTCTCATTGGTTCTCCCTATTCCTGTTCATCTTACGCAGAAATTGCAAAATGGGCCAAACAGGAGGTTAAAGGCACTGACTCTCCAAGTGGGGAGAGTGTTAGTAAAGCGTCTGGAATGTTGCACCCGAGTACCAGGGGACGAAAACTGAGACATATTTGAACACGTTTCCCTATCACACGGTGGATCATACTCTGGGTTCCACATGCATGTTTTAGCTGAAGGAAGAATCCCTTAAACCTGGAGAGTTGAGACCCATGGAATGGGTACCATGCAATATGACTTCAAAGGGTCTGCATTTGCTCAACGAACCTCACCAATCCTATCACTGCTGCATTTATGCTGCTGTACACACGCTTGATTCTCTTTCGGAGACATATAAATCCATAGGTTTTAAGATTCTTACTAGTCTGGTATATTCTTAGGCGTTTAATATGGGGTGTTGAGTCCACTTCGTTGAGCAAGGAGTAGCTCTTGTCTATTACATATTTGGCTTATGGAATGGTATCTGTGCTTATTTCAATCTCTAGTTTTATGCAGCACCCCAACTCACCTTTCCCCTTAAGCAAGCATAAGTTGGTTGTCTACATTTGAGACCCTGTTCTGTTTTGTAATTCAGTTCCTGTGTAGCCCAGTTTACATTCCGTGTATTAGTGATATCTTATGATGTTTCTTTTTCTGTGTGACTTATTTCACTTAGAATCATCATACCTGAATCCACTCATTATGCTGCTACGGGCCTGATGACATAGATTTCATTGCTGAGTGATATTGCATTGTACGTAAGTACCACAACTTCTTTATCCATTTTTCGCTTTCTGTGATATTGAACTTGTACCGTAAACGAGGTTCTTGTAAACACAGCCGGCCCAAACTTTGGGGTGGCTGTGTCTTTTTGATTTTAATTTCCCTAAGCTATAGGACCATAAGTGGAAGTGCCCTAGGCTCTGTTGCTTTGTTTTTTGGATGTTTCAGGAAACACCATACACTTCTCCAGAGTGGCTGTTTGCAATTTACATCCCGGCCATCAGCATAACAAGGCTCCCAGTTCTCCATGGCCTGTCCTGCCTTTCTGGATTTTACACTTTTTTCAGATGGCCCATTTGACCGGGGGCAGTGAGACTTCATTGTAGTGCAGATTTCCTTTGCAAGCTTGCTTGGTTGGCCAAAAAGGGCGTATGCGTTTTTTCCTGAATATATTCAGGAAAAAACGCATACGCCATTTTTGGCCAAGTTCATCATTGTGGACGTTCTGCCTCTTTTCCTATGCTTTACATGCAATTCCAGTCTACCTCCTGAAATCGGTTTCCTGCAATTCTGTCCCGCTTTCAAGTCCTCTTGACAGCCTTACTTCGATATAATTTTGGACGATAGCTGTCATGTATAACTCTGCAGGTTTGTGAATTACAGTGCCCCTGAGCTCCTTTCTTCAACTCGTTTTTTTGTGAGCTGGTCGCAACACCGCAGGATTGCTTCAGGCCCTAGTGTGGTTCCGGCATGGCATGCTGAGCCTTTGGTTAATTCCTCTTCCTGGTGGGAAATGAGAGTTAAATTTGCCCGTCCGGACACCTCCAGCTAGTCTCTCATTGGTTCTCCCTATTCCTGTTCATTTTCCGCAGAAATTGCAAACTGGGCCAAACAGGAGGTTAAAGGCACGGACTCTCCAAGTGAGGAGAGTGTTAGTAAAGCGTCTGGAATGTTGCACCCGAGTACCAGGGGATGAAAACTGAGACACATTTGAACACGTTTCCCGATCACACAGTGGATCATACTCTGGGTTCCACATGCATGTTTTAGCTGAAGGAAGAATCCCTTAAACCTGGAGAGTTGAGACCCATGGAATGGGTACCATGCAATATGACTTCAAAGGGTCTGCATTTGCTCAGCGAACCTCACCAATCCTATCACTGCTGCATTTATGCCGCTGTACACACGCTTGATTCTCTTTCGGAGACATATAAATCCATAGGTTTTAAGATTCTTACTAGTCTGGTATATTCTTAGGCGTTTAATATGGGGTGTTGAGTCCACTTCGTTGAGCAAGGAGTAGCTCTTGTCTATTACATATTTGGCTTATGGAATGGTATCTGTGCTAATTTCAATCTGTAGTTTTATGCAGCACCCCAACTCACCTTTCCCCTTAAGCAAGCATAAGTTGGTTTTCTACATTTGAGACCCTGTTCTGTTTTGTAATTCAGTTCCTGTGTAGCCCAGTTTACATTCCGTGTATTAGTGATATCTTATGATGTTTCTTTTTCTGTGTGACTTATTTCACTTAGAATCATCATACCTGAATCCACTCATTATGATGCTACGGGCCTGATGACATAGATTTCATTGCTGAGTGATATTGCATTGTACGTAAGTACCACAACTTCTTTATCCATTTTTCGCTTTCTGTGATATTGAACTTGTACCGTAAACGAGGTTCTTGTAAACAGAGCCGTCCCAAACTTTGGGGTGGCTGTGTCTTTTTGATTTTAATTTCCCTAAGCTATAGGACCATAAGTGGAAGTGCCCTAGGCTCTGTTGCTTTGTTTTTTGGATGTTTCAGGAAACACCATACACTTCTCCAGAGTGGCTGTTGGCAATTTACATCCCGGCCATCAGCATAACAAGGCTCCCAGTTCTCCATGGCCTGTCCTGCCTTTCTGGATTTTACACTTTTTTCAGATGGCCCATTTCACCGGGGGCAGTGAGACTTCATTGTAGTGCAGATTTCCTTTGCAAGCTTGCTTGGTTGGCCAAAAAGGGCGTATGCGTTTTTTCCTGAATATATTCAGGAAAAAACGCATACGCCATTTTTGGCCAAGTGCATCATTGTGGACGTTCTGCCTCTTCCTATGCTTTACATGCAATTCCAGTCTACCTCCTGAAATCGGTTTCCTGCAATTCTGTCCCGCTTTCAAGTCCTCTTGACAGCCTTACTTCGATATAATTTTGGACGATAGCTGTCATGTATAACTCTGCAGGTTTGTGAATTACAGTGCCCCTGAGCTCCTTTCTTCAACTCGTTTTCTTGTGAGCTGGTCGCAACACCGCAGGATTGCTTCAGGCCCTAGTGTGGTTCCGGCATGGCACGCTGAGCCTTTGGTTAATTCCTCTTCCTGGTGGGAAATGAGAGTTAAATTTGCCCGTCCGGACACCTCCAGCTAGTCTCTCATTGGTTCTCCCTATTCCTGTTCATTTTCCGCAGAAATTGCAAACTGGGCCAAACAGGATGTTAAAGGCACGGACTCTCCAAGTGAGGAGAGTGTTAGTAAAGCGTCTGGAATGTTGCACCCGAGTACCAGGGGATGAAAACTGAGACACATTTGAACACGTTTCCCGATCACACAGTGGATCATACTCTGGGTTCCACATGCATATTTTAGCTGAAGGAAGAATCCCTTAAACCTGGAGAGTTGAGACCCATGGAATGGGTACCATGCAATATGACTTCAAAGGGTCTGCATTTGCTCACCGAACCTCACCAATCCTATCACTGCTGCGTTTTTGCCGCTGTACACACGCTTGATTCTCTTTCGGAGACATATAAATCCATAGGTTTTAAGATTCTTACTAGTCACGTATATACTTAGGCGTTCAATATGGAGTGTTGAGTCCACTCGTTGAGCAAGGAGTAGCTCTTGTCTATTACATATTTGGGTTATGGAACGGTAACTGTCCTAATTTCAATCTCTGGTTTTATGCAGCACCCCAACTCACCTTTCCCCTTAAGCAAGCATAAGTTGGTTTTCTACATTTGAGACCCTGTTCTGTTTTGTAATTCAGTTCCTGTGTAGCCCAGTTTACATTCCGTGTATTAGAGATATCTTATGATGTTTCTTTTTCTGTGTGACTTATTTCACTTAGAATCATCGTACCTGAATCCACTCATTATGCTGCTACGGGCCTGATGACATAGATTTCATTGCTGAGTGATATTGCATTGTACGTAAGTACCACAACTTCTTTATCCATTTTTCGCTTTCTGTGATATTGAACTTGTACCGTAAATGAGGTTCTTGTAAACAGAGCCGTCCCAAACTTTGGGGTGGCTGTGTCTTTGTGATTTTAATTTCCCTAAGCTATAGGACCATAAGTGGAAGTGCCCTAGGCTCTGTTGCTTTGTATTTTGGATGTTTCAGGAAACACCATACACTTCTCCAGAGTGGCTGTTGGCAATTTACATCCCGGCCATCAGCATAACAAGACTCCCAGTTCTCCATGGCCTGTCCTGCCTTTCTTGATTTTACACTTTGTTCAGATGGCCCATTTGACCGGGGGCAGTGAGACTTCATTGTAGTGCAGATTTCCTTTGCAAGCTTGCTTGGTTGGCCAAAAAGCACGTATGCGTTTTTTCCTGAATATATTCAGGAAAAAACGCATACGCACTTTTTGGCCAAGTGCATCATTGTGGACGTTCTGCCTCTTTTCCTATGCTTTACATGCAATTCCAGTCTACCTCCTGAAATCGATTTCCTGCCATTCTGCCCCGCTTTCAAGTCCTCTTTGCAGCCTTACTTCAATATATTTTTGGACGATAGCTGTCATTTATAACTCTGCAGGTTTGGGAATTACAGTGCCCCTGAGCTCCTTTCTTCAACTCGCTGTCTTGTGAGCAGGCCGCAACACTGCAGGATTGCTTCAGGCCCTAGTGTGGTTCCGGCATGGCACGCTGAGCCTTTGGTTAATTCCTCTTCCTGGTGGGAAATGAGAGTTAAATTTGCCCGTCCAGACACCTCCAGCTAGTCTCTCATTGGTTCTCCCTATTCCTTTTCATTTTCCGCAGAAATTGCAAACTGGGCCAAACAGGAGGTTAAAGGCACTGACTCTCCAAGTGGGGAGAGTGTTAGTAAAGCGTGTGGAATGTTGCAACCAAGGACCAGGCGACAACAACTGAGACACATTTGAACACGTTTCCCGATCACATGGTGGATCATACTCTGGGTTCCACATGCATGTTTTAGCTGAAGGAAGAATCCCTTAAACCTGGAGAGTTGAGACCCATGCAATGGGTACCATGCAATATGACTTCAAAGGGTCTGCATTTGCTCACCGAACCTCACCAATCCTATCACTGCTGCTCT
The DNA here is from genome assembly GCF_937001465.1 of Orcinus orca. NCBI lineage: Eukaryota > Metazoa > Chordata > Mammalia > Artiodactyla > Delphinidae > Orcinus > Orcinus orca. The sequence continues at coordinate 69,061,312 of NC_064559.1, forward strand.
TATGCCGCTGTACACATGCTTGATTCTCTTTCGGAGACATATAAATCCATAGGTTTTAAGATTATTACTAGTCAGGTATATTCTTAGGCGTTTAATATGGAGTGTTGAGTCCACTCGTTGAGCAAGGAGTAGCTCTTGTCTACTACATCTTTGGCTTATGGAACGGTAACTGTGCTAATTTCAATCTCTGGTTTTATGCAGCACCCCAACTCACCTTTCCCCTTAAGCAAGCATAAGTTGGTTTTCTACATTTGAGACCCTGTTCTGTTTTGGAATTCAGTGCCTGTGTAGCCAAGTTTACATTCCGTGTATTAGTGATATCTTATGATGTTTCTTTTTCTGTGTGATTTATTTCACGTAGAATCATCGTACCTGAATCCACTCATTATGCTGCTACGGGCCTGATGACATAGATTTCATTGCTGATTGATATTGCATTGGACGTAAGAACTACAACGTCTTTATCCATTTTTCGCTTTCTGCGATATTGAACTTGTACCGTAAACGAGGTTCTTGTAAACAGAGCCGTCCCAAACTTTGGGGTGGCTGTGTCTTTTTGATTTTAATTTCCCTAAGCTATAGGACCATAAGTGGAAGTGCCCTAGGCTCTGTTGCTTTGTTTTGTAGATGTTTCAGGAAACACCATACACTTCTCCAGAGAGGCTGTTGGCAATTTACATCCCACCCATCAGCATAACAAGGCTCCCTGTTCTCCATGGCCTGTCCTGCGTTTCTGGATTTTACACATTTTTCAGATGGCCCTTTTGACTGGGGGGGAGTGAGACTTCATTGCAGTGCAGATTTCCTTTGCAAGCTTGCTTGGTTGGCCCAAAAGTGCCTATGCGTTTTTTCCTGAATATATTCCTGGAATATATTCAGGAAAAAACGCATACGCCGTTTTTGGCCAAGTGCATCATTGTGGACGTTCTGCCTCTTTTCTTATGCTTTGCATGCAATTCCAGTCTACCTCCTGAAATCGGTTTCCTGCAATTCTACCCCGCTTTCAAGTCCTCTTGGCAGCCTTACTTCAATATATTTTTGGACGATAGTTGTCATTTTTAACTCTGCAGGTTTGTGAATGACAGTGCCCCTGAGCTCCTTTCTTCAACTCGCTTTCTTGTGAGCTGGTCGCAACACCGCAGGATTGCTTCAGGCCCTAGTGTGGTTCCGGCATGGCACACTGAGCCTTTGTTTAATTCCTCTTCCTGGTGGGAAATGAGAGTTAAATTTGCCTGTTAAGACACCTCCAGCTAGTCTCTCATTGGTTCTCCGTATTCCTGTTCATCTTCCGCAGAAATTGCAAACTGGGCCAAACACGAGGTTAAAGGCACTGACTCTCCAAGTGGGGAGAGTGTTAGTAGAGCATCTGGATTGTTGCACCCGAGTACCAGGGAACGAAAACTGAGACACATTTGAACACGTTTCCCGATCGCACAGTGGATCATACTCTGGGTTCCACATGCATGTTTTAGCTGAAGGAAGAATCCCTTAAACCTGGAGAGTTGAGACCCATGGAATGGGTACCATGCAATATGACTTCAAAGGGTCTGCATTTGCTCACCGAACCTCACCAATCCTATCACTGCTGCGTTTATGCCGCTGTACACACGCTTGATTCTCTTTCGGAGACATATAAATCCATAAGTTTTAAGATTCTTACTTGTCAGGTATATTCTTAGGCGTTTAATATGTGGTGTTGTGTCCACTTCTTTGAGCAAGGAGTAGCTCTTGTCTATTACGTAGATGGCTCTTGGAACGGTATCTGTGCTAATTTCAATCTCTGGTTTTATGCAGCACCCCAACTCACCTTTCCCCTTAAGCAAGCATAAGTTGGTTATTCTACATTTGAGACCCTGTTCTGTTTTGTAATTCAGTTCCTGTGTAGCCAAGTTTACATTCCGTGTTTTAGTGATATCTTATGATGTTTCTTTTTCTGTGTGACTTATTTCACTTAGAATCATCGTACCTGAATCCACTCATTATGCTACTATGGGCCTGATGACATAGATTTCATTGCTGAGTGATATTGCATTGTACGTAAGTACCACAACTTCTTTATCCATTTTTCGCTTTCTGCGATATTGAACTTGTACCGTAAACGAAGTTCTTGTAAACAGAGCCGTCCCAAACTTTGGGGTGGCTGTGTCTTTTTGATTTTAATTTCCCTAAGTTATAGGACCATATGTGGAAGTGCCCTTGGCTCTGTTGCTTTGTTTTTTAGATGTTTCAGGAAACACCATACACTTCTCCAGAGTGGCTGTTGGCAATTTACATTCCGCCCATCAGCATAATAAGGCTCCCAGTTCTCCATGGCCTGTCCTGACTTTCTGCATTTTACACTTTGTTCAGATGGCTCTTCTGACCGGGGGGCAGTGAGACTTCATTTTAGTGCAGATATCCTTTGCAAGCTTGCTTGGTTGGCCAAAAAGTGCGTATGCTTTTTTCCTGAATATATTCAGGAAAAAACGCATACGCCCTTTTTGGCCAAATGCATCATTGTGGACGTTTTGCCTCTTTTCCTATGCTTTATATGCAATTCCAGTCTACCTCCTGAAATCGGTTTCCTGCAATTCTGCCCCGCTTTCAAGTCCTCTTGGCAGCCTTACTTCAATATATTTTTGGACGATAGCTGTCATTTATAACTCTGCAGGTTTGTGAATTACAGTGCCCCTGAGCTCCTTTCTTCAACTTGCTTTCTTGTGAGCTGGCCGCAACACTGCAGGATTGCTTCAGGCCCTAGTGTGGTTCGGCACGGCACGCTGAGCCTTTGGTTAATTCCTCTTCCTGGTGGGAAATGAGAGTTAAATTTGCCCGTCCAGACACCTCCAGCTAGTCTCTCATTGGTTCTCCCTATTCCTGTTCATTTTCCGCAGAAATTGCAAACTGGGCCAAACAGGAGGTTAAAGGCACTGACTCTCCAAGTGGGCAGAGTATTATTAAATCATCTGGAATGTTGCACCCGAGTACCAGGGGACGAAAACTGAGACACATTTGAAGACGTTTCCCAATCACATGGTGGATCATACTCTGGGTTCCACATGCATGTTTTAGCTGAAGGAAGAATCCCTTAAACCTGGAGAGTTGAGACCCATGGAATGGGTACCATGCAATATGACTTCAAAGGGTCTGCATTTGCTCACCGAACCTCTCCAGTCCTATCACTGCTGCGTTTATGCCGCTGTACACACGCTTGATTCTCTTTTGGAGACATATAAATCCATAGGTTTTTTTTTTTTAACATCTTTATTGGGGTATAATTGCTTTACAATGATGTGTTAGTTTCTGCTTTATAACAAAGTGAATCAGTTATACATATAAATATGTTCCCATATCTCTTCCCTCTTGCGTCTCCCTCCCTCCCACACTCCCTATCCCACCCCTCCAGGCTGTCACAAAGCACCAAGCCAATATCCCTCTGCCTTGTGGCTGCTTCCCACTAGCTATCTACCTTACTACGTTTGTTAGTGTGTATATGTCCATGACTCTCTCTCGTCCCGTCACAGCTCACCCTTCCCCCTCCCCATAACCTCAAGTCCGTTCTCTAGGAGGTCTGCGTCTTTATTCCTGCCTTACCCCTAGGTTCTTCATGACATTTTTTTTCTTAAATTCCATATATATGTGTTAGCATACGGTATTTGTCTTTTTCTTTCTGACTTACTTCACTGTGTATGACAGACTCTAGGTCTACCCACCTCATTACAAATAGCTCAATTTCATTTCTTTTTATGGCTGAGTAATATTCCATTGTATATATGTGCCACATCTTCTTTATCCATTCATCCGATGATGGGCACTTAGGTTGTTTCCATCTCCGGGCTATTGTAAATAGAGCTGCAATGAACATTTTGGTACATGACTCTTTTTGAATTTCGGTTTTCTCAGGGTATATGCCCAGTAGTGGGATTGCTGGGTCATATGGTAGTTCTATTTGTAGTTTTTTAAGGAACCTCCATACTGTTCTCCATAGTGGCTGAACCAATTCACATTCCCACCAGCAGTGCAAGAGGGTTCCCTTTTCTCCACACCCTCTCCAACATTCATTGTTTCTAGATTTTTTGATGATGGCCATTCTGACTGGTGTGAGATGATATCTCATTGTAGTTTTGATTTGCATTTCTCTAATGATTAATGATATTGAGCATTCTTTCATGTGTTTGTTGGCAGACTGTATATCTTCTTTGGAGAAATGTCTATTTAGGTCTTCTGCCCATTTTTGGATTGGGTTGTTTGTTTTTTTGTTATTGAGCTGTATGAGCTGCTTGTAAATTTTGGAGATTAATCCTTTGTCGGTTGCTTCATTTGCAAATATTTTCTCCCATTCTGAGGGTTGTCTTTTGGTCTTGTTTATGGTTTCCTTTGCTGTGCAAAAGCTTTGAAGTTTCATTAGGTCCCATTTGTTTATTTCTGTTTTTATTTCCATTACTCTAGGAGGTGGGTCAGAAAGAATCTTGCTGTGATTTATGTCATAGAGTGTTCTGCCTATGTTTTCCTCTAAGAGTTTGATAGTTTCTGGCCTTATATTTAGGTCTTGAATCCATTTTGAGCTTATTTTTGTGTATGGTGTTAGGGAGTGATCTAATCTCATACTTTTACATGTACCTGTCCAGTTTTCCCAGCACCACTTATTGAAGAGGCTGTCCTTTCTCCACTGTACATTCCTGCCACCTTTATCAAAGATAAGGTGTCCATATGTGCATGGGTTTATCTCTGAGCTTTCTATCCTGTTCCATTGATCTATCTTTCTGTTTTTGTGCCAGTACCATACCGTCTTGATAACTGTAGCTTTGTAGTATAGTCTGAAGTCAGGGAGCCTGATTCCTCCAGTTCCTTTTTTTGTTCTCAAGATTGCTTTGGCTATTTGGGGTCTTTTGTGTTTCCATACAAATTGCGAAATTTTTTGTTCTAGTTCTGTGAAAAATGCCAGTGGTAGTTTGATAGGGATTGCATTGAATCTATAGATTGCTTTGGGTAGTAGAGTCATTTTCACAATGTTGATTCTTCCAATCCAAGAACATGGTATATGTCTCCATCTATTTGTATCATCTTTAATTTCTTTCATCAGTGTCTTATAATTTTCTGCATACAGGTCTTTTGTCTCCTTAGGTAGGTTTATTCCTAGATATTTTATTCTTTTTGTTGCAATGGTAAATGGGAGTGTTTTCTTGATTTCACTTTCAGATTTTTCATCATTAGTATATAGGAATGCCAGAGATTTCTGTGCATTAATTTTGTATCCTGCCACTTTACCAAATTCATTGATTAGCTCTAGTAGTTTTCTGGTAGCATCTTTAGGATTCTCTATGTATAGGATCATGTCATCTGCAAACAGTGACAGCTTTACTTCTTCTTTTCCGATTTGGATTCCTTTTATTTCCTTCTCTTCTCTGATTGCTGTGGCTAAAGCTTCCAAAACTATGTTGAATAAGAGTGGTGAGAGTGCGCACCCTTGTCTTGTTCCTGATCTTAGTGGAAATGCTTTCAGTTTTTCCCCATTGAGGATGATGTTTGCTGTGGGCTTGTCATATATGGCCTTTATTATGTTGAGGAAAGTTCCCTCTATGCCTACTTTCTGCAGGGTTTTTATCATAAATGGGTGTTGAATTTTGTCAAAAGCTTTCTCTGCATCTATTGAGATGATCATATGGTTTTTCTCCTTCAATTTGTTAATATGGTTTATCACGTTGATAGATTTGCGTATATTGAAGAATCCTTGCATTCCTGGAATAAACCCCACTTGATCATGGTGTATGATCCTTTTAATGTGCTGTTGGATTCTGTTTGCTAGTATTTTGTTGAGGATTTTTGCATCTATGTTCATCAGTGATATTGGCCTGTAGTTTTCTTTCTTTGTGACATCCTTGTCTGGTTTTGGTATCAAGGTGATGGTGGCCTCATAGAAGGAGTTAGGGAGTGGTCCTCCCTCTGCTATATTTTGCAAGAGTTTGAGAAGGATAGGTGTTAGCTCTTCTCTAAATGTTTGATAGAATTCGCCTGTGAAGCCATCTGGTCCTGGGCTTTTCTTTGTTGGAAGATTTTTAATCACAGTTTCAATTTCAGTGCTTGTGATTGGTCTGTTCATATTTTCTATTTCTTCCTGATTCAGTCTTGGCAGGTTGTGCATTTCTAAGAATTTGTCCATTTCTTCCAGATTGTCCATTTTATTGGCATAGCGTTGCTTGTAGTAATCTCTCATGATCTCTTTTATCTCTGCAGTGTCAGTTGTTACCTCTCCTTTTTCATTTCTAATTCTATTGATTTGAGTCTTCTCCCTTTTTTTCTTGATGAGTCTGGCTAGTGGTTTATCTATTTTGTTTATCTTCTCAAAGAACCAGCTTTTAGTTTTATTGATCTTTGCTATTGTTTCCTTCATTTCTTTTTCATTTATTTCTGATCTGATTTTTATGATTTCTTTCCTTCTGCTAGCTTTGGGGTTTTTTTGTTCTTCTTTCTCTAATTGCTTGAGGTGCAAGGTTAGGTTGTTTATTCTAGATGTTTCCTGCTTCTTAAGGTGGGCTTGTATTGCTATAAACTTCCCCCTTAGAACTGCTTTTGCTGCATCCCACAGGTTTTGGGTCGTTGTGTCTCCATTGTCATTTGTTTCTAGGTATTTTTTGATTTCCTCTTTGATTTCTTCAGTGATCACTTCATTATTAAGTAGTGTATTGTTTAGCCTCCATGTGTTTGTATTTTTTACAGATCTTTTCCTGTAATTGATGTCTAGACTCATGGCGTTGTGGTCAGAAAAGATACTTGATACAATTTCAATTTTCTTAAATTTACCAAGGCTTGATTTGTGACCTAAGATATGATCTATCCTGGAGAATGTTCCATGAGCACTTGAGAAAAATGTGTATTCTGTTGTTTTTGGATGGAGTGTCCTATAAATATCAATTAAGTCCATCTTGTTTAATGTATCATTTAAAGCTTGTGTTTCCTTATTTATTTTCATTTTGGATGATCTGTCCATGGGTGAAAGTGGGGTGTTTAAGTCCCCTACTATGAATGTGTTACTGTCGATTTCCCCTTTTATGGCTGTTAGTATTTGCCTTATGTATTGAGGTGCTCCTATGTTGGGTGCATAAATATTTACGATTGTTATATCTTCTTCTTGGATCGATCCCTTGATCATTATGTAGTGTCCTTCTTTGTCTCTTTTAATAGTCCTTATTTTAAAGTCTATTTTGTCTGATATGAGAATTGCTACTCCAGCTTTCTTTTGGTTTCCATTTGCATGGAATATCTTTTTCCATCCCCTTACTTTCAGTCTGTATGTGTCTCTAGGTCTGAAGTGGGTCTCTTGTAGACAGCATATATAAGGGTCTTGTTTTTGTATCCATTCAGCTAATCTGTGTCTTTTGGTGGGAGCATTTAGTCCATTTACATTTAAGGTAATTATCGATATGTATGTTCCTATTCCCATTTTCTAAATTGTTTTGGGTTCGTTATTATAGGTCTTTTCCTTCTCTTGTGTTTCTTGCCTAGAGAAGATCCTTTAGCATTTGTTGTAAAGCTGGTTTGGTGGTTCTGAACTCTCTCAGCTTTTGCTTGTCTGTAAAGGTTTTAATTTCTCCATCAAATCTGAATGAGATCCTTGCTGGGTAGAGTAGTCTTGGCTGCAGGTTTTTCTCCTTCATCACTTTCAGTATGTCCTGCCACTCCCTTCTGGCTTGTAGGGTTTCTGCTGAGAGATCAGCTGTTAACCTTATGGGGATTCCCTTATGTGTTATTTGTTGTTTTTCCCTTGCTGCTTTTAATATGCTTTCTTTGTATTTAATTTTTGACAGTTTGATTAATATGTGTCTTGGTGTATTTCTCCTAGTATTTATCCTGTATGGGACTCTCTGTGCTTCCTGGACTTGATTAACTATTTCCTTTCCCATATTAGGGAAGTTTTCAACTATAATCTCTTCAAATATTTTCTCAGTCCCTTTCTTTTTCTCTTCTTCTTCTGGAACCCCTATAATTCGAATGTTGGTGCGTTTAATGTTGTCCCAGAGGTCTCTGAGACTGTCCTCAGTTCTTTTCATTCTTTTTTCTTTATTCTGCTCTGCAGTAGTTATTTCCACTATTTTATCTTCCAGGTCACTTATCCGTTCTTCTGCCTCAGTTATTCTGCTATTGATCCCATCTAGAGTATTTTTAATTTCATTTATTGTGTTGTTCATCGTTGCTTGTTTCATCTTTAGTTCTTCTAGGTCCTTGTTAACTGATTCTTGCATTTTGTCCATTCTATTGTCCATTCTATCTCCAAGATTTCGGATCAACCTTACTATCATTATTCTGAATGCTTTTTCAGGTAGACTGCCTATTTCCTCTTCATTTGTTAGGTCTGGTGCATTTTTATCTTGCTCCTTTATCTGCTGTGTGTTTTTCTGTTTTCTCATTTTGCTTATCTTACTGTGTTTGGGGTCTCCTTTTTGCAGGCTGCAGGTTCGTAGTTCCTCCTGTTTTTGATGTCTGTCTCCAGTGGCTAAGGTTGGTTCAATGGGTTGTGTAGGCTTCCTGGTGGAGGGGACTAGTGCCTGTGTTGTGGTGGATGAGGCTGGATCTTGTCTCTCTAGTGGGCAGGTTCACGTCTGGTGGTGTGTTTTGGGGTGTCTGTGGCCTTATTATGATTTTAGACTGCCTCTCTGCTAATGGGTGGGGTTGTGTTCCTGTTTTGCTAGTTGTTTGGCACAGGTTGTCCAGTACTGTGGCTTGCTGGTCGTTGAGTGAAGCTGGGTGCTGGTGTTAAGATGGAGGTCTCTGGGAGATTTTCGCCGTTTGATATTATGTGGAGCTGGGAGGTCTCTTGTGGACCAGTGTCCTGAAGTTGGCTCTCCAACCTCAGAGGCAGAGCCCTGACTCCTGGCTGGAGCACCAAGAGCCTTTCATCCACACGGCTCAGAATAAAAGGGAGAAAAAGTAGAGGGAATTAGTAGAAGTATGAGGAAAGAAAGAAGGAAAGGAGGGAAGGAAGGAGGGAAGGAAGGAAGGAAGGAAGGAAGAAAGAAAGAAAGAAGCAACGAAGGAAGGAAGGCAAGAAGGAACGAAAGGAGGGAGGGAGGGAGGGAGGAAGGAAGGAAGGAAGGAGGGAAAGAAGGAAAAACAGAAAGAAAGAAGATACAGTAAAAATAAAATAAAGTATAATAAAGTTATTGAATTAAAAAATTCTTATTTAGGAAAAAAAAAAGGGACGGATAGAACCTTAGGACAAATGTTGGAAGCAAAGCTATACAGACAAAATCTTACACAGAAGCGTACACATACACCCTCACTAAAAGAGGTAAAGGGGGAAAAATCATAAATCTTGCTGTCAGAGACCACCTCCTCAATTTGGGATGATTCATTGTCTAAAGGAGGGAAGGAAGGAAGGAAAGAAAGAAAGAAAAAGAAAGGACGAAGGTAAAGTATAATAACGTTCTTAAAATTAAAATTGATTATTAAGAAAAAAATTTTAAGAAAAAACCATGAAGGGATAGAACCCTAGGACAAATGGTGGAAGCAAGACTATACAGACAAGATCTCACACAGAAGCATACACATACACATTCACAAAAAGAGGAATAGGGAAAAAAATCATAGATCTTGCTCCCAAAGTCCACCTCCTTAATTTGGGATGATTGGCTGTCTATTCATGTATTCCACAGATGCAGGGTACATCAAGTTGATTGTGGAGCTTTAATCCGCTGCTTCTGAGGCTGCTGGGAGAGATTTCCCTTTCTCTTCTTTGTTCTCACAGCTCACAGGGGCTCAGCTTTGGATTTGGCCCTGCCTCTGCGTGTAGGTCGCTGGAGGGCGTCTGTTTTTTGCTCAGACAGGACGGGGTTAAAGGAGCCGCTGATTCGGGGGTTCTGGCGTACTGAGGCTGGCGGGGAGGGAGGGGCATGGAATGCGGGGCGGGCCTGCGGCGGCAAAGTCTGGCGTGACCCTGCACCAGCCCGAGGCCCGCCGTGCGCTCTCCCGGGGAAGTCGTCCCCGGATCCCGGGAACCCGGCAGTGGCGGGCTGCACAGGCTCCGCGGAAGAGGGGCGTGGAGAGCGACCTGCGCTCGCACACAGGCCCCTTGGTGGCGGCAGCAGCAGCCCCAACGTCTCCCGCCCTCCTCTGAGGTCCGCGCCTCCAGCTGTGGCTTGTGCCCGTCTCTGGAGTCCGCACCCTCAGCCGCGGCTCGCGCCCTTCTCTGGGGTCCGCGCTTTCAGCTGCGGCTCACGCCCGTCTCTGGGGTCCGTGCTTTCAGCCGCGGCTCGTGCCCGTCTCTGGGGTCCGCGCTTTCAGCCACGGCTCGCGCCCGTCTCTGGGGTCCGCGCTTTCAGCCGCGGCTCGCGCCCGTCTCTGGAGTTCCTTTAAGCAGCATTCTTAAACCCCTCTCCTCAAGCACCAGGAAACAAAGAGGGAAGAAAAAGTCTCTTACCTCTTCGGCAGGTGCAGAGTTTTCCCCGGACTCCCTCCCAGCTAGCTGTGGTGCACTAACCCCTTCAGGCTATGTTCAAGCCGCCAACCCCAGTCCTCTCCCTGCGCTCCGTCCGAAACCGAAACCCGAGCCTCAGAGCCTCAGCTCGCAGACCCCGCCCGCCCCGGCGGGTGAGCAGACAAGCCTCTTGGGCTGGTGAGTCCCGGTCAGCACCGATCCTCTGTGCGGGAATCTCCCCGATTTGCCCTCCGCACCCGTTGCTGTGCACTCCTCCGCAGGTTTGAAGCTCCCCCCCCGCCTCCCGCAGTCTCCGCCCGCGAAGGGGCTTCCTAGTGTGTGGAAACTTTTCCTCCTTCACAGCTCCCTCCCACTGGTGCAGGTGCCGTCCCTATCCTTTTGTCTCTGTTTATTCTTTTTTCTTTTGCCCTACCCAGGTACGTGGGGAGTTTCTTGCCTTTTGGGAGGTCTGAGGTCTTCTGCCAGCCTTCAGTAGGTGATCTGTAGGAGTTGTTCCACGTGTAGATGTATTTCTGGTGTATCTGTGGGGAGGAAGGTGATCTCCGCATCTTACTCTTCCGCCATCTTCCTGCTCCTGGATCAATCCATAGGTTTTAAGATTCTTACTAGTCAGGTATATTCTTAGGCGTTCAATATGGGGTGTTGAGTCCACTTCGTTGAGCAAGGAGTAGCTCTTGTCTATTACATATTTGGCTTATGGAACGGTATCTGTGCTAATTTCTATCTCTGGTTTTATGCAGTACCCCAACTCACCTTTCCCCTTAAGCAAGCATAAGTTGGTTTTCTACATTTGAGACCCTGTTCTGTTTTGTAATTCAGTTCCTGTGTAGCCAAGTTTACATTCCGTGTAGTAGTGATATCTTATGATGTTTCTTTTTCTGTGTGACTTATTTCACTTAGAATCATCATACCTGAATCCACTCATTATGCTGCTACGGGCCTGATGACATAGATTTCATTGCTGAGTGATATTGCATTGTACGTAAGTACCACAACTTCTTTATCCATTTTCCGCTTTCTGTGATATTGAACTTGTACCGTAAACGAGGTTCTTGTAAACAGAGCCGTCCCAAACTTTCGGGTGGCTGTGTCTTTTCGATTTTAATTTCCCTAAGCTATAGGACCATAAGTGGAAGTACCCTAGGCTCTGTTGCTTTGTTTTTTAGATGTTTCAGGAAACACCATACACTTCTCCAGAGTGGCTGTTGGCAATTTACATCAAGCCCAGCAGCATAACAAGGCTCCCAGTTCTCCATGGCCTTTCCTGCCTTTCTGGATTTTATACTTTATTCAGATGGCCCTTTTGACCGGGGGGCAGTGAGACTTAATTGTAGTGCAGATTTCCTTTGCAAGCTTGCTTGGTTGGCCAAAAAGGGCGTATGCGTTTTTTCCTGAATATATTCAGGAAAAAACACATATGCCCTTTTTGGCCAAGTGCATCATTGTGGACGTTCTGCCTCTTTTCCTATGCTTTACATGCAATTCCAGTCTACCTCCTGAAATCGGTTTCCTGCAATTCTGCCCCGCTTTCAAGTCCTCTTGGCAGCCTTACTTCAATATATTTTTGGATGATAGCTGTCATTTATAACTCTGCAGGTTTGTGAATGACAGTGCCCCTGAGCTCCTTTCTTCAACTCGCTTTCTTGTGAGCTGGCCGCAACACTGCAGGATTGCTTCAGGCCCTAGTGTGGTTCCGGCACGGCACGCTGAGCCTTTGGTTAATTCTTCTTCCTGGTGGGAAATGAGAGTTAAATTTGCCCGTCTGGACACCTCCAGCTAGTCTCTCATGTGTTCTCCCTATTCCTCTTCATTTTCCGCAGAAATTGCAAACTGGGCCTAACAGGAGGTTAAAAGCACTGACTCTCCAAGTGGGGAGAGTGTTAGTAAAGCGTCTGGAATGTTGTACCCGAGTACCAGGGGACGAAAACTGAGACACATTTGAGCACGTTTCCCGATCACACGGTGGATCGTACTCTGGGGTCCACATGCATGGTTTAGCTGAAGGAAGAATCCCTTAAACCTGGAGAGTTGAGACCCATGGAATGGGTACCATGCAATATGACTTCAAAGGGTCTGCATTTGCTCACCGAACCTCTCCAATCCTATCACTGCTACGTTTATTCCGCTGTACACACGCTTGATTCTCTTTCGGAGACATAGAAATCCATAGGTTTTAAGATTCTTACTAGTCAGGTATATTCTTAGGCGTTTAATATGGGGTGTTGAGTCCACTTCATTCAGCAAGGAGTAGCTCTTGTCTATTACATATTTGGCTTATGGAATGGTATCTGTGCTAATTTCAATCTCTGGTTTTATGCAGCACCGCAACTCACCTTTCCCCTTAAGCAAGCATAAGTTGGTTTTCTACATTTGAGACCCTGTTCTGTTTTATAATTCAGTTCCTGTGTAGCCAAGTTTCCATTCCGTGTATTAGTGATATCTTACGATGTTTCTTTTTCTCTGTGACTTATTTCACTTAGAATCATCGTACCTGAATCCACTCATTATGCTGCTACGGGCCTGATGACATAGATTTCATTGCTGAGTGATATTGCATTGTACGTAAGTACCACAACTTCTTTATCCATTCTTCGCTTTCTGCGATATTGAACTTGTACCGTAAACGAGGTTCTTGTAAACAGAGCCGTCCCAAACTTTGGGGTGGCTGTGTCTTTTTGATTTTAATTGCCCTAAGCTATAGGACCATAAGTGGAAGTGCCCTAGGCTCTGTTGCTTTGTTTTTTAGATGTTTCAGGAAACACCATACACTTCTCCAGAGTGGCTGTTGGCAATTTCCATCCCACCCAGCAGCATAAAAAGGCTCCCAGTTCTCCATGGCCTGTCCTGCCTTTCTGGATTTTACACTTTTTTCAGATGGCCCTTTTGACCGGGGGGAAGTGAGACTTCATTGTAGTGCAGATTTCCTTTGCAAGCTTGCTTGGTTGGCCAAGGAAGAAACGCATACGCCCTTTTGCCCAAGTGCATCATTGTGGACGTTCTGCCTCTTTTCCTATGCTTTACATGCAATTCCAGTCTACCTCCTGAAATCGGTTTCCTGCAATTCTACCCCGCTTTCAAGTCCTCTTGGCAGCCTTACTTCAATATATTTTTGGACGATAGCTGTCATTTTTACCTCTGCAGGTGTGTGAATGAGAGTGCCCCTGAGCTCCTTTCTTCAACTCGCTTTCTTGTGAACTGGCCACAACACCACAGGATTGATTCAGGCCCTAGTGTAGTTCCGGCACGGCACGCTGAGCCTTTGTTTAATTCGTCTTCCTTGTGGGAAATGATAGTTAAATTTGCCCGTCTAGACACCTCCAGCTAGTCTCTCACTGGTTCTCCCTATTCCTGTTCATCTTACGCAGAAATTGCAAACTGGGCCAAACAGGAGGTTAAAGGCACTGACTCTCCAAGTGGGGAGAGTGTTAGTAAAGCGTCTGGAATGTTGCACCCGAGTACCAGGGGAGGAAAACTGAGACACATTTGAACACGTTTCCCGATCACACGGTGGATCATACTCTGGGTTCCACATGCATGTTTTAGCTGAAGGAAGAATCCCTTAAACTTGGAGAGTTGAGAACCATGGAATGGGTACCATGCAATATGACTTCAAAGGGTCTGCATTTGCTCACCGAACCTCACCAATCCTCTCACTGCTGCGTTTATGCTGCTGTACACACGCTTGATTCACTTTCGGAGACGTATAAATCCATAGGTTTTAAGATTCTTACTAGTCAGGTATATTCTTAGGCGTTTAATATGGGGTGTTGAGTTCACTTCGTTGAGCAAGGAGTAGCTCTTGTTATTACATATTTGGCTTATGGAATGGTATCTGTGCTAATTTCAATCTCTGGTTTTATGCAGCACCCCAACTCACCTTTCCCCTTAAGCAAGCATAAGTTGGTTTTCTACATTTGAGACACTGTTCTGTTTTGTAATTCAGTTCCTGTGTAGCCCAGTTTACATTCCGTGTATTAGAGATATCTTATGATGTTTCTTTTTCTGTGTGACTTATTTCACTTAGAATCATCGTACCTGAATCCACTCATTATGCTGCTACGGGCCTGATGACATAGATTTCATTGCTGAGTGATATTGCACTGTACGTAAGTACCAAACTTCTTTATCTATTTTTCGCTGTCTGTGATATTGAACTTGTACTGTAAACGAGGTTCTTGTAAACAGAGCTGTCCCAATCTTTAGGGTGGCTGTGTCTTTTTGATTTTAATTTGCCTAAGCTATAGGACCATAAGTGGAAGTGCCCTATGCTCCGTTGCTTTGTTTTCTAGATGTTTCAGGAAACACCATACACTTCTCCAGAGTGGCTGTTGGCAATTTACATCCCACCCATCAGCATAACAAGGCTCCCAGTTCTCCATGGCCTGTCCTGCCTTTCTGGATTTTACACATTTTTCAGATGGCCCTTTTCACCGGGGGGCAGTGAGACTTCATTGTAGTGCAGATTTCCTTTGCAAGCTTGCTTGGTGGTCCAAAAAGGGCGTATGTGCTTTTTCCTGAATATATTCAGGAAAAAAAGCATACGCCCTTTTTGGCCAAGTGCACCATTGTGGACGTTCTGCCTATTTTCCTATGCTTTAAATGCAATTCCAGTCTACCTCCTGAAATCGGTTTCCTGCAATTCTGCCCCGCTTTCAAGTCCTCTTGGCAGCGTTACTTCAATACATTTTTGGACGATAGCTGTCATTTATAACTCTGCAGGTTTTTGAATTACAGTGCCCCTGAGCTCCTTTCTTCAACTCGCTTTCTTGGGCGCTGGCCGCAACACCGCAGGATTGCTTCTGGCCCTAGTGTGGTTCCGGCATGGCACGTTGAGCCTTTGGTTAATTCCTCTTCCTGGTGGGAAATGAGAGTTAAATTTTCCCGTCCAGACACCTCCAGCTAGTCTCTCATAGTTTCTCCCTATTCCTGTTCATTTTCCGCAGAAATTGCAAACTGGGCCAAACAGGAGGTTAAAGGCACTGACTCTCCAAGTGGGGAGAGTGTTAGTAAAGCGTCTGGAATGTTGCGCCCGAGTACCAGGGGACGAAAACTGAGACACATTTGAACACGTTTCTCGATCACACGGTGGATCATACTCTGGGTTCCACATGCATGTTTTAGCTGAAGGAAGAATCCTTTAAACCTGGAGAGTTGAGAACCATGGAATGGGTACCATGCAATATGACTTCAAAGGGTCTGCATTTGCTCACCGAACCTCACCAATCCTATCACTGCTGCGTTTATGCCGCTGTACACACGCTTGATTCTCTTTCGGAGACATATAAATCCATAGGTTTTAAGATTCTTACTAGTCAGATATATTCTTAGGCGTTTAATATGGGGTGTCGAGTCCACATCGTTGAGCAAGGAGTAGCTCTTGTCTATTACATATTTGGCTTATGGAACGGTATCTGTGCTAATTTCAATCTCTGGTTTTATGCAGCACCCCAACTCACCTTTCCCCTTAAGCAAGCATAAGTTGGTTTTCTACATTTGAGACCCTGTTCTGTTTTGGAATTCAGTTCCTGTGTAGCCACGTTTACGTTCCGTGTAGTAGTGATATCTTATGATGTTTCTTTTTCTGTGTGACTTATTTCACTTAGAATCATCGTACCTGAATCCACTCATTATGCTGCTACGGGCCTGATGACATAGATTTCATTGCTGAGTGATACTGCATTGGACTTAAGTACCACAACTTCTTTATCCATTTTTCGCTTTCTGTGATATTGAACTTGTACCGTAAACGAGGTTCTTGTAAACAGAGCCGGCCCAAAATTTGGCGTGGCTGTGTCTTTTTGATTTTAATTTCCCTAAGCTATAGGACCATAAGTGGAAGTGCTCTAGGCTCTGTTGCTTTGTTTTTTGGATATTTCAGGAAACACCATACACTTCTCCAGAGTGGCTGTTGGCAATTTACATCGCGCCCATCAGCATTAAAAGGCACCCAGTTCCCCATGGCCTGTCCCACCTTTCTGGATTTTACACTTTTTTCAGATGGACCTTTTGACCGGGGGGGAAGAGAGACTTCATTGTAGTGCAGATTTCCCTTGCAAGCTTGCTTGGTTGGCCAAAAAGGGCGTATGCGTTTTTTCCTGAATATATTCAGGAAAAAACAAATACGCCATTTTTGGCCAAGTGCATCATTGTGGACGTTCTGCCTCTTTTCCTATGCTTTACATGCAATTATAATCTATCTCCTGAAATCGGTATCCTGCCATTCTGCCCCGCTTTCAAGTCCTCTTGGCAGCCTTACTTCAATATATTTTTGGACGATAGCTGTCATTTATAACTCTGCAGGTGTGTGAATGAGAGTGCCCCTGAGCTCCTTTCTTCAACTCGCTTTCTTGTCAGCTGGCCGCAACACCGCAGGATTGATTCAGGCCCTAGTGTAGTTCCGGCACGGCACGCTGAGCCTTTGGTTAATTCCTCTTCCTTGTGGGAAATGAGAGTTAAATTTGCCCGTCCAGACACCTCCAGCTAGTCTCTCATTGGTTCTCCCTATTCCTGTTCATCTTACGCAGAAATTGCAAACTGGGCCAAACAGGAGGTTAAAGGCACTGACTCTCCAAGAGGGGAGAGTGTTAGTAAAGGGTCTGGAATGTTGCACCCGAGTACCAGGGGACGAAAACTGAGACATATTTGAACACGTTTCCCTATCACACGGTGGATCATACTCTGGGTTCCACATGCATGTTCTAGCTGAAGGAAGAATCCCTTAAACCTGGAGAGTTGAGACCCATTGAATGGGTACCATGCAATATGACTTCAAAGGGTCTGCATTTGCTCAACGAACCTCACCAATCCTATCACTGCTGCATTTATGCCGCTGTACACACGCTTGATTCTCTTTCGGAGACATATAAATCCATAGGTTTTAAGATTCTTACTAGTCTGGTATATTCTTAGGCGTTTAATATGGGGTGTTGAGTCCACTTCGTTGAGCAAGGAGTAGCTCTTGTCTATTACATATTTGGCTTATGGAATGGTATCTGTGCTAATTTCAATCTCTAGTTTTATGCAGCACCCCAACTCACCTTTCCCCTTAAGCAAGCATAAGTTGGTTTTCTACATTTGAGACCCTGTTCTGTTTTGTAATTCAGTTCCTGTGTAGCCCAGTTTACATTCCGTGTATTAGTGATATCTTATGACGTTTCTTTTTCTGTGTGACTTATTTCACTTAGAATCATCATACCTGAATCCACTCATTATGCTGCTACGGGCCTGATGACATAGATTTCATTGCTGAGTGATATTGCATTGTACGTAAGTACCACAACTTCTTTATCCATTTTTCGCTTTCTGTGATATTGAACTTGTACCGTAAACGAGGTTCTTGTAAACACAGCCGGCCCAAACTTTGGGGTGGCTGTGTCTTTTTGATTTTAATTTCCCTAAGCTATAGGACCATAAGTGGAAGTGCCCTAGGCTCTGTTGCTTTGTTTTTTGGATGTTTCAGGAAACACCATACACTTCTCCAGAGTGGCTGTTGGCAATTTACATCCCGGCCATCAGCATAACAAGGCTCCCAGTTCTCCATGGCCTGTCCTGCCTTTCTGGATTTTTCACTTTTTTCAGATGGCCCTTTTGACCGGGGGGCAGTGAGACTTCATTGTAGTGCAGATTTCCTTTGCAAGCTTGCTTGGTTGGCCAAAAAGGGCGTATGCGTTTTTTCCTGAATATATTCAGGAAAAAACGCATACGCCCTTTTTGTCCAAGTGCATCATTGTGGACGTTCTGCCTCTTTTCCTATGCTTTACATGCAATTCCAGTCTACCTCCTGATATCGGTTTCCTGCAATTCTGTCCCACTTTCAAGTCCTCTTGCAGCCTTACTTCAGTATATTTTTGGATGATAGCTGTCATTTATAACTCTGCAGCTTTGTGAATTACAGTGCCCCAGAGCTCCTTTCTTCAACTCGCTTTCTTGTGAGCTGGCCGCAAAACCGCAGGATTGCTTCAGGCCCTAGTGTGATTCCGGCATGGCACACTGAGCCTTTGGTTAATTCCTCTTCCTGGTGGGAAATGAGAGTTAAATTTGCCCGTCCTGACACCACCAGCTAGCCTCTCATTGTTTCTCCCTATTCCTGTTCATTTTCCGCAGAAATTGCAAACTGGGCCAAACAGGAGGTTAAAGGCACTGACTCTCCAAGTGGGGAGAGTGTTAGTAAAGCATCTGGAATGCTGCACCCGAGTTCCAGGGGATGAAATCTGAGACACATTTGAACACGTTTCCCGATCACATGGTGGATCATACTCTGGGTTCCACATGCATGTTTTAGCTGAAGGAAGAATCCCTTAAACCTGGAGAGATGAGACCCATGGAATGGGTACCATGCAATATGACTTCAAAGGGTCTGCATTTGCTCACCGAACCTCACCAATCCTATCACTGCTGTGCTTATGCCGCTGTACACACGCTTGATTCTCTTTCGGAGACATATAAATCCATAGGTTTTAAGATTCTTACTAGTCAGTTATATTCTTAGTCGTTTACTATGGGGTGTTGAGTCCATTTCGTTGAGCAAGGAGTAGCTCTTGTCTATTACATATTTGGTTTATGGAACGCTATCTGTGCTCATTTCAATCTCTGGTTTTATGCAGCGCCCGAACTCACCTTTCGCCTTAAGCAAGCATAAGTTGGTTTTCTACATTTGAGACCGTGTTCTGTTTTGTAATTCAGTTCCTGTGTAGCCAAGTTTACATTCCGTGTAGTAGTGATATCTTATGATGTTTCTTTTTCTGTGTGACTTATTTCACTTAGAATCATCGTACCTGAATCCACTCATTATGCTGCTATGGGCCTGATGACATAGATTTCATTGCTGAGTAATATTGCATTGTACGTAAGTACCACAATTTCTTTATCCATTTTTCGCTTTCTGCGATATTGAACTTGTACCGTAAATGAGGTTCTTGTAAACCGAGCCGGCCCAAACTTTGGGTTGGCTGTGTCTTTTTGATTTTAATTTCCCTAAGCTATAGGACCATAAGTGGAAGTGCCCTAGGCTCTGTTGCTTTGTTTTTTAGATGTTTCAGGAAACACCATACACTTCTCCAGAGTGCCTGTTGGCAATTTACATCCCGCCCATCAGCATAACAAGGCTCCAGTTCTCCATGGCCTGTCCTGCCTTTCTGGATTTTATACTTTTTTCAGATGGCCCTTTTGACCGGGGGGCAGTGAGACTTCATTGTAGTGCAGATTTCCTTTGCCAGCTTGCTTGGTTGACCAAAAAGAGCGTATGCGTTTTTTCCTGAGGAAAAAACGCATACGCCCTTTTTGGCCAAGTGCATCATTGTGGACGTTCTGCCTCTTTTCCTATGCTTTACATGCAATTCCAGTGTACCTCCTGAAATCGGTTTCCTGCAATTCTGCCCCGCTTTCAAGTCCTCTTGGCAGCCTTACTTCAATATATTTTTGGACGATAGCTGTCATTTATAAATCTGCAGGTTTGTGAATGACAGTGCCCCTGAGCTCCTTTCTTCAACTTGCTTTCTTGTGAGCTGGCCGCAACACCGCAGGATTGCTTCAGGCCCTAGTGTGGTTCTGGCATGGCACACTGAGCCTTTGGTTAATTCCTCTTCATGGTGGGAAATGAGAGTTAAATTTACCTGTCCAGACACCTCCAGCTACTGTCTGAAGGGTTCGCCCTATTCCTGTTCATTTTCCACGGAAAGGGCAAACTGGGCCAAACAAGAGGTTAAAGGCACTGACTCTCCAAGTGGGGAGAGTGTTAGTTAAGCGTCTGGAATGCTGCACCCGAGTTCCAGGGGAGGAGAACTGAGACACATTTGAACACGTTTCCCAATCACACGGTGGATCATACTCTGGGTTCCACATGCATGTTTTAGCTGAAGGAAGAATCCCTTAAACCTGATTAGTTGAGACCCATGGAATGGGTACCATGCAATATGACTTCAAAGGGTCTGCATTTGCTCGCCGAACCTCTCCAATCCTATCACTGCTGCGTTAATGCTGCTGTACACACGCTTGATTCTCTTTCAGAGACATATAAACCCATAGGTTTTAAGATTCTTACTAGTCAGGTATATTCTTAGGCGTTTAATATGGGGTGTTGAGTCCACTTCGCTGAGCAAGGAGTAGCTCTTGTCTATTACATATTTGGCTTATGGAATGGCATCTGTGCTAATTTCAATCTCTGGTTTTATGCAGCCCCCCAACTCACCTTTCCCCTTAAGCAAGCATAAGTTGGTTTTCTACATTTGAGACCCTGTTTTGTTTTGTAATTCAGTTCCTGTGTAGCCAAGTTTACATTCCGTGTATTAGTGATATCTTATGATGTTTCTTTTTCTGTGTGACTTAGTTCACTTAGAATCATCATACCTGAATCCACTCATTATGCTGTTACGGGCCTTATGACATAGATTTCATTGCTGAGTGATATTGAATTGTACGTAAGTACCACAAGTTCTTTATCCATTTTTCGCTTTCTGTGATATTGAACTTGTACCATAAACGAGGTTCTTGTAAACAGAGCCGTCCCAAATTTTGGGGTGGCAGTGTCTTTTTGATTTTAATTTCCCTAAGCTATAGGACCATAAGTGGATGTGCCCTAGGCTCTGTTGCTTTGTTTTTTAAATGTTTCAGGAAACACCATACACTTCTCCAGAGTGGCTGTTGGCAATATACATCCCACCCATGAGCATAACAAGGCTCCCAGTTCTCCATGGCCTGTCCTGCCTTTCTGGATTTTACACTTTTTGCAGATGGCCCTTTTGACCGGGTGGCAGTGAGACTTCATTGTAGTGCAGATTTCCTTTGCAAGCTTGCTTGGTTGGCCAAAAAGGGCGTATGCGTTTTTTCGTGAATATATTCAAGAAAAAACGCATACGCCCTTTTTGGCCAAGTGCATCATTGTGGACGTTCTGCCTCTTTTCCTATGCTTTACATACAATTCCAGTCTACCTCCTGAAATCGGTTTCCTGCAATTCTGCCCCGCGTTCAAGTCCTCTTGGCAGCCTTACTTCAATATATTTTTGGACGATAGCTGTCATTTATAACTCTGCAGGTTTGTTAATTACAGTGCCCCTGAGCTCCTTTCTTCAACTCGCTTTCTTGTGAGCTGGCCGCAACACCGCAGGATTGCTTCAGGCCCTAGCGTGGTTCCAGCATTGCACTCTGAGCATTTGGTTAATTCCTCTTCCTGTTGGGAAATGAGAGTTAAATGTGCCCGTCTAGACACCTCCAGCTAGTCTGTCATCGGTTCTCCCTATTCCTGTTCATTTTCTGTAGAAATTGCAAAGTCTGCCAAACAGGAGGTTAAAGGCACTGACTCTCCAAGTGGGGAGAGTGTTAGTAAAGCTTCTGGAATGTTGCACCCGAGTACCAGGGGACGAAAACTGAGACACATTTGAACACGTTTCCCGATCACACGGTGGATCATACTCTGGGTTCCACATGCATGTTTTAGCTGAAGGAAGAATCCCTTAAACCTGGAGAGTTGAGACCCATTCAATTCGCACCATGCAATATGACTTCAAAGGGTCTGCATTTGCTCACCGAACCTCACCAATCCTATCACTGCTGCGTTTATACCGCTGTACACATACTTGATTCTCTTTCGGAGACATATAAATCTGTAGGTTTTAATATTCTTACTAGTCAGGTATATTCTTAGGCGTTTAATATGTGGTGTTGAGTCCATTTCGTTGAGCAAGGAGTAGCTCTTGTCTATTACATATTTTGCTTACGGAATGGTATCTGTGCTCATTTCAATCTCTGGTTTTATGCAGCGTCCCAACTCACCTTTCTCCTTAAGCAAGCATAAGTTGGTTTTCTACATTTGAGACCCTGTTCTGTTTTGTAATTCAGTTCCTGTGTAGCCAAGTTTACATTCCGTGTATTAGTGATATCTTATGATGTTTCTTTTTCTGAGTGACTTATTTCACTTTGAATCATCGTACCTGAATCCACTCATTATGCTGCTACGGGCCTGATGACATAGATTTCATTGCTGAGTGATATTGCATTGTACGTAAGTACCACAAGTTCTTTATCCATTTTTCGCTTTATGTGATATTGAACTAGTACCGTAAACGAGATTCTTGTAAACAGAGCCGTCCCAAACTTTGGGGTGGCTGTGTCTTTTTGATTTTAATTTCCGTAAGCTATAGGACCATAAGTTGAAGTGCCCTAGGCTCTGTTGCTTTGTTTTTTGGATGTTTCAGGAAACACCATACACTTCTCCAGAGTGGCTGTTGGCAATTTACATCCCGCCCTTCAGCATAACAAGGCTCCCAGTTCTCCATGGCCTGTCTTGCCTTTCTGGATTTTACACTTTTTTCAGATGGCCCTTTTGACCGTGGGGCATTGAGACTTCATTGTAGTGCAGATTTCCTTTGCAAGCTTGCTTGGTTGGCCAAAAAGTGTGTATGCGTTTTTTCCTGAATATAATCAGGAAAAAACGCATACGCCCTTTTTGGCCAAGTGCATCATTGTGGACGTTCTGCCTCTTTTCCTATGCTTTACATGCAATTCCAGTCTACCTCCTGATATTGGTTTCCTGCAATTCTGCCCCACTTTCAGGTCCTCTTGGCAGCCTTACTTCAATATATTTTTGGATGATAGCTGTCATTTATAACTCTGCAGCTTTGTGAATTACAGTGCCCTTGAGCTCCTTTCTTCAACTCGCTTTATTGTGACTGGCCACAACACTGCAGGATTGCTTCAGGCCCTAGTGTGGTTCCGGCATGGCACTCTGAGACTTTGGTTAATTCCTTTTACTGGTGGGAAATGAGAGTTAAATTTGCCCGTCCAGACACCTCCAGCTAGTCTCTCATGGGTTCTCCCTATTCCTGTTCATTTTCCGCAGAAATTGCAAACTGGGTCAAACAGGAGGTTAAAGGCACTGACTCTCCACGTGGGGAGAGTTTTAGTAAAGCGTCTGGAATGTTGCACCAGAGTACCAGGGGACGAAAACTGAGACACATTTGAACACGTTTCCCGATCACACGGTGGATCATACTCTGGGTTCCACATGCATGTTTTAGCTGAAGGAAGAATCCCTTAAACCTGGAGAGTTGAGACCCATGGAATGGGTACCATGCAATATGACTTCAAAGGGTCTGCATTTGCTCACCGAACCTCACCAATCCTATCACTGCTGCATTTATGCCGCTGTAAACACGCTTGATTCTCTTTCGGAGACATATAAATCCATAGGTTTTAAGATTCTTACTAGTCAGGTATATTGTTAGGCGTTTCATATGGGGTGTTGAGTCCATTTCGTTGAGCAAGGAGTTGCTCTTGTCTATTACATATTTGGCTTATGGAACGGTATCTGTGCTAATTTCAATCTCTGGTTTTATGCAGCACCCCAACTCACCTTTCCCCTTAAGCAAGCATAAATTGGTTTTCTACATTTGAGACCCTGTTCTGTTTTGTAATTCAGTTCCTGTGTAGCCAAGTTTACATTCCTTGTAGTAGTGATATCTTATGATGTTTCTTTTTCTGTGTGACTTATTTCACTTAGAATCATCGTACCTGAATCCACTCATTATGCTGCTACGGGCCTGATGACATAGATTTCATTGCTGAGTCATATTGCATTGTACGTAAGTACCACAAATTCTTTATCCATTTATCGCTTTCTGTGATATTGAACTTGTACCGTAAACGAGGTTCTTGTAAACAGAGCCGTCCCAAATTTTGGGGTGGCTGTGTCTTTTTTATTTTAATTTCCCTAAGCTATAGGACCATAAGTGGAGTGCCCTAGGCTCTGTTGCTTTGTTTTTTGATGTTTCAGGAAACACCATACACTTCTCCAGAGTGGCTGTTGGCAATTTACATCCCGCCCATCAACATAACAAGGCTCCCAGTTCTCCATGGCGTGTCCTGCCTTACTGGATTTTACACTTTTTTTAGATGGCCCTTTTGACCGGGGGGAAGTGAGACTTCATTGTAGTGCAGATTTCCTTTGCAAGCTTGCTTGGTTGGCCAAAAAGGGCGTATGAGTTTTTTCCTGAATATATTCAGGAAAAAACGCATACGCCCTTTTTGGCCAAGTGCATCATTGTTGACGTTCTGCCTCTTTTCCTATGCTTTACATGCAATTCCTGTCTACCTCCTGAAATCGGTTTCCTGCAATTCTGCCCCGCTTTCAAGTCCTGTTGGCAGCCTTACTTCAATATATTTTTGGACGATAGCTGTCATTTATAACTCTGCAGGTTGGTGAATTACGGTGCCCCTGAGCTCCTTTCTTCAACTCGCTTTCTTGTGAGCTAGCCGCAACACCGCAGGATTGCTTCAGCCCCTAGTGTTGTTCCGGCACAGCATGCTGAGCCGTTGGTTAATTCCTCTTCCTGGTGGGAAATGAGAGTTAAATTTACCCGTCCAGACACCTCCAGCTAGTCTCTCATGGGTTCTCCCTATTCCTGTTCATTTCCCGCAGAAATTGCAAACTGTTCCAAACAGGAGGTTAAAGGCACTGAGTCTCCAAGTGGGGAGAGTGTTAGTAAAGCGTCTGGAATGTTGCACCCGAGTACCAGGGGATGAAAACTGAGACACATTTGAACACGTTTCCCGGTCACAAGGTGGATCATACTCTGGGTTCCACATGCATGTTTTAGCTGAAGGAAGAATCCCTTAAACCTGGAGAGTTGAGACCCATGGAATGGGTACCATGCAATATGACTTCAAAGGGTCTGCATTTGCTCACCGAACCTCACCAATCCTACCACTGTTGCGCTTATGCCGCTGTACACATGCTTGATTCTCTTTCGGAGACATATAAATCCATAGGTTTTAAGATTCTTACTAGTCAGGTATATTCTTAGGCGTTTAGTATGGCGTCTTCAGTCCACTTCGTTGAGCAAGGAGTAGCTGTTGTCTATTACATATTTGGCTTATGAACGGTATCTGTGCCAATTTCAATCTCTGGTTTCATGCAGCACCCCAACTCACCATTCCCCTTAAGCAAGCATATGTTGGTTTTCTACATTGGAGACACTGTTCTGTTTTGTAATTCAGTTCCTGTGTAGCCAAGTTTACATTCTGTGTAGTAGTGATATCTTATGATGTTTCTTTTTCTCTGTGACTTACTTCACTTAGAATCATCGTATCTGAATCCACTCATTAGGCTGCTACGGGCCTGATGACATAGATTTCATTGCTGAGTGATATTGCATTCTACGTATGTACCACAATTTCTTTATCCATTCTTCGCTTTCTGCGATATTGAACTTGTACCATAAAAGAGTTTCTTGTCAACAGAGCCATCCCAAACATTGGGGTGGCTGTGTCTTTTTGATTTTAATTTCCCTAAGCTATAGGACTATAAGTGGAAGTGCCCTAGGCTCTGTTGCTTTGTATTTTAGATGTTTCAGGAAACACCATACACTTCTCCAGAGTGGCTGTTGGCAATTTACATCCCACCCTTCAGCATAAAAAGGCTCCTAGTTCTCCATGGCCTGTCCTGCCTTTCTGGATTGTACACTTTTTTCAGATGGCCCTTTTGACCAGGAGGAAGTGAAACTTCATTGTAGTGCAGATTTCCTTTGCAAGCTTGCTTGGTTGGCCAAATAGGGCGTATGCGTATTTTCCTGAATATATTCAGGAAAAAATGCATACGCCCTTTTTGGCCAAGTGCATCATTGTGGACTTTCTACCTCTTTTCCTATGCTTTACATGCAATTCCAGTCTACCTCCTGAAATCGGTTTCCTGCAATTCTGCCCCACTTTGAAGTCCTCTTGGCAGCCTTACTTCAATATATTGTTGGACGATAGCTGTCATTTATAACTCTGTAGTTTTGTGAATTACAGTTCTCCTGAGCTCCTTTCTTCAACTCGCTTTCTTGTGAGCTGGCCGCAACACCGCAGGATTGCTTCAGGCCCTAGTGTGGTTCCGACATGGCACGCTGAGCTGTTGGTTAATTCCTCTTCCTGGTGGGAAATGAGAGTTAAATTTGCCCGTCCGGACACCTCCAGCTAGTCTCTCATTGGTTCTCCCTATTCCTGTACATCTTCCGCAGAAATTGCAAACTGGGCCAAACAGGAGGTTAAAGGCACTGACTCTCCAAGTGGGGAGAGTGTTAGTAAAGCCTCTGGAATGTTGCACCCGAGTACCAGGGGACGAAAACTGAGACACATTTGAACACGTTTCCCTATCACACGGTGTATCATACTCTGGGTTCCACATGCATGTTTTAGCTGAAGGAAGAATCCCTTAAACCTGGAGAGTTGAGACTCATGGAATGAGTACCATGCAATATGTCTTCAAAGGGTCTGCATTTGCTCACCGAACCTCACCAATCCTATCACTGATGCATTTATGGCACTGTACACATGCTTGATTCTCTTTCAGAGACATATAAATTCATAGGTTTTAAGATTCTCAGTAGTCAGGAATATTCTTAGGCGTTTAATATGGGGTGTTGAGTCAATTTCGTTGAGCAAGGAGTAGCTCTAGTCTATTACATATTTCTCTTATGGAACGGTATCTGTGCTAATTTCAATCTCTGGTTTTATGCAGCACCCCAGCTCACCTTTCCCCTTAAGCAAGCATAAGTTGGTTTTCTACATTTGAGACCCTGTTCTGTTTTGTAATTCAGTTCCTGTGTAGACAACTTTACATTCCGTGTAGTGGTGATATCTTATGATGTTTCTTTTTCTGTGTGACTTATTTCACTTAGAATCATCGTAACTGAATCCACTCATTTTTCTTCTAAGGGCCTGATGACATAGATTTCATTGCTGAGTGATATTGCATTGTACGTAAGTACCACAACTTCTTTATCCATTTTTCGCTTTCTGCGATATTGAACTTGTACCATAAACGAGTTTCTTGTTAACAGAGCCATCCCAAACTTTGGGGTGGCTGTGTCTTTTTGATTTTAATTTCCCTAAGCTATAGGACCATAAGTGGAAGTGGCTTAGGCTTTGTTGCTTTGTATTTTAGATGTTTCAGGAAACACCATACACTTCTCCAGAGTGGCTGTTGGCAATTTACATCCCGCCCTTCAGCATAAAAAGGCTCCTAGTTCTCCATGGCCTGTCCTGCCTTTCTGGATTGTACACTTTTTTCAGATGGCCGTTTTGACCGGGAGGAAGTGAGACTTCATTGTAGTGCACATTTCCTTTGCAAGCTTGCTTGGTTGGCCAAAAAGGGCGTATGCGTATTTTCCTGATTATATTCAGGAAAAAATGCATACGCCCTTTTTGGCCAAGTGCATCATTGTGGACTTTCTGCCTCTTTTCCTATGCTTTATATGCAATTCCACTCTACCTCCTGAAATCGGTTTCCTGCAATTCTGCCCCACTTTGAAGTCCTCTTGGCAGCCTTACTTCAATATATTTTTAGACGATAGCTGTCATTTATAACTCTGCAGGTTGGTGAATTACGGTGCCCCTGAGTTCCTTTCTTCAACTCGCTTTCTTGTGTGCTGGCCGCAACACCGCAGCATTGCTTCAGACCCTAGTGTGGATCCGGCATGGCACGCAGTGCCTTTGGTTAATTCCTCTTCCTGTTGGGAAATGAGAGATAAATTTGCCGGTCCAGACAACTCCAGCTAGTCTCTCATTGGTTCTCCCTATTCCTGTTCATCTTACGCAGAAATTGCAAACTGGGCCAAACAGGAGGTTAACGGCACTGACGCTCCAAGTGGGGAGAGTGTTAGTAAAGCGTCTGGAATGTTGCACCCGAGTACCAGGGGACGAAAACTGAGACACATTTGAACACGTTTCCCGATCACACGGTGGATCATACTCTGGGTTCCACATGCATGTTTTAGCTGAAGGAAGAATCCCTTAAACCTGGAGAGTTGAGACCCATGGAATGGGTACCATGCAATATGATTTCAAAGGGTCTGCATTTGCTCACCGAACCTCACCAATCCTATCACTGCTGCATTAATGTCGCTGTACACATGCTTGATTCTCTTCCGGAGACATATAAATCCATAGGTTTTAAGATTCTTACTAGTCAGGTATATTCTTAGGTGTTTAATATGGGGTGTTGGATCCACTTCATTGAGCAAGGAGTTGCTCTTGTCTATTATATATTTGGCTTATGGAACGGTATCTGTGCTAATTTCAATCTCTGGTTTTATGCAGCACCCCAACTCACCTTTTGCCTTAAGCAAGCATAAGTTGGTTTTCTGAATTTGAGACCCTGTTCTGTTTTGTAATTCAGTTCCTGTGTAGCCAAGTTTACATTCCGTGTAGTAGTGATATCTTATGATGTTTCTTTTTCTGTGTGACTTATTTCACTTAGAATCATCGTACCTGAATCCACTCATTATGCTGCTACGGGCCTGATGACATAGATTTCATTGCTGAGTCATATTGCATTCTACGTAAGTACCACAATGTCTTTATCCATTTTTCGCTTTCTGCGATATTGAACTTGTACCGTAAATGAGGTTCTTGTAAACAGAGCCGTCCCAAACTTTGGGGTGGCTGTGTCTTTTTGATTTTAATTTCCCTAAGCTATAGGACCATAAGTGGAAGTATCCTATTCTCTGTTGCTTTGTTTTTAAGATGTTTCAGGAAACACCATACACTTCTCCAGAGTGGCTGTTGGCAATTTACATCCCGCCCATCAGCATAACAAGGCTCCCAGTTCTGCATGGCCTGTACTGCCTTTCTGGATTTTACAATTTTTTCAGATGGCCCTTTTGACTGGGGGGGAAGTGAGACTTCATTGTAGTGCAGATTTCCTTTGCAAGCTTGCTGCGTTGGCCAAAAAGGGCGTATGCGTTTTTTCCTGAATATATTCAGGAAAAAACGCATACGCCTTTTTTGGCCATGTGCATCATTGTGGACGTTCTGCCTCTTTTCCTATGCTTTACATGCAATTCCAGTCTACCTCCTGAAATCGGATTCCTGCAATTCTGCCCTGCTTTCAAGTCCTCTTGGCAGCCTTACTTCAATATATTTTTGGACGATAGCTCTCATTTATAACTCTGCAGGTTTGTGAATGACAGTGACCCTGAGCTCCTTTCTTCAACTCGCTTTCATGTGATCTGTCCGCAACACCGCAGCATTGCTTTAGGCCCTAGTGTGGTTCCAGCATGGCACACTGAGCCTTTGGTTAATTCCTCTTCCTGGTGGGAAATGAGAGTTAAATTTGCCCGTCCAGACACCTCCAGCTAGTCTCTCATTGGTTCTCCCTATTCCTGTTCATCTACCGCAGAAATTGCAAACTGGGCCTAACAGGAGGTTAAAGGCACTGACTCTCCAAGTAGGGAGAGTGTTAGTAAAGCGTCTGGAATGTTGCACCTGAGTACCAGGGGATGAAAACTGAGACACATTTGAACACGTTTCCCGATCACATGGTGGATCACACTCTGGGTTCCACATGCATATTTTAGCTGAAGGAAGAATCCCTTAAACCTGGAGAGTTGAGACCCATGGAATGGGTACCATGCAATATGACTTCAAAGGGTCTGCATTTGCTCGCCGAACCTCGCCAATCCTATCACTGCTGCGTTTATGCCACTGTACACACGCTTGATTCTCTTTCGGAGACATAAAAATCCATAGGTTTTAAGATTCTTACTAGTCAGGTATATTATTAGGCGTTTAATACGGGGTGTTGAGGCCACTTCGTTGAGCAAGGAGTAGCTCTTGTCTATTACATATTTGGCTTATGGAACGGTATCTGTGCTAATTTCAATCTCTGGTTTCATGCAGAATCCCAACTCACCATTCCCCTTAAGCAAGCATATGTTGGTTTTCTACATTGGAGACACTGTTCTGTTTTGTAATTCAGTTCCTGTGTAGCCAAGTTTACATTCCGTGTAGTAGTGATATCTTATGATGTTTCGTTTTCTGTGTGTCTTATTTCATTTAGAATCATCGTACCTGAATCCACTCATTATGCTGCTACGGACCTGATGACATAGATTTCATTGCTGAGTGATATTGCATTGTATGTAAGTACCAAAACTTCTTTATCCATTTTTCGTTTTCTGTGATATTGAACTTGTACCGTAAACGAGGTTCTTGTAAACAGAGCCGTCCCAAACTTTGGGTTGGCTGTGTCTTTTTGATTTTAATTTCCCTAAGCTATAGGACCAGAAGTGGAAGTGCCCTAGGCTCTGTTGCTTTGTTTTTTAGATGTTTCAGGAAACACCATACACTTCTCCAGAGTGGCTGTTGGCAATTTACATCCCGCCCATCAGCATAAAAAGGCTCCCCGTTCTCCATGGCCTGTTCTGACTTTCTGGATTTTACACTTTTTTTCAGATTGCCCTTTTGAACGGGGGGCAGTGAGACTTCATTGTAGTGCAGATTTCCTTTGCAAGCTTGCTTGGTTGGCCAAAAAGGGCGTATGCGTTTTTTCCTGAATATATTCAGGAAAAAACGCATACGCCCTTTTTGGCCAAGTGCATGATTGTGGACGTTCTGCCTCTTTTCCTATGCTTTACATGCAATTCCAGTCTACCTCCTGAAATCAGTTTCCTGCAATTCTGCGCCACTTTCAAGTCCTCTTGGCAGCCTTACTTCAATATATTTTTGGACGATAGCTGTCATTTATAACTCTGCAGGTTTCTGAATTACAGTGCCCCTGAGCTCCTTTCTTCAACTCGCTTTCTTGTGAGCTGGCCGCAACACCGCAGGATTGCTTCAGGCCCTAGTGTGGTTCCGGCACGACACGCTGTGCCTTTGGTTAATTCCTCTTCCTGGTGGGAAATGAGAGTTAAATTTGCCCGTCCAGACACCTCCAGCTAGTCTCTCATTGGTTCCCCCTATTCCTGTTCATCTTCCGCAGAAATTGCAAACTGGGCCAAACAGGAGGTTAAAGGCACTGACTCTCCAAGTGGGGAGAGTGTTAGTAAAGCGTCTGGAATGTTGCACCCGAGTACCAGGGGACGAAAACTGAGACACATTTGAACACGTTTCCCGATCACACGGTGGATCATACTCTGGGTTCCACATGCATGTTTTAGCTGAAGGAAGAATCCCTTAAACCTGGAGAGTTGAGACCCATGGAATGAGTACCATGCAGTATGACTTCAAAGGGTCTGCATTTGCTCTCCGAACCTCACCAATCCTATCACTGCTGCGTTTATGCTGCTGTACACACGCTTGATTCTCTTTCGGAGACATATAAATCCATAGCTTTTAAGATTCTTACTAGTCAGGTATATTCTTAGGCGTTTAATATGGGGTGTTGAGTCCACTTCGTTGAGCAAGGAGTAGCTCTTGTTTATTATATATTTGGCTTATGGAATGGTATCTGTGCTAATTTCAATCTCTGGTTTTATGCAGCACCCCAACTCACCTTTCCCCTTAAGCACGCATAAGTTGGTTTTCTACATTTCAGACCCTGTTCTGTTTTTTTATTCAGTTCCTGTGTAGCCAAGTTTACATTCGGTGTAGTAGTGATATTATGATGTTTCTTTCTCTGTGTGACTTATTTCACTTAGAATCATCGTACGTGAATCCACTCATTATGATGCTACGGGCCTGATGACATAGATTTCATTGCTGAGTGATATTGCATTCTACGTAAGTACCACAACTTCTTTTTCCATTTTTCTCTTTCTGTGATATTGAAATTGTACCGTAAATGAGGTTCTTGTAAACAGAGCCGTCCCAAACTTTGGGGTGGCTGTGTCTTTTTGATTTTAATTTCCCTAAGTTATAGGACCATAAGTGGAAGTGCCCTAGGCTCTGTTGCTTTGTTTTTTAGATATTTCAGGAAACACCATATACTTCTCCAGAGTGGCTTTTGGCAAATTACATCCCGCCCATCAGCATAACAAGGCTCCCAGTTCTCCATGGCCTGTCCTGCCTTTCTGGATTTTACACCTTTTTCAGATGGCCCTTTTGACCAGGGGGCAGTGAGACTTCATTGTAGTGCAGATTTCCTTTGCAAGCTTGCTTGGTTGGCCAAAAAGGGCGTATGCGTTTTTTCCTGAATATATTCCTGAATATATTCAGGAAAAAACGCATACGCCCTTTTTGGCCAAGTGCATCATTGTGGACGTTCTGCCTCTTTTCCTATGCTTTACATGCAATTCCAGTCTACCTCCTGAAATCGGTTTCCTGCAATTCTGCCCCGCTTGCAAGTCCTCTTGGCAGCCTTACTTCAATATATTTTTTGACGATACCTGTCATTTATAACTCTGCAGGTTTGTGAATGACAGTGACCCTGAGCTCCTTTCTTCAACTCCTTTCTTGTGAGCTGGCCGCAACACCGCAGGATTGCTTCAGGCCCTAGTGTGGTTCCGGCACGTCACGCTGAGCCTTTGGTTAATTCCTCTTCCTGGTGGGAAATGACAGTTAAATTTGCCCGTCCAGACACCTCCAGCTAGTCTTTCATTGGTTCTCCCTATTCCTGATCATTTTCCGCAGGAATTGCAAATTGGGCCAAACAGGAGGTTAAAGGCACTGACTCTCCAAGTGGGGAGAGTTTTAGTAAAGCGTCTGGAATGTTGCACCCGAGTACCAGGGGACGAAAACTGAGACACATTTGAACACGTTTCCCTATCACACTGTGGATCATACTCTGGGTTCCATATGCATGTTTTAGCTGAAGGAAGAATCCCTTAAACCTGGAGAGTTGAGACTCATGGAATGAATACCATGCAATATGATTTCAGAGGGTCTGCATTTGCTCACCGAACCTCACCAATCCTATCACTGCTGCATTTATGCCACTGTACACATGCTTGATTCTCTTTCGGAGACATATAAATCCATAGGTTTTAAGATACTTAGTAGTCAAGAATATTCTTAGGCGTTTAATATGAGGTGTTTTGTCAATTTCGTTGAGCAAGGAGTAGCTCTTGTCTATTACATATTTGGCTTATGGAACCGTATATGTGCTATTTTCAATCTCTGGTTTTATGCAGCACCCCAACTCACCTTTCCCCTTAAGCAAGCATAAGTTGGTTTTCTACATTTGAGACCCTGTTCTGTTTTGTAATTCAGTTCCTGTGTAGCCAAGCTTACATTCCGTGTAGTAGTGATATTTATGATGTTTCTTTTTCTGTGTGACTTATTTCACTTAGAATCATTGTACCTGAATCCACTCATTTTGCTGCTACGGGCCTGATGACATAGATTTCATTGCTGAGTGATATTGCATTGTACGTAAGTACCACAATTTCTTTTTCCATTCTTCGCTTTCTGCGATATTGAATTTGTACCATAAACGAGTTTCTTGTCAACAGAGCCATCCCAAACATTGGGGTGGCTGTGTCTTTTTGATTTTAATTTCCCTAAGCTATAGGACCATAAGTGGAAGTGCCCTAGGCTCTGTTGCTTTGTATTTTAGATGTTTCAGTTAACACCATACAGTTCTCCAGAGTGGCTGTTGGCAATTTACATCCCGCCCATCAGCATAAAAAGGCTCCCAGTTCTCCATGGCCTGTGCAGCCTTTCTGGATTTTACACTTTTTTCACATGGCCCTTTTGACCGGGTGGATGTGAAACTTCATTGTAGTGCAGATTTCCTTTGCAAGCTTGCTTGGTTGGCCAAAAAGGGCGTATGCGTTTTTTCCTGAATATATTCAGGAAAAAATGCATACACCCTTTTCGGCCAAGTGCATCATTGTGGACGTTCTGCCTCTTTTCCTAAGCTTTATATGCAATTCCAGTCTACCTCCTGAAATCGGTTTCCTGCAATTCTGTCCCACTCTGAAGTCCTCTTGGCAGCCTTACTTCAATATATTTTTGGACGATAGCTGTCATTTATTACTCTGCAGTTTTGTGAATTACAGTGCCCCTGAGCTCCTTTCTTCAACTCGCTTTCTTCTGAGCAGGCCGCAATACCTCAGGATTGCTTCAGGCACTAGTGTGGTTCCGACATGGCACGCTGAGCCGTTGGTTAATTCCTCTTCCTGGTGGGAAATGAGAGTTAAATTTGCCCTTCCAGACACCTCCAGCTAGTCTCTCATTGGTTCTCCCTATTCCTGTTCATCTTCCGCAGAAATTGCAAACTGGGCCAAACAGGAGGTTAAAGGCACTGACTCTCCAAGTGGGGAGAGTGTTAGTAAAACGTCTGGAATGTTGCACCCGAGTACCAGGGGACGAAAACTGAGACACATTTGAACACGTTTCCCGATCACACGGTGGATCATACTCTGGGTTCCACATGCATGTTTTAGCTGAAGGAAGAATCCCTTAAACCTGGAGAGTTGAGACCCATGGAATGGGTACCATGCAATATGACTTCAGAGGGTCTGCAGTTGCTTACCGAACCTCAACAATCCTATCACTGCTGCGTTTATGCCGCTGTACACACGCTTGATTCTCTTTCGGAAACATATAAATCCATAGGTTTTAAGATTCTTACTAGTCAGGTATATTCTTAGGCGTTTAATATGGGGTGTTGAGTCCACTTCGTTGAGCAAGGAGTAACTCTTGTCTATTATATATTTGGCTTATGGAACGGTATCTGTGCTAATTTCAATCTCTTGTTTTATGCAGCACCCCAACTCACCTTTCCCCTTAAGCAAGCATATGTTGGTTTTCTACATTGGAGACACTGTTCTGTTTTGTAATTCAGTTCCTGTGTAGCCAAGTTTACATTCTGTGTAGTAGTGATATCTTATGATGTTTCTTTTTCTCTGTGACTTATTTCACTTAGAATCATCGTACCTGTATCCACTCATTATGCTGCTACGTGCCTGATGACATAGATTTCATTGCTGAGTGATATTGCATTGTACGTAAGTACCACAACTTCTTTTTCCATTTTTCACTTTCTGTGATATTGAAATTGTACCGTAAATGAGGTTCTTGTAAACAGAGCCGTCCCAAACTTTGGGGTGGCTGTGTCTTTTTGATTTTAATTTCCCTAAGCTATAGGACCATAAGTGGAAGTGCCCTAGGCTCTGTTGCTTTGTTTTTTAGATGTTTCAGGAAACACCATACACTTCTCCAGAGTGGCTGTTGGCAATTTACATCCTGCCCATCAGCATAAAAAGGCTCCCAGTTCTCCATGGCCTGTCCTGCCTTTCTGGATTTTACACTTTTTTCAGATGGCCCTTTTGACCAGGGGGCAGTGAGACTTCATTGTAGTGCAGATTTCCTTTGCAAGCTTGCTTGGTTGGCCAAAAAGGGCGTATGCGTTTTTTCCTGAATATATTCCTGAATATATTCAGGAAAAAACGCATACGCCCTTTTTGGCCAAGTGCATCATTGAGGACGTTCTGCCTCTTTTCCTATGCTTTACTTGCAATTCCAGTCTACCTCCTGAAATCGGTTTCCTGCAATTCTGCCCCGCTTTCAAGTCCGCTTGGCAGCCTTACTTCAATATATTTTTGGACAATAGCTGTCATTTATAACTCTGCAGGTTTGTGAATTACAGTGACCCTGAGCTCCGTTCTTCAACTCCCTTTCTTGTGAGCTGGCCGCAACACCGCAGGATTGCTTCAGGCCCTAGTGTGGTTCCGGCATGGCACGCTGAGCCTTTGGATAATTCCTCTTCCTGGTGGGAAATGAGAGTTAAATTTGTCCGTCCAGACACCTCCAGGTAGTCTCTCATTGGTTCTCCCTATTCCTGTTCATTTTCCGCAGAAATTGCAAACTGGGCCAAACAGGAGGTTAAAGGCACTGACTCTCCAAGTGAGGAGAGTGTTATTAAAGCGTCTGGAATGTTGCACCCGAGTACCAGGGGATGAAAACTGAGACACATTTGAACACGTTTCCCGATCACATGGTGGATCATACACTGGGTTCCACATGCATGTTTTAGCTGAAGGAAGAATCCCTTAAACCTGGAGAGTTGAGACCCATGGAATGGGTACCATGCAATATGACTTCAAAGGGTCTGCATTTGCTCACCGAACCTCACCAATCCTATCACTGCTGCGTTTATGCCGCTATACATACACTTGATTCTCTTTCAGAGACATATAAATCCATAAGTTTTAAGATTCTTACAAGTCAGGTATATTCTTAGGCGTTTAATATGGGGTGTTGACTCCACTTCGTTGAGCAAGGAGTAGCTCTTGTCTATTACATATTTGGCTTATGGAATGGTATCTGTGCCAATTTCAATCTCTGGTTTCATGCAGAATCCCAACTCACCATTCCCCTTAAGCAAGCATATGTTGGTTTTCTACATTGGAGACACTGTTCTGTTTTGTAATTCAGTTCCTGTGTAGCCAAGTTTACATTCCGTGTATTAGTGATATCTTATGATGTTTCTTTTTCTGTGTGACTTATTTCACTTAGAATCATCGTACCTGAATCCACTCATTATGCTGCTACGGGCCTGATGACATAGGTTTCATTGCTGAGTGATATTGCATTGTACGTAAGTACCACAAATTCTTTATCCATTTTTCGCTTTCTGTGATATTGAACTTGTACCGTAAACGAGGTTCTTGTAAACAGAGCCGTCCCAAACTTTGGGGTGGCTGTGTCTTTTTGATTTTAATTTCCCTAAGCTATAGGACCATAAGTGGAAGTGCCCTAGGCTCTGTTGCTTTGTTTTTAAGCTGTTTCAGGAAACACCATACACTTGTCCAGAGTGGCTGTTGGCAATTCACATCCCGCCCATGAGCCTAACAAGGCTCCCAGTTCTCCATGGCCTGTCCTGCCTTTCTGGACTTTACACTTTTTTCAAATGGACCTTTTGACCGGGGGGCAGTGAGACTTCATTGTAGTGCAGATTTCCTTTGCAAACTTGCTTCCTTGGCCAAAAAGGGCGTATGCGTTTTTTCCTGAATATATTCCTGAATATATTCAGGAAAAAACGCATACGCCCTTTTTGGCCAAGTGCCTCATTGTGGACGTTCTGCCTCTTTTCCTATGCTTTACATGCAATTCCAGTCTACCTCCTGAAATCGGTTTCCTGCAATTCTGCCCCACTTGCAAGTCCTCTTGGCAGCCTTACTTCAATATATTTTTTGACGATACCTGTCATTTATAACTCTGCAGGTTTGTGAATGACAGTGACCCTGAGCTCCTTTCTTCAACTCCTTTCTTGTGAGCTGGCCGCAACACCGCAGGATTGCTTCAGGCCCTAGTGTGGTTCCGGAACGTCACGCTGAGCCTTTGGTTAATTCCTCTTCCTGGTGGGAAATGACAGTTAAATTTGCCCGTCCAGACACCTCCAGCTAGTCTTTCATTGGTTCTCCCTATTCCTGATCATTTTCCGCAGGAATTGCAAACTGGGCCAAACAGAAGTTTAAAGGCACTGACTCTCCAAGTGGGGAGAGTGTTAGTAAAGCCTCTGGAATGTTGCACCCGAGTACCAGGGGACGAAAACTGAGACACATTTGAACACGTTTCCCTATCACATGGTGGATCATACTCTGGGATCCACATGCATGTTTTAGCTGAAGGAAGAATCCCTTAAACCTGGAGAGTTGAGACCCATGGAATGGGTACCATGCAATATGACTTCAAAGGGTCTGAATTTGCTCACCAAACCTCACCAATCCTATCACTGCTGCGTTTATGCCGCTGTACACATGCTTGATTCTCTTTCGGAGACATAAAAATCTATAGGTTTTAAGATTCTTAGTAGTCAAGAATATTCTTAGGCGTTTAATATGAGGTGTTGAGTCAATTTCATTGAGCAAGGAGTAGCTCTTGTCCATTATATATTTGGCTTATGGAACGGTATCTGTGCTAATTACAATCTCTGGTTTTATGCAGCACCCCAACTCACCTTTCCCCTTAAGCCAGCATAAGTTGGTTTTCTGCATTTGAGACCCTGTTCTGTTTTGTAATTCAGTTCCTGTTTAGCCAAGTTTACATTCCGTATATTAGTGATATCTTATGATGTTTCTTTTTCTGTGTGACTTATTTCACTTAGAATCATCGTACCTGAATCCACTCATTATGCTGCTACGAGCCTGATGACATAGGTTTCATTGCTGAGTGATATTGCATTGTACGTAACTACCACAACTTCTTTATACATTTTTCGCTTTCTGCGATATTGAACTTGTACCGTAAACGAGGTTCTTGTAAACAGAGCCATCCCAAACTTTGGGGTGGCTGTGTCTTTTCGATTTTAATTTCCCTAAGCTATAGGACCATAAGTGGAAGTGCCCTAGGCTCTGTTGCTTTGTTTTTTAGATGTTTCAGGAAACACCATACACTTCTCCAGAGTGGCTGTTGGCAATTTACATCCCGCCCATCAGCATAACAAGGCTCTCAGTTCTCCATGGCCTGTCCTGCCTTTCTGGATTTTACACTTTTTTCAGATGGCCCTTTTGACCGGGGGGCAGTGACACTTCATTGTAGTGCAGATTTCCTTTGCAAGATTGCTTGGTTGGCCAAAAAGGGCGTATGTGTTTTTTCCTGAATATATTCAGGAAAAAACGCATACGCCCTTTTTGGCCAAGTGCATCATTGTGGACGTTCTGCCTCTTTTCCTATGCTTTACATGCAATTCCAGTCTACCTCCTGAAATCGGTTTCCTGCAATTCTGCCCCGCTTGCAAGTACTCTTGGCAGCCTTACTTCAATATACTTTTGGAGGATAGCTGTCATTTATAACTCTGCAGGTTTGTGAATGACAGTGCCCCTGAGCTCCTTTCTTCAACTCGCTTTCTTGTGAGCTGGCCGCAACACCGCAGGATTGCTTCAGGCCCTAGTGTGGTTCCGGCCCGGCACGCTGAGCCTTTGGTTAATTCCTCTTCCTGGTGGGAAATGAGAGTTAAATTTGCCCGTCCAGACACCTCCAGCTAGTGTCTCATTGGTTCTCCCTATTCCTGTTCATCTTACGCAGAAATTGCAAACTGGGCCAAACAGGAGGTTAAACGCACTGACTCTCCAAGTGGGGAGAGTGTTAGTAAAGCATCTGGAATGTTGCACCCGAGGACCAGGGGACGAAAACTGAGACACATTTGAACACGTTCCCCGATCACACTGTGGATCATACTCTGGGTTCCACATGCACGTTTTAGCTGAAGGAAGAATCCCTTAAACCTGGAGAGTTGAGACCCATGGAATGGGTACCATGCAATATGACTTCAAAGGGTCTGCATTTGCTCACCGATCCTAACCAGTCCTATTACTGCTGCGTTTATGCCACTGTACACACGCTTGATTCTCGTTCGGAGACATATAAATCCATAGGTTTTAAGATTCTTACTAGTCAGGTATATTCTTAGGCGTTTAATATGCGGTGTTGAGTCCACTTCGTTGAGCAAGGAGTAGCTCTTGTCTATTATATATTTGGCTTATGGAACGGTATCTGTGCTAATTTCAATCTCTGGTTTTATGCAGCACCCCAACTCACCTTTCCCCTTAAGCAAGAATAAGTTGGTTTTCTACTTTTGAGACCCTGTTCTGTTTTGTAATTCAGTTCCTGTGTAGCCAAGTTTACATTCCGTGTAGTAGTGATATTATGATGTTTCTTTTTCTGTGTGACTTATTTCACTTAGAATCATCGTACCTGTATCCACTCATTATGCTGCTACGTGCCTGATGACATAGATTTCATTGCTGAGTGATATTGCATTGTACGTAAGTACCACAACTTCTTTTTCCATTTTTCGTTTTCTGTGATATTGAACTTGTACGGTAAACGAGCTTCTTGTAAACAGAGCCGTCCCAAACTTTGGGGTGGCTGTGTCTTTTTGATTTTAATTTCCCTAAGCTATAGGACCATTAGTGGAAGTGCCCTAGGCTCTGTTGCTTTGTTTTTTAGATGTTTCAGGAAACACCATACACTTCTCCAGAGTGGCTGCTGGCAATTTACATCCCGCCCATCAGCATGACAAGGCTCCCAGTTCTCCATGGCCTGTCCTGCCTTTCTGGATTTTACACTTTTTTCAGATGGCCCTTTTGACCGGGGGAAAGTGAGACTTCATTGTAGTGCAGATTTCCTTTGCAATCTTGCTTGATTGGCCAAAAAGGGCGTATGCGTTTTTTCCTGAATATATTCAGGAAAACACGCATACGCCCTTTTTGGCCAAGTGCATCATTGTGGACGTTCTGCCTCTTTTCCTATGCTTTACATGCAATTCCAGTCTACCTCCTGAAATCGGTTTCCTGCAATTCTGCCCCGCTTTCAAGTCCTCTTGGCCGCCTTACTTCAATATATTTTTGGACGATAGCTGTCATTTATAACTCTGCAGGTTTGTGAATGACAGTGCCCCTGAGCTCCTTTCTTCAACTCGCTTTCTTGTGAGGTGGCCGCAACACCGCAGGATTGCTTCAGCCCCTAGTGTTGTTCCGGCACAGCATGCTGAGCCTTTGGTTAATTCCTCTTCCTGGTGGGAAATGAGAGTTAAATTTGCCCGTCCAGACACCTCCAGCTAGTCTCTCATTGGTTCTCCCTATTCTTGTTCATCTTCCGCAGAAACTGCAAACTGTTCCAAAGAGGAGGTTAAAGGCACTGACTCTCCAAGTGGGGAGAGTGTTAGTAAAGCCTCTGGAATGTTGCACCCGAGTACCAGGGGACGAAAACTGAGACACATTTGAACACGTTTCCCGATCACACGGTGGATCATACTCTGGGTTCCACATGCATGTTTTAGCTGAAGGAAGAATCCCTTAAACCTGGAGAGTTGAGACCCATGGAATGGGTACCATGCAATATGACTTCAAAGGGTCTGCATTTGCTCACCAAACCTCACCAATCCTATCACTGCTGCGTTTATGCCGCTGTACACACGCTTGATTCTCTTTCGGAGACATATAAATCCATAGGTTTTAAGATTCTTACTAGTCAGGTATATTCTTAGGCGTTTAATATGGGGTGTTGAGGCCACTTCGTTGAGCAAGGAGTAGCTCTTGTCTATTATATATTTGGCTTATGGAACGGTATCTGTGCTAATTTCAATCTCTGGTTTTATGCAGCACCCCAACTCACCTTTCCCCTTAAGCAAGCATAAGTTGGTTTTCTACATTTGAGACCCTGTTCTGTTTTGTAATTCAGTTCCTGTGTAGCCAAGTTTACATTACGTGTAGTAGTGATATCTTTTGATGTTTCTTTTTCTGTGTGACTTATTTCACTTAGAATTATCGTACCTGAATCCACTCATTATGCTGCTACGGGCCTGATGACATAGATTTCATTGCTGAGTGATATTGCATTGTACGTAAATACCACACCTTCTTTATCCATATTTCGCTTTCTGCGATATTGAACTTGTACCGTAAACGAGGTTCTTGTAAACAGAGCCATCCCAAACTTTGGGGTGGCTGTGTCTTTTTGATTTCAATTTCCCTAAGCTATAGGACAATAAGTGGAAGTGCCCTAGGCTCTGTTACCTTGTTTTTTAGATGTTTCAGGAAACACCATACACTTCTCCAGAGTGGCTGTTGGCAATTTACATCCCGCCCATCAGCATAACAAGGCTCCCAGTTCTCCATGGCCTGTCCTGCCTTTCTGGATTTTACACTTTTTT
Organism: Orcinus orca; assembly: GCF_937001465.1. Taxonomy (NCBI): domain Eukaryota; kingdom Metazoa; phylum Chordata; class Mammalia; order Artiodactyla; family Delphinidae; genus Orcinus; species Orcinus orca. The sequence continues at coordinate 69,103,014 of NC_064559.1, forward strand.
CAGATGTCCCTTTGGAGCGGGGGGCAGTGAGACTTCATTGTAGTGCAGATTTCCTTTGCAAGCTTGCTAGGTTGGCCAAAAAGGGAGTATGCGTCTTTTCCTGAATATATTCAGGAAAAACCCATACACCCTTTTTGGCCAAGTGCATTACTGTGGAAGTTCTGCCTCTTTTCCTATGATTTACATGCAATTCCAGTCTACCTCCTGAAATCGGTTTCCTGCAATTCTGCCCCGCTTTCAAGTCCTCTTGGCAGCCTTACTTCAATATATTTTTGGACGATAGCTGTCATTTATAAATCTGCAGGTTTGTGAATGACAGTGCCCCTGAGCTCCTTTCTTCAACTTGCTTTCTTGTGAGCTGGCCGCAACACCGCAGGATTGCTTCAGGCCCTAGTGTGGTTCTGGCATGGCACACTGAGCCTTTGGTTAATTCCTCTTCATGGTGGGAAATGAGAGTTAAATTTACCTGTCCAGACACCTCCAGCTACTGTCTGAAGGGTTCTCCCTATTCCTGTTCATTTTCCACGGAAAGGGCAAACTGGGCCAAACAAGAGGTTAAAGGCACTGACTCTCCAAGTGGGGAGAGTGTTAGTTAAGCGTCTGGAATGCTGCACCCGAGTTCCAGGGGAGGAGAACTGAGACACATTTGAACACGTTTCCCAATCACACGGTGGATCATACTCTGGGTTCCACATGCATGTTTTAGCTGAAGGAAGAATCCCTTAAACCTGATTAGTTGAGACCCATGGAATGGGTACCATGCAATATGACTTCAAAGGGTCTGCATTTGCTCGCCGAACCTCTCCAATCCTATCACTGCTGCGTTAATGCTGCTGTACACACGCTTGATTCTCTTTCAGAGACATATAAACCCATAGGTTTTAAGATTCTTACTAGTCAGGTATATTCTTAGGCGTTTAATATGGGGTGTTGAGTCCACTTCGCTGAGCAAGGAGTAGCTCTTGTCTATTACATATTTGGCTTATGGAATGGCATCTGTGCTAATTTCAATCTCTGGTTTTATGCAGCCCCCCAACTCACCTTTCCCCTTAAGCAAGCATAAGTTGGTTTTCTACATTTGAGACCCTGTTTTGTTTTGTAATTCAGTTCCTGTGTAGCCAAGTTTACATTCCGTGTATTAGTGATATCTTATGATGTTTCTTTTTCTGTGTGACTTAGTTCACTTAGAATCATCATACCTGAATCCACTCATTATGCTGTTACGGGCCTTATGACATAGATTTCATTGCTGAGTGATATTGAATTGTACGTAAGTACCACAAGTTCTTTATCCATTTTTCGCTTTCTGTGATATTGAACTTGTACCATAAACGAGGTTCTTGTAAACAGAGCCGTCCCAAATTTTGGGGTGGCAGTGTCTTTTTGATTTTAATTTCCCTAAGCTATAGGACCATAAGTGGATGTGCCCTAGGCTCTGTTGCTTTGTTTTTTAAATGTTTCAGGAAACACCATACACTTCTCCAGAGTGGCTGTTGGCAATATACATCCCACCCATGAGCATAACAAGGCTCCCAGTTCTCCATGGCCTGTCCTGCCTTTCTGGATTTTACACTTTTTGCAGATGGCCCTTTTGACCGGGTGGCAGTGAGACTTCATTGTAGTGCAGATTTCCTTTGCAAGCTTGCTTGGTTGGCCAAAAAGGGCGTATGCGTTTTTTCGTGAATATATTCAAGAAAAAACGCATACGCCCTTTTTGGCCAAGTGCATCATTGTGGACGTTCTGCCTCTTTTCCTATGCTTTACATACAATTCCAGTCTACCTCCTGAAATCGGTTTCCTGCAATTCTGCCCCGCGTTCAAGTCCTCTTGGCAGCCTTACTTCAATATATTTTTGGACGATAGCTGTCATTTATAACTCTGCAGGTTTGTTAATTACAGTGCCCCTGAGCTCCTTTCTTCAACTCGCTTTCTTGTGAGCTGGCCGCAACACCGCAGGATTGCTTCAGGCCCTAGCGTGGTTCCAGCATTGCACTCTGAGCATTTGGTTAATTCCTCTTCCTGTTGGGAAATGAGAGTTAAATGTGCCCGTCTAGACACCTCCAGCTAGTCTGTCATCGGTTCTCCCTATTCCTGTTCATTTTCTGTAGAAATTGCAAAGTCTGCCAAACAGGAGGTTAAAGGCACTGACTCTCCAAGTGGGGAGAGTGTTAGTAAAGCATCTGGAATGTTGCACCCGAGTACCAGGGGACGAAAACTGAGACACATTTGAACACGTTTCCCGATCACACGGTGGATCATACTCTGGGTTCCACATGCATGTTTTAGCTGAAGGAAGAATCCCTTAAACCTGGAGAGTTGAGACCCATTCAATTCGCACCATGCAATATGACTTCAAAGGGTCTGCATTTGCTCACCGAACCTCACCAATCCTATCACTGCTGCGTTTATACCGCTGTACACATACTTGATTCTCTTTCGGAGACATATAAATCTGTAGGTTTTAATATTCTTACTAGTCAGGTATATTCTTAGGCGTTTAATATGTGGTGTTGAGTCCATTTCGTTGAGCAAGGAGTAGCTCTTGTCTATTACATATTTTGCTTACGGAATGGTATCTGTGCTCATTTCAATCTCTGGTTTTATGCAGCGCCCCAACTCACCTTTCTCCTTAAGCAAGCATAAGTTGGTTTTCTACATTTGAGACCCTGTTCTGTTTTGTAATTCAGTTCCTGTGTAGCCAAGTTTACATTCCGTGTATTAGTGATATCTTATGATGTTTCTTTTTCTGAGTGACTTATTTCACTTTGAATCATCGTACCTGAATCCACTCATTATGCTGCTACGGGCCTGATGACATAGATTTCATTGCTGAGTGATATTGCATTGTACGTAAGTACCACAAGTTCTTTATCCATTTTTCGCTTTATGTGATATTGAACTTGTACCGTAAACGAGATTCTTGTAAACAGAGCCGTCCCAAACTTTGGGGTGGCTGTGTCTTTTTGATTTTAATTTCCGTAAGCTATAGGACCATAAGTTGAAGTGCCCTAGGCTCTGTTGCTTTGTTTTTTGGATGTTTCAGGAAACACCATACACTTCTCCAGAGTGGCTGTTGGCAATTTACATCCCGCCCTTCAGCATAACAAGGCTCCCAGTTCTCCATGGCCTGTCTTGCCTTTCTGGATTTTACACTTTTTTCAGATGGCCCTTTTGACCGTGGGGCATTGAGACTTCATTGTAGTGCAGATTTCCTTTGCAAGCTTGCTTGGTTGGCCAAAAAGTGTGTATGCGTTTTTTCCTGAATATAATCAGGAAAAAACGCATACGCCCTTTTTGGCCAAGTGCATCATTGTGGACGTTCTGCCTCTTTTCCTATGCTTTACATGCAATTCCAGTCTACCTCCTGATATTGGTTTCCTGCAATTCTGCCCCACTTTCAGGTCCTCTTGGCAGCCTTACTTCAATATATTTTTGGATGATAGCTGTCATTTATAACTCTGCAGCTTTGTGAATTACAGTGCCCTTGAGCTCCTTTCTTCAACTCGCTTTATTGTGACTGGCCACAACACTGCAGGATTGCTTCAGGCCCTAGTGTGGTTCCGGCATGGCACTCTGAGACTTTGGTTAATTCCTTTTACTGGTGGGAAATGAGAGTTAAATTTGCCCGTCCAGACACCTCCAGCTAGTCTCTCATGGGTTCTCCCTATTCCTGTTCATTTTCCGCAGAAATTGCAAACTGGGTCAAACAGGAGGTTAAAGGCACTGACTCTCCACGTGGGGAGAGTTTTAGTAAAGCGTCTGGAATGTTGCACCAGAGTACCAGGGGACGAAAACTGAGACACATTTGAACACGTTTCCCGATCACACGGTGGATCATACTCTGGGTTCCACATGCATGTTTTAGCTGAAGGAAGAATCCCTTAAACCTGGAGAGTTGAGACCCATGGAATGGGTACCATGCAATATGACTTCAAAGGGTCTGCATTTGCTCACCGAACCTCACCAATCCTATCACTGCTGCATTTATGCCGCTGTAAACACGCTTGATTCTCTTTCGGAGACATATAAATCCATAGGTTTTAAGATTCTTACTAGTCAGGTATATTGTTAGGCGTTTCATATGGGGTGTTGAGTCCATTTCGTTGAGCAAGGAGTTGCTCTTGTCTATTACATATTTGGCTTATGGAACGGTATCTGTGCTAATTTCAATCTCTGGTTTTATGCAGCACCCCAACTCACCTTTCCCCTTAAGCAAGCATAAATTGGTTTTCTACATTTGAGACCCTGTTCTGTTTTGTAATTCAGTTCCTGTGTAGCCAAGTTTACATTCCTTGTAGTAGTGATATCTTATGATGTTTCTTTTTCTGTGTGACTTATTTCACTTAGAATCATCGTACCTGAATCCACTCATTATGCTGCTACGGGCCTGATGACATAGATTTCATTGCTGAGTGATATTGCATTGTACGTAAGTACCACAAATTCTTTATCCATTTATCGCTTTCTGTGATATTGAACTTGTACCGTAAACGAGGTTCTTGTAAACAGAGCCGTCCCAAATTTTGGGGTGGCTGTGTCTTTTTTATTTTAATTTCCCTAAGCTATAGGACCATAAGTGGAGTGCCCTAGGCTCTGTTGCTTTGTTTTTTGATGTTTCAGGAAACACCATACACTTCTCCAGAGTGGCTGTTGGCAATTTACATCCCGCCCATCAGCATAACAAGGCTCCCAGTTCTCCATGGCGTGTCCTGCCTTACTGGATTTTACACTTTTTTTAGATGGCCCTTTTGACCGGGGGGAAGTGAGACTTCATTGTAGTGCAGATTTCCTTTGCAAGCTTGCTTGGTTGGCCAAAAAGGGCGTATGAGTTTTTTCCTGAATATATTCAGGAAAAAACGCATACGCCCTTTTTGGCCAAGTGCATCATTGTTGACGTTCTGCCTCTTTTCCTATGCTTTACATGCAATTCCTGTCTACCTCCTGAAATCGGTTTCCTGCAATTCTGCCCCGCTTTCAAGTCCTGTTGGCAGCCTTACTTCAATATATTTTTGGACGATAGCTGTCATTTATAACTCTGCAGGTTGGTGAATTACGGTGCCCCTGAGCTCCTTTCTTCAACTCGCTTTCTTGTGAGCTAGCCGCAACACCGCAGGATTGCTTCAGCCCCTAGTGTTGTTCCGGCACAGCATGCTGAGCCGTTGGTTAATTCCTCTTCCTGGTGGGAAATGAGAGTTAAATTTACCCGTCCAGACACCTCCAGCTAGTCTCTCATGGGTTCTCCCTATTCCTGTTCATTTCCCGCAGAAATTGCAAACTGTTCCAAACAGGAGGTTAAAGGCACTGAGTCTCCAAGTGGGGAGAGTGTTAGTAAAGCGTCTGGAATGTTGCACCCGAGTACCAGGGGATGAAAACTGAGACACATTTGAACACGTTTCCCGGTCACAAGGTGGATCATACTCTGGGTTCCACATGCATGTTTTAGCTGAAGGAAGAATCCCTTAAACCTGGAGAGTTGAGACCCATGGAATGGGTACCATGCAATATGACTTCAAAGGGTCTGCATTTGCTCACCGAACCTCACCAATCCTACCACTGTTGCGCTTATGCCGCTGTACACATGCTTGATTCTCTTTCGGAGACATATAAATCCATAGGTTTTAAGATTCTTACTAGTCAGGTATATTCTTAGGCGTTTAGTATGGCGTCTTCAGTCCACTTCGTTGAGCAAGGAGTAGCTGTTGTCTATTACATATTTGGCTTATGAACGGTATCTGTGCCAATTTCAATCTCTGGTTTCATGCAGCACCCCAACTCACCATTCCCCTTAAGCAAGCATATGTTGGTTTTCTACATTGGAGACACTGTTCTGTTTTGTAATTCAGTTCCTGTGTAGCCAAGTTTACATTCTGTGTAGTAGTGATATCTTATGATGTTTCTTTTTCTCTGTGACTTACTTCACTTAGAATCATCGTATCTGAATCCACTCATTAGGCTGCTACGGGCCTGATGACATAGATTTCATTGCTGAGTGATATTGCATTCTACGTATGTACCACAATTTCTTTATCCATTCTTCGCTTTCTGCGATATTGAACTTGTACCATAAAAGAGTTTCTTGTCAACAGAGCCATCCCAAACATTGGGGTGGCTGTGTCTTTTTGATTTTAATTTCCCTAAGCTATAGGACTATAAGTGGAAGTGCCCTAGGCTCTGTTGCTTTGTATTTTAGATGTTTCAGGAAACACCATACACTTCTCCAGAGTGGCTGTTGGCAATTTACATCCCACCCTTCAGCATAAAAAGGCTCCTAGTTCTCCATGGCCTGTCCTGCCTTTCTGGATTGTACACTTTTTTCAGATGGCCCTTTTGACCAGGAGGAAGTGAAACTTCATTGTAGTGCAGATTTCCTTTGCAAGCTTGCTTGGTTGGCCAAATAGGGCGTATGCGTATTTTCCTGAATATATTCAGGAAAAAATGCATACGCCCTTTTTGGCCAAGTGCATCATTGTGGACTTTCTACCTCTTTTCCTATGCTTTACATGCAATTCCAGTCTACCTCCTGAAATCGGTTTCCTGCAATTCTGCCCCACTTTGAAGTCCTCTTGGCAGCCTTACTTCAATATATTGTTGGACGATAGCTGTCATTTATAACTCTGTAGTTTTGTGAATTACAGTTCTCCTGAGCTCCTTTCTTCAACTCGCTTTCTTGTGAGCTGGCCGCAACACCGCAGGATTGCTTCAGGCCCTAGTGTGGTTCCGACATGGCACGCTGAGCTGTTGGTTAATTCCTCTTCCTGGTGGGAAATGAGAGTTAAATTTGCCCGTCCGGACACCTCCAGCTAGTCTCTCATTGGTTCTCCCTATTCCTGTACATCTTCCGCAGAAATTGCAAACTGGGCCAAACAGGAGGTTAAAGGCACTGACTCTCCAAGTGGGGAGAGTGTTAGTAAAGCCTCTGGAATGTTGCACCCGAGTACCAGGGGACGAAAACTGAGACACATTTGAACACGTTTCCCTATCACACGGTGTATCATACTCTGGGTTCCACATGCATGTTTTAGCTGAAGGAAGAATCCCTTAAACCTGGAGAGTTGAGACTCATGGAATGAGTACCATGCAATATGTCTTCAAAGGGTCTGCATTTGCTCACCGAACCTCACCAATCCTATCACTGATGCATTTATGGCACTGTACACATGCTTGATTCTCTTTCAGAGACATATAAATTCATAGGTTTTAAGATTCTCAGTAGTCAGGAATATTCTTAGGCGTTTAATATGGGGTGTTGAGTCAATTTCGTTGAGCAAGGAGTAGCTCTAGTCTATTACATATTTCTCTTATGGAACGGTATCTGTGCTAATTTCAATCTCTGGTTTTATGCAGCACCCCAGCTCACCTTTCCCCTTAAGCAAGCATAAGTTGGTTTTCTACATTTGAGACCCTGTTCTGTTTTGTAATTCAGTTCCTGTGTAGACAACTTTACATTCCGTGTAGTGGTGATATCTTATGATGTTTCTTTTTCTGTGTGACTTATTTCACTTAGAATCATCGTAACTGAATCCACTCATTTTTCTTCTAAGGGCCTGATGACATAGATTTCATTGCTGAGTGATATTGCATTGTACGTAAGTACCACAACTTCTTTATCCATTTTTCGCTTTCTGCGATATTGAACTTGTACCATAAACGAGTTTCTTGTTAACAGAGCCATCCCAAACTTTGGGGTGGCTGTGTCTTTTTGATTTTAATTTCCCTAAGCTATAGGACCATAAGTGGAAGTGGCTTAGGCTTTGTTGCTTTGTATTTTAGATGTTTCAGGAAACACCATACACTTCTCCAGAGTGGCTGTTGGCAATTTACATCCCGCCCTTCAGCATAAAAAGGCTCCTAGTTCTCCATGGCCTGTCCTGCCTTTCTGGATTGTACACTTTTTTCAGATGGCCGTTTTGACCGGGAGGAAGTGAGACTTCATTGTAGTGCACATTTCCTTTGCAAGCTTGCTTGGTTGGCCAAAAAGGGCGTATGCGTATTTTCCTGATTATATTCAGGAAAAAATGCATACGCCCTTTTTGGCCAAGTGCATCATTGTGGACTTTCTGCCTCTTTTCCTATGCTTTATATGCAATTCCACTCTACCTCCTGAAATCGGTTTCCTGCAATTCTGCCCCACTTTGAAGTCCTCTTGGCAGCCTTACTTCAATATATTTTTAGACGATAGCTGTCATTTATAACTCTGCAGGTTGGTGAATTACGGTGCCCCTGAGTTCCTTTCTTCAACTCGCTTTCTTGTGTGCTGGCCGCAACACCGCAGCATTGCTTCAGACCCTAGTGTGGATCCGGCATGGCACGCAGTGCCTTTGGTTAATTCCTCTTCCTGTTGGGAAATGAGAGATAAATTTGCCGGTCCAGACAACTCCAGCTAGTCTCTCATTGGTTCTCCCTATTCCTGTTCATCTTACGCAGAAATTGCAAACTGGGCCAAACAGGAGGTTAACGGCACTGACGCTCCAAGTGGGGAGAGTGTTAGTAAAGCGTCTGGAATGTTGCACCCGAGTACCAGGGGACGAAAACTGAGACACATTTGAACACGTTTCCCGATCACACGGTGGATCATACTCTGGGTTCCACATGCATGTTTTAGCTGAAGGAAGAATCCCTTAAACCTGGAGAGTTGAGACCCATGGAATGGGTACCATGCAATATGATTTCAAAGGGTCTGCATTTGCTCACCGAACCTCACCAATCCTATCACTGCTGCATTAATGTCGCTGTACACATGCTTGATTCTCTTCCGGAGACATATAAATCCATAGGTTTTAAGATTCTTACTAGTCAGGTATATTCTTAGGTGTTTAATATGGGGTGTTGGATCCACTTCATTGAGCAAGGAGTTGCTCTTGTCTATTATATATTTGGCTTATGGAACGGTATCTGTGCTAATTTCAATCTCTGGTTTTATGCAGCACCCCAACTCACCTTTTGCCTTAAGCAAGCATAAGTTGGTTTTCTGAATTTGAGACCCTGTTCTGTTTTGTAATTCAGTTCCTGTGTAGCCAAGTTTACATTCCGTGTAGTAGTGATATCTTATGATGTTTCTTTTTCTGTGTGACTTATTTCACTTAGAATCATCGTACCTGAATCCACTCATTATGCTGCTACGGGCCTGATGACATAGATTTCATTGCTGAGTCATATTGCATTCTACGTAAGTACCACAATGTCTTTATCCATTTTTCGCTTTCTGCGATATTGAACTTGTACCGTAAATGAGGTTCTTGTAAACAGAGCCGTCCCAAACTTTGGGGTGGCTGTGTCTTTTTGATTTTAATTTCCCTAAGCTATAGGACCATAAGTGGAAGTATCCTATTCTCTGTTGCTTTGTTTTTAAGATGTTTCAGGAAACACCATACACTTCTCCAGAGTGGCTGTTGGCAATTTACATCCCGCCCATCAGCATAACAAGGCTCCCAGTTCTGCATGGCCTGTACTGCCTTTCTGGATTTTACAATTTTTTCAGATGGCCCTTTTGACTGGGGGGGAAGTGAGACTTCATTGTAGTGCAGATTTCCTTTGCAAGCTTGCTGCGTTGGCCAAAAAGGGCGTATGCGTTTTTTCCTGAATATATTCAGGAAAAAACGCATACGCCTTTTTTGGCCATGTGCATCATTGTGGACGTTCTGCCTCTTTTCCTATGCTTTACATGCAATTCCAGTCTACCTCCTGAAATCGGATTCCTGCAATTCTGCCCTGCTTTCAAGTCCTCTTGGCAGCCTTACTTCAATATATTTTTGGACGATAGCTCTCATTTATAACTCTGCAGGTTTGTGAATGACAGTGACCCTGAGCTCCTTTCTTCAACTCGCTTTCATGTGATCTGTCCGCAACACCGCAGCATTGCTTTAGGCCCTAGTGTGGTTCCGGCATGGCACACTGAGCCTTTGGTTAATTCCTCTTCCTGGTGGGAAATGAGAGTTAAATTTGCCCGTCCAGACACCTCCAGCTAGTCTCTCATTGGTTCTCCCTATTCCTGTTCATCTACCGCAGAAATTGCAAACTGGGCCTAACAGGAGGTTAAAGGCACTGACTCTCCAAGTAGGGAGAGTGTTAGTAAAGCGTCTGGAATGTTGCACCTGAGTACCAGGGGATGAAAACTGAGACACATTTGAACACGTTTCCCGATCACATGGTGGATCACACTCTGGGTTCCACATGCATATTTTAGCTGAAGGAAGAATCCCTTAAACCTGGAGAGTTGAGACCCATGGAATGGGTACCATGCAATATGACTTCAAAGGGTCTGCATTTGCTCGCCGAACCTCGCCAATCCTATCACTGCTGCGTTTATGCCACTGTACACACGCTTGATTCTCTTTCGGAGACATAAAAATCCATAGGTTTTAAGATTCTTACTAGTCAGGTATATTATTAGGCGTTTAATACGGGGTGTTGAGGCCACTTCGTTGAGCAAGGAGTAGCTCTTGTCTATTACATATTTGGCTTATGGAACGGTATCTGTGCTAATTTCAATCTCTGGTTTCATGCAGAATCCCAACTCACCATTCCCCTTAAGCAAGCATATGTTGGTTTTCTACATTGGAGACACTGTTCTGTTTTGTAATTCAGTTCCTGTGTAGCCAAGTTTACATTCCGTGTAGTAGTGATATCTTATGATGTTTCGTTTTCTGTGTGTCTTATTTCATTTAGAATCATCGTACCTGAATCCACTCATTATGCTGCTACGGACCTGATGACATAGATTTCATTGCTGAGTGATATTGCATTGTATGTAAGTACCAAAACTTCTTTATCCATTTTTCGTTTTCTGTGATATTGAACTTGTACCGTAAACGAGGTTCTTGTAAACAGAGCCGTCCCAAACTTTGGGTTGGCTGTGTCTTTTTGATTTTAATTTCCCTAAGCTATAGGACCAGAAGTGGAAGTGCCCTAGGCTCTGTTGCTTTGTTTTTTAGATGTTTCAGGAAACACCATACACTTCTCCAGAGTGGCTGTTGGCAATTTACATCCCGCCCATCAGCATAAAAAGGCTCCCCGTTCTCCATGGCCTGTTCTGACTTTCTGGATTTTACACTTTTTTTCAGATTGCCCTTTTGAACGGGGGGCAGTGAGACTTCATTGTAGTGCAGATTTCCTTTGCAAGCTTGCTTGGTTGGCCAAAAAGGGCGTATGCGTTTTTTCCTGAATATATTCAGGAAAAAACGCATACGCCCTTTTTGGCCAAGTGCATGATTGTGGACGTTCTGCCTCTTTTCCTATGCTTTACATGCAATTCCAGTCTACCTCCTGAAATCAGTTTCCTGCAATTCTGCGCCACTTTCAAGTCCTCTTGGCAGCCTTACTTCAATATATTTTTGGACGATAGCTGTCATTTATAACTCTGCAGGTTTCTGAATTACAGTGCCCCTGAGCTCCTTTCTTCAACTCGCTTTCTTGTGAGCTGGCCGCAACACCGCAGGATTGCTTCAGGCCCTAGTGTGGTTCCGGCACGGCACGCTGTGCCTTTGGTTAATTCCTCTTCCTGGTGGGAAATGAGAGTTAAATTTGCCCGTCCAGACACCTCCAGCTAGTCTCTCATTGGTTCCCCCTATTCCTGTTCATCTTCCGCAGAAATTGCAAACTGGGCCAAACAGGAGGTTAAAGGCACTGACTCTCCAAGTGGGGAGAGTGTTAGTAAAGCGTCTGGAATGTTGCACCCGAGTACCAGGGGACGAAAACTGAGACACATTTGAACACGTTTCCCGATCACACGGTGGATCATACTCTGGGTTCCACATGCATGTTTTAGCTGAAGGAAGAATCCCTTAAACCTGGAGAGTTGAGACCCATGGAATGAGTACCATGCAGTATGACTTCAAAGGGTCTGCATTTGCTCTCCGAACCTCACCAATCCTATCACTGCTGCGTTTATGCTGCTGTACACACGCTTGATTCTCTTTCGGAGACATATAAATCCATAGGTTTTAAGATTCTTACTAGTCAGGTATATTCTTAGGCGTTTAATATGGGGTGTTGAGTCCACTTCGTTGAGCAAGGAGTAGCTCTTGTTTATTATATATTTGGCTTATGGAATGGTATCTGTGCTAATTTCAATCTCTGGTTTTATGCAGCACCCCAACTCACCTTTCCCCTTAAGCAAGCATAAGTTGGTTTTCTACATTTCAGACCCTGTTCTGTTTTGTAATTCAGTTCCTGTGTAGCCAAGTTTACATTCGGTGTAGTAGTGATATTATGATGTTTCTTTCTCTGTGTGACTTATTTCACTTAGAATCATCGTACGTGAATCCACTCATTATGATGCTACGGGCCTGATGACATAGATTTCATTGCTGAGTGATATTGCATTCTACGTAAGTACCACAACTTCTTTTTCCATTTTTCTCTTTCTGTGATATTGAAATTGTACCGTAAATGAGGTTCTTGTAAACAGAGCCGTCCCAAACTTTGGGGTGGCTGTGTCTTTTTGATTTTAATTTCCCTAAGTTATAGGACCATAATTGGAAGTGCCCTAGGCTCTGTTGCTTTGTTTTTTAGATATTTCAGGAAACACCATATACTTCTCCAGAGTGGCTTTTGGCAAATTACATCCCGCCCATCAGCATAACAAGGCTCCCAGTTCTCCATGGCCTGTCCTGCCTTTCTGGATTTTACACTTTTTTCAGATGGCCCTTTTGACCAGGGGGCAGTGAGACTTCATTGTAGTGCAGATTTCCTTTGCAAGCTTGCTTGGTTGGCCAAAAAGGGCGTATGCGTTTTTTCCTGAATATATTCCTGAATATATTCAGGAAAAAACGCATACGCCCTTTTTGGCCAAGTGCATCATTGTGGACGTTCTGCCTCTTTTCCTATGCTTTACATGCAATTCCAGTCTACCTCCTGAAATCGGTTTCCTGCAATTCTGCCCCACTTGCAAGTCCTCTTGGCAGCCTTACTTCAATATATTTTTTGACGATACCTGTCATTTATAACTCTGCAGGTTTGTGAATGACAGTGACCCTGAGCTCCTTTCTTCAACTCCTTTCTTGTGAGCTGGCCGCAACACCGCAGGATTGCTTCAGGCCCTAGTGTGGTTCCGGCACGTCACGCTGAGCCTTTGGTTAATTCCTCTTCCTGGTGGGAAATGACAGTTAAATTTGCCCGTCCAGACACCTCCAGCTAGTCTTTCATTGGTTCTCCCTATTCCTGATCATTTTCCGCAGGAATTGCAAATTGGGCCAAACAGGAGGTTAAAGGCACTGACTCTCCAAGTGGGGAGAGTTTTAGTAAAGCGTCTGGAATGTTGCACCCGAGTACCAGGGGACGAAAACTGAGACACATTTGAACACGTTTCCCTATCACACTGTGGATCATACTCTGGGTTCCATATGCATGTTTTAGCTGAAGGAAGAATCCCTTAAACCTGGAGAGTTGAGACTCATGGAATGAATACCATGCAATATGATTTCAGAGGGTCTGCATTTGCTCACCGAACCTCACCAATCCTATCACTGCTGCATTTATGCCACTGTACACATGCTTGATTCTCTTTCGGAGACATATAAATCCATAGGTTTTAAGATACTTAGTAGTCAAGAATATTCTTAGGCGTTTAATATGAGGTGTTTTGTCAATTTCGTTGAGCAAGGAGTAGCTCTTGTCTATTACATATTTGGCTTATGGAACCGTATATGTGCTATTTTCAATCTCTGGTTTTATGCAGCACCCCAACTCACCTTTCCCCTTAAGCAAGCATAAGTTGGTTTTCTACATTTGAGACCCTGTTCTGTTTTGTAATTCAGTTCCTGTGTAGCCAAGCTTACATTCCGTGTAGTAGTGATATTTATGATGTTTCTTTTTCTGTGTGACTTATTTCACTTAGAATCATTGTACCTGAATCCACTCATTTTGCTGCTACGGGCCTGATGACATAGATTTCATTGCTGAGTGATATTGCATTGTACGTAAGTACCACAATTTCTTTTTCCATTCTTCGCTTTCTGCGATATTGAATTTGTACCATAAACGAGTTTCTTGTCAACAGAGCCATCCCAAACATTGGGGTGGCTGTGTCTTTTTGATTTTAATTTCCCTAAGCTATAGGACCATAAGTGGAAGTGCCCTAGGCTCTGTTGCTTTGTATTTTAGATGTTTCAGTTAACACCATACAGTTCTCCAGAGTGGCTGTTGGCAATTTACATCCCGCCCATCAGCATAAAAAGGCTCCCAGTTCTCCATGGCCTGTGCAGCCTTTCTGGATTTTACACTTTTTTCACATGGCCCTTTTGACCGGGTGGATGTGAAACTTCATTGTAGTGCAGATTTCCTTTGCAAGCTTGCTTGGTTGGCCAAAAAGGGCGTATGCGTTTTTTCCTGAATATATTCAGGAAAAAATGCATACACCCTTTTCGGCCAAGTGCATCATTGTGGACGTTCTGCCTCTTTTCCTAAGCTTTATATGCAATTCCAGTCTACCTCCTGAAATCGGTTTCCTGCAATTCTGTCCCACTCTGAAGTCCTCTTGGCAGCCTTACTTCAATATATTTTTGGACGATAGCTGTCATTTATTACTCTGCAGTTTTGTGAATTACAGTGCCCCTGAGCTCCTTTCTTCAACTCGCTTTCTTCTGAGCAGGCCGCAATACCTCAGGATTGCTTCAGGCACTAGTGTGGTTCCGACATGGCACGCTGAGCCGTTGGTTAATTCCTCTTCCTGGTGGGAAATGAGAGTTAAATTTGCCCTTCCAGACACCTCCAGCTAGTCTCTCATTGGTTCTCCCTATTCCTGTTCATCTTCCGCAGAAATTGCAAACTGGGCCAAAGAGGAGGTTAAAGGCACTGACTCTCCAAGTGGGGAGAGTGTTAGTAAAACGTCTGGAATGTTGCACCCGAGTACCAGGGGACGAAAACTGAGACACATTTGAACACGTTTCCCGATCACACGGTGGATCATACTCTGGGTTCCACATGCATGTTTTAGCTGAAGGAAGAATCCCTTAAACCTGGAGAGTTGAGACCCATGGAATGGGTACCATGCAATATGACTTCAGAGGGTCTGCAGTTGCTTACCGAACCTCAACAATCCTATCACTGCTGCGTTTATGCCGCTGTACACACGCTTGATTCTCTTTCGGAAACATATAAATCCATAGGTTTTAAGATTCTTACTAGTCAGGTATATTCTTAGGCGTTTAATATGGGGTGTTGAGTCCACTTCGTTGAGCAAGGAGTAACTCTTGTCTATTATATATTTGGCTTATGGAACGGTATCTGTGCTAATTTCAATCTCTTGTTTTATGCAGCACCCCAACTCACCTTTCCCCTTAAGCAAACATATGTTGGTTTTCTACATTGGAGACACTGTTCTGTTTTGTAATTCAGTTCCTGTGTAGCCAAGTTTACATTCTGTGTAGTAGTGATATCTTATGATGTTTCTTTTTCTCTGTGACTTATTTCACTTAGAATCATCGTATCTGTATCCACTCATTATGCTGCTACGTGCCTGATGACATAGATTTCATTGCTGAGTGATATTGCATTGTACGTAAGTACCACAACTTCTTTTTCCATTTTTCACTTTCTGTGATATTGAAATTGTACCGTAAATGAGGTTCTTGTAAACAGAGCCGTCCCAAACTTTGGGGTGGCTGTGTCTTTTTGATTTTAATTTCCCTAAGCTATCGGACCATAAGTGGAAGTGCCCTAGGCTCTGTTGCTTTGTTTTTTAGATGTTTCAGGAAACACCATACACTTCTCCAGAGTGGCTGTTGGCAATTTACATCCTGCCCATCAGCATAAAAAGGCTCCCAGTTCTCCATGGCCTGTCCTGCCTTTCTGGATTTTACACTTTTTTCAGATGGCCCTTTTGACCAGGGGGCAGTGAGACTTCATTGTAGTGCAGATTTCCTTTGCAAGCTTGCTTGGTTGGCCAAAAAGGGCGTATGCGTTTTTTCCTGAATATATTCCTGAATATATTCAGGAAAAAACGCATACGCCCTTTTTGGCCAAGTGCATCATTGAGGACGTTCTGCCTCTTTTCCTATGCTTTACTTGCAATTCCAGTCTACCTCCTGAAATCGGTTTCCTGCAATTCTGCCCCGCTTTCAAGTCCGCTTGGCAGCCTTACTTCAATATATTTTTGGACAATAGCTGTCATTTATAACTCTGCAGGTTTGTGAATTACAGTGACCCTGAGCTCTGTTCTTCAACTCCCTTTCTTGTGAGCTGGCCGCAACACCGCAGGATTGCTTCAGGCCCTAGTGTGGTTCCGGCATGGCACGCTGAGCCTTTGGATAATTCCTCTTCCTGGTGGGAAATTAGAGTTAAATTTGTCCGTCCAGACACCTCCAGGTAGTCTCTCATTGGTTCTCCCTATTCCTGTTCATTTTCCGCAGAAATTGCAAACTGGGCCAAACAGGAGGTTAAAGGCACTGACTCTCCAAGTGAGGAGAGTGTTATTAAAGCGTCTGGAATGTTGCACCCGAGTACCAGGGGATGAAAACTGAGACACATTTGAACACGTTTCCCGATCACATGGTGGATCATACACTGGGTTCCACATGCATGTTTTAGCTGAAGGAAGAATCCCTTAAACCTGGAGAGTTGAGACCCATGGAATGGGTACCATGCAATATGACTTCAAAGGGTCTGCATTTGCTCACCGAACCTCACCAATCCTATCACTGCTGCGTTTATGCCGCTATACATACACTTGATTCTCTTTCAGAGACATATAAATCCATAAGTTTTAAGATTCTTACAAGTCAGGTATATTCTTAGGCGTTTAATATGGGGTGTTGACTCCACTTCGTTGAGCAAGGAGTAGCTCTTCTCTATTACATATTTGGCTTATGGAATGGTATCTGTGCCAATTTCAATCTCTGGTTTCATGCAGAATCCCAACTCACCATTCCCCTTAAGCAAGCATATGTTGGTTTTCTACATTGGAGACACTGTTCTGTTTTGTAATTCAGTTCCTGTGTAGCCAAGTTTACATTCCGTGTATTAGTGATATCTTATGATGTTTCTTTTTCTGTGTGACTTATTTCACTTAGAATCATCGTACCTGAATCCACTCATTATGCTGCTACGGGCCTGATGACATAGGTTTCATTGCTGAGTGATATTGCATTGTACGTAAGTACCACAAATTCTTTATCCATTTTTCGCTTTCTGTGATATTGAACTTGTACCGTAAACGAGGTTCTTGTAAACAGAGCCGTCCCAAACTTTGGGGTGGCTGTGTCTTTTTTATTTTAATTTCCCTAAGCTATAGGACCATAAGTGGAAGTGCCCTAGGCTCTGTTGCTTTGTTTTTAAGCTGTTTCAGGAAACACCATACACTTGTCCAGAGTGGCTGTTGGCAATTCACATCCCGCCCATGAGCATAACAAGGCTCCCAGTTCTCCATGGCCTGTCCTGCCTTTCTGGACTTTACACTTTTTTCAAATGGACCTTTTGACCGGGGGGCAGTGAGACTTCATTGTAGTGCAGATTTCCTTTGCAAACTTGCTTCCTTGGCCAAAAAGGGCGTATGCGTTTTTTCCTGAATATATTCCTGAATATATTCAGGAAAAAACGCATACGCCCTTTTTGGCCAAGTGCCTCATTGTGGACGTTCTGCCTCTTTTCCTATGCTTTACATGCAATTCCAGTCTACCTCCTGAAATCGGTTTCCTGCAATTCTGCCCCACTTGCAAGTCCTCTTGGCAGCCTTACTTCAATATATTTTTTGACGATACCTGTCATTTATAACTCTGCAGGTTTGTGAATGACAGTGACCCTGAGCTCCTTTCTTCAACTCCTTTCTTGTGAGCTGGCCGCAACACCGCAGGATTGCTTCAGGCCCTAGTGTGGTTCCGGAACGTCACGCTGAGCCTTTGGTTAATTCCTCTTCCTGGTGGGAAATGACAGTTAAATTTGCCCGTCCAGACACCTCCAGCTAGTCTTTCATTGGTTCTCCCTATTCCTGATCATTTTCCGCAGGAATTGCAAACTGGGCCAAACAGAAGTTTAAAGGCACTGACTCTCCAAGTGGGGAGAGTGTTAGTAAAGCCTCTGGAATGTTGCACCCGAGTACCAGGGGACGAAAACTGAGACACATTTGAACACGTTTCCCTATCACATGGTGGATCATACTCTGGGATCCACATGCATGTTTTAGCTGAAGGAAGAATCCCTTAAACCTGGAGAGTTGAGACCCATGGAATGGGTACCATGCAATATGACTTCAAAGGGTCTGAATTTGCTCACCAAACCTCACCAATCCTATCACTGCTGCGTTTATGCCGCTGTACACATGCTTGATTCTCTTTCGGAGACATAAAAATCTATAGGTTTTAAGATTCTTAGTAGTCAAGAATATTCTTAGGCGTTTAATATGAGGTGTTGAGTCAATTTCATTGAGCAAGGAGTAGCTCTTGTCCATTATATATTTGGCTTATGGAACGGTATCTGTGCTAATTACAATCTCTGGTTTTATGCAGCACCCCAACTCACCTTTCCCCTTAAGCCAGCATAAGTTGGTTTTCTGCATTTGAGACCCTGTTCTGTTTTGTAATTCAGTTCCTGTTTAGCCAAGTTTACATTCCGTATATTAGTGATATCTTATGATGTTTCTTTTTCTGTGTGACTTATTTCACTTAGAATCATCGTACCTGAATCCACTCATTATGCTGCTACGAGCCTGATGACATAGGTTTCATTGCTGAGTGATATTGCATTGTACGTAACTACCACAACTTCTTTATACATTTTTCGCTTTCTGCGATATTGAACTTGTACCGTAAAAGAGGTTGTTGTAAACAGAGCCATCCCAAACTTTGGGGTGGCTGTGTCTTTTCGATTTTAATTTCCCTAAGCTATAGGACCATAAGTGGAAGTGCCCTAGGCTCTGTTGCTTTGTTTTTTAGATGTTTCAGGAAACACCATACACTTCTCCAGAGTGGCTGCTGACAATTTACATCCCGCCCATCAGCATGACAAGGCTCCCAGTTCTCCATGGCCTGTCCTGCCTTTCTGGATTTTACACTTTTTTCAGATGGCCCTTTTGACCGGGGGAAAGTGAGACTTCATTGTAGTGCAGATTTCCTTTGCAATCTTGCTTGATTGGCCAAAAAGGGCGTATGCGTTTTTTCCTGAATATATTCAGGAAAACACGCATACGCCCTTTTTGGCCAAGTGCATCATTGTGGACGTTCTGCCTCTTTTCCTATGCTTTACATGCAATTCCAGTCTACCTCCTGAAATCGGTTTCCTGCAATTCTGCCCCGCTTTCAAGTCCTCTTGGCCGCCTTACTTCAATATATTTTTGGACGATAGCTGTCATTTATAACTCTGCAGGTTTGTGAATGACAGTGCCCCTGAGCTCCTTTCTTCAACTCGCTTTCTTGTGAGGTGGCCGCAACACCGCAGGATTGCTTCAGCCCCTAGTGTTGTTCCGGCACAGCATGCTGAGCCTTTGGTTAATTCCTCTTCCTGGTGGGAAATGAGAGTTAAATTTGCCCGTCCAGACACCTCCAGCTAGTCTCTCATTGGTTCTCCCTATTCTTGTTCATCTTCCGCAGAAACTGCAAACTGTTCCAAAGAGGAGGTTAAAGGCACTGACTCTCCAAGTGGGGAGAGTGTTAGTAAAGCCTCTGGAATGTTGCACCCGAGTACCAGGGGACGAAAACTGAGACACATTTGAACACGTTTCCCGATCACACGGTGGATCATACTCTGGGTTCCACATGCATGTTTTAGCTGAAGGAAGAATCCCTTAAACCTGGAGAGTTGAGACCCATGGAATGGGTACCATGCAATATGACTTCAAAGGGTCTGCATTTGCTCACCAAACCTCACCAATCCTATCACTGCTGCGTTTATGCCGCTGTACACACGCTTGATTCTCTTTCGGAGACATATAAATCCATAGGTTTTAAGATTCTTACTAGTCAGGTATATTCTTAGGCGTTTAATATGGGGTGTTGAGGCCACTTCGTTGAGCAAGGAGTAGCTCTTGTCTATTATATATATGGCTTATGGAACGGTATCTGTGCTAATTTCAATCTCTGGTTTTATGCAGCACCCCAACTCACCTTTCCCCTTAAGCAAGCATAAGTTGGTTTTCTACATTTGAGACCCTGTTCTGTTTTGTAATTCAGTTCCTGTGTAGCCAAGTTTACATTCCGTGTAGTAGTGATATCTTTTGATGTTTCTTTTTCTGTGTGACTTATTTCACTTAGAATCATCGTACCTGAATCCACTCATTATGCTGCTACGGGCCTGATGACATAGATTTCATTGCTGAGTGATATTGCATTGTACGTAAATACCACACCTTCTTTATCCATATTTCGCTTTCTGCGATATTGAACTTGTACCGTAAACGAGGTTCTTGTAAACAGAGCCATCCCAAACTTTGGGGTGGCTGTGTCTTTTTGATTTCAATTTCCCTAAGCTATAGGACAATAAGTGGAAGTGCCCTAGGCTCTGTTACCTTGTTTTTTAGATGTTTCAGGAAACACCATACACTTCTCCAGAGTGGCTGTTGGCAATTTACATCCCGCCCATCAGCATAACAAGGCTCTAGTTCTCCATGGCCTGTCCTGCCTTTCTGGATTTTACACTTTTTTCAGATGGCCCTTTTGACCGGGGGGAAGTGAGACTTCATTGTAGTGCAGATTTCCTTTGCAACCTTGCTTGGTTGGCCAAAAAGGGCGTATGTGTTTTTTCCTGAATATATTCAGGAAAAAACGCATACGGCCTTTTTGGCCAAGTGCATCATTGTGGACGTTCTGCCTCTTTTCCTATGTTTTAAATGCAATTTGAGTCTACTTCCTGAAATCGGTTTCCTGCAATTCTGCCCCGCTTTCAAGTCCTGTTGGCAGCCTTACTTCAATATATTTTTGGACGATAGCTGTCATTTATAACTCTGCAGGTTTGTGAATTACAGTGCCCCTGAGCTCCTTTCTTCAACTCGCTTTCTTGTGAGGTGGCCGCAACACCGCAGGATTGCTTCAGGCCCTAGTGTGGTTCCGGCACGGCATGCTGAGCCTTTGGTTAATTCCTCTTCCTGGTGGGAAATGAGAGTTAAATTTACCCGTCCAGACACCTCCAGCTAGTCTCTCATGGGTTCTCCCTATTCCTGTTCATTTCCCGCAGAAATTGCAAACTGGGCCAAACAGGAGGTTTAAGGCACTGACTCTCCAAGTGGGGAGAGTGTTAATAAACGTCTGGAATGTTGCACCCGAGTACCAGGGGACGACAACTGAGACACATTTGAACACGTTTCCCGATCACACGGTGGATCATACGCTGGGTTCCACATGCATGTTTTAGCTGAAGGAAGAATCCCTTAAACCTGGAGAGTTGAGACCCATGGAATGGGTACCATGCAATATGACATCAAAGGGTCTGCATTTCCTTACTGAACCTCACCATTCCTATAACTGCTGCGCTTATGCTGCTGTACACACGCTTGATTCTCTTTCGGAGACATATAAATCCATAGGTTTTAAGATTCTTACTAGTCAGGTATATTCTTAGGCGTTCAATATGGAGTGTTGAGTCCACTCGTTGAGCAAGGAGTAGCTCTTGTCTATTACATATTTGGGTTATGGAACGGTAACTGTCCTAATTTCAATCTCTGGTTTTATGCAGCACCCCAACTCACCTTTCCCCTTAAGCAAGCATAAGTTGGTTTTCTACATTTGAGACCCTGTTCTCTTTTGTAATTCAGTTCCTGTGTAGCCAAGTTTACATTCCGTGTAGTAGTGATATCTTATGATGTTTCTTTTTCTGTGTGACTTATTTCACTTAGAATCATCGTACCTGAATCCACTCATTATGCTGCTACGGGCCTGATGACATAGATTTCATTGCTGAGTGATATTGCATTGTACGTAAGTACCACAACTTCTTTATCCATTTTTCGCTTTCTGTGATATTGAACTTGTACCGTAAACGAGGTTCTTGTAAACACAGCCGTCCCAAATTTTGGGGTGGCTGTGTCTTTTTGATTTTAATTTCCCTAAGCTATAGGACCATAAGTGGAAGTGCCCTAGGCTCTGTTGCTTTGTTTTTTGGATATTTCAGGAAACACCATACACTTCTCCAGAGTGGCTGTTGGCAATTTACATCGTGCCCATCAGCATTAAAAGGCTCCCAGTTCCCCATGGCCTGTCCCACCTTTCTGGATTTTACACTTTTTTCAGATGGACCTTTTGACCGGGGGGGAAGAGAGACTTCATTGTAGTGCAGATTTCCCTTGCAAGCTTGCTTGGTTGGCCAAAAAGGGCGTATGCGTTTTTTCCTGAATATATTCAGGAAAAAACAAATACGCCATTTTTGGCCCAGTGCATCATTGTGGACGTTCTGCCTCTTTTCCTATGCTTTACATGCAATTATAATCTATCTCCTGAAATCGGTATCCTGCCATTCTGCCCCGCTTTCAAGTCCTCTTGGCAGCCTTACTTCAATATATTTTTGGACGATAGCTGTCATTTATAACTCTGCAGGTGTGTGAATGAGAGTGCCCCTGAGCTCCTTTCTTCAACTCGCTTTCTTGTCAGCTGGCCGCAACACCGCAGGATTGATTCAGGCCCTAGTGTAGTTCCGGCACGGCACGCTGAGCCTTTGGTTAATTCCTCTTCCTTGTGGGAAATGAGAGTTAAATTTGCCCGTCCAGACACCTCCAGCTAGTCTCTCATTGGTTCTCCCTATTCCTGTTCATCTCACGCAGAAATTGCAAAATGGGCCAAACAGGAGGTTAAAGGCACTGACTCTCCAAGTGGGGAGAGTGTTAGTAAAGCGTCTGGAATGTTGCACCTGAGTACCAGGGGACGAAAACTGAGACATATTTGAACACGTTTCCCTATCACACGGTGGATCATACTCTGGGTTCCACATGCATGTTTTAGCTGAAGGAAGAATCCCTTAAACCTGGAGAGTTGAGACCCATGGAATGGGTACCATGCAATATGACTTCAAAGGGTCTGCATTTGCTCAACGAACCTCACCAATCCTATCACTGCTGCATTTATGCCGCTGTACACACGCTTGATTCTCTTTCGGAGACATATAAATCCATAGGTTTTAAGATTCTTACTAGTCTGGTATATTCTTAGGCGTTTAATATGGGGTGTTGAGTCCACTTCGTTGAGCAAGGAGTAGCTCTTGTCTATTACATATTTGGCTTATGGAATGGTATCTGTGCTTATTTCAATCTCTAGTTTTATGCAGCACCCCAACTCACCTTTCCCCTTAAGCAAGCATAAGTTGGTTGTCTACATTTGAGACCCTGTTCTGTTTTGTAATTCAGTTCCTGTGTAGCCCAGTTTACATTCCGTGTATTAGTGATATCTTATGATGTTTCTTTTTCTGTGTGACTTATTTCACTTAGAATCATCATACCTGAATCCACTCATTATGCTGCTATGGGCCTGATGACATAGATTTCATTGCTGAGTGATATTGCATTGTACGTAAGTACCACAACTTCTTTATCCATTTTTCGCTTTCTGTGATATTGAACTTGTACCGTAAACGAGGTTCTTGTAAACACAGCCGGCCCAAACTTTGGGGTGGCTGTGTCTTTTTGATTTTAATTTCCCTAAGCTATAGGACCATAAGTGGAAGTGCCCTAGGCTCTGTTGCTTTGTTTTTTGGATGTTTCAGGAAACACCATACACTTCTCCAGAGTGGCTGTTTGCAATTTACATCCCGGCCATCAGCATAACAAGGCTCCCAGTTCTCCATGGCCTGTCCTGCCTTTCTGGATTTTACACTTTTTTCAGATGGCCCATTTGACCGGGGGCAGTGAGACTTCATTGTAGTGCAGATTTCCTTTGCAAGCTTGCTTGGTTGGCCAAAAAGGGCGTATGCGTTTTTTCCTGAATATATTCAGGAAAAAACGCATACGCCCTTTTTGGCCAAGTGCATCATTGTGGACGTTCTGCCTCTTTTCCTATGCTTTACATGCAATTCCAGTCTACCTCCTGAAATCGGTTTCCTGCAATTCTGTCCCGCTTTCAAGTCCTCTTGACAGCCTTACTTCGATATAATTTTGGACGATAGCTGTCATGTATAACTCTGCAGTTTTGTGAATTACAGTGCCCCTGAGCTCCTTTCTTCAACTCGTTTTTTTGTGAGCTGGTCGCAACACCGCAGGATTGCTTCAGGCCCTAGTGTGGTTCCGGCATGGCATGCTGAGCCTTTGGTTAATTCCTCTTCCTGGTGGGAAATGAGATTTAAATTTGCCCGTCCGGACACCTGCAGCTAGTCTCTCATTGGTTCTCCCTATACCTGTTCATTTTCCGCAGAAATTGCAAACTGGGCCAAACAGGAGGTTAAAGGCATGGACTCTCCAAGTGAGGAGAGTGTTAGTAAAGCGTCTGGAATGTTGCACCCGAGTACCAGGGGATGAAAACTGAGACACATTTGAACACGTTTCCCGATCACACAGTGGATCATACTCTGGGTTCCACATGCATGTTTTAGCTGAAGGAAGAATCCCTTAAACCTGGAGAGTTGAGACCCATGGAATGGGTACCATGCAATATGACTTCAAAGGGTCTGCATTTGCTCAACGAACCTCACCAATCCTATCACTGCTGCATTTATGCCGCTGTACACACGCTTGATTCTCTTTCGGAGACATATAAATCCATAGGTTTTAAGATTCTTACTAGTCTGGTATATTCTTAGGCGTTTAATATGGGGTGTTGAGTCCACTTCGTTGAGCAAGGAGTAGCTCTTGTCTATTACATATTTGGGTTATGGAACGGTAACTGTCCTAATTTCAATCTCTGGTTTTATGCAGCACCCCAACTCACCTTTCCCCTTAAGCAAGCATAAGTTGGTTTTCTACATTTGAGACCCTGTTCTGTTTTGTAATTCAGTTCCTGTGTAGCCCAGTTTTCATTCCGTGTATTAGAGATATCTTATGATGTTTCTTTTTCTGTGTGACTTATTTCACTTAGAATCATCGTACCTGAATCCACTCATTATGCTGCTACGGGCCTGATGACATAGATTTCATTGCTGAGTGATATTGCATTGTACGTAAGTACCACAACGTCTTTATCCATTTTTCGCTTTCTGCGATATTGAACTTGTACCGTAAACGAGGTTCTTGTAAACAGAGCCGTCCCAAACTTTGGGGTGGCTGTGTCTTTTTGATTTTAATTTCCCTAAGCTATAGGACCATAAGTGGAAGTGCCCTAGGCTCTTTTGCTTTGTTTTGTAGATGTTTCAGGAAACACCATACACTTCTCCAGAGAGGCTGTTGGCAATTTACATCCCACCCGTCAGCATAACAAGGCTCCCAGTTCTCCATGGCCTGTCCTGCGTTTCTGGATTTTACACATTTTTCAGATGGCCCTTTTGACTGGGGGGAAGTGAGACTTCATTGCAGTGCAGATTTCCTTTGCAAGCTTGCTTGGTTGGCCCAAAAGTGCCTATGCGTTTTTTCCTGAATATATTCCTGGAATATATTCAGGAAAAAACGCATACGCCGTTTTTGGCCAAGTGCATCATTGTGGACGTTCTGCCTCTTTTCCTATGCTTTACATGCAATTCCAGTCTACCTCCTGAAATCGGTTTCCTGCAATTCTACCCCGCTTTCAAGTCCTCTTGGCAGCCTTACTTCAATATATTTTTGGACGATAGTTGTCATTTTTAACTCTGCAGGTTTGTGAATGACAGTGCCCCTGAGCTCCTTTCTTCAACTCGCTTTCTTGTGAGCTGGTCGCAACACCGCAGGATTGCTTCAGGCCCTAGTGTGGTTCCGGCATGGCACACTGAGCCTTTGTTTAATTCCTCTTCCTGGTGGGAAATGAGAGTTAAATTTGCCTGTTAAGACACCTCCAGCTAGTCTCTCATTGGTTCTCCGTATTCCTGTTCATCTTCCGCAGAAATTGCAAACTGGGCCAAACACGAGGTTAAAGGCACTGACTCTCCAAGTGGGGAGAGTGTTAGTAGAGCATCTGGATTGTTGCACCCGAGTACCAGGGAACGAAAACTGAGACACATTTGAACACGTTTCCCGATCGCACAGTGGATCATACTCTGGGTTCCACATGCATGTTTTAGCTTAAGGAAGAATCCCTTAAACCTGGAGAGTTGAGACCCATGGAATGGGTACCATGCAATATGACTTCAAAGGGTCTGCATTTGCTCACCGAACCTCACCAATCCTATCACTGCTGCGTTTATGCCGCTGTACACACGCTTGATTCTCTTTCGGAGACATATAAATCCATAAGTTTTAAGATTCTTACTTGTCAGGTATATTCTTAGGCGTTTAATATGTGGTGTTGTGTCCACTTCTTTGAGCAAGGAGTAGCTCTTGTCTATTACGTAGATGGCTCTTGGAATGGTATCTGTGCTAATTTCAATCTCTGGTTTTATGCAGCACCCCAACTCACCTTTCCCCTTAAGCAAGCATAAGTTGGTTATTCTACATTTGAGACCCTGTTCTGTTTTGTAATTCAGTTCCTGTGTAGCCAAGTTTACATTCCGTGTTTTAGTGATATCTTATGATGTTTCTTTTTCTGTGTGACTTATTTCACTTAGAATCATCGTACCTGAATCCACTCATTATGCTACTATGGGCCTGATGACATAGATTTCATTGCTGAGTGATATTGCATTGTACGTAAGTACCACAACTTCTTTATCCATTTTTCGCTTTCTGCGATATTGAACTTGTACCGTAAACGAGGTTCTTGTAAACAGAGCCGTCCCAAACTTTGGGGTGGCTGTGTCTTTTTGATTTTAATTTCCCTAAGTTATAGGAGCATAAGTGGAAGTGCCCTTGGCTCTGTTGCTTTGTTTTTTAGATGTTTCAGGAAACACCATACACTTCTCCAGAGTGGCTGTTGGCAATTTACATTCCGCCCATCAGCATAATAAGGCTCCCAGTTCTCCATGGCCTGTCCTGACTTTCTGCATTTTACACTTTGTTCAGATGGCTCTTCTGACCGGGGGGCAGTGAGACTTCATTTTAGTGCAGATATCCTTTGCAAGCTTGCTTGGTTGGCCAAAAAGTGCGTATGCTTTTTTCCTGAATATATTCAGGAAAAAACGCATACGCCCTTTTTGGCCAAATGCATCATTGTGGACGTTTTGCCTCTTTTCCTATGCTTTATATGCAATTCCAGTCTACCTCCTGAAATCGGTTTCCTGCAATTCTGCCCCGCTTTCAAGTCCTCTTGGCAGCCTTACTTCAATATATTTTTGGACGATAGCTGTCATTTATAACTCTGCAGGTTTGTGAATTACAGTGCCCCTGAGCTCCTTTCTTCAACTTGCTTTCTTGTGAGCTGGCCGCAACACTGCAGGATTGCTTCAGGCCCTAGTGTGGTTCGGCACGGCACTCTGAGCCTTTGGTTAATTCCTCTTCCTGGTGGGAAATGAGAGTTAAATTTGCCCGTCCAGACACCTCCAGCTAGTCTCTCATTGGTTCTCCCTATTCCTGTTCATTTTCCGCAGAAATTGCAAACTGGGCCAAACAGGAGGTTAAAGGCACTGACTCTCCAAGTGGGCAGAGTATTATTAAATCATCTGGAATGTTGCACCCGAGTACCAGGGGACGAAAACTGAGACACATTTGAAGACGTTTCCCAATCACATGGTGGATCATACTCTGGGTTCCACATGCATGTTTTAGCTGAAGGAAGAATCCCTTAAACCTGGAGAGTTGAGACCCATGGAATGGGTACCATGCAATATGACTTCAAAGGGTCTGCATTTGCTCACCGAACCTCTCCAGTCCTATCACTGCTGCGTTTATGCCGCTGTACACACGCTTGATTCTCTTTTGGAGACATATAAATCCATAGGTTTTTTTTTTTTAACATCTTTATTGGGGTATAATTGCTTTACAATGATGTGTTAGTTTCTGCTTTATAACAAAGTGAATCAGTTATACATATAAATATGTTCCCATATCTCTTCCCTCTTGCGTCTCCCTCCCTCCCACACTCCCTATCCCACCCCTCCAGGCTGTCACAAAGCACCAAGCCAATATCCCTCTGCCTTGTGGCTGCTTCCCACTAGCTATCTACCTTACTACGTTTGTTAGTGTGTATATGTCCATGACTCTCTCTCGCCCCGTCACAGCTCACCCTTCCCCCTCCCCATAACCTCAAGTCCGTTCTCTAGGAGGTCTGCGTCTTTATTCCTGCCTTACCCCTAGGTTCTTCATGACATTTTTTTTCTTAAATTCCATATATATGTGTTAGCATACGGTATTTGTCTTTTTCTTTCTGACTTACTTCACTGTGTATGACAGACTCTAGGTCTACCCACCTCATTACAAATAGCTCAATTTCATTTCTTTTTATGGCTGAGTAATATTCCATTGTATATATGTGCCACATCTTCTTTATCCATTCATCCGATGATGGGCACTTAGGTTGTTTCCATCTCCGGGCTATTGTAAATAGAGCTGCAATGAACATTTTGGTACATGACTCTTTTTGAATTTCGGTTTTCTCAGGGTATATGCCCAGTAGTGGGATTGCTGGGTCATATGGTAGTTCTATTTGTAGTTTTTTAAGGAACCTCCATACTGTTCTCCATAGTGGCTGAACCAATTCACATTCCCACCAGCAGTGCAAGAGGGTTCCCTTTTCTCCACACCCTCTCCAACATTCATTGTTTCTAGATTTTTTGATGATGGCCATTCTGACTGGTGTGAGATGATATCTCATTGTAGTTTTGATTTGCATTTCTCTAATGATTAATGATATTGAGCATTCTTTCATGTGTTTGTTGGCAGACTGTATATCTTCTTTGGAGAAATGTCTATTTAGGTCTTCTGCCCATTTTTGGATTGGGTTGTTTGTTTTTTTGTTATTGAGCTGTATGAGCTGCTTGTAAATTTTGGAGATTAATCCTTTGTCGGTTGCTTCATTTGCAAATATTTTCTCCCATTCTGAGGGTTGTCTTTTGGTCTTGTTTATGGTTTCCTTTGCTGTGCAAAAGCTTTGAAGTTTCATTAGGTCCCATTTGTTTATTTCTGTTTTTATTTCCATTACTCTAGGAGGTGGGTCAGAAAGAATCTTGCTGTGATTTATGTCATAGAGTGTTCTGCCTATGTTTTCCTCTAAGAGTTTGATAGTTTCTGGCCTTATATTTAGGTCTTGAATCCATTTTGAGCTTATTTTTGTGTATGGTGTTAGGGAGTGATCTAATCTCATACTTTTACATGTACCTGTCCAGTTTTCCCAGCACCACTTATTGAAGAGGCTGTCCTTTCTCCACTGTACATTCCTGCCACCTTTATCAAAGATAAGGTGTCCATATGTGCATGGGTTTATCTCTGAGCTTTCTATCCTGTTCCATTGATCTATCTTTCTGTTTTTGTGCCAGTACCATACCGTCTTGATAACTGTAGCTTTGTAGTATAGTCTGAAGTCAGGGAGCCTGATTCCTCCAGTTCCTTTTTTTGTTCTCAAGATTGCTTTGGCTATTTGGGGTCTTTTGTGTTTCCATACAAATTGCGAAATTTTTTGTTCTAGTTCTGTGAAAAATGCCAGTGGTAGTTTGATAGGGATTGCATTGAATCTATAGATTGCTTTGGGTAGTAGAGTCATTTTCACAATGTTGATTCTTCCAATCCAAGAACATGGTATATGTCTCCATCTATTTGTATCATCTTTAATTTCTTTCATCAGTGTCTTATAATTTTCTGCATACAGGTCTTTTGTCTCCTTAGGTAGGTTTATTCCTAGATATTTTATTCTTTTTGTTGCAATGGTAAATGGGAGTGTTTTCTTGATTTCACTTTCAGATTTTTCATCATTAGTATATAGGAATGCCAGAGATTTCTGTGCATTAATTTTGTATCCTGCCACTTTACCAAATTCATTGATTAGCTCTAGTAGTTTTCTGGTAGCATCTTTAGGATTCTCTATGTATAGGATCATGTCATCTGCAAACAGTGACAGCTTTACTTCTTCTTTTCCGATTTGGATTCCTTTTATTTCCTTCTCTTCTCTGATTGCTGTGGCTAAAGCTTCCAAAACTATGTTGAATAAGAGTGGTGAGAGTGCGCACCCTTGTCTTGTTCCTGATCTTAGTGGAAATGCTTTCAGTTTTTCCCCATTGAGGATGATGTTTGCTGTGGGCTTGTCATATATGGCCTTTATTATGTTGAGGAAAGTTCCCTCTATGCCTACTTTCTGCAGGGTTTTTATCATAAATGGGTGTTGAATTTTGTCAAAAGCTTTCTCTGCATCTATTGAGATGATCATATGGTTTTTCTCCTTCAATTTGTTAATATGGTTTATCACGTTGATAGATTTGCGTATATTGAAGAATCCTTGCATTCCTGGAATAAACCCCACTTGATCATGGTGTATGATCCTTTTAATGTGCTGTTGGATTCTGTTTGCTAGTATTTTGTTGAGGATTTTTGCATCTATGTTCATCAGTGATATTGGCCTGTAGTTTTCTTTCTTTGTGACATCCTTGTCTGGTTTTGGTATCAAGGTGATGGTGGCCTCATAGAAGGAGTTAGGGAGTGGTCCTCCCTCTGCTATATTTTGCAAGAGTTTGAGAAGGATAGGTGTTAGCTCTTCTCTAAATGTTTGATAGAATTCGCCTGTGAAGCCATCTGGTCCTGGGCTTTTCTTTGTTGGAAGATTTTTAATCACAGTTTCAATTTCAGTGCTTGTGATTGGTCTGTTCATATTTTCTATTTCTTCCTGATTCAGTCTTGGCAGGTTGTGCATTTCTAAGAATTTGTCCATTTCTTCCAGATTGTCCATTTTATTGGCATAGAGTTGCTTGTAGTAATCTCTCATGATCTCTTTTATCTCTGCAGTGTCAGTTGTTACCTCTCCTTTTTCATTTCTAATTCTATTGATTTGAGTCTTCTCCCTTTTTTTCTTGATGAGTCTGGCTAGTGGTTTATCTATTTTGTTTATCTTCTCAAAGAACCAGCTTTTAGTTTTATTGATCTTTGCTATTGTTTCCTTCATTTCTTTTTCATTTATTTCTGATCTGATTTTTATGATTTCTTTCCTTCTGCTAGCTTTGGGGTTTTTTTGTTCTTCTTTCTCTAATTGCTTGAGGTGCAAGGTTAGGTTGTTTATTCGAGATGTTTCCTGCTTCTTAAGGTGGGCTTGTATTGCTATAAACTTCCCCCTTAGAACTGCTTTTGCTGCATCCCACAGGTTTTGGGTCGTTGTGTCTCCATTGTCATTTGTTTCTAGGTATTTTTTGATTTCCTCTTTGATTTCTTCAGTGATCTCTTCATTATTAAGTAGTGTATTGTTTAGCCTCCATGTGTTTGTATTTTTTACAGATCTTTTCCTGTAATTGATGTCTAGACTCATGGCGTTGTGGTCAGAAAAGATACTTGATACAATTTCAATTTTCTTAAATTTACCAAGGCTTGATTTGTGACCTAAGATATGATCTATCCTGGAGAATGTTCCATGAGCACTTGAGAAAAATGTGTATTCTGTTGTTTTTGGATGGAGTGTCCTATAAATATCAATTAAGTCCATCTTGTTTAATGTATCATTTAAAGCTTGTGTTTCCTTATTTATTTTCATTTTGGATGATCTGTCCATGGGTGAAAGTGGGGTGTTTAAGTCCCCTACTATGAATGTGTTACTGTCGATTTCCCCTTTTATGGCTGTTAGTATTTGCCTTATGTATTGAGGTGCTCCTATGTTGGGTGCATAAATATTTACGATTGTTATATCTTCTTCTTGGATCGATCCCTTGATCATTATGTAGTGTCCTTCTTTGTCTCTTTTAATAGTCCTTATTTTAAAGTCTATTTTGTCTGATATGAGAATTGCTACTCCAGCTTTCTTTTGGTTTCCATTTGCATGGAATATCTTTTTCCATCCCCTTACTTTCAGTCTGTATGTGTCTCTAGGTCTGAAGTGGGTCTCTTGTAGACAGCATATATAAGGGTCTTGTTTTTGTATCCATTCAGCTAATCTGTGTCTTTTGGTGGGAGCATTTAGTCCATTTACATTTAAGGTAATTATCGATATGTATGTTCCTATTCCCATTTTCTAAATTGTTTTGGGTTCGTTATTATAGGTCTTTTCCTTCTCTTGTGTTTCTTGCCTAGAGAAGATCCTTTAGCATTTGTTGTAAAGCTGGTTTGGTGGTTCTGAACTCTCTCAGCTTTTGCTTGTCTGTAAAGGTTTTAATTTCTCCATCAAATCTGAATGAGATCCTTGCTGGGTAGAGTAGTCTTGGCTGCAGGTTTTTCTCCTTCATCACTTTCAGTATGTCCTGCCACTCCCTTCTGGCTTGTAGGGTTTCTGCTGAGAGATCAGCTGTTAACCTTATGGGGATTCCCTTATGTGTTATTTGTTGTTTTTCCCTTGCTGCTTTTAATATGCTTTCTTTGTATTTAATTTTTGACAGTTTGATTAATATGTGTCTTGGTGTATTTCTCCTAGTATTTATCCTGTATGGGACTCTCTGTGCTTCCTGGACTTGATTAACTATTTCCTTTCCCATATTAGGGAAGTTTTCAACTATAATCTCTTCAAATATTTTCTCAGTCCCTTTCTTTTTCTCTTCTTCTTCTGGAACCCCTATAATTCGAATGTTGGTGCGTTTAATGTTGTCCCAGAGGTCTCTGAGACTGTCCTCAGTTCTTTTCATTCTTTTTTCTTTATTCTGCTCTGCAGTAGTTATTTCCACTATTTTATCTTCCAGGTCACTTATCCGTTCTTCTGCCTCAGTTATTCTGCTATTGATCCCATCTAGAGTATTTTTAATTTCATTTATTGTGTTGTTCATCGTTGCTTGTTTCATCTTTAGTTCTTCTAGGTCCTTGTTAACTGATTCTTGCATTTTGTCCATTCTATTGTCCATTCTATCTCCAAGATTTCAGATCAACCTTACTATCATTATTCTGAATGCTTTTTCAGGTAGACTGCCTATTTCCTCTTCATTTGTTAGGTCTGGTGCATTTTTATCTTGCTCCTTTATCTGCTGTGTGTTTTTCTGTTTTCTCATTTTGCTTATCTTACTGTGTTTGGGGTCTCCTTTTTGCAGGCTGCAGGTTCGTAGTTCCTCCTGTTTTTGATGTCTGTCTCCAGTGGCTAAGGTTGGTTCAATGGGTTGTGTAGGCTTCCTGGTGGAGGGGACTAGTGCCTGTGTTGTGGTGGATGAGGCTGGATCTTGTCTCTCTAGTGGGCAGGTTCACGTCTGGTGGTGTGTTTTGGGGTGTCTGTGGCCTTATTATGATTTTAGACTGCCTCTCTGCTAATGGGTGGGGTTGTGTTCCTGTTTTGCTAGTTGTTTGGCACAGGTTGTCCAGTACTGTGGCTTGCTGGTCGTTGAGTGAAGCTGGGTGCTGGTGTTAAGATGGAGGTCTCTGGGAGATTTTCGCCGTTTGATATTATGTGGAGCTGGGAGGTCTCTTGTGGACCAGTGTCCTGAAGTTGGCTCTCCAACCTCAGAGGCAGAGCCCTGACTCCTGGCTGGAGCACCAAGAGCCTTTCATCCACACGGCTCAGAATAAAAGGGAGAAAAAGTAGAGGGAATTAGTAGAAGTATGAGGAAAGAAAGAAGGAAAGGAGGGAAGGAAGGAGGGAAGGAAGGAAGGAAGGAAGGAAGAAAGAAAGAAAGAAGCAACGAAGGAAGGAAGGCAAGAAGGAACGAAAGGAGGGAGGGAGGGAGGGAGGAAGGAAGGAAGGAAGGAGGGAAAGAAGGAAAAACAGAAAGAAAGAAGATACAGTAAAAATAAAATAAAGTATAATAAAGTTATTGAATTAAAAAATTCTTATTTAGGAAAAAAAAAAGGGACGGATAGAACCTTAGGACAAATGTTGGAAGCAAAGCTATACAGACAAAATCTTACACAGAAGCGTACACATACACCCTCACTAAAAGAGGTAAAGGGGGAAAAATCATAAATCTTGCTGTCAGAGACCACCTCCTCAATTTGGGATGATTCATTGTCTAAAGGAGGGAAGGAAGGAAGGAAAGAAAGAAAGAAAAAGAAAGGACGAAGGTAAAGTATAATAACGTTCTTAAAATTAAAATTGATTATTAAGAAAAAAATTTTAAGAAAAAACCATGAAGGGATAGAACCCTAGGACAAATGGTGGAAGCAAGACTATACAGACAAGATCTCACACAGAAGCATACACATACACATTCACAAAAAGAGGAATAGGGAAAAAAATCATAGATCTTGCTCCCAAAGTCCACCTCCTTAATTTGGGATGATTGGCTGTCTATTCATGTATTCCACAGATGCAGGGTACATCAAGTTGATTGTGGAGCTTTAATCCGCTGCTTCTGAGGCTGCTGGGAGAGATTTCCCTTTCTCTTCTTTGTTCTCACAGCTCACAGGGGCTCAGCTTTGGATTTGGCCCTGCCTCTGCGTGTAGGTCGCTGGAGGGCGTCTGTTTTTTGCTCAGACAGGACGGGGTTAAAGGAGCCGCTGATTCGGGGGTTCTGGCGTACTGAGGCTGGCGGGGAGGGAGGGGCATGGAATGCGGGGCGGGCCTGCGGCGGCAAAGTCTGGCGTGACCCTGCACCAGCCCGAGGCCCGCCGTGCGCTCTCCCGGGGAAGTCGTCCCCGGATCCCGGGAACCCGGCAGTGGCGGGCTGCACAGGCTCCGCGGAAGAGGGGCGTGGAGAGCGACCTGCGCTCGCACACAGGCCCCTTGGTGGCGGCAGCAGCAGCCCCAACGTCTCCCGCCCTCCTCTGAGGTCCGCGCCTCCAGCTGCGGCTTGTGCCCGTCTCTGGAGTCCGCACCCTCAGCCGCGGCTCGCGCCCTTCTCTGGGGTCCGCGCTTTCAGCCGCGGCTCACGCCCGTCTCTGGGGTCCGTGCTTTCAGCCGCGGCTCGTGCCCGTCTCTGGGGTCCGCGCTTTCAGCCACGGCTCGCGCCCGTCTCTGGGGTCCGCGCTTTCAGCCGCGGCTCGCGCCCGTCTCTGGAGTTCCTTTAAGCAGCATTCTTAAACCCCTCTCCTCAAGCACCAGGAAACAAAGAGGGAAGAAAAAGTCTCTTACCTCTTCGGCAGGTGCAGAGTTTTCCCCGGACTCCCTCCCAGCTAGCTGTGGTGCACTAACCCCTTCAGGCTATGTTCAAGCCGCCAACCCCAGTCCTCTCCCTGTGCTCCGTCCGAAACCGAAACCCGAGCCTCAGAGCCTCAGCTCGCAGACCCCGCCCGCCCCGGCGGGTGAGCAGACAAGCCTCTTGGGCTGGTGAGTCCCGGTCAGCACCGATCCTCTGTGCGGGAATCTCCCCGATTTGCCCTCCGCACCCGTTGCTGTGCACTCCTCCGCAGGTTTGAAGCTCCCCCCCCGCCTCCCGCAGTCTCCGCCCGCGAAGGGGCTTCCTAGTGTGTGGAAACTTTTCCTCCTTCACAGCTCCCTCCCACTGGTGCAGGTGCCGTCCCTATCCTTTTGTCTCTGTTTATTCTTTTTTCTTTTGCCCTACCCAGGTACGTGGGGAGTTTCTTGCCTTTTGGGAGGTCTGAGGTCTTCTGCCAGCCTTCAGTAGGTGATCTGTAGGAGTTGTTCCACGCGTAGATGTATTTCTGGTGTATCTGTGGGGAGGAAGGTGATCTCCGCATCTTACTCTTCCGCCATCTTCCTGCTCCTGGATCAATCCATAGGTTTTAAGATTCTTACTAGTCAGGTATATTCTTAGGCGTTCAATATGGGGTGTTGAGTCCACTTCGTTGAGCAAGGAGTAGCTCTTGTCTATTACATATTTGGCTTATGGAACGGTATCTGTGCTAATTTCTATCTCTGGTTTTATGCAGTACCCCAACTCACCTTTCCCCTTAAGCAAGCATAAGTTGGTTTTCTACATTTGAGACCCTGTTCTGTTTTGTAATTCAGTTCCTGTGTAGCCAAGTTTACATTCCGTGTAGTAGTGATATCTTATGATGTTTCTTTTTCTGTGTGACTTATTTCACTTAGAATCATCATACCTGAATCCACTCATTATGCTGCTACGGGCCTGATGACATAGATTTCATTGCTGAGTGATATTGCATTGTACGTAAGTACCACAACTTCTTTATCAATTTTCCGCTTTCTGTGATATTGAACTTGTACCGTAAACGAGGTTCTTGTAAACACAGCCGTCCCAAACTTTCGGGTGGCTGTGTCTTTTCGATTTTAATTTCCCTAAGCTATAGGACCATAAGTGGAAGTACCCTAGGCTCTGTTGCTTTGTTTTTTAGATGTTTCAGGAAACACCATACACTTCTCCAGAGTGGCTGTTGGCAATTTACATCCCGCCCAGCAGCATAACAAGGCTCCCAGTTCTCCATGGCCTTTCCTGCCTTTCTGGATTTTATACTTTATTCAGATGGCCCTTTTGACCGGGGGGCAGTGAGACTTAATTGTAGTGCAGATTTCCTTTGCAAGCTTGCTTGGTTGGCCAAAAAGGGCGTATGCGTTTTTTCCTGAATATATTCAGGAAAAAACACATATGCCCTTTTTGGCCAAGTGCATCATTGTGGACGTTCTGCCTCTTTTCCTATGCTTTACATGCAATTCCAGTCTACCTCCTGAAATCGGTTTCCTGC
Organism: Orcinus orca; assembly: GCF_937001465.1. Taxonomy (NCBI): domain Eukaryota; kingdom Metazoa; phylum Chordata; class Mammalia; order Artiodactyla; family Delphinidae; genus Orcinus; species Orcinus orca. The sequence continues at coordinate 69,139,492 of NC_064559.1, forward strand.
AATTCTGCCCCGCTTTCAAGTCCTCTTGGCAGCCTTACTTCAATATATTTTTGGATGATAGCTGTCATTTATAACTCTGCAGGTTTGTGAATGACAGTGCCCCTGAGCTCCTTTCTTCAACTCGCTTTCTTGTGAGCTGGCCGCAACACTGCAGGATTGCTTCAGGCCCTAGTGTGGTTCCGGCACGGCACGCTGAGCCTTTGGTTAATTCTTCTTCCTGGTGGGAAGTGAGAGTTAAATTTGCCCGTCTGGACACCTCCAGCTAGTCGCTCATGTGTTCTCCCTATTCCTCTTCATTTTCCGCAGAAATTGCAAACTGGGCCTAACAGGAGGTTAAAAGCACTGACTCTCCAAGTGGGGAGAGTGTTAGTAAAGCGTCTGGAATGTTGTACCCGAGTACCAGGGGACGAAAACTGAGACACATTTGAGCACGTTTCCCGATCACACGGTGGATCGTACTCTGGGGTCCACATGCATGGTTTAGCTGAAGGAAGAATCCCTTAAACCTGGAGAGTTGAGACCCATGGAATGGGTACCATGCAATATGACTTCAAAGGGTCTGCATTTGCTCACCGAACCTCTCCAATCCTATCACTGCTACGTTTATTCCGCTGTACACACGCTTGATTCTCTTTCGGAGACATAGAAATCCATAGGTTTTAAGATTCTTACTAGTCAGGTATATTCTTAGGCGTTTAATATGGGGTGTTGAGTCCACTTCATTCAGCAAGGAGTAGCTCTTGTCTATTACATATTTGGCTTATGGAATGGTATCTGTGCTAATTTCAATCTCTGGTTTTATGCAGCACCGCAACTCACCTTTCCCCTTAAGCAAGCATAAGTTGGTTTTCTACATTTGAGACCCTGTTCTGTTTTATAATTCAGTTCCTGTGTAGCCAAGTTTCCATTCCGTGTATTAGTGATATCTTACGATGTTTCTTTTTCTCTGTGACTTATTTCACTTAGAATCATCGTACCTGAATCCACTCATTATGCTGCTACGGGCCTGATGACATAGATTTCATTGCTGAGTGATATTGCATTGTACGTAAGTACCACAACTTCTTTATCCATTTTTCGCTTTCTGCGATATTGAACTTGTACCGTAAACGAGGTTCTTGTAAACAGAGCCGTCCCAAACTTTGGGGTGGCTGTGTCTTTTTGATTTTAATTGCCCTAAGCTATAAGACCATAAGTGGAAGTGCCCTAGGCTCTGTTGCTTTGTTTTTTAGATGTTTCAGGAAACACCATACACTTCTCCAGAGTGGCTGTTGGCAATTTCCATCCCACCCAGCAGCATAAAAAGGCTCCCAGTTCTCCATGGCCTGTCCTGCCTTTCTGGATTTTACACTTTTTTCAGATGGCCCTTTTGACCGGGGGGAAGTGAGACTTCATTGTAGTGCAGATTTCCTTTGCAAGCTTGCTTGGTTGGCCAAGGAAGAAACGCATACGCCCTTTTGCCCAAGTGCATCATTGTGGACGTTCTGCCTCTTTTCCTATGCTTTACATGCAATTCCAGTCTACCTCCTGAAATCGGTTTCCTGCAATTCTACCCCGCTTTCAAGTCCTCTTGGCAGCCTTACTTCAATATATTTTTGGACGATAGCTGTCATTTTTACCTCTGCAGGTGTGTGAATGAGAGTGCCCCTGAGCTCCTTTCTTCAACTCGCTTTCTTGTGAACTGGCCACAACACCACAGGATTGATTCAGGCCCTAGTGTAGTTCCGGCACGGCACGCTGAGCCTTTGTTTAATTCGTCTTCCTTGTGGGAAATGAGAGTTAAATTTGCCCGTCTAGACACCTCAAGCTAGTCTCTCACTGGTTCTCCCTATTCCTGTTCATCTTACGCAGAAATTGCAAACTGGGCCAAACAGGAGGTTAAAGGCACTGACTCTCCAAGTGGGGAGAGTGTTAGTAAAGCGTCTGGAATGTTGCACCCGAGTACCAGGGGAGGAAAACTGAGACACATTTGAACACGTTTCCCGATCACACGGTGGATCATACTCTGGGTTCCACATGCATGTTTTAGCTGAAGGAAGAATCCCTTAAACTTGGAGAGTTGAGAACCATGGAATGGGTACCATGCAATATGACTTCAAAGGGTCTGCATTTGCTCACCGAACCTCACCAATATTCTCACTGCTGCGTTTATGCTGGTGTACACACGCTTGATTCACTTTCGGAGACGTATAAATCAATAGGTTTTAAGATTCTTACTAGTCAGGTATATTCTTAGGCGTTTAATATGGGGTGTTGAGTTCACTTCGTTGAGCAAGGAGTAGCTCTTGTTATTACATATTTGGCTTATGGAATGGTATCTGTGCTAATTTCAATCTCTGGTTTTATGCAGCACCCCAACTCACCTTTCCCCTTAAGCAAGCATAAGTTGGTTTTCTACATTTGAGACACTGTTCTGTTTTGTAATTCAGTTCCTGTGTAGCCCAGTTTACATTCCGTGTATTAGAGATATCTTATGATGTTTCTTTTTCTGTGTGACTTATTTCACTTAGAATCATCGTACCTGAATCCACTCATTATGCTGCTACGGGCCTGATGACATAGATTTCATTGCTGAGTGATATTGCACTGTACGTAAGTACCAAACTTCTTTATCTATTTTTCGCTGTCTGTGATATTGAACTTGTACTGTAAACGAGGTTCTTGTAAACAGAGCTGTCCCAATCTTTAGGGTGGCTGTGTCTTTTTGATTTTAATTTGCCTAAGCTATAGGACCATAAGTGGAAGTGCCCTATGCTCCGTTGCTTTGTTTTCTAGATGTTTCAGGAAACACCATACACTTCTCCAGAGTGGCTGTTGGCAATTTACATCCCACCCATCAGCATAACAAGGCTCCCAGTTCTCCATGGCCTGTCCTGCCTTTCTGGATTTTACACATTTTTCAGATGGCCCTTTTCACCGGGGGGCAGTGAGACTTCATTGTAGTGCAGATTTCCTTTGCAAGCTTGCTTGGTGGTCCAAAAAGGGCGTATGTGCTTTTTCCTGAATATATTCAGGAAAAAAAGCATACGCCCTTTTTGGCCAAGTGCACCATTGTGGACGTTCTGCCTATTTTCCTATGCTTTAAATGCAATTCCAGTCTACCTCCTGAAATCGGTTTCCTGCAATTCTGCCCCGCTTTCAAGTCCTCTTGGCAGCGTTACTTCAATACATTTTTGGACGATAGCTGTCATTTATAACTCTGCAGGTTTGTGAATTACAGTGCCCCTGAGCTCCTTTCTTCAACTCGCTTTCTTGGGCGCTGGCCGCAACACCGCAGGATTGCTTCTGGCCCTAGTGTGGTTCCGGCATGGCACGCTGAGCCTTTGGTTAATTCCTCTTCCTGGTGGGAAATGAGAGTTAAATTTTCCCGTCCAGACACCTCCAGCTAGTCTCTCATAGTTTCTCCCTATTCCTGTTCATTTTCCGCAGAAATTGCAAACTGGGCCAAACAGGAGGTTAAAGGCACTGACTCTCCAAGTGGGGAGAGTGTTAGTAAAGCGTCTGGAATGTTGCGCCCGAGTACCAGGGGACGAAAACTGAGACACATTTGAACACGTTTCTCGATCACACGGTGGATCATACTCTGGGTTCCACATGCATGTTTTAGCTGAAGGAAGAATCCTTTAAACCTGGAGAGTTGAGAACCATGGAATGGATACCATGCAATATGACTTCAAAGGGTCTGCATTTGCTCACCGAACCTCACCAATCCTATCAATGCTGCGTTTATGCCGCTGTACACACGCTTCATTCTCTTTCGGAGACATATAAATCCATAGGTTTTAAGATTCTTACTAGTCAGATATATTCTTAGGCGTTTAATATGGGGTGTCGAGTCCACATCGTTGAGCAAGGAGTAGCTCTTGTCTATTACATATTTGGCTTATGGAACGGTATCTGTGCTAATTTCAATCTCTGGTTTTATGCAGCACCCCAACTCACCTTTCCCCTTAAGCAAGCATAAGTTGGTTTTCTACATTTGAGACCCTGTTCTGTTTTGGAATTCAGTTCCTGTGTAGCCACGTTTACGTTCCGTGTAGTAGTGATATCTTATGATGTTTCTTTTTCTGTGTGACTTATTTCACTTAGAATCATCGTACCTGAATCCACTCATTATGCTGCTACGGGCCTGATGACATAGATTTCATTGCTGAGTGATACTGCATTGGACTTAAGTACCACAACTTCTTTATCCATTTTTCGCTTTCTGTGATATTGAACTTGTACCGTAAACGAGGTTCTTGTAAACAGAGCCGGCCCAAAATTTGGCGTGGCTGTGTCTTTTTGATTTTAATTTCCCTAAGCTATAGGACCATAAGTGGAAGTGCTCTAGGCTCTGTTGCTTTGTTTTTTGGATATTTCAGGAAACACCATACATTTCTCCAGAGTGGCTGTTGGCAATTTACATCGCGCCCATCAGCATTAAAAGGCACCCAGTTCCCCATGGCCTGTCCCACCTTTCTGGATTTTACACTTTTTTCAGATGGACCTTTTGACCGGGGGGGAAGAGAGACTTCATTGTAGTGCAGATTTCCCTTGCAAGCTTGCTTGGTTGGCCAAAAAGGGCGTATGCGTTTTTTCCTGAATATATTCAGGAAAAAACAAATACGCCATTTTTGGCCAAGTGCATCATTGTGGACGTTCTGCCTCTTTTCCTATGCTTTACATGCAATTATAATCTATCTCCTGAAATCGGTATCCTGCCATTCTGCCCCGCTTTCAAGTCCTCTTGGCAGCCTTACTTCAATATATTTTTGGACGATAGCTGTCATTTATAACTCTGCAGGTGTGTGAATGAGAGTGCCCCTGAGCTCCTTTCTTCAACTCGCTTTCTTGTCAGCTGGCCGCAACACCGCAGGATTGATTCAGGCCCTAGTGTAGTTCCGGCACGGCACGCTGAGCCTTTGGTTAATTCCTCTTCCTTGTGGGAAATGAGAGTTAAATTTGCCCGTCCAGACACCTCCAGCTAGTCTCTCATTGGTTCTCCCTATTCCTGTTCATCTTACGCAGAAATTGCAAACTGGGCCAAACAGGAGGTTAAAGGCACTGACTCTCCAAGAGGGGAGAGTGTTAGTAAAGGGTCTGGAATGTTGCACCCGAGTACCAGGGGACGAAAACTGAGACATATTTGAACACGTTTCCCTATCACACGGTGGATCATACTCTGGGTTCCACATGCATGTTCTAGCTGAAGGAAGAACCCCTTAAACCTGGAGAGTTGAGACCCATTGAATGGGTACCATGCAATATGACTTCAAAGGGTCTGCATTTGCTCAACGAACCTCACCAATCCTATCACTGCTGCATTTATGCCGCTGTACACACGCTTGATTCTCTTTCGGAGACATATAAATCCATAGGTTTTAAGATTCTTACTAGTCTGGTATATTCTTAGGCGTTTAATATGGGGTGTTGAGTCCACTTCGTTGAGCAAGGAGTAGCTCTTGTCTATTACATATTTGGCTTATGGAATGGTATCTGTGCTAATTTCAATCTCTAGTTTTATGCAGCACCCCAACTCACCTTTCCCCTTAAGCAAGCATAAGTTGGTTTTCTACATTTGAGACCCTGTTCTGTTTTGTAATTCAGTTCCTGTGTAGCCCAGTTTACATTCCGTGTATTAGTGATATCTTATGATGTTTCTTTTTCTGTGTGACTTATTTCACTTAGAATCATCATACCTGAATCCACTCATTATGCTGCTACGGGCCTGATGACATAGATTTCATTGCTGAGTGATATTGCATTGTACGTAAGTACCACAACTTCTTTATCCATTTTTCGCTTTCTGTGATATTGAACTTGTACCGTAAACGAGGTTCTTGTAAACACAGCCGGCCCAAACTTTGGGGTGGCTGTGTCTTTTTGATTTTAATTTCCCTAAGCTATAGGACCATAAGTGGAAGTGCCCTAGGCTCTGTTGCTTTGTTTTTTGGATGTTTCAGGAAACACCATACACTTCTCCAGAGTGGCTGTTGGCAATTTACATCCCGGCCATCAGCATAACAAGGCTCCCAGTTCTCCATGGCCTGTCCTGCCTTTCTGGATTTTACACTTTTTTCAGATGGCCCATTTGACCGGGGGCAGTGAGACTTCATTGTAGTGCAGATTTCCTTTGCAAGCTTGCTTGGTTGGCCAAAAAGGGCGTATGCGTTTTTTCCTGAATATATTCAGGAAAAAACGCATACGCCCTTTTTGGCCAAATGCATCATTGTGGACTTTCTGCCTCTTTTCCTATGCTTTACATGCAATTCCAGTCTACCTCCTGAAATCGGTTTCCTGCAATTCTGTCCCGCTTTCAAGTCCTCTTGACAGCCTTACTTCGATATAATTTTGGACGATAGCTGTCATGTATAACTCTGCAGGTTTGTGAATTACAGTGCCCCTGAGCTCCTTTCTTCAACTCGTTTTCTTGTGAGCTGGTCGCAACACCGCAGGATTGCTTCAGGCCCTAGTGTGGTTCCGGCATGGCACGCTGAGCCTTTGGTTAATTCCTCTTCCTGGTGGGAAATGAGAGTTAAATTTGCCCGTCCGGACACCTCCAGCTAGTCTCTCATTGGTTCTCCCTATTCCTGTTCATTTTCCGCAGAAATTCCAAACTGAGCCAAACAGGAAGTTAAACGCACGGACTCTCCAAGTGAGGAGAGTGTTAGTAAAGCGTCTGGAATGTTGCACCCGAGTACCAGGGGATGAAAACTGAGACACATTTGAACACGTTTCCCGATCACACAATGGATCATACTCTGGGTTCCACATGCATGTTTTAGCTGAAGGAAGAATCCCTTAAACCTGGAGAGTTGAGACCCATGGAATGGGTACCATGCAATATGACTTCAAAGGGTCTGCATTTGCTCAACGAACCTCACCAATCCTATCACTGCTGCATTTATGCCGCTGTACACACGCTTGATTTTCTTTCGGAGACATATAAATCCATAGGTTTTAAGATTCTTACTAGTCTGGTATATTCTTAGGCGTTTAATATGGGGTGTTGAGTCCACTTCGTTGAGCAAGGAGTAGCTCTTGTCTATTACATATTTGGCTTATGGAATGGTATCTGTGCTAATTTCAATCTCTAGTTTTATGCAGCACCCCAACTCACCTTTCCCCTTAAGCAAGCATAAGTTGGTTTTCTACATTTGAGACCCTGTTCTGTTTTCTAATTCAGTTCCTGTGTAGCCCAGTTTACATTCCGTGTATTAGTGATATCTTATGATGTTTCTTTTTCTGTGTGACTTATTTCACTTAGAATCATCACACCTGAATCCACTCATTATGCTGCTACGGGCCTGATGACATAGATTTCATTGCTGAGTGATATTGCATTGTACGTAAGTACCACAACTTCTTTATCCATTTTTCGCTTTCTGTGATATTGAACTTGTACCGTAAACGAGGTTCTTGTAAACACAGCCGGCCCAAACTTTGGGGTGGCTGTGTCTTTTTGATTTTAATTTCCCTAAGCTATAGGACCATAAGTGGAAGTGCCCTAGGCTCTGTTGCTTTGTTTTTTGGATGTTTCAGGAAACACCATACACTTCTCCAGAGTGGCTGTTGGCAATTTACATCCCGGCCATCAGCATAACAAGGCTCCCAGTTCTCCATGGCCTGTCCTGCCTTTCTGGATTTTACACTTTTTTCAGATGGCCCATTTGACCGGGGGCAGTGAGACTTCATTGTAGTGCAGATTTCCTTTGCAAGCTTGCTTGGTTGGCCAAAAAGGGCGTATGCGTTTTTTCCTGAATATATTCAGGAAAAAACACATACGCCATTTTTGGCCAAGTGCATCATTGTGGACGTTCTGCCTCTTTTCCTATGCTTTACATGCAATTCCAGTCTACCTCCTGAAATCGGTTTCCTGCAATTCTGTCCCGCTTTCAAGTCCTCTTGACAGCCTTACTTCGATATAATTTTGGACGATAGCTGTCATGTATAACTCTGCAGGTTTGTGAATTACAGTGCCCCTGAGCTCCTTTCTTCAACTCGTTTTCTTGTGAGCTGGTCGCAACACCGCAGGATTGCTTCAGGCCCTAGTGTGGTTCCGGCATGGCACGCTGAGCCTTTGGTTAATTCCTCTTCCTGGTGGGAAATGAGAGTTAAATTTGCCCGTCCGGACACCTCCAGCTAGTCTCTCATTGGTTCTCCCTATTCCTGTTCATTTTCCGCAGAAATTGCAAACTGGGCCAAACAGGAGGTTAAAGGCACGGACTCTCCAAGTGAGGAGAGTGTTAGTAAAGCGTCTGGAATGTTGCACCCGAGTACCAGGGGATGAAAACTGAGACACATTTGAACACGTTTCCCGATCACACAGTGGATCATACTCTGGGTTCCACATGCATGTTTTAGCTGAAGGAAGAATCCCTTAAACCTGGAGAGTTGAGACCCATGGAATGGGTACCATGCAATATGACTTCAAAGGGTCTGCATTTGCTCACCGAACCTCACCAATCCTATCACTGCTGCTCTTATGCCGCTGTACACATGCTTGATTCTCTTTCGGAGACATATAAATCCATAGGTTTTAAGATTATTACTAGTCAGGTATATTCTTAGGCGTTTAATATGGAGTGTTGAGTCCACTCGTTGAGCAAGGAGTAGCTCTTGTCTACTACATCTTTGGCTTATGGAAAGGTAACTGTGCTAATTTCAATCTCTGGTTTTATGCAGCACCCCAACTCACCTTTCCCCTTAAGCAAGCATAAGTTGGTTTTCTACATTTGAGACCCTGTTCTGTTTTGTAATTCAGTGCCTGTGTAGCCAAGTTTACATTCCGTGTATTAGTGATATCTTATGATGTTTCTTTTTCTGTGTGACTTATTTCACTTAGAATCATCATACCTGAATCCACTCATTATGCTGCTACGGGCCTGATGACATAGATTTCATTGCTGAGTGATATTGCATTGTACGTAAGTACCACAACTTCTTTATCCATTTTTCGCTTTCTGTGATATTGAACTTGTACCGTAAACGAGGTTCTTGTAAACACAGCCGGCCCAAACTTTGGGGTGGCTGTGTCTTTTTGATTTTAATTTCCCTAAGCTATAGGACCATAAGTGGAAGTGCTCTAGGCTCTGTTGCTTTGTTTTTTGGATGTTTCAGGAAACACCATACACTTCTCCAGAGTGGCTGTTGGCAATTTACATCCCGGCCATCAGCATAACAAGGCTCCCAGTTCTCCATGGCCTGTCCTGCCTTTCTGGATTTTACACTTTTTTCAGATGGCCCATTTGACCGGGGGCAGTGAGACTTCATTGTAGTGCAGATTTCCTTTGCAAGCTTGCTTGGTTGGCCAAAAAGGGCGTATGCGTTTTTTCCTGAATATATTCAGGAAAAAACGCATACGCCCTTTTTGGCCAAGTGCATCATTGTGGACGTTCTGCCTCTTTTCCTATGCTTTACATGCAATTCCAGTCTACCTCCTGAAATCGGTTTCCTGCAATTCTGTCCCGCTTTCAAGTCCTCTTGACAGCCTTACTTCGATATAATTTTGGACGATAGCTGTCATGTATAACTCTGCAGGTTTGTGAATTACAGTGCCCCTGAGCTCCTTTCTTCAACTCGTTTTCTTGTGAGCTGGTCGCAACACCGCAGGATTGCTTCAGGCCCTAGTGTGGTTCCGGCATGGCACGCTGAGCCTTTGGTTAATTCCTCTTCCTGGTGGGAAATGAGAGTTAAATTTGCCCGTCCGGACACCTCCAGCTAGTCTCTCATTGGTTCTCCCTATTCCTGTTCATTTTCCGCAGAAATTGCAAACTGAGCCAAACAGGAAGTTAAACGCACGGACTCTCCAAGTGAGGAGAGTGTTAGTAAAGCGTCTGGAATGTTGCACCCGAGTACCAGGGGATGAAAACTGAGACACATTTGAACACGTTTCCCGATCACACAGTGGATCATACTCTGGGTTCCACATGCATGTTTTAGCTGAAGGAAGAATCCCTTAAACCTGGAGAGTTGAGACCCATGGAATGGGTACCATGCAATATGACTTCAAAGGGTCTGCATTTGCTCAACGAACCTCACCAATCCTATCACTGCTGCATTTATGCCGCTGTACACACGCTTGATTCTCTTTCGGAGACATATAAATCCATAGGTTTTAAGATTCTTACTAGTCTGGTATATTCTTAGGCGTTTAATATGGGGTGTTGAGTCCACTTCGTTGAGCAAGGAGTAGCTCTTGTCTATTACATATTTGGCTTATGGAATGGTATCTGTGCTAATTTCAATCTCTAGTTTTATGCAGCACCCCAACTCACCTTTCCCCTTAAGCAAGCATAAGTTGGTTTTCTACATTTGAGACCCTGTTCTGTTTTCTAATTCAGTTCCTGTGTAGCCCAGTTTACATTCCGTGTATTAGTGATATCTTATGATGTTTCTTTTTCTGTGTGACTTATTTCACTTAGAATCATCACACCTGAATCCACTCATTATGCTGCTACGGGCCTGATGACATAGATTTCATTGCTGAGTGATATTGCATTGTACGTAAGTACCACAACTTCTTTATCCATTTTTCGCTTTCTGTGATATTGAACTTGTACCGTAAACGAGGTTCTTGTAAACACAGCCGGCCCAAACTTTGGGGTGGCTGTGTCTTTTTGATTTTAATTTCCCTAAGCTATAGGACCATAAGTGGAAGTGCCCTAGGCTCTGTTGCTTTGTTTTTTGGATGTTTCAGGAAACACCATACACTTCTCCAGAGTGGCTGTTGGCAATTTACATCCCGGCCATCAGCATAACAAGGCTCCCAGTTCTCCATGGCCTGTCCTGCCTTTCTTGATTTTACACTTTTTTCAGATGGCCCATTTGACCGGGGGCAGTGAGACTTCATTGTAGTGCAGATTTCCTTTGCAAGCTTGCTTGGTTGGCCAAAAAGGGCATATGCGTTTTTTCCTGAATATATTCAGGAAAAAACGCATACGCCATTTTTGGCCAAGTGCATCATTGTGGACGTTCTGCCTCTTTTCCTATGCTTTACATGCAATTCCAGTCTACCTCCTGAAATCGGTTTCCTGCAATTCTGTCCCGCTTTCAAGTCCTCTTGACAGCCTTACTTCGATATAATTTTGGACGATAGCTGTCATGTATAACTCTGCAGGTTTGTGAATTACAGTGCCCCTGAGCTCCTTTCTTCAACTCGTTTTCTTGTGAGCTGGTCGCAACACCGCAGGATTGCTTCAGGCCCTAGTGTGGTTCCGGCATGGCACGCTGAGCCTTTGGTTAATTCCTCTTCCTGGTGGGAAATGAGAGTTAAATTTGCCCGTCCGGACACCTCCAGCTAGTCTCTCATTGGTTCTCCCTATTCCTGTTCATTTTCCGCAGAAATTGCAAACTGGGCCAAACAGGAGGTTAAAGGCACGGACTCTCCAAGTGAGGAGAGTGTTAGTAAAGCGTCTGGAATGTTGCACCCGAGTACCAGGGGATGAAAACTGAGACACATTTGAACACGTTTCCCGATCACACAGTGGATCATACTCTGGGTTCCACATGCATGTTTTAGCTGAAGGAAGAATCCCTTAAACCTGGAGAGTTGAGACCCATGGAATGGGTACCATGCAATATGACTTCAAAGGGTCTGCATTTGCTCACCGAACCTCACCAATCCTATCACTGCTGCTCTTATGCCGCTGTACACATGCTTGATTCTCTTTCGGAGACATATAAATCCATAGGTTTTAAGATTATTACTAGTCAGGTATATTCTTAGGCGTTTAATATGGAGTGTTGAGTCCACTCGTTGAGCAAGGAGTAGCTCTTGTCTACTACATCTTTGGCTTATGGAACGGTAACTGTGCTAATTTCAATCTCTGGTTTTATGCAGCACCCCAACTCACCTTTCCCCTTAAGCAAGCATAAGTTGGTTTTCTACATTTGAGACCCTGTTCTGTTTTGTAATTCAGTGCCTGTGTAGCCAAGTTTACATTCCGTGTATTAGTGATATCTTATGATGTTTCTTTTTCTGTGTGACTTATTTCACTTAGAATCATCATACCTGAATCCACTCATTATGCTGCTACGGGCCTGATGACATAGATTTCATTGCTGAGTGATATTGCATTGTACGTAAGTACCACAACTTCTTTATCCATTTTTCGCTTTCTGTGATATTGAACTTGTACCGTAAACGAGGTTCTTGTAAACACAGCCAGCCCAAACTTTGGGGTGGCTGTGTCTTTTTGATTTTAATTTCCCTAAGCTATAGGACCATAAGTGGAAGTGCCCTAGGCTCTGTTGCTTTGTTTTTTGGATGTTTCAGGAAACACCATACACTTCTCCAGAGTGGCTGTTGGCAATTTACATCCCGGCCATCAGCATAACAAGGCTCCCAGTTCTCCATGGCCTGTCCTGCCTTTCTGGATTTTACACTTTTTTCAGATGGCCCATTTGACCGGGGGCAGTGAGACTTCATTGTAGTGCAGATTTCCTTTGCAAGCTTGCTTGGTTGGCCAAAAAGGGCGTATGCGTTTTTTCCTGAATATATTCAGGAAAAAACGCATACGCCCTTTTTGGCCAAGTGCATCATTGTGGACGTTCTGCCTCTTTTCCTATGCTTTACATGCAATTCCAGTCTACCTCCTGAAATCGGTTTCCTGCAATTCTGTCCCGCTTTCAAGTCCTCTTGACAGCCTTACTTCGATATAATTTTGGACGATAGCTGTCATGTATAACTCTGCAGGTTTGTGAATTACAGTGCCCCTGAGCTCCTTTCTTCAACTCGTTTTCTTGTGAGCTGGTCCTAACACCGCAGGATTGCTTCAGGCCCTAGTGTGGTTCCGGCATGGCACGCTGAGCCTTTGGTTAATTCCTCTTCCTGGTGGGAAATGAGAGTTAAATTTGCCCGTCCGGACACCTCCAGCTAGTCTCTCATTGGTTCTCCCTATTCCTGTTCATTTTCCGCAGAAATTGCAAACTGAGCCAAACAGGAAGTTAAACGCACGGACTCTCCAAGTGAGGAGAGTGTTAGTAAAGCGTCTGGAATGTTGCACCCGAGTACCAGGGGATGAAAACTGAGACACATTTGAACACGTTTCCCGATCACACAGTGGATCATACTCTGGGTTCCACATGCATGTTTTAGCTGAAGGAAGAATCCCTTAAACCTGGAGAGTTGAGACCCATGGAATGGGTACCATGCAATATGACTTCAAAGGGTCTGCATTTGCTCAACGAACCTCACCAATCCTATCACTGCTGCATTTATGCCGCTGTACACACGCTTGATTCTCTTTCGGAGACATATAAATCCATAGGTTTTAAGATTCTTACTAGTCTGGTATATTCTTAGGCGTTTAATATGGGGTGTTGAGTCCACTTCGTTGAGCAAGGAGTAGCTCTTGTCTATTACATATTTGGCTTATGGAATGGTATCTGTGCTAATTTCAATCTCTAGTTTTATGCAGCACCCCAACTCACCTTTCCCCTTAAGCAAGCATAAGTTGGTTTTCTACATTTGAGACCCTGTTCTGTTTTCTAATTCAGTTCCTGTGTAGCCCAGTTTACATTCCGTGTATTAGTGATATCTTATGATGTTTCTTTTTCTGTGTGACTTATTTCACTTAGAATCATCACACCTGAATCCACTCATTATGCTGCTACGGGCCTGATGACATAGATTTCATTGCTGAGTGATATTGCATTGTACGTAAGTACCACAACTTCTTTATCCATTTTTCGCTTTCTGTGATATTGAACTTGTACCGTAAACGAGGTTCTTGTAAACACAGCCGGCCCAAACTTTGGGGTGGCTGTGTCTTTTTGATTTTAATTTCCCTAAGCTATAGGACCATAAGTGGAAGTGCCCTAGGCTCTGTTGCTTTGTTTTTTGGATGTTTCAGGAAACACCATACACTTCTCCAGAGTGGCTGTTGGCAATTTACATCCCGGCCATCAGCATAACAAGGCTCCCAGTTCTCCATGGCCTGTCCTGCCTTTCTTGATTTTACACTTTTTTCAGATGGCCCATTTGACCGGGGGCAGTGAGACTTCATTGTAGTGCAGATTTCCTTTGCAACCTGCTTGGTTGGCCAAAAAGGGCGTATGCGTTTTTTCCTGAATATATTCAGGAAAAAACGCATACGCCATTTTTGGCCAAGTGCATCATTGTGGACGTTCTGCCTCTTTTCCTATGCTTTACATGCAATTCCAGTCTACCTCCTGAAATCGGTTTCCTGCAATTCTGTCCCGCTTTCAAGTCCTCTTGACAGCCTTACTTCGATATAATTTTGGACGATAGCTGTCATGTATAACTCTGCAGGTTTGTGAATTACAGTGCCCCTGAGCTCCTTTCTTCAACTCGTTTTCTTGTGAGCTGGTCGCAACACCGCAGGATTGCTTCAGGCCCTAGTGTGGTTCCGGCATGGCACGCTGAGCCTTTGGTTAATTCCTCTTCCTGGTGGGAAATGAGAGTTAAATTTGCCCGTCCGGACACCTCCAGCTAGTCTCTCATTGGTTCTCCCTATTCCTGTTCATTTTCTGCAGAAATTGCAAACTGGGCCAAACAGGAGGTTAAAGGCACGGACTCTCCAAGTGAGGAGAGTGTTAGTAAAGCGTCTGGAATGTTGCACCCGAGTACCAGGGGATGAAAACTGAGACACATTTGAACACGTTTCCCGATCACACAGTGGATCATACTCTGGGTTCCACATGCATGTTTTAGCTGAAGGAAGAATCCCTTAAACCTGGAGAGTTGAGACCCATGGAATGGGTACCATGCAATATGACTTCAAAGGGTCTGCATTTGCTCACCGAACCTCACCAATCCTATCACTGCTGCTCTTATGCCGCTGTACACATGCTTGATTCTCTTTCGGAGACATATAAATCCATAGGTTTTAAGATTATTACTAGTCAGGTATATTCTTAGGCGTTTAATATGGAGTGTTGAGTCCACTCGTTGAGCAAGGAGTAGCTCTTGTCTACTACATCTTTGGCTTATGGAACGGTAACTGTGCTAATTTCAATCTCTGGTTTTATGCAGCACCCCAACTCACCTTTCCCCTTAAGCAAGCATAAGTTGGTTTTCTACATTTGAGACCCTGTTCTGTTTTGGAATTCAGTGACTGTGTAGCCAAGTTTACATTCCGTGTATTAGTGATATCTTATGATGTTTCTTTTTCTGTGTGACTTATTTCACGTAGAATCATCGTACCTGAATCCACTCATTATGCTGCTACGGGCCTGATGACATAGATTTCATTGCTGATTGATAATGCATTGGACGTAAGAACTACAACGTCTTTATCCATTTTTCGCTTTCTGCGATATTGAACTTGTACCGTAAACGAGGTTCTTGTAAACAGAGCCGTCCCAAACTTTGGGGTGGCTGTGTCTTTTTGATTTTAATTTCCCTAAGCTATAGGACCATAAGTGGAAGTGCCCTAGGCTCTGTTGCTTTGTTTCTTAGATGTTTCAGGAAACACCATACACTTCTCCCGAGTGGCTGTTGGCAATTTACATCCCGCCCATCAGCATAACAAGGCTCCCAGTTCTCCATGGCCTGTCCTGCGTTTCTGGATTTTACACATTTTTCAGATAGCCCTTTTGACTGGGGGGAAGTGAGACTTCATTGTAGTGCAGATATCCTTTGCAAGCTTGCTTGGTTGGCCCAAAAGTGCCTATGCGTTTTTTCCTGAATATATTCCTGGAATATATTCAGGAAAAAACGCATACGCCGTTTTTGGCCAAGTGCATCACTGTGGACGTTCTGCCTCTTTTCCTATGCTTTACATGCAATTCCAGTCTACCTCCTGAAATCGGTTTCCTGCAATTCTGCCCCGCTTTCAAGTCCTCTTGGCAGCCTTACTTCAATATATTTTTGGACGATAGTTGTCATTTTTAACTCTGCAGGTTTGTGAATGACAGTGGCCCTGAGCTCCTTTCTTCAACTCGCTTTCTTGTGAGCTGGTCGCAACACCGCAGGATTGCTTCAGGCCCTAGTGTGGTTCCGGCATGGCACACTGAGCCTTTGTTTAATTCCTCTTCCTGGTGGGAAATGAGAGTTAAATTTGCCGGTCCGGACACCTCCAGCTAGTCTCTCATTGGTTCTCCGTATTCCTGTTCATCTTCCGCAGAAATTGCAAACTGGGCCAAACACGAGGTTAAAGGCACTGACTCTCCAAGTGGGGAGAGTGTTAGTAGAGAATCTGGAATGTTGCACCCGAGTACCAGGGAACGAAAACTGAGACACATTTGAACACGTTTCCCGATCGCACGGTGGATCATACTCTGGGTTCCACATGCATGTTTTAGCTGAAGGAAGAATCCCTTAAACCTGGAGAGTTGAGACCCATGGAATGGGTACCATGCAATATGACTTCAAAGGGTCTGCATTTGCTCACCGAACCTCACCAATCCTATCACTGCTGCGTTTATGCCGCTGTACACACGCTTGATTCTCTTTCGGACACATATAAATCCATAAGTTTTAAGATTCTTACTTGTCAGGTATATTCTTAGGCGTTTAATATGTGGTGTTGTGTCCACTTCGTTGAGCAAGGAGTAGCTCTTGTCTATTACGTAGTTGGCTCTTGGAACGGTATCTGTGCTAATATCAATCTCTGGTTTTATGCAGCACCCCAACTCACCTTTCCCCTTAAGCAAGCATAAGTTGGTTATTCTACATTTGAGACCCTGTTCTGTTTTGTAATTCAGTTCCTGTGTAGCCAAGTTTACATTCCGTGTTTTAGTGATATCTTATGATGTTTCTTTTTCTGCGTGACTTATTTCATTTAGAATCATCGTACCTGAATCCACTCATTATGCTACTATGGGCCTGATGACATAGATTTCATTGCTGAGTGATATTGCATTGTACGTAAGTACCACAACTTCTTTATCCATTTTTCGCTTTCTGCGATATTGAACTTGTACCGTAAACGAGGTTCTTGTAAACAGAGCCGTCCCAAACTTTGGGGTGGCTGTGTCTTTTTGATTTTAATTTCCCTAAGTTATAGGACCATAAGTGGAAGTGCCCTTGGCTCTGTTGCTTTGTTTTTTAGATGTTTCAGGAAACACCATACACTTCTCCAGAGTGGCTGTTGGCAATTTACATCCCGCCCATCAGCATAACAAGGCTCCCAGTTCTCCATGGCCTGTCCTGCCTTTCTGGATTTTACACTTATTTCAGATGGCCCTTTTGACTGGGGGGAAGTGAGACATCATTTTAGTGCAGATATCCTTTTCAAGCTTGCTTGGTTGGCCAAAAAGGGCGTATGCTTTTTTTCCTGAATATATTCAGGAAAAAACGCATACACCCTTTTTGGCCAAGTGCATCATTGTGGACGTTCTGCCTCTTTTCCTATGCTTTACATGCAATTCCAGTCTACCTCCTGAAATCGGTTTCCTGTAATTCTGCCCCGCTTTCAAGTCCTCTTGGCAGCCTTACTTCAATATATTTTTGGACGATAGCTGTCATTTATAACTCTGCAGGTTTGTTAATTACAGTGCCCCTGAGCTCCTTTCTTCAACTCGCTTTCTTGTGAGCAGGCCGCAACACCACAGGATTGCTTCAGGCCCTAGTGTGGTTCCGGCACGGCATGCTGAGCCTTTGGTTAATTTCTCTTCCTGGTGGGAAATGAGAGTTAAAGTTGCCTGTCCAGATACCTCCAGCTAGTCTCTCATTGGCTCTCCCTATTCCTGTTCATTTTCCGCAGAAATTGCAAACTGGGCCAAACAGGAGGTTAAAGGCACTGACTCTCCAAGTGGGGAGAGTGTTAGTAAAGCGTCTGGAATGTTGCGCCCGAGTACCAGGGGACGAAACCTGACACACGTTTGAACACGTTTCTCGATCACACGGTGGATCATACTCTGGGTTCCACATGCATGTTTTAGCTGAAGGAAGAATCCTTTAAACCTGGAGAGTTGAGAACCATGGAATGGGTACCATGCAATATGACTTCAAAGGGTCTGCATTTGCTTACCAATCCTCTCCAGTCCTATCACTGCTGCGTTTATGGCACTGTACACACGCTTGATTCTCTTTCGGAGACATATAAATCCATAGGTTTTTTTTTTTTAACATCTTTATTGGGGTATAATTGCTTTACAATGATGTGTTAGTTTCTGCTTTATAACAAAGTGAATCAGTTATACATATACATATTTCCCATATCTCTTCCCTCTTGCGTCTCCCTCCCTCCCACCCTCCGTATCCCACCCCTCCAGGCTGTCACAAAGCACCAAGCCAATATCCCTCTGCCATGCGGCTGCTTCCCACTAGCTATCTACCTTACTACGTTTGTTAGTGTGTATATGTCCATGACTCTCTCTCGCCCCGTCACAGCTCACCCTTCCCCCTCCCCATAACCTCAAGTCGGTTCTCTAGGAGGTCTGTGTCTTTATTCCTGCCTTACCCCTAGGTTCTTCATGACATTTTTTTTTCTTAAATTCCATATATATGTGTTAGCATACGGTATTTGTCTTTTTCTTTCTGACTTACTTCACTGTGTATGACAGACTCTAGGTCTATCCACCTCATTACAAATAGCTCAATTTCATTTCTTTTTATGGCTGAGTAATATTCCATTGTATATATGTGCCACATCTTCTTTATCCATTCATCCGATGATGGGCACTTAGGTTGTTTCCATCTCCGGGCTATTGTAAATAGAGCTGCGATGAACATTTTGGTACATGACTCTTTTTGAATTTCGGTTTTCTCAGGGTATATGCCCAGTAGTGGGATTGCTGGGTCATATGGTAGTTCTATTTGTAGTTTTTTAAGGAACCTCCATACTGTTCTCCATAGTGGCTGAACCAATTCACATTCCCACCAGCAGTGCAAGAGGTTTCCCTTTTCTCCACACCCTCTCCAGCATTTATTGTTTCTAGATTTTTTGATGATGGCCATTCTGACTGGTGTGAGATGATATCTCATTGTAGTTTTGATTTGCATTTTTCTAATGATTAATGATATTGAGCATTCTTTCATGTGTTTGTTGGCAGACTGTATATCTTCTTTGGAGAAATGTCTATTTAGGTCTTCTGCCCATTTTTGGATTGGGTTGTTTGTTTTTTTGTTATTGAGCTGCATGAGCTGCTTGTAAATTTTGGAGATTAATCCTTTGTCGGTTGCTTCATTTGCAAATATTTTCTCCCATTCTGAGGGTTGTCTTTTGGTCTTGTTTATGGTTTCCTTTGCTGTGCAAAAGCTTTGAAGTTTCATTAGGTCCCATTTGTTTATTTCTGTTTTTATTTCCATTACTCTAGGAGGTGGGTCAGAAAGAATCTTGCTGTGATTTATGTCATAGAGTGTTCTGCCTATGTTTTCCTCTAAGAGTTTGATAGTTTCTGGCCTTATATTTAGGTTTTGAATCCATTTTGAGCTTATTTTTGTGTATGGTGTTAGGGAGTGATCTAATCTCATACTTTTACATGTACCTGTCCAGTTTTCCCAGCACCACTTATTGAAGAGGCTGTCCTCTCTCCACTGTACATTCCTGCCACCTTTATCAAAGATAAGGTGTCCATATGTGCATGGGTTTATCTCTGGGCTTTCTATCCTGTTCCATTGATCTATCTTTCTGTTTTTGTGCCAGTACCATACCGCCTTGATAACTGTAGCTTTGTAGTATAGTCTGAAGTCAGGGAGCCTGATTCCTCCAGTTCCTTTTTTTGTTCTCAAGATTGCTTTGGCTATTTGGGGTCTTTTGTGTTTCCATACAAATTGCGAAATTTTTTGTTCTAGTTCTGTGAAAAATGCCAGTGGTAGTTTGATAGGGATTGCATTGAATCTATAGATTGCTTTGGGTAGTAGAGTCATTTTCACAATGTTGATTCTTCCAATCCAAGAACATGGTATATGTCTCCATCTATTTGTATCATCTTTAATTTCTTTCATCAGTGTCTTATAATTTTCTGCATACAGGTCTTTTGTCTCCTTAGGTAGGTTTATTCCTAGATATT
The DNA here is from genome assembly GCF_937001465.1 of Orcinus orca. NCBI lineage: Eukaryota > Metazoa > Chordata > Mammalia > Artiodactyla > Delphinidae > Orcinus > Orcinus orca. The sequence continues at coordinate 69,159,397 of NC_064559.1, forward strand.
TTATTCTTTTTGTTGCAATGGTAAATGGGAGTGTTTTCTTGATTTCACTTTCAGATTTTTCATCATTAGTATATAGGAATGCCAGAGATTTCTGTGCATTAATTTTGTATCCTGCCACTTTACCAAATTCATTGATTAGCTCTAGTAGTTTTCTGGTAGCATCTTTAGGATTCTCTATGTATAGGATCATGTCATCTGCAAACAGTGACAGCTTTACTTCTTCTTTTCCGATTTGGATTCCTTTTATTTCCTTCTCTTCTCTGATTGCTGTGGCTAAAACTTCCAAAACTATGTTGAATAAGAGTGGTGAGAGTGGGCACCCTTGTCTTGTTCCTGATCTTAGTGGAAATGCTTTCAGTTTTTCCCCATTGAGGATGATGTTTGCTGTGGGCTTGTCGTATATGGCCTTTATTATGTTGAGGAAAGTTCCCTCTATGCCTACTTTCTGCAGGGTTTTTATCATAAATGGGTGTTGAATTTTGTCAAAAGCTTTCTCTGCATCTATTGAGATGATCATATGGTTTTTCTCCTTCAATTTGTTAATATGGTTTATCACATTGATAGATTTGCGTATATTGAAGAATCCTTGCATTCCTGGAATAAACCCCACTTGATCATGGTGTATGATCCTTTTAATGTGCTGTTGGATTCTGTTTGCTAGTATTTTGTTGAGGATTTTTGCATCTATGTTCATCAGTGATATTGGTCTGTAGTTTTCTTTCTTTGTTACCTCCTTGCCTGGTTTTGGTATCAAGGTGATGGTGGCCTCGTAGAAGGAGTTTGGGAGTGTTCCTCCCTCTGCTATATTTTGGAAGAGTTTGAGAAGGATAGGTGTTAGCTCTTCTCTAAATGTTTGATAGAATTCGCCTGTGAAGCCATCTGGTCCTGGGCTTTTCTTTGTTGGAAGATTTTTAATCACAGTTTCAATTTCAGTGCTTGTGATTGGTCTGTTCATATTTTCTATTTCTTCCTGATTCAGTCTTGGCAGGTTGTGCATTTCTAAGAATTTGTCCATTTCTTCCAGATTGTCCATTTTATTGGCATAGAGTTGCTTGTAGTAATCTCTCATGATCTCTTTTATCTCTGCAGTGTCAGTTGTTACCTCTCCTTTTTCATTTCTAATTCTATTGATTTGAGTCTTCTCCCTTTTTTTCTTGATGAGTCTGGCTAGTGGTTTATCAATTTTGTTTATCTTCTCAAAGAACCAGCTTTTAGTTTTATTGATCTTTGCTATTGTTTCCTTCATTTCTTTTTCATTTATTTCTGATCTGATTTTTATGATTTCTTTCCTTCTGCTAGCTTTGGGTTTTTTTTGTTCTTCTTTCTCTAATTGCTTGAGGTGCAAGGTTAGGTTGTTTATTCTAGATGTTTCCTGCTTCTTAAGGTGGGCTTGTATTGCTATAAACTTCCCCCTTAGAACTGCTTTTGCTGCATCCCACAGGTTTTGGGTCGTTGTGTCTCCATTGTCATTTGTTTCTAGGTATTTTTTGATTTCCTCTTTGATTTCTTCAGTGATCACTTCATTATTAAGTAGTGTATTGTTTAGCCTCCATGTGTTTGTATTTTTTACAGATCTTTTCCTGTAATTGATATCTAGTCTCATGGCGTTGTGGTCAGAAAAGATACTTGATACAATTTCAATTTTCTTAAATTTACCAAGGCTTGATTTGTGACCCAAGATATGATCTATCCTGGAGAATGTTCCATGAGCACTTGAGAAAAATGTGTATTCTGTTGTTTTTGGATGGAGTGTCCTATAAATATCAATTAAGTCCATCTTGTTTAATGTATCATTTAAAGCTTGTGTTTCCTTATTTATTTTCATTTTGGATGATCTGTCCATGGGTGAAAGTGGGGTGTTTAAGTCCCCTACTATGAATGTGTTACTGTCGATTTCCCCTTTTATGGCTGTTAGTATTTGCCTTATGTATTGAGGTGCTCCTATGTTGGGTGCATAAATATTTACGATTGTTATATCTTCTTCTTGGATCGATCCCTTGATCATTATGTAGTGTCCTTCTTTGTCTCTTTTAATAGTCCTTATTTTAAAGTCTATTTTGTCTGATATGAGAATTGCTACTCCAGCTTTCTTTTGGTTTCCATTTGCATGGAATATCTTTTTCCATCCCCTTACTTTCAGTCTGTATGTGTCTCTAGGTCTGAAGTGGGTCTCTTGTAGACAGCATATATAAGGGTCTTGTTTTTGTATCCATTCAGCTAATTTGTGTCTTTTGGTGGGAGCATTTAGTCCATTTACATTTAAGGTAATTATCGATATGTATGTTCCTATTCCCATTTTCTAAATTGTTTTGGGTTCGTTATTATAGGTCTTTTCCTTCTCTTGTGTTTCTTGCCTAGAGAAGATCCTTTAGCATTTGTTGTAAAGCTGGTTTGGTGGTTCTGAACTCTCTCAGCTTTTGCTTGTCTGTAAAGGTTTTAATTTCTCCATCAAATCTGAATGAGATCCTTGCTGGGTAGAGTAGTCTTGGCTGCAGGTTTTTCTCCTTCATCACTTTCAGTATGTCCTGCCACTCCCTTCTGGCTTGTAGGGTTTCTGCTGAGAGATCAGCTGTTAACCTTATGGGGATTCCCTTATGTGTTATTTGTTGTTTTTCCCTTGCTGCTTTTAATATGCTTTCTTTGTATTTAATTTTTGACAGTTTGATTAATATGTGTCTTGGTGTATTTCTCCTAGTATTTATCCTGTATGGGACTCTCTGTGCTTCCTGGACTTGATTAACTATTTCCTTTCCCATATTAGGGAAGTTTTCAACTATAATCTCTTCAAATATTTTCTCAGTCCCTTTCTTTTTCTCTTCTTCTTCTGGAACCCCTATAATTCGAATGTTGGTGCGTTTAATGTTGTCCCAGAGGTCTCTGAGACTGTCCTCAGTTCTTTTCATTCTTTTTTCTTTATTCTGCTCTGCAGTAGTTATTTCCACTATTTTATCTTCCAGGTCACTTATCCGTTCTTCTGCCTCAGTTATTCTGCTATTGATCCCATCTAGAGTATTTTTAATTTCATTTATTGTGTTGTTCATCGTTGCTTGTTTCATCTTTAGTTCTTCTAGGTCCTTGTTAACTGATTCTTGCATTTTGTCCATTCTATTGTCCATTCTATCTCCAAGATTTCGGATCAACCTTACTATCATTATTCTGAATGCTTTTTCAGGTAGACTGCCTATTTCCTCTTCATTTGTTAGGTCTGGTGCATTTTTATCTTGCTCCTTTATCTGCTGTGTGTTTTTCTGTTTTCTCATTTTGCTTATCTTACTGTGTTTGGGGTCTCCTTTTTGCAGGCTGCAGGTTCGTAGTTCCTCCTGTTTTTGATGTCTGTCTCCAGTGGCTAAGGTTGGTTCAATGGGTTGTGTAGGCTTCCTGGTGGAGGGGACTAGTGCCTGTGTTGTGGTGGATGAGGCTGGATCTTGTCTCTCTAGTGGGCAGGTTCACGTCTGGTGGTGTGTTTTGGGGTGTCTGTGGCCTTATTATGATTTTAGACTGCCTCTCTGCTAATGGGTGGGGTTGTGTTCCTGTCTTGCTAGTTGTTTGGCACAGGTTGTCCAGTACTGTGGCTTGCTGGTCGTTGAGTGAAGCTGGGTGCTGGTGTTAAGATGGAGGTCTCTGGGAGATTTTCGCCGTTTGATATTTTGTGGAGCTGGGAGGTCTCTTGTGGACCAGTGTCCTGAAGTTGGCTCTCCAACCTCAGAGGCAGAGCCCTGACTCCTGGCTGGAGCACCAAGAGCCTTTCATCCACACGGCTCAGAATAAAAGGGAGAAAAAGTAGAGGGAATTAGTAGAAGTATGAGGAAAGAAAGAAGGAAAGGAGGGAAGGAAGGAGGGAAGGAAGGAAGGAAGGAAGGAAGAAAGAAAGAAAGAAGCAACGAAGGAAGGAAGGCAAGAAGGAACGAAAGGAGGGAGGGAGGGAGGGAGGAAGGAAGGAAGGAAGGAGGGAAAGAAGGAAAAACAGAAAGAAAGAAGATACAGTAAAAATAAAATAAAGTATAATAAAGTTATTGAATTAAAAAATTCTTATTTAGGAAAAAAAAAAGGGACGGATAGAACCTTAGGACAAATGTTGGAAGCAAAGCTATACAGACAAAATCTTACACAGAAGCGTACACATACACCCTCACTAAAAGAGGTAAAGGGGGAAAAATCATAAATCTTGCTGTCAGAGACCACCTCCTCAATTTGGGATGATTCATTGTCTAAAGGAGGGAAGGAAGGAAGGAAAGAAAGAAAGAAAAAGAAAGGACGAAGGTAAAGTATAATAACGTTCTTAAAATTAAAATTGATTATTAAGAAAAAAATTTTAAGAAAAAACCATGAAGGGATAGAACCCTAGGACAAATGGTGGAAGCAAGACTATACAGACAAGATCTCACACAGAAGCATACACATACACATTCACAAAAAGAGGAATAGGGAAAAAAATCATAGATCTTGCTCCCAAAGTCCACCTCCTTAATTTGGGATGATTGGCTGTCTATTCATGTATTCCACAGATGCAGGGTACATCAAGTTGATTGTGGAGCTTTAATCCGCTGCTTCTGAGGCTGCTGGGAGAGATTTCCCTTTCTCTTCTTTGTTCTCACAGCTCACAGGGGCTCAGCTTTGGATTTGGCCCTGCCTCTGCGTGTAGGTCGCTGGAGGGCGTCTGTTTTTTGCTCAGACAGGACGGGGTTAAAGGAGCCGCTGATTCGGGGGTTCTGGCGTACTGAGGCTGGCGGGGAGGGAGGGGCATGGAATGCGGGGCGGGCCTGCGGCGGCAAAGTCTGGCGTGACCCTGCACCAGCCCGAGGCCCGCCGTGCGCTCTCCCGGGGAAGTCGTCCCCGGATCCCGGGAACCCGGCAGTGGCGGGCTGCACAGGCTCCGCGGAAGAGGGGCGTGGAGAGCGACCTGCGCTCGCACACGGGCCCCATGGTGGCGGCAGCAGCAGCCCCAAAGTCTCCCGCCCTCCTCTGGGGTCCGCGCCTCCAGCTGCGGCTTGTGCCCGTCTCTGGAGTCCGCACCCTCAGCCGCGGCTCGCGCCCATCTCTGGGGTCCGCGCCCTCAGCCGCGGCTCGCGCCCGTCTCTGGGGTCCGCGCTTTCAGCCGCGGCTCGTGCCCATCTCTGGGGTCCGCGCTTTCAGCCGCGGCTCGCGCCCGTCTCTGGAGTTCCTTTAAGCAGCATTCTTAAACCCCTCTCCTCAAGCACCAGGAAACAAAGAGGGAAGAAAAAGTCTCTTACGTCTTCGGCAGGTGCAGACTTTTCCCCGGACTCCCTCCCGGCTACCTGTGGTGCACTAACCCCTTCAGGCTATGTTCAAGCCGCCAACCCCAGTCCTCTACCGGTGCTCCGTCCGAAACCGAAACCCGAGCCTCAGAGCCTCAGCTCGCAGCCCCGCCCGCCCCAGCGGGTGAGCAGACAAGCCTCTCGGGCTGGTGAGTCCCGGTCGGCACCAATCCTCTGTGTGGGAATCTCCCCGATTTGCCCTCCGCACCCATTGCTGTGCACTCCTCCGCAGGTTCGAAGCTCTGCCCTCCGCCTCCCGCAGTCTCCGCCCACGAAGGGGCTTCCTAGTGTGTGGAAACTTTTCCTCCTTCACAGCTCCCTCCCACTGGTGCAGGTGCCGTCCCTATCCTTTTGTCTCTGTTTATTCTTTATTTCTTTTGCCCTACCCAGGTACGCGGGGAGTTTCTTGCCTTTTGGGAGGTCTGAGGTCTTCTGCCAGCCTTCAGTAGGTGATCTGTAGGAGTTGTTCCACGTGTAGATGTATTTCTGGTGTATCTGTGGGGAGGAAGGTGATCTCCGCATCTTACTCTTCCACCATCTTCCTGCTCCTGGATCAATCCATAGGTTTTAAGATTCTTACTAGTCAGGTATATTCTTAGGCATTTAATATGGGGTGTAGAGTCCACTTCATTGAGCAAGGAGTAGCTCTTGTCTATTACATATTTGGCTTATGGAACAGTATCTGTGCTAATTTCAATCTCTGGTTTTATGCAGCACCCCAACTCACCTTTCCCCTTAAGCAAGCATAAGTTGGTTTTCTACATTTGAGACACTGTTCTCTTTTGTAATTCAGTTCCTGTGTAGCCAAGTTTACATTCCGTGTATTAGTGATATCTTGTGATGTTTCTTTTTCTGTGTGACTTATTTCACTTAGAATCATCGTACCTGAATCCACTCATTATGCTGCTACGGGCCTGATGACATAGATTTCATTGCTGAGTGATATTGCATTGTACGTAAGTACCACAACTTCTTTATCCATTTTTCGCTTTCTGTGATATTGAGCTTGTACCATAAACGAGGTTCTTGTAAACAGAGCCGTCCCAAACTTTGGGGTGGCTGCGTGTTTTTGATTTTAATTTCCCTAAGCTATAGGACCATAAGTGGGAGTGCCCTAGGCTCTGTTGCTTTGTTTTTTAGATGTTTCAGGAAACTCCATACACTTCTCCCCAGTGGCTGTTGGCAGTTTACATCCCGCCCATCAGCATAACAAGGCTCACAGTTCTCCATGGCCTGTCCTGCATTTCTGGATTTTACACTTTTTCAGATGGCCCTTTTGACCGGCGAGAAGTGAGACTTCATTGTAGTGCAGATTTCCTTTGCAAGCTTGCTTGGTTGGCCAAAAAGGGCGTATGCGTTTTTTCCTGAATATATTCAGGAAAAAACGCTTACGCCCTTTTTGGCCAAGTGCATCATTGTCGACGTTCTGACTCTTCTCCTATGCTTTAAATGCAATTCCAGTGTACCTCCTGAAATCGGTTTCCTGCAATTCTGCCCCGCTTTCAAGTCCTCTTGGCAGCCTTACTTCAGTATATTTTTGGACAATAGCTGTCATTTATAACTCTGCAGGTTTGTGAATTACAGTGCCCCTGAGCTCCTTTCTTCAACTCGCTTTCTTGTGAGCTGGCCGCAACACCGCAGGATTGCTTCAGGCCCTAATCTGGTTCCGGCACGGCACGCTGAGCCTTTGGTTAATTCCTGTTCCTGGTAGGAAATGAGAGTTAAATTTGCCCTTCAGACACCTCCAGCTAGTCTCTCATTGGTTCTCCCTATTCCTGTTCATCTTCCGTAGAAATTGCAAACTGGGCCAAACAGGAGGTTAAAGGCACTGTCTCTCCAAGTCGGGAGAGTGTTAGTAAAGCGTCTGGAATGTTGCACCCGAGTACCAGGGGACGAAAACTGAGACACATTTGAACACATTTCCCGATCACATGGTGGATAATACTCTGGGTTCCACATGCATGTTTTAGCTGAAGGAAGAATCCCTTCATCCTGGAGAGTTGAGACCCATGGAATGGGTACCATGCAATATGACTTCAAAGGGTCTGCATTTGCTCACCGAATCTCACCTATCCTATGAGCCCTATGTGTCCAGCCTTATGTGTCACCTAGCTCTAGGTTTAGATGTTGTAAATCCAGGTTGCATCACAAGCCTTGTATGAATTACTTAAGTATTGCTCTCTATTTCACTGTCATTGTGTTTTGTTTAAGAAATTTATTGTTATTATGGAATTTAGCTGATTTTCACTGCTGCGTTTATGCCACTGTAGACACGCTTGATTCTCTTACGGAGATATATAAATCCATTGGTTTTATGATTCTTACTAGTCAGGTATATTCCCAGGCGTTGACTATGGGGTGTTGAGTCCATTTCGTTGAGCAAGGAGTAGCTCTTGTCTATTACATATTTGACTTATGGAACAGTATCTGTGCTCATTTCAATCTCTGGTTTTATGAGGAACCCCAACTCACCTTTCCCCTTAGCAAGCATAAGTTGGTTTTCTAAATTTGAGACCCTGTTTTGTTTTGTAATTCAGTTCCTGTGTAGCCAAGTTTACATTTCGTGTATTAGTAATATCTTATGATGTTTCTTTTTCTGTGTGACTTATTTCAATTAGAATCATCATACCTGAATCCACTCATTATGCTGCTACGGTCCTGATGACATAGATTTCATTGCGGAGTGATATTGCATTGTACGTAAGTACCACAAATTCTTTATCCATTTTTCGCTTTCTGCGATATTGAACTTGTACCGTAAACGAGGTTCTTGTAAACAGAGCTATCCCAATCTTGGGGTGGCTGTGTCTTTTTGATTTTAATTTCCCTAAGCTATAGGACCATAAGTGGAAGTGCCCTAGGCTCTGTTGCTTTGTTTTTTAGATGTTTCAGGAAACACCATACACTTCCCCAGAGTTGCTGTTGGCAATTTACATCCTGCCCATCGGCATAAGAAGGCTCCCAGTTCTCCATGTCCTGTCCTGCCTTTCTGGATTTTACACTTTTATCAGATGGCCCTTTTGACCGGGGGGAAGTGAGACTTCATTGTAGTGCAGATTCTGTTTGCAAGCTTGCTTGGTTGGCCAAAAAGGGCGTATGCGTTTTTTCCTGAATATATTCAGGAAAAAACGCATACGCCCTTTTTGGCCAAGTGCATCATTGTGGATGTTCTGCCTCTTTTCCTATGCTTTACATGCAATTCGAGTCTACCTCCTGAAATCGGTTTCCTGCAATTCTGCCCCGCTTTCAAGTCCTCTTGGCAGCCTTACTTCAGTATATTTTTGGACGATAGCTGTCATTTATAACTCTGCAGGTTTGTGAATGACAGTGCCCCTGAGCTCCTTTCTTCAACTCGCTTTCTTGTGAGCTGGCCACAACACCGCAGGATTGCTTCAGGCACTAGTGTGGTTCCGGCACGGCATGCTGAGCCTTTGGTTTATTCCTATTCCTGGTAGGAAATGAGAGTTAAATTTGCCCTTCAGACACCTCCAGCTAGTCTCTCATTGGTTCTCCCTATTCCTGTTCATCTTACGCAGAAATTGCAAAATGGGCCAAACAGGAGGTTAAAGGCACTGACTCTCCAAGTCGGGAGAGTGTTAGTAAAGCGCGTGGAATGTTGCACCCGAGTACCATGGGATGAGAACTGAGACATATTGGAACACGTCTCCCGATCACACGGTTGATCATACTCTGGGTTCCACATGCATGTTTTAGCTGAAGGAAGAATCCCTTAAACCTGGAGAGTTGAGACGCGTGGAATGGGTACCATGCAATATGACTTCAAAGGGTCTTCATTTGCTCACCGAACCTCTCCAATCGTATCACTGCTGCGTTTATGCCCCTGTACACACGCTTGATTCTCTTTCAGAGACATAGCAATCCATAGGTTTTAATATACTTACTAATCAGGTACATTCTTAGGCGTTTAATATGGGGTGTTGAATCCATCTCGTTGAGCAAGGAGTAGCTCTTGTATATTACATATTTCGCTTAAGGAACTTTATTTGTGCTCATTTCAATCTCTGGTTTTATGCAGCACCCCAACTCACCTTTCCCCTTAAGCAAGCATAAGTTGGTTTTCTACATTTGAGACCCTGTTCTGTTTTGTAATCCAGTTCCTGTGTAGCCAAGTTTACATTCCGTGTATTAGTGATATCTTATGATGTTTCTTTTTCTGTGTGACTTATTTCAGTTAGAATCATCATACCTGAATCCACTCATTATGCTGCTACGGGCCTGATGACATAGATTTCACTGCTGAGTGATATTGCATTGTACGTAAGTACCACAACTTCTTTATCCATTTTTCACTTTCTGCGATATTGAACTTGTCCGGTAAACGAGGTTCTTGTAAACAGAGCCGTCCCAAACTTTAGGGTCACTGTGTCTTTTTGATTTTAATTTCCCTAAGCTATAGGACCATAAGTGGAAGTGCCCTAGGCTCTGTTGCTTTGTTTTTTGGATTTTTCAGGAAACACCATACACTTCTCCAGAGTGGCTGTTGGCAATTTACATCCCGCCCATCAGCATAACAAGGCTCCCAGTTCTCCATGGCCTGTCCTACCTTTCTGGATTTTACACTTTTTTCAGATGGCCCTTTTGACCGGGGGGCAGTGAGACTTCTTTGTAGTGCAGATTTCCATTGCAAACTTGCTTGGTTGGCCAAAAATTGCGTATGCGTTCTTTCCTGAATATATTCAGGAACAAACTCATACGCCCTTTTTTGCCAAGTGCATCATTGTGGACGTTCTGCCTCTTTTCCTATGCTTTACTTTCAATTCCAGTCTACCTCCTGAAATCGGTTTCCTGCAATTCTGCCCCGCTTTCAAGTCCTCTTGGCAGCCTTACTTCAATATATTTTTGGACGATAGCTGTCATTTATAACTCTGCAGGTTTGTGGATGACAGTGCCCCTGAGCACCTTTCTTCAACTCGCTTTCTTGTGAGCTGGCCGCAACACCGCAGGATTGCTTCAGGCCCTAGTGTGGTTCCGGCATGGCACGCTGAGCCTTTGGTTAATTCCTCTTCCTGGTGGGAAATGAGAGTTCAATTGGCCAGTCCAGACACCTCCAGATAGTCTCACATTGGTTCTCCCTATTCCTGTTCATTTTCCGCAGAAATTGCAAACTGGGCCAAACAGGAGGTTAAAGGCACTGACTCTCCAAGTGGGGAGAGTGTTAGTAAAGCGTCTGGAAAGTTGCACCTGAGTATCAGGGGACGAAAACTGAGACACATTTGAACACGTTTCCCGATCACATGGTGGATCATACTGTGGGTTCCACATGCATGTTTTAGCTGAAGGAAGAATCCCTTCAACCTGGAGAGTTGAGACCCATAGAATGGGTACCATGCAATATGACTTCAAAGGGTCTGCATTTGCTCACCGAACCTCACCAATCCTATCACTGCTGCGTTTATGCCGCTGTACACACGCTTGATTCTCTTTCGGAGACATATAAATCCATAGGTTTTAAGATTTTTACCAGTCAGGTATATTCTTAGGCGTTTAATATGGGGTGTTGAGTCCACTTCGTTGAGCAAGGAGTAGCTCTTGTCTATTACATATTTGGCTTATGGTACGGTATCTGTGCTAATTTCAATCTCTGGTTTTATGCAGCACCCCAACTCACCTTTCCCCTTAAGAAAGCATAAGTTGGTTTTCTACATTTGAGACCCTGTTCTGTTTTGTAATTCAGTTCCTGTGTAGCCAAGTTTAGATTCCATGTATTAGTGGTATCTTATGATGTTTCTTTTTCTGTGTGATTTATTTCACTTAGAATCATCGTACCTGAATCCACTCATTATGCTGCTATGGGCCTGATGACATAGATTTCATTGCTGAGTGATATTGCATTGTACGTAAGTACCACAACTTCTTTATACATTTTTCGCTTTCTGCGATATTAAACTTGTACCGTAAACGAGGTTCTTGTAAACAGAGCCGTCCCAAACTTTGGGGTGGCTGTGTCTTTTTGATTTTAATTTGCCTAAGCTATAGGACCATAAGTGGAAGTGCCCTAGGCTCTCTTGCTTTGTTTTTTAGATGTTTAGGAAACACCATACACTTCTCCAGAGTGGCTGTTGGCAATTTACATCCTGCCCATCAGCATAACAAGGCTCCCAGTTCTCCATGGCCTCTCCTGCCTTTCTGGATTTTACACTTTTTTCACATGGCCCTTTTGAACGGGTGGCAGTGAGACTTCATTGTAGTGCAGATTTCCTTTGCAAGCTTGCTTGGTTGGCCTAAAAGTGCGTATGCGTTTTTTTCTGAATATATTCAGGAAAACACGCATACGCACTTTTTGGCCAAGTGCATCATTGTGGACGTTCTGCCTCTTTTCCTATGCTTTACATGCAATTCCAGTCTACCTCCTGAAATGGGTTTCCTGCCATTCTGACCTGCTTTCAAGTCCTCTTGGCAGCCTTACTTTAATATATTTTTGGACGATAGCCGTCATTTATAACTCTGCAGGTTTTTGAATGACAGTGCCCCTGAGCTCCTTTCTTCAACTCGCTTTCTTGTGAGCTGGCCGCAACACTGCTGGATTGCTTCAGGCCCTAGTGTGGTTCCGGCATGGCACGCTGAGCCTTTGGTTAATTCCTCTTCCTGGTGGGAAATGACAGTTAAATTTGCCCGTCCAGACACCTCTAGCTAGTCTCTCATTGGTTCTCCCTATTCCTGTTCACATTCCACAGAAATTGCAAACTGGGCCAAACAGGAGGTTAAAGGCACTGACTCTCCAAGAGGGGAGAGTGTTTTAAAGCGTCTGGAAAGTTGCGCCCGTGTACCAGGGGACGTAAACTGAGACACATTTGAACACGTTTCCTGATCACACAGTAGATCATACTCTGGGTTCCACATGCATGTTTTAGCTGAAGGAAGAATCCCTTAAACCTGGAGAGTTGAGACCCATGGAAAGTGTACCATGCAATACGACTTCAAAGGGTCTGCATTTGCTCACCGAACCTCACCAATCCTATCACTGCTGCGTTTATGCCGCTGTACACACGCTTGATTCTCTTTAAGAGACATATAAATCCATAGGTTTTAAGGTTCTTACTAGTCAGGTATATTCTTAGGCGTTTAATATGGGGTGTTGAGTCCACTTCGTTGAGCAAGGAGTAGCTCTTGTCTATTACATATTTGGCTTATGGAACGGTATCTGTGCTAATTTCAATCTCTGATTTTATGCAGCACCCCAACTCACCTTCCCCTTTAGCAAGCTTAAGTTGGTTTTCTACATTTGAGACCCTCTTCTGTTTTGTAATTCAGTTCCTGTGTAGCCAAGTTTACATTCCGTGTAGTAGTGATATCTTATGATGTTTCTTTACTCTGTGACTTATTTCACTTAGAATCATCGTACCTGAATCTACTCATTATGCTGCTACGGGCCTAATGACATAGATTTCATTGCTGAGTGATATTGCATTGTACGTAAGTACCACAATTTCTTTATCCATTTTTCGCTTTCTGTGATATTGAAGTTGTACCGTAAAAGAGGTTCTTGTAAACAGAGCCGTCCCAAACTTTTGGGTGGCTGTGTCTTTTTTAATTTAATTTCCCTAAGCTATAGGACCATAAGTGGAAGTGCCCTAGGCTCTGTTGCTTTGTTTTTTAGATGTTTCAGGAAACACCATTCACTTCTCCAGAGTGGCTGTTGGCAATTTACATCCCGCCCATCAGCATAACAAGGCTCACAGTTCTCCATGGCCTGTCCTGCCTTTCTGGATTTTACACTTTTTTCAGATGGCCCTTTTGACCAGGGGGAAGTGAGACTTCATTGTAGTGCAGATTTCGTTTGCAAGCTTGCTTGGTTGGCCAAAAAGGGCGTATGCGTTTTTTCCTGAATATATTCAGGAAAAAACGCATACGCCTTTTTTGGCCAAGTGCATCATTGTGGACGTTCTGCCTCTTTTCGTATGATTTACATGCAATTCCAGTCTACCTCCTGAAATCGGTTTCCTGCAATTCTGCCCCGCTTTCAAGTCCTCTTGGCAGCCTTACTTCAATATATTTTTGGACGATAGCTGTCATTTATAACTCTGCAGGTTTGTGAATTACAGTGCCCCTGAGCTCCTTTCTTCAACTCACTTTCTTGTGAGCTGGCCGCAACACCGCAGGATTGCTTCAGGCCCTAGTGTGGTTCCGGCAAGGCACACTGAGCCTTTGGTTAATTCCTCTTCCTGGTGGGAAATGAGAGTTAAATTTGCCCGTCCAGACACCTCCAGCTAGTCTCTCATTGGTTCTCCCTATTCCTGTTCATCTTACGCAGAAATTGCAAACTGGGCCAAACAGGAGGTTAAAGGCACTGACTCTCCAAGTGGGGAGAGTGTTAGTAAAGCGTCTGGAATGTTGCAACCGAGTACCAGAGGATGAAAACTGAGACACATTTGAACACATTTCCCGATCACACGGTGCATCATACTCTGGGTTCCACATGCATGTTTTAGCTGAAGGAAGAATCCCTTAAACCTGGAGAGTTGAGACCCATGGAATGGGTACCATGCAATATGACTTCAAAGGGTCTGCATTTGCTCACCAAACCTCACCAATCCTATCACTGCTGCATTTATGCCGCTGTACACATGCTTGATTCTCTTTCAGAGACATAGAAATCCATAGGTTTTAAGATTCTTACTAGTCAGGTGTATTCTTAGGCGTTTAATATGGCGTCTTGAGTCCACTTCGTTGAGCAAGGAGTAGCTCTTGTCTATTACATATTTGGCTTATGGAACGGTATGTGTGCTAATTTCAATCTCTGGTTTTATGCAGCACCCCAACTCACCTTTCCCCTTAAGCAAGCATAAGTTGGTTTTCTACATTTGAGACCCTGTTCTGTTTTGTAATTCAGTTCCTGTGTAGCCAAGTTTCCATTCCGTGTAGTAGTGATATCTTATGATGTTTCTTTTTCTGTGTGACTTATTTCATTTAGAATCATCGTACCTGAATCCACTCATTATGGTGCTACGGGCCTGATGACATAGATTTCATTGCTGAGTGATACTGCATTGTATGTAAGTACCACAACTTCTTTATCCATTTTTCGCTTTCTGTGATATTGAACTTGTACAGTAAAAGAGGTTCTTGTAAACAGAACCATCCCAAAATTTGGGGTGGCTCTGTCTTTTTTATTTTAATTACCTAAACTATAGGACCATAAGTGGAAATGCCCTAGGCTCTGTTTCTTTGTTGTTTAGATGTTTCAGGAAACACCATACACTTCTCCAGAGTGGCTGTTGGCAATTTACGTCCCGCCCATCAGCATAACAAGGCTCCCAGTTCTCCATGGCCTGTCCTGCCTTTCTGGATTTTACACTTTTATCACATGGCCCTTTTGACAGGGGGACAGTGAGACATCATTGTAGTGCAGATTTCCTTTGCAAGCTTGCTTGGTTGGCCTAAAAGGGCGTATGCATATTTTCCTGAATATATTCAGGAAAAAACGCATACACACTTTTTGGCCAAGTGCATCATTGTGGACATTCTGTATCTTTTCCTAAGCTTTACATGCAATTCCAGTCTACCTCCTGAAATCGGTTTCCTGCAATTCTGCCCCGCTTTCAAGTCCTCTTGGCAGCCTTACTTCAATATATTTTTGGACGATAGCTGTCATTTATAACTGTGCAGGTTTGTGAATAACACTGCCCCTGAGCTCCTTTCTTCAACTCGCTTTCTTGTGAGCTGGCCGCCACACCGCAGGATTGCTTCAGGCCCTAGTGTGGTTCCGGCATGGCACGCTGAGCCTTTGGTTAATTCCTCTTCCTTATTGGAAATGAGAGTTAAATTTGCCCGTCCAGACACCTCCAGCTAGTCTCTCATTGGTTCTCCCTATTCCTGTTCATTTTCTGCAGAAATTGCAAACTGGGCCAAGCAGGAGGTTAAAGGCACTGACTCTCCAAGTGGGGAGAGTGCTAGTAAAGCGTCTGGAATGTTGCCCCCGAGTAATTGGGGACGAAAACTGAGACACATTTGAACACGTTTCCCAATCACATGGTGGATCATACTCTGGGTTCCACATGCATGTTTTAGCTGAAGGAAGAATCCCTTAAACCTGGAGAGTTGAGACCCATGGAATGGGTACCATGCAGTATGACTTCACAGGATCTGCTTTGCTCACCGAACCTCACCAATCCTATCACTGCTGCGTTTATGCCGCTGTACACACGCTTGATTCTCTTTCGGAGACATGTAAATCCATAGGTTGTAAGATTCTTACTAGTAAGGTATATTCTTAGGCGTTTAATATGGGGTGTTGAGTCCACTTCGTTGAGCAAGGAGTAGCTCTTGTCTATTACATATTTGGCTTATGGAACGGTATCTGTGCTAATTTCAATCTCTGGTTTTAAGCAGCACCCCAACTCACCTTTCCCCTTAAGCAAGCATAAGTTGGTTTTCTACATTTGAGACCCTCTTCTGTTTTGTAATCCAGTTCCTGTGTAGCCAAGTTTACATTCCGTGTATTAGTGATATCTTATGATGTTTCTTTTTCTGTTTGACTTATTTCACTTAGAATCATCGTACCTGAATCCACTCATTATGCTGCTACGGGCCTGATGTCATAGATTTCATTGCTGAGTGATATTGCATTGTACGTAAGTACCACAACTTCTTTATCCATTTTTCGCTTTCTGTGATATTGAACTTGTACCATAAACGAGGTTCTTGTAAACACAGCCATCCCAAACCTTGGGGAGGCTGTGTCTTTTTGATTTTAATTTCCCTAAGCTATAGGACCATAAGTGGAAGTGCCCTAGGCTCTGTTGCTTTGTTTTGTAGATGTTTCAGGAAACACCATACACTTCTCCAGAGTGGCTGTTGGCAATTTACATCCCGCCCATCAGCATAACAAGGCTCCCAGTTCTCCATGGCCTGTCCTGCCTTTCTGGATTTTACACTTTTTTCAGATGGCCCTTTTGACCGGGGGGCAGTGAGACTTCATTGTAGTGTAGATTTCCTTTGCAAGCTTGCTTCGTTGGCCAAAAAGGGCGTATGCGTTTTTTCGTTAATATATTCAGGAAAAAACGCATATGCGCTTTTTGGCCAATTGCATCATTGTGGACGTTCTGCCTCTTTTCCTATGCTTTACATGCAATTCCAGTCTACCTCCTGAAATCGGTTTCCTGCAATTCTTCCCCGCTTTCAAGTCCTCTTGGCAGCCTTACTTCAATATATTTTTGGACGATAGCTGTCATTTATAACTCTGCAGGATTGTGAATTACAGTGCCACTGAGCTCCTTTCTTCAACTCGCTTTCTTGTGAGCTGGCCGCAACACCGCAGGATTGCTTCAGGCCCTAGTGTGCCTCCGGCATGGCACGCTGAGCCTTTGGTTAATTCCTCTTCCTGGTGGGAAATGAGAGATAAATTTGCCCGTCCAGACACCTCCAGCTAGTCTCTCATTGGTTCTCCCTATTCCTGTTCATCTTACGCAGAAATTGCAAACTGGGCCAAACAGGAGGTTAAAGGCACTGAGTCTCCAAGTGGGGAGAGTGTTAGTAAAGCGTCTGGAATGTTGTACCCGAGTACCAGGGGACGAAAACTGACAAACATTTGAACACGTCTCCCGATCACACGGTGGATCATACTCTGGGTTCCACATGCATGTTTTAGCTGAAGGAAGAATCCCTTAAACCTGGAGAGTTGAGACCCATGGAATGGGTACCATGCAATATGACTTCAAAGGGTCTGCATTTGCTCACCGATCCTCACCAATCCTATCACTGCTGCGTTTATGCCGCTGTACACACTCTTGATTCTCTTTCGGAGACATATAAATCCATAGGTTTTAAGATTATTACTAGTCAGATATATACTTAGGCGTTTAATATGGGGTGTTGAGTCCACTTCGTTGAGCAAGGAGTAGCTCTTGTCTATTACATATTTGGCTTATGGAACGGAATCTGTGCTAATTTCAATCTCTGGTTTTATGCAGCACCCCAACTCACCTTTCCCCTTAAGCAAGCATAAGTTGGTTTTCTACATTTGAGACCCTGTTCTGTTTGTAATTCAGTTCCTCTGTAGCCAAGTTTACATTCCGTGTAGTAGTGATATCTTATGATGTTTCTTTTTCTGTGTGACTTATTTCACTTAGAATCATCGTACCTGAATCCACTCATTATGCTGCTACGGGCCTGATGACATAGGTTTCATTGCTGAGTGATATTGCATTGTACGTAAGTACCACAAATTCTTTATCCATTTTTCGCTTTCTGTGATATTGAACTTGTACCGTAAACGAGGTTCTTGTAAACAGAGCCGTCCCAAACTTTGGGGTGGCTGTGTCTTTTTGATTTTAATTTCCCTAAGCTATAGGACCATAAGTGGAAGTGCCCTAGGCTCTGTTGCTTTGTTTTTTAGATGTTTCAGGAAACACCATACACTTCTCCAGAGTGGCTGTTTGCAATTTACATGTCTCCCGTCAGCATAACAAGGCTCCCAGTTCTCCATGGCCTGTCCTGCCTTTCTGGATTTTACACTTTTTTCAGACGGCCCTTTTGACCGGGGGGCAGTGAGACTTCATTGTAGTGCAGGTTACTTTTGCAAGCTTGCTTGGTTGGCCAAAAAGGGCGTATGCGTTTTTTCCTGAATATATTCAGGAATAAACCCATACGCCCTTTTTGGCCAAGTGCATCATTGTGGACGTTCTGCCTCTTTTCCTATGCTTTACATGCAATTCCAGTCTACCTCCTGAAATCGGTTTCCTGCAATTCTGCCCCGCTTTCAAGTCCTCTTGGCAGCCTTACTTCAATATATTTTTGGACAATAGCTGTCATTTATAACTCTGCAGGTTTGTGGATTACAGTGCCCCTGAGCTCCTTTCTTCAACTCGCTTTCTTGTGAGCTGGCCGCAACACCACAGGATTGCTTCAGACCCTAATGTGTTTCCGGCATGGCATGCTGAGCCTTTGGTTAATTCCTCTTCCTGGTGGAAAATGAGAGTTAAATTTGCCCGTCCAGACACCTCCAGCTAGTCTCTCATTGGTTCTCCCTATTCCTGTTCATTTTCCGCAGAAATTGCAAACTGGGTCAAACAGGAGGTTAAAGGCACTGACTCTCCAAGTCGGGAGAGTGTTAATAAAGTGTCTGGAATGTTGCACCCGAGTACCAGGGGATGAGAACTGAGACATATTGGAACACGTCTCCCGATCACACGGTTGATCATACTCTGGGTTCCACATGCATGCTTTAGCTGAAGGAAGAATCCCTTAAACCTGGAGAGTTGAGACCCGTGGAATGGGTACCATGCAATATGACTTCAAAGGGTCTTCATTTGCTCACCGAACCTCTCCAATCCTATCATTGCTGCGTTTATGCCCCTGTACACACGCTTGATTCTCTTTCGGACACATAGCAATCCATAGGTTTTAAGATACTTACTAGTCAGGTACATTCTTAGGCGTTTAATATGGGGTGTTGAGTCCATTTCGTTGAGCAAGGAGTAGCTCTTGTCTATTCCATATTTGGCTTAAGGAACTTTATCTGTGCTCATTTCAATCTCTGGTTTTATGCAGCACCCCAACTCACCTCTCCCCTTAAGCAAGCATAAGTTGGTTTTCTAAATTTGAGACCCTGTTCTCTTTTGTAATCCAGTTCCTGTGTAGCCAAGTTTACATTCCGTGTATTAGTGATATCTTATGATGTTTCTTTTTCTTGTGACTTATTTCTGATAGAATCATCATACCTGAATCCACTCATTATGCTGCTACGGGCCTAATGAAATAGATTTCTTTGCTGAGTGATATTGCATTGTACGTAAGTACGACAACTTCTTTAACCATTTTTTACTTTCTGTGATATTGAACTTGTACCGTAAACGAGGTTCTTGTAAACAGAGCAATCCCAAACTTTGGGGTGGCTGTGTCTTTTTGTTTTTAATTTCCCTAAGCTACAGGACCATAAGTGGAAGTGCCCTAGGCTCTGTTGCTTTGTTTTAGATGTTCCAGGAAACACCATAGACTTCTCCTGAGTGGCTGTTGGCAATTTACATCCCGCCCATCAGCATAACAAGGTTCCCAATTCTCCATGGCCTGTCCTGCATTTCTGGATTTTACACTTTCTTCAGATGGCCCTTTTCACTGCGGGGAAGTGAGACTTCCTTGTAGTGCAGATTTCCTTTGCAAGATTGCTTGGTTGGCCAAAGAGGGCGTATGCTTTTTTTCCTGAATATATTCAGGAAAAAACGCATACGCCCTTTTTGGCGAAGTGCATCATTGTCGACGTTCTGCCTCTTTTCCTATGCTTTAAATGCAATTCCAGTCTACCTCCTGAAATCGGTTTCCTGCAATTCTGGCCCGCTTTCAAGTCCTCTTGTCAGCCTTACTTCAGTATATTTTTGGATGATAGCTGTCATTTATAACTCTGCAGGTTTGTGAATTACAGTGCCCCTGAGCTCCTTTCTTCAACTCGCTTTCTTGTGAGCCTGCCGCAACGCCGCAGGATTGCTTCAGGCCCTAATCTGTTTCCGGCACAGCACGCTGAGCCTTTGGTTAATTCGTCTTCCTGGTGGGAAATGAGAGATAAATTTGCCCGTTCAGACACCTCCAGCTAGTCTCTCATTGGTTCTCCCTATTCCTGTTCATCTTCCGCGGAATTTGCAAACTGGGCCAAACAGGAGGTTAAAGGAACTGACTCTCCAAGTCAGGAGAGTGTTAGTAAAGCGTCTGGAATGTTGCACCCGAGTACCAGGGGATGAGAACTGAGACATACTGGAACACGTCTCCCGATCACACGGTTGATCATACTCTGGGTTCCACATGCATGTTTACCTCAAGGAAGAGTCCCTTAAACCTTGAGAGTTGAGACCCGTGGAATGGGTACCATGCAGTATGACTTCAAAGGGTCTTCATTTGCTCACCGAACCTCTCCAATCCTATCACTGCTGCGTTTATGCCCCTGTACACACGCTTGATTCTCTTTCGGAGACATAGCGATTCATAGGTTTTAAGATACTTACTAGTCAGATACATTCTTAGGCGTTTAATATGGGGTGTTGAGTCCATCTCGTTCAGCAAGGAGTAGCTCTTGTCTATTACACATTTGGCTTAAGGAACTTTATCTGTGATCATTTCAATCTCTGGTTTTATGCACCACCTCAACTCACCTTTCCCCTTAAGCAAGCATAAGTTGGTTTTCTAAATTTGAGACCCTCTTCTGTTTTGTAATTCAGTTAGTGTGTAGCCAAGTTTACATTCCGTGTAGTAGTGATATCTTATGATGTTTCTTTTTCTGTGTGACTTATTTCAGTTAGAATCATCATACCTGAATCCACTCATTATGCTGCTACGGGCCTGATGACATAGATGTCATTGCTGAGGGATATTGCATTGTACGTAAATACCACAACATCTTTATCCTTTTTTCGCTTTCTGTGATATTGAACTTGTACCGTAAACGAGGTTCTTGTAAACAGAGCCATCCGAAACTTTGTGGTGGCTGTGTCTTTTTGATTTTAATTTCCCTAAGCTATAGGTCCATAAGTGGAAGTGCCCTAGGCTCTGTTGCTTTGTTTTTTAGATGTTTCAGGAAACACCATACACTTCTCCCTAGTGGCTGTTGGCAATTTACATCCGGCCCATCAGCATAACAAGGCTCCCAGTTCTCCATGGCCAGTCCTGCCTTTCTGGATTTTACACTTTTTTCAGATGGCCCTTTTGACCGGGGGGAAGTGAGACCTCATTGGAGTGCAGATTTCCTTTGCAAGCTTGCTTGGTTGGCCAAAAAGTGCGTATGTGTTTTTTCCTGAATATATTCAGGAAAAAACGCATACGCACTTTTTGGCCAAGTGCATCATTGTCCACATTCTGCCTCTTTTCCTATGCTTTAAATGCAATTCCAGTCTACCTCCTGAAATCGGTTTCCTGCAATTCTGCCCCGCTTTCAAGTCCTCTTGGCAGCCTTACTTCAGTATATTTTTGGACGATAGCTGTCATTTATAACTCTGCAGGTTTGTGAATTAGAGTGCCCCTGAGCTCCTTTCTTCAACTCGCTTTCTTGTGAGCTGGCCGCAACACCGCAGGATTGCTTCAGGCCGTAATCTGGTTCCGGCATGGAACGCTGAGCCTTTGGTTAATTCCTCTTCCTGGTTGGAAATGAGAGTTAAATTTGCCCGTCCAGACACCTCCAGCTAGTCTCTCATTGGTTCTCCCTATTCCTGTTCATCTTCTGCAGAAATTTCAAACTGGGCCAAACAGGAAGTTAAAGGCACTGACTCTCCAAGTCGGGAGAGGGTTAGTAAAGTATCTGGAATGTTGCACCCGAGTACCAGGGGACGAGAACTGAGATATATTGGCACACCTCTCCCGATCACACGGTTGATCATACTCTGGGTTCCACATGCATGTTTTAGCTGAAGGAAGAATCCCTTAAACCTGGAGAGTTGAGACCCGTGGAATGGGTACCATGTAATATGACTTCAAACGGTCTTCGTTTGCTCACCGAACCTCTCCAATCTTATCACTGCTGCGTTTATGCCCCTGTACACATGCTTGATTCTCTTTCGGAGACATAGCAATCCATAGGTTTTAAGATACTTACTAGTCAGGTACATTCTTAGTCTTTTAATATGGGGTGTTGAGTCCATTTCGTTGAGCAAGGAGTAGCTCTTGTCTATTACATATTTGGCTTAAGGAACTTTATCTGTGCTCATTTCAATGTCTGGTTTTATGCAGCACCCCAACTCACCTTTCCCCTTAAGCAAGCATAAGTTGGTTTTCTAAATTTGAGACCCTGTTCTCTTTTGTAATCCAGTTCCTGTGTATCCAAGTTTAAACTCCGTGTATTAGTGTTATCTTATGATGTTTCTTTTTCTGTGTGACTTATTTCAGTTAGAATCATCATACCTGAATCCAGTCTGTGCTTTACAGGCCTGATGACATAGATTTCATTGCTGAGTGATATTACATTGTACGTAAGTACCACAAATTCTTTATCCATTTTTCACTTTCTGCGATATTGAACTTGTACCGTGAATGAGGTTCTTGTAAACAGAGCTGTCCCAAACTTTTGGGTGGCTGTGTCTTTTTGATTTTAATTTCCCTAAGTTATAGGACCATAAGTGGAAGTGCCCTAGGCTCTGTTGCTTTGTTTTTTAGATGTTTCAGGAAACACCATACACTTCTCCAGAGTGGCTGTTGGCAATTTACATCCCGCCCTTCAGCATAACAAAGCTCCCAGTTCTCCATAGCCTGTCCTGCCTTTCTGGATTTTACACTTTTTTCAGATGGCCCTCTTGACCGGGGGGAAGTGAGACTTCATTGTAGTGTGATTTCTTTTGCAAGCTTGCATGGTTGGCCAAGAAGTGTGTATGCGTTTTTTCCTGAATATGTTCAGGAAAAAACGCATACGCCCTTTTTGGCCAAGTGCATCATTGTGGACGTTCTGCCTCTTTTCCTATGCTTTAAATGCAATTCCAGTCCATCTCCTGAAATTGGATTCCTGCAATTCTGCCCCGCTTTCAAGTCCTCTTGGCAGGCTTACTTCAGTATATTTTTGGATGATAGCTGTCATTTATAACTCTGCAGGTTTGTGAATTACAGTGCCCCTGAGCTCCTTTCTTCAACTCGCTTTCTTGTGAGCTGGCCGCAACACCACATGATTGCTTCAGGCCCTAATCTGGTTCTGGCACGGCACGCTGAGCCTTTGGTTAATTCCTCTTCCTGGTGGGAAATGAGAGTTAAATTTGCCCGTCCAGACACCTCCAGCTAGTCTCTCATTGGTCCTCCCTATTCCTGTTCATCTTCCGCAGAAATTGCAAACTGGGCCAAACAGGAGGTTAAAGGCACTGACTCTCCAAGTCGGGAGAGTGTTAGTAAAGCATCTGGAATGTTGCACCCGAGTACCAGGGAAAGAAAACTGAGACATATTTGAACACGTCTCCTGATAACACGGTTGATCATACTCTGGGTTCCACATGCATGTTTCAGCTGAAGGAAGAATCCCTTAAACCTGGAAAGTTGAGACCCGTGGAATGGGTACCATGCAATATGAATTCAAAGGGTCTTCATTTGCTCACCGAACCTCTCCAATCCTATCACTGCTGCGATTATGGCCCTGTACTCACGCTTGATTCTCTTTCAGAGACATAGCAATCCATAGGTTTTAAGATACTTACTAGTCAGGTACATTATTAGGCGTTTAATATGGGGTTTTGAGTCCATTTCGTTGAGCAAGGAGTAGCTCTTGTCTATTTCATATTTGGCTTAAGGAACTTTATCTGTGCTCATTTCAATCTCTGGTTTTCTGCAGCACCCCAACTCACCTTTCCCCTTAAGCAAGCATAAGTTGGTTTTCTACATTTGAGACCCTGTTCTGTTTTGTAATCCAGTTCCTGTGTAGCCAAGTTTACATTCCGTGTATTAGTGATATCTTATGATGTTTCTTTTTCTGTGTGACTTATTTCAGTTAGAATCATCATACCTGAATCCACTGTATTCTGCTACGGGCCTGATGACATAGATTTCATTGCTGAGTGATATTGCATTGTACGTAAGTACCACAACTTCTTTATCCATTTTTCGCTTCCTGCGATATAGAACGTGTACCGTAAATGAGGTTCTTGTACACAGAGCCGTCCCAAACTTTGGGGTGGCTGTGTCTTTTTGATTTTCATTTCCCTAAGTTATAGGACCATAAGTGGAATTGACCTAGGCTCTGTTGCTTTGTTTTTTAGATGTTTCATAAAACGCCATACACTTCTCCCCAGTGGCTGTTTGCAATTTACATCCCGCCCATCAGCATAACAAGGCTCCCAGTTCTCCATGGCCTGTTCTGTCTTTCTGGATTTTACACTTTTTTCAGATGGCCGTTTTGACCGGGGGGAAGTGAGACTTCATTGTAGTGCAGATTTCCTTTGTAAGCTTGCTTGGTTGGCCAAAAAGGGCGTATGCGTTTTTTCCTGAATATATTCAGGATAAAACACATACGCCCTTTTTGGCCAAGTGCATCATTGTGGACGTTCTGCCTCATTTCCTATGCTTTAAATGCAATTCCAGTCTACCTCCCGATATCGGTTTCCTGCAATTCTGCCCCACTTTCAAGTCCTCTTGGCAGCCTTACTTCAGTATATTTTTGGATGATAGCTGTCATTTATAACTCTGCAGGTTTGTGAATTACAGTGCCCTGAGCTCCTTTCTTCAACTCGCTTTCTTGTGAGCTGGCCGCAACACCGCAGGATTGCTTCAGGCCCTAATCTGCTTCCGGCACGGCACGCTGAGCCTTTGGTTAATTCCTCTTCCTGGTGGGAAATGAGAGTTAAATTTGCCCGTCCAGACACCTCCAGCTAGTCTCTCATTGGTTCTCCCTATTCCTGTTCATCTTCCGCAGAAATTGCAAACTGGGCCAAACAGGAGTTTAAAGGCACTGACTCTCCAAGTCTGGAGAGTGTTAGTAAAGTGTCTGGAATGTTGCACCCGAGTACCAGGCGACGAGAACTAAGACATATTGGAACATGTCTCCCGATCACACGGTTGATCATACTCTGGGTTCCACATGCATGTTTTAGCTGAAGGAAGAATCCCTTAAACCTGGAGCGTTGAGACCCGTGGAATGGGTACCATGCAATATGATTTCAAAGGGTCTTCATTTGCTCACCGAACCTCTCCAATCCTATCACTGCTGCGTTTATGCCCCTGTACACATGCTTGATTCTCTTTCGGAGACATAGCAATCCATAGGTTTAAGGATACTTACTAGTCAGGTACATTCTTAGGCGTTTAATATGGGGTGTTGAGTCCATTTCGTTGAGCAAGGAGTAGCTCTTGTCTATTCCATATTTGGCTTAAGGAACTTTATCTGTGCTCATTTCAATCTCTGGTTTTATGCAGCACCCCAACTTACCTTTGCCCTTAAGCAAGCATAAGTTGGTTTTCTAAATTTGAGACCCTGTTCTGTTTTGTAATTCAGTTCCTGCGTAGCCAAGTTTACATTTGTATTAGTGATATCTTATGACGTTTCTTTTTCTGTGTGACTTATTTCAGTTAGAATCATCATACCTGAATCCACTCATTATGCTGCTACGGGCCTGATGACATAGATTTCTTTGCTGAGTGATATTGCATTGTACGTAAGTACCACAAATTCTTTATCTATTTTTCACTTTCTGCGATATTGAACTTGTACCGTAAACGAGGTTCTTGTAAACAGAGCCGTCCCAAATTGTGGGGTGGCTGTGTCTTTTTCATTTTAATTTCCCTAAGCTATAGGACCATAAGTGGAAGTGCCCTAGGCTCTGTTGCTTTGTTTTTTAGATGTTTTCAGAAACACCATACACTTCTCCGGAGTGGCTGTTGGCAATTTACATCCCGCCCATCAGCATAACAAGGCTCCCAGTTCTCCATGGCCTGTCCTGCCTTTGTGGATTTTATACTTTTTTCAGATGGTCCTTTTGACCGGGGGGAAGTGAGACTTCATTGTAGTGCAGATTTCCTGTGCAAGCTTGCTTGGTTGGCCGAAAAGGGCGTATGCGTTTTTTCCTGAGTATATTCAGGATAAAGCGCATACGCCCTTTTTGGCCAAGTGCATCATTGTGGACGTTCTGCCTCTTTTCCTATGCTTTAAATGCAATTCCAGTCTACCTCCTGAAATCGGTTTCCTGCAATTCTGCCCCGCTTTCAAGTCCTCTTGGCAGCCTTACTTCAGTATATTTTTGGACGATAGCTGTCATTTATAACTCTGCAGGTTTGTGAATTACAGTGCCCTGAGCTCCTTTCTTCAACTCGCTTTCTTGTGAGCTGGCCGCAACACCGCAGGAATGCTTCAGGCCCTAATCTGCTTCCGGCACGGCACGCTGAGCCTTTGGTTAATTCCTCTTCCTGGTGGGAAATGAGAGTTAAATTTGCCCGTCCAGACACCTCCAGCTAGTCTCTCATTGGTTTTCCCTATTCCTGTTCATCTTCCACAGAAATTGCAAACTGGGCCAAACAGGAGGTTAAAGGCACTGACTCTCCAAGTCGGGAGAGTGTTAGTAAAGCGTCTGGAATGTTGCACCCGAGTACCAGGGGACGAGAACTGAGACATATTTGAACACGTCTCCCGATCACACGGTTGATCATACTCTGAGTTCCACATGCATGTTTTAGCTGAAGGAAGAATCCCTTAACGTGGAGAGTTGAGACCCGTGGAATGGGTACCATGCAATATGACTTCAAAGGGTCTTCATTTGCTCACCGAACCTCTCCAATCCTATCACGGCCGCGTTTATGCCCCTGTACACACGCTTGATTCTCTTTCAGAGACATAGCAATCCATAGGTTTTAAGATACTTACTAGTCAGGTACATACTTAGGGGTTTAATATGGGATGTTGAGTCCATCTCGTTGAGCAAGGAGTAGCTCTTGTCTATTCCATATTTGGCTTAAGGAACTTTATCTGTGCTCATTTCAATCTCTGATTTTATGCAACACCCCAACTTACCTTTGCCCTTAAGGAAGCATAAGTTGGTTTTCTAAATTTGAGACACTGTTCTGTTTTGTAATTCAGTTCCTGTGTAGCCAAGTTTACATTCCGTGTATTAGTGATATCTTATGATGTTTCTTTTTCTGTGTGACTTATTTCAGTTAGAATCATCATACCTGAATCCACTGTATGCTGCTACGGGCCTGATGACATAGATTTCATTGCTGAGTGACATTGCATTGTACGTAAGTACCACAACTTCTTTATCCATTTTTCGCTTTCTGCGATATAGAACTTGTACCGTAAACAAGGTTCTTGTACACAGAGCCGTCCCAAACTTTGGGGTGGCTGTGTCTTTTTGATTTTCATTTCCCTAAGTTATAGGACCATAAGTGGAATTGACCTAGGCTCTGTTGCTTTGTTTTTTAGATGTTTCATAAAACACCATACACTTCTCCCCAGTGGCTGTTTGCAATTTACATCCCGCCCATCAGCAAAACAAGGCTCCCAGTTCTCCATGGCCTGTCCTGCCTTTCTGGATTTTACACTTTTTTCAGATGGCCCTTTTGACCGGGGGGAAGTGAGACTTCATTGTAGTGCAGATTTCCTTTGTAAGCTTGCTTGGTTGGCCAAAAAGGGCGTATGCGTTTTTTCCTGAATATATTCAGGATAAAACGCATACGCCCTTTTTGGCCAAGTGCATCATTGTGGACGTTCTGCCTCATTTCCTATGCTTTAAAAGCAGTTCCAGTCTACCTCCCGATATCGGTTTCCTGCAATTCTGCCCCACTTTCAAGTCCTCTTGGCAGCCTTACTTCAGTATATTTTTGGATGATAGCTGTCATTTATAACTCTGCAGGTTTGTGAATTACAGTGCCCTGAGCTCCTTTCTTCAACTCGCTTTCTTGTGAGCTGGCCGCAACATCGCAGGATTGCTTCAGGCCCTAATCTGCTTCCGGCACGGCACGCTGAGCCTTTGGTTAATTCCTCTTCCTGGTGGGAAATGAGAGTTAAATTTGCCCGTCCAGACACCTCCACCTAGTCTCTCATTGGTTCTCCCTATTCCTGTTCATCTTCCGCAGAAATTGCAAACTGGGCCAAACAGGAGGTTAAAGGCACTGACTCTCCAAGTCGGGAGAGTGTTAGTAAAGTGTCTGGAATGTTGCACCCGAGTACCAGGCGACGAGAACTAAGACATATTGGAACATGTCTCCCTGTCACACGGTTGATCATACTCTGGGTTCCACATGCATGTTTTAGCTGAAGGAAGAATCCCTTAAACCTGGAGCGTTGAGACCCGTGGAATGGGTACCATGCAATATGATTTCAAAGCGTCTTCGTTTGCTCACCGAACCTCTCCAATCCTATCACTGCTGCGTTTATGCCCCTGTACACATGCTTGATTCTCTTTCGGAGACATAGCAATCCATAGGTTTAAGGATACTTACTAGTCAGGTACATTCTTAGGCGTTTAATATGGGGTGTTGAGTCCATTTCGTTGAGCAAGGAGTAGCTCTTGTCTATTCCATATTTGGCTTAAGGAACTTTATCTGTGCTCATTTCAATCTCTGATTTTATGCAACACCCCAACTTACCTTTGCCCTTAAGCAAGCATAAGTTGGTTTTCTAAATTTGAGACCCTGTTCTGTTTTGTAATTCAGTTCCTGCGTAGCCAAGTTTACATTTGTATTAGTGATATCTTATGACGTTTCTATTTCTGTGTGACTTATTTCAGTTAAAATCATCATACCTGAATCCACTCATTATGCTGCTACGGGCCTGATGACATAGATTTCATTGCTGAGTGATATTGCATTGTACGTAAGTACCACAACTTCTTTATCCATTTTTCACTTTCTGTGATATTGAACTTGTACCGTAAACGAGGTTCCTGTAAACAGAGCCGTCCCAAACTTTGGGGTGGCTGTGTCTTTTTGATTTTAATTTCCCTAAGCTATAGGACCATAAGTGGAAGTGCCCTAGGCTCTGTTGCTTTGTTTCTTAGATGTTTCAGGAAACACCATACACTTCTCCCGAGTGGCTGTTGGCAATTTACATCCCGCCCATCAGCATAACAAGGTTCCCAGTTCTCCATGACCTGTCCTGCCTTTCTGGATTTTACGCTTTTTTCAGATGGCCCTTTTGACCGGGGGGAAGTGTGACTTCATTGTAGTGCAGATTTCCTTTGCAAGCTTGCTTGGTTGGCCAAAAAGTACGTATGCATTTTTTCCTGAATATATTCAGGATAAAACGCATACGCCCTTTTTGGCCAAGTGCATCATTGTGGACGTTCTGCCTCTTTTAGTATGCTTTCAATGCAATTCCAGTCTACCTCCTGAAATCGATTTCATGCAATTCTGCCCCGCTTTCAAGTCCTCTTGGCAGCCTTACTTCAGTATATTTTTGGACGATAGCTGTCATTTATAACTCTGCAGGTTTGTGAATTACAGTGCCCCTCAGCTCCTTTCTTCAACTTGCTTTCTTGTGAGCTGGCCGCAACACCGCAGGATTGCTTCAGGTTCTAATCTGGATCCGGCACGGAAGGCTGAGCCTTTGGTTAATTCCTCTTCCTTGTGGGAAATGAGAATTAAATTTGCCCGTCCAGACACCCCCAGCTAGTCTCCATTGTTTCTCCCTATTCCTGTTCATCTTCCGCAGAAATTGCAAACTGGTCCAAACAGGAGGTTAAAGGCACTGACTCTCCAAGTCGGGAGAGTGTTAGTAAAGCGTCTGGAATGTTGCACCCAAGTACCAGGGGACAAGAACTGAGCCATATTTGAACACGTCTCCCGATCCCACAGTTGATCATACTCTGGGTTCCACATGCATGTTTTAGCTGAAGGAAGAATCCCTTAAACCTGGAGCGTTGAGACCCGTGGAATGGGTACCATGCAATATGAATTCAAAGGGTCTTCATTTGCTCACCGAACCTCTCCAATCCTATCACTGCTGCGTTTATGCCCCTGTACACACGCTTGATTCTCTTTTGGAGACAGAGCGATCCATAGGTTTTAAGATACTTACTAGACAGGTACATTCTTAGGCGTTTAATATGGGGTGCTGAGTCCATCTTGTTGAGCAAGGAGTAGCTCTTGTCTATTACATATTTGGCTTAAAGAACTTTATCTGTGCTCATTTCAATCTCTGGTTTTATGCAGCACCCCAACTCACCTTTCCCCTTAAGCAAGCATAAGTTGGTTTTCTAAATTTGAGAACTTATTCTGTTTTGTAACTCTGTTCCTGTGTAGCAAGTTTACATTCCGTGTATTAGTGATATCTTATGATGTTTCTTTTTCTGTGTGACTTATTTCAGTTAGAATCATCATACCTGAATCCACTCATTATGCTGCTACGGGCCTGATGACATAGATGTCATTGCTGAGTGATATTGCATTGTACGTAAGTACCACAACTTCTTTATCCATTTTTCACTTTCTGCGATATTGAACTTGTACCATAAACGAGGTTCTTGTAAACAGAGCCATCCCAAACTTTCGGGTGGCTGTGTCTTTTTGATTTTAATTTCCCTAAGCTATAGGACCATAAGTGGAAGTGCCCTAGGCTCTGTTGCTTTGTTTTTTAGATGTTTCAGGAAACACCATACACTTCTCCCGAGTGGCTGTTGGCAAATTACCTCCCGCCCATCAGCATAACAAGGCTCCCAGTTCTCCATTGCCTGTCGTGCCTTTCTGTATTTTA
The DNA here is from genome assembly GCF_937001465.1 of Orcinus orca. NCBI lineage: Eukaryota > Metazoa > Chordata > Mammalia > Artiodactyla > Delphinidae > Orcinus > Orcinus orca. The sequence goes on from NC_064559.1 coordinate 69,189,760, forward strand.
CACTTTTTTCAGATGGCCCTTTTGACAGGGGGGAAGTGAGACTTCATTGTAGTGCAGATTTCCTTTGCAAGCTTGCTTGGTTGGCCAAAAAGCGCGTATGCGTTTTTTTCCTGAATATATTCAGGAAAAAACGCATACGCCCTTTTTGGCCAAGTGCATCATTGTGGACGTTCTGCCTCTTTTCCTATGCTTTAAATGCAATTCCTGTCTACCTCCTGAAATAGGTTTCCTGCAATTCTGCCTTGCTTTCAATGCTCTTCATAGCCTTACCTCAATATAGTTTTTGAAAATAGTTGGCCTTTATAACTCTGCACGTTTTTGAATTGCAGTGGACCTTAGCTCCATTTTTCAGCTCATATTTTTGTGATCTTGCCTCATAACCACAGGATTCCTTCAGGCCCTATTCTTCTTCTGGGGCACCTTGCTGTGCCTTTGGTTTATTCTTCTTACTGATGTGAAATTAGAGTGACATGTGCCCATTGAAACCGCTACAGCTTGTTTCTCACTGGTTCCCCCTATTCGCATTCATCCTCCGCACTAACTGCAGACTGTGCGATACCAGAACTTAAAGGCATTGACTCTCCATGTGGGGATGTTGTTAGTAAAGCGGCTGGAATGTCGATCCGGAGCCCCAGGAGAGGAAAAATGAGGTGCGTTTTAGAAACCTTTCCCGATCATATGGTATACCAGTCGCTGGGTTTCCCAAGCATGGTTTAGCTGTAGGAAGATTCCCTTCAACCTGGATTGTTGGGACCCTTGGAATGAGTAGCATGAAGTATTGCATTAAACTTTTGGCAGTTGCTCACCAAAGCTCACCAATCCTCTCAGCCCCAAGTGTCCAGCCTTATGTCTTATCCAGCTGTGGGTTTATATGTGGTCAATCCAGGTTGCATCACAGCCCCTGAGCAAATTTTGTAAGAATTTTTCTCTCTTTCATTGTTTCTGCGTTTTCTTTTTAAAATTTATTTCTATAATGGGGTTTAGCTCATTTTCACTGCTGTGTTTGTGCCGCTCTGCACACACTTGATTCCCTTATGGAGATATATCAATACATGGGTTTTAAGAATCTTATTACTCAGATATATTTCTCTGCGGTGTATAGGGTGTGTTGAGGCCAGTTCATTGAGCAAGGTGTAGATCTTGTCTAATATCTATTTGGTTTATTGAACGGTATCTGTGCTAATTTCAAACTCTGGTTTTATGCATCACCCCACCTCTCCTTTCCCCTTAAGCTGACATAAGTGTGTTTTCTACATGTGAGACACTGTTCTGTTCTGTAATTCATTTCTTGTGCAGCCATATTTACCCTCCCTCTATAAGTGATATCTTATGATATGTTTCTTTTTCTGTTTGACTTATTTCAAGTAGTATTATCGGACCTAAATCCACTCTTTATCCTTCTACTAGCCTTATTACATTGATTTCATGGTGAAGAGATATTCCATTGTACATAAGTACCACATCTTCTTTATCCATTGTTCTCTTTCCTGGGATATTTAAGGTGTACTGAAGTTGAGGTTCTTGTAAACAGAGTAGCCCTAAACTGTGGTGTGCTTGTGTCTTGTTGATTTTTAGACTTCCCTAGATATATTCCCATGATTGGAAGTGTCCTATGCTCTGTAGCTCTGTTTTTTAGATGATTTAGGAACCACCATACACTTCTCCAGAGTGGCTCTCGGCAGTTCACACACTGCCCATCAGCGTATAAAGGCTCCCTGTTCTCCATGGCCTGTCCTGCATTTCTGGTTTTTACAATTTTTTAGGATGGCCCTTTTGACCAGTGGGAAATGAGACTTCTTTGTTGTGCACATTTGCATTGCTTGCTTGCTTCATTGCCCATAAAGTGCGTATGCGTTTTTTCCTGGATATAATCAGGAAAAACGCATACGCCCTTTTGGGCCAACTGCATCATTGTCGAAATTCTGCCGCTTTTCATGTGCTTTAAAGACGAGTCCAATCTATCTCTTGAAATCTGTTTCTTGCAATTCTGTCTTGCATTCAGATCCTCTTCTTTGTCTTACCTCAACATAGTTTTGGACATTAGTTTTCATTTATAACTCTGCAGGTTTGTGAATTGCAGTGACCCTGAGCTCCATTTTTTAAGTTGCTCTTTTGTGAGCTGGCCTCAAACCCGCAGGATTGCTTCAGGCCCTATTTTGGCTCCGGCGAGGCAGGCTGAGCCTTTTTTCAATTCTTATTCTTAATGGGAAATTAGAGTGATATGTGCCCGTCCAAACCCCTACAACTATTCTCTCATTGGTTCCCCCTCTTCCCGTTCATCCTCCTCACAATTTGCAAAATGTGTGAAACAGAAGTTTAAATGTGCTGATTCTCCAAGTGGGGAGATTCTAAGTAACGTGGCTGGAATGGTGAACAGGAGCACCAGTAGAGGATAAATGAGCTGCATTTTAGACACATCTCCCGATCACATGGTGTACAGTCCTCTGGGTTTTCCATGCATGTTTTAGCTGTAGGAAGATCCCTTGAACCTGCAGATTTGGGACCCATTGAATGGGTACCAGGTAGTATTACTTTAAAGGGTGTGCATTTCCTCACCCAACCTCACATTTCTCTTAGTGCAAACAGTTTCCAGCCTTATGTCTCATCCTGCTGTGGGTATAGATGTGTTTAATCCATGTTGCATCACCGTCCCTGAGGAAAAGTTGTAAGAGGTTTTCTCTGTCTCTCTGTCGTTTATTTTTTTCAATTTGTTACTATATTGGTTACAGCTGATTTTCAAAGCTCTGTTTCTTGCTGCTGTACATCCATTTGATTCACGTACAGAGAGACATCAGTAAATTCTTTTTCAGATTCTTACCAGTCGTATATATTCTTTTCCGGTGACTTGAGTGTGCTGAGTGCAGTTCTTTTAGCTACCGTGTAGGCTTTGTTGATTATCAGTTTGGTATTTGGAATGGTATCTTTGCTAATTTCAACCTCCTGGATGATGCCTCACCCCTCCCCACCTTTCCCGTTTAGCAGCCTTATGCGTGTTTTCTACATATTTGACTATGTTTTTGTTTTGTAATTTATTTCATGTGTAGCCATTTTGGATTCCACCTTTAAGTGATATCTTATGACATGTGTCTTTTTCTTTTTGAATTATGTCACTTAGAATGATCATACGTAACTCCTCCGGAGTTGTTACAACTGGCCATAGTTCATTGATTTCCAGGCTGAATAATATTCCACTCTACCTAAGTACCACATCTCTATCCATTTTTTCCCTCCAGAGACATTTAAGTTATATCCTAGTCGAGGATCTTTTAAACAGAGAGGGGGTAAACATTGGGGTGCCTGTGTCCTCTCGATTTTTGTTTTTCCCAAGATATACGCCCATGAGTGCAAGTGCCCTATGCTCTGTAGCTCATTTTTTAGATGCTTTAGTAAACACAATACACTTCTCCAGAATGGCCGTTGGCAATATACATTTCCACTATAAGTCTCACAGGGCTCCCTCTTCTCCTTGCCCTGTCCTGCATTTCTGTTGTTTACGCTTTATGAGGATGGCTCTTCTGACTGATGCGAAGTGATATCTTTTGTAGTATTGACTTCCAGTGCCCACCTGTTTGCTTGGCTAAAAAAGTGTATGCTCTTTTCTTGAATATATACAGAAAAAAACGCATACACCCTTTTTGGCCAACTGCAATGTTGGCAATGTTCAGCTCCTTTTCTCGTGCTTAATGGCGAGTCCTTTCTACCTCCTCAGATCCCTTTCCTGCCATTCTCCCTTGCTTACAAGTCCTTTTCTCTGACTTTCCTCAAGACATTTTTCAGTGATGGATATTTTCAACTCTGCAGTTTCGTGAATTTTACTGCCCCTGAGTTCCATTGTTCAACTTGTGTTTATGGGAACTGGCCACAAAGCAGCGGGATTTCCTCAAGCCCTATACTGTTTCCATGGGCAACCCTAGCCTTTGGTCAATTCGTCTTCCTGATTGGAAATTAGAGTGACATGTGCCTGTCTGAACACCTAGGACTTGTCTCTCATTGTTCCTCATCCTTCCGCTTCATCCTCTGGACAAATTCCAAACTGTACGCAACAGGATGTTGACAGTGCTGACATCTCCAAGTGGGGAGACTGTTAGTAAGGACGCTGGAGGGGTGAACCTGAGCACCAGGAGATGAGGAGATGAGATGCCTTTTCCAAACTCTTCCCGATCAGATGGTATACCATCCTCTGGGTGTGACAGACATGTTTTAGCAGTAGGAAGAGTCCCATTCATGTAAGGAGAACACCAGGGCTTTTTCAAAATCAGTGTCTGCCCGAAACCCAAACTGGAGAATTTTTTAAGCTACGGCTACACATATGTTCATTAAGGGCCTGGGGAAGTAAGCAGAGTCCAAACTTTAGATGATTGAAGTCTTCAGGGTCAGAAGCACTCACCACCAGCTTCCCTTAGGTTACACTTTAACTGTCATTGATAGATGACAATGACAATAAAAATATCTATTCTTTTCCAGATTATTTCCCCTTATAGCTTATTGCAAAATATTGAGTGTAGTTCCCTGTGCTATACAGTAGTTCCTTGTTGATGATCTATTTTATACATAGCAGTGTGTATGTGTTAATCCCAAACTGTTAATTTATCCCTCCTCCCACCTTTCCCCTTTGGTAATAATAAATGTTAAGATTTTATACTTCTCAGAAATGGGGGAGCTGAAAGAGAGGTATCATTTTCAATGGAAAAGCATTTAAAACAAGATTGAAGCTTTAACCAAGATTATTAGATGTACATCCTTGGAAAGAAATCACTTCATTTCTCTAATATTGACCTGACAAATAAGACAAACCTTTTCACTGAACTTGCTGATAATAAAGTGATGGAAATATCAAATGGAAGTGTTAGAAACATCTTATTTTACCCGAGCCTTATACACTGTTCTATGTTAACTACAGTTTGGCTCACACATCTGTTCATTGAGGTTACAATAGTCTCAATTTCTGTTACTGATCCTCCAGAGTGGACCCCAACAAGTGTCCCCCTGCCCAGTGTCATTGGGGCCAACAGATCGAGACTGAGTTTGGTTCACAAGCAAAGGAAACTTTATATTTTGATCAGAGAATGGAGAGGTGAGAGCATGCACTACCCTGTGGGCTGTGGGCTGGGCTGTTGTGTAGAGATCCTGTCAGAGTCAGTGGGAGGGAGGGGGCGGAGCTCTCAAGGGCCGGGTTGGCTGCAGCTCAGGCTCTATATCGTGGAGTCTGCACTGGGCCCCAGGAGCTGAGGTGTCGTCCCAGCCATTCTGCACTAGGAAATCTGGTCTGAAGTGCCGGGTGTGGAACCTCTGCATGCGGGACCCTAGGAGCACATGAAATTAGACAAAGCACAAAGGATAAAAAAGGTTAGACTTGACTTTATTGCCCAGATTCTATTTTTATCTTCCAGGGATTTTTAATGGGCTTTGCTGGGGACAAACCCCTCCTCTGCCTTTTGTCCCGTTCCTCATTCTTGGAGTGCTGAGGGTGCAGACCCTTCTTCTGTAACTGCTGAGTGCTGAGTTGGGAGCCCTCATACCCGGGGGCGAGGGTCAGGGCTTCTCCCCAGCAGCCTCCAGGTGACGTTGATTGTCCCCAGGCCCCCTGCCTCCCTGCTCGTCCACCTGAGCACCAGCATTGGAAGTGTTATAGATTCTAATGACCTTTAAGGGTCCAGGAAAGAGATGTGCAGAGACGCTGTGGGGGCCGGTTTCACCCCGCCCCACATTTGTTCGGCCACCTTAGGCTGACCGTTTCTGCCAGCCTAGATGCTCTGACCAGTAGTCTGCGCTTTCTTCAATTAGGCCCCTGAATTAATGTACAAACAGCACCAGGTGTCAGAGCCCTGCCTGCTCAACTCCCAGACAGTCCAGGGTCAGTGGTGATCAAGGACCATGATGGCCACTGAGTCAACAGCCTTTTGAAGTAAACAGGAGTCCAGCTGGTCTTATTGGCCACCATCATCACGGTGTCTGTAGGCTTTTCTATGGTGACAGTGTGATATACGGTTCCCCCGCCAAGATTATTAGCTCCCCTCTGGGTGCAGTATGTCCTGCAAGCAGTAGTCTACTCCTTTGGGACACACTCTTGTTGTTTTATGAGAGAAACTCCAGGTCAAGTGATGTTCACATGAGTCGTCATGGTGCCCTGTTGCCCCCGGTTATCTCTCTGGATGTTGGAGTTGGAGGGCCTCCTCACTCGAGGTTGGTGTGCCCACGGAGTGAACCCTGCAACTTCAGGGCATGGTTGGTGGTTAGGATCACCACGTGGGGTCCTTTTCCCTTAGGAGGGAGGTGGCCTTTTGGGCTGCTGATTTCCAGGTTTTTAGATACCGCCAGTATCTTGGCCAGATGTGGCAGTGGGCCAAGCCCCTTGGTGCCCGTAGTTTATCCTACCTGGATGGCATTCTTGCATTGTTCCATTTCAAGTGGTCCCAGTTTTTGCACTAATTCTCCAATGGCGATTCACCTTTCACCGGGAATGTAAAGGTCAAAGGGTTTAGCTCAATTAGGGAGTTCCAGGGCAAGGGTCTGAATTGACTGCTCTTTCCATTCTTGAAAGGCCACTTCTGGATTCTATTCAAAAGGATCATCATCTTTTCCTTTCAGTGTTTCATATAGAGGCCCAGCTAGTAGACTGTAGTTAGGGATCCAGAAGCAGCAAACCCTGGCCTCCCCAGGAACACCTAAGCTGTCTTCTAGTTTTAGAAAGGGGTAAGGCTGAAAATGGTTTCTTCCCTTTCCTGGGATGGGCTTCTCCGACCTTCTGTGAGAATGAAGCCCAGGCAGGTCACCGCAGTCTGTGATATTTGAGCTTTTTCTTGGACAACTTCTATCCTTTATTGGCTTGGTAGTTCAGAGGCCTCCTTAGTAGGGCTGGTGATCAGAATGTCGTCTTCGTACTGAAGGAGGGTTTCCTTTCCCAGAGGTAGAACTTTTAGGTCTTTAGCTAAGCTTTCCCCAAAGATGGTGTGGGAATATTTGCACCCTTGGGGCAAGACGGCCCGGAAGTATTGTTTTAGTTGTATGTTGAGTCCTGCCACTCACAAGCCAAAATTTCTTGTGACTCTGGGACTAATGGAATACAAAAGAAGGCATCATTGAAGACTAATACAGAATACCATGTCCTGGTGGTTGGCCGAATGACCAGCAGGGTGTAGGAATTAGGAGCAGCTGGAGGTATATCCTCGGTGGCTTCACTGACTGTCCTGACATCCTTTACCAGGTCCCCAGCAGCCCATGGGGCTCTCGTGGTCAGACCAATCCCAGAATATGGAGCTCACCTGGGCAGGTACCCCACCCCCACCCCAGCCCACGGGGCTCTCGTGGTCAGGCCCCTCCCAGGATACAGAGCTACCCTTGCAGGTACCGTGGCAGGACTGGGCACACAGGAACCGTGCACATAGCCCTCATTGCAGAGCACCCCCAGCTCACCTGTCGCTCAGAGCTGACACAGAGCACCTCAGAGCAGGACTTGAACTAACAAACAGCAGCTGCGACAGGTCTGTGACCCTGGGCATCACTCTGTGCGGCCTCCCTCCACCTGGTCTTCCAGAGACTTCCACTGCACCCGGGGCACCAGGCCTCTGTCTCCAACCACCACCCACCCCTCCTCTCCCTGACTCCTGGGTTCCTCTCATTAGGAGAGGGTTTTCTTGAAGTTGTCTCCCACTCATGGGCCAGATAAAATGATTAGAAAACAAGCCAAAGCTGCAGCCCCTTGTCTATCCTGACTCTCAGGAGCCCACACCTGTTCCTTGGACCTGGCCGGTTCAGTAAGTTCCATTTTCTGCAACTGTGAGCCCCTGAGGGATGATGATTGGCTGACCTGGGCAGCCTTACCGTGCTGGCCAGCCCTCCCCAGGTGTGCCTGGGTTGAGATCAATATAAATACCACTCCAGGCAGCAAGAGGCCCTGCAGCCGTGCCTGACGCCATTTTCTCTGCCCTGTCAGCAGTCTCGGGGCTGGGCTGGTGGGAGGGAGTGAGAGGCCATGGCTTTGTGGGTGGCCCAGTGTGAGTGGGTCTCTGCTGGACTTTCTGCAGCAGTTGCCAGGCTGCCACCTGCTAAAGAAGAGGATGTGTCACCCATACCTGCTGCTGGAATTTCTCCCTGGGCAGAGGTGAGGAAGGAAAAAAGCAGTGGGGGCAGGGACAGGACGGGTATCTCAGGCAGGGAAATGGAAATCTTCCAGAAGAGCACCCAGGGCCAGGACCATCCTGGCTGGCCTGCAGGCACCAAGTCGGCCGGCATGCTGTCACTCGTGTGGCTCTATGGCCCTTCCTCTAGGCTTTCAAGTCCTTGTATATATTCAGGTGTTTTACCTGGGACGGGTGGGAATAGTTCAGCAGCAACTGGCCTGGGGCTCAGCTCACGTTTACTCACAGATGCCTCGGCACGGTGCCCCAGCTTTGCAATGAGGACGCTTGTTGCATGGGTGCTGCTGGCTGAATGGGAGACGATTCCCCACCACTGACCAACTTCAGAATTGTTTACAACTGGAGCAAGTGCCCTGATACGGTTTTCCTCTGTGGAACTGGTGGGTTCTGTGTTTTTTTTCTCTTTTTCGTTTTTGGTTCAAGGTAGATTTTATTCCTCTTTTTTGTATTTACAGATATAAGCATGGAAATAATTTATTCATATAAATACATGTATGTGAAGGGAATAATTGTTTTTTCTGTTTTATTTTTTAAATTTTATTTCTTTTTAATTTTGAATTTTATTTTATATTTTTATACAGCAGGTTCTTATTGGTTATCTATTTTATACATATAAATGTATACATGCCAATCCCAGTCTCTCAACTCCTCCCACCACCACCCCCCCAACAGCTTTCCCCCCTTGTTGTCCATACGTTTGTTGTCTACATCTGTTGCTCTATTTATGCCTTGCAAAATGGTTAATCTGTACAGTTTTTCTAGGTTCCACATATATGCATGAATATACAAGATTTGTTTTTCTCTTTCTGACTTACTTCACTCTGTATGACAGTCTCTAGATCCATCGACGTCTCTACAAATGACCTAATTTCATTCCTTTTCATGGCTTAGTAATATTCCATTTTATATATGTACCACAGCTTTATGCATTCGTCTGTCTGTGGGCATTTAGGTTGCTTCCATTACCTTGATATTGTAAAGAGTGATACAATGAACATTGCGGTGAATGTCTCTTTTTGATTTATGGTTTTGTCTGGGTATATGTCCAGAACTGGGATTGCTGTATCATATGGTAATTCTACTGTTAGTTTCTTAAGAAACTCCATATTGTTCTCCATAGTGACTGTATCAATTTATATTCCCAACAATAGTGGAAGAGGGTTCCTTTTCTCCACACATTTCCAGCATTTTTTGTTTGTAGATTTTCTGATGATGCCCATTCTACCAGGTGTGAGGTGATACCTCATTGTTGAGTCCATTTTGTTGAGCAAGGGGTAGGTCTTGTCTATTACATATTTAGCTTATGGAACGGTATCTGTGCTAATTTCAAACTCTGCTTTTATACAGCACCACAACTCACCTTCCCCCTTAAGCTAGCATAAGTTGGTTTTCTAAACATGAGACCCTGTTCTGTTTTGTAATTCAGTTCATGTGTAACCAAGTTCACATTCCATGAATTAGTGATACCTTATGATGTTTCTTTTTCTGTGTGACTTTTTTCACTTAGAATCACCGTGCCTCAATCCACTCATTATGCTGGTACGGGCCTGGTGACATAGTTTTCATTGCTGAGAGGTATTCTGTTGTACGTAAGTACCGCAATTTCTTCATCCATTATTTGCTCTCTGGCATATTTAACTTGTGCTGAAGAAGAGGTTCCTGTAAAAGAGCCGTCCCAAATTTTGCAGTGGCTGTGTCTTTTTTATTTTAATTTCCCTAAGCTATAGGACCATAAGTGGAAGTGCCCTAGGCTCTGTTGCTTTGTTTTTTAGATGTTTCAGGAAACACCATACACTTCTCCCGAGTGGCTGTTGGCAATTTACATCCCGCCCATCAGCATAACAAGGCTCCCAGTTCTCCATGGCCTGTCCTGCCTTTCTGGATTTTACACTTTTTTCAGATGGCCCTTTTGACTGGGGGAAGTGAGACTTCATTGTAGTGCAGATTTCCTTTGCAAGCTTGCTTGGTTGGCCAAAAACGGCGTATGCGTTTTCTCCTGAATATATTCAGGAGAAAACGCATACGCCCTTTTTGTCCAAGTGCATCATTGTGGACGTTCTGCCTCTTTTCCTATGCTTCAAATGCAATTCCAGTCTACCTCCTGAAATCGGGTTCCTGCAATTCTGCCCAACTTTCAAGTCCTCTTTGCAGCCTTCCTTCAGTATATTTTTGGACGATAGCTGTCATTTATAACTCTGCAGGTTTCTGAATTACAGTGCCCCTGAGCTCCTTTCTTCAACTCGCTTTCTTGTGAGCTGCCAGGAACACCGCAGGATTGATTCAGGCCCTAATCTGGTTCCGCCATGGCATGCTGAGCCTTTGGTTAATTCCTCTTCCTGGTCGGAAATGAGAGTTAAATTTGCCCGTCCAGACACCTCCAGCTAGTCTCTCATTGGTTCTCCCTATTCCTGTTCATCTTCCGCAGAAATTGCAAACTGGGCCAAACAGGAGGTTAAAGGCACTGACTCTCCAACTCGGGAGAGTGTTAGTGAAGCATCTGGAATGTTGCACCCAAGTACCAGGTGACAAGAAATGAGACATATTTGAACACGTCTCAGGATCACACGGTTGATCATACTCTGGGTTCCACATGCGTGTTTTAGCTGAAGGAAGAATCCCTTAAACCTGGAGAGTTGAGACCCGTGGAATAGGTACCATGCAATATGACTTCAAAGGGTCTTCATTTGCTCACTGAACCTCTCTAATCATATCACTGCTGCGTTTTTGCCCCTGTACACATGCTTGATTCACTTTCGGAGCCATAGCGATCCATAGGTTTTAAGATACTTACTAGTAGGGTACATTCTTAGGCGTTTAATATGGGGTGTTGAGTCCATTTCGTTCAGCAAGGAGTAGCTCTCGTCTGTTACATATTTGGCTTAAGGAACTTTATCTGTGCTCATTTCAATCTCTGGTTTTATGCAACACCCCAACTCACCTTTCCCCTTAAGCAAGCATAAGTTGGTTTTCTAAATTTGATACCCTGTTCTCTTTTGTATTCCAGTTCCTGTGTAGCCAAGTTTACATTCCGTGTATTAGTGATATCTTATGATGTTTCTTTTTCTGTGTGACTTATTTCAGTTAGAATCATCATACCTGAATCCACTCATTATGCTGCTACGGGCCTGATGACATAGATTTCATTGCTGAGTGATATTGCATTGTACGTAAGTACCAAAATTTCTTTATCCATTTTTCACTTTCTGCGATATTGAACTAGTCCCGTAAACGAGTTTCTTGTAAACAGAGCCGTCCCAAACTTTGGGGTGGCTGTGTCTTTTCGATTTTAATTTCCCTAAGCTATAGGGCCATAAGTGGAAGTGCCCTAGGCTCTGTTGCTGTGTTGTCTAGATGTTTCAGGAAACACCATACACTTCTCCCGAGTGGCTGTTGGCAATATACATCCCGCCCATCAGCATAACAAGGCTCCCAGTTCTCCATGGCCTGTCCTGCCTTTCTGGATTTTACACTTTTTTCAGATGGCCCTTTTGACCGGTGGGAAGTGAGACTTCATTGTAGTGCAGATTTCCTTTGCAAGCTTGCTTGCTTGGCCAAAAAGGGCGAATGCGTTTTTTCCTGTATATATTCAGGAAAAAACGCATACGCCCTTTTTGGCCAAGTGCATCATTGTCGACGTTCTGCCTCTTTTCCTATGCTTTAAATGCAATTCCACTCTACCTCCTGAAATCGGTTTCCTGCAATTCTGCCCCGCTTTCAAGTCCTCTTGGCAGCCTTACTTCAGTATATTTTTGGATGATAGCTGTGATTTATAACTCTGCAGGTTTGTGAATTACAGTGCCCTGAGCTCCTTTCTTCAACTCGCTTTCTTGTGAGCTGGCCGCAACACCGCAGGATTGCTTCAGGCCCTAATCTGCTTCCGGCACGGCACGCTGAGCCTTCGGTTAATTCCTCTTCCTGGTGGGAAATGAGAGTTAAATTTGCCCGTCCAGACACCTCCAGCTAGTCTCTCATTGGTTCTCCCTATTCCTGTTCATCTTCCGCAGAAATTGCAAACTGGGCCAAACAGGAGTTTAAAGGCACTGACTCTCCAAGTCGGGAGAGTGTTAGTGAAGCATCTGGAATGTTGCACCCGAGTACCAGGGGATGAGAACTGAGACATATTTGAACACGTCTCCCGATCACACGGTTGATCATACTCTGGGTTCCACATGCATGCTTTAGCTGAAGGAAGAATCTCTTAAACCTGGAGAGTTGAGACCCGTGGAATGGGTACCATGCAATATGACTTCAAAGTGTCTTCATTTGCTCACCGAAACTCTCTAATCCTATCACTGCTGCATTTATGGCCCTGTACACACGCTTGATTCTCTTTCGGAGACATAGCGCTCCATAGGTTTTAAGATACTTACTAGTCAGGTACATTCTTAGGCATTTAATATGGGGTGTTGAGTCCATTTCGTTGAGCAAGGAGTATCTCTTGTCTATTATATATTTGGCTTAAGGAACTTTATCTGTGCTCATTTCAATCTCTGGTTTTATGCAGCACCCCAACTCACCTTTCCCCTTAAGCAAGGATAAGTTGGTTTTCTAAATATGAGACCCTGTTCTCTTTTGTAATCCAGTTCATGTATAGCCAAGTTTACATTCCGTGTATTAGTGATATCTTATGATGTTTCTTTTTCTGTGTGACTTATTTCAGTTAGAATCATCATACCTGAATCCACTCATTATGCTGCTACAGGCCTGATGACATAGATTTCATTGCTGAGTGATATTGCATTGTACGTAAGTACCACAACTTCTTTATCCATTTTTCGCTTTATGCGATATTGAAGTTGTACCGTAAACGAGGTTCTTGTAAACAGAGCCGTCCCAAACTTTGGGGTGGCTGTGTCTTTTTGATTTTAATTTCCTTAAGCTATAGGACCATAAGTGGAAGTGCCCTAGGCTCTGTTGCTTTGTTTTTTAGATGTTTCAGGAAACACCATACACTTCTCCCGAGTGGCTGTTGGCAATATACATCCCGCCCATCAGCATAACAAGGCTCCCAGTTCTCCATGGCCTGTCCTGCCTTTCTGGATTTTACACTTTTTTCAGTTGGCCCTTTTGACCGGGGGGAAGTGAGACTTCATTGTAGTGCAGATTTCCTTTGCAAGCTTGCTTGGTTGGCCACAAAGGGCGTATGCGTTTTTTCCTGAATATATTCAGGAAAAAACGCATACGCCCTTTTTGGCCAAGTGCATCATTGTGGACATTCTGCCTGCTTTCCTATGCTTTAAATGCAATTCCAGTGTACCTCCTGAAATTGGTTTCCTGCAATTCTGCCCCGCTTTCAAGTCCTCTTTGCAGCCTTACTTCAGTATATTTTTGGACGATAGCTGTCATTTATAACTCTGCAGGTTTGTGAATTACAGTGCCCCTGAGTTCCTTTCTTCAACTCGCTTTCTTGTGAGCTGGCCACAACACCGCAGGATTGCTTCAGGCCCTAATCTGGTTCCGGCATGGCACGCTGAGCCTTTGGTTAATTCCTCTTCCTGGTGGGAAATGAGAGTTAAATTTGCCCGTCCAGACACCTCCAGCTAGTCTCTCATTGGTTCTCCCTATTCTTGTTCATCTTCCGCAGAAATTGCAAACTGGGCCAAACAGGAGGTTAAAGGCACTGACTCTCCAAGTCAGGAGAGTGTTAGTAAAGCGTCTGGAATGTGGCACCCGAGTACCAGGGGACGAGAACTGAGACATATTTGAACACGTCTCCCGATCACACGGTTGATCATACTCTGGGTTCCACATGCATGTTTTAGCTGAAGGAAGAATCCCTTAAACCTGGAGAGTTGAGACCCGTGGAATGGATACCATGCAATATGACTTCAAAGGGTCTTCATTTGCTCACCGAACCTCTCCAATCCTATCACTGCTGCGTTTATGCCCCTGTACACACGCTTGATTCTCTTTTGGAGACATAGCGATCGATAGGTTTTAAGATACTTACTAGTCAGGTACATTTTTAGGCGTTTAATATGGGATGTTGAGTCCATTTCGTTGAGCAAGGAGTAGCTCTTGTCTATTCCATATTTGGCTTAAGGAACTTTATCTGTGCTCATTTCAATCTCTGGTTTTATGCAGCACCCCAACTCACCTTTCCCCTTAAGCAAGCATAAGTTGGTTTTCTAAATTTGAGACCCTGTTCTGTTTTGTAATTCACTTCCTGTGTAGCCAAGTTTACATTCCGTGTATTAGTGATATCTTATGATGTTTCTTTTTCTGTGTGACTTATTTCAGTTACAATCATCATACCTGAATCCACTCATTATGCTGCTACGGGCCTGATGACATAGATTTCATTGCTGAGTGATATTGCATTGTACGTAAGTACCACAACTTCTTTATCCATTTTTCGCTTTCTGCGATATTGAACTTGTACCGTGAACGAGGTTCTTGTAAACAGAGCCGTCCCAAACTTTGGGGTGGCTGTGTCTTTTTGATTTTAATTTCCCTAAGCTATAGGACCATATGTGGAAGTGCCCTAGGCTCTGTTGCTTTGTTTTTTAGATGTTTCAGGAAACACCATACACTTCTCCCAAGTGGCTGTTGGCAATTTACATCCTGCCCATCAGCATAACAAGGTTCCCAGTTCTCCATGGCCTGTCCTGCCTTTCTGGATTTTACACTTTTTTCAGATGGCCCTTTTGACCGGGGGCAAGTGAGACTTCATTGTAGTGCAGATATCCTTTGCAAGCTTGCTTGGTTGGCCAAAAAGGGCGTATGCGTTTTTTCGTGAATATATTCAGGAAAAAACGCATACGCCCTTTTTGGCCAAGTGCATCATTGTGGACGTTCTGCCTGCTTTCCTATGCTTTAAATGCAATTCCAGTCTACCTCCTGAAATCGGTTTCCTGCAATTCTGGCCCGCTTTCAAGTCCTCTTGGCAGCCTTACTTCAGTATATTTTTGGACGATAGCTGTCATTTATAACTCTGCAGGTTTCTGAATTACAGTGCCCCTGAGCTCCTTTCTTAAACTCGCCTTCTTGTGAGCTGGCCGCAACACCGCAGGATTGCTTCAGGCCCTAATCTGGTTCCGGCATGGCACGCTGAGCCTTTGGATAATTCCTCTTCCTGGTGGGAAATGAGAGTTAAATTTGCCCGTCCACACACCTCCAGCTAGTCTCTCATTGGTTCTCACTATTCCTGTACATCTTCCGCGGAATTTGCAAACTGGGTCAAACAGGAGGTTAAAGGCACTGAGTCTCCAAGTCGGGAGAGTTTTAGTAAAGCGTCTGGAATGTTGCACCCGAGTACCAGGGTATGAGAACTGAGAAATATTTGAACATGACTCCCGATCACACGGTTGATCATACTCTGGGTCCCACATGCATGTTTCAGCTGAAGGAAGAATCCCTTAAACCTGGAGAGTTGAGACCTGTGGAATGGGTACCATGCAATATGAATTCAAAGGGTCTTCATTTGCTCACCGAACCTCTCCAATCCTATCACTGCTGCGTTTATGCCCCTGTACACACACTTGATTCTCTTTCGGAGACATAGCAATCCATAGGTTTTAAGATACTTACTAGTCAGATACATTCTTAGGCTTTTACTATGGGGTGTTGAGTCCATTTCGTTGAGCAAGGAGTAGCTCTTGTCTATTCCATATTTGGCTTAAGGAACTTTATCTGTGCTCATTTCAATCTCCGGTTTTATGCAGCACCCCAACTCATCTTTCCCCTTAAGCAAACATAAGTTGGTTTTCTAAATTTGAGACCCTGTTCTGTTTTGTAATCCAGTTCCTGTGTAGCCAAGTTTATATTCCGTGTATTAGTGATATCTTATGATGTTTCTTTTTCTGTGTGACTTATTTCAGTTAGAATCATCATACCTGAATCCACTCATTATGCTACTACAGGCCTGATGACATAGATTTCATTGCTGAGTGATATTGCATTGTACGTAAGTACCACAAATTCTTTATCCATTTTTCACTTTCTGCGATATTGAACTTGTACCGTAAACAAGGTTCTTGTAAACAGAGCCATCCCAAACTTTGGGGTGGCTGTGTCTTTTTGATTTTAATTTCCCTAAGCTATAGGGCTATAAGAGGAAGTGCCCTAGGCTCTGTTGCTTTGTTTTCTAGATGTTTCAGGAAACACCATACACTTCTTCCCTGTGGCTGTGGGCAATTTACATCCCGCCCATCAGCAAAACAAGGCTCCCAGTTCTCCATGGCCTGTCCTGCCTTTCTGGATTTTACACTTTTTTCAGATGGCCCTTTTGACGGGGGGAAGTGAGACTTCATTGTAGTGCAGATTTCCTTTGCAAGCTTGCTTGGTTGGCCAAAAAGGGCGTATGCGTTTTTTCCTGAATATATTCAGGAAAAAATGCATATGCCCTTTTTGACCAAGTGCATCATTGTGGACGTTTTGCCTCTTTTCCTATGCTTTAAATGCAATTCCAGTCTACCTCCTGAAATCGGTTTCCTGCAATTCTGCCCCGCTTTCAAGTCCTCTTGGCAGCCTTACTTCAGTATATTTTTGGACGATAGCTGTCATTTATAACTCTGCAGGTTTGTGAATTACAGTGCCCCTGAGCTCCTTTCTTCAACTCGCTTTCTTGTGAGCTGGCCGCAACATCGCAGGATTGCTTCAGGCCCTAATCTGGTTCCGGTACGGCCCGCTGAGCCTTTGGTTAATTCCTCTAACTGGTGGGAAATGAGAGTTAAATTTGCCCGTCCAGACACCTCCAGCTAGTCTCTCATTGGTTCTCCCTATTCCTGTTCATCTTCCACAGAAATTGCAAACTGGGCCAAACAGGAGGTTAAAGGCACTGACTCTCCAAGTCGGGAGAGTGTTAATAAAGTGTCTGGAATGTTGCACCCGAGTACCAGGGGATGAGAACTGAGACATATTGGAACACGTCTCCCGATCACACGGTTGATCATACTCTGGGTTCCATATGCATGCTTTAGCTGAAGGAAGAATTCCTTAAACCTGGAGAGTTGAGACCCGTGGAATGGGTACCATGCAATATGACTTCAAAGGGTCTTCATTTGCTCACCGAACCTCTCCAATCCTATCATTGCTGCGTTTATGCCCCTGTACACACGCTTGATTCTCTTTCAGAGACATAGCAATCCATAGGTTTTAAGATACTTACTAGTCAGGTACATTCTTAGGCGTTTAATATGGGGTGTTGAGTCCATTTCGTTGAGCAAGGAGTAGCTCTTGTGTATTACATATTTGGCTTAAGGAACTTTATCTGTGCTCATTTCAATCTCTGGTTTTATGCAGCACCCCAACTCACCTTTCCCCTTAAGCAAGGATAAGTTGGTTTTCTAAATTTGAGACCCTGTTCTGTTTTGTAATCCAGTTCCTGTGTAGCCAAGTTTACATTCCGTGTATTAGTGATATCTTATGATGTTTCTTTTTCTGTGTGACTTATTTCAGTTAGAATCATCATACCTGAATCCACTCATTATGCTGCTACGGGCCTGATGACATAGATTTCATTGCTGAGTGATATTGCATTGTACGTAAGTACCACAACTTCTTTATCCATTTTTCACTTTCTGCGATATTGAACTTGTCCCGTAAAAGAGTTTCTTGTAAACAGAGCCGTCCCAAACTTTGGGGTGGCTGTGTCTTTTTGATTTTAATTTCCCTAAGCTATAGGACCATAAGTGGAAGTGCCCTAGGCTCTGTTGCTTTGTTTTTTAGATGTTTCAGGAAACAGCATACACTTCTCCAGAGTGGTTGTTGGCAATATACATCCCGCCCATCAGCATAACAAGGCTCACAGTTCTCCATGGCCTGTCCTGCCTTTCTGGATTTTACACTTTTTTCAGATGGCCCTTTTGACCGGGGGGAATTGAGACTTCATTGTAGTGCAGATTTCCTTTGCAAGCTTGCTTGGTTGGCCAAAAAGGGCGTATGCGTTTTTTCCTGAATATATTCAGGAAAAACCGCATACGCCCTTTTTGGCCAAGTGCATCATTGTCGACGTTCAGCCTCTTTTCCTATGCTTTAAATGCAATTCCAGTGTACCTCCTGAAATCGGTTTCCTGTAATTCTGCCCCGCTTTCAAGTCCTCTTGTCAGGCTTACTTCAGTATATTTTTGGACGATAGCTGTCATTTATATCTCTGCAGGTTTGTGAATTACAGTGCCCCTGAGCTCCTTTCTTCAACTCGCTTTCTTGTGAGCTGGCCGCAACACTGCAGGATTGCTTCAGGTCCTAATCTGGTTCCGGCACGGCAGGCTGAGCCTTTGGTTAATTCCTCTTCCTGGTGGGAAATGACAGTTAAATTTGCCCGTCCAGACACCTCCAGCTAGTCTCTCATTGGTTCTCCCTATTCCTGTTCACCTTCCGCCGAAATTGCAAACTGGGCCAAACAGGAGGTTAAAGGCACTGACTCTCCAAGTCGGGAGAGTGTTAGTAAAGTGTCTGGAATGTTGCACCCGAGTACTAGGGGTTGAGAACTGAGACATATTGGAACAAGTCTCCCGATCACATGGTTGATCATACCCTGGGTTCCACATGCATGTTTTAGCTGAAGGAAGAATCCCTTAAACCTGGAGAGTTGAGACCCGTGGAATGGGTACCATGCAATATGACTTCAAAGGGTCTTCATTTGCTCACCGAACCTCTCCAATCCTATCACTGCTGCGTTTATGCCCCTGTACACACGCTTGATTCTCTTTCGGAGACATAGCAATCTATAGCTTTTAAGATACTTACTAGTCAGGTACATTCTTAGGCGTTTAATATGGGGTGTTGAGTCCATTTCGTTGAGCAAGGAGTAGCTCTTGTATATTCCATATTTGGCTTAAGGAACTTTATTTGTGCTCATTTCAATCTCTGGTTTTATGCAGCACCCCAACTCACCTTTCCCCTTAAGCAAGCATAAGTTGGTTTTCTAAATTTGAGACCCTGTTCTGTTTTGTAATCCAGTTCCTGTGTACCCAAGTTTACATTCCGTGTATTAATGATATCTTATGATGTTTCTTTTTCTGTGTGACTTATTTCAGTTAGAATCATCATACCTGAATCCACTCATTATGCTGCTACGGGCCTGATGACATAGATTTCATTGCTGAGTGATATTGCATTGTACGTAAGTACCACAACTTCTTTATCCATTTTTCGCTTTCTGCGATATTGAACTTGTCCCGTAAACGAGGTTCTTGTAAACAGAGCCGTCCCAAACTTTGGGGTGGCTGTGTCTTTTTGATTTTAATTGCCCTAAGCTATAGGACCATAAGTGGAAGTGCCCTAGGCTCTGTTGCTTTGTTTTTTAGATGTTTCAGGAAACACCATACACTTCTCCCGAGTGGCTGTTGGCAATTTACATCCCGCCCATCAGCATAACAAGGCTCCCAGTTCTCCATGGCCTGTCCTGCCTTTCTGGATTTTACACTTTTTTCAGATGGCCCTTTTGACCGGGGGCAAGTGAGACTTCATTGTAGTGCAGATATCCTTTGCAAGCTTGCTTGGTTGGCCAAAAAGGGCGTATGCGTTTTTTCCTGAATATATTCAGGAAAAACCGCATACGCCCTTTTTGGCCAAGTGCATCATTGTCGACGTTCTGCCTCTTTTCCTATGCTTTAAATGCAATTCCAGTGTACCTCCTGAAATCGGTTTCCTGTAATTCTGCCCCGCTTTCAAGTCCTCTTGGCAGGCTTACTTCAGTATATTTTTGGACGATAGCTGTCATTTATATCTCTGCAGGTTTGTGAATTACAGTGCCCCTGAGCTCCTTTCTTCAACTCGCTTTCTTGTGAGCTGGCCGCAACACCGCAGGATTGCTTCAGGTCCTAATCTGGTTCCGGCACGGCAGGCTGAGCCTTTGGTTAATTCCTCTTCCTGGTGGGAAATGAGAGTTAAATTTGCCCGTCCAGACACCTCCAGCTAGTCTCTCATTGGTTCTCCCTGTTCCTGTTCATCTTCCGCAGAAATTGCAAACTAGCCCAACAGGAGGTTAAAGGCACTGACTCTCCAAGTCGGGAGAGTGTTAGTAAAGCGTCTGGAATGTTGCACCCGAGTATCAGGGGACGAGAACTGAGACATATTGGAACACGTCTCCCGATCACACGGTTGATCATACTCTGGGTTCCACATGCATGCGTTAGCTGAAGGAAGAATCCCTTAAACGTGGAGAGTTGAGACCCGTGGAATGGGTACCATGCAATGTGACTTCAAAGGGTCTTCATTTGCTCACCGAACCTCTCCAATCCTATCACTGCTGCGTTTATGCCCCTGTACACACGCTTGATTCTCTTTTGGAGACATAGCAATCCATAGGTTTTAAGATACTTACTAGTCAGGTACATTCTTAGGCGTTTAATATGGGGTGTTGAGTCCATTTCGTTGAGCAAGGAGTAGCTCTTGTCTATTCCATATTTGGCTTAAGGAACTTTATCTGTGCTCATTTCAATCTCTAGTTTTATGCAGCACCCCAACTCACCTTTCCCCTTAAGCAAGCATAAGTTGGTTTTCTAAATTTGAGACCCTGTTCTGTTTTGTAATCCAGTTCCTGTGTAGCCAAGTTTACATTCCGTGTATTAGTGATATCTTATGATGTTTCTTTTTCTGTGTGACTTATTTCAGATAGAATCATCATACCTGAATCCACTCATTATGCTGCTATGGGCCTGATGACATAGATTTCATTGCTGAGTGATATTGCATTGTACGTAAGTACCACAACTGCGTTATCCATTTTTCACTTTCTGCGATATTGAACTTGTCCCATAAACGAGTTTCTTGTAAACAGAGCCGTCCCAAACTTTGGGGTGGCTGTGTCTTTTTGATTTGAATTTCCCTAAGCTATAGGCCATAAGTGGAAGTGCCCTAGGCTCTGTTGCTTTGTTTTTTAGATGTTTCAGGAAACACCATACACTTCTTCCCTGTGGCTGTGCGCAATTTACATCCCGCCCATCAGCATAACAAGGCTCCCAGTTCTCCATGGCCTGTCCTGCCTTTCTGGATTTTACACTTTTTTCAGTTGGCCCTTTTGACGGGGGAAAGGAGACTTCATTGTAGTGCAGATTTCCTTTGCAAGCTTGCTTGGTTGGCCAAAAAGGGCGTATGCGTTTTTTCCTGAATATATTCAGGGAAAAACGCATACGCCCTTTTTGACCAAGTGCATCATTGTGGACGTTTTGCCTCTTTTCCTATGCTTTAAATGCAATTCCAGTCTACCTCCTGAAATCGGTTTCCTGCAATTCTGCCCCGCTTTCAAGTCCTCTTGGCAGCCTTACTTCAGTATATTTTTGGACGATAGCTGTCATTTATAACTCTGCAGGTTTGTGAATTACAGTGCCCCTGAGCTCCTTTCTTCAACTCGCTTTCTTGTGAGCTGGCCGCAACACCGCAGGATTGCTTCAGGCCCTAACCTGGTTCCGGTACGGCCCACTGAGCCTTTGGTTAATTCCTCTAACTGGTGGGAAATGAGAGTTAAATTTGCCCGTCCAGACACCTCCAGCTAGTCTCTCATTGGTTCTCCCTATTCCTGTTCATCTTCCACAGAAATTGCAAACTGGGCCAAACAGGAGGTTAAAGGCACTGACTTCCAATTCAGGAGAGTGTTAGTAAAGCATCTGGAATGTTGCACCCGAGTACCAGGGGACGAAAACTGAGACATATTTGAACACTTCTCCTGATCACATGGTTGATCATACTCTGGGTTCCACATGCATGTTTCAGCTGAAGGAAGAATCCCTTAAACCTGGAGAGTTGAGACCCGTGGAATGAGTACCATGCAATACGACTTCAAAGGGTCTTCGTTTGCTCATCGAACCTCTCCAGTCCTATCACTGCTGCGTTTATGCCCCTGTACACACGCTTGATTCTCTTTCGGAGACATAGCAATCCATAGCTTTTAAGATACTTTCTAGTCAGCTACATTCTTAGGCGTTTAATATGGGGTGTTGAGTCCATTTCGTTGAGCAAGAAGTAGCTCTTGTCTATTACATATTTGGCTTAAAGAACTTTATCTGTGCTCATTTCAATCTCTGGTTTTATGCAGCACCCCAACTCACCTTTCCCCTTAAGCAAGCATAAGTTGGTTTTCTAAATTTGAGACCCTGTTCTCATTTGTAATCCAGTTCCTGTGTAGCCAAGTTTACATTCCGTGTATTAGTGATATCTTGTGATGTTTCTTTTTCTGTGTGACTTATTTCAGATAGAATCATCATACCTGAATCCGCTCATTATGCTGCATGGGCCTGATGACATAGATTTCATTGCTGAGTGATATTGCATTGTACGTAAGTACCACAACTTCTTTATCCATTTTTCACTTTCTGCGATATTGAACTTGTCCCGTAAACGAGGTTCTTGTAAACACAGCCGTCCCAAACTTTGGGGTGGCTGTGTATTTTTGATTTTAATTTCCCTAAGCTATGGGACCATAAGGGGAATTGACCTAGGCTCTGTTGCTTTGTTTTTTAGATGTTTCAGGAAACACCATACACTTCTCCTGAGTGGCTGTTGGGAATTTACATCCCGCCCTTCAGCATAACAAGGCTCCCAGTTCTCCATGGCCTGTCCTGCCTTTCTGGATTTTACACTTTTTTCAGATGACCCTTTTGACCGGGGGAAGTGAGACTTCATTGTAGTGCAGATTTCCTTTGCAAGCTTGCTTGGTTGGCCAAAAAGGGCGTATGCGTTTTTTCCTGAATACATTCAGGAAAAAACGTATACGCCCTTTTTGGCCAAGTGCATCATTGTCGACGTTCTGCCTCTTTTCCTATGCTTTAAGTGCAATTCCAGTCTACCTCCTGAAATCGGTTTCCTGCAATTCTGGCCCGCTTTCAAGTCCTCTTGGCAGCCTTACTTCAGTATATTTTTGGACGATAGCTGTCATTTATAACTCTGCAGGTTTGTGAATTACAGTGGCCCTGAGCTCCTTTCTTCAACTCGCTTTCTTGTGAGCTGGCCACAACACCGCAGGATTGCTTCAGGCCCTAATCTGGTTCCGGCACGGCATGCTGAGCCGTTGGTTAATTCCTCTTCCTGGTGGCAAATGAGAGTTAAATTTGCACGTCCAGACACCTCCAGCTAGTCTCTCATTGGTTCTCCCTATTGCTGTTCATCTTCCGCAGAAATTGCAAGCTGGGCCAAACAGGAGGTTAAAGGCACTGACTCTCCAAGTCGGGAGAGTGTTAGTAAAGCGTCTGGAATGTTGCACCCGAGTACCAGGGGATGAGAACTGAGACATATTTGAGCATGTCTCCCAATCACACAGTTGATCATACTCTGGGTTCCACATGCATGTTTTAGCTGAAGGAAGAATCCCTTAAACCTGGAGAGTTGAGACCCGTGGATTGGGTACCATGCAATATGACTTCAAAGGGTCTTCATTTGCTCACCGAACCTCTCCAATCTTATCACTGCTGCGTTTATGGCCCTGTACACACGCTTGATTCTCTTTCGGAGACATACCAATCCATAGGTTTTAAGATACTTACTAGTAAGGTACATTCTTAGGCGTTTAATATGGGATGTTGAGCCCATTTCGTTGAGCAAGGAGTAGCTCTTATGTATTACATATTTGGCTTAAGGAACTTTATCTGTGCTCATTTCAATCTCTGGTTTTATGCAGCACCCCAACTCACCTTTCCCCTTAAGCAAGCATAAGTTGGTTTTCTAAATTTGAGACTCTGTTCTGTTTTGTAATCCAGTTCCTGTGTAGCCAAGTTTACATTCCGTGTATTAGTGATATCTTATGATGTTTCTTTTTCTGTGTGATTTATTTCAGTTAGAATCATCATACCTGAATCCACTCATTATGCTGCTACGGGCCTGATGACATAGATTTCATTGCTGAGTGATATTGCATTGTACGTAAGTACCACAACTTCTTTATCCTTTTTTCACTTTCTGTGATATTGAACTTGTCCCGTAAACGAGTTTCTTGTAAACAGAGCCATCCCAAACTAAGGGGTGGCTCTTTCTTTTTGATTTTAATTTCCCTAAGCTACAGGACCATAAGTGGAAGTGCCCTAGGCTCTGTTGCTTTGTTTTAGATGTTCCAGGAAACACCATACACTTCTCCTGAGTGGCTGTTGGCAATTTACATCCCGCCCATCAGCATAACAAGGCTCCCAGTTCTCCATGGCCTCTCCTGCCTTTCTGGATTTTACACTTTTTTCAGATGGCCCTTTTGACTGGGGGGAAGTGAGACTTCATTGTAGTGCAGATTTCCTTTGCAAGATTGCTTGGTTGGCCAAAGAGGGCGTATGCTTTTTTTCCTGAATATATTCAGGAAAAAATGCATACGCCCTTTTTGACCAAGTGCATCATTGTCGACGTTCTGCCTCTTTTCCTATGCTTTAAATGTAAATTCAGTCTACCTCCTGAAATCGGTTTCCTGCAATTCTGCCCCGCTTTCAAGTCGTCTTGGCAGCCTTACTTCAGTATATTTTTGGACGATAGCTGTCATTTATAACTCTGCAGGTTTGTGAATTACAGTGCCCCTGAGCTCCTTTCTTCAACTCGCTTTCTTGTGAGCTGGCCACAACACCGCAGGATTGCTTCAGGCCCTAATCTGGTTCCGGCACGGCATGCTGAGCCGTTGGTTAATTCCTCTTCCTGGTGGCAAATGAGAGTTAAATTTGCACGTCCAGACACCTCCAGCTAGTCTCTCATTGGTTCTCCCTATTGCTGTTCATCTTCCGCAGAAATTGCAAGCTGGGCCAAACAGGAGGTTAAAGGCACTGACTCTCCAAGTCGGGAGAGTGTTAGTAAAGCGTCTGGAATGTTGCACCCGAGTACCAGGGGATGAGAACTGAGACATATTTGAGCATGTCTCCCAATCACACAGTTGATCATACTCTGGGTTCCACATGCATGTTTTAGCTGAAGGAAGAATCCCTTAAACCTGGAGAGTTGAGACCCGTGGATTGGGTACCATGCAATATGACTTCAAAGGGTCTTCATTTGCTCACCGAACCTCTCCAATCTTATCACTGCTGCGTTTATGGCCCTGTACACACGCTTGATTCTCTTTCGGAGACATACCAATCCATAGGTTTTAAGATACTTACTAGTAAGGTACATTCTTAGGCGTTTAATATGGGATGTTGAGCCCATTTCGTTGAACAAGGAGTAGCTCTTATGTATTACATATTTGGCTTAAGGAACTTTATCTGTGCTCATTTCAATCTCTGGTTTTATGCAGCACCCCAACTCACCTTTCCCCTTAAGCAAGCATAAGTTGGTTTTCTAAATTTGAGACTCTGTTCTGTTTTGTAATCCAGTTCCTGTGTAGCCAAGTTTACATTCCGTGTATTAGTGATATCTTATGATGTTTCTTTTTCTGTGTGATTTATTTCAGTTAGAATCATCATACCTGAATCCACTCATTATGCTGCTACGGGCCTGATGACATAGATTTCATTGCTGAGTGATATTGCATTGTACGTAAGTACCACAACTTCTTTATCCTTTTTTCACTTTCTGTGATATTGAACTTGTCCCGTAAACGAGTTTCTTGTAAACAGAGCCATCCCAAACTAAGGGGTGGCTCTTTCTTTTTGATTTTAATTTCCCTAAGCTACAGGACCATAAGTGGAAGTGCCCTAGGCTCTGTTGCTTTGTTTTAGATGTTCCAGGAAACACCATACACTTCTCCTGAGTGGCTGTTGGCAATTTACATCCCGCCCATCAGCATAACAAGGCTCCCAGTTCTCCATGGCCTCTCCTGCCTTTCTGGATTTTACACTTTTTTCAGATGGCCCTTTTGACTGGGGGGAAGTGAGACTTCATTGTAGTGCAGATTTCCTTTGCAAGATTGCTTGGTTGGCCAAAGAGGGCGTATGCTTTTTTTCCTGAATATATTCAGGAAAAAATGCATACGCCCTTTTTGACCAAGTGCATCATTGTCGACGTTCTGCCTCTTTTCCTATGCTTTAAATGTAAATTCAGTCTACCTCCTGAAATCGGTTTCCTGCAATTCTGCCCCGCTTTCAAGTCGTCTTGGCAGCCTTACTTCAGTATATTTTTGGACGATAGCTGTCATTTATAACTCTGCAGGTTTGTGAATTACAGTGCCCCTGAGCTCCTTTCTTCAACTCGCTTTTTTGTGAGCTGACCGCAACACCGCAGGATTGCTTCAGGCCCTAATCTGGTTCCGGCACGGCAAGCTGAGCCTTTGGTTAATTCCTCTTCCTGGTGGGAAATGAGAGTTAAATTTGCCCGTCCAGACACCTCCAGCTAGTCTCTCATTGGTTCTCCCTATTCCTGTTTATCTTCCGCAGAAATTGCAAACTGGGCCAAACAGGAGGTTAAAGGCACTGACTCTCCAAGTCGGGGGAGTGTTAGTAAATTGTATGGAATGTTGCACCCGACTACCAGGGGATGAGAACTGAGACATATTGGAACACGTCTCCCGATCACACGGTTGATCATACTCTGGGTTCCACATGCATGTTTTAGCTGAAGGAAGAATCCCTTAAACCTGGAGAGTTGAGACCCGTGGAATGGGTACCATGCAATATGACTTCAAAGGGTCTTCATTTGCTCACCGAACCTCTCCAATCCTATCACTGCTGCGTTTTTGCCCCTGTACTCACGCTTGATTCTCTTTCGGAGACATAGCAATCCATAGGTTTTAAGATACTTACTAGTCAGGTACATTCTTAGGCGTTTAATATGGGGTGTTGAGTCCATTTCGTTGAGCAAGGAGTAGCTCTTGTTTATTCCATATTTGGCTTAAGGAACTTTATCTGTGCTCATTTCAATCTCTGGTTTTATGCAGCACCCCAACTCACGTTTCCCCTTAAGCAAGCATAAGTTGGTTTTCTAAATTTGAGACCCTGTTGTGTTTTGTAATCCAGTTCCTGTGTAGCCAAGTTTACATTCCGTGTATTAGTGATATCTTATGATGTTTCTTTTTCTGTGTGACTTATTTCAGTTAGAATCCTCATACCTGTACCCACTCATTTTCTGCTACAGGCCTGTTGACATAGATTTCATTGCTGAGTGATATTGCATTGTACGTAAGTACCACAAATTCTTTATCCATTTTTGACTTTCTGCGATATTGAACTTGTACCGTAAACGAGGTTCTTGTAATCAGAGCCATCCCAAATTTTGGGTGGCTGTGTCTTTTTGTTTTTAATTTCCCTAAGGTATAGGACCATAAGTGGAAGTGCCCTAGGCTCTGTTGCTTTGTTTTTTAGATGTTTCAGGAAACACCATACACTTCTCCCGAGTGGCTGTTGGCAATTTACATCCCACGAATCAGCATAACAAGACTCCCAGTTCTCCATGGCCTGTCCTGCCTTTCTGGATTTTCACTTTTTTCAGATGGCCCTTTTGACCGGGGGGAAGTGAGACTACATTGTAGTGCAGATTTCCTTTGCAAGCTTGCTTGGTTGGCCAAAAAGGGCGTATGCGTTTTCTCCTGAATATATTCAAGAAAAAACGCATACGCACTTTTTGGCCAAGTGCATCATTGTCGACGTTCTGCCTCTTTTCCTATGCTTTAAATGCAATTCCAGTCTACCTCCTGAAATCGGTTTCCTGTAATTCTGCCCCGCTTTCAAGTCCTCTTGGCAGCCTTACTTCAGTATATTTTTGGACGATAGCTGTCATTTATAACTCTGCAGCTTTGTGAATTACAGTGCCCCTGAGCTCCTTTCTTCAACTCGCCTTCTTGTGAGCTGGCCGCAACACCGCAGGATTGCTTCAGGCCCTAATCTGGTTCTGCAACAGCATGCTGAGCCTTTGGTTAATTCCTCTTCCTGGTGGGAAATGAGAGTTAAATTTGCCGTTCCAGACACCTCCAGCTAGTCTCTCATTGGTTCTCCCTATTCCTGTTCGTCTTCCGCAGAAATTGCAAACTGCGCAAAACAGGAGGTTAAAGGCACTGACTCTCCAAGTCGGGAGAGTGTTAGTAAAGCGTCTGGAATGTTGCACCCGAGTACCAGGGGACGAGAACTGAGACATATTGGAACACTTCTCCCAATCACATGGTTGATCATACTCTGGGTTCCACATGCATGTTTTAGCTGAAGGAAGAATCCCTTAAACCTGGAGAGTTGAGACCCGTGGAATGGGTACCATGCAATATGAATTCAAAGGGTCTTCATTTGCTCACCGAACCTCTCCAATCCTATCACTGCTGCGTTTATGCCCCTGTACACACGCTTGATTCTCTTTCGGAGACATAGCAATCCATAGCTTTTAAGATACTTACTAGTCAGGTACATTCTTAGGCGTTTAATATGGGGTGTTGAGTCCATTTCGTTGAGCAAGGAGTAGCTCTTGTCTATTACATATTTGGCTTAAGGAACTTTATCTGTCCTCATTTCAATCTCTGGTTTTATGCAGCACCCCAACTCACCTTTCCCCTTAAGCAAGCATAAGTTGGTTTTCTAAATTTGAGACCCTGTTGTGTTTTGTAATCCAGTTCCTGTGTAGCCAAGTTTACATTCCGTGTATTAGTGATATCTTATGATGTTTCTTTTCTGTGTGACTTATTTCAGTTAGAATCATCATACCTGAATCCACTCATTATGCTGCTACGGGCCTGATGACATAGATTTCATTGCTGAGTGATATTGCATTGTACGTAAGTACCACAACTTCTTTATCCATTTTTCACTTTCTGCGATATTGAACTTGTCCCGTAAATGAGGTTCTTGTAAACAGAGCCGTCCCAAACTTTGGGGTGGCTGTGTCTTTTTGATTTTAATTTCCCTAAGCTATAGGACCATAAGTGGAAGTGCCCTAGGCTCTGTTGCTTTGTTTCTTAGATGTTTCAGGAAACACCATACACTTCTCCCGAGTGGCTGTTGGCAATTTACATCCCGCCCATCAGCATAACAAGGCTCCCAGTTCTCCATGGCCTGTCCTGCCTTTCTGGATTTTACACTTTTTTCAGATGGCCCTTTTGACCGGGGGGAAGTGAGACTTCATTGTAGTGCAGATTTCCTTTGCAGGCTTGCTTGGTTCGCCAAAAAGGGCGTATGCGTTTTTTCCTGAATATACTCAGGAAAGAACGCATACGCCCTTTTTGGCCAAGTGCAACATTGTCGACGTTCTGCCTCTTTTCCTATGCTTTAAATGCAATTCCAGTCTACCTCCTGAAATCGGTTTCCTGCAATTCTGCCCCGCTTTCAAGTCCTCTTGGCAGCCTTACTTCAGTATATTTTTGGACGATAGCTGTCATTTATAACTCTGCAGGTTTGTGAATTATAGTGCCCCTGAGCTCCTTTCTTCAACTCGCTTTCTTGTGAGCTGGCCGCAACAGCGCATGATTGCTTCAGGCCCTAATCTGGTTCCGGCACGGCACGCTGAGCCTTTGGTTAATTCCTCTTCCTGGTGGGAAATGAGAGTTAAATTTGCACGTTCAGACACCTCCAGCTAGTCTCTCATTGCTTCTCCCTATTCCTGTTCATCTTCCGCAGAAATTGCAAACTGGGCCAAACAGGAGGTTAAAGGCACTGACTCTCCAAGTTGGCAGAGTGTTAGTAAAGCGTCTGAAATGTTGCACCCGAGTACCAGGGGACGAGAACTGAGACATATTGGAACACGTCTCCCGATCACACGGTTGATCATATTCTGGGTTCCACATGCATGTTTTAGCTGAAGGAAGAATCCCTTAAACCTGGAGAGTTGAGACCCGTGGAATGGGTACCATGCGATATGACTTCAAAGGGTCTTCATTTGCTCACCGAACCTCTCCAATCCTATCACTGCTGCGTTTGTGCCCCTGTACACACGCTTGATTCTCTTTCGGAGACATAGCGATCCATAGGTTTTAAGATACTTACTAGTCAGGTACATTCTTAGGCGTTTACTATGGGGTGTTGAGTCCATTTCGTTGAGCAAGGAGTAGCTCTTGTCTATTACATATTTGGCTTAAGGAACTTTATCTGTGCTGATTTCAATCTCTGGTTTTATGCAGCACCCCAACTCACCTTTCCCCTTAAGCAAGCATAAGTTGGTTTTCTAAATTTGAGACCCTGTTCTGTTATGTAATCCAGTTCCTGTGTAGCCAAGATTACATTCCGTGTATTAGTGATATCTTATGATGTTTCTTTTTCTGTGTGACTTATTTCAGTTAGAATCCTCATACCTGCACCCACTCATTTTCTGCTACAGGCCTGTTGACATAGATCTCATTGCTGAGTGATATTGCATTGTACGTAAGTACCACAAATTCTTTATCCATTTTTCACTTTCTGCGATATTGAACTTGTACTGTAAACGAGGTTCTTGTAATCAGAGCCGTCCCAAATTTTGGGTAGCTGTGTCTTTTTGATTTTAATTTCCCTAAGTTATAGGACCATAAGTGGAAGTGCCCTAGGCTCTGTTGCTTTGTTTTTTAGATGTTTTAGGAAACACCATACACTTCTCCCGAGTGGCTGTTGGCCATTTACATCCCACCCATCAGCATAAAAAGGCTCCCAGTTCTCCATGGCCTGTCCTGCCTTTCTGGATTTTACAATTTTTTCAGATGGCCCTTTTGACCGGGGGTAAGTGAGACTTCATTGTAGTGCAGATTTCCTTAGCAAGCTTGCTTGGTTGGCCAAAAGGGGCGTATGCGTTTTTTCCTGAATATATTCAGGAAAAAATGCATACGCCCTTTTTGGCCAAGTGCATCATTGTGGACGTTCTGCCTCTTTTCCTATGCTTTAAATGCAATTCCAGTCTACCTCCTGAAATCGAT
The DNA here is from genome assembly GCF_937001465.1 of Orcinus orca. Taxonomy (NCBI): domain Eukaryota; kingdom Metazoa; phylum Chordata; class Mammalia; order Artiodactyla; family Delphinidae; genus Orcinus; species Orcinus orca. The sequence goes on from NC_064559.1 coordinate 69,220,531, forward strand.
TTCCTGCAATTCTGCCCCGCTTTCAAGTCCTCTTGGCAGCCTTACTTCAGTATATTTTTGGACGATAGCTGTCATTTATAACTCTGCAGGTTTGTGAATTACAGTGCCCCTGAGCTCCTTTCTTCAACTCGCTTTCTTGTGAGCTGGCCGCAACACCGCAGGATTGCTTCAGGCCCTAATCTGGTTCAGGCACGGCACGCTGAGCCTTTGGTTAATTCCTCTTCGTGGTGGGAAATGAGAGTTAAATTTGCCCGTCCAGACACCTCCAGCTAGTCTCTCATTGGTTCTCCCTATTCCTGTTCATCTTCCGCAGAAATTGCAAACTGGGCCAAACAGGAGGTTAAAGGCACTGTCTCTCCAAGTCGGGAGAGTGTTAGTAATGCGTCTGGAATGTTGCACCCGAGTACCAGGGAACAAAAACTGAGACGTATTTGAACACGTCTCCTGATCACACGGTTTATCATACTCTGGGTTCCACATGCATGTTTTAGCTGAAGGAAGAATCCCTTAAACCTGGAGAGTTGAGACCCTTGGAATGGGTACCATGCAATATGACTTCAAAGGGTCTTCGTTTGCTCACCGAACCTCTCCAATCCTGTCACTGCTGCGTTTATGCCCCTGTACACACGCTTGATTCTCTTTCGGAGCCATAGCGATCCATAGGTTTTAAGATACTTACTAGTAGGGTACATTCTTAGGCGTTTAATATGGGGTGTTGAGTCCATTTCGTTGAGCAAGGAGTAGCTCTCTTCTGTTACATATTTGGCTTAAGGAACTTTATCTGTGCTCATTTCAATCTCTGGTTTTATGCAGCACCCCAACTCACCTTTCCCCTTAAGCAAGCATAAGTTGGTTTTCTAAATTTGAGACCCTGTTCTCTTTTGTAATCCAGTTCCTGTGTAGCCAAGTTTACATTCCGTGTATTAGTGATATCTTATGATGTTTCTTTTTCTGTGTGACTTATTTCAGTTAGAATCATCATACCTGAATCCACTCATTATGCTGCTACGGGCCTGATGACATAGATTTTATTGCTGCGTGATATTGCATTGTACGTAAGTACCACAACTTCTTTATCCATTTTTCACTTTCTGTGATATTGAACTAGTCCCGTAAACAAGTTTCTTGTAAACAGAGCTGTCCCAAACTTAGGGGTGGCTGTGTCTTTTTGATTTTATTTTCCCTAAGCTATAGGGCCATAAGTGGAAGTGCCCTAGGCTCTGTTGCTTTGTTGTTTAGATGTTTCAGGAAACACCATACACTTCTCCGGAGTGGCTGTTGGCAATATACATCCTGCCCCATCAGCATAAAAATGCTCCCAGTTCTCCATGGCCTGTCCTGCCTTTCTGGATTTTACACTTTTTTCAGATGGCCCTTTTGACTGGAGGGAAATGAGACTTCATTGTAGTGCAGATTTCCTTTGCAAGCTTGCTTGGTTGGCCAAAACGTGCGTATGCGTTTTTTCCTGAATATATTCAGGAAAAAACACATACGCACATTTTGGCCAAGTGCATCATTGTCGACGTTCTGCCTCTTTTCCTATGCTTTAAATGCAATTCCAGTCTACCTCCTGAGATCGGTTTCCTGCAATTCTGCCCCGCTTTCAAGTCCTCTTGGCAGCCTTACTTCACTATATTTTTGGACGATAGCTGTCATTTATAACTCTGCAGGTTTGTGAATTACATTGCCCCTGAGCTCCTTTCTTCAACTCGCTTTCTTGTGAGCTGGCCGCAACACCGCAGGATTGCTTCAGGCCCTAATCTGGTTCCGGCACGGCACGCTGAGCCTTTGATTAATTCCTCTTCCTGGTGGGAAATGAGAGTTAAATTTGCCCGTCCAGACACCTCCAGCTAGTCTCTCATTGGTTCTCCCTATTCCTGTTCATCTTCCGCAGAAATTGCAAACTGGGCCAAACAGGAGGTTAAAGGCACTGACTCTCCAAGTCGGGAGAGTGTTAGTAAAGCGTCTGTAATGTTGCACCCGAGTACCAGGGGACGAGAACTGAGACATATTGGAACACGTCTCCCGATCACATGGTTGATCATACTCTGGGTTCCACATGCATGATTTAGCTGAAGGGAGAATCTCTTAAACCTGGAGAGTTGAGACCCGTGGAATGGGTACCATGCAATATGACTTCAAAGGGTCTTCATTTGCTCACCGAAACTCTCCAATCCTATCACTGCTGCATTTATGGCCCTGTACACACGCTTGATTCTCTTTTGGAGACATAGCGATCCATAGGTTTTAAGATACTTACTAGTCAGGTACATTCTTAGGCGTTTAATATGGGGTGTTGAGTCCATTTCGTTGAGCAAGGAGTAGCTCTTGTTTATTACATATTTGGCTTAAGGAACTTTATCTGTGCTCATTTCAATCTCTGGTTTTATGCAACACCCCAACTCACCTTTCCCCTTAAGCAAGCATAAGTTGGTTTTCTAAATTTGGGACCCTGTTCTGTTTTGTAATCCAGTTCCTGTGTAGCCAAGTTTACATTCCGTGTATTAGTGATATCTTATGATGTTTCTTTTTCTGTGTGACTTATTTCAGTTAGAATCATCATACCTGAATCCACTCATTATTGTGCTACGGGCCTGATGACATAGATTTCATTGCTGAGTGATATTGCATTGTACGTAAGTACCACAACTTCTTTATCCATTTTTCACTTTCTGCGATATTGTACTTGTACTGTAAACCAGGTTCTTGTAAACAGAGCCGTCCCAAACTTTGGGGTGGCTGTGTCTTTTTGATTTTAATTTCCCTAAGCTATAGGACCATAAGTGGAAATGCTCTAGGCTCTGTTGCTTTGTTGTTTAGATGTTTCAGGAAACACCATACACTTCTCCCTAGTGGCTGTTGGCAATTTACATCCCGCCCATCAGCATAACAAGGCTCCCAGTTCTCCATGGCCTGTCCTGCCTTTCTGGATTTTACACTTTTTTCAGATGGCCCTTTTGACCGGGGGGAAGTGAGACTTCATTGTAGTGCAGATATCCTTTGCAAGCTTGCTTGGTTGGCCAAAAAGGGCGTATGCGTTTTTTCCTGAATATATTCAGGAAAAAACGCATACGCCCTTTTTGGCCAAGTGCATCATTGTGGACGTTCTGCCTCCTTTCCTATGCTTTAAATGCAATTCCAGTCTACCTCCTGAAATCGGTTTTTGCAATTCTGCCCCGCTTTCAAGTCCTCTTGGCAGCCTTACTTCAGTATATTTTTGGACGTTAGCTGTCATTTATAACTCTGCAGGTTTGTGAATTACAGTGCCCCTGAGCTCCTTTCTTCAACTCGCTTTCTTGTGAGCTGGCCGCAACACCACAGGATTGCTTCAGGCCCTAATCTTGTTCCGGCACGGCACCCTGAGCCTTTGGTTAATTCCTCTTCCTGGTGGGAAATGAGAGTTAAATTTGCCCGTCCAGACACCTCCAGCTAGTCTCTCGTTGGTTCTCCCTATTCCTGTTCATCTTCCGCAGAAATTGCAAACTGGCCAAACAGGAGGTTAAAGGCACTGACTCTCCAAGTCGGGAGAGTGTTAGTAAAGCGTCTGGAATGTTGCACCCGAGTACCAGGGGACCAGAACTGATACATATTGGAACACGTCTCCCGATCACACGGTTGATCATACTCTGGGTTCCACATGCATCTTTTAGCTGAAGGAAGAATCCCTTAAACCTGGAGCGTTGAGACCCGTGGAATGGGTACCATGCAATATGACTTCAAAGTGTCTTCATTTGCTCACCGAAACTCTCCAATCCTATCACTGCTGCATTTATGCCCCTGTACACACGCTTGATTCTCTTTCGGAGACATAGCAATCCATAGGTTTTAAGATACTTACTAGTCAGGTACATTCTTAGGCGTTTAATATGGGGTGTTGAGTCCATTTCGTTGAGCAACGAGTAGCTCTTGTCTATTACATGTTTGGCTTAAGGAACTTTATCTGTGCTCATTTCAATCTCTGGTTTTATGCAGCACCCCAACTCACCTTTCCCCTTAAGCAAGCATAAGTTGGTTTTCTAAATTTGAGACTCTGTTCTGTTTTGTAATCCAGGTCCTCTGTAGCCAAGTTTACATTCCGTGTATTAGTGATATCTTATGATGTTTCTTTTTCTGTGTGACTTATTTCAGTTAGAATCATCATACCTGAATCCACTCATTATGCTGCTACGGGCCTGATGACATAGATTTCATTGCTGAGTGATATTGCATTGTACGTAAGTACCACAACTTTTTTATCCATTTTTCACTTTCTGCGATATTGTACTTGTACCGTAAACCAGGTTCTTGTAAACAGAGCCGTCTCAAACTTTGGGGTGGCTGTGTCTTTTTGATTTTAATTTCCCTAAACTATAGGACCATAAGTGGAAGTGCTCTAGGCTCTGTTGCTTTGTTTTTTAGATGTTACAGGAAACACCATACACTTCTCCCCAGTGGCTGTTGGCAATTTACATCCCGTCCATCAGCATAACAAGGCTCCCAGTTCTCCATGGCCTGTCCTGCCTTTCTGGATTTTACACTTTTTTCAGATGGCCCTTTTGACTGGGGGGAAGTGAGACTTCATTGTAGTGCAGATATCCTTTGCAAGCTTGCTTGGTTGGCCAAAAAGGGCGTATGCGTTTTTTCCTGAATATACTCAGGATAAAACGCATACGCCCTTTTTGGCCAAGTGCATCATTGTCGACGTTCTGCCTCTTTTCCTATGCTTTAAATGCAATTCCAGTGTACCTCCTGAATTCGGTTTCCTGCAATTCTGCCCCGCTTTCAAGTCCTCTTGGCAGCCTTACTTCAGTATATTTTTGGACGATAGCTGTCATTTATAACTCTGCAGGTTTGTGAATTACAGTGCCCCTGATCTCCTTTCTTCAACTCGCTTTCTTGTGAGCTGGCCGCAACACCACAGGATTGCTTCAGGCCCTAATCTGGTTCCGGCACGGCACGCTGAGCCTTTGGTTAATTCCTCTTCCTGGTGGGAAATGAGAGTTAAATTTGCCCGTCCAGACACCTCCAGCTAGTCTTTCATTGGTTCTCCCTATTCCTGTTCATCTTCCGCAGAAATTGCAAACTGGGCGAAACAGGAGGTTAAAGGCACTGACTCTCCAAGTCGGGAGAGTGTTAGTAAAGCGTCTGGAATGTTGCACCCGAGTACCAGGGGACGAGAACTGAGACATATTGGAACACGTCTCCTGATCAAATGGTTGATCATACTCTGGGTTCCACATGCATGATTTAGCTGAAGGAAGAATCCCTTAAACCTGGAGCGTTGAGACCCGTGGAACGGGTACCATGCAATATGACTTCAAAGGGTCTTCATTTGCTCACCGAAACTCTCCAATCCTATCACTGCTGCGTTTATGCCCCTGTACACACGCTTGATTCTCTTTCGGAGACATAGCGATCCATAGGTTTTAAGATACTTACTAGTCAGGTACATTCTTAGGCGTTTAATATGGGGTGTTGAGTCCATTTCATTGAGCAAGGAGTAGCTCTTGTCTATTACATATTTGGCTTAAGGAACTTTATCTGTGCTCATTTCAATCTCTGGTTTTATGCAGCACCCCAACTCACCTTTCCCCTTAAGCAAGCATAAGTTGGTTTTCTAAATTTGAGACCCTGTTCTGTTTTGTAATCCAGTTCCTGTGTAGCCAAGTTTACATTCCGTGTATTAGTGATATCTTATGATGTTTCTTTTTCTGTGTGACTTATTTCAGTTAGAATCATCATAGCTGAATCCACTCATTATGCTGCTACGGGCCTGATGACATAGATTTCATTGCTGAGTGATATTGCATTGTACGTAAGTACCACAACTTCTTTATCCATTTTTCACTTTCTGCGTTATTGAACTTGTCCCGTAAACGAGTTTCTTGTAAACAGAGCCGTCCCAAATTTTGGGGTGGCTGTGTCTTTTTTATTTTAATTTCCCTAAGCTATAGCGCCATAAGTGGCAGTGCCCTAGGCTCTGTTGCTTTGTTTTTTAGATGTTTCAGGAAACACCATACACTTCTCCCGAGTGGCTGTTGGCAATATACATCCCGCCCATCAGCATAACAAGGTTCCCAGTTCTCCATGGCCTGTCCTACCTTTCTGGCTTTTACACTTTTTTCAGTTGGCCCCTTTGACCGGGGGGAAGTGAGACTTCATTGTAGTGCAGATTTCCTTTGCAAGCTTGCTTGGTTGGCCAAAAAGGGCGTATGCGTTTTTTCCTGAATATATTTAGGAAAAAACGCATACGCCCTTTTTGGCCAAGTGCATCATTGTCGACGTTTTGCCTCTTTTCCCATGCTTTAAATGCAATTCCAGTGTACCTCCTAAAATTGGTTTCCTGCAATTCTGCCCCGCTTTCAAGTCCTCTTGGCAGCCTTACTTCAGTATATTTTTGGACGATAGGTATCATTTATAACTCTGCAGGTTTGTGAATTACAGTGCCCCTGAGCTCCTTTCTTCAACTCGCTTTCTTGTGAGCTGACCGCAACACCGCACGATTGCTTCAGGCCCTAATCTGGTTCAGGCACGGCACGCTGAGCCTTCGGTTAATTCCTCTTCCTGGTGGGAAATGAGAGTTAAATTTGCCCGTCCAGACACCTCCAGCTAGTCTCTCATTGGTTCTCCCTATTCCTGTTCATCTTCCGCACAAATTGCAAACTGGGCCAAACAGGAGGTTAAAGGCACTGACTCTCCAATTCGGGAGAGTGTTAGTAAAGCGTCTGGAATGTTGCACCCGAGTACCAGGGGACCAGAACTGTGACATATTGGAACACATCTCCCGATCACATGGTTGATCATACTCTGGGTTCCACATACATGATTTATGTGAAGGAAGAATCCCTTAAACCTGGAGAGTTGAGACCCGTGGAATGGGTACCATGCAATATGACTTCAAAGGGTCTTCATTTGCTCACCGAACCTCTCCAATCCTATCACTGCTGCGTTTATGCCCCTGTGTACACGCTTGATTCTCTTTCGGAGCCATAGCGATACATAGGTTTTAAGATACTTACTAGTAGGGTACATTCTTAGGCGTTTAATATGGGGTGTTGAGTCCATTTCGTTGAGCAAGGAGTAGCTCTCTTGTGTTACATATTTGGCTTAAGGAACTTTATCTGTGCTCATTTTAATCTCTGGTTTTATGCAGCACCCCAACTCACCTTTCCCCTTAAGCAAGCATAAGTTGGTTTTCTAAATTTGGGACCCTGTTCTGTTTTGTAATCCAGTTCCTGTGTAGCCAAGTTTACATTCCGTGTATTAGTGATATCTTATGATGTTTCTTTTTCTGTGTGACTTATTTCAGTTAGAATCATCATACCTGAATCCACTCATTATGCTGCTACGGGCCTGATGACATAGATTTCATTGCTGAGTGATATTGCATTGTACGTAAGTACCACAACTTCTTTATCCATTTTTCACTTTCTGCGATATTGTACTTGTACTGTAAACCAGGTTCTTGTAAACAGAGCCGTCCCAAACTTTGGGGTGGCTGTGTCTTTTTGATTTTAATTTCCCTAAGCTATAGGACCATAAGTGGAAATGCTCTAGGCTCTGTTGCTTTGTTGTTTAGATGTTTCAGGAAACACCATACACTTCTCCCTAGTGGCTGTTGGCAATTTACATCCCGCCCATCAGCATAACAAGGCTCCCAGTTCTCCATGGCCTGTCCTGCCTTTCTGGATTTTACACTTTTTTCAGATGGCCCTTTTGACCGGGGGGAAGTGAGACTTCATTGTAGTGCAGATATCCTTTGCAAGCTTGCTTGGTTGGCCAAAAAGGGCGTATGCGTTTTTTCCTGAATATATTCAGGAAAAAACGCATACGCCCTTTTTGGCCAAGTGCATCATTGTGGACGTTCTGCCTCCTTTCCTATGCTTTAAATGCAATTCCAGTCTACCTCCTGAAATCGGTTTTTGCAATTCTGCCCCGCTTTCAAGTCCTCTTGGCAGCCTTACTTCAGTATATTTTTGGACGTTAGCTGTCATTTATAACTCTGCAGGTTTGTGAATTACAGTGCCCCTGAGCTCCTTTCTTCAACTCGCTTTCTTGTGAGCTGGCCGCAACACCACAGGATTGCTTCAGGCCCTAATCTTGTTCCGGCACGGCACCCTGAGCCTTTGGTTAATTCCTCTTCCTGGTGGGAAATGAGAGTTAAATTTGCCCGTCCAGACACCTCCAGCTAGTCTCTCGTTGGTTCTCCCTATTCCTGTTCATCTTCCACAGAAATTGCAAACTGGCCAAACAGGAGGTTAAAGGCACTGACTCTCCAAGTCGGGAGAGTGTTAGTAAAGCGTCTGGAATGTTGCACCCGAGTACCAGGGGACCAGAACTGTGACATATTGGAACACATCTCCCGATCACATGGTTGATCATACTCTGGGTTCCACATACATGATTTATGTGAAGGAAGAATCCCTTAAACCTGGAGAGTTGAGACCCGTGGAATGGGTACCATGCAATATGACTTCAAAGGGTCTTCATTTGCTCACCGAACCTCTCCAATCCTATCACTGCTGCGTTTATGCCCCTGTGTACACGCTTGATTCTCTTTCGGAGCCATAGCGATACATAGGTTTTAAGATACTTACTAGTAGGGTACATTCTTAGGCGTTTAATATGGGGTGTTGAGTCCATTTCGTTGAGCAAGGAGTAGCTCTCTTGTGTTACATATTTGGCTTAAGGAACTTTATCTGTGCTCATTTTAATCTCTGGTTTTATGCAGCACCCCAACTCACCTTTCCCCTTAAGCAAGCATAAGTTGGTTTTCTAAATTTGGGACCCTGTTCTGTTTTGTAATCCAGTTCCTGTGTAGCCAAGTTTACATTCCGTGTATTAGTGATATCTTATGATGTTTCTTTTTCTGTGTGACTTATTTCAGTTAGAATCATCATACCTGAATCCACTCATTATGCTGCTACGGGCCTGATGACATAGATTTCATTGCTGAGTGATATTGCATTGTACGTAAGTACCACAACTTCTTTATCCATTTTTCACTTTCTGCGATATTGTACTTGTACTGTAAACCAGGTTCTTGTAAACAGAGCCGTCCCAAACTTTGGGGTGGCTGTGTCTTTTTGATTTTAATTTCCCTAAGCTATAGGACCATAAGTGGAAATGCTCTAGGCTCTGTTGCTTTGTTGTTTAGATGTTTCAGGAAACACCATACACTTCTCCCTAGTGGCTGTTGGCAATTTACATCCCGCCCATCAGCATAACAAGGCTCCCAGTTCTCCATGGCCTGTCCTGCCTTTCTGGATTTTACACTTTTTTCAGATGGCCCTTTTGACCGGGGGGAAGTGAGACTTCATTGTAGTGCAGATATCCTTTGCAAGCTTGCTTGGTTGGCCAAAAAGGGCGTATGCGTTTTTTCCTGAATATATTCAGGAAAAAACGCATACGCCCTTTTTGGCCAAGTGCATCATTGTGGACGTTCTGCCTCCTTTCCTATGCTTTAAATGCAATTCCAGTCTACCTCCTGAAATCGGTTTTTGCAATTCTGCCCCGCTTTCAAGTCCTCTTGGCAGCCTTACTTCAGTATATTTTTGGACGTTAGCTGTCATTTATAACTCTGCAGGTTTGTGAATTACAGTGCCCCTGAGCTCCTTTCTTCAACTCGCTTTCTTGTGAGCTGGCCGCAACACCACAGGATTGCTTCAGGCCCTAATCTTGTTCCGGCACGGCACCCTGAGCCTTTGGTTAATTCCTCTTCCTGGTGGGAAATGAGAGTTAAATTTGCCCGTCCAGACACCTCCAGCTAGTCTCTCGTTGGTTCTCCCTATTCCTGTTCATCTTCCACAGAAATTGCAAACTGGCCAAACAGGAGGTTAAAGGCACTGACTCTCCAAGTCGGGAGAGTGTTAGTAAAGCGTCTGGAATGTTGCACCCGAGTACCAGGGGACCAGAACTGTGACATATTGGAACACATCTCCCGATCACATGGTTGATCATACTCTGGGTTCCACATACATGATTTATGTGAAGGAAGAATCCCTTAAACCTGGAGAGTTGAGACCCGTGGAATGGGTACCATGCAATATGACTTCAAAGGGTCTTCATTTGCTCACCGAACCTCTCCAATCCTATCACTGCTGCGTTTATGCCCCTGTGTACACGCTTGATTCTCTTTCGGAGCCATAGCGATACATAGGTTTTAAGATACTTACTAGTAGGGTACATTCTTAGGCGTTTAATATGGGGTGTTGAGTCCATTTCGTTGAGCAAGGAGTAGCTCTCTTGTGTTACATATTTGGCTTAAGGAACTTTATCTGTGCTCATTTTAATCTCTGGTTTTATGCAGCACCCCAACTCACCTTTCCCCTTAAGCAAGCATAAGTTGGTTTTCTAAATTTGGGACCCTGTTCTGTTTTGTAATCCAGTTCCTGTGTAGCCAAGTTTACATTCCGTGTATTAGTGATATCTTATGATGTTTCTTTTTCTGTGTGACTTATTTCAGTTAGAATCATCATACCTGAATCCACTCATTATGCTGCTACGGGCCTGATGACATAGATTTCATTGCTGAGTGATATTGCATTGTACGTAAGTACCACAACTTCTTTATCCATTTTTCACTTTCTGCGATATTGTACTTGTACTGTAAACCAGGTTCTTGTAAACAGAGCCGTCCCAAACTTTGGGGTGGCTGTGTCTTTTTGATTTTAATTTCCCTAAGCTATAGGACCATAAGTGGAAATGCTCTAGGCTCTGTTGCTTTGTTGTTTAGATGTTTCAGGAAACACCATACACTTCTCCCTAGTGGCTGTTGGCAATTTACATCCCGCCCATCAGCATAACAAGGCTCCCAGTTCTCCATGGCCTGTCCTGCCTTTCTGGATTTTACACTTTTTTCAGATGGCCCTTTTGACCGGGGGGAAGTGAGACTTCATTGTAGTGCAGATATCCTTTGCAAGCTTGCTTGGTTGGCCAAAAAGGGCGTATGCGTTTTTTCCTGAATATATTCAGGAAAAAACGCATACGCCCTTTTTGGCCAAGTGCATCATTGTGGACGTTCTGCCTCCTTTCCTATGCTTTAAATGCAATTCCAGTCTACCTCCTGAAATCGGTTTTTGCAATTCTGCCCCGCTTTCAAGTCCTCTTGGCAGCCTTACTTCAGTATATTTTTGGACGTTAGCTGTCATTTATAACTCTGCAGGTTTGTGAATTACAGTGCCCCTGAGCTCCTTTCTTCAACTCGCTTTCTTGTGAGCTGGCCGCAACACCACAGGATTGCTTCAGGCCCTAATCTTGTTCCGGCACGGCACCCTGAGCCTTTGGTTAATTCCTCTTCCTGGTGGGAAATGAGAGTTAAATTTGCCCGTCCAGACACCTCCAGCTAGTCTCTCGTTGGTTCTCCCTATTCCTGTTCATCTTCCGCAGAAATTGCAAACTGGCCAAACAGGAGGTTAAAGGCACTGACTCTCCAAGTCGGGAGAGTGTTAGTAAAGCGTCTGGAATGTTGCACCCGAGTACCAGGGGACCAGAACTGATACATATTGGAACACGTCTCCCGATCACACGGTTGATCATACTCTGGGTTCCACATGCATCTTTTAGCTGAAGGAAGAATCCCTTAAACCTGGAGCGTTGAGACCCGTGGAATGGGTACCATGCAATATGACTTCAAAGTGTCTTCATTTGCTCACCGAAACTCTCCAATCCTATCACTGCTACGTTTATGCCCCTGTACACACGCTTGATTCTCTTTCGGAGACATAGCAATCCATAGGTTTTAAGATACTTACTAGTCAGGTACATTCTTAGGCGTTTAATATGGGGTGTTGAGTCCATTTCGTTGAGCAACGAGTAGCTCTTGTCTATTACATGTTTGGCTTAAGGAACTTTATCTGTGCTCATTTCAATCTCTGGTTTTATGCAGCACCCCAACTCACCTTTCCCCTTAAGCAAGCATAAGTTGGTTTTCTAAATTTGAGACTCTGTTCTGTTTTGTAATCCAGGTCCTCTGTAGCCAAGTTTACATTCCGTGTATTAGTGATATCTTATGATGTTTCTTTTTCTGTGTGACTTATTTCAGTTAGAATCATCATACCTGAATCCACTCATTATGCTGCTACGGGCCTGATGACATAGATTTCATTGCTGAGTGATATTGCATTGTACGTAAGTACCACAACTTTTTTATCCATTTTTCACTTTCTGCGATATTGTACTTGTACCGTAAACCAGGTTCTTGTAAACAGAGCCGTCTCAAACTTTGGGGTGGCTGTGTCTTTTTGATTTTAATTTCCCTAAACTATAGGACCATAAGTGGAAGTGCTCTAGGCTCTGTTGCTTTGTTTTTTAGATGTTACAGGAAACACCATACACTTCTCCCCAGTGGCTGTTGGCAATTTACATCCCGTCCATCAGCATAACAAGGCTCCCAGTTCTCCATGGCCTGTCCTGCCTTTCTGGATTTTACACTTTTTTCAGATGGCCCTTTTGACTGGGGGGAAGTGAGACTTCATTGTAGTGCAGATATCCTTTGCAAGCTTGCTTGGTTGGCCAAAAAGGGCGTATGCGTTTTTTCCTGAATATACTCAGGATAAAACGCATACGCCCTTTTTGGCCAAGTGCATCATTGTCGACGTTCTGCCTCTTTTCCTATGCTTTAAATGCAATTCCAGTGTACCTCCTGAATTCGGTTTCCTGCAATTCTGCCCCGCTTTCAAGTCCTCTTGGCAGCCTTACTTCAGTATATTTTTGGACGATAGCTGTCATTTATAACTCTGCAGGTTTGTGAATTACAGTGCCCCTGAGCTCCTTTCTTCAACTCGCTTTCTTGTGAGCTGGCCGCAACACCACAGGATTGCTTCAGGCCCTAATCTGGTTCCGGCACGGCACGCTGAGCCTTTGGTTAATTCCTCTTCCTGGTGGGAAATGAGAGTTAAATTTGCCCGTCCAGACACCTCCAGCTAGTCTTTCATTGGTTCTCCCTATTCCTGTTCATCTTCCGCAGAAATTGCAAACTGGGCGAAACAGGAGGTTAAAGGCACTGACTCTCCAAGTCGGGAGAGTGTTAGTAAAGCGTCTGGAATGTTGCACCCGAGTACCAGGGGACGAGAACTGAGACATATTGGAACACGTCTCCTGATCAAATGGTTGATCATACTCTGGGTTCCACATGCATGATTTAGCTGAAGGAAGAATCCCTTAAACCTGGAGCGTTGAGACCCGTGGAACGGGTACCATGCAATATGACTTCAAAGGGTCTTCATTTGCTCACCGAAACTCTCCAATCCTATCACTGCTGCGTTTATGCCCCTGTACACACGCTTGATTCTCTTTCGGAGACATAGCGATCCATAGGTTTTAAGATACTTACTAGTCAGGTACATTCTTAGGCGTTTAATATGGGGTGTTGAGTCCATTTCGTTGAGCAAGGAGTAGCTCTTGTCTATTACATATTTGGCTTAAGGAACTTTATCTGTGCTCATTTCAATCTCTGGTTTTATGCAGCACCCCAACTCACCTTTCCCCTTAAGCAAGCATAAGTTGGTTTTCTAAATTTGAGACCCTGTTCTGTTTTGTAATCCAGTTCCTGTGTAGCCAAGTTTACATTCCGTGTATTAGTGATATCTTATGATGTTTCTTTTTCTGTGTGACTTATTTCAGTTAGAATCATCATAGCTGAATCCACTCATTATGCTGCTACGGGCCTGATGACATAGATTTCATTGCTGAGTGATATTGCATTGTACGTAAGTACCACAACTTCTTTATCCATTTTTCACTTTCTGCGTTATTGAACTTGTCCCGTAAACGAGTTTCTTGTAAACAGAGCCGTCCCAAATTTTGGGGTGGCTGTGTCTTTTTTATTTTAATTTCCCTAAGCTATAGCGCCATAAGTGGCAGTGCCCTAGGCTCTGTTGCTTTGTTTTTTAGATGTTTCAGGAAACACCATACACTTCTCCCGAGTGGCTGTTGGCAATATACATCCCGCCCATCAGCATAACAAGGTTCCCAGTTCTCCATGGCCTGTCCTACCTTTCTGGCTTTTACACTTTTTTCAGTTGACCCCTTTGACCGGGGGGAAGTGAGACTTCATTGTAGTGCAGATTTCCTTTGCAAGCTTGCTTGGTTGGCCAAAAAGGGCGTATGCGTTTTTTCCTGAATATATTTAGGAAAAAACGCATACGCCCTTTTTGGCCAAGTGCATCATTGTCGACGTTTTGCCTCTTTTCCCATGCTTTAAATGCAATTCCAGTGTACCTCCTAAAATTGGTTTCCTGCAATTCTGCCCCGCTTTCAAGTCCTCTTGGCAGCCTTACTTCAGTATATTTTTGGACGATAGGTATCATTTATAACTCTGCAGGTTTGTGAATTACAGTGCCCCTGAGCTCCTTTCTTCAACTCGCTTTCTTGTGAGCTGACCGCAACACCGCACGATTGCTTCAGGCCCTAATCTGGTTCAGGCACGGCACGCTGAGCCTTCGGTTAATTCCTCTTCCTGGTGGGAAATGAGAGTTAAATTTGCCCGTCCAGACACCTCCAGCTAGTCTCTCATTGGTTCTCCCTATTCCTGTTCATCTTCCGCACAAATTGCAAACTGGGCCAAACAGGAGGTTAAAGGCACTGACTCTCCAATTCGGGAGAGTGTTAGTAAAGCGTCTGGAATGTTGCACCCGAGTACCAGGGGACCAGAACTGTGACATATTGGAACACATCTCCCGATCACATGGTTGATCATACTCTGGGTTCCACATACATGATTTATGTGAAGGAAGAATCCCTTAAACCTGGAGAGTTGAGACCCGTGGAATGGGTACCATGCAATATGACTTCAAAGGGTCTTCATTTGCTCACCGAACCTCTCCAATCCTATCACTGCTGCGTTTATGCCCCTGTGTACACGCTTGATTCTCTTTCGGAGCCATAGCGATACATAGGTTTTAAGATACTTACTAGTAGGGTACATTCTTAGGCGTTTAATATGGGGTGTTGAGTCCATTTCGTTGAGCAAGGAGTAGCTCTCTTGTGTTACATATTTGGCTTAAGGAACTTTATCTGTGCTCATTTTAATCTCTGGTTTTATGCAGCACCCCAACTCACCTTTCCCCTTAAGCAAGCATAAG
The DNA here is from genome assembly GCF_937001465.1 of Orcinus orca. NCBI lineage: Eukaryota > Metazoa > Chordata > Mammalia > Artiodactyla > Delphinidae > Orcinus > Orcinus orca. The sequence continues at coordinate 69,235,593 of NC_064559.1, forward strand.
TTGGTTTTCTAAATTTGAGACCCTGTTCTCTTTTGTAATCCAGTTACTGTGTAGCCAAGTTTACATTCCGTGTATTAGTGATATCTTATGATGATTCTTTTTCTGTGTGACTTATTTCAGTTAGAATCATCATACCTGAATCCACTCATTATGCTGCTACGGGCCTGATGACATAGATTTCATTGCTGAGTGATATTGCATTGTACGTAAGTACCACAACTTCTTTATCCATTTTTCACTTTCTGCGATATTGAACTAGTCCCGTAAACGAGTTTTTTGTAAACAGAGCCGTCCCAAACTTATGGGTGGCTGCGTCTTTTTGCTTTTAATTTCCTTAAGCTATAGGGCCATAAGTGGAAGTGCCCTAGGCTCTGTTGCTTTGTTGTTTAGATGTTTCAGGAAACACCATACACTTCTCCTGAGTGGCTGTTGGCAATATACATCCCGCCCATCAGCAAAACAAGGCTCCCAGTTCTCCATGGCCTGTCCTGCCTTTCTGGATTTTACACTTTTTTCCGATGGCCCTTTTGACCGGGGGGAAGTGAGACTTCATTGTAGTGCAGATTTCCTTTGCAAGCTTGCTTGGTTGGCCAAAAAGGGCGTATGCTTTTTTTCCTGAATATATTCAGGAAAAAACGCATACGCCCTTTTTGGCCAAGTGCATCATTGTCGACGTTCTGCCTCTTTTCCTATGCTTTAAATGCAATTCCAGTCTACCTCCTGAAATCGGTTTCCTGCAATTCTGCCCCGCTTTCAAGTCCTCTTGGCAGCCTTACTTCACTATATTTTTGGACGATAGCTGTCATTTATAACTCTGCAGGTTTGTGAATTACTGTGCCCCTGAGCTCCTTTCTTCAACTCGCTTTCTTGTGAGCTGGCCGTAACACCGCAGGATTGCTTCAGGCCCTAAACTGGTTCCGGCACGGCATGCTGAGCCTTTGGTTAATTCCTCTTCCTGGTGGGAAATGAGAGTTAAATTTGCCCATCGAGACACCTCCAGCTAGTCTCTCATTGGTTCTCGCTATTCCTGTTCATCTTCCGCAGAAATTGCAAATTGGGCCATACATGAGGTTAAAGGCACTGACTCTCCAATTCGGGAGAGTGTTAGTTAAGCGTCTGGAATGTTGCACCCGAGTACCAGGGGACCAGAACTGAGACATATTGGAACACATCTCCCGATCACACGGTTGATCGTACTCTGGGTTCCACATGCATCTTTTAGCTGAAGGAATAATCCCTTAAACCTGGAGAGTTGAGACCCGTGGAATGGGTACCATGCAATATGCCTTCAAAGCGTCTTCATTTGCTCAGCGAACCTCTCCAATCCTATCACTGCTGCGTTTATGCCCCTGTACACACGCTTGATTCTCTATCGGAGACATAGCAATCCATAGGTTTTAAGATGCTTACTAGTCAGGTACATTCTTAGGCGTTTAATATGGGGTTTTGCGTCCATTTCGTTGAGCAAGGAATAGCTCTTGTCTATTACATATTTGGCTTAAGGAACTTTATCTGTGCTCATTTCAATCTCTGGTTTTATGCAGCACCCCAACTCACCTTTCCCCTTAAGCAAGCATAAGTTGGTTTTCTAAATTTGAGACCCTGTTCTGTTTTGTAATTCAGTTCCTGTATAGCCAAGTTTACATTCCGTGTAGTACTGATATCTTTTGATGTTTCTTTTTCTGTGTGACTTATTTCAGTTAGAATCATCATACCTGAATCCACTCATTATGCTGCTACGGGCCTGATGACATAGATTTCATTGCTGAGTGATATTGCATTGTACGTAAGTACCACAACTTCTTTATCCATTTTTCACTTTCTGCGTTATTGAACTTGTCCCGTAAACGAATTTCTTGTAAACAGAGCCGTCACAAATTTTGGGGTGGCTGTGTCTTTTTGATTTTAATTTCCCTAAGCTATAGGACCATAAGCGGAAGTGCCCTAGGCTCTGTTGCTTTGTTTTTTAGATGTTTCAGGAAACACCATACACTTCTCCCAAGTGGCTGTTGGCAATTTACATCCCGCCCATCAGCATAACAAGGCTCCCAGTTCTCCATGGCCTGTCCTGCCTTTCTGGATTTTACACTTTTTTCAGATGACCCTTTTGACCGGGGGGAAGTGAGACTTCATTGTAGTGCAGATTTCCTTTGCAAGCTTGCTTGGTTGGCCAAAAAGGGCGTATGCGTTTTTTCCTGAGTATATTCAGGAAAAAACGCATACACCCTTTTTGGCCAAGTGCATCATTGTCGACGTTCTGCCTCTTTTCCTATGCTTTAAATGCAATTCCAGTCTACCTCCTGAAATCGGTTTCCTGCAATTCTTTCCCGCTTTCAAGTCCTCTTGGCAGCCTTACTTCACTATATTTTTGGACGATAGCTGTCATTTATAACTCTGCAGGTTTGTGAGTTACAGTGCCCCCGAGCTCCTTTCTTCAACTCGCTTTCTTGTGAGCTAGCCGCAACACCACAGGATTGCTTCAGGCCCTAATCTGGTTCCGGCACGGCACGCTGAGCCTTTGGTTAATTCCTCTTCCTGGTGGGAAATGAGAGTTAAATTTGCCCGTCGAGACACCTCCAGCTAGTCTCTCATTGGTTCTCCCTATTCCTGTTCATTTTCCGCAGAAATTGCAAACTGGGCCAAACAGGAGGTTAAAGGCACTGACTCTCCTAGTTGGGAGAGTGTTAGTAAAGCATCTGGATTACTGCACCCGAGTACCAGGGGATGAGAACTGAGACATATTGGAACATGTCTCCCGATCACACGGTTGATCATACTCTGGGTTCCACATGCATGTTTTAGCTGAAGGAAGAATCCCTTTAACCTGGAGAGTTGAGACCCGTGGAATGGGTACCATGCAATATGACTTCAAAGGGTCTTCATTTGCTCACCGAACCTCTCCAATCCTATCACTGCTGCGTTTATGAACCCGTACACATGCTTGATTCTCTTTCGGAGACATAGCAATCCATAGCTTTTAAGATATTTACTAGTCATGTACATTCTTAGGCGTGTAATATGGGGTTTTGAGTCCATTTCGTTGAGCAAGGAGTAGCTCTCTTGTGTTACATATTTGGCTTAAGGAACTTTATCTGTGCTCATTTCAATCTCTGGTTTTATGCAGCACCCCAACTCACCTTTCCCCTTAAGCAAGCATAAGTTGGTTTTCTAAATTTGAGACCCTGTTCTGTTATGTAATCCAGTTCCTCTGTAGCCAAGTTTACATTCCGTGTATTAGTGATATCTTATGATGTTTCTTTTCCTGTGTGACATATTTCAGTTAGAATCATCATACCTGAATCCACTCATTATGCTGCTATGGGCCTGATGACATAGATTTCATTGCTGAGTGATATTGCATTGTACATAAGTACCACAACTTCTTTATCCATTTTTCACTTTCTGCGATTTTGAACTTGTACCGTAAACGTGGGTCTTGTAAACTGAGCCGTCCCAAACTTTGGGGTGGCTGTGTCTTTTTGATTTTAATTTCCCTAAGCTATAGGACCATAAGTGAAAGTGCCCTAGGCTCTGTTGCTTTGTTTTTTAGATGTTTCAGGAAACACCATACACTTCTCCCGAGTGGCTGTTGGCAATATACATCCTGCCCATCAGCATAACAAGTCTCCCAGTTCTCCATGGCCTGTCCTGCCTTTCTGGATTTTACAGTTTTTTCAGATGGTCCTTTTGACCGTGGGCAAGTGAGACTTCATTGTAGTGCAGATTTCATTTGCAAGTTTGCTTGGTTGGCCAAAAAGGGCGTATGCGTTTTTTCCTGAATATATTCAGGAAAAAACGCATACGCCCTTTTTGGCCAAGTGCATCATTGTCGACGTTCTGCCTCTTTTCATATGCTTTAAATGCAATTCCACTCTACCTCCTGAAATCGGTTTCCTGCAATTCTGCCCCGCTTTGAAGTCCCCTTGGCAGCCTTACTTCAGTATATTTTTGGATGATAGCTGTCATTTATAACTCTGCAGGTTTGTGAATTACAGTGTCCCTGAGCTCCATTCTTCAACTCGCTTTCTTGTGAGCTGGCCGCAACACCGCAGGAATGCTTCAGGCCCTAACCTGGTTCCGGCACGGCACGCTGAGCCTTTGGTTAATTCCTCTTCCTGGTGGGACATGAGAGTTAAATTTGCCCGTCCGGACACCTCCAGCTAGTCTCTCATTGGTTCTCCCTATTCCTGTTCATCTTCCGCAGAAATTGCACACTGGGCCAAACAGGAGGTTAAAGGCACTGACTCTCCAAGTCAGGAGAGTGTTAGTAAAGTGTCTGGAATGTTGCACACGAGTAGCAGGGGACGAGAACTGAGACATATTGGAACACGTCTCCTAATCACATGGTTGATCATACTCTGGGTTCCACATGCATGATTTAGCTGAATGAAGAATCCCTTAAACCTGGAGAGTTGAGACCTGTGGAATGGGTACCATGCAATATGACTTCAAAGGGTCTTCATTTGCTCACCGAACATCTCCAATCCTATCATTGCTGCATTTATGCCCCTGTACACACGCTTAATTCTCTTTCGGAGACATAGCAATCCATAGGTAAAATACTTACAAGGCAGGTACATTCTTAGGCGTTTAAGATGGGGTGTTGAGTCCATTTCGTTGAGCAAGGAGTAGCTCTTGTGTATTACATATTTGGCTTAAGGAACTTTATCTGTGCTCATTTGAATCTCTGGTTTTATGCAGCACCCCAACTCACCTTTCCCCTTAAGCAAGCATAAGTTGGTTTTCTAAATTTGAGACCCTGTTCTGTTTTGTAATCCAGTTCCTGTGAAGCCAAGTTTACATTCCGTGTATTAGTGATATCTTATGATGTTTCTTTTTCTGTGTGACTTATTTCAGTTAGAATCATCATACCTGAATCCACTCATTATGCTGCTATGGGCCTGATGACATAGATTTCATTGCTGAGTGATATTGCATTGTACGTAAGTACCGCAACTTCTTTATCCATTTTCCACTCTCTGCGATATTGAACTTGTCCCGTAAACGAGATTCTTGTAAACAGAGCCGTCCGAAACTTAGGGGTGGCTGTGTCTTTTTGATTTTAATTTCCCTAAGCTATAGGACCATAAGTGGAAGTGCCCTAGGCTCTGTTGCTTTGTTTTCTAGATGTTTCAGGAAACACCATACACTTCTCCCAAGTGGCTGTTGGCAATTTACATCCTGCCCATCAGCATAACAAGGCTCCCAGTTCTCCATGGCCTGTCCTGCCTTTCTGGATTTTACACGTTTTTCACATGGCCCTTTTGACCGGGGGAAGTGAGAATTCATTGTAGTGCAGATTTCCTTTGCAAGCTTGCTTGGTTGGCCAAAAAGGGCATATGCTTTTTTTCCTGAATATATTCAGGAAAAAACGCATACGCCCTTTTTGGCCAAGTGCATCATTGTCGACGTTCTGCCTCTTTTCCTATGCTTTAAATGCAATACCAGTCTACCTCCTGAAAAAGGTTTCCTGCAATTCTGCCCCACTTTCAAGTCCTCTTGGCAGCCTTACTTCAGTATATTTTTGGACGATAGCTGTCATTTATAACTCTGCAGGTTTGTGAATTACAGTGCCCCTGATCTCCTTTCTTCAACTCGCTTTCTTGTGAGCTGGCCGCAACACCGCTGGATTGCTTCAGGCCCTAATCTGGTTCTGGCACGGCATGCTGAGCCTTTGGTTAATTCCTCTTCCTGGTGGGAAATGAGAGTTAAATTTGCCCGTCCAGACACCTCCAGCTAGTCTCTCATTGGTTCTCCCTATTCCTGTATATGTTCCGCAGAATTTGCGACCTGGGTCAAACAGGAGGTTAAAGGCACTGACTCTCCAAGTCGGGAGAGTGTTAGTAAAGCATCTGGAATGTTGCACACGAGTACTAGGGGATGAGAACTGAGACATATTTGAACATGAGTCCCGATCACACGGTTGATCATACTCTGGGTTCCACATGTATGTTTTAGCTGAAGGAAGAATCCCTTAAACCTGGAGAGTTGAGACCCGTGGAATGGGTACCATGCAATATGACATCAAAGGGTCTTCATTTGCTCACCAAACCTCTCCAATCCTATCACTGCTGCGTTTATGCCCCTGTACACACACTTGATTCTCTTTCGGAGACATAGCGATCCATAGGTTTTAAGATACTTACTAGTCAGGTACATTCTTAGGCATTTAATATGGGGTGTTGAGTCCATTTCGTTGAGCAAGGAGTAGCTCTTGTCTATTACATATTTGGCTTAAGGAACTTTATCTGTGCTCATTTCAATCTCTGGTTTTATGCAGCACCCCAACTCACCTTTCCCCTTAAGCAAGCATAAGTTGGTTTTCTAAATTTGAGACACTGTTCTGTTTTGTAATCCAGTTCCTGTGTAGCCAAGTTTACATTCCGTGTATTAGTGATACCTTATGATGTTTCTTTTTCTGTGTGACTTATTTCAGTTAGAATCATCATACCTGAATCCACTCATTATGCTACTACGGGCCTGATGACATAGATTTCTTTGCTGAGTGATATTGCATTGTACGTAAGTACCACAAGTTCTTTATCCATTTTTCACTTTCTCCGATATTGAACTTGTCCCGTAAACAAGTTTCTTGTAAACAGAGCCGTCCCAAACTTTGGGGTGGCTGTGTCTTTTTGATTTTAATTTCCCTAAGCTATAGGACCATAAGTGGAAGTGCCCTAGGCTCTGTTGCTTAGTTTTTTACATGTTTCAGGAAACACCATACACTTCTCCGGAGTGGCTGTTGGCAATTTACAACCCACCCATCAGCATAACAAGGCTCCCAGTTCTCCATGGCCTGTCCTGCCTTTCTGGATTTTACACTTTTTTCAGATGGCCCTTTTGACCGGGGGGAAGTGAGACTTCATTGTAGTGCAGATATCCTTTGCAAGCTTGCTTGGTTGGCCAAAAAGGGCGTATGCATTTTTTCCTGAATATATTCAGGAAAAAACGCATACGCCCTTTTTGGCCAAGTGCATCATTGTCGACGTTCTGCCTCTTTTCCTACGGTTTAAATGCAATTCCAGTCTACCTCCTGAAATCGGTTTCCTGCAATTCTGCCCCACTTTCAAGTCCTCTTGGCAGCCTTACTTCAGTATATTTTTGGATGATAGCTGTCATTTATAACTCTGCAGGTTTGTGAATTACAGTGCCCCTGAGCTCCTTTCTTTAACTCACTTTCTTGTGAGCTGGCCGCAACACCGCAGGATTGCTTCAGGCCCTAATCTGGTTCCGGCATGGCACGCTGAGTCTTTGGTTAATTCCTTTCCTGGTGGGAAATGAGAGTTAAATTTGCCCGTCCAGACACCTCCAGCTAGTCTCTCATTGGTCCTCCCTATTCCTGTTCATCTTCCGCAGAAAGTGCAAACTGGGCCAAACAGGAGGTTAAAGGCACTGACTCTCCAAGTCAGGAGAGTGTTAGTAAAGTGTCTGGAATGTTGCACACGAGTAGCAGGGGACGAGAACTGAGACATATTGGAACACGTCTCCTAATCACATGGTTGATCATACTCTGGGTTCCACATGCATGATTTAGCTGAAGGAAGAATCCCTTAAACCTGGAGAGTTGAGACCTGTGGAATGGGTACCATGCAATATGACTTCAAAGGGTCTTCATTTGCTCACCGAACATCTCCAATCCTATCATTGCTGCATTTATGCCCCTGTACACACGCTTAATTCTCTTTCGGAGACATAGCAATCCATAGGTAAAATACTTACAAGGCAGGTACATTCTTAGGCGTTTAAGATGGGGTGTTGAGTCCATTTCGTTGAGCAAGGAGTAGCTCTTGTGTATTACATATTTGGCTTAAGGAACTTTATCTGTGCTCATTTGAATCTCTGGTTTTATGCAGCACCCCAACTCACCTTTCCCCTTAAGCAAGCATAAGTTGGTTTTCTAAATTTGAGACCCTGTTCTGTTTTGTAATCCAGTTCCTGTGAAGCCAAGTTTACATTCCGTGTATTAGTGATATCTTATGATGTTTCTTTTTCTGTGTGACTTATTTCAGTTAGAATCATCATACCTGAATCCACTCATTATGCTGCTATGGGCCTGATGACATAGATTTCATTGCTGAGTGATATTGCATTGTACGTAAGTACCACAACTTCTTTATCCATTTTCCACTCTCTGCGATATTGAACTTGTCCCGTAAACGAGATTCTTGTAAACAGAGCCGTCCGAAACTTAGGGGTGGCTGTGTCTTTTTGATTTTAATTTCCCTAAGCTATAGGACCATAAGTGGAAGTGCCCTAGGCTCTGTTGCTTTGTTTTCTAGATGTTTCAGGAAACACCATACACTTCTCCCAAGTGGCTGTTGGCAATTTACATCCTGCCCATCAGCATAACAAGGCTCCCAGTTCTCCATGGCCTGTCCTGCCTTTCTGGATTTTACATGTTTTTCACATGGCCCTTTTGACCGGGGGAAGTGAGAATTCATTGTAGTGCAGATTTCCTTTGCAAGCTTGCTTGGTTGGCCAAAAAGGGCATATGCTTTTTTTCCTGAATATATTCAGGAAAAAACGCATACGCCCTTTTTGGCCAAGTGCATCATTGTCGACGTTCTGCCTCTTTTCCTATGCTTTAAATGCAATACCAGTCTACCTCCTGAAAAAGGTTTCCTGCAATTCTGCCCCACTTTCAAGTCCTCTTGGCAGCCTTACTTCAGTATATTTTTGGACGATAGCTGTCATTTATAACTCTGCAGGTTTGTGAATTACAGTGCCCCTGATCTCCTTTCTTCAACTCGCTTTCTTGTGAGCTGGCCGCAACACCGCTGGATTGCTTCAGGCCCTAATCTGGTTCTGGCACGGCATGCTGAGCCTTTGGTTAATTCCTCTTCCTGGTGGGAAATGAGAGTTAAATTTGCCCGTCCAGACACCTCCAGCTAGTCTCTCATTGGTTCTCCCTATTCCTGTATATGTTCCGCAGAATTTGCGACCTGGGTCAAACAGGAGGTTAAAGGCACTGACTCTCCAAGTCGGGAGAGTGTTAGTAAAGCATCTGGAATGTTGCACACGAGTACTAGGGGATGAGAACTGAGACATATTTGAACATGAGTCCCGATCACACGGTTGATCATACTCTGGGTTCCACATGTATGTTTTAGCTGAAGGAAGAATCCCTTAAACCTGGAGAGTTGAGACCCGTGGAATGGGTACCATGCAATATGACATCAAAGGGTCTTCATTTGCTCACCAAACCTCTCCAATCCTATCACTGCTGCGTTTATGCCCCTGTACACACACTTGATTCTCTTTCGGAGACATAGCGATCCATAGGTTTTAAGATACTTACTAGTCAGGTACATTCTTAGGCATTTAATATGGGGTGTTGAGTCCATTTCGTTGAGCAAGGAGTAGCTCTTGTCTATTACATATTTGGCTTAAGGAACTTTATCTGTGCTCATTTCAATCTCTGGTTTTATGCAGCACCCCAACTCACCTTTCCCCTTAAGCAAGCATAAGTTGGTTTTCTAAATTTGAGACACTGTTCTGTTTTGTAATCCAGTTCCTGTGTAGCCAAGTTTACATTCCGTGTATTAGTGATACCTTATGATGTTTCTTTTTCTGTGTGACTTATTTCAGTTAGAATCATCATACCTGAATCCACTCATTATGCTACTACGGGCCTGATGACATAGATTTCTTTGCTGAGTGATATTGCATTGTACGTAAGTACCACAAGTTCTTTATCCATTTTTCACTTTCTCCGATATTGAACTTGTCCCGTAAACAAGTTTCTTGTAAACAGAGCCGTCCCAAACTTTGGGGTGGCTGTGTCTTTTTGATTTTAATTTCCCTAAGCTATAGGACCATAAGTGGAAGTGCCCTAGGCTCTGTTGCTTAGTTTTTTACATGTTTCAGGAAACACCATACACTTCTCCGGAGTGGCTGTTGGCAATTTACAACCCACCCATCAGCATAACAAGGCTCCCAGTTCTCCATGGCCTGTCCTGCCTTTCTGGATTTTACACTTTTTTCAGATGGCCCTTTTGACCGGGGGGAAGTGAGACTTCATTGTAGTGCAGATATCCTTTGTAAGCTTGCTTGGTTGGCCAAAAAGGGCGTATGCATTTTTTCCTGAATATATTCAGGAAAAAACGCATACGCCCTTTTTGGCCAAGTGCATCATTGTCGACGTTCTGCCTCTTTTCCTACGGTTTAAATGCAATTCCAGTCTACCTCCTGAAATCGGTTTCCTGCAATTCTGCCCCACTTTCAAGTCCTCTTGGCAGCCTTACTTCAGTATATTTTTGGATGATAGCTGTCATTTATAACTCTGCAGGTTTGTGAATTACAGTGCCCCTGAGCTCCTTTCTTTAACTCACTTTCTTGTGAGCTGGCCGCAACACCGCAGGATTGCTTCAGGCCCTAATCTGGTTCCGGCATGGCACGCTGAGTCTTTGGTTAATTCCTTTCCTGGTGGGAAATGAGAGTTAAATTTGCCCGTCCAGACACCTCCAGCTAGTCTCTCATTGGTCCTCCCTATTCCTGTTCATCTTCCGCAGAAAGTGCAAACTGGGCCAAACAGGAGGTTAAAGGCACTGACTCTCCAAGTCAGGAGAGTGTTAGTAAAGCGTCTGGAATGTTGCACCCGAGTACCAGGGGACGAAAACTGAGACATATTTGAACACTTCTCCTGATCACATGGTTGATCATACTCTGGGTTCCACATGCATGTTTCAGCTGAAGGAAGAATCCATTAAACCTGGAGAGTTGAGACCCGTGGAATAGGTACCATGCAATATGACTTCAAAGGGTCTTCATTTGCTCACCAAACCTCTCCAATCCTATCACTGCTGCGTTTATGCCCCTGTACACATGCTTGATTCTCTTTCGGAGACATAGCAATCCATAGGTTTTAAGATACTTACTAGTCAGGTACATTCTTAGGCGTTTAAAATGGGGTGTTGAGTCCATTTCGTTGAGCAAGGAGTAGCTCTTGTCTATTACATATTTGGTTTAAGGAACTTTATCTGTGCTCATTTCAGTCTCTGGTTTTATGCTGCACCCCAACTCACCTTTCCACTTAAGCAAGCATAAGTTGGTTTTCTAAATTTGAGACCCTGTTCTGTTTTGTAATTCAGTTCCTGTGTAGCCTAGTTTACATTAAGTGCATTAGTGATATCTTATGATGTTTCTTTTTCTGTGTGACTTATTTCAGTTGGAATCATCATACCTGAATCCACTCATTATGCTGCTATGGGCCTGATGACATAGATTTCATTGCTTAGTGATATTGCCTTGTACGTAAGTACCACAACTTCTTTATCCATTTTTCACTTTCTGCGATATTGAACTAGTCCCGTAAACGAGGTTCTTGTAAACAGAGCCGACCCAAACTTTGGAGTGGCTGTGTCTTTTTGATTTTAATTTCCCTAAGCTATAGGACCATAAGTGGAAGTGCCCTAGGCTCTGTTGCTTTGTTTTTCAGATGTTTCAGGAAACACCATACACTTCTCCCGAGTGGCTGTTGGCAATTTACATCCCGCCCATCAGCATAACAAGGCTCCCAGTTCTCCATGGCCTGTCCTGCCTTTCTGGATTTTACACTTTTTTCAGATGGCCCTTTTGACCGGGGGGAAGTGAGACTTCATTGTAGTGCCCATATCCTTTGCAAGCTTGCTTGGTTGGCCAAAAAGGGCGTATGCGTTTTTTCCTGAATATATTCAGGAAAAAACGCATACGCACTTTTTGGCCAAGTGCATCATTGTCGAAGTCCTGCCTCTTTTCCTATGCTTTAAATGCAATTCCAGTCTACCTTCTGAAATCGGTTTCCTGCAATTCTGCCCCACTTTCAAGTCCTCTTGGCAGCCTTACTTCAGTATATTTTTGGACGATAGCTGTCATTTATAACTCTGCAGTTTTGTGAATTACAGTGTCCCTGAGCTCCTTTCTTCAACTCGCTTTCTTGTGAGCTGGCCGCAACACCGCAGGATTGCTTCAGGCCCTAATCTGGTTCCGGCACGGCACGCTGAGCCTTTGGTTAATTCCTCTACCTGGTGGGAAATGAGAGTTAAATTTGCCCGTCCAGACACCTCCAGCTAGTCTCTCATTGGTTCTCCTTATTCCTGTTTATCTTCCGCAGAAATTGCAAACTGGGCCAAACAGGAGGTTAAAGGCACTGACTCTCCAAGTCGGGAGAGTGTTAGTAAAGCATCTGGAATGTTGCACCCGAGTACCAGGGGACGAGAACTGAGACATATTGGAACACGTCTCCCGATCACACGGTTGATCATACTCTGGGTTCCACATACCTGATTTAGCTGAAGGAAGAATCCCTTAAACCTCTAGAGTTGAGACCCGTGGAATGGGTACCATGCAATATGACTTCAAAGGGTCTTCATTTGCTCACCAAACCTCTCCAATCCTATCACTGCTGCGTTTATGCCCCTGTACACATGCTTGATTCTCTTTCGGAGACATAGCGATCCATAGGTTTTAAGATACTTACTAGTCAGGTACATTCTTAGGCGTTTAATATGGGATGTTGAGTCCATTTCGTTGAGCAAGGAGTAGCTCTTGTCTATTACATATTTGGCTTAAGGAACTTTATCTGTGCTCATTTCAATCTCTGGTTTTATGCAGCACCCCATCTCACCTTTCCCCTTAAGCAAGCATAAGTTGGTTTTCTAAATTTGAGACCCTCTTCTGTTTTGTAATCCAGTTCCTGTGTAGCCAAGTTTACATTCCGTGTATTAGTGATATGTTATGATGTTTCTTTTTCTTGTGACTTATTTCAGTTAGAATCATCATACCTGAACCCACTCATTTTCTGCTACAGGCCTGTTGACAGAGATTTCATTGCTGAGTGATATTGCATTGTACGTAAGTAGCACAAATTCTTTATCCATTTTTCACTTTCTGCGATATTGAACTTGTACCATAAATGAGGTTCTTGTAAACAGAGCCGTCCCAAACTTTGGGGTGGCTGTGTCTTTTTGATTTTAATTTCCCTAAGCTATAGGACCATAAGTGGAAGTGCCCTAGGCTCTGTTGCTTTGTTTTTTAGATGTTTCAGGAAACACCATACACTTCTCCCGAGTGGCTGTTGGCAATTTACATCCTGCTCATCAGCATAACAAGGCTCCCAGTTCTCCATGGCCTGTCCTGCCTTTCTGGATTTTACACTTTTTTCAGATGGCCCTTTTGACCAGGGGGAAATGAGACTTCATTGTAGTGCAGATTTCCTTTGCAAGCTTGCTTGGATGGCCACGAAGGGCGTATGCGTATTTTCCTGAATATATTCAGGAAAAAACGCATACGCCCTTTTTGGCCAAGTGCATCATTGTCGACGTTCTGCCTCTTTTCCTATGCTTTAAATGCAATTCCAGTCTACCTCCTGAAATCGGTTTTCTGCAATTCTGCCCCGCTTTCAAGTCCTCTTGGCAGCCTTACTTCAGTATAGTTTTGGACGATAGCTGTCATTTATAACTCTGCAGGTTTGTGAATTACAGTGCCCCTGAGCTCCTTTCTTCAACTCGCTTTGTTGTGAGCTGGCCGCAACACCGCAGGATTGCTTCAGGCCCTAATCTGGTTCCGGCACGGCACGCTGAGCCTTTGGTTAATTCCTCTTCGTGGTGGGAAATGAGAGTTAAATTTGCCCGTCCAGACACCTCCAGCTAGTCTCTCATTGGTTCTCCCTATTCCTGTTCATCTTCTGCGGAAATTGCAAACTGGGCCAAATAGGAGGTTAAAGGCACTGACTCTCCAAGTTGGGAGAGAGTTAGTAAAGCGTCTGGAATGTTTCACCCGAGTACCAGGGGACAAGAACTGAGACATATTGGAACACGTCTCCCGATCACACGGTTGATCATACTCTGGGTTCCACATGCATGTTTTAGCTGAAGGAAGAATCCCTTAAACCTGGAGAGTTGAGACCCGTGGAATGGGTACCATGAAATATGACTTCAAAGGGTCTTCATTTGCTCACCGAACCTCTCCAATCCTATCACTGCTGCATTTATGCCCCTGTACACACGCTTGATTCTCTTTCGGAGACATAGCAATCTATAGCTTTTAAGATACTTACTAGTCAGGTACATTCTTAGGCGTTTAATATGGGGTGTTGAGTCCATTTCGTTGAGCAAGGAGTAGCTCTTGTCTATTCCACATTTGGCTTAAGGAACTTTATCTGTGCTCATTTCAATCTCTGGTTTTATGCAGCACCCCAACTCACCTTTCCCCTTAAGCAAGCATAAGTTGGTTTTCTAAATTTGAGACCCTGTTCTGTTTTGTAATCCAGTTCCTGTGTACCCAAGTTTACATTCCGTGTATTAATGATATCTTATGATGTTTCTTTTTCTGTGTGACTTATTTCAGTTAGAATCATCATACCTGAATCCACTCATTATGCTGCTACGGGCCTGATGACATAGATTTCGTTGCTGAGTGATATTGCATTGTACGTAAGTACCACAACTTCTTTATCCATTTTTCACTTTCTGCGATATTGAACTTGTCCCGTAAACGAGTTTCTTGTAAACAGAGCCGTCCCAAACTTTGGGGTGGCTGTGTCTTTTTGATTTTAATTTCCCTAAGCTATAGGACCATAAGTGGAAGTGCCCTAGGCTCTGTTGATTTGTTTTTTAGATGTTTCAGGAAACAACATACACTTCTCCCGAGTGGCTGTTGGCAACTTACATCCCGCCAATCAGCATAACAAGTCTCCCAGTTCTCCATGGCCTGTCCTGCCTTTCTGGATTTTACACTTTTTTCAGATGGCCCTTTTGACGGGGGGAAGTGAGACTTCATTGTAGTGCAGATTTCCTTTGCAAGCTTGCTTGGTTGGCCAAAAAGGGCGTATGCGTTTTTTCCTGAATATATTCAAGAAAAAACGCATACGCCCTTTTTGGCCAAGTGCCTCATTGTCGACTTTCTGCCTCTTTTCCTATGCTTTAAATGCAATTCCAGTCTACCTCCTGAAATCGGATTCCTGCAATGATGCCCTGCTTTCAACTCCTCTTGGCAGCCTTACTTCAGTATATTTTTGGACGATAGGTATCATTTATAACTCTGCAGGTTTGTGATTACAGTGCTCCTGAGCTCCTTTCTTCAACTCGCTTTCTTGTGAGCTGGCCGCAACACCGCAGGATTTCTTCCGGCCCTAATCTGGTTCCAGCATGGCACGCTCAGCCTTTGGTTAATTCCTCCTCCTCGGGGGAAATGAGAGTTAAATTTGCCCGTCCAGACACCTCCAGCTAGTCTCTCATTGGTTCTCCCTATTCCTGTTCATCTTCCGCAGAAATTGCAAACTGGGCCAAACAGGAGGTTAAAGGCACTGACACTCCAAGTTGGGAGAGTGTTAGTAAAGCATCTGGAATGTGGCACCCGAGTACCAGGGGAGGAAAACTGAGATATATTTGAACACGTGTCCCGATCACACAGCTGATCATACTCTGGGTTCCACATGCATGTTTTATCTGAAGGAAGAATCCCTTAAACCTGGAGAGTTGAGACCCGTGGAATGGGTACCATGCAATATGACTTCAAAGGGTCTTCATTTGCTCACCGAACCTCTCCAATCCTATCACTGCTGCATTTATGCCCCTGTACTCACGCTTGATTCTCTTTCAGAGACATAGCAATCTTTAGGTTTTAAGATACTTACTAGTCAGGTACGTTATAAGGTGTTTAACATGGGGTTTTGAGTCCATTTCGTTGAGCAAGGAGTAGCTCTTTTCTATTACATATTTGGCTTAAGGAACTTTATCTGTGCTCATTTCAATCTCTGGTTTTATGCAGCACCCCAACTCACCTTTCCCCTTAAGCAAGCATAAGTTGGTTTTCTAAATTTGAGACCCTCTTCTGTTTTGTAATCCAGTTCCTGTGTAGCCAAGTTTACATTCCGTGTATTAGTGATATCTTATGATGTTTCTTTTTCTTGTGACTTATTTCAGTTAGAATCATCATACCTGAACCCACTCATTTTCTGCTACAGGCCTGTTGACAGAGATTTCATTGCTGAGTGATATTGCATTGTACGTAAGTAGCACAAATTCTTTATCCATTTTTCACTTTCTGCGATATTGAACTTGTACCATAAACGAGGTTCTTGTAAACAGAGCCATCCCAAACTTTGGGGTGGCTGTGTCTTTTTGATTTTAATTTCCCTAAGCTATAGGACCATAAGTGGAAGTGCCCTAGGCTCTGTTGCTTTGTTTTTTAGATGTTTCAGGAAACACCATACACATCTCTCTAGTGGCTGTTGGCAATTTACATCCCGCCCATCAGCATAACAAGGCTCACAGTTCTCCATGGCCTGTCTTGCCTTTCTGGATTTTACACTTTTTTCAGATGGCCCTTTTAACCGGGTGGAAGTGAGACTTCATTGTAGTGCAGATTTCCTGTGCAAGCTTGCTTGGTTGGCCAAAAAGGGCGTATGCGTTTTTTCCTGAATATATTCAGAAAAAAACGCATACGCACTTTTTGGCCAAGTGCATCATTGTCGACGTTCTGACTCTTTTCCTATGCTTTAAATGCAATTCCAGTCTACCTCCTGAAATCGGTTTCCTGCAATTCTGCCCCGCTTTCAAGTCCTCTTGGCAGCCTTACTTCAGTATATTTTTGGACGATAGCTGTCATTTATAACTCTGCAGGTTTGTGAATTACAGTGCCCCTGATCTCCTTTCTTCAACTCGCTTTCTTGTGAGCTGGCCACAACACCGCAGGATTGCTTCAGGCCCTAATCTGGTTCCGGCACGACTTGCTGATCCTTTGGTTAATTCCTCTTCCTGGTGGGAAATGAGAGTTAAATTTGCCCGTCTAGACACCTCCATCTTGTCTCTCATTGGTTCTCCCTATTCCTGTTCATCTTCCGCAGAAATTGCAAACTTGGCCAAACAGGAGGTTAAAGTCACTGACTTTCCAAGTAGGGGGAGTGTTAGTAAAGCGTCTGGAATGTTGCACCCGAGTACCAGGGGACGAACACTGAGACATATTTGAACACGTCTCCCTATCACATGGTTGATCATACTCTGGGTTCCACATGCGTGTTTTAGCTGAAGGAAGAATCCCTTAAACCTGGAGAGTTGAGACCCGTGGAATGGGTACCATGCAATATGACTTCAAAGGGTCTTCATTTGCTCACTGAACCTCTCCAATCCTATCAGTGCTGCTTTTATGCCCCTGTACACACGCTTGATACTCTTTCGGAGACATAACAATCCATAGGTTTTCAGATACTTACTAGTCAGGTACATACTTAGGCGTTTAATATGGGGTGTTGAGTCCATTTCGTTGAGCAAGGAGTAGCTCTTCTGTATTACATATTTGGCTTAAGGAACTTTATCTGTGCTCATTTCAATCTCTGGTTTTATGCAGCACCCCAACTCACCTTTCCCCTTAAGCAAGCATAAGTTGGTTTTCTAAATTTGAGAACCTGTTCTGTTTTGTAATCCAGTTCCTGTGTAGCCAAGTTTACATTCCCTGTATTAGTGATATCTTATGATGTTTCTTTTTCTGTGTGACTTATTTCAGTTACAATCATCATACCTGAATCCACTCATTATGCTGCTATGGGCCTGATGACATAGATTTCATTGCTGAGTGATATTGCATTGTACGTAAGTACCACAAATTCTTTATCCATTTTTCACTTTCTGTGAAATTGAACTTGTACCGTAAACGAGGTTCTTGTAAACAGAGCCGTCCCAAACTTTGGGGTGGCTGTGTCTTTTTGATTTTAATTTCCCTTAGCTATAGGACCATAAGTGGAAGTGCCCTAGGCTCTGTTGCTTTGTTTCTTAGATGTTTCAGGAAACACCATAAACTTCTCGCAAGTGACTGTTGGCAGTTTACATCCCGCCCATCAGCATAACAAGGCTCCCAGTTCTCCATGGCCTGTCCTGCCTTTCTGGATTTTACACTTTTTTCAGATGGCCCTTTTGACCGGAGGGAAGTGAGACTTCATTGTAGTGCAGATTTCCTTTGCAAGCTTGCTTGGTTGGTCAAAAAGTGCGTATGCATTTTTCGGGAAAAAACTCATACGCCCTTTTTGGCCAAGTGCATCTTTGTCAACGTTCTGCCTCTTTTCCTATGCTTTAAATGCAATTCCAGTCTACCTCTTGCAATCGGTTTTTGCATTTCTGCCCGCTTTCAAGTCCTCTTGGCAGCCTTACTTCAGTATATTTTTGGACGTTAGCTGTCATTTATAACTCTGCAGGTTTGTGAATTACAGTGCCCCTGAGCTCCTTTCTTCAACTCGCTTTCTTGTGAGCTGGCCGCAACACCACAGGATTGCTTCAGGCCCTAATCTTGTTCCGGCACGGCACCCTGAGCCTTTGGTTAATTCCTCTTCCTGGTGGGAAATGAGAGTTAAATTTGCCCGTCCAGACACCTCCAGCTAGTCTCTCGTTGGTTCTCCCTATTCCTGTTCATCTTCCGCAGAAATTGCAAACTGGCCAAACAGGAGGTTAAAGGCACTGACTCTCCAAGTCGGGAGAGTGTTAGTAAAGCGTCTGGAATGTTGCACCCGAGTACCAGGGGACGAGAACTGATACATATTGGAACACGTCTCCCGATCACACGGTTGATCATACTCTGGGTTCCACATGCATCTTTTAGCTGAAGGAAGAATCCCTTAAACCTGGAGCGTTGAGACCCGTGGAATGGGTACCATGCAATATGACTTCAAAGTGTCTTCATTTGCTCACCGAAACTCTCCAATCCTATCACTGCTGCGTTTATGCCCCTGTACACACGCTTGATTCTCTTTCGGAGACATAGCAATCCATAGGTTTTAAGATACTTACTAGTCAGGTACATTCTTAGGCGTTTAATATGGGGTGTTGAGTCCATTTCGTTGAGCAAGGAGTAGCTCTTGTCTATTACATGTTTGGCTTAAGGAACTTTATCTGTGCTCATTTCAATCTCTGGTTTTATGCAGCACCCCAACTCACCTTTCCCCTTAAGCAAGCATAAGTTGGTTTTCTAAATTTGAGACTCTGTTCTGTTTTGTAATCCAGGTCCTGTGTAGCCAAGTTTACATTCCGTGTATTAGTGATATCTTATGATGTTTCTTTTTCTGTGTGACTTATTTCAGTTAGAATCATCATACCTGAATCCACTCATTATGCTGCTACGGGCCTGATGACATAGATTTCATTGCTGAGTGATATTGCATTGTACGTAAGTACCACAACTTTTTTATCCATTTTTCACTTTCTGCGATATTGTTCTTGTACCGTAAACCAGGTTCTTGTAAACAGAGCCGTCTCAAACTTTGGGGTGGCTGTGTCTTTTTGATTTTAATTTCCCTAAACTATAGGACCATAAGTGGAAGTGCTCTAGGCTCTGTTGCTTTGTTTTTTAGATGTTACAGGAAACACCATACACTTCTCCCCAGTGGCTGTTGGCAATTTACATCCCGTCCATCAGCATAACAAGGCTCCCAGTTCTCCATGGCCTGTCCTGCCTTTCTGGATTTTACACTTTTTTCAGATGGCCCTTTGACTGGGGGGAAGTGAGACTTCATTGTAGTGCAGATATCCTTTGCAAGCTTGCTTGGTTGGCCAAAAAGGGCGTATGCGTTTTTTCCTGAATATACTCAGGATAAAACGCATACGCCCTTTTTGGCCAAGTGCATCATTGTCGACGTTCTGCCTCTTTTCCTATGCTTTAAATGCAATTCCAGTGTACCTCCTGAATTCGGTTTCCTGCAATTCTGCCCCGCTTTCAATTCCTCTTGGCAGCCTTACTTCAGTATATTTTTGGACGATAGCTGTCATTTATAACTCTGCAGGTTTGTGAATTACAGTGCCCCTGAGCTCCTTTCTTCAACTCGCTTTCTTGTGAGCTGGCCGCAACACCACAGTATTGCTTCAGGCCCTAATCTGGTTCCGGCACGGCACGCTGAGCCTTTGGTTAGTTCCTCTTCCTGGTGGGAAATGAGAGTTAAATTTGCCCGTCCAGACACCTCCAGCTAGTCTTTCATTGGTTCTCCCTATTCCTGTTCATCTTCCGCAGAAATTGCAAACTGGGCGAAACAGGAGGTTAAAGGCACTGACTCTCCAAGTCGGGAGAGTGTTAGTAAAGCGTCTGGAATGTTGCACCCGAGTACCAGGGGACGAGAACTGAGACATATTGGAACACGTCTCCTGATCAAATGGTTGATCATACTCTGGGTTCCACATGCATGATTTAGCTGAAGGAAGAATCCCTTAAACCTGGAGCGTTGAGACCCGTGGAACGGGTACCATGCAATATGACTTCAAAGGGTCTTCATTTGCTCAGCGAACCTCTCCAATCCTATCACTGCTGCGTTTATGCCCCTGTACACACGCTTGATTCTCTTTCGGAGACATAGCGATCCATAGGTTTTTAGATACTTACTAGTCAGGTACATTCTTAGGCGTTTAATATGGGGTGTTGAGTCCATTTCGTTGAGCAAGGAGTAGCTCTTGTCTATTCCATATTTGGCTTAAGGAACTTTATCTGTGCTCATTTCAATCTCTGGTTTTATGCAGCACCCCAACTCACCTTTCCCCTTAAGCAAGCATAAGTTGGTTTTCTAAATTTGAGACCCTGTTCTCTTTTGTAATCCAGTTCCTGTGTAGCCAAGTTTACATTCCGTGTATTAGTGATATCTTATGATGTTTCTTTTTCTGTGTGACTTATTTCAGTTAGAATCATCATAGCTGAATCCACTCATTATGCTGCTACGGGCCTGATGACATAGATTTCATTGCTGAGTGATATTGCATTGTACGTAAGTACCACAACTTCTTTATCCATTTTTCACTTTCTGCGTTATTGAACTTGTCCCGTAAACGAGTTTCTTGTAAACAGAGCCGTCCCAAATTTTGGGGTGGCTGTGTCTTTTTTATTTTAATTTCCCTAAGCTATAGCGCCATAAGTGGCAGTGCCCTAGGCTCTGTTGCTTTGTTTTTTAGATGTTTCAGGAAACACCATACACTTCTCCCGAGTGGCTGTTGGCAATATACATCCCGCCCATCAGCATAACAAGGTTCCCAGTTCTCCATGGCCTGTCCTACCTTTCTGGCTTTTACACTTTTTTCAGTTGGCCCCTTTGACCGGGGGGAAGTGAGACTTCATTGTAGTGCAGATTTCCTTTGCAAGCTTGCTTGGTTGGCCAAAAAGGGCGTATGCGTTTTTTCCTGAATATATTTAGGAAAAAACGCATATGCCCTTTTTGGCCAAGTGCATCATTGTCGACGTTTTGCCTCTTTTCCTATGCTTTAAATGCAATTCCAGTGTACCTCCTAAAATTGGTTTCCTGCAATTCTGCCCCGCTTTCAAGTCCTCTTGGCAGCCTTACTTCAGTATATTTTTGGACGATAGGTGTCATTTATAACTTTGCAGGTTTGTGAATTACAGTGCCCCTGAGCTCCTTTCTTCAACTCGCTTTCTTGTGAGCTGACCGCAACACCGCACGATTGCTTCAGGCCCTAATCTGGTTCAGGCACGGCACGCTGAGCCTTCGGTTAATTCCTCTTCCTGGTGGGAAATGAGAGTTAAATTTGCCCGTCCAGACACCTCCAGCTAGTCTCTCATTGGTTCTCCCTATTCCTGTTCATCTTCCACAGAAATTGCAAACTGGGCCAAACAGGAGGTTAAAGGCACTGACTCTCCAAGTCGGGAGAGTGTTAGTAAAGCGTCTGGAATGTTGCACCCGAGTACCAGGGTACCAGAACTGTGACATATTGGAACACGTCTCCCGATCACATGGTTGATCATACTCTGGGTTCCACATACATGATTTATGTGAAGGAAGAATCCCTTAAACCTGGAGAGTTGAGACCCGTGGAATGGGTACCATGCAATATGACTTCAAAGGGTCTTCATTTGCTCACCGAACCTCTCCAATCCTATCACTGCTGCGTTTATGCCCCTGTGTACACGCTTGATTCTCTTTCGGAGCCATAGCGATACATAGGTTTTAAGATACTTACTAGTAGGGTACATTCTTAGGCGTTTAATATGGGGTGTTGAGTCCATTTCGTTGAGCAAGGAGTAGCTCTCTTGTGTTACATATTTGGCTTAAGGAACTTTATCTGTGCTCATTTTAATCTCTGGTTTTATGCAGCACCCCAACTCACCTTTCCCCTTAAGCAAGCATAAGTTGGTTTTTTAATTTGAGACCCTGTTCTCTTTTGTAATCCAGTTACTGTGTAGCCAAGTTTACATTCCGTGTATTAGTGATATCTTATGATGATTCTTTTTCTGTGTGACTTATTTCAGTTAGAATCATCATACCTGAATCCACTCATTATGCTCCTACGGGCCTGATGACATAGATTTCATTGCTGAGTGATATTGCATTGTACGTAAGTACCACAACTTCTTTATCCATTTTTCACTTTCTGCGATATTGAACTAGTCCCGTAAACGAGTTTCTTGTAAACAGAGCCGTCCCAAACTTATGGGTGGCTGCGTCTTTTTGCTTTTAATTTCCTTAAGCTATAGGGCCATAAGTGGAAGTGCCCTAGGCTCTGTTGCTTTGTTGTTTAGATGTTTCAGGAAACACCATACACTTCTCCTGAGTGGCTGTTGGCAATATACATCCCGCCCATCAGCAAAACAAGGCTCCCAGTTCTCCATGGCCTGTCCTGCCTTTCTGGATTTTACACTTTTTTCCGATGGCCCTTTTGACCGGGGGGAAGTGAGACTTCATTGTAGTGCAGATTTCCTTTGCAAGCTTGCTTGGTTGGCCAAAAAGGGCGTATGCTTTTTTTCCTGAATATATTCAGGAAAAAACGCATACGCCCTTTTTGGCCAAGTGCATCATTGTCGACGTTCTGCCTCTTTTCCTATGCTTTAAATGCAATTCCAGTCTACCTCCTGAAATCGGTTTCCTGCAATTCTGCCCCGCTTTCAAGTCCTCTTGGCAGCCTTACTTCACTATATTTTTGGACGATAGCTGTCATTTATAACTCTGCAGGTTTGTGAATTACTGTGCCCCTGAGCTCCTTTCCTCAACTCGCTTTCTTGTGAGCTGGCCGTAACACCGCAGGATTGCTTCAGGCCCTAATCTGGTTCCGGCACGGCATGCTGAGCCTTTGGTTAATTCCTCTTCCTGGTGGGAAATGAGAGTTAAATTTGCCCATCGAGACACCTCCAGCTAGTCTCTCATTGGTTCTCGCTATTCCTGTTCATCTTCCGCAGAAATTGCAAATTGGGCCATACATGAGGTTAAAGGCACTGACTCTCCAAGTCGGGAGAGTGTTAGTTAAGCGTCTGGAATGTTGCACCCGAGTACCAGGGGACCAGAACTGAGACATATTGGAACACATCTCCCGATCACACGGTTGATCGTACTCTGGGTTCCACATGCATCTTTTAGCTGAAGGAAGAATCCCTTAAACCTGGAGAGTTGAGACCCGTGGAATGGGTACCATGCAATATGCCTTCAAAGGGTCTTCATTTGCTCAGCGAACCTCTCCAATCCTATCACTGCTGCGTTTATGCCCCTGTACACACGCTTGATTCTCTATCGGAGACATAGCAATCCATAGGTTTTAAGATGGTTACTAGTCAGGTACATTCTTAGGCGTTTAATATGGGGTTTTGCGTCCATTTCGTTGAGCAAGGAGTAGCTCTTGTCTATTACATATTTGGCTTAAGGAACTTTATCTGTGCTCATTTCAATCTCTGGTTTCATGCAGCACCCCAACTCACCTTTCCCCTTAAGCAAGCATAAGTTGGTTTTCTAAATTTGAGACCCTGTTCTGTTTTGTAATTCAGTTCCTGTATAGCCAAGTTTACATTCCGTGTAGTACTGATATCTTTTGATGTTTCTTTTTCTGTGTGACTTATTTCAGTTAGAATCATCATACCTGAATCCACTCATTATGCTGCTACGGGCCTGATGACATAGATTTCATTGCTGAGTGATATTGCATTGTACGTAAGTACCACAACTTCTTTATCCATTTTTCACTTTCTGCGTTATTGAACTTGTCCCGTAAACGAGTTTCTTGTAAACAGAGCCGTCCCAAATTTTGGGGTGGCTGTGTCTTTTTTATTTTAATTTCCCTAAGCTATAGCGCCATAAGTGGCAGTGCCCTAGGCTCTGTTGCTTTGTTTTTTAGATGTTTCAGGAAACACCATACACTTCTCCCGAGTGGCTGTTGGCAATATACATCCCGCCCATCAGCATAACAAGGTTCCCAGTTCTCCATGGCCTGTCCTGCCTTTCTGGCTTTTACACTTTTTTCAGTTGGCCCCTTTGACCGGGGGGAAGTGAGACTTCATTGTAGTGCAGATTTCCTTTGCAAGCTTGCTTGGTTGTCCAAAAAGGGCGTATGCGTTTTTTCCTGAATATATTTAGGAAAAAACGCATACGCCCTTTTTGGCCAAGTGCATCATTGTCGACGTTTTGCCTCATTTCCTATGCTTTAAATGCTATTCCAGTGTACCTCCTAAAATTGGTTTCCTGCAATTCTGCCCCGCTTTCAAGTCCTCTTGGCAGCCTTACTTCAGTATATTTTTGGACGATAGGTGTCATTTATAACTCTGCAGGTTTGTGAATTACAGTGCCCCTGAGCTCCTTTCTTCAACTCGCTTTCTTGTGAGCTGACCGCAACACCGCATGATTGCTTCAGGCCCTAATCTGGTTCAGGCACGGCACGCTGAGCCTTCGGTTAATTCCTCTTCCTGGTGGGAAATGAGAGTTAAATTTGCCTGTCCAGACACCTCCAGCTAGTCTCTCATTGGTTCTCCCTATTCCTGTTCATCTTCCGCAGAAATTGCAAACTGGGCCAAACAGGAGGTTAAAGGCACTGACTCTCCAAGTCGGGAGAGTGTTAGTAAAGCGTCTGGAATGTTGCACCCGAGTACCAGGGGACCAGAACTGTGACATATTGGAACACGTCTCCCGATCACATGGTTGATCATACTCTGGGTTCCACATACATGATTTATGTGAAGGAAGAATCCCTTAAACCTGGAGAGTTGAGACCCGTGGAATGGGTACCATGCAATATGACTTCAAAGGGTCTTCATTTGCTCACGGAACCTCTCCAATCCTATCACTGCTGCGTTTATGCCCCTGTGTACACGCTTGATTCTCTTTCGGAGCCATAGCGATACATAGGTTTTAAGATACTTACTAGTAGGGTACATTCTTAGGCGTTTAATATGGGGTGTTCAGTCCATTTCGTTGAGCAAGGAGTAGCTCTCTTGTGTTACATATTTGGCTTAAGGAACTTTATCTGTGCTCATTTTAATCTCTGGCTTTATGCAGCACCCCAACTCACCTTTCCCCTTAAGCAAGCATAAGTTGGTTTTCTAAATTTGAGACCCTGTTCTCTTTTGTAATCCAGTTCCTGTGTAGCCAAGTTTACATTCCGTGTATTAGTGATATCTTATGATGATTCTTTTTCTGTGTGACTTATTTCAGTTAGAATCATCATACCTGAATCCACTCATTATGCTCCTACGGGCCTGATGACATAGATTTCATTGCTGAGTGATATTGCATTGTACGTAAGTACCACAACTTCTTTATCCATTTTTCACTTTCTGCGATATTGAACTAGTCCCGTAAACGAGTTTCTTGTAAACAGAGCCGTCCCAAACTTATGGGTGGCTGCGTCTTTTTGCTTTTAATTTCCTTAAGCTATAGGGTGTCGGGAGCCACATAGGAAGTGCCTTTGAGTTACAGCACAGACGAGACCCGTAGTGTCAAGCAAAGTTGATGCTATCGGGTACAAATATGGAGAGGCAAAGTTCTCCTCTGCAAAGCTGATGCTGTCAGACATAAATATGGAAAAGCAAAGCTTCCTGAACATAGGGTTTTTTACACTCCCCCTACCCTGTTGAGGCCTCCTGGTGGCTGGTGCCTTGCAATCGGTCTCTCTTGCCCAGTGTTGTAAGCTGGGCCCTCCCTGGAGGAGAAACCTGGGTTCCCGAAGACATGTGACCAGAGCCGGGGCCCCGCCAGTTGGCGAGGGAATCCCAGGGCAGGTGCTGGGCGTGGAGGCCACGGGGGCATAGGCTACCAAGGTGACAGAGAACTGACCTTCTCTGGGGGCACTGCACCTCGCACACCTCACATCTCCCTGCTTGGCCCCGGAGGATGGCTGGTTAGCCAGAGACGGGTAAGATTCCTCAGGGAAGGAACAACCTAAGACAGGCACAGTCGCAGAGGGGCCATCAGGAGAGAACTTGGGGGCCAACAGAGGTGGGGCATAGACCCTCACCCCCCAACTTTGCAGGAGCCTGAACCCTGTCCCCATGGCTGCTTCGCTTCCCACGCCCAGCTCAGATGGGAACCCAGGTAGCAGACAAGAGACCTGGCCAATGGCAACTGCTCTCCCGCCGCAGCAGGGCTTTGTTTCCCATTTCCTCCGTGGACCGCAGCTTTCCTCTGTGTGGTAGCAAGGCTTTGCTCTGTGTGGTTCCCCTTGTCTTCCCCTGCCTTTGCCTAAAGTGATTTTGTAGGATTGCTATTGGGGTTGGGAAATATTCCCAGTTCCGATGGAGGGTTTGAGGAAAGATCCCAACTAGGGAAAAGCCAAGAAGGATTGTAATCACTCCGGCTCCCTTGATGACTACACCTGAGATCCCCACTCCCAGGCCAGGGCATTGGGCTCGGGGAAATACGACAGGAATGTTTTTGTGGCAAGAACCTACTTTACAAAGTAAATTGGATGAGTTATGGCCTCCCTGGGGAGTTAAAGATATACTAGGAAATTCTTGGGTTTGGTGGCGGGGAAGGTTTTTATTACAATGGGTATATGCGAAATTAGATAGGGTAAGCTTTAAGGCAAATATATATAAGCTTTACTGCTCTTTTTATAAGAATAGATATAAGGGACAAATTATATTTTGTAAATATTTTGCAAAGGACCTTGGTGACAGATTTAAGGTACAATGCCCTCCACAAAGACCCCCTAGGGTTAGTACGTTTATAACACCTTGTTTTGATGTTAAAGGTAAAATGTTACGGCCTGAAGGCATTTATAGATTGTAAAAGAGTAATGTGTTTGAGTTTGTGTTTTGTGTAACCAGCTAACTAAACAGAACATACAGGTATAAGAACATTTACTTCTGGGAAGAATAATGGAACCGCAGATAAAGTTCCTGACCTAGATGTGACCAAGATGTACCTAACCACAGGGGATGAAAGAGACTATAGAGATCAGAAGACTACTTGACCATAAAAACCTGTTTAACCTGTTGATGTAATCTGCTGACGAAAATGACCTTTGTTTTATGGCTTTGTACCTTTGTTTTTGATCTTTGTTTTATGGCTTGTAAGGGGTTTTTGGCTAGGGAACTAAATTGTTAAGATTGAAAGTGAGATTGCCTCACAGTATAAAAGCTTCGGAATTATGAAAATAAATTTGGCAGATCCTTGCATCCTCTGAGGTGTCTTGTGTTCTGTCCACGCCGACTCCGTCTCCCCTTTCGGTGAAACCTGTTCAGCTGGGGCTGGTCCCCGGCAAGTGGCGCCCGAACAGGGACCTGAAGGGGTAAGTATAATTTTTTCTCGGACGGATAGGAGTCTCACCGTAGGGTGCTGCAGACCCCCAGTTAGGAATACTGGTTAGGAAGGTGAGTAAGGCGGTGTCAAGATGGGACACACTGAGTCCAAAGAGAGGCTCTTATTTATTGATATAGTTAAACATATGATAAATGGAAGAGGAATTAAGGTAGCTAGTAAGCAACTAACTCAGTTTTTTCAGTTTGTACAGGAACAATGCCCATGGTTTCCAGAACAGGGAACAGTTAATATAGAAACCTGGCAAAAGGTGGGACAAACTTTGCAAGTATATTACAGTCATTTTGGACCTGAGAAGGTTCCAGTAGATACTTTTACTTTATGGAACCTTATTAGAGAGAGCATTGCTCCTTTGCCTGAAGGTCAAAAGAACCCATATAAGTATCCTGCAGAAGTAATAGATGAATGTACTCCGTTATTTTCCCAAAAAACATCAAAAGAAACTGAGGTTTTAGCTGCAGCTTTAAAAGACTGTAATCTTAATGATAATGACTCAGAGGAGAAAAATGAGTCACCTATTGATACTAAGTCTAATTTGTTAAAGAATCCTCCTTTTGATGATGAATTGCCTCCTGCAGATCAGGATGATTTAGATGCTGCTGCATATGATTATGAAAGAAGGAAGTATGAACCCCATGGTGCTTTTTCAAAGCAAGAAATGAAGAAAAATAGGCCTAATTTACAGGATATGCGCCCTTTGGGTCGTTTACCGACCGCCCCACCGGCACCTTTAAGTTCTTCATTTCTCCCTTTAAAGAGATTAGGACATTCAACTTTAAATGTTAAGGGCCTACCACCTCCACCGCCTTTAAAGGCTAGGGGCCCACCACCTTCGCCACCTTTTAATAAAAGCCAAGACAAATATAAAAAGCATAGGAGAATAAAAGGTGACGATGATGATTATGCTTTTGCTGCCTGCTTTCCAGTCATTTATGAGGATGGTTTTGATGATGATGATGTATATTGGGATCCTTTGCCTCTAAAACTTTTAAAAGAACTTAAAAAGGCCTGTGTAGATTATGGACCGTTGGCGCCTTATACTATGACTCTTATAGATGCCTTGGCAAATAGATGGATGACTCCATATGACTGGATTCAGGTTACGAAGGCCTGTTTATCTGGAGGACAATATTTGCTTTGGAAGACAGAAATATAAAGAAATTTATTTAATACATTATATGGACGATATATTATTGGCTCATAAAGATAAGGCCTACTTACATCAGGCATTGCAGGATATGATGGAAGCTTTACAGGAGTATGGATTAAAAGTTGCTCCAGAGAAAATTCAAACTGAGCCTCCTTATAATTATTTGGGCAGATTAATACAGGAATTTTCCATTCAGCATATACCTTTTCAATTAAGAACTGATCATTTGGTTACTTTAAATGATTTTCAAAAGTTTTTAGGAGATATAAATTGGATAAGGCCTTTGTTAAAAATTACTACTATGGAATTAAAACCTTTGTTTTTGATATTACAAGGAGATTCTAACCCCTTATCCCCTAGAGAGTTAACTGCAGAAGGAAAATTAGCCATAGAAAAAATAGAAAAAGCTTTAAAAAATGTTTTTATTAAAAGATTGGATTATACCAAACCTTGGGATTTAATTGTTTTAAGGACTCCAGTTATTCCTACAGGATTATTATGGCAAAATGGACCACTAGAATGGATACATTTGGCTGCTAGTCCAAAAAAGATTGTTGCCTCATACCCTTTTATGGTTAGTTTGTTAATTATTAAAGGTAGAAAGAGAAGTAGAGAGTTATTTGGAAAAGATATGGATAACATAATTATACCTTATAATAAAGATCAATTAGAGGCCTTGCTGCTGTTAGAAGATTCATTAGGAATAGCTCTGGCCTCATTTAGAGGTCAAATTTTATTTCATTTGCCTAAAAGTGTATTGCTACAGTTTTTTAAGGAACATATGGTGGTTTTTCCTACATATTATAAGATAAAACCTTTGGAAGAGGCTATATTAGTATTTACTGATGGATCCTCTTCAGGGAGGGCAGCCTATATTATTAATAATGAAAAGAAAGTATTAAATACAGAAAATTGCTCAGCACAGCAATCAGAAATTATGGCAATTATAGAAGTGATGAAATTAACCAGGGATAAGAAAATTAATTTATATACTGATTCCTTATATATAGTTAAATTATTTCCAGCAATAGAAACAGCGGCCTTTCCTGAAAATAAGAGTACAATAATTAAATTGCTTAAGAGATTACAAAAAAGTATATGGGAAAGAACACAGCCTTATTATATAGGCCACATTAGAGCTCATTCTGGATTGCCAGGGCCTTTAGCAGAAGGCAATGCCTCTGCTGATGCCCTGACTAAAATTTT
Organism: Orcinus orca; assembly: GCF_937001465.1. Taxonomy (NCBI): domain Eukaryota; kingdom Metazoa; phylum Chordata; class Mammalia; order Artiodactyla; family Delphinidae; genus Orcinus; species Orcinus orca. Next base: position 69,265,421 of record NC_064559.1, read on the forward strand.
TATAGTAGATGAAAATAAAGTACAAGAAGCAATAAAATCTCATCAGCTGCATCATCAAAATGCTAATGCCTTAAGATATCAGTTTGGCCTAACCAGAAAAGCGGCAAGGGAAATAGTAAAAAATTGCTCTGTGTGTCCTACACAAACTAATGTACCTCAGCAAGGAGTAAATCCTCGAGGTTTACGAGCTAATGATCTATGGCAAATGGATGTGACTCATATACCTAGTTTTGGAAAGCTGTCCTATGTACATGTTTGTGTGGATACCTTTTCACATGTAATTGTAGCCTCAGCTAGGACCGGAGAGGCCTTTAAGGATGTGTGCCAACACTTGATGTTTTGTTTTAGTTATTTGGGAATTCCCCGAAAGTTAAAAACTGACAATGGCCCTGCTTATGTTTCTAAGTCTTTTCAGCAATTATGCCAACAGTTTGGCATAGCCCATAGTACAGGAATTCCTTATAACCCACAAGGACAAGCTATAATTGAAAGGACCAATCAGGTATTAAAAAATATGATTTATAAATTACAAAGTGGAGATTTAAAATATTTTTCTCCTCATCATTTACTTAATCATTCCATGTTTGTATTAAATTATTTAAATATGAATGATAAAGAGAAAACTCCTATGATGAGACATTGGGAGATAAATGAAGAAAATATAAAACCAAAGGTATTATGGAAGGATGTTTTAACAGGAAAATGGAATGGGCCAGATACATTATTAACTAGTGGTAGAGGATACGCTTGTATTTTTCCCCAGAATTTTGATTCACCAATTTGGATTCCTGATCGATTAATCAGACACCCTGAGGTGGGGAATTTATTAAAGCGTCTTTCAGAAAAAAAAATTTGCTGCCGAGATGGCGGAACCGCAGTCACAGAAAGTGGGTCCTCCGATGAAACAGCTGTCACTTAAATCATCTTGTGATAAAGAGGTACAAGCCTCTCCAAAATTATCGGAGAGAAAGCCTTCATTGCCTTCTCGTTCACGAAAAAGAAGGTATGCTGTCTCCACCACTGAAGCGGCTCCGATTACCTGGGGAGCAATTAAAAAGCTTTGCCTGAATGCTGAAAATGCTGTAAATGCTCAAGGATTGCCTTTGACGACTGCTAATTTTTTTGTGGCTATGCTTAGCTTGCTTTCAGTTCAGGTAAGTGCCAACGGTACGTATTGGGCTTACTTCCCTGATCCCCCTATTTTACATACCTGTACTTGGAAAGATTCTAATATTCCAGTAACCTCCTCATTTCCTGAATTAACTGATGGCAGTCGAGGAATACAAGATTATAAACAATTTGTAGTCAATTTTAATTATTCATTTACAGGTCAGACTGACTTTCCTCCAATATGTTTTTTTGTTGGCTCAGGGTCAATAGGAAATAATCAAACAAAGAATGGATGTTTGTCAGTAGTTGATGCAGGATTCTTGACAGACTCTCCTAAGAAGCCAATAGGAAGAGATAAAACCACAAGATATTTATGGTCATTGTTAGGGAAAGTTGTAAGACAAAATCAAGTTTATGTTAATAAATCTTTGCCTAAAGTTGTTCATCCTCCTAAATATGATGATTGTGATGAGGCTGCAGGGGAAGCTACAAATGAATGGATTTGGATAAATATTAAAACTGGATATCCTTCATGGATATATTGTATGTATAATAAAGAGAATAAAATAATCATTCCTGGAACCAGATATTATATTTCAGATTGGAGTATTAATCTTCCTGAGGGAGATTATAGAATATATTTAAAAAGCGGCTTGATATACCCATGGAATGATTCCTATATTCCCCGTCCATTGAAGGTAAACAGATGGAATAGTCATGGATGGGTGGCTCCTATTTATACCTTTGTTCATGAAAATAAAACCTATTATCAATCTCAGCTATGGAGATTACCTTTAACCACTCGTAAAATAACGCTAGTTAGAGCTACTACCCATATGGAAGAGTACTATATTCAAACCTGTGTGTCATCTCCGTATTCCTTATTGCTTTCTAATGATAGTAAAAAGTTACAAATTATGCAGTATAATATGAGATTTTATATTACCTGTCAGCAATACATACTGACCACTTGCATTGTTCCTGAGATGAATGTATCAACCATAATGGTGTTAAAAAGACCAACTTATATTGTGCTGCCAGTAGCGCTTAATGAATCTTGGTATACAGATATAGGGGCAGAAATTATAAGACAGGTTGGAGAGCTCATACGGCCAAAAAGATTTGTAGCTACTTTGATTTTAGGAATTTCCACCTTAATAGGAATATTAAGCTCTTTTACTGTTGCAACATATGCTTTAGTGAAGGAAGTACAAACAGCACAATATGCTAATGATTTATCAAAAAATATATCCTTGGCTTTGGCAACTCAAGAAGCAATAGATAGAAAGTTAGAAACTAAAGTTGATGCCCTTGAAGAAGCAGTTTTACATATTGGTCAAGAACTTGCTGCTTTAAAAATTCGCTTATCTTTAACATGCCATAAAAAATATTCTTGGATATGTGTTACTCCCTTAAAAGTAAATCATTCTGAATATTCCTGGGAAAAAATTCAGATACATATTTTAAATATATGAAATTCTAGTGATCTAGGAATTGATTTGGAACATTTACATAAACAAATTTATGATATTGCAGCCTCTCAATATGATATGAACCCCTCTAAGGCTGCTGCAGAATTTTTACAAAATTTACAGAGTTATTTTAAAAATAATTCCTTTATGCATATTTTAATAAATTATGGGGCTGCCGGAGTGGTTATAATTTTGCTTCTTATTTCTTTTCCAGTCATTATCCGATTAATTCAAACTGCCCTTCAAAGTGTATACAGAACCAAAGTGGAATTACATACTGCCTTTTTAAAAAATAAAAAAGGGGGAGATGTCGGGAGCCACATAGGAAGTGCCTTTGAGTTACAGCACAGACGAGACCCGTAGTGTCAAGCAAAGTTGATGCTATCGGGTACAAATATGGAGAGGCAAAGTTCTCCTCTGCAAAGCTGATGCTGTCAGACATAAATATGGAAAAGCAAAGCTTCCTGAACATAGGGTTTTTTACACTCCCCCTACCCTGTTGAGGCCTCCTGGTGGCTGGTGCCTTGCAATCGGTCTCTCTTGCCCAGTGTTGTAAGCTGGGCCCTCCCTGGAGGAGAAACCTGGGTTCCCGAAGACATGTGACCAGAGCCGGGGCCCCGCCAGTTGGCGAGGGAATCCCAGGGCAGGTGCTGGGCGTGGAGGCCACGGGGGCATAGGCTACCAAGGTGACAGAGAACTGACCTTCTCTGGGGGCACTGCACCTCGCACACCTCACATCTCCCTGCTTGGCCCCGGAGGATGGCTGGTTAGCCAGAGACGGGTAAGATTCCTCAGGGAAGGAACAACCTAAGACAGGCACAGTCGCAGAGGGGCCATCAGGAGAGAACTTGGGGGCCAACAGAGGTGGGGCATAGACCCTCACCCCCCAACTTTGCAGGAGCCTGAACCCTGTCCCCATGGCTGCTTCGCTTCCCACGCCCAGCTCAGATGGGAACCCAGGTAGCAGACAAGAGACCTGGCCAATGGCAACTGCTCTCCCGCCGCAGCAGGGCTTTGTTTCCCATTTCCTCCGTGGACCGCAGCTTTCCTCTGTGTGGTAGCAAGGCTTTGCTCTGTGTGGTTCCCCTTGTCTTCCCCTGCCTTTGCCTAAAGTGATTTTGTAGGATTGCTATTGGGGTTGGGAAATATTCCCAGTTCCGATGGAGGGTTTGAGGAAAGATCCCAACTAGGGAAAAGCCAAGAAGGATTGTAATCACTCCGGCTCCCTTGATGACTACACCTGAGATCCCCACTCCCAGGCCAGGGCATTGGGCTCGGGGAAATACGACAGGAATGTTTTTGTGGCAAGAACCTACTTTACAAAGTAAATTGGATGAGTTATGGCCTCCCTGGGGAGTTAAAGATATACTAGGAAATTCTTGGGTTTGGTGGCGGGGAAGGTTTTTATTACAATGGGTATATGCGAAATTAGATAGGGTAAGCTTTAAGGCAAATATATATAAGCTTTACTGCTCTTTTTATAAGAATAGATATAAGGGACAAATTATATTTTGTAAATATTTTGCAAAGGACCTTGGTGACAGATTTAAGGTACAATGCCCTCCACAAAGACCCCCTAGGGTTAGTACGTTTATAACACCTTGTTTTGATGTTAAAGGTAAAATGTTACGGCCTGAAGGCATTTATAGATTGTAAAAGAGTAATGTGTTTGAGTTTGTGTTTTGTGTAACCAGCTAACTAAACAGAACATACAGGTATAAGAACATTTACTTCTGGGAAGAATAATGGAACCGCAGATAAAGTTCCTGACCTAGATGTGACCAAGATGTACCTAACCACAGGGGATGAAAGAGACTATAGAGATCAGAAGACTACTTGACCATAAAAACCTGTTTAACCTGTTGATGTAATCTGCTGACGAAAATGACCTTTGTTTTATGGCTTTGTACCTTTGTTTTTGATCTTTGTTTTATGGCTTGTAAGGGGTTTTTGGCTAGGGAACTAAATTGTTAAGATTGAAAGTGAGATTGCCTCACAGTATAAAAGCTTCGGAATTATGAAAATAAATTTGGCAGATCCTTGCATCCTCTGAGGTGTCTTGTGTTCTGTCCACGCCGACTCCGTCTCCCCTTTCGGTGAAACCTGTTCAGCTGGGGCTGGTCCCCGGCAATAGGGCCATAAGTGGAAGTGCCCTAGGCTCTGTTGCTTTGTTGTTTAGATGTTTCAGGAAACACCATACACTTCTCCTGAGTGGCTGTTGGCAATATACATCCCGCCCATCAGCAAAACAAGGCTCCCAGTTCTCCATGGCCTGTCCTGCCTTTCTGGATTTTACACTTTTTTCCGATGGCCCTTTTGACCGGGGGGAAGTGAGACTTCATTGTAGTGCAGATTTCCTTTGCAAGCTTGCTTGGTTGCCCAAAAAGGGCGTATGCTTTTTTTCCTGAATATATTCAGGAAAAAACGCATACGCCCTTTTTGGCCAAGTGCATCATTGTCGACGTTCTGCCTCTTTTCCTATGCTTTAAATGCAATTCCAGTCTACCTCCTGAAATCGGTTTCCTGCAATTCTGCCCCGCTTTCAAGTCCTCTTGGCAGCCTTACTTCACTATATTTTTGGACGATAGCTGTCATTTATAACTCTGCAGGTTTGTGAATTACTGTGCCCCTGAGCTCCTTTCTTCAACTCGCTTTCTTGTGAGCTGTCCGCAACACCGCAGGATTGCTTCAGGCCCTAATCTGGTTCCGGCACGGCATGCTGAGCCTTTGGTTAATTCCTCTTCCTGGTGGGAAATGAGAGTTAAATTTGCCCATCGAGACACCTCCAGCTAGTCTCTCATTGGTTCTCGCTATTCCTGTTCATCTTCCGCAGAAATTGCAAATTGGGCCATACATGAGGTTAAAGGCACTGACTCTCCAAGTCGGGAGAGTGTTAGTTAAGCGTCTGGAATGTTGCACCCGAGTACCAGGGGACCAGAACTCAGACATATTGGAACACATCTCCCGATCACACGGTTGATCGTACTCTGGGTTCCACATGCATCTTTTAGCTGAAGGAAGAATCCCTTAAACCTGGAGAGTTGAGACCCGTGGAATGGGTACCATGCAATATGCCTTCAAAGGGTCTTCATTTGCTCAGCGAACCTCTCCAATCCTATCACTGCTGCGTTTATGCCCCTGTACACACGCTTGATTCTCTATCGGAGACATAGCAATCCATAGGTTTTAAGATGCTTACTAGTCAGGTACATTCTTAGGCGTTTAATATGGGGTTTTGCGTCCATTTCGTTGAGCAAGGAGTAGCTCTTGTCTATTACATATTTGGCTTAAGGAACTTTATCTGTGCTCATTTCAATCTCTGGTTTTATGCAGCACCCCAACTCACCTTTCCCCTTAAGCAAGCATAAGTTGGTTTTCTAAATTTGAGACCCTGTTCTGTTTTGTAATTCAGTTCCTGTATAGCCAAGTTTACATTCCGTGTAGTACTGATATCTTTTGATGTTTCTTTTTCTGTGTGACTTATTTCAGTTAGAATCATCATACCTGAATCCACTCATTATGCTGCTATGGGCCTGATGACATAGATTTCATTGCTGAGTGATATTGCATTGTACGTAAGTACCACAACTTCTTTATCCATTTTTCTCTTTATGCGATATTGAAGTTGTACCGTAAATGAGGTTCTTGTAAACAGAGCCGTCACAAATTTTGGGGTGGCTGTGTCTTTTTGATTTTAATTTCCCTAAGCTATAGGACCATAAGCGGAAGTGCCCTAGGCTCTGTTGCTTTGTTTTTTAGATGTTTCAGGAAACACCATACACTTCTCCCAAGTGGCTGTTGGCAATTTACATCCCGCCCATCAGCATAACAAGGCTCCCAGTTCTCCATGGCCTGTCCTGCCTTTCTGGATTTTACACTTTTTTCAGATGACCCTTTTGACCGGGGGGAAGTGAGACTTCATTGTAGTGCAGATTTCCTTTGCAAGCTTGCTTGGTTGGCCAAAAAGGGCGTATGCGTTTTTTCCTGAGTATATTCAGGAAAAAACGCATACACCCTTTTTGGCCAAGTGCATCATTGTCGACGTTCTGCCTCTTTTCCTATGCTTTAAATGCAATTCCAGTCTACCTCCTGAAATCGGTTTCCTGCAATTCTTTCCCGCTTTCAAGTCCTCTTGGCAGCTTTACTTCACTATATTTTTGGACGATAGCTGTCATTTATAACTCTGCAGGTTTGTGAGTTACAGTGCCTCCGAGCTCCTTTCTTCAACTCGCTTTCTTGTGAGCTAGCCGCAACACCACAGGATTGCTTCAGGCCCTAATCTGGTTCTGGCACGGCACGCTGAGCCTTTGGTTAATTCCTCTTCCTGGTGGGAAATGAGAGTTAAATTTGCCCATCGAGACACCTCCAGCTAGTCTCTCATTGGTTCTCCCTATTCCTGTTCATTTTCCGCAGAAATTGCAAACTGGGCCAAACAGGAGGTTAAAGGCACTGACTCTCCTAGTTGGGAGAGTGTTAGTAAAGCATCTGGATTACTGCACCCGAGTACCAGGGGATGAGAACTGAGACATATTGGAACACGTCTCCCGATCACACGGTTGATCATACTCTGGGTTCCACATACATGATTTAGCTGAAGGAAGAATCCCTTAAACCTGGAGCGTTGAGACCCGTGGAATGGGTACCATGCAATATGACTTCAAAGGGTCTTCATTTGCTCACCGAACATCTCCAATCCTATCATTGCTGCATTTATGCCCCTGTACACACGCTTAATTCTCTTTCGGAGACATAGCAATCCATAGGTAAAATACTTACAAGGCAGGTACATTCTTAGGCGTTTAAGATGGGGTGTTGAGTCCATTTCGTTGAGCAAGGAGTAGCTCTTGTGTATTACATATTTGGCTTAAGGAACTTTATCTGTGCTCATTTGAATCTCTGGTTTTATGCAGCACCCCAACTCACCTTTCCCCTTAAGCAAGCATAAGTTGGTTTTCTAAATTTGAGACCCTGTTCTGTTTTGTAATCCAGTTCCTGTGAAGCCAAGTTTACATTCCGTGTATTAGTGATATCTTATGATGTTTCTTTTTCTGTGTGACTTATTTCAGTTAGAATCATCATACCTGAATCCACTCATTATGCTGCTATGGGCCTGATGACATAGATTTCATTGCTGAGTGATATTGCATTGTACGTAAGTACCACAACTTCTTTATCCATTTTCCACTCTCTGCGATATTGAACTTGTCCCGTAAACGAGATTCTTGTAAACAGAGCCGTCCGAAACTTAGGGGTGGCTGTGTCTTTTTGATTTTAATTTCCCTAAGCTATAGGACCATAAGTGGAAGTGCCCTAGGCTCTGTTGCTTTGTTTTCTAGATGTTTCAGGAAACACCATACACTTCTCCCAAGTGGCTGTTGGCAATTTACATCCTGCCCATCAGCATAACAAGGCTCCCAGTTCTCCATGGCCTGTCCTGCCTTTCTGGATTTTACACGTTTTTCAGATGGCCCTTTTGACCGGGGGAAGTGAGAATTCATTGTAGTGCAGATTTCCTTTGCAAGCTTGCTTGGTTGGCAAAAAAGGGCATATGCTTTTTTTCCTGAATATATTCAGAAAAAAACGCATACGCCCTTTTTGGCCAAGTGCATCATTGTCGACGTTCTGCCTCTTTTCCTATGATTTAAATGCAATACCAGTCTACCTCCTGAAAAAGGTTTCCTGCAATTCTGCCCCACTTTCAAGTCCTCTTGGCAGCCTTACTTCAGTATATTTTTGGACGATAGCTGTCATTTATAACTCTGCAGGTTTGTGAATTACAGTGCCCCTGATCTCCTTTCTTCAACTCGCTTTCTTGTGAGCTGGCCGCAACACCGCTGGATTGCTACAGGCCCTAATCTGGTTCTGGCACGGCATGCTGAGCCTTTGGTTAATTCCTCTTCCTGGTGGGAAATGAGAGTTAAATTTGCCCGTCCAGACACCTCCAGCTAGTCTCTCATTGGTTCTCCCTATTCCTGTATATGTTCCGCAGAATTTGCGACCTGGGTCAAACAGGAGGTTAAAGGCACTGACTCTCCAAGTCGGGAGAGTGTTAGTAAAGCATCTGGAATGTTGCACACGAGTACTAGGGGATGAGAACTGAGACATATTTGAACATGAGTCCCGATCACACGGTTGATCATACTCTGGGTTCCACATGTATGTTTTAGCTGAAGGAAGAATCCCTTAAACCTGGAGAGTTGAGACCCGTGGAATGGGTACCATGCAATATGACATCAAAGGGTCTTCATTTGCTCACCAAACCTCTCCAATCCTATCACTGCTGCGTTTATGCCCCTGTACACACACTTGATTCTCTTTCGGAGACATAGCGATCCATAGGTTTTAAGATACTTACTAGTCAGGTACATTCTTAGGCATTTAATATGGGGTGTTGAGTCCATTTCGTTGAGCAAGGAGTAGCTCTTGTCTATTACATATTTGGCTTAAGGAACTTTATCTGTGCTCATTTCAATCTCTGGTTTTATGCAGCACCCCAACTCACCTTTCCCCTTAAGCAAGCATAAGTTGGTTTTCTAAATTTGAGACACTGTTCTGTTTTGTAATCCAGTTCCTGTGTAGCCAAGTTTACATTCCGTGTATTAGTGATACCTTATGATGTTTCTTTTTCTGTGTGACTTATTTCAGTTAGAATCATCATACCTGAATCCACTCATTATGCTACTACGGGCCTGATGACATAGATTTCTTTGCTGAGTGATATTGCATTGTACGTAAGTACCACAAGTTCTTTATCCATTTTTCACTTTCTCCGATATTGAACTTGTCCCGTAAACAAGTTTCTTGTAAACAGAGCCGTCCCAAACTTTGGGGTGGCTGTGTCTTTTTGATTTTAATTTCCCTAAGCTATAGGACCATAAGTGGAAGTGCCCTAGGCTCTGTTGCTTAGTTTTTTACATGTTTCAGGAAACACCATACACTTCTCCGGAGTGGCTGTTGGCAATTTACAACCCACCCATCAGCATAACAAGGCTCCCAGTTCTCCATGGCCTGTCCTGCCTTTCTGGATTTTACACTTTTTTCAGATGGCCCTTTTGACCGGGGGGAAGTGAGACTTCATTGTAGTGCAGATATCCTTTGCAAGCTTGCTTGGTTGGCCAAAAAGGGCGTATGCATTTTTTCCTGAATATATTCAGGAAAAAACGCATACGCCCTTTTTGGCCAAGTGCATCATTGTCGACGTTCTGCCTCTTTTCCTACGGTTTAAATGCAATTCCAGTCTACCTCCTGAAATCGGTTTCCTGCAATTCTGCCCCACTTTCAAGTCCTCTTGGCAGCCTTACTTCAGTATATTTTTGGATGATAGCTGTCATTTATAACTCTGCAGGTTTGTGAATTACAGTGCCCCTGAGCTCCTTTCTTTAACTCACTTTCTTGTGAGCTGGTCGCAACACCGCAGGATTGCTTCAGGCCCTAATCTGGTTCCGGCACGGCACGCTGAGTCTTTGGTTAATTCCTTTCCTGGTGGGAAATGAGAGTTAAATTTGCCCGTCCAGACACCTCCAGCTAGTCTCTCATTGGTCCTCCCTATTCCTGTTCATCTTCCGCAGAAAGGGCAAACTGGGCCAAACAGGAGGTTAAAGGCACTGACTCTCCAAGTCAGGAGAGTGTTAGTAAAGCGTCTGGAATGTTGCACCCGAGTACCAGGGGACGAAAACTGAGACATATTTGAACACTTCTCCTGATCACATGGTTGATCATACTCTGGGTTCCACATGCATGTTTCAGCTGAAGGAAGAATCCCTTAAACATGGAGAGTTGAGACCCGTGGAATAGGTACCATGCAATATGACTTCAAAGGGTCTTCATTTGCTCACCAAACCTCTCCAATCCTATCACTGCTGCGTTTATGCCCCTGTACACATGCTTGATTCTCTTTCGGAGACATAGCAATCCATAGGTTTTAAGATACTTACTAGTCAGGTACATTCTTAGGCGTTTAAAATGGGGTGTTGAGTCCATTTCGTTGAGCAAGGAGTAGCTCTTGTCTATTACATATTTGGTTTAAGGAACTTTATCTGTGCTCATTTCAGTCTCTGGTTTTATGCTGCACCCCAACTCACCTTTCCACTTAAGCAAGCATAAGTTGGTTTTCTAAATTTGAGACCCTGTTCTGTTTTGTAATTCAGTTCCTGTGTAGCCTAGTTTACATTAAGTGCATTAGTGATATCTTATGATGTTTCTTTTTCTGTGTGACTTATTTCAGTTGGAATCATCATACCTGAATCCACTCATTATGCTGCTATGGGCCTGATGACATAGATTTCATTGCTTAGTGATATTGCCTTGTACGTAAGTACCACAACTTCTTTATCCATTTTTCACTTTCTGCGATATTGAACTAGTCCCGTAAACGAGGTTCTTGTAAACAGAGCCGTCCCAAACTTTGGAGTGGCTGTGTCTTTTTGATTTTAATTTCCCTAAGCTATAGGACCATAAGTGGAAGTGCCCTAGGCTCTCTTGCTTTGTTTTTCAGATGTTTCAGGAAACACCATACACTTCTCCGGAGTGGCTATTGGCAATTTACATCCCGCCCATCAGCATAACAAGGCTCCCAGTTCTCCATGGCCTGTCCTGCCTTTCTGGATTTTACACTTTTTTCAGATGGCCCTTTTGACCGGGGGGAAGTGAGACTTCATTGTAGTGCCCATATCCTTTGCAAGCTTGCTTGGTTGGCCAAAAAGGGCGTATGCGTTTTTTCCTGAATATATTCAGGAAAAAACGCATACGCCCTTTTTGGCCAAGTGCATCATTGTCGACGTTCTGCCTCTTTTCCTACGGTTTAAATGCAATTCCAGTCTACCTCCTGAAATCGGTTTCCTGCAATTCTGCCCCACTTTCAAGTCCTCTTGGCAGCCTTACTTCAGTATATTTTTGGACGATAGCTGTCATTTATAACTCTGCAGGTTTGTGAATTACAGTGCCCCTGAGCTCCTTTCTTCAACTCGCTTTCTTGTGAGCTGGCCGCAACACCGCAGGATTGCTTCAGGCCCTAATCTGGTTCCGGCACGGCACGCTGAGCCTTTGGTTAATTCCTCTACCTGGTGGGAAATGAGAGTTAAATTTGCCCGTCCAGACACCTCCAGCTAGTCTCTCATTGGTTCTCCTTATTCCTGTTTATCTTCCGCAGAAATTGCAAACTGGGCCAAACAGGAGGTTAAAGGCACTGACTCTCCAAGTCGGGAGAGTGTTAGTAAAGCATCTGGAATGTTGCACCCGAGTACCAGGGGACGAGAACTGAGACATATTGGAACACGTCTCCCGATCACACGGTTGATCATACTCTGGGTTCCACATACCTGATTTAGCTGAAGGAAGAATCCCTTAAACCTCTAGAGTTGAGACCCGTGGAATGGGTACCATGCAATATGACTTCAAAGGGTCTTCATTTGCTCACCAAACCTCTCCAATCCTATCACTGCTGCGTTTATGCCCCTGTACACACGCTTGATTCTCTTTCGGAGACATAGCGATCCATAGGTTTTAAGATACTTACTAGTCAGGTACATTCTTAGGCGTTTAATATGGGGTGTTGAGTCCATTTCGTTGAGCAAGGAGTAGCTCTTGTCTATTACATATTTGGCTTAAGGAACTTTATCTGTGCTCATTTCAATCTCTGGTTTTATGCAGCACCCCAACTCACCTTTCCCCTTAAGCAAGCATAAGTTGGTTTTCTAAATTTGAGACCCTCTTCTGTTTTGTAATCCAGTTCCTGTGTAGCCAAGTTTACATTCCGTGTATTAGTGATATGTTATGATGTTTCTTTTTCTTGTGACTTATTTCAGTTAGAATCATCATACCTGAACCCACTCATTTTCTGCTACAGGCCTGTTGACAGAGATTTCATTGCTGAGTGATATTGCATTGTACGTAAGTAGCACAAATTCTTTATCCATTTTTCACTTTCTGCGATATTGAACTTGTACCATAAATGAGGTTCTTGTAAACAGAGCCGTCCCAAACTTTGGGGTGGCTGTGTCTTTTTGATTTTAATTTCCCTAAGCTATAGGACCATAAGTGGAAGTGCCCTAGGCTCTGTTGCTTTGTTTTTTAGATGTTTCAGGAAACACCATACACTTCTCCCAAGTGGCTGTTGGCAATTTACATCCTGCTCATCAGCATAACAAGGCTCCCAGTTCTCCATGGCCTGTCCTGCCTTTCTGGATTTTACACTTTTTTCAGATGGCCCTTTTGACCAGGGGGAAATGAGACTTCATTGTAGTGCAGATTTCCTTTGCAAGCTTGCTTGGATGGCCACAAAGGGCGTATGCGTATTTTCCTGAATATATTCAGGAAAAACCGCATACGCCCTTTTTGGCCAAGTGCATCATTGTCGACGTTCTGCCTCTTTTCCTATGCTTTAAATGCAATTCCAGTCTACCTCCTGAAATCGGTTTCCTGCAATTCTGACCCGCTTTCAAGTCCTCTTGGCAGCCTTACTTCAGTATAGTTTTGGACGATAGCTGTCATTTATAACTCTGCAGGTTTGTGAATTACAGTGCCCCTGAGCTCCTTTCTTCAACTCGCTTTCTTGTGAGCTGGCCGCAACACCGCAGGATTGCTTCAGGCCCTAATCTGGTTCCGGCACGGCACGCTGAGCCTTTGGTTAATTCCTCTTCGTGGTGGGAAATGAGAGTTAAATTTGCCCGTCCAGACACCTCCAGCTAGTCTCTCATTGGTTCTCCCTATTCCTGTTCATCTTCTGCGGAAATTGCAAACTGGGCCAAATAGGAGGTTAAAGGCACTGACTCTCCAAGTTGGGAGAGAGTTAGTAAAGCGTCTGGAATGTTTCACCCGAGTACCAGGGGACAAGAACTGAGACATATTGGAACACATCTCCCGATCACACGGTTGATCATACTCTGGGTTCCACATGCATGTTTTAGCTGAAGGAAGAATCCCTTAAACCTGGAGAGTTGAGACCCGTGGAATGGGTACCATGAAATATGACTTCAAAGCGTCTTCATTTGCTCACCGAACCTCTCCAATCCTATCACTGCTGCATTTATGCCCCTGTACACACGCTTGATTCTCTTTCGGAGACATAGCAATCTATAGCTTTTAAGATACTTACTAGTCAGGTACATTCTTAGGCGTTTAATATGGGGTGTTGAGTCCATTTCGTTGAGCAAGGAGTAGCTCTTGTCTATTCCACATTTGGCTTAAGGAACTTTATCTGTGCTCATTTCAATCTCTGGTTTTATGCAGCACCCCAACTCACCTTTCCCCTTAAGCAAGAATAAGTTGGTTTTCTAAATTTGAGACCCTGTTCTGTTTTGTAATCCAGTTCCTGTGTACCCAAGTTTACATTCCGTGTATTAATGATATCTTATGATGTTTCTTTTTCTGTGTGACTTATTTCAGTTAGAATCATCATACCTGAATCCACTCATTATGCTGCTACGGGCCTGATGACATAGATTTCGTTGCTGAGTGATATTGCATTGTACGTAAGTACCACAACTTCTTTATCCATTTTTCACTTTCTGCGATATTGAACTTGTCCCGTAAACGAGTTTCTTGTAAACAGAGCCGTCCCAAACTTTGGGGTGGCTGTGTCTTTTTGATTTTAATTTCCCTAAGCTATAGGACCATAAGTGGAAGTGCCCTAGGCTCTGTTGATTTGTTTTTTAGATGTTTCAGGAAACAACATACACTTCTCCCGAGTGGCTGTTGGCAACTTACATCCCGCCAATCAGCATAACAAGTCTCCCAGTTCTCCATGGCCTGTCCTGCCTTTCTGGATTTTACACTTTTTTCAGATGGCCCTTTTGACGGGGGGAAGTGAGACTTCATTGTAGTGCAGATTTCCTTTGCAAGCTTGCTTGGTTGGCCAAAAAGGGCGTATGCGTTTTTTCCTGAATATATTCAAGAAAAAACGCATACGACCTTTTTGGCCAAGTGCCTCATTGTCGACTTTCTGCCTCTTTTCCTATGCTTTAAATGCAATTCCAGTCTACCTCCTGAAATCGGATTCCTGCAATGATGCCCTGCTTTCAACTCCTCTTGGCAGCCTTACTTCAGTATATTTTTGGACGATAGGTATCATTTATAACTCTGCAGGTTTGTGATTACAGTGCTCCTGAGCTCCTTTCTTCAACTCGCTTTCTTGTGAGCTGGCCGCAACACCGCAGGATTTCTTCCGGCCCTAATCTGGTTCCAGCATGGCACGCTCAGCCTTTGGTTAATTCCTCCTCCTCGGGGGAAATGAGAGTTAAATTTGCCCGTCCAGACACCTCCAGCTAGTCTCTCATTGGTTCTCCCTATTCCTGTTCATCTTCCGCAGAAATTGCAAACTGGGCCAAACAGGAGGTTAAAGGCACTGACACTCCAAGTTGGGAGAGTGTTAGTAAAGCATCTGGAATGTGGCACCCGAGTACCAGGGGAGGAAAACTGAGATATATTTGAACACGTGTCCCGATCACACAGCTGATCATACTCTGGGTTCCACATGCATGTTTTATCTGAAGGAAGAATCCCTTAAACCTGGAGAGTTGAGACCCGTGGAATGGGTACCATGCAATATGACTTCAAAGGGTCTTCATTTGCTCACCGAACCTCTCCAATCCTATCACTGCTGCATTTATGCCCCTGTACTCACGCTTGATTCTCTTTCAGAGACATAGCAATCTTTAGGTTTTAAGATACTTACTAGTCAGGTACGTTATAAGGTGTTTAACATGGGGTTTTGAGTCCATTTCGTTGAGCAAGGAGTAGCTCTTTTCTATTACATATTTGGCTTAAGGAACTTTATCTGTGCTCATTTCAATCTCTGGTTTTATGCAGCACCCCAACTCACCTTTCCCCTTAAGCAAGCATAAGTTGGTTTTCTAAATTTGAGACCCTCTTCTGTTTTGTAATCCAGTTCCTGTGTAGCCAAGTTTACATTCCGTGTATTAGTGATATCTTATGATGTTTCTTTTTCTTGTGACTTATTTCAGTTAGAATCATCATACCTGAACCCACTCATTTTCTGCTACAGGCCTGTTGACAGAGATTTAATTGCTGAGTGATATTGCATTGTACGTAAGTAGCACAAATTCTTTATCCATTTTTCACTTTCTGCGATATTGAACTTGTACCATAAACGAGGTTCTTGTAAACAGAGCCATCCCAAACTTTGGGGTGGCTGTGTCTTTTTGATTTTAATTTCCCTAAGCTATAGGACCATAAGTGGAAGTGCCCTAGGCTCTGTTGCTTTGTTTTTTAGATGTTTCAGGAAACACCATACACATCTCTCTAGTGGCTGTTGGCAATTTACATCCCGCCCATCAGCATAACAAGGCTCCCAGTTCTCCATGGCCTGTCTTGCCTTTCTGGATTTTACACTTTTTTCAGATGGCCCTTTTAACCGGGTGGAAGTGAGACTTCATTGTAGTGCAGATTTCCTGTGCAAGCTTGCTTGGTTGGCCAAAAAGGGCGTATGCGTTTTTTCCTGAATATATTCAGAAAAAAACGCATACGCACTTTTTGGCCAAGTGCATCATTGTCGACGTTCTGACTCTTTTCCTATGCTTTAAATGCAATTCCAGTCTACCTCCTGAAATCGGTTTCCTGCAATTCTGCCCCGCTTTCAAGTCCTCTTGGCAGCCTTACTTCAGTATATTTTTGGACGAGAGCTGTCATTTATAACTCTGCAGGTTTGTGAATTACAGTGCCCCTGATCTCCTTTCTTCAACTCGCTTTCTTGTGAGCTGGCCACAACACCGCAGGATTGCTTCAGGCCCTAATCTGGTTCCGGCACGACTTGCTGATCCTTTGGTTAATTCCTCTTCCTGGTGGGAAATGAGAGTTAAATTTGCCCGTCTAGACACCTCCATCTTGTCTCTCATTGGTTCTCCCTATTCCTGTTCATCTTCCGCAGAAATTGCAAACTGGGCCAAACAGGAGGTTAAAGTCACTGAGTTTCCAAGTAGGGGGAGTGTTAGTAAAGCGTCTGGAATGTTGCACCCGAGTACCAGGGTACGAACACTGAGACATATTTGAACACGTCTCCCTATCACACGGTTGATCATACTCTGGGTTCCACATGCGTGTTTTAGCTGAAGGAAGAATCCCTTAAACCTGGAGAGTTGAGACCCGTGGAATGGGTACCATGCAATATGACTTCAAAGGGTCTTCATTTGCTCACTGAACCTCTCCAATCCTATCAGTGCTGCTTTTATGCCCCTGTACACACGCTTGATACTCTTTCGGAGACATAACAATCCATAGGTTTTAAGATACTTACTAGTCAGGTACATTCTTAGGCGTTTAATATGGGGTGTTGAGTCCATTTCGTTGAGCAAGGAGTAGCTCTTCTGTATTACATATTTGGCTTAAGGAACTTTATCTGTGCTCATTTCAATCTCTGCTTTTATGCAGCACCCCAACTCACCTTTCCCCTTAAGCAAGCATAAGTTGGTTTTCTAAATTTGAGACCCTGTTCTGTTTTGTAATCCAGTTCCTGTGTAGCCAAGTTTACATTCCCTGTATTAGTGATATCTTATGATGTTTCTTTTTCTGTGTGACTTATTTCAGTTACAATCATCATACCTGAATCCACTCATTATGCTGCTATGGGCCTGATGACATAGATTTCATTGCTTAGTGATATTGCATTATAGGTAAGTACCACAAATTCTTTATCCATTTTTCACTTTCTACGAAATTGAACTTGTACCGTAAACGAGGTTCTTGTAAACAGAGCCGTCCCAAACTTTGGGGTGGCTGTTTCTTTTTTATTTTAATTTCCCTAAGCTATAGGACCATAAGTGGAAGTGCCCTAGGCTCTGTTGATTTGTTTTTTAGGTGTTCCAGGAAACACCATACACTTCTCCCAAGTGGCTGTTGGCAATTTACATCCCGCCCATCAGCATAACAAGGCTCCCAGTTCTCCATGGCCTGTCCTGCCTTTCTGGATTTTACACTTTTTTCAGATGGCCCTGTTGACCGGGGGGAAGTGAGAATTCATTGTAGTGCAGATTTCCTTTGCAAGCTTGCTTGGTTGGCCAAAAAGTGTGTATGCGTTTCTTCCTGAATATATTCAGGAAGAAACGCATACGCCGTTTTTGGCCAAGTGCATCATTGTGGACGTTCTGCCTCTTTTCCTATGCTTTAAATGCAATTCCAGTCTACCTCCTGAAATCGGTTTCCTGCAATTATGCCCCGCTTTCAAGTCCTCTTGGCAGCCTTACTTCAGTATATTTTTGGACGATAGCTGTCATTTATAACTCTGCAGGTTTGTGAATTACAGTGCCCCTGAGCTCCTTTCTTCAACTCGCTTTCTTGTGAGCTGGCCACAACACCGCAGGATTGTTTCAGGCCCTAATCTGGTTCCGGCACGGCATGCTGAGCCTTTGGTTAATTCCTCTTCCTGGTGGGAAATGAGAGTTAAATTTGCCCGTCCAGACACCTCCATCTTGTCTCTCATTGGTTCTCCCTATTCCTGTTCATCTTCCACAGAAATTGCAAGCTGGGCCAAACAGGAGGTTAAAGGCACTGACTCTCCAAGTCGGGAGAGTGTTAGTAAAGCGTCTGCAATGTTGCACCCGAGTACCAGGGTTCGAAAACTGAGACATATTGGAACACGTCTCCCGATCACACGGTTGATCATACTCTGGGTTCCACATGCATGTTTTAGCTCAAGGAAGAATCCCTTAAACCAGGAGAGTTGAGAACCGTGGAATGGGTACCATGCGATATGATTTCAAAGGGTCTTCGTTTGCTCACCGATCCTCTCCAATCCTATCACTGCTGCATTTATGCCCCTGTTCACACGCTTGATTCTCTTTCAGAGACATAGCAATCCATAGGTTTTAAGATACTTACTAGTCAGGTACATTCTTAGGCGTTTAATATGGGGTGTTGAGTCCATTTCGTTGAGCAAGGAGTAGCTCTTGTCTATTCCATATTTGGCTTAAGGAACTTTATCTGTGCTCATTTGAATCTCTGGTTTTATGCAGCACCCCAACTCACGTTTCCCCTTAAGCAAGCATAAGTTGGTTTTCTAAATTTGAGACCCTGTTCTGTTTTGTAATCCAGGTCCTATGTAGTCAAGTTTACATTCCGTGTAGTAGTGATATCTTATGATGTTTCTTTTTCTGTGTGACTTATTTCAGTTAGAATCCTCATACCTGAACACACTCATTTTCTGCTACAGGCCTGTTGACATAGATTTCATTGCTGAGTGATATTGCATTGTACGTAAGTATCACAAATTCTTTATCCATTTTTCACTTTCTGCGATATTGAACTTGTACCGTAAACGAGGTTCTTGTAAACAGAGCCATCCCAAATTTTGGGTGGCAGTGTCTTTTTGATTTTCATTTCCCTAAGCTATAGGACCATAAGTGGAAGTGCCCTAGGCTCTGTTGCTTTGTTTTTTAGATGTTTCAGGAAACACCATACACTTCTCCCGAGTGGCTGTTGGCAATTTACATCCCACCCATCAGCATAACAAGGCTCCCAGTTCTCCATGGCCTGTCCTGCCTTTCTGGATTTTACACTTTTTTCAGATGGCCCTTTTGACCAGGGGGAAGTGAGACTACATTGTAGTGCAGATTTCCTTTGCAAGCTTGCTTGGTTGGCCAAAAAGGGCGTATGCGTTTTCTCCTGAATATATTCAGGAAAAAACTCATACGCCCTTTTTGTCCAAGTGCATCATTGTGGACGTTCTGCCTCTTTTCCTATGCTTTAAATGCAATTCCAGTCTACCTCCTGAAATCGGTTTCCTGCAATTCTGCCCCTCTTTCAAGTCCTCTTGGCAGCCTTACTTCAGTATATTTTTGGATGATAGCTGTCATTTATAACTCTGCCGGTTTGTGAATTACAGTGCCCCTGAGCTCCTTTCTTCAACTCGCTTTCTTGTGAGCAGCCCGGAACACCGCAGGATTGATTCAGGCCCTAATCTGGTTCCGCCATGGCATGCTGAACCTTTGGTTAATTCCTCTTCCTGGTCAGAAATGAGAGTTAAATTTGCCCGTCCAGACACCTCCATCTTGTCTCTCATTGGTTCTCCCTATTCCTGTTCATTTTCCGCAGAAATTGCAAACTGGGCCAAAGAGGAGGTTAAAGTCACTGACTTTCCAAGTCGGGAGAGTGTTAGTAAAGCGCCTGGAATGTTGCACCCGAGTACCAGGGGACGAACACTGAGACATATTTGAACACGTCTCCCTATCACACGGTTGATCATACTCTGGGTTCCACATGCGTGTTTTAGCTGAAGGAAGAATCCCTTAAACCTGGAGAGTTGAGACCCGAGGAATGGGTACCATGCAATATGACTTCAAAGGGTCTTCATTTGCTCACTGAACCTCTCCAATCCTATCAGTGCTGCTTTTCTGCCCCTGTACACACGCTTGATACTCTTTCGGAGACATATAAATCCATAAGTTTTAAGATACTTACTAGTCAGGTACATTCTTAGGCGTTTAATATGTGGTGTTGAGTCCATTTCGTTGAGCAAGGAGTAGCTCTTGTCTATTCCATATTTGGCTTAAGGAACATTATCTGTGCTCATTTCAATCTCTGGTTTTATGCAGCACCCCAACTCACCTTTCCCCTTAAGCAAGCATAAGTTGGTTTTCTAAATTTGAGAACTTATTCTGTTTTGTAATTCAGTTCCTTTGTAGCAAGTTTACATTCCGTGTATTAGTGATATCTTATGATGTTTCTTTTTCTGTGTGACTTATTTCAGTTAGAATCATCATACCTGAATCCACTCATTATGCTGCTACGGGTCTGATGACATAGATGTCATTGCTGAGTGATATTGCATTGTACGTAAGTACCACAACTTCTTTATCCATTTTTCGCTTTCTGCTATATTGAACTTGTACTGTAAACGAGGTTCTTGTAAACAGAGCCGTCCCAAACTTTGGCGTGGCTGTGTCTTTTTGATTTTAATTTCCCTAAGCTATAGGACCATAAGTGGAAGTGCCCTAGGCTCTGTTGCTTTGTTTTTTAGATGTTTCAGGAAACACCATACACTTCTCCCGAGTGGCTGTTGGCAATTTACATCCCACCCATCAGCATAACAAGGCTCCCAGTTCTCCATTGCCTGTCCTGCCTTTCTGGATTTTACACTTTTTTCAGATGGCCCTTTTGACCGGGGGGCAGTGAGACTTCATTGTAGTGCAGATTTCCTATGCAAGCTTGCTTGGTTGGCCAAAAAGGGCGTATGCTTTTTTTTCTGAATATATTCAGGAAAAAACGCATACGCCCTTTTTGGCCAAGTGCATCATTGTCGACGTTCTGCCTCTTTTCCTATGCTTTAAATGCAATTCCTGTCTACCTCCTGAAATAGGTTTCCTGCAATTCTGCCTTGCTTTCAATGCCTCTTCATTGCCTTACCTCAATATAGTTTTTGAAAATAGTTGGCCTTTATAACTCTGCACGTTTTTGAATTGCAGTGGCCCTTAGCTCCATATTTCAGCTCATATTTTTGTGATCTTGCCTCATAACCACAGGATTCCTGCAGGCCCTATTCTTCTTCTGGGGCACCTTGCTGTGCCTTTGGTTTATTCTTCTTACTGATGTGAAATTAGAGTGACATGTGCCCATTGAAACCGCTACAGCTTGTTTCTCATTGGTTCCCCCTATTCCCATTCATCCTCCGCACTAACTGCAGACTGTGCGATACCAGAACTTAAAGGCATTGACTCTCCATGTGAGGATGTTGTTAGTAAAGCGGCTGGAATGTCGATCCGGAGCCCCAGGAGAGGAAAAAGGAGGTGCGTTTTAGAAACCTTTCCCGATCATATGGTATACCAGTCGCTGGGTTTCCCAAGCATGGTTTAGCTGTAGGAAGATTCCCTTCAACCTGGATTGTTGGGACCCTTGGAATGAGTAGCATGAAGTATTGCATTAAACTTTTGGCAGTTGCTCACCAAAACTCACCAATCCTCTCAGCCCCAAGTGTCCAGCCTTATGTGTTATCCAGCTGTGGGTTTATATGTGGTCAATCCAGGTTGCATCACAGCCCCTGAGCAAATTTTGTAAGAATTTTTCTCTCTTTCATTGTTTCTGCGTTTTGTTTTTAAAATTTATTTCTATAATGGGGTTTAGCTCATTTTCACTGCTGTGTTTGTGCCGCTCTGCACACACTTGATTCCCTTATGGAGATATATCAATACATGGATTTTTTTTTTTCTTTTGTGATACGTGGGCCTCTCACTGTTGTGGCCTCTCCCGCCGCGGAGCACAGGCTCCGGACGCGCAGGCTCAGCGGCCATGGCTCACGGGCCCAGCCACTCCGCGGCACATGGGATCCTCCCGGACCGGGGCACGAACCCGCGTCCCCTGCATCGGCAGGCAGACTCTCAACCACTGTGCCACCAGGGAAGCCCAATACATGGATTTTAAGATTCTTATTACTCAGATATATTTCTCTGTGGTTTATAAGGTGTGTTGAGGCCAGTTCATTGAGCAAGGTGTAGATCTTGTCTAATATCTATTTGGTTTATTGAATGGTATCTGTGCTAATTTCAAACTCTGGTTTTATGCATCACCCCACCTCTCCTTTCCCCTTAAGCTGACATAAGTGTGTTTTCTAAATGTGAGACACTGTTCTGTTCTGTAATTCATTTCTTGTGCAGCCATATTTACCCTCCCTCTATAAGTGATATCTTATGATATGTTTCTTTTTCTGTTTGACTTATTTCAAGTAGTATTATCGGACCTAAATCCACTCTTTATCCTTCTACTAGCCTTATTACATTGATTTCATGGTGAAGAGATATTCCATTGTACATAAGTACCACATCTTCTTTATCCATTGTTCTCTTTCCTGGGATATTTAAGGTGTACTGAAGTTGAGGTTCTTGTAAACAGAGTAGCCCTAAACTGTGGTGTGCTTGTGTCTTGTTGATTTTTAGACTTCCCTAGATATACTCTCGTGATTGGAAGTGTCCTATGCTCTGTAGCTCTGTTTTTTAGATGATTTAGGAACCACCACACACTTCTCCAGAGTGGCTCTCGGCAGTTCACACACTGCCCATCAGCGTATAAAGGCTCCCTGTTCTCCATGGCCTGTCCTGCATTTCTGGTTTTTACAATTTTTTAGGATGGCCCTTTTGACCGGTGGGAAATGAGACTTCTTTGTTGTGCACATTTGCATTGCTTGCTTGCTTCGTTGCCCATAAAGTGCGTATGCGTTTCTTCCTGGATATAATCAGGAAAAAACGCATACGCCCTTTTGGGCCACCTGCATCATTGTCGAAATTCTGCCGCTTTTCATGTGCTTTAAAGACGAGTCCAATCTATCTCTTGAAATCTGTTTCTTGCAATTCTGTCTTGCATTCAGATCCTCTTCTTTGCCTTACTTCAACATAGTTTTGGACGTTAGTTTTCATTTATAACTCTGCAGGTTTGTGAATTGCAGTGACCCTGAGCTCCATTTTTTAAGTTGCTCTTTTGTGAGCTGGCCTCAAACCCGCAGGATTGCTTCAGGCCCTATTTTGGCTCCGGCGAGGCGGGCTGAGCCTTTTTTCAATTCTTATTCTTAATGGGAAATTAGAGTGATATGTGTCCGTCCAAACCCCTACAACTATTCTCTCATTGGTTCCCCCTCTTCCCGTTCATCCTCCTCACAATTTGCAAAATGTGTGAAACAGAAGTTTAAATGTGCTGATTCTCCAAGTGGGGAGATTCTAAGTAACGTGGCTGGAATGGTGAACAGGAGCACCAGGAGAGGATAAATGAGCTGCATTTTAGACACATCTCCCGATCACATGGTGTACAGTCCTCTGGGTTTTCCATGCATGTTTTAGCTGTAGGAAGATCCCTTGAACCTGCAGATTTGGGACCCATTGAATGGGTACCAGGTAGTATTACTTTAAAGGGTGTGCATTTCCTCACCCAACCTCACATTTCTCTTAGTGCAAACAGTTTCCAGCCTTATGTCTCATCCTGCTGTGGGTCTAGATGTGTTCAATCCATGTTGCATCACCGTCCCTGAGGAAAAGTTGTAAGAGGTTTTCTCTGTCTCTCTGTCGTTTATTTTTTTCAATTTATTACTATATTGGTTACAGCTGATTTTCAAAGCTCTGTTTCTTGCTGCTGTACATCCACTTGATTCACGTACAGAGAGACATCAGTAAATTCTTTTTCAGATTCTTACCAGTCGTATATATTCTTTTCCGGTGACTTGAGTGTGCTGAGTGCAGTTCTTTTAGCTACCGTGTAGGCCTTGTTGATTATCAGTTTGGTATTTGGAATGGTATCTTTGCTAATTTCAACCTCCTGGATGATGCCTCACCCCTCCCCACCTTTCCCGTTTAGCAGCCTTATGCGTGTTTTCTACATATTTGACTATGTTTTTGTTTTGTAATTTATTTCATGTGTAGCCATTTTGGATTCCACCTTTAAGTGATATCTTATGATATGTGTCTTTTTCTTTTTGAATTATGTCACTTAGAATGATCATACGTAACTCCTCCGGAGTTGTTACAACTGGCCATATTTCATTGATTTCCAGGCTGAATAATATTCCACTCTACCTAAGTACCACATCTCTATCCATTTTTTCCCTCCAGAGACATTTAAGTTATATCCTAGTCGAGGATCTTTTAAACAGAGAGGGGGTAAACATTGGGGTGCCTGTGTCCTCTCGATTTTTGTTTTTCCCAAGATATACGCCCATGAGTGCAAGTGCCCTATGCTCTGTAGCTCATTTTTTAGATGCTTTAGTAAACACAATACACTTCTCCAGAATGGCCGTTGGCAATGTACATTTCCACTATAAGTCTCACAGGGCTCCCTCTTCTCCTTGCCCTGTCCTGCATTTCTGTTGTTTACGCTTTATGAGGATGGCTCTTCTGACTGATGCGAAGTGATATCTTTTGTAGTATTGACTTCCAGTGCCCACCTGTTTGCTTGGCTAAAAAAGTGTATGCCCTTTTCTTGAATATATACAGAAAAAAACGCATACACCCTTTTTGGCCAACTGCAATGTTGGCAATGTTCAGCTCCTTTTCTCGTGCTTAATGGCGAGTCCTTTCTACCTCCTCAGATCCCTTTCCTGCCATTCTCCCTTGCTTACAAGTCCTTTTCTCTGACTTTCCTCAAGACATTTTTCAGTGATGGATATTTTCAACTCTGCAGTTTCGTGAATTTTACTGCCCCTGAGTTCCACTGTTCAACTTGTGTTTATGGGAACTGGCCACAAAGCAGCGGGATTTCCTCAAGCCCTATACTGTTTCCATGGGCAACCCTAGCCTTTGGTCAATTCGTCTTCCTGATTGGAAATTAGAGTGACATGTGCCTGTCTGAACACCTAGGACTTGTCTCTCATTGTTCCTCATCCTTCCGCTTCATCCTCTGGACAAATTCCAAACTGTACGCAACAGGATGTTGACAGTGCTGACATCTCCAAGTGGGGAGACTGTTAGTAAAGACGCTGGAGGGGTGAACCCGAGCACCAGGAGATGAGGAGATGAGATGTCTTTTCCAAACTCTTCCCGATCAGACGGTATACCATCCTCTGGGTGTGACAGACATGTTTTAGCAGTAGGAAGAGTCCCATTCATGTAAGGAGAACACCAGGGCTTTTTCAAAATCAGTGTCTGCCCGAAACCCAAACTGGGGAATTTTTTAAGCTACGGCTACACATATGTTCATTAAGGGCCTGGGGAAGTAGGCAGAGTCCAAACTTTAGATGATTGAAGTCTTCAGGGTCAGAAGCACTCACCACCAGCTTCCCTTAGGTTACACTTTAACTGTCATTGATAGATGACAATGACAATAAAAATATCTATTCTTTTCCAGATTATTTCCCCTTATAGCTTATTGCAAAATGTTGAGTGTAGTTCCCTGTGCTATACAGTAGTTCCTTGTTGATGATCTATTTTATACATAGCAGTGTGTATGTGTTAATCCCAAACTGTTAATTTATCCCTCTTCCCACCTTTCCCCTTTGGTAATAATAAATTATAAGATTTTATACTTCTCAGAAATGGGGGAGCTGAAAGAGAGGTATCATTTTCAATGGAAAAGCATTTAAAACAAGATTGAAGCTTTAACCAAGATTATTAGATGTACATCCTTGGAAAGAAATCACTTCGTTTCTCTAATATTGACCTGACAAATAAGACAAACCTTTTCACTGAACTTGCTTATAACAAAGTGATGGAAATATCAAATGGAAGTGTTAGAAACATCTTATTTTACCCGAGCCTTATACACTGTTCTATGTTAACTACAGTTTGGCTCACACATCTGTTCATTGAGGTTACAATAGTCTCAATTTCTGTTACTGATCCTCCAGAGTGGACCCCAACAAGTGTCCCCCTGCCCAGTGTCATTGGGGCCAACAGATCGAGACTGAGTTTGGTTCACAAGCAAAGGAAACTTTATATTTTGATCAGAGAATGGAGAGGTGAGAGCATGCACTACCCCGTGGGCTGTGGGCTGGGCTGTTGTGTAGAGATCCTGTCAGAGTCAGTGGGAGGGAGGGGGCGGAGCTCTCGAGGGCCGGGTTGGCTGCAGCTCAGGCTCTATATCTCGGAGTCTGCACTGGGCCCCAGGAGCTGAGGTGTCGTCCCAGCCATTCTGCACTAGGAAATCTGGTCTGAAGTGTCGGGTGTGGAACCTCTGCATGCGGGACCCTAGGAGCACATGAAATTAGACAAAGCACAAAGGATAAAAACGGTTAGACTTGACTTTATTGCCCAGATTCTATTTTTATCTCCCAGGGATTTTTAATGGGCTTTGCTGGGGACAAACCCCTCCTCTGCCTTTTGTCCCGTTCCTCATTCTTGGAGTGCTGAGGGTGCAGACCCTTCTTCTGTAACTGCTGAGTGCTGAGTTGGGAGCCCTCATACCCGGGGGCGAGGGTCAGAGCTTCTCCCCAGCAGCCTCCAGGTGACGTTGATTGTCCCCAGGCCCCCTGCCTCCCTGCTCGTCCACCTGAGCACCAGCATTGGAAGTGTTATAGATTCTAATGACCTTTAAGGGTCCAGGAAAGAGATGTGCAGAGACGCTGTGGGGGCCGGTTTCACCCCACCCCACATTTGTTCGGCCACCTTAGGCTGACCGTTTCTGCCAGCCTAGATGCTCTGACCAGTAGTCTGCGCTTTCTTCAATTAGGCCCCTGAATTAACGTACAAACAGCACCAGGTGTCAGAGCCCTTCCTGCTCAACTCCCAGACAGTCCAGGGTCAGTGGTGATCAAGGACCATGATGGCCACTGAGTCAACAGCCTTTTGAAGTAAACAGGAGTCCAGCCGGTCTTATTGGCCACCATCATCACGGTGTCTGTAGGCTTTTCTATGGTGACAGTGTGATATACGGTTCCCCCGCCAAGATTATTAGCTCCCCTCTGGGTGCAGTAAGTCCTGCAAGCAGTAGTCTACTCTTTTGGGACACACTCTTGTTGTTTTATGAGAAAAACTCCAGGTCAAGTGATGTTCACACGAGTCGTCATGGTGCCCTGTTGCCCCCGGTTATCTCTCTGGATGTTGGAGTTGGAGGGCCTCCTCACTCGAGGTTGGTGTGCCCACGGAGCGAACCCTGCAACTTCAGGGCATGGTTGGTTGTTAGGGTCACCACGTGGGGTCCTTTTCCCTTAGGAGGGAGGTGGCCTTTTGGGCTGCTGATTTCCAGGTTTTTAGATACCGCCAGTATCTTGGCCAGATGTGGCAGTGGGCCAAGCCCCTTGGTGCCCGTAGTTTATCCTACCTGGATGGCATTCTTGCATTGTTCCATTTCAAGTGGTCCCAGTTTTTGCACTAATTCTCCAATGGCGATTCACCTTTCACCGGGAATGTAAAGGTCAAAGGGTTTAGCTCAATTAGGGAGTTCCAGGGCAAGGGTCTGAATTGACTGCTCTTTCCATTCTTGAAAGGCCACTTCTGGATTCTGTTCAAAAGGATCATCATCTTTTCCTTTCAGTGTTTCATATAGAGGCCCAGCTAGTAGACTGTAGTTAGGGATCCAGAAGCAGCAAACCCTGGCCTCCCCAGGAACCCCTAAGCTGTCTTCTAGTTTTAGAAAGGGGTAAGGCTACAAATGGTTTCTTCCCTTTCCTGGGATGGGCTTCTCTGACCTTGTGTGAGAACGAAGCCCAGGCAGGTCACCGCAGTCTGTGATATTTGAGCTTTTTCTTGGACAACTTCTATCCTTTATTGGCTTGGTAGTTCAGAGGCCTCCTTAGTAGGGCTGGCGATCAGAATGTCATCTGCATATTGAAGGAGGGTTTCCTTTTCCAGAGAAACAAAGAACTTTTCGGTCTTTAGCTACGCTTTCCCCAAAGATGGTGTGGGAATTTTTGAACCCTTGGGGCAAGACGGCCCGGAAGTATTGTTTTAGTTGTATGTTGAGTCCTGCCACTCACAAGCCAAAATTTCTTGTGACTCTGGGACTAATGGAATACAAAAGAAGGCATCATTGAAGACTAATAGAGAATACCATGTCCTGGTGGTTGGTAGAATGACCAGCAGGGTGTAGGAATCAGGAGCAACTGGAGGTATATCCTCGGTGGCTTCACTGACTGTCCTGACATAATTTACCAGGTCCCCAGCAGCCCATGGGGCTCTCGTGGTCAGGCCAATCCCAGGATATGGAGCTCTCCTGGGCAGGTACCCCACCCCCAACCCAGCCCACGGGGCTCTCATGGTCAGGCCCCTCCCAGGATACAGAGCTACCCTTGCAGGTACCGTGGCAGGGCTGGGCACACAGGAACCGTGCACATAGCCCTCATTGAAGAGCACCCCCAGCTCACCTGTCGCTCAGAGCTGACACAGAGCACCTCAGAGCAGGACTTGAACTAACAAACAGCAGCTCCGACAGGTCTGTGACCCTGGGCATCACTCTGTGTGGCCTCCCTCCACCTGGTCTTCCAGAGACTTCCACTGCACCCGGGGCACCAGGCCTCTGTCTCCAACCACCACCCACCCCTCCTCTCCCTGACTCCTGGGTTCCTCTCATTAGGAGAGGGTTTTCTTGAAGTTGTCTCCCACTCATGGGCCAGATAAAATGATTAGAAAACAAGCCAAAGCTGCAGCCCCTTGTCTATCCTGACTCTCAGGAGGCCACACCTGTTCCTTGGACCTGGCCGGTTCAGCAAGTTCCATTTTCTGCAACTGTGAGCCCCTGAGGGGTGATGATTGGCTGACCTGGGCAGCCTTACCGTGCCGGCCAGCCCTCCCCAGGTGTGCCTGGGTTGAGATCAATATAAATACCACTCCAGGCAGCAAGAGCCCCTGCAGCTGTGCCTGACGCCATTTTCTCTGCCCTGTCAGCAGTCTCGGGGCTGGGCTGGTGGGAGGGAGTGAGAGGCCACGGCTTTGTGGGTGGCCCAGTGTGAGTGGGGCTCTGCTGGACTTTCTGCAGCAGTTGCCAGGCTGCCACCTGCTAAAGAAGAGGATGTGTCACCCATACCTGCTGCTGGAATTTCTCCCTGGGCAGAGGTGAGGAAGGAAAAAAGCAGTGGGGGCAGGGACAGGACGGGTATCTCAGGCAGGGAAATGGAAATCTTCCAGAAGAGCACCCAGGGCCAGGACCATCCTGGCTGGCCTGCAGGCACCAAGTCAGCTGGCATGCTGTCACTCGTGTGGCTCCATGGCCCTTCCTCTAGGCTTTCAAGTCCTTGTATATATTCAGGTGTTTTACCTGGGAAGGGTGGGAACAGTTCAGCAGCAACTGGCCTGGGGCTCAGCTCACGTTTACTCCCAGATGCCTCGGCACGGTGCCCCAGCTTGGCAATGAGGACGCTTGTTGTGTGGGCGCTGCTGGCTGAATGGGAGACGATTCCCCACCACTGACCAACTTCAGAATTGTTTACAACTGGAGCAAGTGCCCTGATACGGTTTTCCTCTGAGTAACTGGTGGGTTCTGTTTTTTTTTTCTCTTTTTCGTTTTTGGTTCAAGGTAGATTTTATTCCTCTTTTTTGTATTTACAGATATAAGCATGGAAATAATTTATTCATATAAATACATGTATGTGAAGGGAATAATTGTTTTTTCTGTTTTATCTTTTAAATTTTATTTCTTTTTAATTTTGAATTTTATTTTATATTTTTATACAGCAGGTTCTTATTGGTTATCTATTTTATACATATAAATGTTTACATGCCAATCCCAATCTCTCAACTCCTCCCACCACCACCCCCCCAAGAGCTTTCCCCCCTTGTTGTCCATACGATTGTTGTCTACATCTGTTGCTCTATTTATGCCTTGCAAAACGGTTAATCTGTACAGTTTTTCTAGGTTCCACATATATGCATGAATATACAAGATTTGTTTTTCTCTTTCTGACTTACTTCACTCTGTATGACAGTCTCTAGATCCATCGACGTCTCTACAAATGACCCAATTTCATTCCTTTCATGGCTTAGTAATATTCCATTTTATATATGTACCACATCTTTATGCATTCGTCTGTCTGTGGGCATTTAGGTTGCTTCCATTACCTCGATATTGTAAATAGTGATGCAATGAACATTGCGTTGAATGTCTCTTTTTGATTTATGGTTTTGTCTGGGTATATGTCCAGTACTGGGATTGCTGTATCATATGGTAATTCTATTATTAGTTTCTTAAGAAACTCCATATTGTTCTCCATAGTGACTGTATCAATTTATATTCCCAACAATAGTGGAAGAGGCTTCCTTTTCTCCACACCCTTTCCAGCATTTGTTGTTTGTAGATTTTCAGATGATGCCCATTCTAACAGGTGTGAGGTGATACCACATTGTTGAGTCCATTTCGTTGAGCAAGGGGTAGGTCTTGTCTATTACATATTTGGCTTATGGAACGGTATCTGTGCTAATTTCAAACTCTGGTTTTATGCAGCACCCCAACTCACCTTTCCCCTTAAGCAAGCATAAGTTGGTTTTCTAAACTTGAGACCCTGTTCTGTTTTGTAATTCAGTTCATGTGTAGCCAAGTTTACATTCCGTGCATTAGTGATACCTTATGATGTTTCTTTTTCTGTGTGACTTATTTCACTTAGAATCATCGTGCCTCAATCCACTCATTATGCTGGTACAGGCCTGGTGACACAGATTTCATTGCTGAGTGGTATTCTGTTGTACATAAGTACCGCAACTTCTTTATCAATTATTTGTTCTCTGGGATATTTAACTTGTACTGTAGAAGAGGTTCCTGTAAACAGAGCCATCCCAAATTTTGGGGTGGCTGTGTCTTTTTGATTTTAATTTCCCTAAGCTATAGGACCATAAGTGGAAATGCCCTAGACTCTGTTGCTTTGTTTTTCAGATGTATCAGGAAACACCATACACTTCTCCAGAGTGGCTGTTGGCAATTTACATCCCGCCCATCAGCATAACAAGGCTCCTTTTTCCCCATGGCCTGTCTTGCCTTTCTGGATTTTACACTTTTTTCAGATGGCCCTTTAGACCGGGGGGAAGTGACACTTCATAGTAGTTCGGATTTCCATTGCAAGCTTGCTTGGTTTGCCAAAAAGGGCATATGTGTTTTTTCCTGAATATATTCAGGAACAAACTCATACGCCCTTTTTGGCCAAGTGCATCATTGTCGATGTTCTGCCTCTTTTCCTATGCTTTAAATGCAAATCCAGTCTACCTCCTGAAATCGGTTTCCTGCAATTCTGCCCCGCTTTCAAGTCCTCTTCGCAGCCTTACTTCAATATATTTTTGGACGTTATCTGTCATTTATAACTCTGCAGGTTTGTGAATGACAGTGCCCCTGAGCTCCTTTCTTCAACTCGCTTTCTTGTGAGCTGGCCGCAAACCCACAAGACTGCTTCAGGCCCTAATCTGCTTCTGGCAGGGCACGCTGAGCCTTTGGTTAATTCCTCTTCCTGGTGGGAAATGAGTGTTAAATATGCCCGTCCAGACACCTACCTCACTCTCAACCCCTTGGTGATGTGGGTCCTCTGGTTTGTGGCCACCTTTGCTGGGTTCCTCACGTTTCGATGATGTGGCCCCACTAGTGTGAGGACACTCCTGCCTGGTTCTCATCCACGTGGTTATGTGGACCCCCTGGTGAGAGTCTGTTCCTGGCTGTGTTCCTCACCCTTCTGTGAGGGAGACCCTCTGCTGATAGGTCACTCCTGCATGGCTGGCACACACTGCCTTTGTGAAGTCAGCCGTGTGGTGGCAGTTGGAGCGTGCTGGGAATCTCCTCCCACCGGTGATGAGGGCCCTCTTCGGTCAGGCCCTAACTGCTGGGCTCACCAACTTTTCTTAGTGAGCCCAGTGATGCTTTGGCACTCCTCTTAGGATCCCATCTCCATGGGGATGTGGGCCTTCTGCTCTGAGGTCCCAACGGCTGGGTTGTTCACATTTTCATGATGTGGGCTCTCTGGTGTTAGTTCACAGAGGCCTGGATCCCATAGCCTCTGTGCACTTGGCCGCCTGCTGGGAGGTTCCAACTGCTGGATTCCTCACTTTTTTAATTTTTTGGGCCCTCTGTTGTGAGGATCCTCCTGCCTGCCTCACTCCCAGCCCCTTCGTGATGTGTGTCATCTGGTTTGAGGCCACATGTGCTGGGTTCCTCACCTTTCGATGATGTGGGACCAATGGTCTTAGGAGACTCCTGCCTGGTTCACATCCCCTTGGTGATGTGGGCCCTCTGTTGAGAGTCTGATCCTGGCTGCGTTCCTCACCCATCTGTGAGGTTGGCCGTCTGCTGTGAGGTCACTCCTGCCTGGCTTGCTCACCTCGCCTTGTGGACATGAGCCCTCTGGTGGCACTTGGAGCCTGCTGGGAGCCTCCTCCCCTCGGTGATGAGGGCCCTCTGGCGTCAGGCCCTAACTGCTGGGCTCCCCACATTTTGTGATGTGCGCCCAGTGGTGCGAGGACACTCCAGCCAGGTTCACATGCCCATTGGGATGTGGGCCTTCTGCTCTGAGGTCCCAACGCCTGGGTTGCTCACAGTTTCATGATGTGGGCTCTCTGGTGTTAGTTCACTCCTGCCTGCATCCCATAGCTTCTGTGCTCTCGGCCACCTGCTGGGAGGTTCCAACTGCTGGATTCCTCACCTTTCTTATTCTTTGGGCCCTCTGTTTTTAGGCTACTGCTGCCTGCCTCACTCCCATTCCCTTTGTGATATGTGTCCTCTGATTTGAGGCCACATGTGCTGGGTTCCGCACCTTTCGATGATGTGGCCCCACTGGAGGGAAGACAGTCCTGACTGGTTCCCATCCCCTTGCAGATGTTGGCCCTCAGGTGAGAGTCTGATCCTGGCTGGGTTCCTCACCCTTCTGTGAGGTGGGCCCTCTGCTGTGAGGTCAATCATGCCTGTCTGGCACACGTCACCTTGGCGACGTGGGCCCTCTGGTGGTAGTTGGAGTGTGCTGGGATCCTCCTCCCCTCGGTGATGAGGGCCCTCTTGCCTTAGGCCATAACTGCTGGGCTCCCCACATTTTCTGATGTGTGCCAAGTGAGTGAGGACACTCTTGCCAGGTTCCGATCCCCATGGGGATATGGGCCTTCTGCTCTGAGGTCAAAACGGCTGGCTTGCTCACAGTACCATGATGTGGGCCCTCTGCTGTGAGTTCACTCCGGCAAGGATCCCTTATCATCGGTGCTCTGAGCCACCTGCTGGGAGGTTCCAACTGCTGGATTCCTCAACTTTTTTATTCTATGTGCCCTCTGTTGTGAGGCTCCTCCTGCCTGCCTCACTGCCAGCCCCTTGGTGATGACTGTCCTATGGCTTGAGGCCACATGTGCTGCGTTCCTCACCTTTCGATGATGTGGCCCCACTGGTGGGAGGACAGTCCTGACTGTTTCCCATCCCCTTGGTGTTGTGAGCTCTCTGGCGAGAGTCTCATCCTGCCTCGGTTCCTCACCCTTCTGTGAGATAGGCCCTCTGCTGTGAGGTCACTACTGCCTGGCTGGCGCATGCCACCTTGTAGACGTGGGCCCTCTGTTGGCAGTTGGAACCTGCTGGGAGTCTCCTCCCCTCAGTTATGAGGGCCCCCTGGCGTCAGGCCCTTACTGCTGGGCTCCTAACATTTTCTGATATGTGCTAAGTGGTGCGAAGCCACTCCTGCCAGGTTCCCATCCCAATAGGGATGTGGGCCTTCTGTTCTGAGGTCCCAACGGCTGGGCTGCTCACAGGTTCATGATGTGGGCCCTCTGCTGTGAGTTCACTGTGGCCTGGATCCCATAGCCTCGGTGCTCTGGGCCACTTGCTGGGAGGTTCCAACTGCTGGATTCCTCAACTTTTATATTCTATGGACCCTGTGTTGTGAGGCCAGTCCTGCCAGCCTCATTCCGAACCCCTTGGTGATGTGGTTCCTGTGGTTTGAGGCTACATGTGCTGGGATTCTCACCTTTCGATGATGTTGTCCTACTGGTGTGGGGACACTCCTGCCTGGTTCCCATCCCCTTGGTGATGTGGGCCTTCTGGTGAGAGTCTGATCCTGGCTGTGTTCCTCACCCTTCTGTGAGGTGGGCCCTCTGCTGTGAGGTCACTCCTGCCGGGCTGGCACACATCGCCTTGGTGGCGTTGACCATCTGGTGGCAGCTGGAGCCTGCTGGGAGCCTCCTCCCCTCGGTGATGAGTGCCCTCTAGCGTCAGGCCCTAACTTCTGAGCACCCCACGTTTTCTGATGTGAGCCCAGTGATGCCAGGACACTCCTGTCATGTTCCCATCACCATGGGGATGTGGGCCTTCTGCTCTGAGGTCCCAATGTCTGGGTTGCTCACAGTTTCATGATGTGGGCTGTCTGGTGTTAGTTCACTCCGGCCTGCATCCCCTAGCCTCTGTGCTCTGGGCCGCCTGCTGGGAGGTTCCAACTGCTGGATTCCTCACCTTTCTTATTTTGGGGCCCTCTGTTGTGAGGCTCCTCCTGCCTGCCTCACTCCCAGCCCCTTGGTAAGGGGTGTCCTATGGTTTGAAGCCACATGTTCTGGGTTCCTCACCTTTAGATGATGTGGCCCTACTCATGTGAGGACACTCCTGCCTGGTTCCAATCCATTTGGTGATGTGGGCCCTCTGGTGCGAGTCTGATCCTGACTGGGTTCGTCACACTTCTCTGAGGTGGGCCCTCTGCTGTGAGGTCATTCGTGCCTGGTTGGCACACATCGCCTTGGCGACGTCAGCCCTCTGGTGGCAGTTGGAGCCTGCTGGGAGCCTCCTTCCATTGGTGATGAGGGTCCTCTGGCGTCAGGCCCTAACTGCTGGTCGCCCAAAATTTTCTGATACTTTCTCAGTGGTGCGAGGACACTCCTACCAGATTTCCATCCCCATGGGGATGTGGGCCTCCTGCTCTGAGGTCCCAATGGCTGGGTTGCTCAGTTTCATGACATGGGCCCTCTTCTGTGAGTTCACTGTGGCCTGGATCCCATAGCCTCGGTGCTCTGGGCTGCCTGCTGGGAGGTTCCAACTGCTGGATTCCTCACTTTTTTATTCTATGGGCCCAGTGTTGTGAGGCTACTCCTGCCTGCCTCACTCTGAGGCCCTTGGAGATGTGGGTCCTCTGGTTTGAGGACACATGTGCTGAGTACCTCACCTTTCGATGATGTGGCCCCACTGGTGTGAAGACACTCCTGCCTGGTTCCCATCCCCTTGGTGATGTGGACCCTCTGGTGAGAGTCTGATGTTGGCTGGGTTTCTCACACTTCTGTGAGGTGGGACTTCTGCTGTGAGGTAACTCCTGCCTGGCTTGCTCACGTTGCCTTGGCAATGTGAGCCCTCAGGTGGCAGTTGGAGCCTGCTGTGAATCTCCTCCCCTCAGTTATGAGAGCTCTGGATAAAACACATATGCACTTTTTTGCCAAGTGCATTATTTTCCAAGTTCTGTCTCTTTTCCTATGCTTTAAGAGCGACTCCCTTGTACCTTCTGAAATCGGTTTCCAGCAATTCTGCCCCGCATTCAAGTCCTCTTCGCAGCCTTACTTCAGAATAACTTTGGATGATAGCTGTCATTTATAACTCCACAGGTTTGTGAATTACAGTGCCCCTCAGCTCCTTTCTTCAACTCGCTTTCTTGTGAGCTGGCCGCAACACCACAGGATCTCTTCAGGCCCTAATCTAGTTCCAGCACGGCATGCGGAGCCTTTGGTTCATTCGTCTTCCTGGTGGGAAATGACAGTTAAATTTGCCCGTCCAGCCACCTACAGATAGTCTCCCATTGCTTCTCCTTATTCCTGTTTGTCTTCTGCAGAAATTGCAAACTGGGCCAAACAGGAGGTTAAAGGCACTGACTCTCCAAGTGGGGAGAGTGTTAGTAAACCGTCTGGAATGTTGCACCCGAGTACAAGGGGACGAAAACTGAGACACATTTGAACACGTTTCCCGATCACACGGTGGATCATACTCTGGGTTCCACATGTATGTTTTACTGAAGGAAGAATCCCTTAAACCTGGAGAGTTGAGACCCATGGAATGGGTAATATGCAATATGACTTCAAAGGGTCTGCATTTGCTCACCGAACCTCACCAATCCTATCACTGCTGCGTTTATGCCGCTGTACACACGCTTGATTCTCTTTTGGAGACATATAAATCCATAGGTTTTAAGATTCTTACTAGTCAGGTATATTCTTAGGCGTTTAATATGGGGTGTTGAGTCCACGTCGTTGAGCAAGGAGTAACTCTTGTCTATTACATATTTGGCTTATGGCATGGTATCTTTGCTAATTTCAATCTCTGGTTTTATGCAGCACCCCAACTCACCTTTCCACTTAAGAAAGCATAAGTTGGTTTTCTACATTTGAGACCCTGTTCTGTTTTGTAATTCAGTACCTGTGTAGCCAAGTTTACATTCCGTGTAGTAGTGATATCTTATGATGTTTCTTTTTCTGTGTGACTTATTTCACTTAGAATCATCGTACCTGAATGCACTCATTATGCTGCTACGGGCCTGATGACAGAGATTTCTTTGCTGAGTGATATTGCATTGTACGTAAGTACCACAACTTCTTTATCCATTTTTCGCTGTCTGTGATATTGAACTTGTACCGTAAACGAGGTTCTTGTAAACAGAGCCATCCCAAACTTTGGGGTGGCTGTGTCTTTTTGATTTTAATTTCCCTAAGCTATAGGACCATAAGTGGAAATGCCCTAGGCTCTGTTGCTTTGTTTTTTGCATGTTTCAGGAAACACCATACACTTCTCCAGAGTGGCTCTTGGCAATTTACATCCCGCCCGTCATCATGACAAGGCTCCCAGTTCTCCATGGCCTGTCCTGCCTTTCTGGATTTTACACTTTTTTGAGATGGCCCTTTTGACCGGGGGGCAGTGAGACTTCATTGTAGTGCAGATTTCCTTTGCAAGCTTGCTTGGTTGGCCAAAAGGGGCGTATGCGTTTTTTCCTGAATATATTCAGGAAAAAACGCATACGCCCCTTTTGGCCAAGTGCATCATTGTGGACGTTCTGCCTCTTTTCCTATGCTTTACATGCAATTCCAGTCTACCTCCTGAAATCGTTTTCCTGAAATTCTGCCCCGCTTTCAAGTCGTCTTGGCAGCCTTACTTCAATATATTTTTGGACGATAGCTGTCATTTATAACTCTGCAGGTTAGTTAATTAGAGTGCCCCTGAGCTCCTTTCTTCAACTCGCTTTCTTGTGAGCTGGCCGCAACACCGCAGGATTGCTTCAGGCCCTAGTGTGGTTCCGGCACGGCATGCTGAGCCTTTGGTTAATTCCTCTTCCTGGTGGGAAATGAGAGTTAAATTTGCCCGTCCAGACACCTCCAGCTAGTCTCTCATTGGTTCTCCCTATTCCTGTTCATTTTCCGCAGAAATTGCAAACTGGGCCAAACAGGAGGTTAAAGGCACTGACTCTCCAAGTGGAGAGAGTGTTAGTAAAGCGTCTGGAATGTTGCACCCGAGTACCAGGGGACGAAAACTGAGACACTTTTGAACACGTTTCCCGATCACACTGTGGATCATACTCTGGGTTCCACATGCATGTTTTAGCTGAAGGAAGAATCCCTTAAACCTGGAGAGTTGAGACCCATGGAATGGGTACCATGCAATATGACTTCAAAGGGTCTGCATTTGCCTACTGAACCTCACCAATCCCATCACTGCTGCGTTTATGCTGCTCTACACACGCTTGATTCTCTTTCGGAGACATATCAATCCATAGGTCTTAAGATTCTTACTAGTCAGGTATATTCTTAGGCGTTTAATATGGGGTGTTGAGTCCACTTCGTTGAGCAAGGAGTAGCTCTTGTCTATTACATATTTGGCTTATGGAAGGGTATCTGTGCTAATTTCAATCTCTGGTTTTATGCAGCACCCCAACTCACCTTTCCCCTTAAGCAAGCATAAGTTGGTTTTCTACATTTGAGACCCTGTTCTGTTTTGTAATTCAGTTCCTGTGTAGCCAAGTTTACATTCCGTGTAGTAGTGATATCTTATGATGTTTCTTTTTCTGTGTGACTTATTTCACTTAGAATCATCGTACCTGAATGCACTCATTATGCTGCTACGGGCCTGATGACATAGATTTCATTGCTGAGTGATATTGCATTGTACGTAAGTACCACAACTTCTTTATCCATTTTTCGCTTTCTGCGATATTGAACTTGTACCGTAAACGAGGTTCTTGTAAACAGAGCCTTCCCAAACTTTGGGGTGGCTGTGTCTTTTTGATTTTAATTTCCCTAAGCTATAGGACCATAAGTGGAAGTGCCCTAGGCTCTGTTGCTTTGTTTTTTAGATGTTTCAGGAAACACCATACACTTCTCCAGAGTGCCTGTTGGCAATTTACATCCCGCCCATCAGCATAACAAGGTTCCCAGTTCTCCATGGCCTATCCTGCCTTTCTGGATTTTACACTTTTTTCGGATGGCCCTTTTGACCGGGGGGCAGTGAGACTTCATTGTAGTGCAGATTTTCTTTGCAAGCTTGCTTGGTTGGCCAAAAAGGGCGTATGCGTTTTTTCCTGAATATATTCAGGAAAAAACGCATACGCCCTTTTTGGCCAAGTGCATCATTGTGGACGTTCTGCCTCTTTTCCTATGCTTTACATGCATTTCCAGTCTACCTCCTGAAATCGGTTTCCTGCAATTCAGCCCAGCTTTCAAGTCCTCTTGGCAGCCTTATTTCAATATATTTTTGGACGATAGCTGTCATTTATAACTCTGCAGGTTTGTTAATTAGAGTGCCTCTGAGCTCCTTTCTTCAACTCCTTTCTTGTGACCTGGCCGCAAAACCGCAGGATTGCTTCAGGCCCTAGTGTGTTTCCGGCACGGCACGCTGAGCCTTTGGTTAATT
Source organism: Orcinus orca (assembly GCF_937001465.1). Lineage (NCBI taxonomy): Eukaryota > Metazoa > Chordata > Mammalia > Artiodactyla > Delphinidae > Orcinus > Orcinus orca. The sequence continues at coordinate 69,304,159 of NC_064559.1, forward strand.
CCTCTTCCTGGTGGGAAATGAGAGTTAAATTTGCCCGTCCAGACACCTCCAGCTAGTCTCTCAGTGTTTCTCCCTATTCCTGTTCATTTTCCGCAGAAATTGCAATCTGGGCCAAACAGGAGTTTAAAGGCACTGACTCTCCAAGTGGGGAGAGTGTTAGTAAAGCGTCTGGAATGTTGCACCCGAGTACCAGGGAACGAAAACTGACACACATTTGAACACGTTTCCCGATCACACAGTGGATAATACTCTGGGTTCCACATGCATGTTTTAGCTGAAGGAAGAATCCCTTAAACCTGGAGAGTTGAGCCCCATGGAATGGGTACCATGCAATATGACTTCAAAGGGTCTGCATTTGCTCACCGCACCTCACCAATCCTATCACTGCTGCGTTTATGCCGCTGTACACATGCTTGATTCTCTTTCGGAGACATATAAATCCATAGGTTGTAAGTTTCTTACTAGTCAGGTATATTCTTAGGCGTTTAATATGGGATGTTGAGTCCACTTCGTTGAGCAAGGAGTAGCTCTTGTCTATTACATATTTGGCTTATGGAACGGTATCTGTGCTAATTTCAATCTCTGGTTTTATGCAGCACCCCAACTCACCTTTCCCCTTAAGCAAGCATAAGTTGGTTTTCTACATTTGAGACCCTGTTCTGTTTTATATTTCAGTTCCTGTGTAGCCAAGTTTACATTCCGTGTATTAGTGATATCTTATGATGTTTCTTTTTCTGTGTGACTTATTTCACTTAGAATCATCGTATCTGAATCCACTCATTATGCTGCTACGGGCCTGATGACATAGATTTCATTGCTGAGTGATATTGCATTGTACGTATGTACCACAACTTCTTTATCCATTTTTCGCTTTCTGCGATATTGAACTTGTACCGTAAACGAGGTTCTTGTAAACAGAGCCGTCCCAAACTTTGGGGTGGCTGTGTCTTTTTGATTTTAATTTCCCTAAGCTGTAGGACCATAAGTGGAAGTGCCCTAGGCTCTGTTGCTTTGTTTTTTGGATGTTTCAGAAACACCATACACTTCTCCAGAGTGGCTCTTGGCAATGTACATCCCACCCATCAGCATAACAAGTCTCCCAGTTCTCCATGGCCTGTCCTGCCTTTCTGGATTTTACACTTTTTTCAGAAGGCCCTTTTGACCGGGGGGCAGTGAGACTTCATTGTAGTGCAGATTTCCTTTGCAAGCTTGCTTGGTTGGCCAAAAAGGGCGTATGCGTTTTTTCCTGAATATATTCAGGAAAAAACGCATACGCCCTTTTTGGCCAAGTGCATCATTGTGGACGTTCTGCTCTTTTCCTATGCTTTAAATGCAATTCCAGTCCACCTCCTGAAATCGGTTTCCTGCAATTCTGCCCCGCTTTCAAGTCGTCTTGGCAGCCTTACTTCAATATATTTTTGGACGATAGCTGTCATTTATAACTCTGCAGGTTTGTGAATGACAGTGCCCCTGAGCTCCTTTCTTCAACTTGCTTTCTTGTGAGCTGGCCGCAACACCGCAGGATTGCTTCAGGCCCTAGTGTGGTTCTGGCACGGCACGCTGAGCCTTTGGTTACTTCCTCCTCCTGGTGGGAAATGAGAGTTAAATTTGCCCCTCCAGACACCTCCAGCCAGTCTCTCATTGGTTCTCCCTATTCCTGTTCATCTTATGCAGAAATTGCAAACTGGGCCAAACAGGAGATTAAAGGCCCTGATTCTCCACGTGGGGAGAGTGTTAGTAAAGCGTCTGGAATGTTGCACCCGAGTATCAAGGAACGAAAACTGAGACACATTTGAACACGTTTCCTGATCACATGGTGGATCATACTCTGGGTTCCACATGCATGTTTTAGCTGAAGGAAGAATCCCTTAAACCTGGAGAGTTGAGACCCATGGAATGGGTACCATGCAATATGACTTCAAAGGGTCTGCATTTGCTCGCCGAACCTCACCAATCCTATCACTGCTGTGTTTATGCCGCTGTAAACACACTTGATTCTCTTTCGGAGACCTATAAATCCATAGGTTTTAAGATTCTTACTAGTCAGGTATATTCTTAGGCGTTTAATATGCGGTGTTGTGTCCAATTCGTTGAGCAAGGAGTAGCTCCTGTCTATTACATATTTGGCTTATGTAACGGTATCTGTGCTCATTTCAATCTCTGGTTTTATGCAGCACCCCAACTCACCTTTCACTTTAGCAGGCATAAGTTGGTTTTCTACATTTGAGACACTGTTCTGATTTGTAATTCAGTTCCTGAGTAGCCAAGTTTATATTCCGTGTATTAGTGATATCTTATGATATTTCTTTTTCTGTGTGACTTATTTCACTGAGAATCATCGTACCTGAATCCACTCATTATGCTGCTACGGGCCTGATGACATAGATTTCATTGCTGAGAGATATTGCATTGTACGTAAGTACCACAACTTCTTTATCCATTTTTCGATTTCTGTGATATTGAACTTGTACCGTAAACGAGGTTCTTGTAAACAGAGCTGTCCCAAACTTTAGGGTGGCTGTGTCTTTTTGATTTTAATTTCCCTAAGCTATAGGACCATAAGTGGAAGTGCCCTAGGCTCTGTTGCTTTGTTTTTTAGATGTTTCAGGAAACACCATACACTTCTCCAGAGTGGCTGTTGGCAATTTTCATCCCGCCCATCAGCATAACAAGGCTCCCAGTTCTCCATGGCCTGTCCTGCCTTTCTGGATTTTATACTTTATTCAGATGGCCCTTTTGACCGGGGGTAAGTGAGACTTCATTGTAGTGCAGATTTCATTTGCAAGCTTGCTTGGTTGGGCAAAAAGGACGTATGCGGTTTTTCCTGAATATATTCAGGAAAAAACGCATACGCCCTTTTTGGCCAAGTGCATCATTGTGGACGTTCTGCCTCTTTTCCTATGCTTTACATGCAATTCCAGTCTACCTCCTGAAATTGGCTTCTTGAAATTCTGCCCCGCTTTCAAGTCCTCTTGGCAGCCTTACTTCAATATATTATTGGACGATAGCTGTCATTTATAACTCTGCAGGTTTGTGAATGACAGTGCCTCAGAGCTCCTTTCTTCAACACGCTTTCTTGTGAGCTGGCCGCAACACCGCAGGATTGCTTCAGGCCCTAGTGTGGTTCCGGCACGGCACGCTGAGCCTTTGTTTAATACCTCTTCCTGGTGGGAAATGAGAGTTAAATTTGCCCATCCAGACACCTCCAGCTAGTCTCTCATTGGTTCTCCCTATTCCTGTTCATCTTCCGCAGAAATTGCAAACTGGGCCAAACAGGAGGTTAAAGGCACTGACTCTCCAAGTGGGGAGAGTGTTAGTAAAGCGTCTGGAATGTTGCACCCGAGTACCAGGGGATGAAATCTGAGACACATTTGAACACATTTCCCGATCACACGGTGGATCATACTCTGGGTTCCACATGCATGTTTTAGCTGAAGGAAGAATCCCTTAAACTTGGAGAGTAGAGACCCATGGAATGGGTACCATGCAATATGACTTCAAAGAGTCTTCATTTGCTCACCGAACCTCACCAATCCTATCACTGCTGCGTTTATGCCGCGGTACACATGCCTTGATTCTCTTTCGGAGACATATCAATCCATAGGTTTTAAGATTCTTACTAGTCAGGTATATTCTTAGGCGTTTAATATGGGGTGTTGAGTCCATTTCGTTGAGCAAGGAGTAGCTCTTGTCTATTACATATTTGGTTTATGGAATGGTATCTGTGCTCATTTCAATCTCTGGTTTTATGCAGCGCCCCAACTCACCTTTCCCCTTAAGCAAGCATAATTTGGTTTTCTACATTTGAGACCCTGTTCTGTTTTGTAATTCAGTTCCTGTGTAGCCAAGTTTACATTCCATGTAGTAGTGATATCTTATGATGTTTCTTTTTCTGTGTGACTTATTTCACTTAGAATCATCATACCTAAATCCACTAGTTATGCTGCTACGGGCCTGATAACATATATTTCATTGCTGAGTGATACTGAATTGAATGTAAGTACCACAACTTCTTTATCCGTTTTTCGCTTTCTGCGATATTGAACTTGTACCGTAAACAAGGTTCTTGTAAACAGAGCCGTCCCAAACTTTGGGGTGGCTGTGTCTTTTTGATTTTAATTTCCCTAAACTATAGGACCATAAGTGGAAGTGCCCTAGGCTCTGTTGCTTTGTATTTTAGATGTTTCAGGAAACACCATACTCTTCTCCAGAGTGGCTGTTGGCAATTTACATCCCACCCATCAGCATAACAAGGCGCCCAGTTCTCCATGGCCTGTCCTGCCTTTCTGGATTTTACACCTTTTTCAGATGGCCCTTTTGACCGGCGGGAAGTGAGACTTCATTGTAGTGCAGATTTCCTTTGCAAGCTTGCTTCGTTGGCCAAAAAGGGCGTATGCGTTTTTTCCTGAATATATTCAGGAAAAAACGCATACGCCCTTTTTGGCCAAGTGCATCATTGTGGACGTTCTGCCTCTTTTCCTATGCTTTACATGCAATTCCAGTCTACCTCCTGAAATCGTTTTCCTGCAATTCTGCCCCGTATTTAAGTCCTCCTTTCAGCCTTACTTCAATATATTTTTGGATGATAGCTGTCATTTATAACTCTGCAGGTTTGTGAATTACAGTGCCCCTGAGCTCCTTTCTTCAACTCGCTTTCTTGTGAGCTGGCCGCAACACCGCAGGATTGCTTCAGGCCCTAGTGTGGTTCCGGGACGGCACGCTGAGCCTTTGGTTAATTCCTCTTCCTGGTGGGAAATGAGAGTTAAATTTGCCTGTCCAGACACCTCCAGCTAGTCTCTCATTGGTTCTCCCTATTCCTGTTCATTTTCCGCAGAAATTGCAAACTGGGCCAAACAGGAAGTTAAAGGCAGTGACTCTCCAAGTGGGGAGAGTTTTAGTAAAGCGTCTGGAATGTTGCACCCGAGTACCAGGGGAGGAAAACTGAGACACATTTGAACACGTTTCCCGATCACATGGTGGATCATACTCTGGGTTCCACATGCATGTTTTAGCTGAAGGAAGAATACTTAAACCTGGAGAGTTGAGACCCATGGAATGGGTACCATGCAATATGACTTCAAAGGGTCTGCATTTGCTCACTGAACCTCACCAATCCTATCACTGCTGCGTTTATTCCGCTGTACACACGCTTGATTCTCTTTTGGAGACATATAAATCCATAGGTTTTAAGATTCTTACTACTCAGGTATATGCTTAGGTGTTTAATATGGGGTGTTGAGTCCACTTCGTTGAGCAAGGAGTAGCTCTTGTCTATTACATATTTGGCTTCTGGAATGGTATCTGTGCTAATTTCAATCTCTGGTTTTATGCAGCACCCCAACTCACCTTTCCCGTTAAGCAAATATAAGTTGGTTTTCTACATTTGAGACCCTGTTCTGTTTTGTAATTCAGTTCCTGTGTAGCCAAGTTTACACTCCGTGTAGTAGTGATATCTTTGATGTTTCTTTTCCTGTGTGACTTATTTCATTTAGAATCATCGTACCTGAATCCACTCATTATGCTGCTACTCGCCTGATGACATAGATTTAATTGCTGAGTGATATTGCATTGTACGTATGTACCACAACTTCTTTATCCATTTTCCCTTTCTGTGATATTGAACTTGTACCATAAACGAGGTTCTTGTAAACAGAGCCTTCCCAAACGTTGGGGTGGCTGTGTCTTTTTGATTTTAATTTCCCAAAGCTATAGGACCATAAGTTGAAGTGCCCTAGGCTCTGTTCCTTTGTTTTTTAGATGTTTCAGGAAACACCATACACTTCTCCAGAGTGGCTGTTGGCAATTTACATCCCGCCCATCAGCATAACAAGGCTCCCAGTTCTCCATGGCCTGTCCTGTCTTTCTGGATTTTACACTTTTTTCAGATGGCCCTTTTGACCGGGGGGCAGTGAGACTTCATTGTAGTGCAGATTTCCTTTGCAAGCTTGCTTGGTTGGCCAAAAAGGACGTATGCGTTTTTTCCTGAATATATTCAGGAAAAAACGCATACGCCCTTTTTGGCCAAGTGCATCATTGTGGACGTTCTGCCTCTTTTCCTATGCTTTACATGCAATTCCAGTCTACCTCCTGAAATCGGTTTCCTGCAATTCTGCCCCGCTTTCAAGTCCTCTTGGCAGCCTTACTTCAATATATTTTTGGACGATAGCTGTCATTTATAACTCTGCAGGTTTCTGAATGACAGTGCCCCTGAGCTCCTTTCTTCAACTCGCTTTCTTGTGAGCTGGCCACAAAACCGCAGGATTGCTTCAGGCCCTAGTGTGGTTCCGGCATGGCACGCTGAGCCTTTGGTTAATTCCTCTTCCTGGTGGGAAATGAGAGTTAAATTTGCCTGTCCAGACACCTCCAGCTAGTCTCTCATTGGTTCTCCCTATTCCTGTTCATCTTCCACAGAAATTGCAAACTGGGCCAAACAGGAGGTTAAATGCCGTGACTCTCCAGGTGGGGAGAGTGTTACTAAAGCGTCTGGAATTTTGCACCCGAGTACCAGGGTAGGAAAACTGAGACACATTTGAACACGTTTCCCGATCACACGGTTGATCATACTCTGGGTTCCACATGCATGTTTTAGCTGAAGGAAGAATCCCTTAAACCTGGAGAGTTGAGACCCATGGAATGGGTACCATGCAACATGACTTCAAAGGGTCTGCATTTGCTCACCGAACCTCACCAATCCTATCACTGCTGCATTTATGCCGCTGTACACACGCCCGATTCTCTTTCGGAGACATATCAATCCGTAGGTTTTAAGATTCTTACTAGTCAGGTACATTCTTAGGCATTTAATATGAGGTGTTGAGTCCATTTCGTTGAGCAAGGAGTAGCTCTTGTCTGTTACATATTTGGCTTATGGAACGGTATGTGGGCTAATTTCAGTCTCTGGTTTTATGCAGCACCCCAACTCACCTTTCCCCTTAAGCAAGCATAAGTTGGTATTTTACATTTGAGACCCTGTTCTGTTTTGTAATTCAGTTCCTGTGTAGCCAAGTTTACATTCCGTGTAGTAGAGATATCTTATGATATTTCTTTTTCTCTGTGACTTATTTCACTTAGAATCGTCGTACCTGAATCCACTCATTATGCTGCTATGGGCCTGATGACATAGATTTCATTGCTGAGTGATATTGCATTGTACGTAAGTACCACAACTTCTTTATCCATTTTTCGCTTTCTGCGATATTGAACTTGTACCATAAACGAGGTTCTTGTAAACAGAGCCATTCCAAACTTTCGGATGGCTGTGTATTTTTGATTTTAACTTCCCTAAGCTATAGGACCATAATTGGAAGTGGCCTATGCTCTGTTGCTTTGTTTTTAGATGTTTCAGGAAACACCATACACTTCTCCAGAGTGGCTGTTGGCAATTTACATCACACCCATCAGCATAACAAGGCTCCCAGTTCTCCATGGCCTGTCCTGCCTTTCTGTATTTTACACTTTTTTGAGATGACCCTTTTGACCGGGGGGCAGTGAGACTTCAATGTAGTGCAGATTTCCGTTGCAAGCTTGCTTGGTTGGCCAAAAAGGGCGTATGCGTTTTTTCCTGAGGAAAAAACACATACGCCCTTTTTGGCCAAGTGCATCATTGTGGACGTTCTGCCTCTTTTCCTATGCTTAAAATGCAATTCCAGTCTACCTCCTGAAATCGGTTTCCTGCAATTCTGCCCCGCTTTCAAGTCCTCTTGGCAGCCTTACTTCAATATATTTTTGGACGATAGCTGTCATTTATAACTCTGCAGGTTTGTGAATGACAGTGCCCCTGAGCTCCTTTCTTCAACTCGCTTTCTTGTGAGCTGGCCGCAACACTGCAGGATTGCTTCAGTCCCTAGTGTGGTTCCGGCATGGCACGCTGAGCCTTTGGTTAATTCCTCTTCCTGGTGGGAAATGAGAGTTAAATTTGCCCGTCCAGACACCTCCAGCTAGTCTCTCATTGGTTCTCCCTATTCCTGTTTATTTTCCGCAGAAATTGCAAACTGGGCCAAACAGGAGGTTAAAGGCACTGACTCTCCAAGTGGGGAGAGTGTTAGTAAAGTGCCTGGAATGTTGCACCCGAGTACCAGGGGACGAAAACTGAGACACATTTGAACACGTTTCCCGATCACACGGTGGATCATACTCTGGGTACCACATGCATGTTTTAGCTGAAGGAAGAATCCCTTAAACCTGGAGAGTTGAGACCCATGGAATGGGTACCATGCAATATGACTTCAAAGGGTCTGCATTTGCTCACTGAACCTCAGCAATCCTATCACTGCTGCATTTGTGCCGCTGTACACACGCTTGATTCTCTTTCGGAGACATATAAATCCATAGGTTGTAAGATTCTTACTACTCAGGTATATTCTTAGGCGTTTAATATGGGGTGTTGAGTCCAGTTCGTTGAGCAAGGAGTAGCTCTTGTGTATTACATATTTGGCTTCTGGAATGGTATATGTGCTAATTTCAATCTCTGGTTTTATGCAGCACCCCACTCACCTTTCCCCTTAAGCAAATATAAGTTGGTTTTCTACATTTGAGACCCTGTTCTGTTTTGTAATTCAGTTCCTGTGTAGCCAAGTTTACACTCCGTGTAGTAGTGATATCTTCTGATGTTTCTTTTCCTGTGTGACTTATTTCATTTAGAATCATCGTACCTGAATCCACTCATTATGCTGCTACTGGCCTGATGACATAGATTTCATTGCTGAGTGATATTGCATTGTACGTAAGTACCACAACTTCTTTATCCATTTTTCACTTTCTGTGATATTGAACTTGTACCGTAAAGGAGGTTCTTGTAAACAGAGCCGTCCCAAACTTTGGGGTGGCTGTGTATTCTTGATTTTAATTTTCCTAAGCTATAGGACCATAAGTGGAAGTGCCCTAGGCTCTGTTCCTTTGTTTTTTAGATGTTTCAGGAAACACCATACACTTCTCCAGAGTGGCTGTTGGCAATTTACATCCCGCCCATCAGCATAACAAGGCTCCCAGTTCTCCATGGCCTGTCCTGTCTTTCTGGATTTTACACTTTTTTCAGATGGCCCTTTTGACCGGGGGGCAGTGAGACTTCATTGTAGTTCAGATTTCATTTGCAAGCTTGCTTGGTTGGCCAAGAAGGGCGTATGCGTTTTTTCCTGAATATATTCAGGAAAAAACGTATACGGCCTTTTTGGTCAAGTGCATCATTGTGGACGTTCTGCCTCTTTTCCTATGCTTTACATGCAATTCCAGTCTACCTCATGAAATCGGTTTCCTGCAATTCTGCCCCGCTTTCAAGTCCTCTTGGCAGCCTTACTTCAATATATTTTTGGACGATAGCTGTCATTTATAACTTTGCAGGTTTGTGAATTACAGTGCCCCTGAGCTCCTTTCTTTAACTCGCTTTCTTGTGAGCTGGCCGCAACACCGCAGGATTGCTTCAGTCCCTCTTGTGGTTCCAGCATGGCACACTGAGCCTTTGGTTAATTGCTCTTCCTGGTGGGAAATGAGAGTTAAATTTGCCTGTCCAGACACCTCCAGCTAGTCTCTCATTGGTTCTCCCTATTCCTGTTCATCTTCCGCAGAAATTGCAAACTGGGCCAAACAGGAGGTTAAATGCCCTGACTCTCCAAGTGGGGAGAGTGTTAGTAAAGCGTCTGGAATGTTGCACCCGAGTACCAGGGGAGGAAAACTGAGACACATTTGAACACGTTTCCCGATCACACGGTGGATCATACTCTGGGTTCCACATGCATGTTTTAGCTGAAGGAAGAATCCCTTAAACCTGGAGAGTTGAGACCCATGGAATAGGTACCATGCAATATGACTTCAAAGGGTCTGCATTTGCTCACCGAACCTCACCAATCCTATCACTGCTGCACTTATGCCGCTGTACACACGCCAGATTCTCTTTCGGAGACATATCAATCCGTAGGTTTTAAGATTCTTACTAGTCAGGTACATTCTTAGGCATTTAATATGAGGTGTTGAGTCCATTTCGTTGAGCAAGGAGTAGCTCTTGTCTGTTAAATATTTGGCTTATGGAACGGTATCTGTGCTAATTTCAGTCTCTGGTTTTATGCAGCACCCCAACTCACCTTTCCCCTTAAGCAAGCATAAGTTGGTTTTTTACATTTGAGACCCTGTTCTGTTTTGTAATTCAGTTCCTGTGTAGCCAAGTTTACATTCCGTGTAGTAGAGATATCTTATGATATTTCTTTTTCTCTGTGAATTATTTCACTTAGAATCGTCGTACCTGAATCCACTCATTATGCTGCTATGGGCCTGATGACATAGATTTCATTGCTGGGTGATATTGCATTGTACGTAAGTACCGCAACTTCTTTATCCATTTTTCGCTTTCTGCGATATTGAACTTGTACCATAAACGAGGTTCTTGTAAACAGAGCCATTCCAAACTTTGGGATGGCTGTGTATTTTTGATTTTAAATTCCGTAAGCTATAGGACCATAATTGGAAGTGGCCTATGCTCTGTTGCTTTGTTTTTAGATGTTTCAGGAAACACCATACACTTCTCCAGAGTGGCTGTTGGCAATTTACATCACGCCCATCAGCATAACAAGGCTCCCAGTTCTCCATGGCCTGTCCTGCCTTTCTGGATTTTACACTTTTTTGAGATGACCCTTTTGACCGGGGGGCAGTGAGACTTCAATGTAGTGCAGATTTCCGTTGCGAGCTTGCTTGGTTGGCCAAAAAGGGCGTATGCGTTTTTTCCTGAGGAAAAAACACATACGCCCTTTTTGGCCAAGTGCATCATTGTGGACGTTCTGCCTCTTTTCCTATGCTTAAAATGCAATTCCAGTCTACCTCCTGAAATCGGTTTCCTGCAATTCTGCCCCGCTTTCAAGTCCTCTTGGCAGCCTTACTTCAATATATTTTTGGACGATAGCTGTCATTTATAACTCTGCAGGTTTGTGAATTACAGTGCCCCTGAGCTCCTTTCTTCAACTCGCTTTCTTGTGAGCTGGCCGCAACACTGCAGGATTGCTTCAGTCCCTAGTGTGGTTCCGGCATGGCACGCTGAGCCTTTGGTTAATTCCTCTTCCTGGTGGGAAATGAGAGTTAAATTTGCCCGTCCAGACACCTCCAGCTAGTCTCTCATTGGTTCTCCCTATTCCTGTTTATTTTCCGCAGAAATTGCAAACTGGGCCAAACAGGAGGTTAAAGGCACTGACTCTCCAAGTGGGGAGAGTGTTAGTAAAGTGCCTGGAATGTTGCACCCGAGTACCAGGGGACGAAAACTGAGACACATTTGAACACGTTTCCCGATCACACGGTGGATCATACTCTGGGTACCACATGCATGTTTTAGCTGAAGGAAGAATCCCTTAAACCTGGAGAGTTGAGACCCATGGAATGGGTACCATGCAATATGACTTCAAAGGGTCTGCATTTGCTCACTGAACCTCAGCAATCCTATCACTGCTGCATTTATGCCGCTGTACACACGCTTGATTCTCTTTCGGAGACATATAAATCCATAGGTTGTAAGATTCTTACTACTCAGGTATATTCTTAGGCGTTTAATATGGGGTGTTGAGTCCACTTCGTTGAGCAAGGAGTAGCTCTTGTGTATTACATATTTGGCTTCTGGAATGGTATATGTGCTAATTTCAATCTCTGGTTTTATGCAGCACCCCACTCACCTTTCCCCTTAAGCAAATATAAGTTGGTTTTCTACATTTGAGACCCTGTTCTGTTTTGTAATTCAGTTCCTGTGTAGCCAAGTTTACACTCCGTGTAGTCGTGATATCTTATGATGTTTCTTTTTCTGTGTGACTTATTTCACTTAGAATCATCGTACCTGAATCCACTCTATGCTGCTACGTGCCTAATGACATAGATTTCATTGCTGAGTGATATTGCATTGTACGTAAGTACCACAACTTCTTTATCCATTTTTTGCTTTCTGTGATATTGAACTTGTACCGTCAACGAGGTTCTTGTAAACAGAGCCGTCCCAAATTTTGGGGTGGCTGTGTCTTTTTGATTTTAATTTCCCTAAGCTATAGGACCATAAGTGGAAGTACCCTAGGCTCTGTTGGTTTGTTTTTTAGATGTTTCAGGAAACACCATACACTTCTCCAGAGTTGCTGCTGGCAATTTACATCCCGCCCATCAGCATAACAAGGCTCCCATTTCTCCATGGCCTGTCCTTCCTTTCCGGATTTTACACTTTTTTCAGATGGCCCTTTTGACCGGGGGGCAGTGAGACTTCATTGTAGTGCAGATTTCCTTTGCAAGCTTGCTTGCTTGGCCAAAAAGCGTGTATGCGTTTTTTCCTGAATATATTCAGGAAAAAACGCATACGCCCTTTTTGGCCAAGTGCATCATTGTGGACGTTCTGCCTCTTTTCCTATGCTTTACATGCAATTCCAGTCTACCTCCTGAAATCGGTTTCCTGCAATTCTGCCCCGCATTCAAGTCCTCTTGGCAGACTTACTTCAGTATATTTTTGGACGATAGCTGTCATTTTTAACTCTGCATGTTTGTGAATTACAGTGCCCCTGAGCTCCTTTCTTCAATTCGTTTTCTTGTGAGCTGGCCGCAACACCGCAGGATTGCTTCAGGCCCTAGTGTGGTCCCGGCATGGCACGCTGAGCCTTTGGTTAATTCCTCTTCCTGGTGGGAAATGAGAGTTAAATTTGCCCGTCCAGACACCTCCAGCTAGTCTCTCATTGGTTCTCCCTATTCCTGTTCATCTTCCGCAGAAATTGCAAACTGGGCCAAACAGGAGGTTAAAGGCACTGACTCTCCAAGTGGGGAGAGTGTTAGTAAAGCGTCTGGAATGTTGCATCCGAGTACCAGGGGACGAAAACTGAGACACATTTGAACACGTTTCCCGATCACATGGTGGATCATAATCTGGGGTCCACATGCATGTTTTAGCTGAAGGAAGAATCCCTTAAACCTGGAGAGTGGAGACCCATGGAATGGGTACCATGCAATATGACTTCAAAGGGTCTGCATTTGCTCACCGAACCTCACCAATCCTACCACTGCTGCGTTTTTGCCGCTGTACACATGCTTCATTCTCTTTCGGAGACATATACATCCATAGGTTTTAAGATTCTTACTAGTCAGGTATATTCTTAGGCATTTAATATGGGGTGTTGAGTCCACTTCGTTGAGCAAGGAGTAGCTCTTGTCTATTACATATTTGGCTTATGGAACGATATCTGTGCTAATTTCAATCTCTGGTTTTATGCAGCACCCCAACTCACCTTTCCCCTTAAGCAAGCATAAGTTGGTTTTCTACATTTGAGACCCTGTTCTGTTTTGTAATTCAGTTCCTGTGTAGCCAAGATTACATTCTGTGTAGTAGTGATATCTTACGATGTTTCTTTTTCTGTGTGACTTATTTCACTTAGAATCATTGTACCTGAATCCACTCATTATGCTGCTACGGGCCTGATGACATAGATTTCATTGCTGAGTGATATTACATTGTACGTAAGTACCACAACGTCTTTATTCACTTTTCGCTTTCTGTGATATTGAACTTGTACCGTAAACGAGGTTGTTGTAAACAGAGCCGTCACAAACTTTGGGGTGGCTGTGTCTTTTTGATTTTAATTTCCCAAACTATAGGACTATAAGTGGAAGTGCCCTAGGCTCTGTTGCTTTGTGTTTTATATATCTCAGGAAACACCATACACTTCTCCAGAGTGGCTGTTGGCAATTTACATCCCGCCCATCAGCATAACAAGGCTCCCAGTTCTCCATGGCCTGTCCTGCCTTTCTGGATTTTACACTTTTTCCAGATGGCCCTTTTGACCGGGGGGCAGTGAGACTTCATTGTAGTGCAGATTTCCTTTGCAAGCTTGCTTGGTTGGCCAAAAAGTGCGTATGCGTTTTTTCCTAAATATATTCAGGAAAAAACGTATACGCAATTTTTGTCCAAGTGCATCATTGTGGACGTTCTGCCTCTTTTCCTATGCTTTACATGCAACTCCAGTCTACCTCCTGAAATCGGTTTCCTGCAATTCTGCCCCGCTTTCAAGTCCTCTTGGCAGCCTTACTTCAATATATTTTTGGACGATAGCTGTCATTTATAACTCTGCAGGTTTGTGAATTACAGTGCCCCCGAGCTCCTTTCTTCACCTCGCTTTCCTGTGAGCTGGCAGCACACCGCAGGATTGCTTCAGGCCCTAATGTGGTTCTGGCATGGCACGCTGAGCCTTTGGTTAATTCCTCTTCCTGGTGGGAAATGAGAGTTAAATTTGCCCGTCCAGACACCTCCAGCTAGTCTCTCATGGGTTCTCCATATTCCTGTTTATTTTCCGCAGAAATTGCAAACTGGGCCAAACAGGAGGTTAAAGGCACTGACTCTCCAAGTGGGGAGGGTGTTAGTAAAGCGTCTGGAATGTTGCACCCGAGTACCAGGGGACGAAACCTGAGACACATTTGAACACGTTTCCCGATAACACGGTGGATCATACTCTGGTTTCCACATGCGTGTTTTAGCTGAAGGAAGAATCCCTTAAACCTGGAGAGTTGAGACCGATGGAATGGGTACCATGCAACATGACTTCAAAGTGTCTGCATTTGCTCACCGATCCTCACCAATCCTATCAGTTCTGCGTTTATGCCGCTGTACACACGCTTGATTCTCCTTCGGAGATATATAAATCCATAGGTTTTAAGATTCTTACTAGTCAGTTATGTTGTTAGGCGTTTAATATGTGGTGTTGAGTCCACTTCGTTGAGCAAGGAGTAGCTCTTGTCTATTACATATTTGGCTTATGGAAAGGTATCTGTGCTAATTTCAATCTCTGGTTTTATGCAGCACCCCAACTCACCTTTCCCCTTAAGCAAGCATAAGTTGGTTTTCTACATTTGAGACCCTGTTCTCTTTTGTAATTCAGTTCCTGTGTAGCCCAGTTTACATTCCATGTATTAGTGAAATCTTATGATGTTTCTTTTTCTGTGTGACTTATTTCACTTAGAATCATCGTACCTGAATCCACTCATTATGCTGCTACGGGCCTGATGACATAGATTTCATTGCCGAGTGATATTGCATTGTACGTAAGTACCACAACTTCTTTATCCATTTTTCGCTTTCTGTGATATTGAACTTGTACCGTAAACGAGGTTCTTGTAAACAGAGCCGGCCCAAACTTTGGGGTGGCTGTGTCTTTTTGATTTTAGTTTCCCTAAGCTATAGGACTATAAGTGGAAGTGCCCTAGGCTCTGTTGCTTTGTTTTTTAGATGTTTCAGGAAACACCATACACTTCTCCAGAGTGGCTGTTGGCAATTTACATCCCGTCCTTCAGCATAACTAGGCTCCCAGTTCTCCATGGCCTCTCCTGCCTTTCTGGAGTTTACACTTTTTTCAGATGGCCCTTTTGACCCGGGGGCAGAGAGACTTCATTGTAGTGCAGATTTCCTTTGCAAGCTTGCTTGATTGGCCAAAAAGGGCGTATGCGTTTCTTCCTGAATATATACAGGAAAAAACGCATACGCCCTTTTTGGCCAAGTGCATCATTGTGGACGTTCTGCCTCTTATCCTATGCTTTACATGCAATTCCAGTCTACCTCGTGAAATGGGTTTCCTGCAATTCTGCCCCACTTTCAAGTCCTCTTGGCAGCCTTACTTCAATATATTTTTGGACGATAGCTGTCATTTATAACTCTGCAGTTTTGTGAATGACAGTGCCCCTGAGCTCCTTTCTTCAACTCGCTTTCTTGTGATGTGGCCGCAACACCGCAGGATTCCTTCAGGCCCTAGTGTGGTTCCGGCACGGCATGCTGAGCCTTTGGTTAATTCCTCTTACTGGTGGGAAATGAGAGTTAAATTTGCCCGTCCAGACACCTCCAGCTAGTCTCTCATTGGTTCTCCCTATTCCTGTTTATTTTCCACAGAAATTGCAAACTGGGCCAAACAGGAGGTTAAAGGCACTGACTCGCCAAGTGGGGAGAGAGTTAGTAAAGGGTCTGGAATGTTGCACCCGAGTACCAGGGGACGAAAACTGAGACACATTTGAACACGTTCCCCGATCACATGGTGGATCATACTCTGGGTTCCACATGCATGTTTTAGCTGAAGGAAGAATCCCTTAAACCTGGAGAGTTGAGACCCATGGAATGGGTACCATGCAATATGACTTCAAAGGGTCTGCATTTGCTCACCAAACCTCACCAATCCTATCAATGCTGCGTTTATGCTGCTGTACACACGCTTGATTCTCTTCTGGAGACATATAAATCCATAAATTTTAAGGTTCTTACTAGTCAGGTGTATTCTTAGGCGTTTAATATGGGGTGTTGAGTCCACTTCGTTGAGCAAGGAGTAGCTGTTGTCTGTTACATATTTGGCTTATGGAACGGTATCTGTGCTAATTTCAATCTCTGGTTTTATGCATCTCCCCAACTCACCTTTCCCCTTAAGCACGCATAAGTTGGTTTTCTACATTTGAGCCACTGTTCTGTTTTGTAATTCGGTTCCTGTGTAGCCAAGGTTACATTCCCTGTATTAGTGATATCTTCTGATGTTTCTTTTTCTGTGTGACTTATTTCACTTAGAATCATCGTACCTGAATCCACTCATTATTCTGCTACGGGCCTCATGACATAGATTTCATTGCTGAGTGATATTGCATTCTACGTAAGTACCACAACTTCTTTATCCATTTTTCACTTTCTGTGATATTGAACTTGTACCGTAAACAAGGTTCTTGTAAAAGGAGCCATTCCAAATTTTGGGGTGGCTGTGTCTTTTTGATTTTAATTTCCCTAAACTATAGGACCATAAATGGAAGTGCCCTAGGCTCTGTTGCTTTGTTTTTCAGATGTTTCAGGAAACACCATACACTTCTCAAGAGTGCCTGTTGGCAATTTACATCCCGCCCATTAGCATAACAAGGCTCCCAGTTCTCAATGGACTTTCCTGCCTTTCTGGATTTTATACTTTTTTCAGATGGCCCTTTTGACCGGGGGGGGGGGGGGGGGGGTAAGACTTCATTGTAGTACAGTTTTCCCTTGCAAGCTTGCTTGCTTGGCCAAAAAGGGCGTATGCGTTTCTTCCTGCATATATTCAGGAAAAAACGCATACGTTCTTTTTGGCCAAGTGCATCATTGAGGACGTTATGCATCTTTTCCTATGCTTTACATGCAATTCCAGTCTACCTCCTGAAATCGGTTTCCTGCAATTCTGCCCCGCTTTCAAGTCCTCGTGGCAGCCTTACTTCAATATATTTTGGCACGGTAGCTGTCATTTATAACTCTGCAGGTTTGTGAATGACAGTGCCCCTGAGCTCCTATCCTCTACTCGTTTTCTTGTGAGCTGGCCGCAACACTGCGGGATTGCTTCAGGCCCTAGTGTGGTTCTGCCACGGCACGCTGAGCCTTTGGTTAATTCCTCTTCCTGGTGGGAAATGAGAGTTAAATTTGCCCGTCCAGACACCTCCAGCTAGTCTCACATTTGTTCTCACTATTCCTGTTCATCTTCCACAGAAATTGCAAACTGGGCCAAACAGGAAGTTAAAGGCACTGACTCTCCAAGTGGGGAGAGTGTTAGTAAAGCGTCTGGAATGTTGCACCCGAGTACCAGGGGACGAAAACTGAGACACATTTGAACACGTTTCCCGATCACACGGTGGATCATACTCTGGGTACCACATGCATGTTTTAGCTGAAGGAAGAATCCCTTAAACCTGGAGAGTTGAGACCCATGGAATGGGTACCATGCAATATGACTTCAAAGGGTCTGCATTTGCTCACCGAACCTCACCAATCCTATCACTGCTGCGTTTATGCCACTGTACACAAGTTTGATTCTCTTTCGGAGACATATAAATCCATAGGTTTTAAGATTCTTACTAGTCAGGTATATTCTTAGACGTTTAATATGGGGTGTTGAGTCCACTTCGTTGAGCAAGGTGTAGCTCTTGTCTATTACATATTTGGCTTATGGAATGGTATCTGTGCTAATTTCAATCTCTGGTTTTATGCAGCACCCCAACTCACCTTTCCCCTTAAGCAAGCATAAGTTGGTTTTCTACATTTGAGACCCTGTTCTGCTTTGTAATTCAGTTCCTGTGTAGCCAAGTTTACATTCCGTGTAGTAGTGATATCTTATGATGTTTCTTTTTCTGTGTAACTTATTTCACTTAGAATCATCGTACATGAATCCACTCATTATGCTGCTACGGGGCTGATGACATAGATTTCATTGTTGAGTGATATTGCATTGAACGTAAGTACCACAACTTCTTTATCCATTTTTCGCTTTCTGTGATATTGAACTTGTACTGTAAACGAGCTTCCTCTAAATAGAGCCATCCCAAACTTTGGGGTGGCTGTGTCTTTTTGATTTTAATTTCCCAAAGCTATAGGACCATAAGTGCAAGTGTCTTAGGCTCTGTTGCTTTGTGTTTTAGATGTTTCAGGAAACACCATACACTTCTCCAGAGTGGCTGTTGGCAATTTACATCCCGCCCATCAGCATAACAAGTCTCTCATTTCTCCATGGCCTGTCCTTCCTTTCCGGATTTTACACTGTTTTCAGATGGCCCTTTTGACCGGGGGGCAGTGAGACTTCATTGTAGTGCAGATTTCCTTTGCAAGCTTGCTTGGTTGGCCTAAAAGGGCGTATGCGTTTTTTCCTGAATATATTCAGGAAAAAACACATACGCCCTTTGTGGCCAAGTGCATCATTGTGGACGTTCTGCCTCTTTTCCTATGCTTTACATGCAATTCCAGTCTACCTCCTGAAATCGGTTTCCTGCAATTCTGCCCCTCATTCAAGTCCTCTTGGCAGACTTACTTCAGTATATTTTTGGACGATAGCTGTCATTTTTAACTCTGCAGTTTTGTGAATTACAGTGCCCCTGAGCTCCTTTCTTCAACTCGTTTTCTTGTGAGCTGGCCGCAACACCGCAGGATTGCTTCAGTCCCTAGTGTGGTCCCGGCATGGCACGCTGAGCCTTTGGTTAATTCCTCTTCCTGGTGGGAAATGAGAGTTAAATTTGCCCGTCCAGACACCTCCAGCTAGTCTCTCATTGGTTCTCCCTATTCCTGTTCATTTTCCGCAGAAATTGCAAACTGGGCCAAACAGGAGGTTAAAGGCACTGACTCTCCAAGTGGGGAGAGTGTTAGTTAAGCGTCTGGAATGTTGCACCCGAGTACCAGGGGACGAAAACTGAGACACATTTGAACACGTTTCCCGATCACATGGTGGATCATACTCTGTGTTCCACATGCATGTTTTAGCTGAAGGAAGAATCCCTTAAACCTGGAGAGTTGAGACCCATGGAATGGGTACCATGCAATATGACCTCAAAGGGTCTGTATTTGCTCACTGAACCTCACCAATCCTATCACTACTGCGTTTATGCCGCTGTACACACACTTGATTCTCTTTTGGAGACATATAAATCCATAGGTTTTAAGATTCTTACTAGTCAGGTATATTCTTAGGCATTTAATATGTGGTGTTGAGTCCACTTCGTTGAGCAAGGAGTAGCTCTTGTATATCACATATTTGGCTTATGGAACGGTATCTGTGCTAATTTCCATCTCTGGGTTTATACAGCACCCCAACTCACCTTTCCCCTTAAGCAAGCATAAGTTTGTTTTCTACATTTGAGACCCTGTTCTGTTTTGTAATTCAGTTCCTTAGTAGCCAAGTTTACATTCCGTGTAGTAGTGATATCTTATGAAGTTTCTTTTTCTGTGTGACTTATTTCACTAAGAATCATCGTACCTAATCCACTCATTATGCTGCTACAGGCCTCATGACATAGATTTCATTGCTGAGTGATATTGCATTGTACGTGAGTACCACAACTTCTTTATCCATTTTTCCCTTTCTGTGATATTGAACTTGTACCGTAAATGAGGTTCTGTAAACAGAGCCGTCCCAAACTTTGGGGTGGCTGTGTCTTTTTGATTTTAATTTCCCTAAGCTATAGGACCATAAGTGGAAGTGCCCTAGGCTCTGTTGCTTTGTTTTTTGGATGTTTCAGGAAACACCATACACTTCTGCAGAGTGGCTGTTGGCAATTTACATCCCGCCCATCAGCATAACAAGGCTCCCAGTTCTCCATGGCCTGTCCTGCCTTTCTGGGTTTTACACTTTTTTCAGATGGCCCTTTTGACCAGGGGTCACTGTGACTTCATTGTAGTGCAGATTTCCTTTGCAAGCTTGCTTTGTTGGCCTAAAAGGGCGTATGCGTTTTTTCCTGAATATATTCAGGAAAAAACGCATACGCCCGTTTTGGCCAAGTGCATCATTGTGGACGTTCTGCCTCTTTTCCTATGCTTTACATGCAATTCCAGTCTACCTCCTGAAATCAGTTTCCTGCAATTCTGCCCCACTTTCAAGTCCTCTTGGCAGCCTTATTTCAATATATTTTTGGACGATAGCTGTCATTTATAACTCTGCAGGTTTGTGAATGACAGTGCCCCTGAGCTCCTTTCTTCAACTCGCTTTCTTGTGAGCTGGCCGCAACACCGCAGGACTGCTTCAGGCCCTAGTGTGGTTCCAGCACGGCACGCTGAGCCTTTGGTTAATTCCTCTTCCTGGTGGGATATGAGAGTTAAATTTGCCCGTCCAGACACCTCCAGCTAGTCTCTCATTGGTTCTCCCTATTCCTGTTCATTTTCCGCAGAAATTGCAAACTGAGCCAAACAGGAATTTAAAGGCACTGACTCTCCAAGTGGGGAGAGTGTTAGTAAAGCGTCTGGAATGTTGCACCCGAGTACCAGGGGACGAAAACTGAGACACATTTGAACACGTTTCCCGATCACACGGTGGATCATACTCTGGGTACCACATGCATGTTTTAGCTGAAGGAAGAATCCCTTAAACCTGGAGAGTTGAGACCCATGGAATGGGTACCATGCAATATGACTTCAAAGGGTCTGCATTTGCTCACTGAACCTCACCAATCCTATCACTGCTGCGTTTATGCCACTGTACACACGCTTGATTCTCTTTCGGAGACATATAAATCCATAGGTTTTAAGAATCTTACAAGTCAGGTATATTCTTAGGTGTTTAATATGGGGTGTTGAGTCCACTTCGTTGAGCAAGGTGTAGCTCTTGTCTATTACATATTTGGCTTATGGAATGGTATCTGTGCTAATTTCAATCTCTGGTTTTATGCAGCACCCCAACTCACCTTTCCCCTTAAGCAAGCATAAGTTGGTGTTCTACATTTGAGACCCTGTTCTGTTTTGTAATTCAGTTCCTGTGTAGCCAAGTTTACATTCCGTGTAGTAGTGATATCTTATGATGTTTCTTTTTCTGTGTGATTTATTTCACTTAGAATCATCGTACCTGAGTCCACTCATTATACTGCTATGGGCCTGATGACATAGATTTCATTGCTGAGTGATATTGCATTGTATGTAAGTGCCACAACTTCTTTATCCATTTTTCGCTTTCTGTGATATTGAACTTGTACTGTAAACGAGGTTCTTGTAAACAGAGCCGTCCCAAACTTTGGGGTGGCTGTGTCTTTTTGATTTTAATTTCCCTAAGCTATAGGACCATAAGTGGAAGTGCCCTAGGCTCTGTTGCTTTGTTTTTAGATGTTTCAGGAAACACCATACACTTCTGCAGAGTAGCTGTTGGCAATTTACATCCCGCCCATCAGCATAACAAGGCTCCCAGTTCTCCATGGTCTGTCCTGCCTTTCTGGGTTTTACACTTTTTTCAGATGGCCCTTTTGACCAGGGGGCAGTGAGACTTCATTGTAGTGCAGATTTCCTTTGCAAACTTGCTTGGTTGGCCAAAAAGGGCGTAGGCGTTTTTTCCTTAATATATGCAGGAATAAACGCATATGCCCTTTTTGGCCAACTCCATCATTGTGGAAGTTCTGCCTCTTTTCCTATGCTTTACATGCAATTCCAGTCTACCTCCTGAAATAGGTTTCCTGCAATTCTGCCCCGCTTTCAAGTCCTCTTGGCAGCCTTACTTCAATATATTTTTGGACGATAGCTGTCATTTAAACTCTGCAGTTTTGTGAATTACAGTGGCCCTGAGCTCCTTTCTTCAACTCGCTTTCTTGTGAGCTGGCCGCAACACCGCAGGATTGCTTCAGGCCCTAGTGTGGTTCCCGCACGGCACGCTGAGCCTTTGGTTAATTCCTCTTCCTGGTGGGAAAGGAGAGTTAAATTTGCCCATCCAGACACCTCCAGCTAGTCTCTCATTGGTTCTCCCTATTCCTGTTCATCTTCCGCAGAAATTGCAAACTGGGGCAAACAGGAGGTTAAAGGCACTGACTCTCCAAGTGGGGAGAGTGTTCGTAAAGCGTCTGGAATGTTGCACCCGAGTACCAGGGGACGAAAACTAAGACACATTTGAACACGTTTCCTGATCACACGGTGGATCATACGCTGGGTCACACATGCATGTTTTAGCTGAAGGAAGAATCCCTTAAACCTGGAGAGTTGAGACCCATGGAATGTATACCATGCAATATGACTTCAAAGGGTCTGCATTTGCTCACCGAACCTTACCAATCCTATCACTGCTGCGTTTATGCCACTCTAAACATGCTTGTTTCTCTTTCGGAGACATACAAGTCCATAGGTTTTCAGATTCTTACTAGTCAGGTATATTCTTAGGCGTTTAATATGTGGTGTTGTGTCCACTTCGTTGAGCAAGGAGTAGCTCTTGTCTATTACATATTTGGCTTATGGAACGGTATCTGTGCTAATTTCTATCTGTGATTTTATGCAGCACCCCAACTCACCTTTCCCCTTAAGCAAGCATAAGTTGGTTTTCTACATTTGAGACCCTGTTCTGTTTTGTAATTCAGTTCCTGTGTAGTCAAGTTTACATTCCGTGTATTAGTGATATCTTATGATGTTTCTTTTTCTGTGTGACTTATTTCACTTAGAATCATCGTACCTGAATCCACTCATTATGCTGCTATGGGCCTGATGACATAGATTTCATTGCTGAGTGATATTGCATTGTACGTAAGTACCACAACTTCTTTATCCATTTTTCGCTCTGCCATATTGAACTTGTACCGTAAACGAGGTTCT
This sequence comes from Orcinus orca, assembly GCF_937001465.1. Taxonomy (NCBI): domain Eukaryota; kingdom Metazoa; phylum Chordata; class Mammalia; order Artiodactyla; family Delphinidae; genus Orcinus; species Orcinus orca. The sequence continues at coordinate 69,327,161 of NC_064559.1, forward strand.
TGTAAACAGAGCCATCGGAACGTTGGGGTGGCTGTGTCTTTTTTATTTTAATTTCCCTAAGCTATAGGACCATAAGTGGAAGTACCCTAAGCTCTGTTGTTTTGTTTTTTAGATGTTTCAGGAAACACCATACACTTCTCCAGAGTGGCTGTTGACAATTCACATCCAGCCCATCAGCATAACAAGGATCCCAGTTCTCCATGGCCTGTCCTGCCGTTCTGGATTTTACACTTTTTTCAGATGGCCCTTTTGACCGAGGGGAAGTGAGACTTCATTGTAGTGCAGATTTCCTTTGCCAGCTTGCTTGGTTGGCCAAAAAGTGCGTATGCGTTTTTTCCTCAATATATTCAATAAAAAACGCATACGCACTTTTTGGCTAAGTGCATCATTGTGGACGTTCTGCCTCTTTTCCTATGCTTTAAATGCAATTCCAGTGTACTTCCTAAAATCGGTTTCCTGCAATTCTGCCCAGATTTCAAGTCCTCTTGGCAGCCTTACTTCAATATATTTTTGGAGGATAGCTGTCATTTATAACTCTGCAGGTTTGTGAATGAGAGTGCCCCTGAGCTCCTTTCTTCAACTCGCTTTATTGTGAGCTGGCCGCAACACCGCAGGATTGCTTTAGGCCCTAGTGTGGTTCCGGCATGGCACGCTGAGCCTTTGGTTAATTCCTCTTCCTGGTGGGAAAGGAGAGTTAAATTTGCCCATCCAGAAACCTCCAGCTAGTCTCTCATTGGTTCTCCCTATTGCTGTTTATCTTCCGCAGAAATTGCAAACTTGGCCAAACAGGAGATTAAAGGCACTGACTCTCCAAGTGGGGAGAATGTTAGTAAAGCGTCTGGAATGTTGCACCCGAGTACCACGGGACGAAAACTGAGACACATTTGAACACGTTTCCCAATCACATGGTGGATCATACGCTGGGTTCCACATGCATGTTTTAGCTGAAGGAAGAATCCCTTAAACCTGGAGAGTTGAGACCCATGGAATGGGTACCATGCAATATGTCTTCAAAGGGTCTGCATTTGCTCACCGAACCTCACCAATCCTATCAATGCTTCGTTTATGCTGCTGTACACACGCTTCATTCTCTTCTGGAGACATATAAATCCATAGATTTTAAGATTCTTACTAGTCAGGTGTATTCTAAGGCGTTTAATATGGGGTGTTGAGTCCACTTCGTTGAGCAAGGTGTAGCTGTTGTCTGTTACATATTTGGCTTATGGAATGGTATCTGTGCTAATTTCAATCTCTGGTTTTATGCAGCTCCGCAACTCACCTTTCCCCTTAAGCAAGCATAAGTTTGTTTTCTACATTTGAGCCACTGTTCTGTTTTGTAATTCGGTTCCTCTGTAGCCAAGGTTACATTCCCTGTATTAATGATATCTTCTGATGTTTCTTTTTCTGTGTGACTTATTTCACTTAGAATCATCATACCTGAATCCACTCATTATGCTGCTACAGGCCTCATGACATAGATTTCATTGCTGAGTGATATTGCATTGTACGTAAGTACCACAACTTCTTTATCCATTTTTCACTTTCTGTGATATTGAACTTGTACCGTAAACGAGGTTCTTGTAAACAGAGCCATTCCAAACTTTGGGGTGGCTGTGTCTTTTTGATTTTAATTTCCCTAAACTATAGGACCATAAGTGGAAGTACCCTAGGCTCTGTTGCTTTGTTTTTCAGATGTTTCAGGAAACACCATACACTTCTGCAGAGTGGCTGTTGGCAATTTACATCCCGCCCATCAGCATAACAAGGCTCCCAGTTCTCAATGGACTTTCCTGCCTTTCTGGATTTTACACTTTTTTCAGATGTCCCTTTTGACCAGGGGGGAAGTGAGACTTCATTGTAGTGCAGATTTCACTTGCAAGCTTGCTTGCTTGGCCTAAAAGGGCGTATGCGTTTCTTCCTGCATATATTCAGGAAAAAACGCATAAGTCCTTTTTGGCCAAGTGCATCATTGAGGACGTTCTGCCTCTTTTCCTATGCTTTAAATGCAATTCCAGTCTACCTCCTGAAATCGGTTTCCTGCAATTCTGCCCCGCTTTCAAGTCCTCTTGGCAGCCTTACTTCAGTATATTTTTGGATGATAGCTGTCATTTATAACTCTGCAGGTTTGTGAATGACAGTGCCCCTGAGCTCCTTTCTTCAACTCGCTTTCTTGTGAGCTGGCCGCAACACCGCAGGATTGCTTCAGGCCCTAGTGTGGTTCTGCCATGGCATGCTGAGCCTTTGGTTAATTCCTCTTCCTGGTGGGATATGAGAGTTAAATTTGCCCGTCCAGACACCTCCAGCTAGTCTCACATTTGTTCTCACTATACCTGTTCATCTTCCGCAGAAATTGTAAACTGGGCCAAACAGGAGGTTAAAGGCACTGACTCTCCAAGTGGGGAGAGTGTTAGTAAAGCGTCTGGAATGTTGAACCCGAGTACCAGGGGATGAAAACTGATACACATTTGAACACGTTTCCCGATCACATGGTGGATCATACTCTGGGTTCCACATGCATGTTTTAGCTGAAGGAAGAATCCCTTAAACCTGGAGAGTTGGGACCCATGGAATGGATAGCATGCAATATGATTTCAAAGCGTCTGCATTTGCTCACCGAACCTCAGCAATCCTATCACTGCTGCGCTTATGCCGCTGTACACATGCTTGATTCACTTTTGGAGACATATAAATACATAGATTTTAAGATTATTACTAGTCAGGTATATTTTTCAGCGTTTAGTATGGGGTGTTGAGTCCACTTCGTTGAGCAAGGAGTAGCTCTTGTCTATTACATATTTGGCTTATGGAAAGGTATCTGTGTTAATTTTAATCTCTGGTTTTATGCAGCACCCCAACTCACCTTTCCCCTTAAGCAAGCATAAGTTGGTTTTCTACATTTGAGATCCTCTTATGTTTTGTAATTCAGTTCCTGTGTAGCCAAGTTTACATTCCGTGTAGTAGTGATATCTTATGATGTTTCTTTTTCTGTGTGACTTATTTCACTTAGAATCATCGTACCTGAATACAATCATTATACTGCTATGGGCCTGATGACATAGATTTCATTGCTGAGTGATATTGCATTGTACGTAAGTACCACAACTTCTTTATCCATTTTTCGCTTTGTGCGATATTGAACTTGTACCGTAAACGAGGTTCTTGTAAACAGAGCCAATCCAAACTTTGGGGTGGCTGTGTCTTTTTGATTTTAATTTCCCTAAGCTATAGGACCATAAGTGGAAGTGCCCTAGGCTCTGTTGCTTTGTTTTTTAGATGTTTCAGGAAACACCATACACTTCTCCAGAGTGGCTGTTGGCAATTTACATCCCGCCCATCAGCATAACAAGGCTCCCAGATCTCCATGGCCTGTCCTGCCTTTCTGGATTTTACACTTTTTTCAGATGGCCCTTTTGACTGGGGTGCAGTGAGACTTCATTGTAGTGCAGATTTCCTTTGCAAGCTTGCTTGGTTGGCCAAAAGGGCGTATTCGTTTTTTTCTGAATATATTCAGGAAAAAACGCATACGCCCTTTTTGGCCAAGTGCATCATTGTGGACGTTCTGCCTCTTTTCCTATGCTTTACATGCAATTCCAATCTACCTCCTGAAATCGGTTTCCTGCAATTCTGCCCCGCTTTCAAGTCCTCTTGGCAGCCTCACTTCAATATATTTTTGGACGATAGCTGTCATTTACAACGCTGCATGTTTGTGAATCACAGTGCCCCTGAGCTCCTTTCTTAAACTCGCTTTCTTGTGAGCTGGCCGCAACACCGCAGGATTGCTTCAGGCCCTAGTGTGTTTCCGGCACGGCACGCTGAGCCTTTGTTTAATTCCTCTTCCTGGTGGGAAATGAGAGTTAAATTTGCCCGTCCAGACACCTCCAGCTAGTCTCTCATTGGTTCTCTCTATTCCTGTTCATCTTACGCAGAGATTGCAAAATGGGCCAAACAGGAGTTTAAAGGCACTGACTCTCCAAGTGGGGAGAGTGTTAGTAAAGCGTCTGGAATGTTGCACCCGAGTACCTGGGGGCGAAAACTGAGACACATTTGAACACGTTTCCCGATCACACGGCGGATCATACGCTGGGTTCCACATGTATGTTTTAGCTGAAGGAAGAATCCCTTAAACCTGGAGAGTTGAGACCCATGGAATGGGTACCATGCAATATGACTTCAAAGCGTCTGTATTTGCTCACCGAACCTCACCAATCCTATCACTGCTGCGTTTATGCCCCTCTACACACGCTTGATTCTCTTTCGGAGACATAGAAATCCATAGGTTTTAAGATTCTTACTAGTCAGGTATATTCTTAGGCTTTTAATATGGGGTGTTGTGTCCACTTCGTAGAGCAAGGTGTAGCTCTTGTCTATTACATATTAGGCTTATGGAACGGTATCTGTGTTAATTTCAATCTCTTGTTTTATGCAGCACCCCAACTCACCTTTCCCCTTAAGCAAGCATAAGTTGGTTTTCTACGTTTGAGACCCTGTTCTGTTTTGTAATTCAGTTCCTGTGTAGCCAAGTTTACATTCCGTGTATTAGTGATATCTTATGATGTTTCTCTTCTGTGTGACTTATTTCACTTAGAATCATCGTACCTGAATCCACTCATTCTGCTGCTACGGGCCTGATGACATAGATTTCATTGCTGAGTGATATTGCATTGTACGTAACTACCACAAGTTCTTTATCCATTTTTCCCTTTCTGCGATATTGAACTTGTACCGTAAACGAGGTTCTTGTAAACAGAGCCGTCCCAAACATTGGGGTGGCTGTGTCTTTTTGATTTTAATTTCCCTAAGCTATAGGACCATAAGTGGAAGTGCCCTAGGCTCTGTTGCTTTGTTTCTTAGCTGTTTCAGGAAACACCATACACTTCTCCAGAGTGGCTGTTGGCAATTTACATCCCGCCCATCAGCATAACAAGGCTCCCAGTTCTCCATGGCCTGTCCTGCTTCTGGATTTTACACTTTTTTCAGATGCGCCTTTTGACTGGGGGGAAGTGAGACTTCATTGTAGTGCAGATTTCCTTTGCAAGCTTGCTTGGTTTGTCAAAAAGTGCGTATGAGTTTTTGCCTGAATATATTCATGTAAAAACGCATATGCCCTTTTTGCCCAAGTGCATCATTGTGGACGTTCTGCCTCTTTTCTTATGCTTTAAATGCAATACCAATCTACCTCGTGAAATCGGTTTCCTGCAATTCTGCCCCACTTTCAAGTCCTCTTGGCAGCCTTATTTCAATATATTTTTGGACAATAGCTGTCATTTATAACTCTGCAGGTTTGTGAATGACACTGCCCCTGAGCTCCTTTCTTCAACTCGCTTTCTTGTGAGCTGGCCGCAACACCGCAGGACTGCTTCAGGCCCTAGTGTGGTTCCAGCATGGCACGCTGAGCCTTTGGTTAATTCCTCTTCCTGGTGGGATATGAGAGTTAAATTTGCCCGTCCAGACACCTCCAACTAGTCTCTCATTGGTTCTCCCTATTCCTGTTCATTTTCCGCAGAAATTGCAAACTGTGCCAAACAGGAAGTTAAAGGCACTGACTCTCCAAGTGGGGAGAGTGTTAGTAAAGCGTCTGGAATGTTGCACCCGAGTACCAGGGATCGAAAACTGAGACACTTTTGAACACGTTTCCCGATCACACGGTGGATCATACTCTGGGTTCCACATGCATGTTTTAGCTGAAGGAAGAATCCCTTAAACCTGGAGAGTTGAGACCCATGGAATGGGTACCATGCAATGTGACTTCAAAGGGTCTGCATTTGCTCACTGAACCTCACCAATCCTATCACTGCTGCGTTTATGCCACTGTACACAAGCTTGATTCTCTTTTGGAGACATATAAATCCATAGGTTTTAAGATTCTTACTAGTCAGGTATATTCTTAGGTATTTAATATGGGGTGTTGAGTCCACTTCGTTGAGCAAGGTGTAGCTCTTGTCTATTACATATTTGGCTTATGGAATGGTATCTGTGCTAATTTCAATCTCTGGTTTTATGCAGCACCCCAACTCACCTTTCCCCTTAAGCAAGCATAAGTTGGTTTTCTACATTTGAGACCCTGTTCTGTTTTGTAATTCAGTTCCTGTGTAGCCAAGTTTACATTCCGTATAGTAGTGATATCTTATGATGTTTCTTTTTCTGTGTGATTTATTTCACTTAGAATCATCATACCTGAATCCACTCATTATACTGCTATGGGCCTGATGACATAGATTTCATTGCTGAGTGATATTGCATTGTATGTAAGTGCCACAACTTCTTTATCCATTTTTCGCTTTCTGTGATATTGAACTTGTACCGTAAACGAAGTTCTTGTAAACAGAGCCGTCCCAAACATTAGGGTGGCTGTGTCTTTTTGATTTTAATTTCCCTAAGCTATAGGACCATAAGTGGAAGTGCCCTAGGCTCTGTTGCTTTGTTTTAAGATGTTTCAGGAAACACCATACACTTCTGCAGAGTGGCTGTTGGCAATTTACATCCCGCCCATCAGCATAACAAGGCTCCCAGTTCTCCATGGCCTGTCCTGCCTTTCTGGATATTACACTTTTTTCAGATGGACCTTTTTACCAGGGGAAGTGAGACTTCATTGTAGTGCAGATTTCCTTTGCAAACTTGCTTGGTTGGCCAAAAAGGGCGTAGGCGTTTTTCCTGAATATATTCAGGAATAAACGCATATGCCCTTTTTGGCCAAGTCCATCATTGTGGACGTTCTGCCTCTTTTCCTATGCTTTACATGCAATTCCAGTCTACCTCCTGAAATAGGTTTCCTGCAATTCTGCCCCGCTTTCAAGTCCTCTTGGCAGCCTTACTTCAATATATTTTTGGACGATAGCTGTCATTTAAACTCTGCAGTTTTGTGAATTACAGTGGCCCTGAGCTCCTTTCTTCAACTTGCTTTCTTGTGAGCTGGCCGCAACACCGCAGGATTGCTTCAGACCCTAGTGTGGTTCCCGCACGGCACGCTGAGCCTTTGGTTAATTCCTCTTCCTGGTGGGAAAGGAGAGTTAAATTTGCCCATCCAGACACCTCCAGCTAGTCTCTCATTGGTTCTCCCTATTCCTGTTCATCTTCCGCAGAAATTGCAAACTGGGGCAAACAGGAGGTTAAAGGCACTGACTCTCCAAGTGGGGAGAGTGTTCGTAAAGCGTCTGGAATGTTGCACCCGAGTACCAGGGGACGAAAACTGAGACACATTTGAACACGTTTCCTGATCACACGGTGGATCATACGCTGGGTCACACATGCATGTTTTAGCTGAAGGAAGAATCCCTTAAACCTGGAGAGTTGAGACCCATGGAATGTGTACCATGCAATATGACTTCAAAGGGTCTGCATTTGCTCACCGAACCTTACCAATCCTATCACTGCTGCGTTTATGCCACTCTACACATGCTTGTTTCTCTTTCGGAGACATACAAGTCCATAGGTTTTCAGATTCTTACTAGTCAGGTATATTCTTAGGCGTTTAATATGTGGTGTTGTGTCCACTTCGTTGAGCAAGGAGTAGCTCTTGTCTATTACATATTTGGCTTATGGAACGGTATCTGTGCTAATTTCTATCTGTGATTTTATGCAGCACCCCAACTCACCTTTCCCCTTAAGCAAGCATAAGTTGGTTTTCTACATTTGAGACCCTGTTCTGTTTTGTAATTCAGTTCCTGTGTAGTCAAGTTTACATTCCGTGTATTAGTGATATCTTATGATGTTTCTTTTTCTGTGTGACTTATTTCACTTAGAATCATCGTACCTGAATCCACTCATTATGCTGCTATGGGCCTGATGACATAGATTTCATTGCTGAGTGATATTGCATTGTACGTAAGTACCACAACTTCTTTATCCATTTTTCGCTCTGCCATATTGAACTTGTACCGTAAACGAGGTTCTTGTAAACAGAGCCATCGGAACGTTGGGGTGGCTGTGTCTTTTTTATTTTAATTTCCCTAAGCTATAGGACCATAAGTGGAAGTACCCTAAGCTCTGTTGTTTTGTTTTTTAGATGTTTCAGGAAACACCATACACTTCTCCAGAGTGGCTGTTGACAATTCACATCCAGCCCATCAGCATAACAAGGATCCCAGTTCTCCATGGCCTGTCCTGCCGTTCTGGATTTTACACTTTTTTCAGATGGCCCTTTTGACCGGGGGGAAGTGAGACTTCATTGTAGTGCAGATTTCCTTTGCGAGCTTGCTTGGTTGGCCAAAAAGTGCGTATGCGTTTTTTCCTCAATATATTCAATAAAAAACGCATACGCACTTTTTGGCTAAGTGCATCATTGTGGACGTTCTGCCTCTTTTCCTATGCTTTAAATGCAATTCCAGTGTACTTCCTAAAATCGGTTTCCTGCAATTCTGCCCAGATTTCAAGTCCTCTTGGCAGCCTTACTTCAATATATTTTTGGAGGATAGCTGTCATTTATAACTCTGCAGGTTTGTGAATGAGAGTGCCCCTGAGCTCCTTTCTTCAACTCGCTTTATTGTGAGCTGGCCGCAACACCGCAGGATTGCTTTAGGCCCTAGTGTGGTTCCTGCACGACACGCTGAGCCTTTGGTTAATTCCTCTTCCTGGTGGGAAAGGAGAGTTAAATTTGCCCATCCAGAAACCTCCAGCTAGTCTCTCATTGGTTCTCCCTATTGCTGTTTATCTTCCGCAGAAATTGCAAACTTGGCCAAACAGGAGATTAAAGGCACTGACTCTCCAAGTGGGGAGAATGTTAGTAAAGCGTCTGGAATGTTGCACCCGAGTACCACGGGACGAAAACTGAGACACATTTGAACACGTTTCCCAATCACATGGTGGATCATACGCTGGGTTCCACATGCATGTTTTAGCTGAAGGAAGAATCCCTTAAACCTGGAGAGTTGAGACCCATGGAATGGGTACCATGCAATATGTCTTCAAAGGGTCTGCATTTGCTCACCGAACCTCACCAATCCTATCAATGCTTCGTTTATGCTGCTGTACACACGCTTCATTCTCTTCTGGAGACATATAAATCCATAGATTTTAAGATTCTTACTAGTCAGGTGTATTCTAAGGCGTTTAATATGGGGTGTTGAGTCCACTTCGTTGAGCAAGGTGTAGCTGTTGTCTGTTACATATTTGGCTTATGGAATGGTATCTGTGCTAACTTCAATCTCTGGTTTTATGCAGCTCCGCAACTCACCTTTCCCCTTAAGCAAGCATAAGTTTGTTTTCTACATTTGAGCCACTGTTCTGTTTTGTAATTCGGTTCCTCTGTAGCCAAGGTTACATTCCCTGTATTAATGATATCTTCTGATGTTTCTTTTTCTGTGTGACTTATTTCACTTAGAATCATCATACCTGAATCCACTCATTATGCTGCTACAGGCCTAATGACATAGATTTCATTGCTGAGTGATATTGCATTGTACGTAAGTACCACAACTTCTTTATCCATTTTTCACTTTCTGTGATATTGAACTTGTACCGTAAACGAGGTTCTTGTAAACAGAGCCATTCCAAACTTTGGGGTGGCTGTGTCTTTTTGATTTTAATTTCCCTAAACTATAGGACCATAAGTGGAAGTACCCTAGGCTCTGTTGCTTTGTTTTTCAGATGTTTCAGGAAACACCATACACTTCTGCAGAGTGGCTGTTGGCAATTTACATCCCGCCCATCAGCATAACAAGGCTCCCAGTTCTCAATGGACTTTCCTGCCTTTCTGGATTTTACACTTTTTTCAGATGTCCCTTTTGACCAGGGGGGAAGTGAGACTTCATTGTAGTGCAGATTTCACTTGCAAGCTTGCTTGCTTGGCCTAAAAGGGCGTATGCGTTTCTTCCTGCATATATTCAGGAAAAAACGCATAAGTCCTTTTTGGCCAAGTGCATCATTGAGGACGTTCTGCCTCTTTTCCTATGCTTTAAATGCAATTCCAGTCTACCTCCTGAAATCGGTTTCCTGCAATTCTGCCCCGCTTTCAAGTCCTCTTGGCAGCCTTACTTCAGTATATTTTTGGATGATAGCTGTCATTTATAACTCTGCAGGTTTGTGAATGACAGTGCCCCTGAGCTCCTTTCTTCAACTCGCTTTCTTGTGAGCTGGCCGCAACACCGCAGGATTGCTTCAGGCCCTAGTGTGGTTCTGCCATGGCATGCTGAGCCTTTGGTTAATTCCTCTTCCTGGTGGGATATGAGAGTTAAATTTGCCCGTCCAGACACCTCCAGCTAGTCTCACATTTGTTCTCACTATACCTGTTCATCTTCCGCAGAAATTGTAAACTGGGCCAAACAGGAGGTTAAAGGCACTGACTCTCCAAGTGGGGAGAGTGTTAGTAAAGCGTCTGGAATGTTGAACCCGAGTACCAGGGGATGAAAACTGATACACATTTGAACACGTTTCCCGATCACATGGTGGATCATACTCTGGGTTCCACATGCATGTTTTAGCTGAAGGAAGAATCCCTTAAACCTGGAGAGTTGGGACCCATGGAATGGATAGCATGCAATATGATTTCAAAGCGTCTGCATTTGCTCACCGAACCTCACCAATCCTATCACTGCTGCGCTTATGCCGCTGTACACATGCTTGATTCACTTTTGGAGACATATAAATACATAGATTTTAAGATTATTACTAGTCAGGTATATTTTTCGGCGTTTAGTATGGGGTGTTGAGTCCACTTCGTTGAGCAAGGAGTAGCTCTTGTCTATTACATATTTGGCTTATGGAAAGGTATCTGTGTTAATTTTAATCTCTGGTTTTATGCAGCACCCCAACTCACCTTTCCCCTTAAGCAAGCATAAGTTGGTTTTCTACATTTGAGATCCTCTTATGTTTTGTAATTCAGTTCCTGTGTAGCCAAGTTTACATTCCGTGTAGTAGTGATATCTTATGATGTTTCTTTTTCTGTGTGACTTATTTCACTTAGAATCATCGTACCTGAATACAATCATTATACTGCTATGGGCCTGATGACATAGATTTCATTGCTGAGTGATATTGCATTGTACGTAAGTACCACAACTTCTTTATCCATTTTTCGCTTTGTGCGATATTGAACTTGTACCGTAAACGAGGTTCTTGTAAACAGAGCCAATCCAAACTTTGGGGTGGCTGTGTCTTTTTGATTTTAATTTCCCTAAGCTATAGGACCATAAGTGGAAGTGCCCTAGGCTCTGTTGCTTTGTTTTTTAGATGTTTCAGGAAACACCATACACTTCTCCAGAGTGGCTGTTGGCAATTTACATCCCGCCCATCAGCATAACAAGGCTCCCAGATCTCCATGGCCTGTCCTGCCTTTCTGGATTTTACACTTTTTTCAGATGGCCCTTTTGACTGGGGTGCAGTGAGACTTCATTGTAGTGCAGATTTCCTTTGCAAGCTTGCTTGGTTGGCCAAAAGGGCGTATTCGTTTTTTTCTGAATATATTCAGGAAAAAACGCATACGCCCTTTTTGCCCAAGTGCATCATTGTGGACGTTCTGCCTCTTTTCCTATGCTTTACATGCAATTCCAATCTACCTCCTGAAATCGGTTTCCTGCAATTCTGCCCCGCTTTCAAGTCCTCTTGGCAGCCTCACTTCAATATATTTTTGGACGATAGCTGTCATTTACAACGCTGCATGTTTGTGAATCACAGTGCCCCTGAGCTCCTTTCTTAAACTCGCTTTCTTGTGAGCTGGCCGCAACACCGCAGGATTGCTTCAGGCCCTAGTGTGTTTCCGGCACGGCACGCTGAGCCTTTGTTTAATTCCTCTTCCTGGTGGGAAATGAGAGTTAAATTTGCCCGTCCAGACACCTCCAGCTAGTCTCTCATTGGTTCTCTCTATTCCTGTTCATCTTACGCAGAGATTGCAAAATGGGCCAAACAGGAGTTTAAAGGCACTGACTCTCCAAGTGGGGAGAGTGTTAGTAAAGCGTCTGGAATGTTGCACCCGAGTACCTGGGGGCGAAAACTGAGACACATTTGAACACGTTTCCCGATCACACGGCGGATCATACGCTGGGTTCCACATGTATGTTTTAGCTGAAGGAAGAATCCCTTAAACCTGGAGAGTTGAGACCCATGGAATGGGTACCATGCAATATGACTTCAAAGGGTCTGCATTTGCTCACCGAACCTCACCAATCCTATCACTGCTGCGTTTATGCCCCTCTACACACGCTTGATTCTCTTTCGGAGACATAGAAATCCATAGGTTTTAAGATTCTTACTAGTCAGGTATATTCTTAGGCTTTTAATATGGGGTGTTGTGTCCACTTCGTAGAGCAAGGTGTAGCTCTTGTCTATTACATATTAGGCTTATGGAACGGTATCTGTGCTAATTTCAATCTCTTGTTTTATGCAGCACCCCAACTCACCTTTCCCCTTAAGCAAGCATAAGTTGGTTTTCTACGTTTGAGACCCTGTTCTGTTTTGTAATTCAGTTCCTGTGTAGCCAAGTTTACATTCCGTGTATTAGTGATATCTTATGATGTTTCTCTTCTGTGTGACTTATTTCACTTAGAATCATCGTACCTGAATCCACTCATTCTGCTGCTACGGGCCTGATGACATAGATTTCATTGCTGAGTGATATTGCATTGTACGTAACTACCACAAGTTCTTTATCCATTTTTCCCTTTCTGCGATATTGAACTTGTACCGTAAATGAGGTTCTTGTAAACAGAGCCGTCCCAAACATTGGGGTGGCTGTTTCTTTTTGATTTTAATTTCCCTAAGCTATAGGACCATAAGTGGAAGTGCCCTAGGCTCTGTTGCTTTGTTTCTTAGCTGTTTCAGGAAACACCATACACTTCTCCAGAGTGGCTGTTGGCAATTTACATCCCGCCCATCAGCATAACAAGGCTCCCAGTTCTCCATGGCCTGTCCTGCTTCTGGATTTTACACTTTTTTCAGATGCGCCTTTTGACTGGGGGGAAGTGAGACTTCATTGTAGTGCAGATTTCCTTTGCAAGCTTGCTTGGTTTGTCAAAAAGTGCGTATGAGTTTTTGCCTGAATATATTCATGTAAAAACGCATATGCCCTTTTTGCCCAAGTGCATCATTGTGGACGTTCTGCCTCTTTTCTTATGCTTTAAATGCAATACCAATCTACCTCGTGAAATCGGTTTCCTGCAATTCTGCCCCACTTTCAAGTCCTCTTGGCAGCCTTATTTCAATATATTTTTGGACAATAGCTGTCATTTATAACTCTGCAGGTTTGTGAATGACACTGCCCCTGAGCTCCTTTCTTCAACTCGCTTTCTTGTGAGCTGGCCGCAACACCGCAGGACTGCTTCAGGCCCTAGTGTGGTTCCAGCATGGCACGCTGAGCCTTTGGTTAATTCCTCTTCCTGGTGGGATATGAGAGTTAAATTTGCCCGTCCAGACACCTCCAACTAGTCTCTCATTGGTTCTCCCTATTCCTGTTCATTTTCCGCAGAAATTGCAAACTGTGCCAAACAGGAAGTTAAAGGCACTGACTCTCCAAGTGGGGAGAGTGTTAGTAAAGCGTCTGGAATGTTGCACCCGAGTACCAGGGATCGAAAACTGAGACACTTTTGAACACGTTTCCCGATCACACGGTGGATCATACTCTGGGTTCCACATGCATGTTTTAGCTGAAGGAAGAATCCCTTAAACCTGGAGAGTTGAGACCCATGGAATGGGTACCATGCAATGTGACTTCAAAGGGTCTGCATTTGCTCACTGAACCTCACCAATCCTATCACTGCTGCGTTTATGCCACTGTACACAAGCTTGATTCTCTTTTGGAGACATATAAATCCATAGGTTTTAAGATTCTTACTAGTCAGGTATATTCTTAGGTATTTAATATGGGGTGTTGAGTCCACTTCGTTGAGCAAGGTGTAGCTCTTGTCTATTACATATTTGGCTTATGGAATGGTATCTGTGCTAATTTCAATCTCTGGTTTTATGCAGCACCCCAACTCACCTTTCCCCTTAAGCAAGCATAAGTTGGTTTTCTACATTTGAGACCCTGTTCTGTTTTGTAATTCAGTTCCTGTGTAGCCAAGTTTACATTCCGTATAGTAGTGATATCTTATGATGTTTCTTTTTCTGTGTGATTTATTTCACTTAGAATCATCATACCTGAATCCACTCATTATACTGCTATGGGCCTGATGACATAGATTTCATTGCTGAGTGATATTGCATTGTATGTAAGTGCCACAACTTCTTTATCCATTTTTCGCTTTCTGTGATATTGAACTTGTACCGTAAACGAAGTTCTTGTAAACAGAGCCGTCCCAAACATTAGGGTGGCTGTGTCTTTTTGATTTTAATTTCCCTAAGCTATAGGACCATAAGTGGAAGTGCCCTAGGCTCTGTTGCTTTGTTTTAAGATGTTTCAGGAAACACCATACACTTCTGCAGAGTGGCTGTTGGCAATTTACATCCCGCCCATCAGCATAACAAGGCTCCCAGTTCTCCATGGCCTGTCCTGCCTTTCTGGATATTACACTTTTTTCAGATGGACCTTTTTACCAGGGGAAGTGAGACTTCATTGTAGTGCAGATTTCCTTTGCAAACTTGCTTGGTTGGCCAAAAAGGGCGTAGGCGTTTTTCCTGAATATATTCAGGAATAAACGCATATGCCCTTTTTGGCCAAGTCCATCATTGTGGACGTTCTGCCTCTTTTCCTATGCTTTACATGCAATTCCAGTCTACCTCCTGAAATAGGTTTCCTGCAATTCTTCCCCACTTTCAAGTCCTCTTGGCAGCCTTACTTCAATATATTTTTGGACGATAGCTGTCTTTTAAACTCTGCAGGTTTGAGAATTACAGTGGCCCTGAGCTCCTTTCTTCAACTCGCTTTCTTGTGAGCTGGCCGCAACACCGCAGGATTGCTTCAGGCCCTAGTGTGGTTCCCGCACGGCACGCTGAGCCTTTGGTTAATTCCTCTTCCTGGTGGGAAAGGAGAGTTAAATTTGCCCATCCAGACACCTCCAGCTAGTCTCTCATTGGTTCTCCCTATTCCTGTTCATCTTCCGCAGAAATTGCAAACTGGGGCAAACAGGAGGTTAAAGGCACTGACTCTCCAAGTGGGGAGAGTGTTCATAAAGCGTCTGGAATGTTGCACCCGAGTACCAGGGGACGAAAACTGAGACACATTTGAACACGTTTGCCAATCACACGGTGGATCATATGCTGGGTCACACATGCATGTTTTAGCTGAAGGAAGAATCCCTTAAACCTGGAGAGTTGAGACCCATGGAATGGGTACCCTGCAATATGACTTCAACGGGTCTGCATTTGCTCAACGAACCTTACCAATCCTATCACTGCTGCGTTTATGCCACTGTACACGTGCTTGTTTCTCTTTCGGAGACATACAAGTCCATAGGTTTTAAGATTCTTACTAGTCAGGTATATTCTTAGGCGTTTAATATGTGGTGTTGTGTCCACTTCGTTGAGCAAGGAGTAGCTCTTGTCTATTACGTATTTGGCTTATGGAACGGTATCTGTGCTAATTTCTATCTCTGATTTTATGCAGCAGCCCAACTCACCTTTCCCCTTAAGCAAGCATAAGTTGGTTTTCTACATTTGAGACCCTGTTCAGATTTGTAATTCAGTTCCTGTGTAGCCAAGTTTACATTCCGTGTATTAGTGATATCTTATGATGTTTCTTTTTCTGTGTGACTTATTTCACTTAGAATCATCGTACCTGAATCCACTCATTATTCTGCTATGGGCCTGATGACATAGATTTCATTGCTGAGTGATATTGCATTGTACGTAAGTACCACAACTTCTTTATCCATTTTTCGCTCTGCGATATTGAACTTGTACCGTAAACGAGGTTCTGGTAAACAGAGCCATCGCAACTTTGGGGTGGCTGTGTCTTTTTGATTTTAATTTCCCTAAACTATAGGACCATAAGTGGAAGTATGCTAAGCTCTGTTGTTTTGCTTTTTAGATGTTTCAGGAAACACCATACACTTCTCCAGAGTGGCTGTTGACAATTTACGTCCAGCCCATCAGCATAACAAGGCTCCCAGTTCTCCATGGCCTGTCCTGCCTCTGGATTTTACACTTTTTTCAGATGGGCCTTTTGACTGGGGGGAAGTGAGACTTCATTGTAGTGCAGATTTCCTTTGCAAGCTTGCTTGGTTTGTCAAAAAGTGCGTATGAGTTTTTGCCTGAATATATTCATGTAAAAACGCATATGCCCTTTTTGCCCAAGTGCATCATTGTGGACGTTCTGCCTCTTTTCTTATGCTTTAAATGCAATACCAGTCTACCTCCTGAAATCGATTTCCTGCAATTCTGCCCTGCTTTCAAGTCCTCTTGGCAGCCTCACTTCAATATATTTTTGGACGATAGCTGTCATTTATATCTCTGCAGGTTTGTGAATGACAGTGCCCCTAAGTTCCTTTCTTCAACTCGCTTTCTTGTGAGCTGGCCGCAACACCGCATGATTGCCTCAGGCCCCAGTTTGGTTCCGGCATGGCACGCTGAGCCTTTGGTTAATTCCTCTTCCTGGTGGGAAATGAGAGTTCACTTTTCCCGTCCAGACACATCCAGCTAGTCTCTCATTGGTTCTCCCTATTCCTGTTCATTTTCCGCAGAATTTGCAAACTGGGTCAAACAGGAGGTTAAAGGCACTGACTCTCCAAGTGGGGAGAGTGTTAGTTAAGCGTCTGGAATGTTGCACCCGAGTACCAGGGGATGAAAACTGAGACACATTTGAACACGTTTCCCGATCACATGGTGGATCATACTCTGGGTTCCACATGCATGTTTTAGCTGAAGGAAGAATCACTTAAACCTGGAGAGTTGAGACCCATGGAATGGGTACCATGCAATATGACCTCAAAGGGTCTGTATTTGCTCACTGAACCTCACCAATCCTATCACTACTGCGTTTATGCCGCTGTACACACACTTGATTCTCTTTTGGAGACATATAAATCCATAGGTTTTAAGATTCTTACTAGTCAGGTATATTCTTAGGTGTTTAATATGTGGTGTTGAGTCCACTTCGTTGAGCAAGGAGTAGCTCTTGTATATCACATATTTGGCTTATGGAACGGTATCTGTGCTAATTTCCATCTCTGGGTTTATACAGCACCCCAACTCACCTTTCCCCTTAAGGAAGCATAAGTTTGTTTTCTACATTTGAGACCCTGTTCTGTTTTGTAATTCAGTTCCTTAGTAGCCAAGTTTACATTCCGTGTAGTAGTGATATCTTATGATGTTTCTTTTTCTGTGTGACTTATTTCACTTAGAATCATCGTACCTAATCCACTCATTATGCTGCTACAGGCCTGATGACATAGATTTCATTGCTGAGTGATATTGCATTGTACGTGAGTACCACAACTTCTTTATCCATTTTTCGCTTTCTGTGATATTGAACTTGTACCGTAAACGAGGTTCTGTAAACAGAGCCGTCCCAAACTTTGGGGTGGCTGTGTCTTTTTGATTTTAATTTCCCTAAGCTATAGGACCATAAGTGGAAGTGCCCTAGGCTCTGTTGTTTTGTTTTTTGGATGTTTCAGGAAACACCATACACTTCTGCAGAGTGGCTGTTGGCAATTTACATCCCGCCCATCAGCATAACAAGGCTCCCAGTTCTCCATGGCCTGTCCTGCCTTACTGGGTTTTACACTTTTTTCAGATGGCCCTTTTGACCAGGGGGCACTGAGACTTCATTGTAGTGCAGATTTCCTTTGCAAGCTTGCTTTGTTGGCCTAAAAGGGCGTATGCGTTTTTTCCTGAATATATTCAGGAAAAAATGCATACGCCCGTTTTGGCCAAGTGCATCATTGTGGACGTTCTGCCTCTTTTCCTATGCTTTACATGCAATTCCAGTCTACCTCCTGAAATCAGTTTCCTGCAATTCTGCCCCACTTTCAAGTCCTCTTGGCAGCCTTATTTCAATATATTTTTGGACGATAGCTGTCATTTATAACTCTGCAGGTTTGTGAATGACAGTGCCCCTGAGCTCCTTTCTTCAACTCGCTTTCTTGTGAGCTGGCCGCAACACCGCAGGACTGCTTCAGGCCCTAGTGTGGTTCCGGCACGGCACGCTGAGCCTTTGGTTAATTCCTCTTCCTGGTGGGAAAGGAGAGTTAAATTTGCCCATCCAGACACCTCCAGCTAGTCTCTCATTGGTTCTCCCTATTCCTGTTCATCTTCCGCAGAAATTGCAAACTGGGCCAAACAGGAGGTTAAAGGCACTGACTCTCCAAGTGGGGAGAGTGTTCGTAAAGCGTCTGGAATGTTGCACCCGAGTACCAGGGGACGAAAACTGAGACACATTTGAACACGTTTGCCAATCACACGGTGGATCATACGCTGGGTCACACATGCATGTTTTAGCTGAAAGAAGAATCCCTTAAACCTGGAGAGTTGAGACCCATGGAATGGGTACCATGCAATATGACTTCAAAGGGTCTGCATTTGCTCACCGAACCTTACCAATCCTATCACTGCTGCGTTTATGCCACTGTACACATGCTTGTTTCTCTTTCGGAGACATACAAGTCCATAGGTTTTCAGATTCTTACTAGTCAGGTATATTCTTAGGCGTTTAATATGGGGTGTTGTGTCCACTTCGTTGAGCAAGGAGTAGCTCTTGTCTATTACATATTTGGCTTATGGAACGGTATCTGTGCTAATTTCTATCTCTGATTTTATGCAGCACCCCAACTCACATTTCCCCTTAAGCAAGCATAAGTTGGTTTTCTACATTTGAGACCCTGTTCTGTTTTGTAATTCAGTTCCTGTGTAGCGAAGTTTACATTCCGTGTAGTAGTGATAACTTATGTTTCTTTTTCTGTGTGTCTTATTTCACTTAGAATCATCGTACCTGAATCAACTCATTATGCTGCTATGGGCCTGATGACATAGATTTCATTGCTGAGTGATATTGCACTGTACGTAAGTACCACAAATTTTTTATCCATTTTTCGCTTTCTGCTATATTGAACTTGTACCGTAAACGAGGTTCTTGTAAACACAGCCGTCGCAAACTTTGGGGTGGCTGTGTCTTTTTGATTTTAATTTCCCTAATCTATAGGCCCATAGTGGAAGTGCCCTAGGCTCTGTTGCTTTGTTTTTTGGATATTTCGGGAAACACCATACACTTCTCCAGAGTGGCTGTTGGCAATTTACATCCCGCCCATCAGCATAACAAGGCTCCCAGGTCTCCATGGCCTTTCCCGCCTTTCTGGATTTTACACTTTTTTCAGATGGCCCTTTTGACCAGGGGGAAGTGAGACGTCATTGTAGTGCAGATTGCCTTTGCAAGCTTGCTTGGTTGGCCAAAAAGTGCGTATGAGTTTTTTCCTGATTCAGGAAAAATCGCATACGCACTTTTTGGCCAAGTGCATCATTGTGGACGTTCTGCCTCTTTTCCTATGCTTTACATGCAATTCCAGTCTACCTCCTGAAATCTGTTTTCTGCAATTCTGCCCCACTTTCAAGTCCTCTTGGCAGCCTTACTTGAATATATTTTTGGACGATAGCTGTCATTTATAACTCTGCAGGTTTGTGAATTACAGTGCCCCTGAGTTCCTTTCTTCAACTCGCTTTCTTGTGAGCTGGCCGCTCACTGCAGGATTGCTTCAGGCCCTAGTGAGGTTCTGGCATGGCACGCTGAACCTTTGGTTAATTCCTCTTCCTGGTGGGAAATGAGAGTTAAATTTGCCCGTCCAGACACGTCCACCTAGTCTCTCATTCGTTCTCCCTATTCCTGTTCATTTTCCACAGAAATTGCAAACTGGGCCAAACAGGAGGTTAAAGGAACTGACTCTCCAAGTGGAGAGAGTGTTAGTAAAGCGTCTGGACTGTTGCACCCGAGTACCAGGGGATGAAATCTGAGACACATTTGAACACGTTCCCGATCACACGGTGGATCATACGCTGGGTTCCACATGCACGTTTTAGCTGAAGGAAGAATCCCTTAAACCTGGAGAGTTGAGACCCATGGAATGGGTACCATGCAATACGACTTCAAAGGGTCTGCATTTGCTCACCGATCCTCACCAATCCTATCACTGCTGCATTTATGCCGCTGTACACACGCCTGATTCTCTTTCAGAGACATATAAATCCATAGGTTTTAAGATTCTTACTAGTCAGGTATATTCTTAGGCGTTTAATATGGGGTGTTGAGTCCACTTCGTTGAGCAAGGAGTAGCTCTTGTCTATTACATATTTGGCTTATGGAACGGTATCTGTGCTAATTTCAATCTCTGGTTTTATGCAGCACCCCAACTCACCTTTCCCCTTAAGCAAGCATAAGTTGGTTTTCTACATTTGAGACCCTGTTCTGTTTTCTAATTCAGTTCCTGTGTAGCCTAGTTTACATTCCGTGTATTAGTGATATCTTATGATATTTCTTTTTCTGTGTGACTTATTTCACTTAGAATCATCGTATCTGAATCCACTCATTATGCTGCTACGGGCCATATGACATAGATATCCTTGCTGAGTGATATTGCATTGTACGTAAGTACCACAAGTTCTTTATCCATTTTTCGCTTTCTGTGATATTGAACTTGTACCGTTATCGAGGTTCTTGTAAACAGAGCCGTCCCAAACTTTGGGGTGGCTGTGTCTTTTTGATTTTAATTTCCCTAAGCTATAGGACCATAAGTGGAAGTGCCCTAGGCTCTGTTGCTTTGTTTTGTAGATGTTTCAGGAAACACCATACACTTCTCCAGAGTGGCTGTTGGCAATTTACATCCCGCCCATCAGCATAACAAGGCTCCCAGTTCTCCATGGATTGTCCTGCCTTTCTGGATTTTACACTTTTTTCAGATGTACCTTTTTCCTGCGGGCAGTGAGACTTCATTGTAGTGCAGATTTCCTTTGCAAGCTTGCTTGGTTGGCCAAAAAGGGCGTACGCATTTTTTCCTGAATATATTCAGGAAAAAACGCGTACGCCTTTTTGGCCAAGTGCATCATTGTGGACGTTCTGCCTGTTTTCCTTTGCTTTACATGCAATTCCAGTCTGCCTCCTGAAATCGGTTACCTGCAATTCTGCCCCGCTTTCAAGTCCTCTAGGCAGCCTTACTTCAATATATTTTTGGACGATAGCTGTCATTTATAACTCTGCAGGTTTCTGAATTACAGTGCCCCTGAGCTCCTTTCTTCAACTCGCTTTCTTGTGAGCTGGCCGCAACACCGCAGGATTGCTTCAGACCCTAGTGTGGTTCCGGCACGGCACACTGTGCCTTTGGTTAAATCCTCTTCCTGGTGGGAAATGAGAGTTAAATTTGCCCGTCCAGACACCTCCAGCTAGTCTCTCATTGGTTCTCCCTATTGCTGTTTATCTTCCGCAGAAATTGCAAACTTGGCCAAACAGGAGATTAAAGGCACTGACTCTCCAAGTGGGGAGAGTGTTAGTAAAGCGTCTGGAATGTTGCACCCGAGTACCACGGTACGAAAACTGAGACACATTTGAACACGTTTCCCGATCACACGGTGGATCATACTCTGGGTTCCACATGCATGTTTTAGCTGAAGGAAGAATCCCTTAAACCTGGAGAGTTGAGACCCATGGAATGGGTACCATGCAATATGACTTCAAAGGGTCTGCATTTGCTCACCGAACCTCAAAAATCCTATCAATGCTGCGTTTATGCTGCTGTACACACGCTTCATTCTCTTCTGGAGACATATAAATCCATAGATTTTAAGATTCTTACTAGTCAGGTGTATTCTTAGGCGTTTAATATGGGGTGTTGAGTCCACTTCGTTGAGCAAGGTGTAGCTGTTGTCTGTTACATATTTGGCTTATGGAACGGTATCTGTGCTAATTTCAATCTCTGGTTTTATGCAGCTCCCCAACTCACCTTTCCCCTTAAGCAAGCATAAGTTGGTTTTCTACATTTGAGCCACTGTTCTGTTTTGTAATTCGGTTCCTGTGTAGCCAAGTTTACATTCCGTGTAGTAGTGATATCTTAGGATGTTTCTTTTTCTGTGTGACTTATTTCACTTAGAATCAAGGTAAATGAATCCACTCTTTATGCTGTTACGGGCCTGAGGACATAGATTTCATTGCTGAGTGATATTGCTTTGTACGTAAGTACCACAACTTCTTTATCCATTTTTCGCTTTGTGCGATATTGAACTTGTACCGTAAATGAGGTTCTTGTAAACAGAGCCGTCCCAAACTTTGGGGTGGCTGTGTCTTTTTGATTTTAATTTCCCTAAGCTATAGGACCATAAGTGGAAGTGCCCTAGGCTCTGTTGCTTTGTTTTTTAGATGTTTCAGGAAACACCATACACTTCTCCAGAGTGGCTGTTGGCAATTTACATCCCGCCCATCAGCATAACAAGGCTCCCAGATCTCCATGGCCTGTCCTGCCTTTCTAGATTTTACACTTTTTTCAGATGGCCCTTTTGACCGGGGTGCAGTGAGACTTCATTGTAGTGCAGATTTCCTTTGCAAGCTTGCTTGGTTGGCCAAAAGGGCGTATGCGTTTTTTTCTGAATATATTCAGGAAAAAACGCATACGCCCTTTTTGGCCAAGTGCATCATTGTGGACGTTCTGCCTCTTTTCCTATGCTTTACATGCAATTCCAGTCTACCTCCTGAAATCGGTTTCCTGCAATTCTGCCCCGCTTTCAAGTCCTCTTGGCAGCCTCACTTCAATATATTTTTGGACGATAGCTGTCATTTACAACACTGCATGTTTGTGAATCACAGTGCCCCTGAGCTCCTTTCTTAAACTCGCTTTCTTGTGAGCTGGCCGCAACACCGCAGGATTGCTTCAGGCCCTAGTGTGTTTCCGGCACGGCACGCTGAGCCTTTGTTTAATTCCTCTTCCTGGTGGAAAATGAGAGTTAAATTTGCCCGTCCAGACACCTCCAGCTAGTCTCTCTTTGGTTCTCTCTATTCCTGTTCATCTTACGCAGAGTTTGCAAACTGGGCCAAACAGGAGTTTAAAGGCACTGACTCTCCAAGTGGGGAGAGTGTTAGTAAAGCGTCTGGAATGTTGCACCCGAGTACCTGGGGGCGAAAACTGAGACACATTTGAACACGTTTCCCGATCACATGGCGGATCATACTCTGGGTTACACATGCATGTTGTAGCTGAAGGAAGAATCCCTTAAACCTGGAGAGTTGAGACCCATGGAATGGGTACCATGCAATATGACTTCAAAGGGTCTGCATTTGCTCACCGAACCTCACCAATCCTATCACTCCTGCGTTTATGCCGCTGTACACACGCTTGATTCTCTTTCAGAGACATAGAAATCCATAGGTTTTAAGATTCTTACTAGTCAGGTATATTCTTAGGCGTTTAATATGGGGTGTTGTGTCCACTTCGTAAGGCAAGGTGTAGCTCTTGTCTATTACATATTAGGCTTATGGAACGGTATCTGTGCTAATTTCAATCTCTGGTTTTATGCAGCACCCCAACTCACCTTTCCCCTTAAGCAAGCATAAGTTGGTTTTCTACGTTTGAGACCCTGTTCTGTTTTGTAATTCTGTTCCTGTGTAGCCAAGTTTACATTCCGTGTATTAGTGATATGTTATGATGTTTCTCTTCTGTGTGACTTATTTCACTTAAAATCATCGTACCTGAATCCACTCATTCTGCTGCTACGGGCCTGATGACATAGATTTCATTGCTGAGTGATATTGCATTGTACGTAACTACCACAAGTTCTTTATCCATTTTTCGCTTTCTGTGATATTGAACTTGTACCGTTATCGAGGTTCTTGTAAACAGAGCCGTCCCAAACTTTGGGGTGGCTGTGTCTTTTTGATTTTAATTTCCCTAAGCTATAGGACCATAAGTGGAAGTGCCCTAGGCTCTGTTGCTTTGTTTTGTAGATGTTTCAGGAAACACCATACACTTCTCCTGAGTGGCTGTTGGCAATTTACATCCAGCCCATCAGCATAACAAGGCTCCCAGTTCTCCATGGCCTGTCCTGCCTTTCTGGATTTTACACTTTTTTCAGATGGCCCTTTTGACCGGGGGGCAGTGAGACTTCTTTGTAGTGCAGATTTCCTTTGCAAGCTTGCTTGGTTGGCTAAAAAGGGCGTATGCGTTTTTTCCTGAATATATTCAGGATAAAACGCATACGCCCTTTTTGCCCAAGTGCATCATTGTGGACGTTCTGCCTCTTTTCCTATGCTTTAATGCAATTCCAGTCTACCTCCTGAAATCGGTTGTCTGCAGTTCTGCCCTGCATTTTAGTCCTCTTGGCAGCCTTACTTCGATATATTTTTGGACGATAGCTGTCATTTATAACTCTGCAGGTTTGTGAATTACAGTGCGTGTGAGATCCTTTCTTCAACTAGCTTTCTTGTGAGCTGGCCGCAACACCACAGGATTGCTTCAGGCCCTAGTTTGGTTCCGGCATGGCACACTGAGCTTTTGGTTAATTCCTCTTCCTGGTGGGAAATGAGAGTTAAATTTGCCCGTCCAGACACCTCCAGCTAGTCTCTCATTGGTTCTCCCTATTCCTGTTCATCTTCCGCAGAAATTGCAAACTGGGCCAAACAGGAGGTTAAAGGCACTGACTCTCCAAGTGGGGAGAGTGTTAGTAAAGCATCTGAAATGTTGCACCCGAGTACCAGGGGACTAAAACTGAGACACATTTGAACACGTTTCCCGATCACACGATGGATCATACTCTGGGTTCCACATGCATGTTGTAGCTGAAGGAAGAATCCCTTAAACCTGGAGAGTTGTGACCCATGGAATGGGTACCATGCAATATGACTTCAAAGGGTCTGCATTTGCTCACCGAACCTCACCAATCCTATCACTGCTGCGTTTATGCCGCTGTACACACGTTTGATTCTCTTTCGGAGACATATAAATCCATAGGTTTTAAGATTCTTACTAGTCAGGTATATTCTTAGGCGTTTAATATGGCGTGTTGAGTCCACTTCGTTGAGCAAGGAGTAGCTCTTGTCTATTACATATTTGGCTTATGGAACGGTATCTGTGCTAATTTCAATCTCTGGTTTTATGCAGCACCCCAACTCACCTTTCCCCTTAAGCAAGCATAAGTTGGTTTTCTACATTTGAGACCCTGTTCTGTTTTGTAATTCAGTTCCTGTGTAGCCAAATTTACATTCCGTGCATTAGTGGTATCTTATGATGTTTCTTTTTCTGTGTGACTTATTTCACTTAGAATAATCGTACCTGAATCCACTCACTATGCTGCTACGGGCCTGATGACATAGGTTTCATTGCTGAGTGATATTGCATTGTACATAAGTACCACAACATCTTTATCCATTTTTCGCTTTCTGCGATATTGAACTTGTACCGTAAACGAGGTTCTTGTAAACAGAGCCAGCCCAAACTTTGGGGTGGCTGTGTCTTTTTGAATTTAATTTCCCTAAACAATAGGACCATAAGTGCAAGTGCCCTAGGCTCTGTTGCTTTGTTTTGTAGATGTTTCAGGAAACACCATACACTTCTCCAGAGTCTCTGTTGACAATTTACATCCCACCCATCAGCATAACAAGGCTCCCAATACTCCATGGTCTGTCCTGCCTTTCTGGATTTTACACTTTTTTCAGATGGCCCTTTTGACCGGGGGGCAGTGAGACTTCTTTGTAGTGCAGATTTCCTTTGCAAGCTTGCTTGGTTGGCTAAAAAGGGCGTATGCGTTTTTTCCTGAATATATTCAGGATAAAACGCATATGCCCTTTTTGCCCAAGTGCATCATTGTGGACGTTCTGCCTCTTTTCCTATGCTTTAATGTAATTCCAGTCTACCTCCTGAAATCGGTTGTCTGCAGTTCTGCCCTGCATTTTAGTCCTCTTGGCAGCCTTACTTCGATATATTTTTGGACGATAGCTGTCATTTATAACTCTGCAGGTTTGTGAATTACAGTGCGTGTGAGATCCTTTCTTCAACTAGCTTTCTTGTGAGCTGGCCGCAACACCACAGGATTGCTTCAGGCCCTAGTGTGGTTCCGGCATGGCACGCTGAGCTTTTGGTTAATTCCTCTTCCTGGTGGGAAATGAGAGTTAAATTTGCCCGTCCAGACACCTCCAGCTAGTCTCTCATTGGTTCTCCCTATTCCTGTTCATCTTCCGCAGAAATTGCAAACTGGGCCAAACAGGAGGTTAAAGGCACTGACTCTCCAAGTGGGGAGAGTGTTAGTAAAGCATCTGAAATGTTGCACCCGAGTACCAGGGGACTAAAACTGAGACACATTTGAACACGTTTCCCGATCACACGATGGATCATACTCTGGGTTCCACATGCATGTTGTAGCTGAAGGAAGAATCCCTTAAACCTGGAGAGTTGTGACCCATGGAATGGGTACCATGCAATATGACTTCAAAGGGTCTGCATTTGCTCACCGAACCTCACCAATCCTATCACTGCTGCGTTTATGCTGCTGTACACACGTTTGATTCTCTTTCGGAGACATATAAATCCATAGGTTTTAAGATTCTTACAAGTCAGGTATATTCTTAGGCGTTTAATATGGGGTGTTGAGTCCACTTTGTTGAGCAAGGAGTAGCTCTTGTCTATTACATATTTGGCTTATGGAGCGGTATCTGTGCTAATTTCAATCTCTGGTTTTATGCAGCACCCCAACTCACCTTTCCCCTTAAGCAAGCATAAGTTGGTTTTCTACATTTGAGACCCTGTTCTGTTTTGTAATTCAGTTCCTGTGTAGCCAAGTTTACATTCCGTGTAGTAGTGATATCTTATGATGTTTCTTTTTCTGTGTGACTTATTTCACTTAGAATCATCGTACCTGAATCCACTCATTATGCTGCTACGTGCCTGATGACATAGATTTCATTGCTGAGTGATATTGCATTGTACGTAAGTACCACAACTTCTTTATCCATTTTTCGCTTTCTGCGATATTGAACTTGTACCGTAAATGGGGTTCTTGTAAACAGAGCCGTCCCAAACTTTGGGGTGGCTGTGTCTTTTTGATTTTAATTTCCCTAAGCTATAGGACCATAAGTGGAAGTGCCCTAGGCTCTGTTGCTTTGTTTTTTGGATGTTTCAGGAAACACCATACACTTCTCCAGAGTAGCTGTTGGCAATTTACATCCCGCCCATCAGCACAAGAAGGCTCCCAGGTCTCCATGGCCTGTCCTGCCTTTCTGGATTTTACACTTTTTTCAGATGGCCCTTTTGACCGGGGGGCAGAGAGACTTCATTGTAGTGCAGATTTCCTTTACAAGCTTGCTTGGTTGGACAAAAAGGGCGTATGCGTATTTTCCTGAATATGTTCAGGAAAAAACGCATACGCCCTTTTTGGCCAAGTGCATCATTGAGGACGTTCTGCCTCTTTTCCTATGCTTTAATGCAATTCCGGTCTACCTCCTGAAACCGGTTTCCTGAAATTCTGCCCCGCTTTCAAGTCCTCTTGGCAGCCTTACTTCAATATATTTTTGGACGATAGCTGTCATTTATAACTCTGCAGGTTTGTGAATTACAGTGCCCCTGAGGTCCTTTCTTCAACTCGCTTTCTTGTGAGCTGGCCGCAACACCGCAGGATTGCTTCAGGCCCTAGTGTGGTTCTGGCATGGCACGCTGAGCCTTTGGTTATATCCTCTTCCTGGTGGGAAATGAGAGTTAAATTTGCCCGTCCAGACACCTCCAGCTAGTCTCTCATTGGTTCTCCCTATTCCTGTTCATCTTCCGCAGAAATTGCAAACTGGGCCAAACAGGAGGTTAAAGGCACTGACTCTCCAAGTGGGGAGAGTGTTAGTAAAGCATCTGGAATGTTGCACCCGAGTACCAGGGGACGAAAACTGAGACACATTTGAACACGTTACCCGATCACACGGTGGATCATACTCTGGGTTCCACATGCATGTTTTAGCTGAAGGAAGAATCCCTTAAACCTGGAGAGTTGTGACCCATGGAATGGGTACCATGCAATATGACTTCAAAGGGTCTGCATTTGCTCACCGAACCTCACCAATCCTATCACTGCTGCGTTTATGCCGCTGTACACACGCTTGATTCTCTTTCGGAGACATATAAATCCATAGGTTTTAAGATTCTTACTAGTCAGGTATATTCTTAGGCGTTTAATATGGCATGTTGAGTCCACTTCGTTGAGCAAGGAGTAGCTCTTGTCTATTACATATTTGGCTTATGGAACGGTATCTGTGCTAATTTCAATCTCTGGTTTTATGCAGCACCCCAACTCACCTTTCCCCTTAAGCAAGCATAAGTTGGTTTTCTACATTTGAGACCCTGTTCTGTTTTGTAATTCAGTTCCTGTGTAGCCAAGTTTACATTCCGTGTAGTAGTGATATCTTATGATGTTTCTTTTTCTGTGTGACTTATTTCACTTAGAATCATCGTACCTGAATCCACTCATTATGCTGCTACGTGCCTGATGACATAGATTTCATTGCTGAGTGATATTGCATTGTACATAAGTACCACAACTTCTTTATCCATTTTTCGCTTTCTGCGATATTGAACTTGTACCGTAAATGAGGTTCTTATAAACAGAGCCGTCCCAAACGTTGGGGTGGCTGTGTCTTTTTGATTTTAATTTCCCTAAGCTATAGGACCATAAGTGGAAGTGCCCTAGGCTCTGTTGCTTTGTTTTTTGGATGTTTCAGGAAACACCATACACTTCTCCAGAGTGGCTGTTGGCAATTTACATCCCGCCCATCAGCACAACAAGGCTCCCAGGTCTCCATGGCCTGTCCTGCCTTTCTGGATTTTACACTTTTTTCAGATGGCCCTTTTGACCGGGGGCAGTGAGACTTCATTGTAGTGCAGATTTTCTTTGCAAGCTTGCTTGGTTGGCCAAAAAGGGCGTATGCGTTTTTTCCTGAATATATTCAGGAAAAAACGCATACGCCCTTTTTGGCCAAGTGCATCATTGTGCACGTTCTGCCTCTTTTCCTAAGCTTTACATGCAATTCCAGTCTACCTCCTGAAATCGGTTTCCTGCAATTCTGCCCCGCTTTCAAGTCCTCTTGGCAGCCTTACTTCAATATATTTTTGGACGATAGCTGTCATTTATAACTCTGCAGGTTTGTGAATTACAGTGCCCCTGAGCTCCTTTCTTCAACTCGCTTTCTTGTGAGCTGGCCGCAACACCGCAGGATTGCTTCAGGCCCTAGTGTGGTTCTGGCATGGCACGCTGAGCCTTTTGTTAATTCCTCTTCCTGGTGGGAAATGAGAGTTAAATTTGCCCGTCCAGACACCTCCAGCTAGTCTCTCATTGGTTCTCCCTATTCCTGTTCATCTTCCGCAGAAATTGCAAACTGGGCCAAACAGGAGGTTAAAGGCACTGACTCTCCAAGTGGGGAGAGTGTTAGTAAAGCATCTGGAATGTTGTACCCGAGTACCAGGGGACGAAGATGAGACACATTTGAACACGTTTCCCGATCACACGATGGATCATACTCTGGGTTCCACATGCATGTTTTAGCTGAAGGAAGAATCCCTTAAACCTGGAGAGTTGAGACCCATGGAATGGGTACCATGCAATATGACTTCAAAGGGTCTGCATTTGCTCACCGAACCTCACCAATCCTATCACTGCTGCGTTTATGCCGCTGTACACACGCTTGATTCTCTTTCGGAGACATATAAATCCATAGGTTTTAAGATTCTTACTAGTCAGGTATATTCTTAGGCGTTTAATATGGGGTGTTGAGTCCACTTCGTTGAGCAAGGAGTAGCTCTTGTCTATTACATATTTGGCTTATGGAACCGTATCTGTGCTAATTTCAATCTCTGATTTTATGCAGCACCCCAACTCACCTTTCCCCTTAAGCAAGCATAAGTTGGTTTTCTACATTTGAGACCCTGTTCTGTTTTGTAATTCAGTTCCTGTGTAGTCAAGTTTATATTCCGTGTATTAGAGATTTCTTATGATGTTTCTTTTTCTGTGTGACTTATTTCACTTAGAATCATCGTACCTGTATCCACTCATTATGCTGTTACGTGCCTGATGACATAGATTTCATTGCTGAGTGATATTGCATTGTACGTAAGTACCAAAACTTTTTTATCCATTTTTCGCTTTCTGTGATATTGAACTTGTACCATAAACAAGGTTCTTGTAAACAGAACCATCCCAAACTTTGGGGTGGCTGTGTCTTTTTGATTTTAATTTCCCTAAGCTATAGGACCATAAGTGGAAGTGTCCTAGGCTCTGTTGCTTTGTTTTTTAGATGTTTCAGGAAACACCATACACTTCTCCAGAGTGGCTGTTGGCAATTTACATCCCGCCCATCAGCATAACAAGGCTCCCAGTTCTCCATGGCCTGTCCTGCCTTTCTGTATTTTACACTTTTTTCAGATGGCCCTTTTTACCGGGGGGCAGTGACACTTCATTGTAGTGCAGATTTCCTTTGCAAGCTTGCTTGGTTGGCCAAAAAGGGCGTATGCATTTTTTCCTGAATATATTCAGGAAAAAACGCATACGCAGTTTTTGGCCAAGTGCATCATTGTGGACGTTCTGCCTCTTTTCCTATGCTTTACATGCAATTCCAGTCTACCTCCTGAAATCGGTTTCCTGCAATTCTGCCCCACTTTCAAGTCCTCTTGGCAGCCTTACTTCAATATACTTTTGGACGATAGTTGTCATTTATAACTCTGCACGTTTGTGAATTACAGTGCCTCTGAGCTCCTTTCTTCAACTCGCTTTCTTGTGAGCTGGCCGCAGCTCCGCAGGATTGCGACAGGCCCTAGTGTGGTTCCGGCATGGCATGCTGACCCTTTGGTTAATTCCTCTTCCTGGTGGGAAATGAGAGATAAATTTGCCGGTCCAGACACGTCCAGCTAGTCTCTCATGGGTTCTCCCTATTCCTGTTCATTTTCCGCAGAAATTGCAAACTGGGCCAAACAGGAGGTTAAAGGCACTGACTCTCCAAGTGGGGAGAGTGTTAGTAAAGTGTCTGGAAAGTTGCACCTGAGTACCAGGGGTGGAAAACTGAGACACATTTGAACACGTTTCCCGATCACACGGTGGATCATACTCTGGGTTCCACATGCATGTTTTAGCTGAAGGAAGAATCCCTTAAACCTGGAGAGTTGAGACCCATGGAATGGGTACCATGCAATATGACTTTAAACGGTCTGCATTTGCTCACCGATCCTCAGCAATCCTATCACTGCTGAGTTTATGCCACTGTACACACTCTTGATTCTCTTTCGGAGACATATAAATCCATAGGTTTTAAGATTCTTACTAGTCAGGTATATTCCTAGACTTTTAATATGGGGTGTTGAGTCCATTTCGTTGAGCAAGCAGTAGCTCTTGTCTATTACATATTTGGCTTATGGAACGGTATCTGTGCTAATTTCAATCTCTGGTTTTATGCAGCACCCCAACTCACCTTTCCCCTTAAGCAAGCATAAGTTGGTTTTCTACATTTGAGACCCTGTTCTGTTTTGTAATTCAGTTCCTGTGTAGCCAAGTTTACATTCCATATATTAGTGTTATCTTATGATGTTTCTTTTTCTGTGTGACTTATTTCACTTAGAATCATCGTACCTGAATCCACTCATTATGCTCCTACGGGCCTGATGAAATAGATTTCATTGCTGAGTGATATTGCATTGTACGTAAGTACCACAACGTCTTTATCCATTTTTCGCTTTCTGTGATATTGAACTTATACCGTAAGCGAGGTTCTCATAAACAGAGCCGTCCCAAACTTTGGGGTGGCTGTGTCTTTTTTATTTTAATTTCCCTAAGCTATGGGACCATAAGTGGAAGTGCCCTAGGCTCTGTTGCTTTGTTTTTTAGATGTTTCAGGAAACACCATACACTTCTCCAGAGTGGCTGTTGGCAATTTACATCCCGCCCATCAGCATAACAAGGCTCCCAGTTCTCCATGGCCTGTCCTGCCTTTCTGGATTTTACACTTTTTTCAGATGGCCCTTTTGACGGGGGGGCAGGGGGACTTCATTGTAGTGCACATTTCCTTTGCAAGCTTGCTTGGTTGGCCAAAAAGGGCGTATGCGTTTTTTCCTGAATATATTCAGGAAAAAACGCATACGCCCTTTTTGGCCAAGTGCATCATTGTGGACGTTCTGCCTCTTTTTCTCTTCTTTACATGCAATTCCAGTCTAACTCCTGAAATCGGTTTCCTGCAATTCTGCCCCGCTTTGAAATCCTCTTGGCAGCCTTACTTCAATATATTTTTGGACGATAGCTGTCATTTATAACTCTGCAGGTTTGTGAATTACAGTGCCCCTGAGCTCCTGTCTTCAACTCACTTCCTTGTGAGCTTGCCGCAACACCGCAGGATTGCTTCAGGCCCTAGTGTGGTTCCTGCACGGCACGCTGAGCCTTTGGTAAATTCCTCTTCCTGGTGGGAAATGAAAGTTAAATTTGCCCGTCCAGACACCTCCAGCTAGTCTCTCATAGGTTCTCCCTATTCCTGTTCATTTCCCGCAGAAATTGCAAACTGGGCCAAACAGGAGGTTAAAGGCACTGACCCTCCAAGAGGGGAGAGTGTTAGTAAAGCGTCTGGAATGTTGCACCCGAGTAGCAGGGACGAAAACTGAGACATATTTGAACACATTTCCCGATCACACGGTGGATCATACTCTGGGTTCCACATGCATGTTTTAGCTGAAGGAAGAATCCCTTAAACCTGGAGAGTTGAGACCCATGGAATGGGTACCATGCAATATGACTTCAAAGGGTCTGCATTTGCTCACCGAACCTCACCAATCCTATCACTGCTGCGTTTATGCCACTGTACATAAGTTTGATTCACTTTCGGTGACATATATATCCATAGGTTTTAAGATTCTTACTAGTCAGGTATGTTGTTAGGCGTTTAATATGGGGTGTTGAGTCCACTTCGTTGAGCAAAGAGTAGCTCTTGTCTATTATATATTTGGCTTATGGAACAGTATCTGTGCTAATTTCAATCTCTGGTTTTATGCAGCACCCCAACTCACCTTTCCCCTTAAGCAAGCATAAGTTGGTTTTCTACATTTGAGACCCTGTTCTCTTTTGTAATTCAGTTCCTTTGTAGCCCAGTTTACATTCCGTGTATTAGTGATATCTTATGATGTTTCTTTTTCTGTGTGACTTAATTCACTTAGAATCATCGTACGTGAATCCACTCATTATGCTGCTACGTGCCTGATGACATAGATTTCATTGCTGAGTGATATTGCATTTTATGTAAGTACCACAACTTCTTTATCCATTTTTCGCTTTCTGTGATATTGAACTTGTAACGTAAACGAGGTTCTTGTAAACAGAGCCGGCCCAAACTTTGGGGTGGCTGTGTGTTTTTTATTTTAATTTCCCTAAGCTATAGGACTATAAGTGGAAATGCCCTAAGCTCTGTTGCTTTGTTTTTTAGATGTTTCAGGAAACACCATACACTTCTCCAGAGTGGCTGTTGGCAATTTACATCCCGCCCTTCAGCATAACAAGGCTCCCAGTTCTCCTAGGCCTGTCCTGCCTTTCTGGATTTTACACTTTTTTCAGATGGCCCTTTTGACCGGGGGGCAGTGAGACTTCATTGTAGTGCAGATTACCTTTGCAAGCTTGCTTGGTTGGCCAAAAAGGGTGTATGCATTTTTTCCTGAATATATTCAGGAAAAAACGCATACGCCCTTTTTGGCCAAGTGCATCATTGTGGACGTTAGGCCTCTTTTCCTATGCTTTACATGCATTTCCCATCTACATTCTGAAATCGGTTTCCTGCAATTCTACCCCGCTTTCAAGTCCTCTTGGCAGCCTTACTTCAATATATTTTTGGACGATAGCTGTCATTTATAACTCTGCAGTTTTGTGAATTACAGTTCCCCTGAGCTCCTTTCTTCAACTCGCTTTCTTGTGAGCTGGCCGCAACACCACAGGATTGCTTCAGACACTAGTGTGTTTCTGGCATGGCATGCTGAGCCTTTGGTTAATTCCTCTTCCTGGTGGGAAATGAGAGTTAAATTTGCCCGTCCAGACACCTCCAGCTAGTCTCTCATTGGTTCTCCCTATTCCTGTTCATTTTCCGCAGAAATTGCAAACTGGACGAAACAGGAGGTTAAAGGCAGTGACTCTCCAAGCGGGGAGAGTGTTAGTAAAGCGTCTGGAATGTTGCACCCGAGTACCAGGGGAGGAAAACTGAGACACATTTGAACACGTTTCCCGATCATATGGTGGATCATACTTTGGGTTCCAAATGCATGTTTTAGCTGAAGGAAGAATCCCTTAAACCTGGAGAGTTGAGACCCATGGAATGGGTACCATGCAATATGACTTCAAAGGGTCCGCATTTGCTCACCGATCCTCACCAATCCTATCACTGCTGCGTTTATGCCGCTGTACACACGCTTGATTCTCTTTTGGAAACATATAAATCCATAGGTTTTAAGATTATTACTAGTCAGTTATATTCTTAGACGTTTAATATGGGGTGTTAAGTCCACTTCGTTGAGCAAGGAGTATCTCTTGTCTATTATATATTTGGCTTATGGAACGGTATCTGTGCTAATTTCAATCTCTGGTTTTATGCAGCACCCCAACTCACCTTTCCCCTTAAGCAAGCATAAGTTGGTTTTCTACATTTGAGACCCTGTTCACTTTTGTAATTCAGTTCCTTTGTAACCCAGTTTACATTCCGTGTATTAGTGATATCTTATGATGTTTCTTTTTCTGTGTGACTTATTTCACTTAGAATCATCGTACCTGAATCCACTCATTATGCTGCTACAGGCCAGATGACATAGATTTCATTGCTGAGTGATATTGCATTTTATGTAAGTACCACAATTTCTTTATCCATTTTTCGCTTTCTGTGATATTGAACTTGTACCGTAAACGATGTTCTTGTAAACAGAGCCGGCCCAAACTTTGGGGTGGCTGTGTCTTTTTGATTTTAATTTCCCTAAGCTATAGGACCATAAGTGCAAGTGCCCTAGGCTCTGTTGCTTTGTTTTTTAGATGTTTCAGGAAACACCATACACTTCTCCAGAGTGGCTGTTGGCAATTTACATCCCGCCCATCAGCATAACAAGGCTCCCAGTTCTCCATGGCCTGTCCTGCCTTTCTGGATTTTACACTTTTTTCAGATGGCCCTTTTGACCGGAGGGCTGTGAGACTTCATTGCAGCGAATATTTCCATTGCAAGCTTGCTTGGTTTGCCAAAAAGGGCGTATGTGTTTGTTCCTGAATATATTCAGGAACAAACTCATACGCCCTTTTTTGCTAAGTGCATCATTGTCGATGTTCTGCCTATTTTCCTATGCTTTAAATGCAATTCCAGTCTACCTCCTGAAATCGGTTTCCTGCAATTCTGCCCCGATTTCAAGTCCTCTTCGCAGCCTTACTTCAATATATTTTTGGACATTATCTGTCATTTATAACTCTGCAGGTTTGTGAATTACAGGGCCCCTGAGCTCCTTTCTTCAACTCGCTTTCTTGTGAGATGGCCGCAAACCCGCAAGACTGCTTCAGGCCCTAATCTGCTTCTGGCAGGGCACGCTGAGCCTTTGGTTAATTCCTCTTCCTGGTGGGAAATGAGTGTTAAATATGTCCGTCCAGACACCTACCTCACTCTCAACCCCTTGGTGATGTGGGTCCTCTGGTTTGTGGCCACCTTTGCTGGGTTCCTCACCTTTCGATGATGTGGCCCCACTAGTGTGAGGACACTCCTGCCCGGTTCTCATCCACGTGGTTATGTGGACCCCCTGGTGATAGTCTGTTCCTGGCTGTGTTCCTCATCCTTCTGTGAGGGAGACCCTCTGCTGATAGGTCACTCCTGCATGGCGGGCACACATTGCCTTGGTGAAGTCAGCCGTGTGGTGGCAGTTGAAGCGTGCTGGGAATCTCCTCCCCCCGGTGATGAGGGCCGTCTTGCGTCAGGCCCTAACTGCTGGGCTCACCAAATTTTCTTAGTGAGCCCAATGATGCATGGGCACTCCTCTTAGGATCCCATCTCCATGGGGATGTGGGCCTTCTGCTCTGAGTTCCCAACGGCTTGGTTGTTCACATTTTCATGATGTGGGCTCTCTGGTGTTAGTTCACAGAGGCCTGGATCCCATAGCCTCTGTGCTCTTGGCTGCCTGCTGGGAGGTTCCAACTGCTGGATTCCTCACTTTTTTAATTTTTTGGGCCCTCTGTTGTGAGGATCCTCCTGCCTGCCTCACTCCCAGCCCCTTCGTGATGTGTGTCCTCTGGTTTGAGGCCACATGTGCTGGGTTCCTCACCTTTCGATGATGTGGGACCAATGGTCTTAGGAGACTCCTGCCTGGTTCACATCCCCTTGGTGATGTGGGCCCTCTGTTGAGAGTCTGATCCTGGCTGGGTTCCTCACCCATCTGTGAGGTGGGCCGTCTGCTGTGAGGTCACTCCTGCGTGGCTTGCTCACCTCGCCTTGTGGACATGAGCCCTCTGGTGGCACTTGGAGCCTGCTGGGAGCCTCCTCCCCTCGGTGATGAGGGCCCTCTGGTGTCAGGCCCTAACTGCTGGGCTCCCCACATTTTGTGATGTGCGCCCAGTGGTGCGAGGACACTCCAGCCGGGTTCACATCCCCATTGGGATGTGGGCCTTCTGCTCTGAGGTCCCAACGCCTGGGTTGCTCACAGTTTCATGATGTGGGCTCTCTGCTGTTAGTTCACTCCTGCCTGCAACCCATAGCTTCTGTGCTCTCGGCCGCCTGCTGGGAGATTCCAACTTCTGGATTCCTCACCTTTCTTATTCTTTGGGCCCTCTGTTTTTAGGCTACTTCTGCCTGCCTCACTCCCATTCCCTTTGTGATATGTGTCCTCTGATTTGAGGCCACATGTGCTGGGTTCCGCACCTTTCGATGATGTGGCCCCACTGGAGGGAAGACAGTCCTGTCTGGTTCCCATCCCCTTGCTGATGTGGGCCCTCAGGTGAGAGTCTGATCGTGGCTGGGTTCCTCACCCTTCTGTGAGGTGGGCCCTCTGCTGTGAGGTCAATCATGCCTGTCTGGCACACGTCACCTTGGCGACGTGGGCCCTCTGGTGGCAGTTGGAGTGTGCTGGGATCCTCCTCCCCTCGGTGATGAGGGCCCTCTTGCGTTAGGCCATAACTGCTGGACTCCCCACATTTTCTGATGTGCGCCAAGTGCGTGAGGACACTCTTGCCAGGTTCCCATCCCCAAGGGGATATGGGCCTTCTGCTCTGAGGTCAAAACGGCTGGCTTGCTCTCAGTACCATGATGTGGGCCCTCTGCTGTGAGTTCACTCCGGCAAGGATCCCTTATCTTCGGTGCTCTGAGCCGCCTGCTGGGAGGTTCCAACTGCTGGATTCTTCAACTTTTTTATTCCTTGTGCCCTCTGTTGTGAGGCTCCTCCTGCCTGCCTCACTGCCAGCCCCTTAGTGATGACTGTCCTATGGCTTGAGGCCACATGTGCTGCGTTCCTCACCTTTCGATGATGTGGCCCCACTCGTGTGAGGACACTCCTGCCTGGTTCCCATCCCCTTGCTGAGGTGGGCCCTCTGGCGAGAGTCTGATCCTGGCTGGGTTCCTCAACATTCTGTGAGGTAGGCCCTCTGCTGTGAGGTCACTCCTGCCTGGCTGGCACACATCACCTTGGAGACGTGAGCCCTCTGGTGGCAGTTGGAGCGTGCAGGGTGCCTCCTCCTCTCGGTGATGACGGCCCTCTGGCATCAGGCCCTAAATGGTGGGCTCCCCACATTTTCTGAGGTGTGCCCAGTGGTGCGAGACACTCCAGCCAGGTTCCCATTCCCATGGGGATGCGGGCCTTCTGCGCTGAGTCCCAACGCCTGGGTTGTTCACAGTTTTATGATGTGGGCCCTCTGCTGTGAGTTCACTGCGGCCTGGATCCCATAGCCTCGGTGTTCTGAGCCGCCTGCTGGAAGGTCTAAATGCTGGAATCCTCACGTTTTTTATATTATGTGCCCTGTGTTGTGAGGCTACTCCTGCCTGCCTCACTCCAAGGCCCTTGGTGATGTGGGTCCTCTGGTTTGACGACACATGTGCTGGGTTCCTCACCTTAAGATGATGAGGCCCCACTGGTGTGAGGATAATCCTGACTGGTTCCCATCCCGTTTGTGATGTGGGCCCTCTGGTGAGAGTCTGATCCTGGCTGGGCTCCTCACCCATCTGTGAGGTGGGCCCTCTACTATCAGGTAACTCTTGCCTGGCTTGCTCACCTCGCCTTGTTGACATGAGCCCTCTGGTGGCACTTGGACCCTGCTGGGAGCCTCCTCACCTCTGTGATGAGGGCCCTCTGACGTCAGGCCCTAACTGCTGGGCTCCCCAACTTTTCTTAGTGAGCCCAGTGATGCTCGGGCACTCCTCTTAGGTTCCCATCTCCATGGGGATGTGGGCCTTCTGCTCTGAGGTCCCAACGGCTGGGTTGTTCACAGTTTCATGATGTGGGCTCTCTGCTGTTAGTTCACTCTGGCCTGGATGCCATAGCCTCTGTGCTCTGGGCCGCCTGCTGGGAGGTTCCAACTGCTCGATTCCTCAACTTTTGTATTCTATGGGTCCTGTGTTGTGATGCTCCTCCTGCCTGCCTCACTCGCAACCCCTTCGTGATGTGGGTCCTCTGGTTTGCGGCCACATGTGCGGGGTTCCGCAACTTTCAATGATGTGGCCCCACTGGTGTGAGGACACCCCTGCCTGGTTCCCATCCCCTTGGTGATGTGGGCCTTCTGGTGACAGTCTTATCCTGGCTGAGTTCGTCACTCTTCTGTGAGGTGGGCCCTCTTCAGTGAGGTCAATCCTGCCTGACTTGCACACATCACCTTGGTGACGTGGGCCCTCTGTTGGCACATGGAACCTGCTGGGAGCCTCCTGCCCTCGGTGTTGACGGCCCTCTAGCATCAGACCCTAACTGCTGGGCTCCCCACGTTTTCTGATGTGAGCCCAGTGACACCAGGACACTCCTGTCAGGTTCCTATCCCCATGGGGATGTGGGCTTTCTGCTCTGAGGTCCCACGCCTGGGTTGCTCACAGTTTCATGATGTGGGCTCTCTGGTGTTAGTTCACTCCTGCCTGCATCCCATAGCTTCTGTGCTCTCGGCCGCCTGCTGGGAGGTTCCAAATGCTGGATTCCTCACCTTTTTTATTCTTTGGGCCCTCTGTTTTTAGGCTACTCCTACCTGCCTCACTCCCATCCCCTTTGTGATGTATGTCCTCTGATATGAGGCCGCATGTGCCGGGTTCCTCACCTTTCGATGATGTGGCCCCACTGGTGGGAGGACAGTCCTGACTGGTTCCCATCCCCTTGGTGTTATGGGCCCTCTGGCGAGAGTCTCATCCTGCCTCGGTTCCTCACCCTTCTGTGAGATAGGCCCTCTGCTGTGAGGTCACTACTGCCTGGCTGGCGCATGCCACCTTGTAGACGTGGGCCCTCTGTTGGCAGTTGGAACCTGCTGGGAGTCTCCTCCCCTCAGTTATGAGGGCCCCCTGGCGTCAGGCCCTAACTGCTGGGCTCCTAACATTTTCTGATATGTGCTAAGTGGTGCGAGGCCACTCCTGCCAGGTTCCCATCCCAATGGGGATGTGGGCCTTCTGTTCTGAGGTCACAACGGCTGGGCTGCTCACAGGTTCATGATGTGGGCCCTCTGCTGTGAGTTCACTGCGGCCTGGATCCCATAGCCTCGGTGCTCTGGACCGCTTGCTGGGAGGTTCCAACTGCTGGATTCCTCAACTTTTATATTCTATGGACCCTGTGTTGTGAGTCCGGTCCTGCCAGCCTCATTCCGTACCCCTTGGTGATGTGGTTCCTCTGGTTTGAGGCTACATGTGCTGGGATCCTCACCTTTCGATGATGTTGTCCCACTGGTGTGGGGACACTCCTGCCTGGTTCCCATCCCCTTGGTGATGTGGGCCCTCTGCTGAGAGTCTGATCCTGGCTGTGTTCCTCACCCTTCTGTGAGGTGGGCCCTCTGCTGTGAGGTCACTCCTGCCGGGCTGGCACACATCGCCTTGGCGACGTTGGCCCTCTGGTGGCAGCTGGAGCCTGCTGGGAGCCTCCTCCCCTCGGTGATGAGTGCCCTCTAGCGTCAGGCCCTAACTTCTGAGCACCCCACGTTTTCTGATGTGAGCCCAGTGATGCCAGGCCACTCCTGTCATGTTCCCATCACCATGGGGATGTGGGCCTTCTGCTCTGAGGTCCCAATGTCTGGGTTGCTCACAGTTTCATGATGTGGGCTGTCTGGTGTTAGTTCACTCTGGCCTGGATCCCCTAGCCTCTGTGCTCTGGGCCGCTTGCTGAGAGGTTCCAACTGCTGGATTCCTCACCTTTCTTATTTTTGGGCCCTCTGTTGTGAGGCTCCTCCTGCCTGCCTCACCCCCAGCCCCTTGGTGATGGGTGTCCTATGGTTTGAAGCCACATGTTCTGGGTTCCTCACCTTTAGATGATGTGGCCCTACTCATGTGAGGACACTCCTGCCTGGTTCCAATCCATTTGGTGATGTGGGCCCTCTGGTGCGAGTCTGATCCTGACTGGGTTCGTCACACTTCTCTGAGGTGGGCCCTCTGCTGTGAGGTCATTCGTGCCTGCTTGGCACACATCGCCTTGGCGACATCAGCCCTCTGGTGGCAGTTGGAGCATGCTGGGAGCCTCCTTCCCTTGGTGATGAGGGTCCTCTGGCGTCAGGCTCTAACTGCTGGTCTCCCAAAATTTTCTGATACGTTCTCAGTGGTGCGAGGACACTCCTACCAGATTTCCATCCCCATGGGGATGTGGGCCTCCTGCTCTGAGGTCCCAATGGCTGGGTTGCTCAGTTTCATGACATGGGCCCTCTTCTGTGAGTTCACTGTGGCCTGGATCCCATAGCCTCGGTGCTCTGGGCTGCCTGCTGGGAGGTTCCAACTGCTGGATTCCTCACTTTTTTATTCTATGGGCCCAGTGTTGTGAGGCTACTCCTGCCTGCCTCACTCCGAGGCCCTTGGTGATGTGGGTCCTCTGGTTTGAGGACACATGTGCTGAATACCTCACCTTTCGATGATGTGGCCCCACTGGTGTGAAGACACTCCTGCCTGGTTCCCAACCCCTTGGTGATGTGGTCCCTCTGGTGAGAGTCTGATGTTGGCTGGGTTTCTCACCCTTCTGTGAGGTGGGACCTCTGCTGTGAGGTAACTCCTGCCTGGCTGGCTCACGTTGCCTTGGCAACGTGAGCCCTCAGGTAGCAGTTGGAGCCTGCTGGGAATATCCTCCCCTCGGTTATGAGAGCTCTGGATAAAACACATATGCCCGTTTCTGCCAAGTGCATTATTTTCCAAGTTCTGTCTTTTTTCCTATGCTTTAAGAGCGACTCCCGTGTACCTTCTGAAATCGGTTTCCAGCAATTCTGCCCCGCATTCAAGTCCTCTTCGCAGCCTTATTTCAATACATTTTTGGACGATAGCTGTCATTTATAACTCTGCAGGTTTGTGAATGACAGTGCCCCTGAGCTCCTTTATCAACTCGCTTTCTTGTGAGCTGGCCGCAACACCGCAGGATTGCTTCAGGCCCTAGTGTGGTTCCCGCATGGCACGCTGAGCCTTTGGTTAATTCCTCTTCCTGGTGGGAAATGAGAGTTAAATTTGCCCGTCCAGAAACCTCCAGCTAGTCTCTCATTGGTTCTCCCTATTCCTGTTCATCTTCCGCAGAAATGGCAAACTGGGCCAAACAGGATTTTAAAGGCACTGACTGTCCAAGTGGGGAGAGTGTTAGTAAAGCGTCTGGAATGTTGTACCCGAGTACCAGGGGATGAAAACTGAGACACATTTGAACACGTTTCCCTATCACACGGTGGATCATACTCTGGGATCCATATGCATGTTTTAGCTGAAGGAAGAATCCCTTAAACCTGGAGAGTTGAGACCCATGGAATGGGTACCATGCAATATGACTTCAAAGGGTCTGCATTTGCTCACCAAACCTCACCAGTCCTATCACTGCTGCGTTTATGCCGCTGTACACACGCTTGATTCTCTTTCGGAGATGTATAAATCCATCGGTTTTAAGATTCTTACTAGTCAGGTATATTCTTAGGCGTTTAATATGAGGTGTTGAGTCCATTTCGTTTAGCAAGGAGTAGCTCTTGTCTGTTACATATTTGGCTTATGGAACGGTATCTGTGCTCATTTCAATCTCTGGTTTTATGCAGCGCCCCAACTCACCTTTCCCCTTAAGCAAGCATAAGTTGGTTTTCTACATTTGAGACCCTGTTCTGTTTTGTAATTCAGTTCCTGTGTAGCCAAGTTTACATTCCGTGTATTAGTGATATATTATGATGTTTCTTTTTCTGTGTGACTTCTTTGACTTAGAATCATCGTACCTGAATCCACTCATTATGCTACTACGGGCCTGATGATATAGATTTCATTGTTGAGTGATATTGCTTTGTACGTAAGTAGCACAAATCCTTAATCCATTTTTCGCTTTCTGCGATATTGAACTTGTACCGTAAACGAGTTTCTTGTAAACAGAGCCGTCCCAAACTTTGGGGTGGCTGTGTATTTTTGATTTTAATTTCCCTAAGCTATAGGACCAAAAGTGGAAGTGCCCTAGGCTCTGTTGCTTTGTTTCTTAGATGTTTCAGAAAAAACCATACACTTCTCCAGATTGGCTGTTGGCAATTTACATCCCGCCCATCAGCATAACAAGGCTCCCAGTTCTCCATGGCCTGTCCTGTCTTTCCGGATTTTACACTTTTTTCAGATGCCCCTTTTGACTGGGGGGAAGTGAGACTTCATTGTAGTGCAGATTTCCTTTGCCAGGTTGCTTGGTTGGCCAAAAAGGGCGTATGCGTTTTTTCCTGAATATATTCGGGAAAAAACACATACGCCCTTTTTGGCCAAGTGCATCATTGTGGACGTTCTGCCTCTTTTCGTATGCTTTAAATGCAATTCCAGTCTACCTCCTGAAATCAGTTTCCTGCAATTCTGCCCCGCTTTCAAGTCCTCTTGGCAGCCTTACTTCAATATATGTTTTTGGACGATAGCTGTCATTTATAACTCTGCAGGTTTGTGAATTACAGTGCCCCTGAGCTCCTTTCTTCAACTCGCTTTCTTGTGAGCTGGCCGCAACATCGCAGGATTGCTTCAGGCCCTAGAGTGGTTCCGGCATGGTACGCTGAGCCTTTGGTTAATTCGTCTTCCTGATGGGAAATGAGAGTTAAATTTGCCCGTCCAGACACCTCCAGCTAGTCTCTCATTGGTTCTCCCTATTCCTGTTCATTTTCCGCAGAAATTGCCAACTGGGCCAAACAGGAGTTTAAAGGCACTGACTCTCCAAGTGGGTAGAGTGTTAGTAAAGCGTCTGGAATGTTGCACCCGAGTACCAGGGGACGAAAACTGAGACACATTTGAACACGTTTCCCGATCACACGGTGGATCATACTCTGGGTTCCACATGCATGTTTTAGGTGAAGGAAGAATCCCTTAAACCTGGAGAGTTGAGACCCATGGAATGGGTACCATGCAATATGACTTCAAAGGGTCTGCATTTGCTCACCGAACCTCACCAATCCTATCACTGCTGCATTTATGCCGCTGTACACATGCTTGATTCTCTTTCAGAGACATATAAATCCATAGGTTTTAAGATTCTTACTAGTCACGTATATTCTTAGGCGTTTAATATGGGGTGTTGAGTCCACCTCGTTGAGCAAGGAGTAGCTCTTGTCTGTTACATGTTTGGCTTATGGAATGGTATCTGTGCTAATTTCAATCTCTGGTTTTATGCAGCACCCCAACTCACCTTTCCCCTTAAGCAAGCATAAGTTGGTTTTCTACATTTGAGACCCTGTTCTGTTTTGTAATTCAGTTCCTGTGTAGCCATGTTTACATTCCGTGTAGTCGTGATATCTTATGATGTTTCTTTTTCTGTGTGACTTATTTCACTTAGAATCATCGTACCTGAATCCACTCATTATGCTGCTACGGGCCTGATGACATAGATTTCATTGCTGAGTGATATTGCATTGTACGTAAGTACCACACCTTCTTTATCCATTTTTCACTTTCTGTGATATTGACCTTGTACCATAAAGGAGGTTCTTGTAAACAGAGCCGTCCCAAACTTTGGGGTGGCTGTGCATTTTTGATTTTAATTTCCCTAAGCTATAGGAACATAAGTGGAAGTGCCCTAGGCTCTGTTGCTTTGTTTTTTAGATATTTCAGGAAACACCATACACTTTTCCAGAGTGGCTGTTGGCAATTTACATCCCTCCCATCAGCATAAAAAGGCTCCCAGTTCTCCATGGCCCTGCATGCCTTTCTGGATTGTACACTTTTTTCAGATGGCCCTTTTGACTGGGGGGAAGTGAGACTTCATTGTAGTGCAGATTTCCTTTGCATGCTTGCTTCCTTGGCCAAAAAGGGCGTATGTGTTTTTTCCTGAATATATTCAGGAAAAAACGCATACGCCCTTTTTGGCCAAGTGCATCATTGTGGACGTTCTGCCTCTTTTCCTATGCTTGAAGTGCAATTCCAGTCTACCTTCTGAAATCGGTTTCCTGCAATTCTGCCCCGCTTTCAAGTCCTCTTGGCAGCCTTACTTCAATATATTTTTGGACGATAGCTGTCATTTATAACTCTGCAGGTTTGTGAATTACAGTGCCCCTGAGCTCCTTTCTTCAACGCGCTTTCTTGTGAGCTGGCCACAACACCACAGGATTGCTTCAGTCCCTAGTGTGGTTCCGGCATGGCACGCTGAGCCCTCGGTTAATTCCTCTTCCTGGTGGGAAATGAGAGTTAAATTTGCCCGTCCAGACAACTCCAGCTAGTCTCTCATTTGTTCTCCCTATTGCTGTTCATCTTCCGCAGAAATTGCAAACAGGGCCAAAAAGGAAGTTAAAGGCAATG
Organism: Orcinus orca; assembly: GCF_937001465.1. Taxonomy (NCBI): domain Eukaryota; kingdom Metazoa; phylum Chordata; class Mammalia; order Artiodactyla; family Delphinidae; genus Orcinus; species Orcinus orca. Next base: position 69,371,841 of record NC_064559.1, read on the forward strand.
ACTCTCCAAGTGGAGAGAGTGTGAGTAAAGCGTCTGGTATGTTGAACCCGAGTACCAGGGGACGAAAACTGAGACACATTTGAAGACGTTTCCTGATCACATGGTGGATCATACTCTGGGTTCCACATGCATGTTTTAGCTGAAGGAAGAATCCCTTAAACCTGGAGAATTGAGACCCATGGAATGGGTACCATGCAATATGATTTCAAAAGTTCTGCATTCACTCACCGAACCTCACCAATCCTATCACTGCTGCGTTTCTGCCACTGTACACACGCTTGCTTCTCTTTCGGAGACATATAAATCCATAGGTTTTAAGATTCTTACTAATCATGTATATTCTTAGGCGTTTAATATGTGGTGTTGTGTCCCCTTCATTGAGCAAGGAGCAGCTCTTGTCTATTATATATTTGGCTTATGGAACGGTATCTGTGCTAATTTCAATCTCTGGTTTTATGCAGCACCTCAACTCACCTTTCCCCTTAAGCAAGCAGAAGTTGGTTTTCTACATTTGAGACCCTGTTCTGTTTTGTAATTCAGTTCCTGTGTAGCCAATTTTACATTCCGTGTATTAGTGATATCTTATGATGTTTCTTTTTCTGTGTGACTTATTTCACTTAGAATCATCATACCTGAATCCACTCATTATGCTGTTATGGGCCTGACGACATAGATTTCATTGCTGAGTGATATTGCATTGTACGTAAGTACCACAACTACTTTATCCATTTTTCGCTTTCTGTGATATTGAACTTGTACCGTAAACGAGGTTCTTGTAAACAGATCCGACCCAAACTTTGGGGTGGCTGTGTCTTTTTGATTTTAATTTCCCTAAGCTATAGGACCATAAGTGGAAGTGCCCTAGGCTCTGTTGCTTTGTTATTTAGATGTTTCAGGAAACACCATACACTTCTCCAGAGTGGCTGTTGGCAATTTACATCCCGCCCATCAGCATAACAAGGCTCCCAGTTCTCCATGGCCTGTCCTGACTTTCTGGATTTTACACTTTTTTCAGATGGCCCTTTAGACCGGGGGGCAGGGAGACATCATTGTAGTGCAGATTTCCTTTGCAAGCTTGCTTGGTTTTACAAAGAAGGGCGTATGCATTTCTCCTGAATATATTCAGGAAAAAACGCATACGCCCTTTTTGGCCAAGTGCATCATTGTGGACGTTGTGCCTCTTTTCCTATGCTTTACATGCAGTTCAACTCTACCTCCTGAAATCGGTTTCCTGCAATTCTGCCCCGCTTTCAAGTCCTCTTGGCAGCGTTACTTCAATATATTTTTGGACGATAGCTGTCATTTATAACTCTGCAGGTTTGTGAATGACAGTGCCCCTGAACTCCTATCTTCAACTCACTTTCTTGTGAGCTGGCCGCAACACCGCAGGATTGCTTCAGGCCCTAGTGTGGTTCCGGCATGGCATGCTGAGCCTTTGGTTAATTCCTCTTCCTGGTGGGAAATGAGAGTTAAATTTGCCCGTCCAGACACCTCCAGCTAGTCTCTCATGGGTTCTCCCTATTCCTGTTCATTTTCCGCAGAATTTGCAAACTGGGCCAAACAGCAGGTTAAAGGCACTGACTCTCCAAGTGGGGAGAGTGTTAGTAAAGCGTCTGGAATGTTGCACCCGAGTACCAGGGGACGAAAACTGAGACACATTTGAACACGTTTCCCGATCACATGGTGGATCATACTCTGGGTTCCACATGCATGTTTTAGCTGAAAGAAGAATCTCTTAAACCTGGAGAGTTGAGACCCATGATATGGGTGGCATGCAATATGACTTCAAAGGGTCTGCATTTGCTCACCGAACCTCACCAATCCTATCACTGCTGCGTTTATGCCACTGTACACACGCTTGATTCTCTTTTGGAGACATATCAATCCATAGATTTTAAGATTCTTACTAGTCAGTTATATTCTTAGGCGTTTAATATGGCGTGTTGAGTCCACTTCGTTGAGCAAGGAGTAGCTCTTGTCTATTACATATTTGGCTTATGAAACGGTATCTGTGCTCATTTCAATCTCTGGTTTTATGCAGCACCCCAACTCACCTTTCCCCTTAAGCAAGCATAAGTTGGTTTTCTACATTTGAGACCCTGTTCTGTTTTGTAATTCAGTTCCTGTGTAGCGAAGTTCACATTGCGTGTAGTAGTGATATCTTATGATGTTTCTTTTTCTTTGTGACTTATTTCACTTAGAATCATCCTACCTGAATCCACTCATTATGCTGCTACGGGCCTGATGACATAGATTTCATTGCTGAGTGATATTGCATTGTACGTAAGTACCACAACTTCTTTATCCATTTTTCGCTTTCTGTGATATTGAAATTATACCGTAAACGAGGTTCTTGTAAACAGAGCTGTCCCAAACTTTGGAGTGGCTGTGTCTTTTTGATTTTAATTTCCCTAAGCTATAGGACCATAAGTGGAAGTGCCCTAGGCTCTGTTGCTTTTGTTTGGAATGTTTCACGAAACACCATGCACTTCTCCAGAGTGGCTGTTGGCAATTTACATCCCGCCCATCAGCATAACAAGGCTCCCAGTTTTCCATGGCCTGTCCTGCCTTTCTGGATTTTACAGTTTTTTCAGATGGCCCTTTTGACTGGGGGGCAGTGAGCCTTCATTGTAGTGCAGATTTCCTTTGCAAGCTTGCTTGGTTGGCCAAAAAGGGCATATGAGTTTTTTCCTGATTCAGGAAAAAACGTATACGCCCTTTTTGGCCAAGTGCATCATTGTGGACGTTCTGCCTCTTTTTCTATGCTTTACATGCAATTCCATTCTACCTCCTGAAGTCGGTTTCCTGCAATTCTGCCCCGCTTTCAAGTCTTCTTGGCAGCCTTACTTCAATATATTTTTGGACGATAGCTGTCATTTATAACTCTGTAGGTTTGTGAATGACAGTGCCCCTGAGCTCCTTTCTTCAACTCGCTTTCTTGTGAGCTGGCCACATAACTGCAGGATTGCTTCAGGCCCTAGTGTGTTTCCGGTATGGCATGCTGAGCCTTTGGTTAATTCCTCTACCTCGTGGGAAATGAGAGTTAAATTTGCCCGTCCAGACACCTGCAGCTACTCGCTCATGGGTTCTCCCTATTCCTGTTCATTTTCCGCAGAATTTGCAAACTGGGCCAAACAGGAGGTTAAAGGCACTGACTCTCCAAGTGAGGAGAGTGTTAGTAAAGCCTCTGGAATGTTGCACCCGAGTACCAGGGGACGAAAACTGAGACACATTTGAACACATTTCCCGATCACACGGTGGATCATACTCTGGCTTCCACATGCATGTTTTAGCTGAAGGAAGAATCCCTTAAACCTGGAGAGTTGAGACCCATGGAATGGGTACCATGCAATATGACTTCAAAGCGTCTGTATTTGCTCACCGAACCTCACCAATCCTATCACTGCTGCATTTATGCCGCTGTCCATGCGCTTGCTTCTCTTTCGGAGACATATAAATCCATAGGTTTTAAGATTCTTACTAATCAGGTATATTCTTAGGCGTTTAATATGGGGTGTTGAGTCCACTTCGTTGAGCAAGGAGTAGCTCTTGTCTATTACATATTTGGCTTATGGAACGGTATCTGTGCTAATTTCAATCTCTGGTTTTATGCAGCACCCCAACTCACCTTTCCCCTTAAGCAACCATAAGTTGGTTTTCTACATTTGAGTCCCTGTTCTGTTTTGTAATTCAGTTCCTGTGTAGCCAAGTTTACATTCCGTGTAGTATTGATATCTTGTGATGTTTCTTTTTCTGTGTGACTTATTTCACTTAGAATCATCGTACCTGAATCCACTCATTATGCTGCTATGGGCCTGATGACATAGATTTCATTGCTGAGTGATATTGCATTGTACGTAAGTACCACAACTTCTTTATCCATTTTTCGCTTTCTGTGATATTGAACTTGTACCGTACAGGAGGTTCTTGTAAACAGAGCCGGCCCAAACTTTGGGGTGGCTGTGTCTTTTTGATTTTAATTTCCCTAAGCTATAGGATCATAAGTGGAAGTGCCCTAGGCTCTGTTGCTTTGTTTTTTAGATGTTTCAGGAAACACCATTCACTTCTCCATAGTGGCTGTTGGCAATTTACATTCCGCCCATCAGCATAACAAGGCTCCCAGTTCTCCATGGCCTGTCCTGCCTTTCTGGATTTTACACTTTTCTCAGATGGCCCTTTTGACCAGGGGGAAGTGAGACTTCATTGTAGTGCAGATTTACTTTGCAAGCTTGCTTGGTTGGCCAAAAAGTGCGTATGCATTTTTTCCTGAATATATTCAGGAAAAAACGCCTACGCCCTTTTTGGCCAAGTGCATCATTGTGGACGTTCTGCCTCATTTCGTATGCTTTACATGCAATTCCAGTCTACCTCCTGAAATCGGTATCCTGCAATTCTGCCCCGCTTTCAAGTCCTCTTGGCAGCCTTACTTCAAAATATTTTTGGACGATAGCTGTCATTTATAACTCTGCAGGTTTGTGAATGACAGTGCCCCTGAGCTCCTTTCTTCAACTCGCTTTCTTGTGTGCTGGCAGGAACACTGCAGGATTGCTTCAGGCCCTAGTGTTGTTCCGGCATGGCGCACTGAGCCTTTGGTTAATTCCTCTTCCTGGTGGGAAATGAGAGTTAAATTTGCCCGTCCAGACACCTCCAGCTAGTCTCTCATTGGTTCTCCCTATTCCTGTTCATCTTACGCAGAAATTGCAAACTGGGCCAAACAGGAGGTTAAAGGCACTGACTCTCCAAGTGGGGAGAGTGTTAGTAAAGCGTCTGGAATGTTGCACCCGAGTACCAGAGGACGAAAACTGAGACACATTTGAACACATTTCCCGATCACACGGTGGATCATACTCTGCGTTCCACATGCATGTTTTTGCTGAAGGAAGAATCCCTTAAACCTGGAGAGTTGAGACCCATGGAATGGGTACCATGCAATATGACTTCAAAGGGCCTGCATTAGGGCTTCCCTGGTGGCGCAGTGGTTGAGAACCCGCCTGCTGATGCAGGGGACACGTGTTCGTGCCCCGGTCCGGGAAGATCCCACGGGCCACGGAGCGGCTGGGCCCATGAGCCGTGGACGCTGAGCCTGCGCGTCCGGAGCCTGTGCTCCGCAATGGGAGAGGCCACAACAGTGGGAGGCCTGCGTACCGCAAAAAAAAAAAAAAAAAAAAAAAAAAAAAAAAAAGGGCCTGCATTTGCTCACCAAACCTCACCAATCCTATCACTGCTGCGTTTATGCCGCTGTACACATGCTTGATTCTCTTTCGGAGATATATAAATCCATAGGTTGTAAGATTCTTACTAGTCAGGTATATTCTTAGGCGTTTAATATGGGGTGTTGTGTCCACTTCGTTGAGCAAGGAGTAGCTCTTGACTCTTACATATTTGGCTTATGGAGCGGTATCTGTGCTAATTTCAATCTCTGGTTTTATGCAGCACCCTAACTCACCTTTCCCCTTAAGCAAGCATAAGTTGGTTTTCTACATTTCAAACCCTGTTCTGTTTTTTAATTCAGTTCCTGTGTAGCCAAGTTTACATTCCGTGTATTAGTGATATCTTATGATGTTTCTTTTCCTCTGTTCCTTATTTCACTTAGAATCATCATACCTGAATCCACTCATTATTCTGCTACGGGCCTGATGACATACATTTCATTGCTGAGTTATATTGCATTGTACGTAAGTACCATAACTTCTTTATCCATTTTTCGCTTTCTGTGATATTGAACGTGTACTGTAAACGAGGTTCTTGTAAACAGAGCCGTCCCAAACTTTGGGGTGGCTGTGTCTTTTTGATTTTAATTTGCCTAAGCTATAGGACCATAAGTGGAAGTGCCCTAGGCTCTCTTGCTTTGTTTCTTATATGTTTCAGGAAACACCATACACTTCTCCAGAGTGGCTGTTGGCAATTTACATCCCGCCCATCAGCATAACAAGGTTCCCAGTTCTCCATGGCCTGTCCTGCCTTTCTGGATTTTACACTTTTTTCAGTTGGCCCTTTTGACCGGGGGAAGTGAGACTTCATTGTAGTGCAGATTTCCTTTGCAAGCTTGCTTGGTTGACCAAAAAGGGCGTATGCGTTTTTTCTTGAATATATTCAGGAAAAAACGCATACGTCCTTTTTGGCCAAGTGCATCATTGTGGTCGTTCTGCCTCTTTTCCTATGTTTTACGTGCAATTCCTGTCTACCTCCTGAAATCGGTTTCCTGCAATTCTGCCCCGCTTTCAAGTCCTCTTGGCAGCCTTACTTCAATATATTTTTGGACGATAGCTGTCATTTATAACTCTGCAGGTTTGTGAATGACAGTGCCCCTGAGCTCCTTTCTTCAACTCGCTTTCTTGTGAGCTGGCCGCAACACCGCAGGATTGCTTCAGGCCCTAGTGCGGTTCCGGCATGGCACGCTGAGCCTTTGGTTAATTCCTCTTCCTGGTGGGAAATGAGAGTTAAATTTGCCCGTCCAGACACCTCCAGCTAGTCTCTCATTGGTTCTCCCTATTCCTGTTCATTTTCCGCAGAAATTGCAAACTGGGCCAAACAGGAGTTTAAAGGCACTGACTCTCCAAGTGGGGAGAGTGTTAGTGAAGCCTCTGGAATGTTGCACCCGAGTACCAGGGGACGAAAACTGAGACACATTTGAACACGTTTCCCGATCACATGGTGGATCATACTCTGGGTTCCACATGCATCTTTTAGCTGAAGGAAGAATCCCTTAAACCTGGAGAGTTGAGACCCATGGAATGGGTACCATGCAATATGACTTCAAAGGGTCTGCATTTGCTCACCGAACCTCACCAATCCTATCACTGCTGCGTTTATGCCGCTGTACACACTCTTGATTCTCTTTCGGAGACATATAAATCCATAGGTTGTAAGATTCTTACTAGTCAGGTATATTCTTAGGCGTTTAATATGGGGTGTTGAGTCCACTTCGTTGATCAAGGAGTAGCTCTTGTCTATTACATATTTGGCTTATGGAACAGTATCTGTGCTAATTTCAATCTCTGGTTTTATGCAGCACCCCAACTCACCTTTCCCCTTAAGCAAGCATAAGTTGGTTTTCTACATTTGAGACCCTGTTCTGTTTTGTAATTCAGTTCCTGTGTAGCCAAGTTTACATTCCGTGTAGTAGTGATATCTTGTGATGTTTCTTTTTCTGTGTGACTTATTTCACTTAGAATCATCGTACCTGAATCCACTCATTATGCTACTATGGGCCTCATGACAGATATCATTGCTGAGTGATATTGCATTGTAGGTAAGTACCACATCTTCTTTATCCATTTTTCGCTTTCTGTGATATTGAACTTGTACCATACACGAGGTTCTTGTAAACAGAGCCGGCACAAATTTTGGGGTGGCTGTGTCCTTTTGATTTTAATTGCCCTAAGCTATAGGACCATAAGTGGAAGTGCCCTAGGCTCTGTTGCTTTGTTTTTTAGATGTTTCAGGAAACACCATTCACTTCTCCAGAGTGGCTGTTGGCAATTTACATCCCGCCCATCAGCATAACAAGGCTCCCAGTTCTCCATGGCCTGTCCTGCCTTTCTGGATTTTACACTTTTTTCAGATGGCCCTTTTGACCAGGGGGAAGTGAGACTTCATTATAGTGCAGATTTCCTTTGCAAGCTTGCTTGGTTGGCCAAAAAGTGTGTATGCGTTTTTTCCTGAATATATTCAGGAAAAGACGCATACGCCCTTTTTGGCCAAGTGCATCATTGTGGACGTTCTGCCTCTTTTCGTATGCTTTACATGCAATTCCAGTCTACCTCCTGAAATCGGTTTCCTGCAATTCTGCCCCGCTTTCAAGTCCTCTTGGCAGCCTTACTTCAATATATTTTTGGACGATAGCTGTCATTTATAACTCTGCAGGTTTGTGAATTACAGTGCCCCTGAGCTCCTTTCTTCAACTCACTTTCTTGTGAGCTGGCCGGAACACTGCAGGATTGCTTCAGGCCCTAGTGTGGTTCCAGCATGGCACACTGAGCCTTTGGTTAATTCCTCTTCCTGGTGGGAAATGAGAGTTAAATTGGCCCGTCCAGACACCTCCAGCTAGTCTCTCATTGGTTCTCCCTATTCCTGTTCATCTTATGCAGAAATTGCAAACTGGGCCAAACAGGAGGTTAAAGGCACTGACTCTCCAAGTGGGGAGAGTGTTAGTAAAACATCTGGAATGTTGCACCCGAGTACCAGAGGACGAAAACTGAGACACATTTGAACACATTTCCCGATCACACGGTGGATCATACTCTGGGTTCCACATGCATGTTTTAGCTGAAGGAAGAATCCCTTAAACCTGGAGAGTTGAGACCCATGGAATGGGTACCATGCAATATGACTTCAAAGGGTCTGCATTTGCTCACCGAACCTCACCAATCCTATCACTGCTGCGTTTATGCCGCTGTACACACGCTTGATTCTCTTTCGGAGACATATAAATCCATAGGTTGTAAGATTCTTACTAGTCAGGTATATTCTTAGGTGTTTAATATGGGGTGTTGTGTCCACTTCGTTGAGCAAGGAGTAGCTCTTGTCTATTACATATTTGGCTTATGGAGCGGTATCTGTGCTAATTTCAATCTCTGGTTTTATGCAGCACCCCAACTCACCTTTCCCCTTAAGCAAGCATAAGTTGGTTTTCTACATTTAAGACCCTGTTCTGTTTTGTAATTCAGTTCCTGTGTAGCCAAGTTTACATTCCGTGTATTAGTGATATCTAATGATGTTTCTTTTTCTCTGTGACTTATTTCACTTATAATCATCGTACCTGAATCCACTCATTATGCTACTACGGGCCTGATGATATAGATTTCATTGCTGAGTGATATTGCATTGTACGTTTAGTACCACAACCTCTTTATCCATTTTTCGCTTTCTGCTATATTGAACTTGTAACGTAAACGAGGTTTTTGTAAACAGAGCCGTCCCAAAATTTGGGGTGGCTGTGTCTTTTTGATTTTAATTTCCCTAAGCTATAGGACCATAAGTGGAAGTGCCCTAGGCTCTCTTGCTTTGTTTCTTAGATGTTTCAGGAAACACCATACACTTCTCCAGAGTGGCTGTTGGCAATTTACATCCCGCCCATCAGCATAACAAGGTTCCCAGTTCTCCATGGCCTGTCCTGCCTTTCTGGATTTTACACTTTTTTCAGATGGCCCTTTTGACCGGGGGAAGTGAGACTTCATTGTAGTGCAGATTTCCTTTGCAAGCTTGCTTGGTTGGCCAAAAAGGGCGTATGCGTTTTTTCTTGAATATATTCAGGAAAAAACGCATACGTCCTTTTTGGCCAAGTGCATCATTGTGGACGTTCTGCCTCTTTTCCTATGTTTTACATGCAATTCCTGTCTACCTCCTGAAATCGGTTTCCTGCAATTCTGCCCCGCTTTCAAGTCCTCTTGGCAGCCTTACTTCAATATATTTTTGGACGATAGCTGTCATTTATAACTCTGCAGGTTTGTGAATGACAGTGCCCCTGAGCTCCTTTCTTCAACTCGCTTTCTTGTGAGCTGGCCGCAACACCGCAGGATTGCTTCAGGCCCTAGTGTGGTTCCGGCATGGCACGCTGAGCCTTTGGTTAATTCCTCTTCCTGGTGGGAAATGAGAGTTAAATTTGCCCATCCAGACACCTCCAGGTAGTCTCTCATTGGTTCTCCCTATTCCTGTTCATTTTCCGCAGAAATTGCAAACTGGGCCAAACAGGAGGTTAAAGGCACTGACTCTCCAAGTGGGGAGAGTGTTAGTGAAGCCTCTGGAATGTTGCACCCGAGTACCAGGGGACGAAAACTGAGACACATTTGAACACGTTTCCCGATCACATGGTGGATCATACTCTGGGTTCCACATGCATGTTTTAGCTAAAGGAAGAATCCCTTAAACCTGGAGAGTTGAGACCCATGGAATGGGTACCATGCAATGTGACTTCAAAGGGTCTGCATTTGCTCACCGAACCTCACCAATCCTATCACTGCTGTGTTTATGCCGCTGTACACACGCTTGATTCTCTTTCGGAGACATATAAATCCATAGGTTGTAAGATTCTTACTAGTCAGGTATATTCTTAGGCGTTTAATATGGGGTGTTGAGTCCACTTCGTTGAGCAAGGAGTAGCTCTTGTCTATTACATATTTGGCTTATGGAGCGGTATCTGTGCTAATTTCAATCTCTGGTTGCATGCAGCACCCCAACTCACCTTTCCTCTTAAGCAAGCATAAGTTGGTTTTCTACATTTGAGACCCTATTCTGTTTTGTAATTCAGTTCCTGTGTAGCCAAGTTTACATTCCGTGTAGTAGTGATATCTTATGATGTTTCTTTTTCTGTGTGACTTATTTCACTTAGAATCATCGTACCTGAATCCACTCATTATGCTGCTACGGGCCTGATGACATAGATTTCATTGCTGAGTGATATTGCATTGTACGTAAGTACCACAACTTTTTTATTCATTTTTTGCTCTCTGTGATATTGAACTTGTACCGTAAATGAGGTTCTTGTAAACAGAGCCGTCCAAAACTTTGTGGTGGCTGTGTCTTTTTGATTTTAATTTCCCTAAGCTATAGGACCATAAGTGGAAGTGCCCTATGCTCTGTTGTTTTGTTTTTTAGATATTTCAGGAAACACTATACACTTCTCCAGAGTGGCTGTTGGCAATTTACATCCCGCCCATCAGCATAACAAGGCTCCCAGTTCTCCATGGCCTGTCCTGCCTTTCTGGATTTTACACTTTTTTCAGATGGCCCTTTTGACCGGGGTGAAGTGAGACTTCATTGTAGTGTAGATTTCCTTTGCAAGCTTGCTTGGTTGGCCAAAAAGTGGGTATGCTTTTTTCCCTGAATATATTCAGGAAAAAACACATATGCCCTTTTTGGCCAAGTGCATCTTTGTGGACGTTCTGCCTCTTTTCCTATGCTTTACATGCAATTCCAGTCTACCTCCTGAAATCGGTTTCCTGCAATTCTGCCCCGCTTTCAAGTCCTCTTGGCAGCCTTACTTCAATATATTTTTGGACGATAGCTGTCATTTATAACTCTGCAGTTTTGTGAATGACAGTGCCCCTGAGCTCCTTTCTTCAACTCGCTTTCTGTGAGCTGGCCGCAACACCGCAGGATTGCTTCAGACACTAGTGTGTTTCTGGCATGGCATGCTGAGCCTTTGGTTAATTCCTCTTCCTGGTGGGAAATGAGAGTTAAATTTGCCCGTCCAGACACCTCCAGCTAGTCTCTCATTGGTTCTCGCTATTCCTGTTCATTTTCCGCAGAAATTGCAAACTGGGCCAAACAGGAGGTTAAAGGCACTGACTCTCCAAGTGGGGAGAGTGTTAGTAAAGCGTCTGGAATGTTGCACCCGAGTACCAGGGGACGAAAACTGAGACACATTTGAACACGTTTCCCAATCATATGGTGGATCATACTCTGGGTTCCACATGCATGTTTTAGCTGAAGGAAGAATCCCTTAAACCTGGAGAGTTGAGACCCATGGAATGGGTACTATGCAATATGACTTCAAAGGATCTGCATTTGCTCACCGAACCTCACCAATCCTATCACTGCTGCGTTTATGCCGCTGTACACACGCTTGATTCTCTTTCGGAAACATATAAATCCATAGGTTTTAAGATTATTACTAGTCAGTTATATTCTTAGGCGTTTAATATGGGGTGTTGAGTCCACTTCGTTGAGCAAGGAGTAGCTCTTGTCTATTACATATTTGGCTTATGGAGCGGTATCTGTGCTAATTTCAATCTCTGGTTGCATGCAGCACCCCAACTCACCTTTCCCCTTAAGCAAGCATACGTTGGTTCTCGACATTTGAGACCCTGTTCTGTTTTGTAATTCAGTTCCTGTGTAGCCAAGTTTACATTCCGTGTAGTAGTGATATCTTGTGATGTTTCTTTTCCTGTGTGACTTATTTCACTTAGAATCATTGTAACTGAATCCACTGATTATGCTGCTACGGGCCTGATGACATAGATTTCATTGCTGAGTCATATTGCTTTGTACGTAAGTACCACAACGTCTTTATCCATTTTTCGCTTTCTGCGATATTGAACTTGTAACGTAAATGAGATTCTTGTAAACAGAGCCGTCCCAAACTTTGGGGTGGCTGTGTCTTTTTGATTTTAATTTCCTTAAGCTATAGGACCATAAGTGGAAGTGCCCTAGGCTCTGTTGCTTTTGTTTGGAATGTTTCACGAAACACCATGCACTTCTCCAGAGTGGCTGTTGGCAATTTACATCCCGCCCATCAGCATAACAAGGCTCCCAGTTTTCCATGGCCTGTCCTGCCTTTCTGGATTTTACAGTTTTTTCAGATGGCCCTTTTGACTGGGGGGCAGTGAGCCTTCATTGTAGTGCAGATTTCCTTTGCAAGCTTGCTTGGTTGGCCAAAAAGGGCATATGAGTTTTTTCCTGATTCAGGAAAAAACGTATACGCCCTTTTTGGCCAAGTGCATCATTGTGGACGTTCTGCCTCTTTTCCTATGCTTTACATGCAATTCCATTCTACCTCCTGAAGTCGGTTTCCTGCAATTCTGCCCCGCTTTCAAGTCTTCTTGGCAGCCTTACTTCAATATATTTTTGGACGATAGCTGTCATTTATAACTCTGTAGGTTTGTGAATGACAGTGCCCCTGAGCTCCTTTCTTCAACTCGCTTTCTTGTGAGCTGGCCACATAACTGCAGGATTGCTTCAGGCCCTAGTGTGTTTCCGGTATGGCATGCTGAGCCGTTGGTTAATTCCTCTACCTCGTGGGAAATGAGAGTTAAATTTGCCCGTCCAGACACCTGCAGCTACTCGCTCATCGGTTCTCCCTATTCCTGTTCATTTTCCGCAGAATTTGCAAACTGGGCCAAACAGGAGGTTAAAGGCACTGACTCTCCAAGTGAGGAGAGTGTTAGTAAAGCCTCTGGAATGTTGCACCCGAGTACCAGGGGACGAAAACTGAGACACATTTGAACACATTTCCCGATCACACGGTGGATCATACTCTGGCTTCCACATGCATGTTTTAGCTGAAGGAAGAATCCCTTAAACCTGGAGAGTTGAGACCCATGGAATGGGTACCATGCAATATGACTTCAAAGCGTCTGTATTTGCTCACCGAACCTCACCAATCCTATCACTGCTGCATTTATGCCGCTGTCCATGCGCTTGCTTCTCTTTCGGAGACATATAAATCCATAGGTTTTAAGATTCTTACTAATCAGGTATATTCTTAGGCGTTTAATATGGGGTGTTGAGTCCACTTCGTTGAGCAAGGAGTAGCTCTTGTCTATTACATATTTGGCTTATGGAACGGTATCTGTGCTAATTTCAATCTCTGGTTTTATGCAGCACCCCAACTCACCTTTCCCCTTAAGCAACCATAAGTTGGTTTTCTACATTTGAGTCCCTGTTCTGTTTTGTAATTCAGTTCCTGTGTAGCCAAGTTTACATTCCGTGTAGTATTGATATCTTGTGATGTTTCTTTTTCTGTGTGACTTATTTCACTTAGAATCATCGTACCTGAATCCACTCATTATGCTGCTATGGGCCTGATGACATAGATTTCATTGCTGAGTGATATTGCATTGTACGTAAGTACCACAACTTCTTTATCCATTTTTCGCTTTCTGTGATATTGAACTTGTACCGTACAGGAGGTTCTTGTAAACAGAGCCGGCCCAAACTTTGGGGTGGCTGTGTCTTTTTGATTTTAATTTCCCTAAGCTATAGGATCATAAGTGGAAGTGCCCTAGGCTCTGTTGCTTTGTTTTTTAGATGTTTCAGGAAACACCATTCACTTCTCCATAGTGGCTGTTGGCAATTTACATTCCGCCCATCAGCATAACAAGGCTCCCAGTTCTCCATGGCCTGTCCTGCCTTTCTGGATTTTACACTTTTCTCAGATGGCCCTTTTGACCAGGGGGAAGTGAGACTTCATTGTAGTGCAGATTTACTTTGCAAGCTTGCTTGGTTGGCCAAAAAGTGCGTATGCGTTTTTTCCTGAATATATTCAGGAAAAAACGCCTACGCCCTTTTTGGCCAAGTGCATCATTGTGGACGTTCTGCCTCATTTCGTATGCTTTACATGCAATTCCAGTCTACCTCCTGAAATCGGTATCCTGCAATTCTGCCCCGCTTTCAAGTCCTCTTGGCAGCCTTACTTCAAAATATTTTTGGACGATAGCTGTCATTTATAACTCTGCAGGTTTGTGAATGACAGTGCCCCTGAGCTCCTTTCTTCAACTCGCTTTCTTGTGTGCTGGCAGGAACACTGCAGGATTGCTTCAGGCCCTAGTGTTGTTCCGGCATGGCGCACTGAGCCTTTGGTTAATTCCTCTTCCTGGTGGGAAATGAGAGTTAAATTTGCCCGTCCAGACACCTCCAGCTAGTCTCTCATTGGTTCTCCCTATTCCTGTTCATCTTATGCAGAAATTGCAAACTGGGCCAAACAGGAGGTTAAAGGCACTGACTCTCCAAGTGGGGAGAGTGTTAGTAAAGCGTCTGGAATGTTGCACCCGAGTACCAGAGGACGAAAACTGAGACACATTTGAACACATTTCCCGATCACACGGTGGATCATACTCTGCGTTCCACATGCATGTTTTTGCTGAAGGAAGAATCCCTTAAACCTGGAGAGTTGAGACCCATGGAATGGGTACCATGCAATATGACTTCAAAGGGCCTGCATTAGGGCTTCCCTGGTGGCGCAGTGGTTGAGAACCCGCCTGCTGATGCAGGGGACACGTGTTCGTGCCCCGGTCCGGGAAGATCCCACGGGCCACGGAGCGGCTGGGCCCATGAGCCGTGGACGCTGAGCCTGCGCGTCCGGAGCCTGTGCTCCGCAATGGGAGAGGCCACAACAGTGGGAGGCCTGCGTACCGCAAAAAAAAAAAAAAAAAAAAAAAAAAAAAAAAAAAAAAAAGGGCCTGCATTTGCTCACCAAACCTCACCAATCCTATCACTGCTGCGTTTATGCCGCTGTACACATGCTTGATTCTCTTTCGGAGATATATAAATCCATAGGTTGTAAGATTCTTACTAGTCAGGTATATTCTTAGGCGTTTAATATGGGGTGTTGTGTCCACTTCGTTGAGCAAGGAGTAGCTCTTGACTCTTACATATTTGGCTTATGGAGCGGTATCTGTGCTAATTTCAATCTCTGGTTTTATGCAGCACCCTAACTCACCTTTCCCCTTAAGCAAGCATAAGTTGGTTTTCTACATTTCAAACCCTGTTCTGTTTTTTAATTCAGTTCCTGTGTAGCCAAGTTTACATTCCGTGTATTAGTGATATCTAATGATGTTTCTTTTCCTCTGTGACTTATTTCACTTAGAATCATCATACCTGAATCCACTCATTATTCTGCTACGGGCCTGATGACATACATTTCATTGCTGAGTTATATTGCATTGTACGTAAGTACCATAACTTCTTTATCCATTTTTCGCTTTCTGTGATATTGAACGTGTACTGTAAACGAGGTTCTTGTAAACAGAGCCGTCCCAAACTTTGGGGTGGCTGTGTCTTTTTGATTTTAATTTGCCTAAGCTATAGGACCATAAGTGGAAGTGCCCTAGGCTCTCTTGCTTTGTTTCTTATATGTTTCAGGAAACACCATACACTTCTCCAGAGTGGCTGTTGGCAATTTACATCCCGCCCATCAGCATAACAAGGTTCCCAGTTCTCCATGGCCTGTCCTGCCTTTCTGGATTTTACACTTTTTTCAGTTGGCCCTTTTGACCGGGGGAAGTGAGACTTCATTGTAGTGCAGATTTCCTTTGCAAGCTTGCTTGGTTGACCAAAAAGGGCGTATGCGTTTTTTCTTGAATATATTCAGGAAAAAACGCATACGTCCTTTTTGGCCAAGTGCATCATTGTGGTCGTTCTGCCTCTTTTCCTATGTTTTACATGCAATTCCTGTCTACCTCCTGAAATCGGTTTCCTGCAATTCTGCCCCGCTTTCAAGTCCTCTTGGCAGCCTTACTTCAATATATTTTTGGACGATAGCTGTCATTTATAACTCTGCAGGTTTGTGAATGACAGTGCCCCTGAGCTCCTTTCTTCAACTCGCTTTCTTGTGAGCTGGCCGCAACACCGCAGGATTGCTTCACGCCCTAGTGCGGTTCCGGCATGGCACGCTGAGCCTTTGGTTAATTCCTCTTCCTGGTGGGAAATGAGAGTTAAATTTGCCCGTCCAGACACCTCCAGCTAGTCTCTCATTGGTTCTCCCTATTCCTGTTCATTTTCCGCAGAAATTGCAAACTGGGCCAAACAGGAGTTTAAAGGCACTGACTCTCCAAGTGGGGAGAGTGTTAGTGAAGCCTCTGGAATGTTGCACCCGAGTACCAGGGGACGAAAACTGAGACACATTTGAACACGTTTCCCGATCACATGGTGGATCATACTCTGGGTTCCACATGCATCTTTTAGCTGAAGGAAGAATCCCTTAAACCTGGAGAGTTGAGACCCATGGAATGGGTACCATGCAATATGACTTCAAAGGGTCTGCATTTGCTCACCGAACCTCACCAATCCTATCACTGCTGCGTTTATGCCGCTGTACACACTCTTGATTCTCTTTCGGAGACATATAAATCCATAGGTTGTAAGATTCTTACTAGTCAGGTATATTCTTAGGCGTTTAATATGGGGTGTTGAGTCCACTTCGTTGATCAAGGAGTAGCTCTTGTCTATTACATATTTGGCTTATGGAACAGTATCTGTGCTAATTTCAATCTCTGGTTTTATGCAGCACCCCAACTCACCTTTCCCCTTAAGCAAGCATAAGTTGGTTTTCTACATTTGAGACCCTGTTCTGTTTTGTAATTCAGTTCCTGTGTAGCCAAGTTTACATTCCGTGTAGTAGTGATATCTTGTGATGTTTCTTTTTCTGTGTGACTTATTTCACTTAGAATCATCGTACCTGAATCCACTCATTATGCTACTATGGGCCTCATGACAGATATCATTGCTGAGTGATATTGCATTGTAGGTAAGTACCACATCTTCTTTATCCATTTTTCGCTTTCTGTGATATTGAACTTGTACCATACACGAGGTTCTTGTAAACAGAGCCGGCACAAATTTTGGGGTGGCTGTGTCCTTTTGATTTTAATTGCCCTAAGCTATAGGACCATAAGTGGAAGTGCCCTAGGCTCTGTTGCTTTGTTTTTTAGATGTTTCAGGAAACACCATTCACTTCTCCAGAGTGGCTGTTGGCAATTTACATCCCGCCCATCAGCATAACAAGGCTCCCAGTTCTCCATGGCCTGTCCTGCCTTTCTGGATTTTACACTTTTTTCAGATGGCCCTTTTGACCAGGGGGAAGTGAGACTTCATTATAGTGCAGATTTCCTTTGCAAGCTTGCTTGGTTGGCCAAAAAGTGTGTATGCGTTTTTTCCTGAATATATTCAGGAAAAGACGCATACGCCCTTTTTGGCCAAGTGCATCATTGTGGACGTTCTGCCTCTTTTCGTATGCTTTACATGCAATTCCAGTCTACCTCCTGAAATCGGTTTCCTGCAATTCTGCCCCGCTTTCAAGTCCTCTTGGCAGCCTTACTTCAATATATTTTTGGACGATAGCTGTCATTTATAACTCTGCAGGTTTGTGAATTACAGTGCCCCTGAGCTCCTTTCTTCAACTCACTTTCTTGTGAGCTGGCCGGAACACTGCAGGATTGCTTCAGGCCCTAGTGTGGTTCCAGCATGGCACACTGAGCCTTTGGTTAATTCCTCTTCCTGGTGGGAAATGAGAGTTAAATTGGCCCGTCCAGACACCTCCAGCTAGTCTCTCATTGGTTCTCCCTATTCCTGTTCATCTTATGCAGAAATTGCAAACTGGGCCAAACAGGAGGTTAAAGGCACTGACTCTCCAAGTGGGGAGAGTGTTAGTAAAACATCTGGAATGTTGCACCCGAGTACCAGAGGACGAAAACTGAGACACATTTGAACACATTTCCCGATCACACGGTGGATCATACTCTGGGTTCCACATGCATGTTTTAGCTGAAGGAAGAATCCCTTAAACCTGGAGAGTTGAGACCCATGGAATGGGTACCATGCAATGTGACTTCAAAGGGTCTGCATTTGCTCACCGAACCTCACCAATCCTATCACTGCTGTGTTTATGCCGCTGTACACACGCTTGATTCTCTTTCGGAGACATATAAATCCATAGGTTGTAAGATTCTTACTAGTCAGGTATATTCTTAGGCGTTTAATATGGGGTGTTGAGTCCACTTCGTTGAGCAAGGAGTAGCTCTTGTCTATTACATATTTGGCTTATGGAGCGGTATCTGTGCTAATTTCAATCTCTGGTTGCATGCAGCACCCCAACTCACCTTTCCTCTTAAGCAAGCATAAGTTGGTTTTCTACATTTGAGACCCTATTCTGTTTTGTAATTCAGTTCCTGTGTAGCCAAGTTTACATTCCGTGTAGTAGTGATATCTTATGATGTTTCTTTTTCTGTGTGACTTATTTCACTTAGAATCATCGTACCTGAATCCACTCATTATGCTGCTACGGGCCTGATGACATAGATTTCATTGCTGAGTGATATTGCATTGTACGTAAGTACCACAACTTTTTTATTCATTTTTTGCTCTCTGTGATATTGAACTTGTACCGTAAATGAGGTTCTTGTAAACAGAGCCGTCCAAAACTTTGTGGTGGCTGTGTCTTTTTGATTTTAATTTCCCTAAGCTATAGGACCATAAGTGGAAGTGCCCTATGCTCTGTTGTTTTGTTTTTTAGATATTTCAGGAAACACTATACACTTCTCCAGAGTGGCTGTTGGCAATTTACATCCCGCCCATCAGCATAACAAGGCTCCCAGTTCTCCATGGCCTGTCCTGCCTTTCTGGATTTTACACTTTTTTCAGATGGCCCTTTTGACCGGGGTGAAGTGAGACTTCATTGTAGTGTAGATTTCCTTTGCAAGCTTGCTTGGTTGGCCAAAAAGTGGGTATGCTTTTTTCCCTGAATATATTCAGGAAAAAACACATATGCCCTTTTTGGCCAAGTGCATCTTTGTGGACGTTCTGCCTCTTTTCCTATGCTTTACATGCAATTCCAGTCTACCTCCTGAAATCGGTTTCCTGCAATTCTGCCCCGCTTTCAAGTCCTCTTGGCAGCCTTACTTCAATATATTTTTGGACGATAGCTGTCATTTATAACTCTGCAGTTTTGTGAATGACAGTGCCCCTGAGCTCCTTTCTTCAACTCGCTTTCTGTGAGCTGGCCGCAACACCGCAGGATTGCTTCAGACACTAGTGTGTTTCTGGCATGGCATGCTGAGCCTTTGGTTAATTCCTCTTCCTGGTGGGAAATGAGAGTTAAATTTGCCCGTCCAGACACCTCCAGCTAGTCTCTCATTGGTTCTCGCTATTCCTGTTCATTTTCCGCAGAAATTGCAAACTGGGCCAAACAGGAGGTTAAAGGCACTGACTCTCCAAGTCGGGAGAGTGTTAGTAAAGCGTCTGGAATGTTGCACCCGAGTACCAGGGGACGAAAACTGAGACACATTTGAACACGTTTCCCAATCATATGGTGGATCATACTCTGGGTTCCACATGCATGTTTTAGCTGAAGGAAGAATCCCTTAAACCTGGAGAGTTGAGACCCATGGAATGGGTACTATGCAATATGACTTCAAAGGATCTGCATTTGCTCACCGAACCTCACCAATCCTATCACTGCTGCGTTTATGCCGCTGTACACACGCTTGATTCTCTTTCGGAAACATATAAATCCATAGGTTTTAAGATTATTACTAGTCAGTTATATTCTTAGGCGTTTAATATGGGGTGTTGAGTCCACTTCGTTGAGCAAGGAGTAGCTCTTGTCTATTACATATTTGGCTTATGGAGCGGTATCTGTGCTAATTTCAATCTCTGGTTGCATGCAGCACCCCAACTCACCTTTCCCCTTAAGCAAGCATACGTTGGTTCTCGACATTTGAGACCCTGTTCTGTTTTGTAATTCAGTTCCTGTGTAGCCAAGTTTACATTCCGTGTAGTAGTGATATCTTGTGATGTTTCTTTTCCTGTGTGACTTATTTCACTTAGAATCATTGTAACTGAATCCACTGATTATGCTGCTACGGGCCTGATGACATAGATTTCATTGCTGAGTCATATTGCTTTGTACGTAAGTACCACAACGTCTTTATCCATTTTTCGCTTTCTGCGATATTGAACTTGTAACGTAAATGAGATTCTTGTAAACAGAGCCGTCCCAAACTTTGGGGTGGCTGTGTCTTTTTGATTTTAATTTCCCTAAGCTATAGGACCATAAGTGGAAGTTCCGTAGGCTCTGTTGCTTGGTTTTTTAGATGTTTCAGGAAACACCATACACTTCTCCAGAGTGGCTGTTGGCAATTTACAGCCCGCCCATCAGCATAACAAGGCTCCCAGTTCTCCATGGCCTGTCCTGCCTTTCTGGATTTTACACTTTTTTCAGATGGCCCTTTTGACCGGGGGGCAGTGAGACTTCATTGTAGTGCACATTTCCTTTGCAAGCTTGCTTGGTTGGCCAAAAAGTGCGTATGCGTTTTTTCCTGAATATATTCAGGAAGAAACGCATATGCCCTTTTTGGCCAAGTGCATCATTGTGGACGTTCTGCCTCTTTTCCTATGCTTTACATGCAATTCCAGTCTACCTCCTGAAATCGGTTTCCTGCAATTCTGCCCCGATTTCAAGTCCTCTTGGCAGGCTTACATCAACATATATTTGGACGATAGCTGTTATTTATAACTCTGCAGGTTTGTGAATTACAGTGCCCCTGAGCTCCTTTCTTCAACTCGCTTTCTTGTGAGATGGCCGCAAACCTGCAAGACTGCTTCAGGCCCTAATCTGCTCTGGCAGGGCACGCTGAGCCTTTGGTTAATTCCTCTTCCTGGTGGGAAATGAGTGTTAAATATGTCCGTCCAGACACCTACCTCACTCTCAACCCCTTGGTGATGTGGGTCCTCTGGTTTGTGGCCACCTTTGCTGGGTTCCTCACCTTTCGATGATGTGGCCCCACTAGTGTGAGGACACTCCTGCCCGGTTCTCATCCACGTGGTTATGTGGACCCCCTGGTGATAGTCTGTTCCTGGCTGTGTTCCTCATCCTTCTGTGAGGGAGACCCTCTGCTGATAGGTCACTCCTGCATGGCGGGCACACATTGCCTTGGTGAAGTCAGCCGTGTGGTGGCAGTTGAAGCGTGCTGGGAATCTCCTCCCCCCGGTGATGAGGGCCGTCTTGCGTCAGGCCCTAACTGCTGGGCTCACCAAATTTTCTTAGTGAGCCCAATGATGCATGGGCACTCCTCTTAGGATCCCATCTCCATGGGGATGTGGGCCTTCTGCTCTGAGTTCCCAACGGCTTGGTTGTTCACATTTTCATGATGTGGGCTCTCTGGTGTTAGTTCACAGAGGCCTGGATCCCATAGCCTCTGTGCTCTTGGCTGCCTGCTGGGAGGTTCCAACTGCTGGATTCCTCACTTTTTTAATTTTTTGGGCCCTCTGTTGTGAGGATCCTCCTGCCTGCCTCACTCCCAGCCCCTTCGTGATGTGTGTCCTCTGGTTTGAGGCCACATGTGCTGGGTTCCTCACCTTTCGATGATGTGGGACCAATGGTCTTAGGAGACTCCTGCCTGGTTCACATCCCCTTGGTGATGTGGGCCCTCTGTTGAGAGTCTGATCCTGGCTGGGTTCCTCACCCATCTGTGAGGTGGGCCGTCTGCTGTGAGGTCACTCCTGCGTGGCTTGCTCACCTCGCCTTGTGGACATGAGCCCTCTGGTGGCACTTGGAGCCTGCTGGGAGCCTCCTCCCCTCGGTGATGAGGGCCCTCTGGCGTCAGGCCCTAACTGCTGGGCTCCCCACATTTTGTGATGTGCGCCCAGTGGTGCGAGGACACTCCAGCCGGGTTCACATCCCCATTGGGATGTGGGCCTTCTGCTCTGAGGTCCCAACGCCTGGGTTGCTCACAGTTTCATGATGTGGGCTCTCTGCTGTTAGTTCACTCCTGCCTGCAACCCATAGCTTCTGTGCTCTCGGCCGCCTGCTGGGAGATTCCAACTTCTGGATTCCTCACCTTTCTTATTCTTTGGGCCCTCTGTTTTTAGGCTACTTCTGCCTGCCTCACTCCCATTCCCTTTGTGATATGTGTCCTCTGATTTGAGGCCACATGTGCTGGGTTCCGCACCTTTCGATGATGTGGCCCCACTGGAGGGAAGACAGTCCTGTCTGGTTCCCATCCCCTTGCTGATGTGGGCCCTCAGGTGAGAGTCTGATCGTGGCTGGGTTCCTCACCCTTCTGTGAGGTGGGCCCTCTGCTGTGAGGTCAATCATGCCTGTCTGGCACACGTCACCTTGGCGACGTGGGCCCTCTGGTGGCAGTTGGAGTGTGCTGGGATCCTCCTCCCCTTGGTGATGAGGGCCCTCTTGCGTTAGGCCATAACTGCTGGACTCCCCACATTTTCTGATGTGCGCCAAGTGCGTGAGGACACTCTTGCCAGGTTCCCATCCCCAAGGGGATATGGGCCTTCTGCTCTGAGGTCAAAACGGCTGGCTTGCTCTCAGTACCATGATGTGGGCCCTCTGCTGTGAGTTCACTCCGGCAAGGATCCCTTATCTTCGGTGCTCTGAGCCGCCTGCTGGGAGGTTCCAACTGCTGGATTCCTCAACTTTTTTATTCCTTGTGCCCTCTGTTGTGAGGCTCCTCCTGCCTGCCTCACTGCCAGCCCCTTGGTGATGACTGTCCTATGGCTTGAGGCCACATGTGCTGCGTTCCTCACCTTTCGATGATGTGGCCCCACTCGTGTGAGGACACTCCTGCCTGGTTCCCATCCCCTTGCTGAGGTGGGCCCTCTGGCGAGAGTCTGATCCTGGCTGGGTTCCTCAACATTCTGTGAGGTAGGCCCTCTGCTGTGAGGTCACTCCTGCCTGGCTGGCACACATCACCTTGGAGACGTGAGCCCTCTGGTGGCAGTTGGAGCGTGCAGGGTGCCTCCTCCTCTCGGTGATGACGGCCCTCTGGCATCAGGCCCTAAATGGTGGGCTCCCCACATTTTCTGAGGTGTGCCCAGTGGTGCGAGACACTCCAGCCAGGTTCCCATTCCCATGGGGATGCGGGCCTTCTGCACTGAGTCCCAACGCCTGGGTTGTTCACAGTTTTATGATGTGGGCCCTCTGCTGTGAGTTCACTGCGGCCTGGATCCCATAGCCTCGGTGTTCTGAGCCGCCTGCTGGAAGGTCTAAATGCTGGAATCCTCACGTTTTTTATATTATGTGCCCTGTGTTGTGAGGCTACTCCTGCCTGCCTCACTCCAAGGCCCTTGGTGATGTGGGTCCTCTGGTTTGACGACACATGTGCTGGGTTCCTCACCTTAAGATGATGAGGCCCCACTGGTGTGAGGATAATCCTGACTGGTTCCCATCCCGTTTGTGATGTGGGCCCTCTGGTGAGAGTCTGATCCTGGCTGGGCTCCTCACCCATCTGTGAGGTGGGCCCTCTACTATCAGGTAACTCTTGCCTGGCTTGCTCACCTCGCCTTGTTGACATGAGCCCTCTGGTGGCACTTGGACCCTGCTGGGAGCCTCCTCACCTCTGTGATGAGGGCCCTCTGACGTCAGGCCCTAACTGCTGGGCTCCCCAACTTTTCTTAGTGAGCCCAGTGATGCTCGGGCACTCCTCTTAGGTTCCCATCTCCATGGGGATGTGGGCCTTCTGCTCTGAGGTCCCAACGGCTGGGTTGTTCACAGTTTCATGATGTGGGCTCTCTGCTGTTAGTTCACTCTGGCCTGGATGCCATAGCCTCTGTGCTCTGGGCCGCCTGCTGGGAGGTTCCAACTGCTCGATTCCTCAACTTTTGTATTCTATGGGTCCTGTGTTGTGATGCTCCTCCTGCCTGCCTCACTCGCAACCCCTTCGTGATGTGGGTCCTCTGGTTTGCGGCCACATGTGCTGGGTTCCGCAACTTTCAATGATGTGGCCCCACTGGTGTGAGGACACCCCTGCCTGGTTCCCATCCCCTTGGTGATGTGGGCCTTCTGGTGACAGTCTTATCCTGGCTGAGTTCGTCACTCTTCTGTGAGGTGGGCCCTCTTCAGTGAGGTCAATCCTGCCTGACTTGCACACATCACCTTGGTGACGTGGGCCCTCTGTTGGCACATGGAACCTGCTGGGAGCCTCCTGCCCTCGGTGTTGACGGCCCTCTAGCATCAGACCCTAACTGCTGGGCTCCCCACGTTTTCTGATGTGAGCCCAGTGACACCAGGACACTCCTGTCAGGTTCCTATCCCCATGGGGATGTGGGCTTTCTGCTCTGAGGTCCCAACGCCTGGGTTGCTCACAGTTTCATGATGTGGGCTCTCTGGTGTTAGTTCACTCCTGCCTGCATCCCATAGCTTCTGTGCTCTCGGCCGCCTGCTGGGAGGTTCCAAATGCTGGATTCCTCACCTTTTTTATTCTTTGGGCCCTCTGTTTTTAGGCTACTCCTACCTGCCTCACTCCCATCCCCTTTGTGATGTATGTCCTCTGATATGAGGCCGCATGTGCCGGGTTCCTCACCTTTCGATGATGTGGCCCCACTGGTGGGAGGACAGTCCTGACTGGTTCCCATCCCCTTGGTGTTATGGGCCCTCTGGCGAGAGTCTCATCCTGCCTCGGTTCCTCACCCTTCTGTGAGATAGGCCCTCTGCTGTGAGGTCACTACTGCCTGGCTGGCGCATGCCACCTTGTAGACGTGGGCCCTCTGTTGGCAGTTGGAACCTGCTGGGAGTCTCCTCCCCTCAGTTATGAGGGCCCCCTGGCGTCAGGCCCTAACTGCTGGGCTCCTAACATTTTCTGATATGTGCTAAGTGGTGCGAGGCCACTCCTGCCAGGTTCCCATCCCAATGGGGATGTGGGCCTTCTGTTCTGAGGTCACAACGGCTGGGCTGCTCACAGGTTCATGATGTGGGCCCTCTGCTGTGAGTTCACTGCGGCCTGGATCCCATAGCCTCGGTGCTCTGGACCGCTTGCTGGGAGGTTCCAACTGCTGGATTCCTCAACTTTTATATTCTATGGACCCTGTGTTGTGAGTCCGGTCCTGCCAGCCTCATTCCGTACCCCTTGGTGATATGGTTCCTCTGGTTTGAGGCTACATGTGCTGGGATCCTCACCTTTCGATGATGTTGTCCCACTGGTGTGGGGACACTCCTGCCTGGTTCCCATCCCCTTGGTGATGTGGGCCCTCTGCTGAGAGTCTGATCCTGGCTGTGTTCCTCACCCTTCTGTGAGGTGGGCCCTCTGCTGTGAGGTCACTCCTGCCGGGCTGGCACACATCGCCTTGGCGACATTGGCCCTCTGGTGGCAGCTGGAGCCTGCTGGGAGCCTCCTCCCCTCGGTGATGAGTGCCCTCTAGCGTCAGGCCCTAACTTCTGAGCACCCCACGTTTTCTGATGTGAGCCCAGTGATGCCAGGCCACTCCTGTCATGTTCCCATCACCATGGGGATGTGGGCCTTCTGCTCTGAGGTCCCAATGTCTGGGTTGCTCACAGTTTCATGATGTGGGCTGTCTGGTGTTAGTTCACTCTGGCCTGGATCCCCTAGCCTCTGTGCTCTGGGCCGCTTGCTGAGAGGTTCCAACTGCTGGATTCCTCACCTTTCTTATTTTTGGGCCCTCTGTTGTGAGGCTCCTCCTGCCTGCCTCACCCCCAGCCCCTTGGTGATGGGTGTCCTATGGTTTGAAGCCACATGTTCTGGGTTCCTCACCTTTAGATGATGTGGCCCTACTCATGTGAGGACACTCCTGCCTGGTTCCAATCCATTTGGTGATGTGGGCCCTCTGGTGCGAGTCTGATCCTGACTGGGTTCGTCACACTTCTCTGAGGTGGGCCCTCTGCTGTGAGGTCATTCGTGCCTGCTTGGCACACATCGCCTTGGCGACATCAGCCCTCTGGTGGCAGTTGGAGCATGCTGGGAGCCTCCTTCCCTTGGTGATGAGGGTCCTCTGGCGTCAGGCTCTAACTGCTGGTCTCCCAAAATTTTCTGATACGTTCTCAGTGGTGCGAGGACACTCCTACCAGATTTCCATCCCCATGGGGATGTGGGCCTCCTGCTCTGAGGTCCCAATGGCTGGGTTGCTCAGTTTCATGACATGGGCCCTCTTCTGTGAGTTCACTGTGGCCTGGATCCCATAGCCTCGGTGCTCTGGGCTGCCTGCTGGGAGGTTCCAACTGCTGGATTCCTCACTTTTTTATTCTATGGGCCCAGTGTTGTGAGGCTACTCCAGCCTGCCTCACTCCGAGGCCCTTGGTGATGTGGGTCCTCTGGTTTGAGGACACATGTGCTGAATACCTCACCTTTCGATGATGTGGCCCCACTGGTGTGAAGACACTCCTGCCTGGTTCCCAACCCCTTGGTGATGTGGTCCCTCTGGTGAGAGTCTGATGTTGGCTGGGTTTCTCACCCTTCTGTGAGGTGGGACCTCTGCTGTGAGGTAACTCCTGCCTGGCTGGCTCACGTTGCCTTGGCAACGTGAGCCCTCAGGTGGCAGTTGGAGCCTGCTGGGAATATCCTCCCCTCGGTTATGAGAGCTCTGGATAAAACACATATGCCCGTTTCTGCCAAGTGCATTATTTTCCAAGTTCTGTCTTTATTCCTATGCTTTAAGAGCGACTCCCGTGTACCTTCTGAAATCGGTTTCCAGCAATTCTGCCCCGCATTCAAGTCCTCTTCGCAGCCTTATTTCAATACATTTTTGGACGATAGCTGTCATTTATAACTCTGCAGGTTTGTGAATGACAGTGCCCCTGAGCTCCTTTATCAACTCGCTTTCTTGTGAGCTGGCCGCAACACCGCAGGATTGCTTCAGGCCCTAGTGTGGTTCCCGCATGGCACGCTGAGCCTTTGGTTAATTCCTCTTCCTGGTGGGAAATGAGAGTTAAATTTGCCCGTCCAGAAACCTCCAGCTAGTCTCTCATTGGTTCTCCCTATTCCTGTTCATCTTCCGCAGAAATGGCAAACTGGGCCAAACAGGATTTTAAAGGCACTGACTGTCCAAGTGGGGAGAGTGTTAGTAAAGCGTCTGGAATGTTGTACCCGAGTACCAGGGGATGAAAACTGAGACACATTTGAACACGTTTCCCTATCACACGGTGGATCATACTCTGGGATCCATATGCATGTTTTAGCTGAAGGAAGAATCCCTTAAACCTGGAGAGTTGAGACCCATGGAATGGGTACCATGCAATATGACTTCAAAGGGTCTGCATTTGCTCACCGAACCTCACCAGTCCTATCACTGCTGCGTTTATGCCGCTGTACACACGCTTGATTCTCTTTCGGAGATGTATAAATCCATAGGTTTTAAGATTCTTACTAGTCAGGTATATTCTTAGGCGTTTAATATGAGGTGTTGAGTCCATTTCGTTTAGCAAGGAGTAGCTCTTGTCTGTTACATATTTGGCTTATGGAACGGTATCTGTGCTAATTTCAATCTCTGGTTTTATGCAGCACCCCAACTCACCTTTCCCCTTAAGCAAGCATAAGTTGGTTTTCTACATTTGAGACCCTGTTCTGTTTTGTAATTCAGTTCCTGTGTAGCCAAGTTTACATTCCGTGTATTAGTGATATATTATGATGTTTCTTTTTCTGTGTGACTTCTTTGACTTAGAATCATCGTACCTGAATCCACTCATTATGCTACTACGGGCCTGATGATATAGATTTCATTGTTGAGTGATATTGCTTTGTACGTAAGTAGCACAAATCCTTAATCCATTTTTCGCTTTCTGCGATATTGAACTTGTACTGTAAACGAGTTTCTTGTAAACAGAGCCGTCCCAAACTTTGGGGTGGCTGTGGCTTTTTGATTTTAATTTCCCTAAGCTATAGGACCAAAAGTGGAAGTGCCCTAGGCTCTGTTGCTTTGTTTCTTAGATGTTTCAGAAAACACCATACACTTCTCCAGATTGGCTGTTGGCAATTTACATCCCGCCCATCAGCATAACAAGGCTCCCAGTTCTCCATGGCCTGTCCTGTCTTTCCGGATTTTACACTTTTTTCAGATGCCCCTTTTGACTGGGGGGAAGTGAGACTTCATTGTAGTGCAGATTTCCTTTGCCAGCTTGCTTGGTTGGCCAAAAAGGGCGTATGCGTTTTTTCCTGAATATATTCGGGAAAAAACACATACGCCCTTTTTGGCCAAGTGCATCATTGTGGACGTTCTGCCTCTTTTCCTATGCTTTAAATGCAATTCCAGTCTACCTCCTGAAATCGGTTTCCTGCAATTCTGCCCCGCTTTCAAGTCCTCTTGGCAGCCTTACTTCAATATATGTTTTTGGACGATAGCTGTCATTTATAACTCTGCAGGTTTGTGAATTACAGTGCCCCTGAGCTCCTTTCTTCAACTCGCTTTCTTGTGAGCTGGCCGCAACATCGCAGGATTGCTTCAGGCCCTAGAGTGGTTCCGGCATGGTACGCTGAGCCTTTGGTTAATTCGTCTTCCTGATGGGAAATGAGAGTTAAATTTGCCCGTCCAGACACCTCCAGCTAGTCTCTCATTGGTTCTCCCTATTCCTGTTCATTTTCCGCAGAAATTGCCAACTGGGCCAAACAGGAGTTTAAAGGCACTGACTCTCCAAGTGGGTAGAGTGTTAGTAAAGCGTCTGGAATGTTGCACCCGAGTACCAGGGGACGAAAACTGAGACACATTTGAACACGTTTCCCGATCACACGGTGGATCATACTCTGGGTTCCACATGCATGTTTTAGGTGAAGGAAGAATCCCTTAAACCTGGAGAGTTGAGACCCATGGAATGGGTACCATGCAATATGACTTCAAAGGGTCTGCATTTGCTCACCGAACCTCACCAATCCTATCACTGCTGCATTTATGCCGCTGTCCATGCGCTTGCTTCTCTTTCGGAGACATATAAATCCATAGGTTTTAAGATTCTTACTAATCAGGTATATTCTTAGGCGTTTAATATGGGGTGTTGAGTCCACTTCGTTGAGCAAGGAGTAGCTCTTGTCTATTACATATTTGGCTTATGGAACGGTATCTGTGCTAATTTCAATCTCTGGTTTTATGCAGCACCCCAACTCACCTTTCCCCTTAAGCAACCATAAGTTGGTTTTCTACATTTGAGTCCCTGTTCTGTTTTGTAATTCAGTTCCTGTGTAGCCAAGTTTACATTCCGTGTAGTATTGATATCTTGTGATGTTTCTTTTTCTGTGTGACTTATTTCACTTAGAATCATCGTACCTGAATCCACTCATTATGCTGCTATGGGCCTGATGACATAGATTTCATTGCTGAGTGATATTGCATTGTACGTAAGTACCACAACTTCTTTATCCATTTTTCGCTTTCTGTGATATTGAACTTGTACCGTACAGGAGGTTCTTGTAAACAGAGCCGGCCCAAACTTTGGGGTGGCTGTGTCTTTTTGATTTTAATTTCCCTAAGCTATAGGATCATAAGTGGAAGTGCCCTAGGCTCTGTTGCTTTGTTTTTTAGATGTTTCAGGAAACACCATTCACTTCTCCATAGTGGCTGTTGGCAATTTACATTCCGCCCATCAGCATAACAAGGCTCCCAGTTCTCCATGGCCTGTCCTGCCTTTCTGGATTTTACACTTTTCTCAGATGGCCCTTTTGACCAGGGGGAAGTGAGACTTCATTGTAGTGCAGATTTACTTTGCAAGCTTGCTTGGTTGGCCAAAAAGTGCGTATGCGTATTTTCCAGAATATATTCAGGAAAAAACGCCTACGCCCTTTTTGGCCAAGTGCATCATTGTGGACGTTCTGCCTCATTTCGTATGCTTTACATGCAATTCCAGTCTACCTCCTGAAATCGGTATCCTGCAATTCTGCCCCGCTTTCAAGTCCTCTTGGCAGCCTTACTTCAAAATATTTTTGGACGATAGCTGTCATTTATAACTCTGCAGGTTTGTGAATGACAGTGCCCCTGAGCTCCTTTCTTCAACTCGCTTTCTTGTGTGCTGGCAGGAACACTGCAGGATTGCTTCAGGCCCTAGTGTTGTTCCGGCATGGCGCACTGAGCCTTTGGTTAATTCCTCTTCCTGGTGGGAAATGAGAGTTAAATTTGCCCGTCCAGACACCTCCAGCTAGTCTCTCATTGGTTCTCCCTATTCCTGTTCATCTTATGCAGAAATTGCAAACTGGGCCAAACAGGAGGTTAAAGGCACTGACTCTCCAAGTGGGGAGAGTGTTAGTAAAGCGTCTGGAATGTTGCACCCGAGTACCAGAGGACGAAAACTGAGACACATTTGAACACATTTCCCGATCACACGGTGGATCATACTCTGCGTTCCACATGCATGTTTTTGCTGAAGGAAGAATCCCTTAAACCTGGAGAGTTGAGACCCATGGAATGGGTACCATGCAATATGACTTCAAAGGGCCTGCATTAGGGCTTCCCTGGTGGCGCAGTGGTTGAGAACCCGCCTGCTGATGCAGGGGACACGTGTTCGTGCCCCGGTCCGGGAAGATCCCACGGGCCACGGAGCGGCTGGGCCCATGAGCCGTGGACGCTGAGCCTGCGCGTCCGGAGCCTGTGCTCCGCAATGGGAGAGGCCACAACAGTGGGAGGCCTGCGTACCGCAAAAAAAAAAAAAAAAAAAAAAAAAAAAAAAAAAAAAAGGGCCTGCATTTGCTCACCAAACCTCACCAATCCTATCACTGCTGCGTTTATGCCGCTGTACACATGCTTGATTCTCTTTCGGAGATATATAAATCCATAGGTTGTAAGATTCTTACTAGTCAGGTATATTCTTAGGCGTTTAATATGGGGTGTTGTGTCCACTTCGTTGAGCAAGGAGTAGCTCTTGACTCTTACATATTTGGCTTATGGAGCGGTATCTGTGCTAATTTCAATCTCTGGTTTTATGCAGCACCCTAACTCACCTTTCCCCTTAAGCAAGCATAAGTTGGTTTTCTACATTTCAAACCCTGTTCTGTTTTTTAATTCAGTTCCTGTGTAGCCAAGTTTACATTCCGTGTATTAGTGATATCTAATGATGTTTCTTTTCCTCTGTGACTTATTTCACTTAGAATCATCATACCTGAATCCACTCATTATTCTGCTACGGGCCTGATGACATACATTTCATTGCTGAGTTATATTGCATTGTACGTAAGTACCATAACTTCTTTATCCATTTTTCGCTTTCTGTGATATTGAACGTGTACTGTAAACGAGGTTCTTGTAAACAGAGCCGTCCCAAACTTTGGGGTGGCTGTGTCTTTTTGATTTTAATTTGCCTAAGCTATAGGACCATAAGTGGAAGTGCCCTAGGCTCTCTTGCTTTGTTTCTTATATGTTTCAGGAAACACCATACACTTCTCCAGAGTGGCTGTTGGCAATTTACATCCCGCCCATCAGCATAACAAGGTTCCCAGTTCTCCATGGCCTGTCCTGCCTTTCTGGATTTTACACTTTTTTCAGTTGGCCCTTTTGACTGGGGGAAGTGAGACTTCATTGTAGTGCAGATTTCCTTTGCAAGCTTGCTTGGTTGACCAAAAAGGGCGTATGCGTTTTTTCTTGAATATATTCAGGAAAAAACGCATACGTCCTTTTTGGCCAAGTGCATCATTGTGGTCGTTCTGCCACTTTTCCTATGTTTTACATGCAATTCCTGTCTACCTCCTGAAATCGGTTTCCTGCAATTCTGCCCCGCTTTCAAGTCCTCTTGGCAGCCTTACTTCAATATATTTTTGGACGATAGCTGTCATTTATAACTCTGCAGGTTTGTGAATGACAGTGCCCCTGAGCTCCTTTCTTCAACTCGCTTTCTTGTGAGCTGGCCGCAACACCGCAGGATTGCTTCACGCCCTAGTGCGGTTCCGGCATGGCACGCTGAGCCTTTGGTTAATTCCTCTTCCTGGTGGGAAATGAGAGTTAAATTTGCCCGTCCAGACACCTCCAGCTAGTCTCTCATTGGTTCTCCCTATTCCTGTTCATTTTCCGCAGAAATTGCAAACTGGGCCAAACAGGAGTTTAAAGGCACTGACTCTCCAAGTGGGGAGAGTGTTAGTGAAGCCTCTGGAATGTTGCACCCGAGTACCAGGGGACGAAAACTGAGACACATTTGAACACGTTTCCCGATCACATGGTGGATCATACTCTGGGTTCCACATGCATCTTTTAGCTGAAGGAAGAATCCCTTAAACCTGGAGAGTTGAGACCCATGGAATGGGTACCATGCAATATGACTTCAAAGGGTCTGCATTTGCTCACCGAACCTCACCAATCCTATCACTGCTGCGTTTATGCCGCTGTACACACTCTTGATTCTCTTTCGGAGACATATAAATCCATAGGTTGTAAGATTCTTACTAGTCAGGTATATTCTTAGGCGTTTAATATGGGGTGTTGAGTCCACTTCGTTGATCAAGGAGTAGCTCTTGTCTATTACATATTTGGCTTATGGAACAGTATCTGTGCTAATTTCAATCTCTGGTTTTATGCAGCACCCCAACTCACCTTTCCCCTTAAGCAAGCATAAGTTGGTTTTCTACATTTGAGACCCTGTTCTGTTTTGTAATTCAGTTCCTGTGTAGCCAAGTTTACATTCCGTGTAGTAGTGATATCTTGTGATGTTTCTTTTTCTGTGTGACTTATTTCACTTAGAATCATCGTACCTGAATCCACTCATTATGCTACTATGGGCCTCATGACAGATATCATTGCTGAGTGATATTGCATTGTAGGTAAGTACCACATCTTCTTTATCCATTTTTCGCTTTCTGTGATATTGAACTTGTACCATACACGAGGTTCTTGTAAACAGAGCCGGCACAAATTTTGGGGTGGCTGTGTCCTTTTGATTTTAATTGCCCTAAGCTATAGGACCATAAGTGGAAGTGCCCTAGGCTCTGTTGCTTTGTTTTTTAGATGTTTCAGGAAACACCATTCACTTCTCAAGAGTGGCTGTTGGCAATTTACATCCCGCCCATCAGCATAACAAGGCTCCCAGTTCTCCATGGCCTGTCCTGCCTTTCTGGATTTTACACTTTTTTCAGATGGCCCTTTTGACCAGGGGGAAGTGAGACTTCATTATAGTGCAGATTTCCTTTGCAAGCTTGCTTGGTTGGCCAAAAAGTGTGTATGCGTTTTTTCCTGAATATATTCAGGAAAAGACGCATACGCCCTTTTTGGCCAAGTGCATCATTGTGGACGTTCTGCCTCTTTTCGTATGCTTTACATGCAATTCCAGTCTACCTCCTGAAATCGGTTTCCTGCAATTCTGCCCCGCTTTCAAGTCCTCTTGGCAGCCTTACTTCAATATATTTTTGGACGATAGCTGTCATTTATAACTCTGCAGGTTTGTGAATTACAGTGCCCCTGAGCTCCTTTCTTCAACTCACTTTCTTGTGAGCTGGCCGGAACACTGCAGGATTGCTTCAGGCCCTAGTGTGGTTCCAGCATGGCACACTGAGCCTTTGGTTAATTCCTCTTCCTGGTGGGAAATGAGAGTTAAATTGGCCCGTCCAGACACCTCCAGCTAGTCTCTCATTGGTTCTCCCTATTCCTGTTCATCTTATGCAGAAATTGCAAACTGGGCCAAACAGGAGGTTAAAGGCACTGACTCTCCAAGTGGGGAGAGTGTTAGTAAAACATCTGGAATGTTGCACCCGAGTACCAGAGGACGAAAACTGAGACACATTTGAACACATTTCCCGATCACACGGTGGATCATACTCTGGGTTCCACATGCATGTTTTAGCTGAAGGAAGAATCCCTTAAACCTGGAGAGTTGAGACCCATGGAATGGGTACCATGCAATATGACTTCAAAGGGTCTGCATTTGCTCACCGAACCTCACCAATCCTATCACTGCTGCGTTTATGCCGCTGTACACACGCTTGATTCTCTTTCGGAGACATATAAATCCATAGGTTGTAAGATTCTTACTAGTCAGGTATATTCTTAGGTGTTTAATATGGGGTGTTGTGTCCACTTCGTTGAGCAAGGAGTAGCTCTTGTCTATTACATATTTGGCTTATGGAGCGGTATCTGTGCTAATTTCAATCTCTGGTTTTATGCAGCACCCCAACTCACCTTTCCCCTTAAGCAAGCATAAGTTGGTTTTCTACATTTCAGACCCTGTTCTGTTTTGTAATTCAGTTCCTGTGTAGCCAAGTTTACATTCCGTGTATTAGTGATATCTAATGATGTTTCTTTTTCTCTGTGACTTATTTCACTTATAATCATCGTACCTGAATCCACTCATTATGCTACTACGGGCCTGATGATATAGATTTCATTGCTGAGTGATATTGCATTGTACGTTTAGTACCACAACCTCTTTATCCATTTTTCGCTTTCTGCTATATTGAACTTGTAACGTAAACGAGGTTTTTGTAAACAGAGCCGTCCCAAAATTTGGGGTGGCTGTGTCTTTTTGATTTTAATTTCCCTAAGCTATAGGACCATAAGTGGAAGTGCCCTAGGCTCTCTTGCTTTGTTTCTTAGATGTTTCAGGAAACACCATACACTTCTCCAGAGTGGCTGTTGGCAATTTACATCCCGCCCATCAGCATAACAAGGTTCCCAGTTCTCCATGGCCTGTCCTGCCTTTCTGGATTTTACACTTTTTTCAGATGGCCCTTTTGACCGGGGGAAGTGAGACTTCATTGTAGTGCAGATTTCCTTTGCAAGCTTGCTTGGTTGGCCAAAAAGGGCGTATGCGTTTTTTCTTGAATATATTCAGGAAAAAACGCATACGTCCTTTTTGGCCAAGTGCATCATTGTGGACGTTCTGCCTCTTTTCCTATGTTTTACATGCAATTCCTGTCTACCTCCTGAAATCGGTTTCCTGCAATTCTGCCCCGCTTTCAAGTCCTCTTGGCAGCCTTACTTCAATATATTTTTGGACGATAGCTGTCATTTATAACTCTGCAGGTTTGTGAATGACAGTGCCCCTGAGCTCCTTTCTTCAACTCGCTTTCTTGTGAGCTGGCCGCAACACCGCAGGATTGCTTCAGGCCCTAGTGTGGTTCCGGCATGGCACGCTGAGCCTTTGGTTAATTCCTCTTCCTGGTGGGAAATGAGAGTTAAATTTGCCCATCCAGACACCTCCAGGTAGTCTCTCATTGGTTCTCCCTATTCCTGTTCATTTTCCGCAGAAATTGCAAACTGGGCCAAACAGGAGGTTAAAGGCACTGACTCTCCAAGTGGGGAGAGTGTTAGTGAAGCCTCTGGAATGTTGCACCCGAGTACCAGGGGACGAAAACTGAGACACATTTGAACACGTTTCCCGATCACATGGTGGATCATACTCTGGGTTCCACATGCATGTTTTAGCTAAAGGAAGAATCCCTTAAACCTGGAGAGTTGAGACCCATGGAATGGGTACCATGCAATGTGACTTCAAAGGGTCTGCATTTGCTCACCGAACCTCACCAATCCTATCACTGCTGTGTTTATGCCGCTGTACACACGCTTGATTCTCTTTCGGAGACATATAAATCCATAGGTTGTAAGATTCTTACTAGTCAGGTATATTCTTAGGCGTTTAATATGGGGTGTTGAGTCCACTTCGTTGAGCAAGGAGTAGCTCTTGTCTATTACATATTTGGCTTATGGAGCGGTATCTGTGCTAATTTCAATCTCTGGTTGCATGCAGCACCCCAACTCACCTTTCCTCTTAAGCAAGCATAAGTTGGTTTTCTACATTTGAGACCCTATTCTGTTTTGTAATTCAGTTCCTGTGTAGCCAAGTTTACATTCCGTGTAGTAGTGATATCTTATGATGTTTCTTTTTCTGTGTGACTTATTTCACTTAGAATCATCGTACCTGAATCCACTCATTATGCTGCTACGGGCCTGATGACAT
This sequence comes from Orcinus orca, assembly GCF_937001465.1. Classification (NCBI taxonomy): domain Eukaryota; kingdom Metazoa; phylum Chordata; class Mammalia; order Artiodactyla; family Delphinidae; genus Orcinus; species Orcinus orca. The sequence continues at coordinate 69,407,653 of NC_064559.1, forward strand.
AGATTTCATTGCTGAGTGATATTGCATTGTACGTAAGTACCACAACTTTTTTATTCATTTTTTGCTCTCTGTGATATTGAACTTGTACCGTAAATGAGGTTCTTGTAAACAGAGCCGTCCAAAACTTTGTGGTGGCTGTGTCTTTTTGATTTTAATTTCCCTAAGCTATAGGACCATAAGTGGAAGTGCCCTATGCTCTGTTGTTTTGTTTTTTAGATATTTCAGGAAACACTATACACTTCTCCAGAGTGGCTGTTGGCAATTTACATCCCGCCCATCAGCATAACAAGGCTCCCAGTTCTCCATGGCCTGTCCTGCCTTTCTGGATTTTACACTTTTTTCAGATGGCCCTTTTGACCGGGGTGAAGTGAGACTTCATTGTAGTGTAGATTTCCTTTGCAAGCTTGCTTGGTTGGCCAAAAAGTGGGTATGCTTTTTTCCCTGAATATATTCAGGAAAAAACACATATGCCCTTTTTGGCCAAGTGCATCTTTGTGGACGTTCTGCCTCTTTTCCTATGCTTTACATGCAATTCCAGTCTACCTCCTGAAATCGGTTTCCTGCAATTCTGCCCCGCTTTCAAGTCCTCTTGGCAGCCTTACTTCAATATATTTTTGGACGATAGCTGTCATTTATAACTCTGCAGTTTTGTGAATGACAGTGCCCCTGAGCTCCTTTCTTCAACTCGCTTTCTGTGAGCTGGCCGCAACACCGCAGGATTGCTTCAGACACTAGTGTGTTTCTGGCATGGCATGCTGAGCCTTTGGTTAATTCCTCTTCCTGGTGGGAAATGAGAGTTAAATTTGCCCGTCCAGACACCTCCAGCTAGTCTCTCATTGGTTCTCGCTATTCCTGTTCATTTTCCGCAGAAATTGCAAACTGGGCCAAACAGGAGGTTAAAGGCACTGACTCTCCAAGTGGGGAGAGTGTTAGTAAAGCGTCTGGAATGTTGCACCCGAGTACCAGGGGACGAAAACTGAGACACATTTGAACACGTTTCCCAATCATATGGTGGATCATACTCTGGGTTCCACATGCATGTTTTAGCTGAAGGAAGAATCCCTTAAACCTGGAGAGTTGAGACCCATGGAATGGGTACTATGCAATATGACTTCAAAGGATCTGCATTTGCTCACCGAACCTCACCAATCCTATCACTGCTGCGTTTATGCCGCTGTACACACGCTTGATTCTCTTTCGGAAACATATAAATCCATAGGTTTTAAGATTATTACTAGTCAGTTATATTCTTAGGCGTTTAATATGGGGTGTTGAGTCCACTTCGTTGAGCAAGGAGTAGCTCTTGTCTATTACATATTTGGCTTATGGAGCGGTATCTGTGCTAATTTCAATCTCTGGTTGCATGCAGCACCCCAACTCACCTTTCCCCTTAAGCAAGCATACGTTGGTTCTCGACATTTGAGACCCTGTTCTGTTTTGTAATTCAGTTCCTGTGTAGCCAAGTTTACATTCCGTGTAGTAGTGATATCTTGTGATGTTTCTTTTCCTGTGTGACTTATTTCACTTAGAATCATTGTAACTGAATCCACTGATTATGCTGCTACGGGCCTGATGACATAGATTTCATTGCTGAGTCATATTGCTTTGTACGTAAGTACCACAACGTCTTTATCCATTTTTCGCTTTCTGCGATATTGAACTTGTAACGTAAATGAGATTCTTGTAAACAGAGCCGTCCCAAACTTTGGGGTGGCTGTGTCTTTTTGATTTTAATTTCCCTAAGCTATAGGACCATAAGTGGAAGTTCCATAGGCTCTGTTGCTTGGTTTTTTAGATGTTTCAGGAAACACCATACACTTCTCCAGAGTGGCTGTTGGCAATTTACAGCCCGCCCATCAGCATAACAAGGCTCCCAGTTCTCCATGGCCTGTCCTGCCTTTCTGGATTTTACACTTTTTTCAGATGGCCCTTTTGACCGGGGGGCAGTGAGACTTCATTGTAGTGCACATTTCCTTTGCAAGCTTGCTTGGTTGGCCAAAAAGTGCGTATGCGTTTTTTCCTGAATATATTCAGGAAGAAACGCATATGCCCTTTTTGGCCAAGTGCATCATTGTGGACGTTCTGCCTCTTTTCCTATGCTTTACATGCAATTCCAGTCTACCTCCTGAAATCGGTTTCCTGTAATTCTGCCCCGATTTCAAGTCCTCTTGGCAGGCTTACATCAACATATATTTGGACGATAGCTGTTATTTATAACTCTGCAGGTTTGTGAATTACAGTGCCCCTGAGCTCCTTTCTTCAACTCGCTTTCTTGTGAGATGGCCGCAAACCCGCAAGACTGCTTCAGGCCCTAATCTGCTTCTGGCAGGGCACGCTGAGCCTTTGGTTAATTCCTCTTCCTGGTGGGAAATGAGTGTTAAATATGTCCGTCCAGACACCTACCTCACTCTCAACCCCTTGGTGATGTGGGTCCTCTGGTTTGTGGCCACCTTTGCTGGGTTCCTCACCTTTCGATGATGTGGCCCCACTAGTGTGAGGACACTCCTGCCCGGTTCTCATCCACGTGGTTATGTGGACCCCCTGGTGATAGTCTGTTCCTGGCTGTGTTCCTCATCCTTCTGTGAGGGAGACCCTCTGCTGATAGGTCACTCCTGCATGGCGGGCACACATTGCCTTGGTGAAGTCAGCCGTGTGGTGGCAGTTGAAGCGTGCTGGGAATCTCCTCCCCCCGGTGATGAGGGCCATCTTGCGTCAGGCCCTAACTGCTGGGCTCACCAAATTTTCTTAGTGAGCCCAATGATGCATGGGCACTCCTCTTAGGATCCCATCTCCATGGGGATGTGGGCCTTCTGCTCTGAGTTCCCAACGGCTTGGTTGTTCACATTTTCATGATGTGGGCTCTCTGGTGTTAGTTCACAGAGGCCTGGATCCCATAGCCTCTGTGCTCTTGGCTGCCTGCTGGGAGGTTCCAACTGCTGGATTCCTCACTTTTTTAATTTTTTGGGCCCTCTGTTGTGAGGATCCTCCTGCCTGCCTCACTCCCAGCCCCTTCGTGATGTGTGTCCTCTGGTTTGAGGCCACATGTGCTGGGTTCCTCACCTTTCGATGATGTGGGACCAATGGTCTTAGGAGACTCCTGCCTGGTTCACATCCCCTTGGTGATGTGGGCCCTCTGTTGAGAGTCTGATCCTGGCTGGGTTCCTCACCCATCTGTGAGGTGGGCCGTCTGCTGTGAGGTCACTCCTGCGTGGCTTGCTCACCTCGCCTTGTGGACATGAGCCCTCTGGTGGCACTTGGAGCCTGCTGGGAGCCTCCTCCCCTCGGTGATGAGGGCCCTCTGGCGTCAGGCCCTAACTGCTGGGCTCCCCACATTTTGTGATGTGCGCCCAGTGGTGCGAGGACACTCCAGCCGGGTTCACATCCCCATTGGGATGTGGGCCTTCTGCTCTGAGGTCCCAACGCCTGGGTTGCTCACAGTTTCATGATGTGGGCTCTCTGCTGTTAGTTCACTCCTGCCTGCAACCCATAGCTTCTGTGCTCTCGGCCGCCTGCTGGGAGATTCCAACTTCTGGATTCCTCACCTTTCTTATTCTTTGGGCCCTCTGTTTTTAGGCTACTTCTGCCTGCCTCACTCCCATTCCCTTTGTGATATGTGTCCTCTGATTTGAGGCCACATGTGCTGGGTTCCGCACCTTTCGATGATGTGGCCCCACTGGAGGGAAGACAGTCCTGTCTGGTTCCCATCCCCTTGCTGATGTGGGCCCTCAGGTGAGAGTCTGATCGTGGCTGGGTTCCTCACCCTTCTGTGAGGTGGGCCCTCTGCTGTGAGGTCAATCATGCCTGTCTGGCACACGTCACCTTGGCGACGTGGGCCCTCTGGTGGCAGTTGGAGTGTGCTGGGATCCTCCTCCCCTCGGTGATGAGGGCCCTCTTGCGTTAGGCCATAACTGCTGGACTCCCCACATTTTCTGATGTGTGCCAAGTGCGTGAGGACACTCTTGCCAGGTTCCCATCCCCAAGGGGATATGGGCCTTCTGCTCTGAGGTCAAAACGGCTGGCTTGCTCTCAGTACCATGATGTGGGCCCTCTGCTGTGAGTTCACTCCGGCAAGGATCCCTTATCTTCGGTGCTCTGAGCCGCCTGCTGGGAGGTTCCAACTGCTGGATTCCTCAACTTTTTTATTCCTTGTGCCCTCTGTTGTGAGGCTCCTCCTGCCTGCCTCACTGCCAGCCCCTTGGTGATGACTGTCCTATGGCTTGAGGCCACATGTGCTGCGTTCCTCACCTTTCGATGATGTGGCCCCACTCGTGTGAGGACACTCCTGCCTGGTTCCCATCCCCTTGCTGAGGTGGGCCCTCTGGCGAGAGTCTGATCCTGGCTGGGTTCCTCAACATTCTGTGAGGTAGGCCCTCTGCTGTGAGGTCACTCCTGCCTGGCTGGCACACATCACCTTGGAGACGTGAGCCCTCTGGTGGCAGTTGGAGCGTGCAGGGTGCCTCCTCCTCTCGGTGATGACGGCCCTCTGGCATCAGGCCCTAAATGGTGGGCTCCCCACATTTTCTGAGGTGTGCCCAGTGGTGCGAGACACTCCAGCCAGGTTCCCATTCCCATGGGGATGCGGGCCTTCTGCACTGAGTCCCAACGCCTGGGTTGTTCACAGTTTTATGATGTGGGCCCTCTGCTGTGAGTTCACTGCGGCCTGGATCCCATAGCCTCGGTGTTCTGAGCCGCCTGCTGGAAGGTCTAAATGCTGGAATCCTCACGTTTTTTATATTATGTGCCCTGTGTTGTGAGGCTACTCCTGCCTGCCTCACTCCAAGGCCCTTGGTGATGTGGGTCCTCTGGTTTGACGACACATGTGCTGGGTTCCTCACCTTAAGATGATGAGGCCCCACTGGTGTGAGGATAATCCTGACTGGTTCCCATCCCGTTTGTGATGTGGGCCCTCTGGTGAGAGTCTGATCCTGGCTGGGCTCCTCACCCATCTGTGAGGTGGGCCCTCTACTATCAGGTAACTCTTGCCTGGCTTGCTCACCTCGCCTTGTTGACATGAGCCCTCTGGTGGCACTTGGACCCTGCTGGGAGCCTCCTCACCTCTGTGATGAGGGCCCTCTGACGTCAGGCCCTAACTGCTGGGCTCCCCAACTTTTCTTAGTGAGCCCAGTGATGCTCGGGCACTCCTCTTAGGTTCCCATCTCCATGGGGATGTGGGCCTTCTGCTCTGAGGTCCCAACGGCTGGGTTGTTCACAGTTTCATGATGTGGGCTCTCTGCTGTTAGTTCACTCTGGCCTGGATGCCATAGCCTCTGTGCTCTGGGCCGCCTGCTGGGAGGTTCCAACTGCTCGATTCCTCAACTTTTGTATTCTATGGGTCCTGTGTTGTGATGCTCCTCCTGCCTGCCTCACTCGCAACCCCTTCGTGATGTGGGTCCTCTGGTTTGCGGCCACATGTGCTGGGTTCCGCAACTTTCAATGATGTGGCCCCACTGGTGTGAGGACACCCCTGCCTGGTTCCCATCCCCTTGGTGATGTGGGCCTTCTGGTGACAGTCTTATCCTGGCTGAGTTCGTCACTCTTCTGTGAGGTGGGCCCTCTTCAGTGAGGTCAATCCTGCCTGACTTGCACACATCACCTTGGTGACGTGGGCCCTCTGTTGGCACATGGAACCTGCTGGGAGCCTCCTGCCCTCGGTGTTGACGGCCCTCTAGCATCAGACCCTAACTGCTGGGCTCCCCACGTTTTCTGATGTGAGCCCAGTGACACCAGGACACTCCTGTCAGGTTCCTATCCCCATGGGGATGTGGGCTTTCTGCTCTGAGGTCCCAACGCCTGGGTTGCTCACAGTTTCATGATGTGGGCTCTCTGGTGTTAGTTCACTCCTGCCTGCATCCCATAGCTTCTGTGCTCTCGGCCGCCTGCTGGGAGGTTCCAAATGCTGGATTCCTCACCTTTTTTATTCTTTGGGCCCTCTGTTTTTAGGCTACTCCTACCTGCCTCACTCCCATCCCCTTTGTGATGTATGTCCTCTGATATGAGGCCGCATGTGCCGGGTTCCTCACCTTTCGATGATGTGGCCCCACTGGTGGGAGGACAGTCCTGACTGGTTCCCATCCCCTTGGTGTTATGGGCCCTCTGGCGAGAGTCTCATCCTGCCTCGGTTCCTCACCCTTCTGTGAGATAGGCCCTCTGCTGTGAGGTCACTACTGCCTGGCTGGCGCATGCCACCTTGTAGACGTGGGCCCTCTGTTGGCAGTTGGAACCTGCTGGGAGTCTCCTCCCCTCAGTTATGAGGGCCCCCTGGCGTCAGGCCCTAACTGCTGGGCTCCTAACATTTTCTGATATGTGCTAAGTGGTGCGAGGCCACTCCTGCCAGGTTCCCATCCCAATGGGGATGTGGGCCTTCTGTTCTGAGGTCACAACGGCTGGGCTGCTCACAGGTTCATGATGTGGGCCCTCTGCTGTGAGTTCACTGCGGCCTGGATCCCATAGCCTCGGTGCTCTGGACCGCTTGCTGGGAGGTTCCAACTGCTGGATTCCTCAACTTTTATATTCTATGGACCCTGTGTTGTGAGTCCGGTCCTGCCAGCCTCATTCCGTACCCCTTGGTGATATGGTTCCTCTGGTTTGAGGCTACATGTGCTGGGATCCTCACCTTTCGATGATGTTGTCCCACTGGTGTGGGGACACTCCTGCCTGGTTCCCATCCCCTTGGTGATGTGGGCCCTCTGCTGAGAGTCTGATCCTGGCTGTGTTCCTCACCCTTCTGTGAGGTGGGCCCTCTGCTGTGAGGTCACTCCTGCCGGGCTGGCACACATCGCCTTGGCGACATTGGCCCTCTGGTGGCAGCTGGAGCCTGCTGGGAGCCTCCTCCCCTCGGTGATGAGTGCCCTCTAGCGTCAGGCCCTAACTTCTGAGCACCCCACGTTTTCTGATGTGAGCCCAGTGATGCCAGGCCACTCCTGTCATGTTCCCATCACCATGGGGATGTGGGCCTTCTGCTCTGAGGTCCCAATGTCTGGGTTGCTCACAGTTTCATGATGTGGGCTGTCTGGTGTTAGTTCACTCTGGCCTGGATCCCCTAGCCTCTGTGCTCTGGGCCGCTTGCTGAGAGGTTCCAACTGCTGGATTCCTCACCTTTCTTATTTTTGGGCCCTCTGTTGTGAGGCTCCTCCTGCCTGCCTCACCCCCAGCCCCTTGGTGATGGGTGTCCTATGGTTTGAAGCCACATGTTCTGGGTTCCTCACCTTTAGATGATGTGGCCCTACTCATGTGAGGACACTCCTGCCTGGTTCCAATCCATTTGGTGATGTGGGCCCTCTGGTGCGAGTCTGATCCTGACTGGGTTCGTCACACTTCTCTGAGGTGGGCCCTCTGCTGTGAGGTCATTCGTGCCTGCTTGGCACACATCGCCTTGGCGACATCAGCCCTCTGGTGGCAGTTGGAGCATGCTGGGAGCCTCCTTCCCTTGGTGATGAGGGTCCTCTGGCGTCAGGCTCTAACTGCTGGTCTCCCAAAATTTTCTGATACGTTCTCAGTGGTGCGAGGACACTCCTACCAGATTTCCATCCCCATGGGGATGTGGGCCTCCTGCTCTGAGGTCCCAATGGCTGGGTTGCTCAGTTTCATGACATGGGCCCTCTTCTGTGAGTTCACTGTGGCCTGGATCCCATAGCCTCGGTGCTCTGGGCTGCCTGCTGGGAGGTTCCAACTGCTGGATTCCTCACTTTTTTATTCTATGGGCCCAGTGTTGTGAGGCTACTCCAGCCTGCCTCACTCCGAGGCCCTTGGTGATGTGGGTCCTCTGGTTTGAGGACACATGTGCTGAATACCTCACCTTTCGATGATGTGGCCCCACTGGTGTGAAGACACTCCTGCCTGGTTCCCAACCCCTTGGTGATGTGGTCCCTCTGGTGAGAGTCTGATGTTGGCTGGGTTTCTCACCCTTCTGTGAGGTGGGACCTCTGCTGTGAGGTAACTCCTGCCTGGCTGGCTCACGTTGCCTTGGCAACGTGAGCCCTCAGGTGGCAGTTGGAGCCTGCTGGGAATATCCTCCCCTCGGTTATGAGAGCTCTGGATAAAACACATATGCCCGTTTCTGCCAAGTGCATTATTTTCCAAGTTCTGTCTTTATTCCTATGCTTTAAGAGCGACTCCCGTGTACCTTCTGAAATCGGTTTCCAGCAATTCTGCCCCGCATTCAAGTCCTCTTCGCAGCCTTATTTCAATACATTTTTGGACGATAGCTGTCATTTATAACTCTGCAGGTTTGTGAATGACAGTGCCCCTGAGCTCCTTTATCAACTCGCTTTCTTGTGAGCTGGCCGCAACACCGCAGGATTGCTTCAGGCCCTAGTGTGGTTCCCGCATGGCACGCTGAGCCTTTGGTTAATTCCTCTTCCTGGTGGGAAATGAGAGTTAAATTTGCCCGTCCAGAAACCTCCAGCTAGTCTCTCATTGGTTCTCCCTATTCCTGTTCATCTTCCGCAGAAATGGCAAACTGGGCCAAACAGGATTTTAAAGGCACTGACTGTCCAAGTGGGGAGAGTGTTAGTAAAGCGTCTGGAATGTTGTACCCGAGTACCAGGGGATGAAAACTGAGACACATTTGAACACGTTTCCCTATCACACGGTGGATCATACTCTGGGATCCATATGCATGTTTTAGCTGAAGGAAGAATCCCTTAAACCTGGAGAGTTGAGACCCATGGAATGGGTACCATGCAATATGACTTCAAAGGGTCTGCATTTGCTCACCGAACCTCACCAGTCCTATCACTGCTGCGTTTATGCCGCTGTACACACGCTTGATTCTCTTTCGGAGATGTATAAATCCATAGGTTTTAAGATTCTTACTAGTCAGGTATATTCTTAGGCGTTTAATATGAGGTGTTGAGTCCATTTCGTTTAGCAAGGAGTAGCTCTTGTCTGTTACATATTTGGCTTATGGAACGGTATCTGTGCTAATTTCAATCTCTGGTTTTATGCAGCACCCCAACTCACCTTTCCCCTTAAGCAAGCATAAGTTGGTTTTCTACATTTGAGACCCTGTTCTGTTTTGTAATTCAGTTCCTGTGTAGCCAAGTTTACATTCCGTGTATTAGTGATATATTATGATGTTTCTTTTTCTGTGTGACTTCTTTGACTTAGAATCATCGTACCTGAATCCACTCATTATGCTACTACGGGCCTGATGATATAGATTTCATTGTTGAGTGATATTGCTTTGTACGTAAGTAGCACAAATCCTTAATCCATTTTTCGCTTTCTGCGATATTGAACTTGTACTGTAAACGAGTTTCTTGTAAACAGAGCCGTCCCAAACTTTGGGGTGGCTGTGGCTTTTTGATTTTAATTTCCCTAAGCTATAGGACCAAAAGTGGAAGTGCCCTAGGCTCTGTTGCTTTGTTTCTTAGATGTTTCAGAAAACACCATACACTTCTCCAGATTGGCTGTTGGCAATTTACATCCCGCCCATCAGCATAACAAGGCTCCCAGTTCTCCATGGCCTGTCCTGTCTTTCCGGATTTTACACTTTTTTCAGATGCCCCTTTTGACTGGGGGGAAGTGAGACTTCATTGTAGTGCAGATTTCCTTTGCCAGCTTGCTTGGTTGGCCAAAAAGGGCGTATGCGTTTTTTCCTGAATATATTCGGGAAAAAACACATACGCCCTTTTTGGCCAAGTGCATCATTGTGGACGTTCTGCCTCTTTTCCTATGCTTTAAATGCAATTCCAGTCTACCTCCTGAAATCGGTTTCCTGCAATTCTGCCCCGCTTTCAAGTCCTCTTGGCAGCCTTACTTCAATATATGTTTTTGGACGATAGCTGTCATTTATAACTCTGCAGGATTGTGAATTACAGTGCCCCTGAGCTCCTTTCTTCAACTCGCTTTCTTGTGAGCTGGCCGCAACATCGCAGGATTGCTTCAGGCCCTAGAGTGGTTCCGGCATGGTACGCTGAGCCTTTGGTTAATTCGTCTTCCTGATGGGAAATGAGAGTTAAATTTGCCCGTCCAGACACCTCCAGCTAGTCTCTCATTGGTTCTCCCTATTCCTGTTCATTTTCCGCAGAAATTGCCAACTGGGCCAAACAGGAGTTTAAAGGCACTGACTCTCCAAATGGGTAGAGTGTTAGTAAAGCGTCTGGAATGTTGCACCCGAGTACCAGGGGACGAAAACTGAGACACATTTGAACACGTTTCCCGATCACACGGTGGATCATACTCTGGGTTCCACATGCATGTTTTAGGTGAAGGAAGAATCCCTTAAACCTGGAGAGTTGAGACCCATGGAATGGGTACCATGCAATATGACTTCAAAGGGTCTGCATTTGCTCACCGAACCTCACCAATCCTATCACTGCTGCATTTATGCCGCTGTACACATGCTTGATTCTCTTTCAGAGACATATAAATCCATAGGTTTTAAGATTCTTACTAGTCACGTATATTCTTAGGCGTTTAATATGGGGTGTTGAGTCCACCTCGTTGAGCAAGGAGTAGCTCTTGTCTGTTACATGTTTGGCTTATGGAATGGTATCTGTGCTAATTTCAATCTCTGGTTTTATGCAGCACCCCAACTCACCTTTCCCCTTAAGCAAGCATAAGTTGGTTTTCTACATTTGAGACCCTGTTCTGTTTTGTAATTCAGTTCCTGTGTAGCCATGTTTACATTCCGTGTAGTCGTGATATCTTATGATGTTTCTTTTCCTCTGTGACTTATTTCACTTAGAATCATCATACCTGAATCCACTCATTATGCTGCTACGGGCCTGATGACATACATTTCATTGCTGAGTTATATTGCATTGTACGTAAGTACCATAACTTCTTTATCCATTTTTCGCTTTCTGTGATATTGAACGTGTACTGTAAACGAGGTTCTTGTAAACAGAGCCGTCCCAAACTTTGGGGTGGCTGTGTCTTTTTGATTTTAATTTGCCTAAGCTATAGGACCATAAGTGGAAGTGCCCTAGGCTCTCTTGCTTTGTTTCTTATATGTTTCAGGAAACACCATACACTTCTCCAGAGTGGCTGTTGGCAATTTACATCCCGCCCATCAGCATAACAAGGTTCCCAGTTCTCCATGGCCTGTCCTGCCTTTCTGGATTTTACACTTTTTTCAGTTGGCCCTTTTGACCGGGGGAAGTGAGACTTCATTGTAGTGCAGATTTCCTTTGCAAGCTTGCTTGGTTGACCAAAAAGGGCGTATGCGTTTTTTCTTGAATATATTCAGGAAAAAACGCATACGTCCTTTTTGGCCAAGTGCATCATTGTGGTCGTTCTGCCTCTTTTCCTATGTTTTACATGCAATTCCTGTCTACCTCCTGAAATCGGTTTCCTGCAATTCTGCCCCGCTTTCAAGTCCTCTTGGCAGCCTTACTTCAATATATTTTTGGACGATAGCTGTCATTTATAACTCTGCAGGTTTGTGAATGACAGTGCCCCTGAGCTCCTTTCTTCAACTCGCTTTCTTGTGAGCTGGCCGCAACACCGCAGGATTGCTTCACGCCCTAGTGCGGTTCCGGCATGGCACGCTGAGCCTTTGGTTAATTCCTCTTCCTGGTGGGAAATGAGAGTTAAATTTGCCCGTCCAGACACCTCCAGCTAGTCTCTCATTGGTTCTCCCTATTCCTGTTCATCTTATGCAGAAATTGCAAACTGTGCCAAACAGGAGGTTAAAGGCACTGACTCTCCAAGTGGGGAGAGTGTTAGTAAAACATCTGGAATGTTGCACCCGAGTACCAGAGGACGAAAACTGAGACACATTTGAACACATTTCCCGATCACACGGTGGATCATACTCTGGGTTCCACATGCATCTTTTAGCTGAAGGAAGAATCCCTTAAACCTGGAGAGTTGAGACCCATGGAATGGGTACCATGCAATATGACTTCAAAGGGTCTGCATTTGCTCACCGAACCTCACCAATCCTATCACTGCTGCGTTTATGCTGCTGTACACACGCTTGATTCTCTTTCGGAGACATATAAATCCATAGGTTGTAAGATTCTTACTAGTCATGTATATTCTTAGGTGTTTAATATGGGGTGTTGTGTCCACTTCGTTGAGCAAGGAGTAGCTCTTGTCTATTACATATTTGGCTTATGGAGCGGTATCTGTGCTAATTTCAATCTCTGGTTTTATGCAGCACCCCAACGCACCTTTCCCCTTAAGCAAGCATAAGTTGGTTTTCTACATTTCAGACCCTGTTCTGTTTTGTAATTCAGTTCCTGTGTAGCCAAGTTTACATTCCGTGTATTAGTGATATCTAATGATGTTTCTTTTTCTCTGTGACTTATTTCACTTATAATCATCGTACCTGAATCCACTCATTATGCTACTACGGGCCTGATGATATAGATTTCATTGCTGAGTGATATTGCATTGTACGTTTAGTACCACAACCTCTTTATCCATTTTTCGCTTTCTGCTATATTGAACTTGTAACGTAAACGAGGTTTTTGTAAACAGAGCCGTCCCAAAATTTGGGGTGGCTGTGTCTTTTTGATTTTAATTTCCCTAAGCTATAGGACCATAAGTGGAAGTGCCCTAGGCTCTCTTGCTTTGTTTCTTAGATGTTTCAGGAAACACCATACACTTCTCCAGAGTGGCTGTTGGCAATTTACATCCCGCCCATCAGCATAACAAGGTTCCCAGTTCTCCATGGCCTGTCCTGCCTTTCTGGATTTTACACTTTTTTCAGATGGCCCTTTTGACCGGGGGAAGTGAGACTTCATTGTAGTGCAGATTTCCTTTGCAAGCTTGCTTGGTTGGCCAAAAAGGGCGTATGCGTTTTTTCTTGAATATATTCAGGAAAAAACGCATACGTCCTTTTTGGCCAAGTGCATCATTGTGGACGTTCTGCCTCTTTTCCTATGTTTTACATGCAATTCCTGTCTACCTCCTGAAATCGGTTTCCTGCAATTCTGCCCCGCTTTCAAGTCCTCTTGGCAGCCTTACTTCAATATATTTTTGGACGATAGCTGTCATTTATAACTCTGCAGGTTTGTGAATGACAGTGCCCCTGAGCTCCTTTCTTCAACTCGCTTTCTTGTGAGCTGGCCGCAACACCGCAGGATTGCTTCAGGCCCTAGTGTGGTTCCGGCATGGCACGCTGAGCCTTTGGTTAATTCCTCTTCCTGGTGGGAAATGAGAGTTAAATTTGCCCATCCAGACACCTCCAGGTAGTCTCTCATTGGTTCTCCCTATTCCTGTTCATTTTCCGCAGAAATTGCAAACTGGGCCAAACAGGAGGTTAAAGGCACTGACTCTCCAAGTGGGGAGAGTGTTAGTGAAGCCTCTGGAATGTTGCACCCGAGTACCAGGGGACGAAAACTGAGACACATTTGAACACGTTTCCCGATCACACAGTGGATCATACTCTGGGTTCCACATGCATGTTTTAGGTGAAGGAAGAATCCCTTAAACCTGGAGAGTTGAGACCCATGGAATGGGTACCATGCAATATGACTTCAAAGGGTCTGCATTTGCTCACCGAACCTCACCAATCTTATCACTGCTGCGTTTATGCCGCTGTACACACGCTTGATTCTCTTTCGGAGACATATAAATCCATAGGTTGTAAGATTCTTACTAGTCAGGTATATTCTTAGGCGTTTAATATGGGGTGTTGAGTCCACTTCGTTGAGCAAGGAGTAGCTCTTGTCTATTACATATTTGGCTTATGGAACAGTATGTGTGCTAATTTCAATCTCTGGTTTTATGCAGCACCCCAACTCACCTTTCCCCTTAAGCAACCATAAGTTGGTTTTCTACATTTGAGACCCTGTTCTGTTTTGTAATTCAGTTCCTGTGTAGCCAAGTTTACATTCCGTGTAGTAGTGATATCTTGTGATGTTTCTTTTTCTGTGTGACTTATTTCACTTAGAATCATCGTACCTGAATCCACTCATTATGCTGCTATGGGCCTCATGACAGATATCATTGCTGAGTGATATTGCATTGTAGGTAAGTACCACAAGTTCTTTATCCATTTTTCGCTTTGTGTGATATTGAACTTGTACCATACACGAGGTTCTTGTAAACAGAGCCGGCACAATCTTGGGGTGGCTGTGTCTTTTTGATTTTAATTGCCCTAAGCTATAGGACCATAAGTGGAAGTGCCCTAGGCTCTGTTGCTTTGTTTTTTAGATGTTTCAGGAAACACCATTCACTTCTCCAGAGTGGCTGTTGGCAATTTACATCCCGCCCATCAGCATAACAAGGCTCCCAGTTCTCCATGGCCTGTCCTGCCTTTCTGGATTTTACACTTTTTTCAGATGGCCCTTTTGAGCAGGGGGAAGTGAGACTTCATTGTAGTGCAGATTTCCTTTGCAAGCTTGCTTGGTTGGCCAAAAAGTGCCTATGCGTTTTTTCCTGAATATATTCAGGAAAAAACGCATACGCCCTTTTTGGCCAAGTGCATCATTGTGGACGTTCTGCCTCTTTTCCTATGCTTTACATGCAATTCCAGTCTACCTCCTGAAATCGGTTTCCTGCAATTCTGCCCCGCTTTCAAGTCCTCTTGGCAGCCTTACTTCAATATATTTTTGGACGATAGCTGTCATTTATAACTCTGCAGGTTTGTGAATTAGAGTGCCCCTGAGCTCCTTTCTTCAACTCGCTTTCTTGTGAGCTGGCCGGAACACTGCAGGATTGCCTCAGGCCCTAGTGTGGTTCCGGCATGGCACACTGAGCCTTTGGTTAATTCCTCTTCCTGGTGGGAAATGAGAGTTAAATTTGCCCGTCCAGACACCTCCAGCTAGTCTCTCATTGGTTCTCCCTATTCCAGTTCATTTTCCGCAGAAATTGCAAACTGGGCCAAACAGGAGGTTAAAGGCACTGACTCTCCAAGTGGGGAGAGTGTTAGTGAAGCCTCTGGAATGTTGCACCCGAGTACCAGGGGACGAAAACTGAGACACATTTGAACACGTTTCCCGATCACATGGTGGATCATACTCTGGGTTCCACATGCATGTTTTAGCTAAAGGAAGAATCCCTTAAACCTGGAGAGTTGAGACCCATGGAATGGGTACCATGCAATGTGACTTCAAAGGGTCTGCATTTGCTCACCGAACCTCACCAATCCTATCACTGCTGTGTTTATGCCGCTGTACACACGCTTGATTCTCTTTCGGAGACATATAAATCCATAGGTTGTAAGATTCTTACTAGTCAGGTATATTCTTAGGCGTTTAATATGGGGTGTTGAGTCCACTTCGTTGAGCAAGGAGTAGCTCTTGTCTATTACATATTTGGCTTATGGAGCGGTATCTGTGCTAATTTCAATCTCTGGTTGCATGCAGCACCCCAACTCACCTTTCCTCTTAAGCAAGCATAAGTTGGTTTTCTACATTTGAGACCCTATTCTGTTTTGTAATTCAGTTCCTGTGTAGCCAAGTTTACATTCCGTGTATTAGAGATATCTTATGATGTTTCTTTTTCTGTGTGACTTATTTCACTTAGAATCATCGTACCTGAATCCACTCATTATGCTGCTACGGGCCTGATGACATAGATTTCATTGCTGAGTGATATTGCATTGTACGTAAGTACCACAACGTCTTTATCCATTTTTCGCTTTCTGTGATATTGAACTTGTACCGTAAACGAGGTTCTTGTAAACAGAGCCGTCCCAAACTTTGGGGTGGCTGTGTATTTTTGATTTTAATTTCCCTAAGCTATAGGAACATAAGTGGAAGTGCCCTAGGCTCTGTTGCTTTGTTTTTTAGATATTTCAGGAAACACCATACACTTTTCCAGAGTGGCTGTTGGCAATTTACATCCCTCCCATCAGCATAAAAAGGCTCCCAGTTCTCCATGGCCCTGCATGCCTTTCTGGATTGTACACTTTTTTCAGATGGTCCTTTTGACTGGGGGGAAGTGAGACTTCATTGTAGTGCAGATTTCCTTTGCATGCTTGCTTCCTTGGCCAAAAAGGGCGTATGTGTTTTTTCCTGAATATATTCAGGAAAAAACGCATACGCCCTTTTTCGCCAAGTGCATCCTTGTGGACGTTCTGCCTCTTTTCCTATGCTTGAAGTGCAATTCCAGTCTACCTTCTGAAATCGGTTTCCTGCAATTCTGCCCCGCTTTCAAGTCCTCTTGGCAGCCTTACTTCAATATATTTTTGGACGATAGCTGTCATTTATAACTCTGCAGGTTTGTGAATTACAGTGCCCCTGAGCTCCTTTCTTCAACGCGCTTTCTTGTGAGCTGGCCACATCACCACAGGATTGCTTCAGTCCCTAGTGTGGTTCCGGCATGGCACGCTGAGCCCTCGGTTAATTCCTCTTCCTGGTGGGAAATGAGAGTTAAATTTGCCCGTCCAGACAACTCCAGCTAGTCTCTCATTTGTTCTCCCTATTGCTGTTCATCTTCCGCAGAAATTGCAAACAGGGCCAAAAAGGAAGTTAAAGGCAATGACTCTCCAAGTGGAGAGAGTGTGAGTAAAGCGTCTGGTATGTTGAACCCGAGTACCAGGGGACGAAAACTGAGACACATTTGAAGACGTTTCCTGATCACATGGTGGATCATACTCTGGGTTCCACATGCATGTTTTAGCTGAAGGAAGAATCCCTTAAACCTGGAGAGTTGAGACCCATGGAATGTGTACCATGCAATATGATTTCAAAAGTTCTGCATTCACTCACCGAACCTCACCAATCCTATCACTGCTGCGTTTCTGCCGCTGTACACACGCTTGATTCTCTTTCGGAGACATATAAATCCATAGGTTTTAAGATTCTTACTAATCATGTATATTCTTAGGCGTTTAATATGTGGTGTTGTGTCCCCTTCATTGAGCAAGGAGCAGCTCTTGTCTATTATATATTTGGCTTATGGAACGGTATCTGTGCTAATTTCAATCTCTGGTTTTATGCAGCACCTCAACTCACCTTTCCCCTTAAGCAAGCAGAAGTTGGTTTTCTACATTTGAGACCCTGTTCTGTTTTGTAATTCAGTTCCTGTGTAGCCAATTTTACATTCCGTGTATTAGTGATATCTTATGATGTTTCTTTTTCTGTGTGACTTATTTCACTTAGAATCATCGTACCTGAATCCACTCATTATGCTGTTACGGGCCTGACGACATAGATTTCATTGCTGAGTGATATTGCATTGTACGTAAGTACCACAACTTCTTTATCCATTTTTCGCTTTCTGTGATATTGAACTTGTACCGTAAACGAGGTTCTTGTAAACAGAGCCGACCCAAACTTTGGGGTGGCTGTGTCTTTTTGATTTTAATTTCCCTAAGCTATAGGACCATAAGTGGAAGTGCCCTAGGCTCTGTTGCTTTGTTATTTAGATGTTTCAGGAAACACCATACACTTCTCCAGAGTGGCTGTTGGCAATTTACATCCCGCCCATCAGCATAACAAGGCTCCCAGTTCTCCATGGCCTGTCCTGACTTTCTGGATTTTACACTTTTTTCAGATGGCCCTTTAGACCGGGGGGCAGGGAGACATCATTGTAGTGCAGATTTCCTTTGCAAGCTTGCTTGGTTTTACAAAGAAGGGCGTATGCATTTTTCCTGAATATATTCAGGAAAAAACGCATACGCCCTTTTTGGCCAAGTGCATCATTGTAGACTTTGTGCCTCTTTTCCTATGCTTTACATGCAGTTCAACTCTACCTCCTGAAATCGGTTTCCTGCAATTCTGCCCCGCTTTCAAGTCCTCTTGGCAGCGTTACTTCAATATATTTTTGGACGATAGCTGTCATTTATAACTCTGCAGGTTTGTGAATGACAGTGCCCCTGAACTCCTATCTTCAACTCGCTTTCTTGTGAGCTGGCCGCAACACCGCAGGATTGCTTCAGGCCCTAGTGTGGTTCCGGCATGGCACGCTGAGCCTTTGGTTAATTCCTCTTCCTGGTGGGAAATGAGAGTTAAATTTGCCCGTCCAGACACCTCCAGCTAGTCTCTCATGGGTTCTCCCTATTCCTGTTCATTTTCCGCAGAAATTGCAAACTGGGCCAAACAGCAGGTTAAAGGCACTGACTCTCCAAGTGGGGAGAGTGTTAGTAAAGCGTCTGGAATGTTGCACCCGAGTACCAGGGGACGAAAACTGAGACACATTTGAACACGTTACCCGATCACATGGTGGATCATACTCTGGGTTCCACATGCATGTTTTAGCTGAAAGAAGAATCTCTTAAACCTGGAGAGTTGAGACCCATGATATGGGTGGCATGCAATATGACTTCAAAGGGTCTGCATTTCCTCACCGAACCTCACCAATCCTATCACTGCTGCGTTTATGCCGCTGTACACACGCTTGATTCTCTTTTGGAGACATATCAATCCATAGATTTTAAGATTCTTACTAGTCAGGTATATTCTTAGGCGTTTAATATGGGGTGTTGAGTCCACTTCGTTGAGCAAGGAGTAGCTCTTGTCTATTACATATTTGGCTTATGAAACGGTATCTGTGCTCATTTCAATCTCTGGTTTTATGCAGCACCCCAACTCACCTTTCCCCTTAAGCAAGCATAAGTTGGTTTTCTACATTTGAGACCCTGTTCTGTTTTGTAATTCAGTTCCTGTGTAGCGAAGTTCACATTGCGTGTAGTAGTAATATCTTATGATGTTTCTTTTTCTTTGTGACTTATTTCACTTAGAATCATCCTACCTGAATCCACTCATTATGCTGCTACAGAGCTGATGACATAGATTTCATTGCTGAGTGATATTGCATTGTACGTAAGTACCACAACTTCTTTATCCATTTTTCGCTTTCTGTGATATTGAAATTATACCGTAAATGAGGTTCTTGTAAACAGAGCTGTCCCAAACTTTGGAGTGGCTGTGTCTTTTTGATTTTAATTTCCCTAAGCTATAGGACCATAAGTGGAAGTGCCCTAGGCTCTGTTGCTTTTTTTTGGAATGTTTCACGAAACACCATGCACTTCTCCAGAGTGGCTGTTGGCAATTTACATCCCGCCCATCAGCATAACAAGGCTCCCAGTTTTCCATGGCCTGTCCTGCCTTTCTGGATTTTACAGTTTTTTCAGATGGCCCTTTTGACTGGGGGGCAGTGAGCCTTCATTGTAGTGCAGATTTCCTTTGCAAGCTTGCTTGGTTGGCCAAAAAGGGCATATGAGTTTTTTCCTGATTCAGGAAAAAACGTATACGCCCTTTTTGGCCAAGTGCATCATTGTGGACGTTCTGCCTCTTTTCCTATGCTTTACATGCAATTCCATTCTACCTCCTGAAGTCGGTTTCCTGCAATTCTGCCCCGCTTTCAAGTCTTCTTGGCAGCCTTACTTCAATATATTTTTGGACGATAGCTGTCATTTATAACTCTGTAGGTTTGTGAATGACAGTGCCCCTGAGCTCCTTTCTTCAACTCGCTTTCTTGTGAGCTGGCCACATAACTGCAAGATTGCTTCAGGACCTAGGGTCGTTCCGGCATGGAACGCTGAGCCTTTGGTTAATTCCTCTTCCTGGTGGGAAATGAGAGTTAAATTTGCCCGTCCAGACACCTCCAGCTAGTCTCTCATTGGTTCTCCCTATTCCTGTTCATTTTCCGCAGAAATTACAAACTGGACCAAACAGGAGGTTAAAGGCACTGACTCTCCAAGTGGGGAGAGTGTTAGTAAAGCGTCTGGAATGTTGCACCCGAGTACCAGGGGACGAAAACTGAGACACATTTGAACACGTTTCCCGATTCCACGGTGGATCATACTCTGGGTTCCACATGCATGTTTTACCTGATGGAAGAATCCCTTAAACCTGGAGAGTTGAGACCCGTGGAATGTGTACCATGCAATATGACTTCAAAGGGTCTGCATTTGCTCACCGGACCTCACCAATCCTATCACAGCTGTGTTTATGCGGCTGTACACACGCTTGATTCTCTTTCAGAGACATATAAATCCATAGGTTTTAAGATTGTTACTAGTCAGGTATATTCTTAGGCGTTTAATATGGGGTGTTGAGTCCACTTCGTTGAGCAAGGAGTAGCTCTAGTCTATTACATATTTGGCTTATGGAACGGTATCTGTGCTAATTTCAATCTCTAGTTTTATGCAGCACCCCAACTCACCTTTCCCCTTAAGCAAGCATAAGTTGGTTTTCTGCATTTGAGACCCTGTTCTGTTTTGTAATTCAGTTCCTGTGTAGCCAAGTTTACATTCCATGTAGTAGTGATATCTTATGATGTTTCTTTATCTCTGTGATTTATTTCACTTAGAATCATCGTACCTGAATCCACTCATTATGCTGCTATGGGCTTGATGACATAGATTTCATTGCTGAGTGATATTGCATTGTACATAAGGACCACAACTTCTTTATCCATTTTTCACTTTCTGTGATATTGAACTTGTACCGTAAACGAGGTTCTTGTAAACAGAGCCATCCCAAAATTTGGGGTGGCTGTGTCTTTTTGATTTTAATTTCCCTGAGCTATAGGACCATAAGTGGAAGTGCCCTAGGCTCTGTTGCTTTGTTTTGTAGATGTTGCAGGAAACACCATACACTTCTCCAGAGTGGCTGTTGGCAATTTACATCCCGCCCATCAGCATAACAAGGCTCCCAGTTCTCCATGGCCTGTCCTGCGTTTCTGGATTTTACACATTTTTCAGATGGCCCTTTTGACTGGGGGGCAGTGAGACTTCATTTTAGTGCAGATTTCCTTTGCAATCTTGCTTGGTTGGCCAAAAAGGGCATATGCGTGTTTTCCTGAATATATTCTAGAAAAAACGCATACGCCCTTTTTGGCCAAGTGCATCATTGTGGTCGTTCTGCCTCTTTTCCTATGCTATACATGCAATTCCAGTCTACCTCCTGAAATCGGTTTCCTGCAATTCTGCCCCGCTTTCAACTCCTTTTGGCAGCCTTACTTCAATATATTTTTGGACGATAGCTGTCATTTATAACTCTGCAGGTTTGTGAATGACACTGCCCCTGAGCTCCTTTCTTCAACTCACTTTCTTGTGAGCTGGCCACAACACCGCAGGATTGCTAAAGGCCCTAGTGTGGTTCCGGCACGGCACGCTGAGCCTTTGGTTAATTCGTCTTCCTTGTGGGAAATGAGAGTTAAATTTGCCCGTCCAGACACCTCCAGCTAGTCTCTCATTGGTTCTCCCTATTCCTGTTCATTTTCCGCAGAAATTGCAAACTGGGCCAAACAGGAGGTTAAAGGCACTGACTCTCCAAGTGGGGAGAGTGTTACTAAAGCGTCTGGAATGTTGCACCCGAGTACCAGGGGACGAAAACTGATACATATTTGAACACGTTTCCCGATAACACGGTGGATCGTACTCTGGGTTCCACATGCATGTTTTAGCTGAAGGAAGAATCCCTTAAACCTGGAGAGTTGAGACCCATGGAATGGGTACCATGCAATATGACTTCAAAGGGTCTGCATTTGCTCACCGAACCTCACCAATCCTATCACTGCTGCATTAATGCCACTGTACACACGCTTGATTCTCTTTCGGAGACATATAAATCCATAGGTTTTAAGGTTCTTACTAGTCAGGTATATTCTTAGGCATTTAATATGGCGTCTTGAGTCCACTTCGTTGAGCAAGGAGTAGCTCTTGATTATTCCATATTTGGCTTATGGAATGGTATCTGTGTTAATTTCAATCTCTGCTTTTATGCAGCACCCCAACTCACCTTTCCCCTTAAGCAAGCATAAGTTGGTTTTCTACATTTGAGACCCTGTTCTGTTTTGTAATTCAGTTCCTGTGTAGCCAAGTTTACATTCCGTGTATTAGTGATATCTTATGATGTTTCTTTTTCTGTGTGACTTATTTCACTTAGAATCATTGTAACTGAATCCACTGATTATGCTGCTACGGGCCTGATGACATAAATTTCATTGCTGAGTTATATTGCTTTGTACGTAAATACCACAACGTCTTTATCCATTTTTCGCTTTCTGTGATATTGAACTTGTACCGTAAATGAGGTTCTTGTAAACAGAGCCGTCCCAAAATTTGGGGTGGCTGTGTCTTTTTGATTTTAATTTCCCTAAGCTATAGGACCATAAGTGGAAGTGCCCTAGGCTCTGTTGCTTTGTTTTTTAGATGTTTCAGGAAACACCATACACTTCTCCAGAGTGGCTGTTGGCAATTTACATCCCACCCATCAGCATAACAAGGCTCCCAGTTCTCCATGACCTGTCCTGCCTTTCTGGATTTTAAACTTTTTTCAGATGTCCCTTTTGACAGGGGGGCAGTGAGACTTCATTTTAGTGCACATTTCCTTTGCAAGCTTGCTTGGTTGGCCAAAAAGTGCGTATGCGTTTTTTCCTGAATATATTCAGGAAGAAACGCATATGCCCTTTTTGGCCAAGTGCATCATTGTGGACGTTCTGCCTCTTTTCCTATGCTTTACATGCAATTCCAGTCTACCTCCTGAAATCGGTTTCCTGCAATTCTGCCCCGATTTCAAGTCCTCTTGGCAGCCTTACTTCAATATATGTTTGGACGATAGCTGTCATTTATAACTCTGCAGTTTTGTGAATTACAGTGCCCCTGAGCTCCTTTCTTCAACTCACTTTCTTGTGAGCTGGCCGCAACACCGCAAGATTGCTTCAGGCCCTAGGGTGGTTCCAGCACGGCACACTTAGCCTTTGGTAAATTCCTCTTCCTGATTGGAAATGAGAGTTAAATTTGCCCGTCCAGACACCTCCAGCTAATCTCTCATTGGTTCTCCCTATTCCTGTTCATTTTCCGCAGAAATTACAAACTGGGCCAAACAGGAGGTTAAAGGCACTGACTCTCCAAGTGGGGAGAGCATTAGTAAAGTGTCTGCAATGTTGCACCCGAGTACCAGGGGACGAAAACTGAGAGACATTTGAACACGTTTCCCGATCACACGGTGTATCATACTCTGGGTTCCACATGCATGTTTTAGCTGATGGAAGAATCCCTTAAACCTGGAGAGTTGAGACCCATGGAATGGGTACCATGCAATATGACTTCAAAGGGTCTGCATTTGCTCACCGAACCTCACCAATCCTATCACTGCTGCGTTTATGCCACTGTACACACGCTTGATTCTCTTTCAGAGACATATAAATCCATAGGTTTTAAGATTCTTACTAGTCAGGTATATTCTTAGGCGTTTAATATGGGGTGTTGAGTCCACTTCGTTGAGCAAGGAGTAGCTGTTGTCTATTACATATTTGGATTATGGAACGGTATCTGTGCTAATTTCAATCTCTGGTTTTATGTAGCACCCCAACTCACCTTTCCCCTTAAGCAAGCATAAGTTGGTTTTCTACATTTGAGACCCTGTTCTGTTTTGTAATTCAGTTCCTGTGTAGCCAAGTTTACATTCCGTGTAGTAGTGATATGTTATGTTGTTTCTTTTTCTGTGTGACTTATTTCACTTAGAATCATCGTACCTGAATCAACTTATTATGCTGCTATGGGCCTCATGACATAGATTTCATTGCTGAGTGATATTGCATTGTACATAAGGACCACAACTTCTTTATCCATTTTTCACTTTCTGTGATATTGAACTTGTACCGTAAACAAGCTTCTTGTAAACAGAGCCATCCCAAAATTTGGGGTGGCTGTGTCTTTTTGATTTTAATTTCCCTGAGCTATAGGACCATAAGTGGACGTGCCCTAGGCTCTGTTGCTTTGTTTTGTAGATGTTTCAGGAAACACCATACACTTCTCCAGATTGGTTTTTGGCAATTTACATCCCGCCAATCAGCATAACAAGGCTCCCAGTTCTCCATGGCCTGTCCTGCCTTTCTGTATTTTACACTTTTTTCAGATGGCGCTTTTGACCGGGGGACAGTGAGACTTCATTGTAGTGCAGATTTCCTTTGCAAGCTTGCTTGGTTGGCCAAAAAGGGCGTATGCGTTGTTTCCTGAATATATTCAGGAAAAAACGCATACGCCCTTTTTGGCCAAGTGCATCATTGTGGACGTTCTGCCTCTTTTCCTATGCTTTACATGCAATTCCAGTCTACCTCCTGAAATCGGTTTCCTGCAATTCTGCCCCGCTTTCAACTCCTCTTGGCAGCCTTACTTCAATATATTTTTGGACGTTTGCTGTCATTTATAACTCTGCAGGTTTGTGAATTACAGTGCCCCTGAGCTCCTTTCTTCAACTTGCTTTCTTGTGAGCTGGCCGCAACATCGCAAGATTGCTTCAGGCCCTACTGTGGTTCCTGCATGGCACGCTGAGCCTTTGGTTAATTCCTCTACCTGGTGGGAAATGAGAGTTAAATATGCCCGTCCAGACACCTCCAGCTAGTCTCTCATTGGCTCTCCCTATTCCTGTTAATCTTCCGCAGAAATTGCAAACTGGGCCAAACAGGAGGTTAAAGGCAGTGACTCTCCAAGTGGAGAGAGTGTTAGTAAAGCGTCTGGAATGTTGCCCCCGAGTACCACGGGATGAAAACTGAGACACATTTGAACACGTTTCCCGATCACACGGTGGATCATACTCTGTGTTCCACATGCATGTTTTAGCTGAAGGAAGAATCCCTTAAACCTGGAGAGTTGAGACCCATGGAATGGGTACCATGCAATATGACTTCAAAGGGTCTGCATTTGCTCACCGAACCTCACCAATCCTATCACTGCTGCATTTATGCTGCTGTACACATGCTTGATTCTCTTTCCGAGACATATAAATCCATAGGTTTTAAGATTCTTACTAGTCAGGTATATACTTAGGCATTTAATATGGGGTGTTGAGTGCACTTCGTTGAGCAAGGAGTAGCTCTTGTCTATTACATATTTGGCTTATGGAGCGGTATCTGTGCTAATTTCAATCTCTGGATTTATGTAGCACCCCAACTCACCATTCCCCTTAAGCAAGCATAAGTTGGTTTTCTACATTTGAGACCCTGTTCTGTTTTGTAATTCAGTTCCTGTGTAGCCAAGTTTACATTCCGTGTAGTAGTGATATCTTATGATGTTTCTTTTTCTGTGTGACTTATTTCACTTAGAATCATCGTACCTGAATCCACTCATTATGCTGCTACGGGCCTGATGACATAGATTTCATTGCTGAGTGATATTGCATTGTACGTAAGTTCCACAACTTCTATACCCATTTTTCGCTTTCTGCGATATTGAACTTGTACTGTAAACAAGGTTCTTGTAAACAGAGCCTTCACAAACTTTGGGGTGGCTGTGTCTTTTTGAGTTTAATTTCCCTAAGCTTTGGACCATAAGTGGAAGTGCCCTAGGCTCTGTTGCTTTGTTTTTTAGATGTTTCAGGAAACACCATACACTTCTCCTGAGTGGCTGTTGGCAATTTACATCCAGCCCATCAGCATAACAAGGCTCCTAGTTCTCCATGGCCTGTCCTGCCTTTCTGGATTTTACACTTTTTTCAGATGGCCCTTTTAACCTGGGGGAAGTGAGACTTCATTTTAGTGCAGATATCCTTTGCAAGCTTGCTTGGTTGGCTAAAAAGGGCGTATGCGTTTTTTCCTGAATATATTCAGGAAAAAACGCATACGCCCTTTTTGGCCAAGTGCATCATTGTGGACCTTCTGCCTCTTTTCCTATGCTTTACATGCAATTCCAGTCTACCGCCTGAAATCAGTTTCCTGCAATTCTACCCCGCTTTCAACTCCTCTTGGCAGCCTTTCTTCAATATATTTTTGGACGATAGCTGTGATTTATAACTCTGCAGGTTTGGGAATTACAGTGCCCCTGAGCTCTTTTCTTCAACTCGCTTTCTTGTGAGCTGTCCGCAACACCGCAGGATTGTTTCAGGCACTAGTGTTGTTCTGGAATGGCACGCTGAGCCTGTGGTTAATTCCTCTTCCTGGTGGGAAATGAGAGTTAAATTTGCCCGTCCAGACACCTCCAGCTAGTCTCTCATTGGTTCTCCCTATTCCTGTTCATCTTCCGCAGAAATTGCAAACTGGGCCAAACAGGAGGTTAAAGGCACTGACTCTCCAAGTGGGGAGAGTGTTAGTAAAGCGTCTGGAATGTTGCACCCGAGTACCAGGGGACGAAAACTGAGACACATTTGAACACGTTTCCTGATCACACGGTGGATCATACTCTGGGTTCCACATGCATGTTTTAGCTGAAGGAAGAATCCCTTAAACCTGGAGAGTTGAGACCCATGGAATGGGTACCATGCAATATGTCTTCAAAGGGTCTGCATTTGCTCACCAAACCTCACCAATCCTATCATTGCTGCATTTATGCCACTGTACACACGCTTGATTCTCTTTCGGAGACATATAAATCCATAGGTTTTAAGATTCTTACTAGTCAGGTATATTCTTAGGCGTTTAATATGGCCGCTTGAGTCCACTTCGTTCAGCAAGGAGTAGCTCTTGTCTATTACACATTAGGCTTATGGAACGGTATCAGTGCTAATTTCAATCTCTGGTTTTATGCAGCACCCCAACTCCCCTTCCCCCTTAAGCAAGCATAAGTTGGTTTTCTACTTTTGAGACCCTGTTCTGTTTTGTAATTCAGTTCCTGTGTAGCCAAGTTTACATTCCGTGTATTAGTGATATCTTATGTTGTTTCTTTTTCTGTGTGACTTATTTCACTTAGAATCATCGTACCTGAATCCACTCATTTATGCTTCTATGGGCCTGATGACATAGATTTTATTGCTGAGTGATATTGCATTGTACGTAAGTACCACAATGTCTTTATCCATTTTTTGCTTTCTGCCATATTGAACTTGTACCGTAAACGAGGTTCTTGTAGACAGAGCTGTCCCAAACTTTGGGGTGGCTGTGTCTTTTTGATTTTAATTTCCCTAAGCTATAGGACCATAAGTGTAAGTGCCCTAGGCTGTGTTGCTTTGTTTTTTAGATGTTTCAGGAAACACCATACACTTCTCCAGAGTGGCTGTTGGCAACTTACATCCTGCCCATCAGCATAACAAGGCTCCCAGTTCTCCATGGCCTGTCCTGCCTTTCTGGATTTTACACTTTTTTCAGATGGCCCTTTTGAGCGGGGGGCAGTGAGACTTCATTGTAGTGCAGATTTCCTTTGCAAGCTTGCTAGGTTGGCCAAAAAGGGCGTATGCGTCTTTTCCTGAATATATTCAGGAAAAACCCATACGCCCTTTTTGGCTAAGTGCATTACTGTGGAAGTTCTGCCTCTTTTCCTATGATTTACATGCAATTCCAGTCTACCTCCTGAAATCGGTTTCCTGCAATTCTGCCCCGCTTTCAAGTCCTCTTGGCAGCCTTACTTCAATATATTTTTGGACGATAGCTGTCATTTATACCTCTGCAGGTTTGTGAATGACAGTGTCCCTGAGCTCCTTTCTTCAACTCGCTTTCTTGTGAGATGGCCACAACACCGCAGGATTGCTTCAGGCCCTAGTGTGGTTCCGGCATGGCACGCAAAGCCTTTGGTTAATTCCTCTTCCTGGTGGGAAATGAGAGTTAAATTTGCCCGTCCAGACACCTCCAGCTAGTCTCTCATTGGCTCTCCCTATTCCTGTTAATCTTCCGCAGAAATTGCAAACTGGGCCAAACAGGAGTTTAAAGGCAGTGACTCTCCAAGTGGAGAGAGTGTTAGTAAAGCGTCTGGAATGTTGCCCCCGAGTACCAGGGGATGAAAACTGAGACACATTTGAACACGTTTCCCAATCACACGGTGGATCATACTCTGGGTTCCACATGCATGTTTTAGCTGAAGGAAGAATCCCTTAAACCTGGAGAGTTGAGACCCATGGAATGGGTACCATGCAATATGACTTCAAAGGGTCTGCATTTGCTCACCGAACCTCACCAATCTTATCACTGCTGCGTTTATGCTGCTGTACACACGCTTGATTCTCTTTCCGAGACATATAAATCCATAGGTTTTAAGATTCTTACTAGTCAGGTATATACTTAGGCATTTAATATGGGGTGTTGAGTGCACTTCGTTGAGCAAGGAGTAGCTCTTGTCTATTACATATTTGGCTTATGGAATGGTATCTCTGCTAATTTCAATCTCTGGTTTTATGCAGCACCCCAACTCACCATTCCCCTTAAGCAAGCATAAGTTGGTTTTCTACATTTGAGACCCTGTTCTGTTTTGTAATTCAGTTCCTGTGTAGCCAAGTTTACATTCCGTGTAGTAGTGATATCTTATGATGTTTCTTTTTCTGTGTGACTTATTTCACTTAGAATCATCGTACCTGAATCCACTCATTATGCTGCTACGGGCCTGATGACATAGATTTCATTGCTGAGTGATATTGCATTGTACGTAAGTACCACAACTTCTATACCCATTTTTCTCTTTCTGCGATATTGAACTTGTACTGTAAACAAGGTTCTTGTAAACAGAGCCTTCACAAACTTTGGGGTGGCTGTGTCTTTTTGATTTTAATTTCCCTAAGCTTTAGGACCATAAGTGGAAGTGCCCTAGGCTCTGTTGCTTTGTTTTTTAGATGTTTCAGGAAACACCATACACTTCTCCTGAGTGGCTGTTGGCAATTTACATCCAGCCCATCAGCATAACAAGGCTCCCAGTTCTCCATGGCCTGTCCTGCCTTTCTGGATTTTACACATTTTTCAGATGGCCCTTTTGACTGGGGGGAAGTGAGACTTCATTTTAGTGCAGATATCCTTTGCAAGCTTGCGTGGTTGGCCAAAAAGGGCGTATGCGTTTTTTCCTGAACATATTCAGGAAAAAACGCATACGCCCTTTTTGGTCAAGTGCATCATTGTGGACGTTCTGCCTCTTTTCCTATGCTTTACATGCAATTCCAGTCTACCTCCTGAAATCAGTTTCCTGCAATTCTACCCCGCTTTCAACTCCTCTTGGCAGCCTTACTTCAATATATTTTTGGACGATAGCTGTGATTTATAACTCTGCAGGTTTGGGAATTACAGTGCCCCTGAGCTCATTTCTTCAACTCGCTTTCTTGTTATCTGGCCGCAACACCGCAGGTTTGCTTCAGGCACTAGTGTTGTTCTGGAATGGCACGCTGAGCCTGTGGTTAATTCTTCTTCCTGGTGGGAAATGAGAGTTAAATTTGCCCGTCCAGACACCTCCAGCTAGTCTCTCATTGGTTCTCCCTATTCCTGTTCATCTTCCGCAGAAATTGCAAACTGGGCCAAACAGGAGGTTAAAGGCACTGACTCTCCAAGTGGGGAGAGTGTTAGTAAAGCGTCTGGAATGTTGCACCCGAGTACCAGGGGACGAAAACTGAGACACATTTGAACACGTTTCCCGATCACACGGTGGATCATACTCTGGGTTCCACATGCATGTTTTAGCTGAAGGAAGAATCCCTTAAACCTGGAGAGTTGAGACCCATGGAATGGGTACCATGCAATATGTCTTCAAAGGGTCTGCATTTGCTCACCGAACCTCACCAATCCTATCATTGCTGCATTTATGCCGCTGTACACACGCTTGATTCTCTTTCAGAGACATATAAATCCATAGGTTTTAAGATTCTTACTAGTCAGGTATATTCTTAGGCGTTTAATATGGCCGCTTGAGTCCACTTCGTTCAGCAAGGAGTAGCTCTTGTCTATTACACATTTGGCTTATGGAACGGTATGTGTGCTAATTTCAATCTCTGGTTTTATGCAGCACCCCAACTCCCCTTCCCCCTTAAGCAAGCATAAGTTGGTTTTCTACTTTTGAGACCCTGTTCTGTTTTGTAATTCAGTTCCTGTGTAGCCAAGTTTACATTCCGTGTATTAGTGATAACTTATGTTGTTTCTTTTTCTGTGTGACTTATTTCACTTAGAATCATCGTACCTGAATCCACTCATTTATGCTTCTATGGGCCTGATGACATAGATTTTATTGCTGAGTGATATTGCATTGTACGTAAGTACCACAATGTCTTTATCCATTTTTTGCTTTCTGCCATATTGAACTTGTACTGTAAACGAGGTTCTTGTAAACAGAGCCGTCCCAAACTTTCGGGTGGCTGTGTCTTTTTGATTTTAATTTCCCTAAGCTATAGGACCATAAGTGTAAGTGCACTAGGCTCTGTTGCTTTGTTTTTTAGATGTTTCAGGAAACACCATACACTTCTCCAGAGGGGCTGTTGGCAACTTACATCCTGCCCATCAGCATAACAAGGCTCCCAGTTCTCCATGGCCTGTCCTGCCTTTCTGGATTTTACACTTTTTTCAGATGGCCCTTTGGAGCGGGGGGCAGTGAGACTTCATTGTAGTGCAGATTTCCTTTGCAAGCTTGCTAGGTTGGCCAAAAAGGGAGTATGCGTCTTTTCCTGAATATATTCAGGAAAAACCCATACACCCTTTTTGGCCAAGTGCATTACTGTGGAAGTTCTGTCTCTTTTCCTATGATTTACATGCAATTCCAGTCTACCTCCTGAAATCGGTTTCCTGCAACTCTGCCCCGCTTTCAAGTCCTCTTGGCAGCGATACTTCAATATATTTTTGGACGATAGCTGTCATTTATAACTCTGCAGGTTTGTGAATGACAGTGCCCCTGAGCTCCTTTCTTCAACTCGCTTTCTTGTGAGCGGGCTGAAACACCGCAGGATTGCTTCAGGCCCTAGTGTGTTTCCGGCACGGCACGCTGAGCCTTTGGTTAATTCCTTTTCCTGGTGGGAAATGAGAGTTAAATTTGCCCGTCCAGACACCTCCAGCTAGTCTCTCATTGGTTCTCCCTATTCCTGTTCATTTTCCGCAGAAATTGCAAACTGGGCCAAACAGGAGGTTAAAGGCACTGACTCTCCAAGTGGGGAGAGTGTTAGTAAAGCATCTAGAATGTTGCACCTGAGTTCCAGGGGACGAAAACTGAGACACATTTGAACACGTTTCCCGAACACATGGTGGATCATACTCTGGGTTCCACATGCATGTTTTAGCTGAAGGAAGAATCCCTTAAACCTGGAGAGTTGAGACCCATGGAATGGGTACCATGCAATATGACTTCAAAGGGTCTGCATTTGCTCACCAAACCTCACCAATCCTATCACTGCTGCGTTTATGCCGCTGTACACATGCTTGATTCTCTTTCGGGGACATATAAATCCATAGGTTTTAAGATTCTTACTAGTCAGGTATATTCTTAGGCGTTTAATATGGGGTGTTGAGTCCACTTCGTTGAGCAAGGAGTAGCTCTTGTCTATTACATATTTGGCTTATGGAACGGTATCTGTGCTAATTTCAATCTCTGGTTTTATGCAGCACCCCAGCTCAACTTTCCCCTTAAGCAAGCATAAGTTGGTTTTCTACATTTGAGACCCTGTTCTGTTTTGTAATTCAGTTCCTGTGTAGCCAAGTTTATGTGCCGTGTATTAGTGATATCTTATGATATTTCTTTTTCTGTGTGACTTATTTCACTTAGAATCATCGTACCTGAATCCACTCATTATGCTGCTATGGGCCTGATGACATAGATTTCATTGCTGACTGATTTGCATTGTACGTAAATACCACAAACTCTTTATCCATTTTTCGCTTTCTGTGATATTGAACTTGTACCGTAACCGAGGTTCTTGTAAACAGAGCCATCCCAAACTTTGGGGTGCCTGTGTCTTTTTGATTTTAATTTCCCTAAGCTATAGGACCATAAGTGGAAGTGCCATAGGCTCTGTTGCTTTGTTTTGTAGATGTTTCAGGAAACACCATACACTTCTCCAGAGTGGCTGTTGGCAATTTACATCCCGCCCATCAGCATATCAAGGCTCCCAGTTCTCCATGGCCTGTCCTGCCTTTCTGGATTTTACACTTTTTTCAGATGGCCCTTTTGACCGGGGGGGCAGTGAGACTTCATTGTAGTGCAGATTTCCTTTGCAAGCTTGCTTGGTTGGACAAAAAGGCGTATGCGTTTTTTCCTGAATATTTTCAGGAAAAAACGCATACGCACTTTTTGGCCAAGTGCATCACTGTGGACATTCTGCCTCTTTTCCTATGCTTTACATGCAATTCCAGTCTACCTCCTGAAATCGGTTTCCTGCAATTCTGCCCCACTTTCAAGTCCTCTTGGCAGCCTTACTTCAATATATTTTTGGATGATAGCTGTCATTTATAACTCTGCAGGTTTGTGAATGACAGTGCCCCTGAGCTCCTTTCTTCAACTCGCTTTCTTGTGAGCTGGCCGCAACATCGCAGGATTGCTTCAGGCCCTAGTGTGGTTCCGGCACAGCACGCTGAATCTTTGTTTAACTCCTCTTCCTGGTGGGAAATCAGAGTTAAATTTGCCCGTCCAGACACCTCCAGCTAGTCTCTCATTGGTTCTCCCTATTCCTGTTCATCTTCCGCAGAAATTGCAAACTGGGCAAACAGGAGTTTAAAGGCACTGACTCTCCAAGTGGGGAGAGTGTTAGTAAAGCGTCTGGAATGTTGCACCTGAGTACCTGGCGACGAAAACTGAGACACATTTGAACACGTTTCCCGGTCACACGGCGGATCATACGCTGGGTTCCACATGCATGTTTTAGCTGAAGGAAGAATCCCTTAAACCTGGAGAGTTGAGACCCATGGAATGGGTACCATGCAATATGACTTCAAAGGGTCTGCATTTGCTCACCGAACCTCACCAATCCTATCACTGCTGCGTTTATGCCGCTGTACACACGCTTGATTCTCTTTGGAGCCATATAAATCCAAAGGTTTCAAGATTCTTACTAGTCAGGTATATTCTTAGGCGTTTAATATGGGGTGTTGTGTGCACTTCGTTGAGCAAGGAGTAGTTCTTCTCTATTACATATATGGCTTATGGAACGGTATCTGTGCTAATTTCAATCTCTGGTTTCATGCACCGCCCAAACTCACCTTTCCCCTTAAGCAAGCATAAGTTGGTTTTCTACATTTGAGCCACCTTTCTGTTTTGTAATTCGGTTCCTGTGTAGCCAAGGTTACATTCCCTGTATTAGTGATATCTTCTGATGTTTCTTTTTCTGTGTGACTTATTTCACTTAGAATCATCGTACCTGAATCCACTCATTATGCTGCTACAGGCCTCATGACATAGATTTCATTGCTGAGTGATATTGCATTGTACGTAAGTACCACAACTTCTTTATCCATTTTTCGCTTTCTGTGATATTGAACTCGTACCATAAACGAGGTTCTTGTAAACAGAGCCATCCCAAACTTTGGGGTGGCTGTGTCTTTTTGATTTTAATTTCCCTAAGCTATAGGACCATAAGTGGAAGTGCCCTAGGCTCTGTTGCTTTGTTTTTTAGATGTTTCAGGAAACACCATACACTTCTCCAGAGGGGCTGTTGGCAATTTACATCCCACCCATCAGCATAACAAGGCTCCCAGGTCTCCATGGCCTGTCCTGACTTTCTGGATTTTACACTTGTTTCAGATGGCCCTTTTGACCGGGGGGCAGTGAGACTTCATTGTAGTGCAGATTTCCTTTGCAAGCTTGCATGGTTGGCCAAGAAGGGCATATGCGTTTTTTCCTGAATATATTCAGGAAAAAACGCATATGCCCTTTTTGGCCAAGTGCATCATTGTGGAAGTTCTGCCTCTTTTCCTATGATTTACATGCAATTCCAGTCTACCTCCTGAAATCGGTTTCCTGCAATTCTGCCCCGCTTTCAAGTCCTCTTGGCAGCGTTACTTCAATATATTTTTGGACGATAGCTGTCATTTATGACTCTGCAGGTTTGTGAATGACAGTGCCCCTGAGCTCCTTTCTTCAACTCGCTTTCTTGTGAGCGGGCCGCAACACCGCAGGATTGCTTCAGGCCCTAGTGTGGTTCCGGCACGGCACGCTGAGCCTTTGGTTAATTCCTCTTCCTGGTGGGAAATGAGAGTTAAATTTGCCCGTCCAGACACCTCCAGCTAGTCTCTCATTGGTTCTCCCTATTCCTGTTCATTTTCCGCAGAAATTGCAAACTGGGCCAAACAGGAGGTTAAAGGCACTGACTCTCCAAGAGGGGAGAGTGTTAGTAAAGCGTCTGGAATGTTGCACCCGAGTACCAGGGGACGAAAACTGAGACACATTTGAACACACTTCCTGATCACATGGTGGATCATACTCTGGGTTTCACATGCATGTTTTAGCTGAAGGAAGAATCCCTTAAACCTGGAGAGTTGAGACCCATGGAATGGGTACCATGCAATATGACTTCAATGGGTCTGCATTTGCTTACCGAACCTCACCAATCCTATCACTGCTGCGTTTATGCCGCTGTACACATGCTTGATTCTCTTTCGGGGACATATAAATCCATAGGTTTTAAGATTCTTACTAGTCAGGTATATGCTTAGGCGTTTAATATGGCGTGTTGAGTCCACTTCGTTGAGCAAGGAGTAGCTCTTGTCTATTACATATTTGGCTTATGGAATGGTATCTGTGCTAATTTCAATGTCTGGTTTTATGCAGCACCCCAACTCACCTTTCCCCTTAAGCAAGCATAAGTTGGTTTTCTACATTTGAGACCCTGTTCTGTTTTGTAATTCAGTTCCTGTGTAGCCACGTTTACATTCCGTGTATTAGTGATATCTTACGATGTTTCATTTTCTGTGTGACATATTCAACTTAGAATCATCGTACCTGAATCCACTCAGTATGCTGCTACGGGCCTGATGACATAGATTTCATTGCTGAGTGATATTGCATTGTACGTAAGTACCACAACGTCTTTATCCATTTTTCGCTTTCTGCGATATTGAACTTGTACCGTAAACGAGGTTCTTGTAAACAGAGCCGTCCCAAACTTTGGGGTGGCTGTGTCTTTTTTATTTTAATTTCCCTAAGCTATAGGACCATAAGTGGAAGTGCCCTAGGCTCTGTTGTTTTGTTGTTTAGATGTTTCAGGAAACACCATACACTTCTCCAGAGTGGCTGTTGGCAATTTACATCCCGCCCATCAGCATAACAAGGCTCCCAGTTCTCCATGGCCTGTCCTGCCTTTCTGGATTTTACACTTTTTTCAGATTGTTCTTTTGACCGGGGTGCAGTGAGACTTCATTGAAGTGCAGATTTCCTTTGCAAGCTTGCTTGGTTGGCCAAAAGGTGCGTATGCGTTTTTTCCTGAATATGTTCAGGAAAAAACGCATAAGACCTTTTTGGCCAAGTGCATCATTGTGGAAGTTCTGTCTCTTTTCCTATGCTTTACATGCAACTCCAGCCTAACTCCTGAAATCGGTTTCCTGCAATTCTGCCCCACTTTCAAGTCCTCTTGGCAGCCTTACTTCAATATATTTTTGGACGATAGCTGTCATTTATAACTCTGCAGGTTTGTGAATTACAGTGCCCCTGAGCTCCTTTCTTCAACTCACTTTCTTGTGAGCTGGCCGCAACACCGCAGGATTGCTTCAGGCCCTAGTGCGGTTCTGGCATGGCATGCTGAGCCTTTGGTTAATTCCTCTTCCTGGTTGGAAATGAGAGTTAAATTTGCCCGTCCAGACACCTCCAGCTAGTCTCTCATTGGTTCTCCCTATTCCTGTTCATTTTCCGCAGAAAGTGCAAACTGGGCCAAACAGGAGGTTAAAGGCACTGACTCTCCAAGTGGGGAGAGTGTTAGTAAAGCGTCTGGAATGTTGCACCCGAGTACCAGGGGAGGAAATCTGAGACACCTTTGAACACGTTTCCCGATCACACGGTGGATCATACTCTGGGTTCCACATGCATGTTTTAGCTGAAGGAAGAATCCCTTAAACCTGGAGAGTTGAGACCCATGGAATGGGTACCATGCAATATGACTTCAAAGGGTCTGCATTTGCTCACCAAACCTCACCAATCCTATCACTGCTGCGTTTATGGCGCTGTACACATGCTTGATTCTCTTTTGGAGACATATAAATCCATAGGTTTTAATATTCTTACTAGTCAGTTATATTCTTAGGCGTTTAAAATGGGGTGTTGAGTCCACTTCGTTGAGCATGGAGTAGCTCTTGCTATTATATATTTGGCTTATGGAACGGTATCTGTGCTAATTTCAATCTCTGGTTTTATGCAGCACCCCAACTCACCTTTCCCCTTAAGCAAGCATAAGTTGGTTTTCTACAATTGAGACCCTGTTCTGTTTTGTAATTCAGTTCCTGTGTAGCCAAGATTGCATTCTGTGTATTAGTGATATCTTATGATGTTTCTTTTTCTGTGTGACTTATTTCAGTTAGAATCATCTTTCCTGTATTCACTCATTATGCTGCTATGGGCCTGATGACACAGATTTCATTGCTGAGTGATATTGCATTGTATGTAAGTACCACAACTTCTTTATCCATTTTTCGCTTTCTGTGATATTGAACTTGTACCGTAAATGAGGTTCTTGTAAACAGAGCCGTCCCAAACTTTGGGGTGGCTGTGTCTTTTTGATTTTAATTTCCCTAAACTATAGGACCATAAGTGGAAGTGCCCTAGGCTCTGTTGCTTTGTTTTTTAGATGTTTCAGGAAACACCATACACTTCTCCAGAGTGGCTGTTGGAAATTTACATCCCGCCCATCAGCATAACAAGGCTCCCAGTTCTCCATGGCCTGTCCTGCCTTTCTGGATTTTACACATTTTTCAGATGGCCCTTTTGACCGGGGGGCAGTGAGACTTCATTGTAGTGCAGATTTCATTTGCAAGCCTGCTTGGT
The DNA here is from genome assembly GCF_937001465.1 of Orcinus orca. NCBI lineage: Eukaryota > Metazoa > Chordata > Mammalia > Artiodactyla > Delphinidae > Orcinus > Orcinus orca. Next base: position 69,444,071 of record NC_064559.1, read on the forward strand.
TGGCCAAAAAGAGCGTATGAGATTTTTCCTGAGGAAAAAACACATACGTCCTTTTTGGCCAAGTGCATCATTGTGGACATTCTGCCTCTTTTCCTATGCTTTACATGCAATTCCAGTCTACCTCCTGAAATCAGTTTCCTGCAATTCTGCCCCGCTTTCAAGATCTCTTGGCAGCCTTACTTCAATATATTTTTGGACGATAGCTGTCATTTATAACTCTGCAGGTTTGTGAATGACAGTGCCCCTGAGCTCCTTTCCTCAACTCGCTTTCTTGTGAGCTGGCCGCAACACTGCAGGATTGCTTCAGGCCCTAGTGTGGTTCCGCCACGGCACGCTGAGCCTTTGTTTAATTCCTCTTCCTGGTGGGAAATGAGAGTTAAATTTGCCCGTCCAGACACCTCCAGCTAGTCTCTCATTGGCTCTCCCTATTCCTGTTCATCTTATGCAGAATTTGCAAACTGGGCCAAACAGGTGTTTAAAGGCACTGACTCTCCAAGTGGGGAGAGTGTTAGTAAAGAGTCTGGAATGTTGCACCCGAGTACCTGGGGACGAAAACTGAGAAACATTTGAACACGTTTCCCGATCACACGGCGGATCATATGCTGGGTTCCACATGCATGTTTTAGCTGAAGGAAGAATCCCTTAAACCTGGAGAGTTGAGACCCATGGAATGGGTACCATGCAATATGACTTCAAAGGGTCTGCATTTGCTCACCGAACCTCACCAATCCTATCACTGCTGCGTTTATGCCGCTGTACACACGCTTGATTCTCTTTCGGAATCATATAAATCCATAGGTTTTAAGATTCTTACTAGTCAGGTATATTCTTAGGCGTTTAATATGGGGTGTTGAGTCCACTTCGTTGAGCAAGGAGTAGCTCTTCTCTATTACATATTTGGCTTATGGAACGGTATCTGTGCTAATTTCAATCTCTGGTTTTATGCAGCACCCCAACTCACCTTTCCCCTTAAGCAAGCATAAGTTGGTTTTCTACATTTGAGACCCTGTTCTGTTTTGTAATTCAGTTCCTGTGTAGCCAAGTTTACATTCCGTGTAGTAGTGATATCTTATGATGTTTCTTTTTCTGTGTGACTTATTTCACTTAGAATCATCGTACCTGATTCCACTCATTATGCTGCTATGGGCGTGATGACATAGATTTCATTGCTGAGTGATATTGCATTGTACGTAAGTACCACAACTTCTTTATCCATTTTTCGCTCTGCGATATTGAACTTGTACCGTAAAAGAGGTTCTTGTAATCAGTGCCATCCCAACTTTGGGGTGGCTGTGTCTTTTTGATTTTAATTTCCCTAAATTATAGGACCATAAGTGGAAGTACCCTAGGCTCTGTTGTTTTGTTTTTTAGATGTTTCAGGAAACACCATACACTTCTTCAGAGTGGCTGTTGACAATTTACATCCCGCCCATCAGCATAACAAGGCTCCCAGTTCTCCATGGCCTGTCCTGCCTTTCTGGATTTTACACTTTTTTCAGATGGCCCTTTTGACCGGGGGGAGTGAGACTACATTGTAGTGCCGATTTCCTTTGCAAGCATGCTTGGTTGGCCAAAAAGGGCGTATGCGTTTTTTCCTGAATATATTCAGGAAAAAACGCATACGCCCTTTTTGGCCAAGTGCATCATTGTGGACGTTCTGCCTCTTTTCCTATGCTTTACATGCAATTCCAGTCTACCTCCTGAAATCAGTTTCCTGCAATTCTACCCCGCTTTCAACTCCTCTTGGCAGCCTTACTTCAATATATTTTTGGACGATAGCTGTGATTTATAACTCTGCAGGTTTGGAAATTACAGTGCCCCTGAGCTGTTTTCTTCAACTCACTTTCTTGTGAGCTGTCCGCAACACCGCAGGATTGCTTCAGGCACTAGTGTTGTTCTGGAATGGCACGCTGAGCCTGTGGTTAATTCCTCTTCCTGGTGGGAAAGGAGAGTTAAATTTGCCCGTCCAGACACCTCCAGCTAGTCTCTCATTGGTTCTCCCTATTCCTGTTCATCTTCCGCAGAATTTGCAAACTGGGCCAAACAGGAGGTTAAAGGCACTGACTCTCCAAGTGGGGAGAGTGTTACTAAAGCGTCTGGAATGTTGCACCCGAGTACCAGGGGACGAAAACTGAGACACATTTGAACACGTTTCCCGATCACACGGTGGATCATACTCTGGGTTCCACATGCATGTTTTAGCTGAAGGAAGAATCCCTTAAACCTGGAGAGTTGAGACCCATGGAATGGGTACCATGCAATATGTCTTCAAAGGGTCTGCATTTGCTCACCGAACCTCACCAATCCTATCATTGCTGCATTTATGCCGCTGTACACACGCTTGATTCTCTTTCGGAGACATATAAATCCATAGGTTTTAAGATTCTTACTAGTCAGGTATATTCTTAGGCGTTTAATATGGCGGCTTGAGTCCACTTCGTTCAGCAAGGAGTAGCTCTTGTCTATTACACATTTGGCTTATGGAACGGTATCTGTGCTAATTTCAATCTCTGGTTTTATGCCGCACCCCAACTCCCCTTCCCCCTTAAGCAAGCATAAGTTGGTTTTCTACTTTTGAGACCCTGTTCTGATTTGTAATTCAGTTCCTGTGTAGCCAAGTTTACATTCCGTGTATTAGTGATATCTTATGTTGTTTCTTTTTCTGTGTGACTTATTTCACTTAGAATTATCGTACCTGAATCCACTCATTTATGCTTCTATGGGCCTGATGACATAGATTTCATTGCTGAGTGATATTGCATTGTACGTAAGTACCACAATGTCTTTATCCATTTTTTGCTTTCTGCCATATTGAACTTGTACCGTAAACGAGGTTCTTGTAAACAGAGCCGTCCCAAACTTTCGGGTGGCTGTGTCTTTTTGATTTTAATTTCCCTAAGCTATAGGACCATAAGTGGAAGTGTCCTAGGCTGTGTTGCTTTGTTTTTTAGATGTTTCAGGAAACACCATACACTTCTCCAGAGTGGCTGTTGGCAACTTACATCCTGCCCATCAGCCATAACAAGGCTCCCAGTTCTCCATGGCCTGTCCTGCCTTTCTGGATTTTACACTTTTTTCAGATGGCCCTTTTGAGCGGGGGGCAGTGAGACTTCATTGTAGTGCAGATTTCCTTTGCAAGCTTGCTAGGTTGGCCAAAAAGGGCGTATGTGTCTTTTCCTGAATATATTCAGGAAAAACCCATACGCCCTTTTTGGCCAAGTGCATTACTGTGGAAGTTCTGCCTCTTTTCCTATGATTTACATGCAATTCCAGTCTACCTCCTGAAATCGGTTTCCTGCAATTCTGCCCCGCTTTCAAGTCCTCTTGGCAGCGTTACTTCAATATATTTTTGGACGATAGCTGTCATTTATAACTCTGCAGGTTTGTGAATGACAGTGCCCCTGAGCTCCTTTCTTCAACTCGCTTTCTTGTGAGCGGGCCGCAACACCGCAGGATTGCTTCAGGCCCTAGTGTGGTTCCGGCACGGCACGCTGAGCCTTTGGTTAATTCCTCTTCCTGGTGGGAAATGAGAGTTAAATTTGCCCGTCCAGACACCTCCAGCTAGTCTCTCATTGGTTCTCCCTATTCCTGTTCATTTTCCGCAGAAATTGCAAACTGGGCCAAACAGGAGGTTAAAGGCACTGACTCTCCAAGTGGGGAGAGTGTTAATAAAGCGTCTGGAATGTTGTGCCCATGTACCAGGGGACGAAAACTGAGATACATTTGAACACGTTTCCCGAACACATGGTGGATCATACTCTGGGTTCCACATGCATGTTTTCGCTGAAGGAAGAATCCCTTAAACCTGGAGAGTTGAGACCCATGGAATGGGCACCATGCAATATAACTTCAAAGGGTCTGCATTTGCTCAGCAAACCTCACCAATGTTATCACTGGTGCATATATGTCGCTGTACACACGCTTGATTCTCTTTCAGAATCATATAAATCCATAGGTTTTAAGATTCTTACTAGTCAGGTATATTCTTAGGCGTTTAATATGGGGTGTTGAGGCCACTTCGTTGAGCAAGGAGTAGCTCTTGTCTATTACATATTTGGCTTACGGAACGG